>NC_081360.1:75399779-76649779 GCF_030684315.1 Stegostoma tigrinum
TGCTAATTGCAGGTTTAATTGGGTCTGCATGAGACAATCCGAGCAGTCTGCAGCGAAAGCCTCACACCTGTGATAGTCGAAGGGTACTACAAGGGATGTTTTTGATGTACATACCAAAGTAGGGGAATTTCATGGATGTCAGCTGAACTGGAAATTGATGCTTTTGGGATCCAACTTGAGAGCATGTACATTGTTTTCCATTTTGATTACACTGTCTTACCCCCAGCATTCCCATGTCTTGATTGTCGTTTGGTGTAAGTAAAGTTATCCAGTTTTTGAGAGTTAACTTGGTATTAACACCTATTTTGCATTTGGATCAATCATTCACAACCTTTAGTTATTTTTTTGTTCTGGGGACCCTCACCATCCATTTCACTCACTCCCACTTTGTCAAACACCAAAAAAACCTTACATCTACCAGCATCCTACAGTACGAAAGAACAGTCATTGAATTTAAAACACTAACTTTTTTTTCCTCTCACTAATCTGCTGAGGGTTTCCAGCTGATGCTTGGGGAAACTCCTGCAGGTATACAATTCTCACCTTTCTTTAGGCACATTGGAGGTTACAAGTCTGGGATAAATGGCCCTTTAAGCATGCTGAACTAAATTTCAGATTGGATGCAGTGTTTTCCCCAAGAGAGGTGGACCATAATGCAGACGTTTGTATCACTTTTCTTTTTAGAAGGCCCTTCTATCTTTTGTACTGACCACCTTGATGTTATTTTGTTGAGGCAATTCCCCATAGTCGATCAATTTAAAGATTCTGTAGCCACCCATGGGGGAGACATGGCCTATCCATCCAAGTGGAAATTTTTGGAGAGTGGTGTCCCAGCTCACCGAAGGTCCCTGATGTTTGTGACTTTGTTCTGCCATCAGATTCTCATAATTGACCTCTGATGTTTGTGGATGAAATATTCCAAAACTTTGTAGCACCTATTCTTAGTGGAAGATTCTGCACCATGTCAGATTGCATTGGGCCACTGTCATTGCCATTTTCACTTCAGACTTCAGTTTAATTTACTGCTGCTTCCAGACACTCACGAAGTCAGCTGTAAGAAGGGCTTTCTTTCTGTGTATGTCCACTGATTTTTTTTGTCAGTAGTGGCATCTCTAGAGACCATATTACCAGAGTATCTCCAAATGAAATTGGTGTCACAACCTGTTGCTTCAAAGCATTTGCATCATGCTGGCTGGATCACAATCTCAATCTTCACACTCTGATTTGGAGATCAAAGCATTTGGAAGCACTTGTAATTTCTTCTGTTATAGCCTGGATATCTCCCTTATGAGCAATTAGGAACCTGCAATCTGTGTACAAAGCTTGCTGATTTCTGGCTGTGTAACTGTGGTGAAAGCAGGTGGTCTTGAGAGAGAGCGGAGGCTTGGGGACCGCTTTGCAGAACACCTCCGCTCAGTTCGCAACAAACAACTGCACCTCCCAGTCGCAAACCATTTCCACTCCCCCTCCCATTCTCTAGATGACATGTCCATCATGGGCCTCCTGCACTGCCACAATGATGCCACCCGAAGGTTGCAGGAACAGCAACTCATATTCCGCCTGGGAACCCTGCAGCCATATGGTATCAATGTGGACTTCACCAGTTTCAAAATCTCCCCTTCCCCTACTGCATCCCTAAACCAGCGTAGTTCGTCCCCTCCCCCCACTGCACCACACAACCAGCCCAGCTCTTCACCCCCCCACCCACCCACCCACTGCATCCCAAAACCAGTCCAACCTGTCTCTGCCTCCCTAACCGGTTCTTCCTCTCACCCATCCCTTCGTCCCAGCCCAAGCCGCACCCCCATCTACCTACTAACCTCATCCCACCTCCTTGACCTGTCTGTCTTCCCTGGACTGACCTATCCCCTCCCTACCTCCCCACCTATACTCTCTCCACGTATCTTCTTTACTCTCCATCTTCGGTCCGCCTCCCCCTCTCTCCCTATTTATTCCAGAACCCTCTCCCCATCCCCCTCTCTGATGAAGGGTCTAGGCCCGAAACGTCAGCTTTTGTGCTCCTGAGATGCTGCTTGGCCTGCTGTGTTCATCCAGCCTCACATTTTATTATATTAAAGTTGTGATGTAGTCAGCATCTGAAACGGTTATATTTCCAAAAACTTATTTATCGACTACTGACCAATAAGTCTCCCCCAATTACAGGAAAGTTTCTTGCAGGGATCTCATTAAACAGTTTGTATGTCCATCATGTAGAACATATTCTCCAATCCCAGTGCCATTTTACAGCTAGTCATGTGACAGACAGTAGGATTTTTCCCAGCAAAGTGAGCAAAAGAGAGCAGTATCATGATCTGTATCTGCTACTTATTTACTTAATTAAAGCTGTTGACAATGTAAAATTACCTCCTTTATGTTGCATACTTTCCAGGCTAGAATGTCTGAACAATTTTGTCAAAACTGCATGTACTGAATGTGGCATTGGTTGTGATGAGATGTCCACCAGTTACCATGCAGGCAATTTTGTAAAGCTCATGGCTCCCTAACTCTTCAGACTTGTCTTTGGCTGCTATGTTTAGGGAAGCCAACCGAGTCATGCTTGCAGACATCAACAGTGGCGGAATGTTGTTCATATTAAACGTTTGTTTGTTCCATATTAAAATAAGTTGCCTGTTGATTTGTAGATTGAATCTTTTTGTGATATGTCTGTATTAAATTCACATGCCAAAGCTGAGTTAGTAAATTATGGCAGTGTTTTTTTTTAATTGGTTCTTGAATGTTCTAGTTCTATGCCTGGATGTGGTGGAAAATTCATTTTTTTTGGATGGGAGAGAACACCAGATTGACCTGCTAAGGTACTGATAATGCTAAACCTCTTTGGAATAAATAGTATAAAATCCAAGGTATGTAATTATGTCTGTAGGATTACTTGGGAATTTTCAACCTATGTACTGAGCATTTTGAGTTGCAGGATAAATATGGCATAGATGTTGGGTCATTCAGCCATTAAGTACTTATAGCACTGTAGACCAATGCAATTAATTCTATTTCCCTGCTATATACCCGTAGCTCTCCATATTTATTTGCTCCAAGCACAAATTAAATTCTCTTTTAGAATTATGATCATTTCCACCATTTGTGACCCCTCAGGTACTGAAGCAGTCCATATTCAAATGCAAAAAGACCTGGGCTGAGGAGTGACAAGTAACTATGACAAGTAACATATCACACAAATGCCAAGCAATGGCCATCAACAATAGAGACATTCTAATCAGTATCCTTTGACACTCAATGGTGTTCCATCACTGTATGCCCCACTATCAACATCTTGGGTGTTACCATTGACCAGAAACTTAACTGGACTCACCATGTAAATACAATGGCTACAAGAGCATGCCAGAGGGTCATAGTGAGTAACTTACCACCTGACTCCTTGTCACCCCTCTGCAAGGCACAAGTCAAGAGTGTGATGGAATGCTCCCCACTTGTCTTGATGACTGCAGCTCCAACAACACATCAACCTTGGCACCATCCAGGACAAAGCAGTCCTCTTGATTGGCACGTCATAAGCATTCACAAACAGTCACTTGATCACTGATGGTCAGTAATTGTCATGTGTACACTTTATAATATGCAGAGCATAAATTTGTCAAAGATCCTGAGAAACCCCCAACCACTTCCATCTTGAAGGACAAGAGCAATAAAACAAGGGAACACTACCAATCGCAAATTTCCATTAAAGCTGCTAACCATCTGACTTGGAAATACATTGCTGTCTCTTCACTACCACTGGATCGAACTCCTGGAATTTCCTCCCTGAGTGCATTGTGGGTCTACATGGACTGCAGTGCTTCAAAATGGCAGCTCACTACCACCTTCTTTAGGGCAACTTGGGATGGACAATAAATGCTGACCAGCTAGTGACATATAATCCCACAAGTAAATTAAAAATAATTCCTCACTCTGCCAAAAAGGTTTTCCCTCATAATGTCGCACATCTTTTGTTGAAAAGGGAGGCAATGGCCTAGTGGTATTATTGCTGCACTATTAACCAAGAGACCCAGATAATGTTCTGGGGACCTGGGTTTGAATCCTGCCACCACAGCTGGTGAATTTGAATACCGTAAATGTCTGGAATTAAGACTCTAATGATGACCAGGAATGATTGTTAGAAAAACTCATCTGGCTCACCAATGTCCTTCAGGGAAGGAATCTGCCACCGTTACCTAGTCTGGCTGACATGTGACTCCAGACCCACAGTAATGTGATTGACTCTGACTCTGACTCTGATCTGCCCTCTGTACAATTAGGGATTAGCAATAAATGTTGCCTAGCCAGCGACACCCTCCTTCCATGCATGAATGAATAAAGAAGAAAAAGAAAGCCTTAGATTTTATGCTGTCAACAAATGGAAACAGATTTAAACCCTGCACATTTCAGTCAAATCTTCCCACATGTATCTGTTGCCCAAGAAGAGGGCACCAGCTTCTGCAACCTAACTCAGTGGCTAAAATCGTTTGTTCCTTCAACTAGAGTTAACATTAAGCAGTCTCCTTTTCTACTGACAATAAATGCTAACCAAAACTGCAAGGCAGCATTGAAGCATGTAGACATCTGTTTCACTGCACTCCATTGGCAGCAGGTACCAATCTCCAGTTCTTGAAGTAATATAAATACTGCCTGTGGCAATGCTTTGTCCATATATGTGGTAAGTTCCCCATGGTAAATGATTGACAATAAGCGTGTATGCAGTCTCTGATGGCTGATTTACACATTATTTTCATTTGGTGAAAGAACTTTCTGAGGTCCCTGTTACTGTAAACTGAAGTAGAGAGAAATAGTAATTGATTTTAAAACTTGGTCCAATTTTGTTCATGCTGCATCCATCTGTTTTTGGATAATCTTGCGCAACATATATTATCATTCTGGTTTTTATTATACAGATTTAATGGATACACACTAGTAGCCATGGACAGCACCACATTAGTACTTCCCCTTCCACTCCAAAACTGCTTCATCATACCGCGATAGGGAAAAAAACCCCTCAAATTCTACTAAAAAGTAGACAGCAAAAACTGAAATAGTGATGCTAAAAATATGACACAAGGCTAAATAAACTGCTCTTATTTTAATATGTATCATGCAATTCCTGACTATAAATTTGAACAAAATATATATATTGTCATCAGTCTCTTAAAACAAGGATTGCAATATAAAATTTGCCTGCTAGGTTTCATGATTTGGCATCCTTCCACAGATAAGTGTGTAGTCTTTCAGATAACATATTGTTGCCAGGTTTCACATAAGCATTGTTTGTGGAGGTATAGAAGTGACACCATGCCGCATAAGATTATTTTAGGTCCAATGAATAAAAACTTGATCATAGAATTTCTACAGTGTGGAAACAGGCTCTTCAGTCCAACAAGTCGACACTGACCTTCTAAAGAGCATCCCTTCTCCTCCCCCCACCCCCCAAACCCCGGGAGAAGGTAGAAAGTGGATTTAAAAAGAGGTATTTTTCAGAATGACAGCCGATGACTACCGGAGTTCTGCAGTGGCCCATGTTGGGACCGCAACTATTAACACTGTTCTCAATTCCATCGTTCAGATTATTAAAACAATGTTCCTAAGTTTGCAGATGACACAACAATAGGTAGAGAGGCTGGCAGTGTTGAGGAACCAGGGAGCTTCTGGAAGCATTGGCAATTGCGATAGTGTAGGAAAATGTGACATTATGTACTTGGTAGCTAGATTAGACGCATGGACTATTTTCTGAACTGGGAAAAGCTTTGGAAATCTGAACCACAAAGGGACTTAGGAGTGCTGGTTCAGGATTCTGTTAAGCTTAACATGCAGGTTCATTTGGCAGTTAGGAAGGCAAATGCATTGTTAACATTCATTCCATAACCTCTAGAATACAAGAGCTAAGATGTTCTGAGGCTGTATGAGGCCCTGGTCAGACCCCATTTGGAATATTTGTGAGCAGTTTTAGACCCATATATAACAAAGATTGTGCTGGTGTTGGAGGGGGTCCGATGAAGGGCCTCTCATATGAGGAACAGTTGAGGTCTCTGCATCTGTACTTAGAGTTTAGAAGGATGAGGGGAATCTGATTGAAACCTACAGAGTGCTGCCAGGCCTGAATAGAGTGGACGTGGAGAAAATGTTTCCAGTAGTAGGATAGACTAAACTGGAGGACACAATCTAAGAATGGAAGAGATGACCTTTTAGAACTGAGATAAGGAGGAATTTCTTCAGCCAAGCAATGGTGAGTCTGTGGAATTAATTGCTGCAGAAGGTTCTGGACACAAAGTCATTGAATACGTTTAAGACAGAGATCGATAGGCTCAGTTTGATAAGGAAATTTGAGGGTTGTAGGCAGAAAGGAAGAGAATGGGATTGAGAAACATATTAGTCAATGATTGAATCTGCTCTGCCATTCATTGGGCCAAATGGCCTAATTCTGCTCCTGGTCTTAACATTTTTAGCATTGTTCTGCTTTTTTTTTCCATTGAATTGGTTGATAGATTCAAACAGATGTATACAGAACTGGTTAATGCATTATAAAAAACTTATTCTCAATATTGGAAGATTTAATGCTGATTGGTCATCATATTCATTTTACTTATTTTAATTTTCTGTAAATTCTGTTGGAAATATTAGTTTTAACCTTGCTGTCTAACTGATTTGCAGTTCACTGCACAAGTTTTGCAACTTATCTGTGCCATCTGGGATATGATGAGCAGAGGAAAAAGTCTCAAAAAAAGCATATTTTCCCCAGAATTGATTACCTCCAAATGTCTGATCATCAAACAAAACTGGCAGAGGACTGGTAGGAAGTAGCACATTGCCTTTTCAGCCAAAGGTTTGGAAATGATTCAAGGAGAGGCCTTTTTGTGTGTCTTCATGGGAGGTGCGATTTTATTGCCCATGAGAAATTGTGTGTTCGATTTTTAAACAGCTACTGCTCTTGATAATCCCACAGTATTTCTAGGCACAGAATTCCAAGAATTTGGTCCAGAGATAAGGAAAGAATGTAGTTCTGACACAGGATGGTTTATTGACTTGAAGTGAAACCTGCAGATGGTTGCATTCCTAATATTCTGTTGCGCTTGCTCTCAGTGACAAGAGATCACAGATTTGGAAAGGGCTGTTCGTAGAACATTACAGCACAGAACAGGCCCTTCTGCCCTCGATGTTGTGTCGACCTGTCATACCGATCTGAAGCCCATCTGACCTACACTATTCCATGTACGTCCATATGCTTATCCACTGACGACTTAAATGAAACTGAAGTTGGCGAATCTACTACCGTTGCAGGCAAAGCGTTCCATTCCCTTACTACTCTCTGAGTAAAGAAACTACCTCTGACATCTGTCTGATATCTTTCACCCCTCAATTTAAAGCTATGCCCCCTCGTGCTCGCCATCACCATCCTAGGAAAAAGGCTCTCCCTATCCACCCTATCTAACCCTCTGATTATTTTATATGTTTCAATTAAGTCACCTCTCAACCTTCTTCTCTCGAATGAAAACCGCCTCAAGTCCCTCCAGCCTTTCCTCGTAAGACCTTCCCTCCATACCAGGCAACATCCTAGTAAATCTCCTCTGCACCCTTTCCAAAGCTTCCACATCCTTCTTATAATGCGGTGACCAGAACTGTACACAATACTCCAAATGTGGCCGCACCAGAGTTTTGTACAGCTTCACCATAACCTCTTGGTTCCGGAGCTCGATCCCTCTATTAATAAAAGCTAAAACACTGTATGCCTTCTGAACAGCCCTGTCAACCTGGGTGGCAACTTTCAAGGATCTGTGTACATGGACACCGAGATCTCTCTGCTCATCTACACTGCTAACAATCTTACCATTAGCCCTGTACTTTTGCCTTCTGGTTACTCCTACCAAAGTGCATCACCTCACACTTGTCTGCATTAAACTCCATTTGCCACCTCTCAGCCCAGCTCTACATCTTAGCTATGTAAGATAGATAAGATGCATCGCACTGTTATGACTAGACTGAAACAACTTGGGTAAAAGTACGGCTAGCCGTACAGTAAGAATCTTCACTGCAGCACTTTCCAGTTCTGCTCTGTTACTTCTTCATATCATGTGGGGTTTATCAAATTAGCTGAAGACAGACCCGTGATCCTGGGAAATTTGAGGAATGGATAAAATGGAAAAGCTGTATAAAATAAACAGTTAGTCATTTGGTAGTTCAAAACTTAAGTGTTGCTGAAAAGATGCTTCGAAATTTGCCATCTGTCATTCATTTGGACATTTTCAAGAAAACCAATGAAAAGTGGAACAACCTTTTACACCATATGAGGAAAGGAATGCTGTTTAATTGACAAATGAACTCTGGTGGAGGCATTGTCATGGAGAATGCACCGGTTCAATCATGACTGGCTGTTAACTGCCAGACTTTGTTAAATTTAAACCAGGCAGGTTGACAGGTTAGGGCTTTACAGGAATGAACCAGAGAATGCTTCTTGCCTATTTTATTACGGTGATTTAGACACAATGTACGTACATGTTCTTTCTGCCTACATTAAAAAAAACACAGCGCTCTGTATATTAGTACATTTAGCTTCCCACATACATAACTTCCCACATACATAACCATGCCATACTGTGAGCACAAAATATTGTGTTTTGCACCGTGTCCAATGTTAGATGCGATTCTGCAATTGAATATTTACTAAAGCATCCTGATTGTGCTAAGAATCACACTGGTAGCCAATTTAAGATCGACGGTCAGGTTTGCAGTGTGGCATAAGTAACTGTCAGCCATCATCAAAATACTGCTTTTTCCACAGCAACATCTCTACCAATCGTAGTCTACTTGACAATCAATAATAGCACTCTCTTGTCATACATCACAAAATACTGTACCTCTTTCGTTAGAATTCTTGTGTATGTCTTGATGAGTACAATGTGAACAATTTTGTCCAAATTTCTATTTTCAAAGATATAGAGTTATTTTTATTTCACTTTGAAGGAGAACAGTTTAATCAGGCAAATGTAATAATCATCATTTCTATTGGAAGTAAAGTTAATTAACTAGACTGGTATTTACATAGTCCTGTTCATCACCTGAAGATGTCACAACACCTTTCAGCCAGTTAAGCATTTGGTGTTTTTTTTTGCTCCTTCTGTCCTTGCATAGTTAGTGTCCAATGTAGATGATGTATCAATCAGTTTGAACACAGCAAGGCCCCACAGCAGGAATGTGATAATGAGCAGAGCTTGGTGGGATTAGCCAGAAGTTATCTCAAACAATACCTTGGGAGCATTTAATATCCAATTGAGAGGGCATACGGAGCTTCACTTAATCTCTCATCTGGAAGACACTATCTCTGATAGCCCAGTGGTGAAGCACTACACTGTGTGCTGCTGCACTATGTTATCCTAGTTAGTGTGCCTTTAATGCATTTCACCTAGTTTAGTGAACTCGTGCATGGTCTTGAAGTGCAATTCCTGTTTGTGTTGCAGCTGCAGCAATCTCCCTGCTGGATTACGTAGGTCATTTATTTATTCCGGACAGATCCAAACTGGCCAGTTACCATGCCATTAGTCTACTGTCAATATCATCAATAAAATGATGGAAGGAGTGATTAATTAAGCTATCAAGCAGCACCTGCTTAGCAATGACATATTCTTTGATGTTTACTTTGGGTTCTGCTATGGCCACTCAGTTCCTAAGCTCATTACAGTCTTGTTCAAGCATAGTCAAAGCACCTGAACTCCAGAGGGGTGGGGAGAGTCACTGCCGTTGATAACAGGCCGCATTTTATTGATTGTGGCCAGGGAACTCTAGCAAAATTAGACTAAATGGGAAACGGGGAGAATTCTTCACTGGTTGGAGTCATAGATCGTATAAAGGAAGATGGCTATGGTTGTTGGAGGTCATCCGTCATTGCTCCAGGACACACTTGTAGGGGTCCATCAGTAGATATTTTCTAATCCTCCAGTTGGGGTTATCACATACCTCTGGAGCAAGTGTAGGTTTGAATGCAGGCCTCCTGGTTCAGAAGGAGGGACACCACTGCCACACCACCAGAGCCCATAGGGATTCTTCAGGATCGTGTCCTGAGCCCAATCACCTTAAGCTGCATCTTCATGGACCTTCCCTCCAACATAAGATCTGGTGTGTGAATATTCACTGATTGCATAATTGACCACCGTTCACAATTCTGCAAATACAAAAGCAGCCTGTTCCCAAATGCAACAAAACTTGAGTGATATCCAGGCTTTGGTATGAATATTACTTACTATTTAGCAGCTTGATAAGTGCCAGGCATTGACTATCTCGAACAAGAGAGAATCTAACCAAAGCCCCTTGATATTCACTGCTATTATAATTGCTGAATCCTCCAATATCAACATCCTAGGAGTTAGGTCAGAGATGATGAATCCTGCAATAAATAGCTCACTTCCTCACTCTCTCAAAACCTGTCCACCATGTGAAGCCATGAAATCAGAAGTGCATTGGAATTCTTCCCACTTGCCTGCACCGTGCCCACAAATATTAATTTTGTTCATGTATTCTGCTGAGGTCAATGTGTGGCAGTGACTTTCAGAATCGGTAGTCACTGCTATGAACAGCATCACTACACCAGTCACTGCATGTGTAACCGTAGAGTGGCTTGTAGCTGCTCAGCTTTGGATGTTGCTTGCCTGCAAGAGTGCAGCTTCAACTTCACAAAAGAAACTTGACAGCATCCATGACAAAACAGGACATTTGAATGGTATGAAGTCCACTCACATTCACTCCCTCCAACCACTGATGCACAGGAATAGCACTTTGCACCATCTGCAAGATGCATTGCAAAATTTTGCCAGAGTTCCATAGAAAGCACCTTCCAAACTCTCAATCATTAGCATTGAGAAGGACAAGGGCAGCTACTATATGGGAGCACTACCACTGCAAGTCCTGACTTGGAAAGATATTACCATTCCTTTACTGTCACTGAATCAGAACCCTGTAGAACCTTCCTGTGTAACACCATGGATGCAGCTATACCAAATGGACTTCAGTTCAAGAAAGCAGTTCACTACCCCTTTTCCAGGGCATCAAGGGATCGACAATAAATACTGGCCCTGCCCGTGAAGCCATATCCTCTGAGTAAATATTTAAAAATACTTTTAATGGGAAGAAGACCGAAGAGAGCTTAACGTTGATTTTTGACTTGCATTCATGGTTTACCTTGGAGTTTAGTTTCCATTTTGTATCCTGTTGAATATTGATCAGTTTGTATTTGTGTTCCTTGGCTAGCAGCACTACTGATTTTGTTTTAGTTATGTGAGCTGACTTTTGTATTTTTTAAAATGCCCATTATTCTTAGTCAAATGTTTTAAATGTGACCTCAGTGCTATTTTATTAAAGGAACCTGTTAATGTAATCTTTTTCCAAATGTTTTGTTATTGGGAAGTTCTAACTTGCACTGCGAGAAACATCTTTTAGCGTAAAGTTGACCTTTCACCTATGGCACAAGTTGGCATCCAGCCCAGACTAATGGAACAAAATTGTTGTGTATTGGATGTAACCTCATGGCCTGGCATATGCCCCACTGTACTATTACCACCAAGCTAGGGCACCCAGCGCTGACGCAATGAAGAGTTTAACCAGGAGCAGCCAAGGCATGCCTAAACTTGAAATGTTGTCCTAATGAAGCTGCAGCACTTACATGCTGAACAACAGAAGTAGCACGAACTAGACGGAAAACAAAAACAGAAATGGCTGGTGAAACTCGGCAGGTCTGGCAGCATCTATGGGAGTAAAGCATTGTTCATGTTTTGAGCCCAGAGACTATTCATTGGCTTTATTTATGCAACAGATAGGACCCAGTGATCTGACAACAAATGAATTTTCTCTACAGTCCTGCCATATACAGTTATGAATGCTGGTGGACAGTTAAAGAGCGAGAAGGAGGATGTGGTTCCACCAATGACCCCATCCTTAATGATTGGAGAGGCCAACATATTAGTGTAAAAGATCAGGCTGAAACATTCACATTCACCTTCAGCCAGAAGCACCAATTCGAAGACCCTCACCACTTTTTTTGAGGATCCCCAACATCATAGATTTCAGTCTTCAGCCAGTTTGACTTACTCCACATGATATCCTCAAACAGCTGAAGGCTCTAGATGCTGCAAAGGCTATGTGCCCAGACAACATCTCAGCAATTGCACTGAAAACATGAGGTCCAGAACTAATTGCACCACTAACCAGTCTTTTCCAATACAACTAAGATCCACTTGGCAAAGAAAGCAAGACAAATCCAACCTAGCCAATAACCATCCCTTTAGACTACTCTTATCAACAACAAAGTAATGGAAGGTGTCATTGCTAGCAAGCAGGACTTCCTCAGGAATACCTTGCTCATTGGTGCTGAGTTTAGCTTCTACCAGGGCTACTCGGGTCCTGACCTTACAGCAGCCTTAATCCTGTCATGGATGAAATGCTGGACTCCAGAGGTGAGATGAGAGTGATTGCGTTTGACAGCGAGGCAGCATTTGACCGAGTATGGCATTAATGAGCCATGACAAAATAGGAGTCGGATAGAATTAGAGAAGTCATTTTCCTGGTTAGAGGGATAGTTAGCACAAAGGGAAATAGTTGCGATTGTTGGAGGTCAATCGTTTCAGCTCAAAAACATCACTGCAGGAATTGCTCAGAATTGTGTCATTGGCCCAACCATCTTCAACCTCTTTGACCTTCCCTCCATCATAGGGTCAGGTGTAGGGATGTTCATCGATGATTGCATGATATTCTTCACCATTTGCAATTTCTCGGATACTGAAGCAGTCAGTGTCCATATTCAACAAGACCTGGACAACATTCAGGTTTGGGTTGATAAGTGAAATAACATTCACATCACACAAGTGCCAAATATTATTGAGATACTTTTATAACTTGTTATCCTATCCCATATCAGCATCCTAGGAGGTAAAAAAGGATCCACGTACACTGTTGCTACCAAGCAGGTCCGAAGGAGAGGTGTGGAATACTCTTCACTTGCCTGGATTGTGGCAGATCCAGCAGTTGTCAAAAAAAAGTGTGACACTGTCCAAGTTAAGTAAAATCCTATCCTCTGCATTCAGTTCTGCATAACCAGAAAATATAACGTCAGCAACAATGTGGGAATACCACCGCCCTGAAATGCCTCCTCTAAGCCACGTACTGCCCTGATTTGGGAATATATCACTGCTTTGTTTTCTTGTCACTGATTCACAGCCTTGGAATTCTATCCATCAGCACCATAAGCACATTAAATGGATTACAGCTAATGCCAGCATTAATTTACTTTTATTTACTTTAGAATGTTTTATGACTTAGCAAGGTAAAACAATATGCTTTAAGATCAGCTGAAGGTTTTTGGAACAAGTGTTTTAAACTTAGGGGAAGCACCCATGGTCTAGTGTGAGTAAGACTTTTTATCAGTCTTAATTTGTTCCTGGGTAGTTTTGTGATGGAGATGGTTGTAGAGATCAGTGCTTCTGAGAAGGGGAAGATCAGTGCTTCCAAGAAGAGGAAAATATAGCAATACAATTACCTAAGTCTCAAACCAAAAGTCTTAAGGTTTACCTGAAGAGGTTACATGAAGTTAAGTATTTTTAAGCTGGGAATTTTTAGCTCCAGGAAGAAGATATCAGTGTTTCCAATGTAGAAGTTGAGGTGAAAGTGTTTTTTAAATCTATTGCGATGTCAGAAAAGATTTGTTTCTTCTTCTTGTGTACAAGTGATGCTTTTAGATATAGTACTGACATTTTTTTTGGAATTATTAAAGGAGTATTTTCAGTTTATACTTCGTGCGTTTAAAATTTTTTGGAATTCATGTTATAAATGCATAGTTTAGTTTAGCCTATTTTATATTTTTGTAACATTGTTATATTGTCAGTGAGAGCATCCAACCAGAGAGTGCTGTGACGTTGCTTGTTTGCATTCTGGGAGTGGACTTTGCAGTCACCATGGGCGTAAAGGACATTGTGGGAGAACCTAATGTTAAGAAACGGTCAATCCCAAACACTACATTACTGTAGTGATTCCATTCCTCCTGACTCATCTAACCAAAATGAAAGGACAGGCAAGATTCACCAGGAGAGGGGAAAGAACGTTGTGAGAGGAAGGATGGCAGTGAGAGTTCCATCGCATAAAGGAGCAGAAGCTGATACAGCTTCTGGAAATGTGTTGTTGGTGAGTAATAGGTAACCTTCAAGAAATTGTTATCTGAGCAGAGAGCACCAGCAGCTTCAATTTAGTATTAAAATTATTTGACATGGTAAGGATTAATTAAGTAAAGAAGTGACACATGGCAAGAGAGCTCCAAATAGCCTGTTGCTCTTGCTTGATGTGAGAAGCTGGGCACGTTTCCAGCGCCCAGGATCTGCACGTGTGCAAGAAGTGTTTCCTGCTGCAGCTCCTGAAAGCCTGAGTTTTGGAGTTGGAGCACATCAGAGGACACTGGAACATTCGCAAGGCAGAGTGTGCAGTGGATAGCTCGTATAGAGAGACGGTCATGCCGTAGACTGAGACCCCACAGGCAGGAAGAGAATGGGTGGCCACCAGGCAGAGCAGGCGGATTAGGCAGACAGTGCATTAATCTCCTGTGGCCATTCCCCTGCAAAACAGATATACTATTTTGGATACTGTTGAGGTGAATGGCCTCTCAGGGGATACAACAGCAGTCAAATTCACGACACCAAGGTTGGCTCTGCTACAGAGGGAGGGAGAAATAGGCATAGAAATGCTATAGATAAAAGGGATTCAACCATAGGGGCGGCACGGTGGCTCAGTGGTTAGCACCGCAGCCTCTCAGCACCAGAGACCCGGGTTCAATACCAACCTTGGGCAACTGTCTGTGTGGAGTTTGCACATTCTCCCCTTGTCTGCGTGGGTTTGCTCTAGGTGCTCCGGTTTCCTCCCACAGTCCAAAGATGTGCAGGCTAGGTGGATTGGCCATGCTAAATTGTCCGTATTGTGTGGGTAATAGGGGGATGGGTCTGGGTGGGATGCTTCAAGGGGCGGTGTGGACTTGTTGGGCCAAAGGGCCTGTTTCCACACTGTAGGGAATCTAACCTAATCTAAAAAATAGGGGGAATAGCTAAGTGTTTCTATGGCAGCAAACGAGAGTCCAGGATGGTATATTGCCTAGTGCTAGGGTCCTGGATGTCTTGGTCCAGTTGAGAACATTCTGAAGCAAGAGGGCAAACAGCCAATGGCCATGATAACAAAGTGTAGAGCTGGATGAACACAGCAGGCCAAGCAGCATCTTAGGAACACGAAAGCTGACGTTTAGGGCCTAGACCCTTCATCAGAAATGGGGGAGGGGGAGAGGGTACTGAAATAAATAGGGAGAGGGGTGAGGCGGATTGAAGATGGATAGAGGAGAAGATAGGTGCAGAGGAGACAGACAATTTAAAGCGGCGGGGATGGAGCCAGTATAGGTGAGTGTAGGTGGGGAGGTAGGGAGAGGAAAGGTCAGTCCAGGGAGGGGACACAGGTCAAAGGGGCAGGATGAGGTTAGTAGGTACGAAATGGGGGTGCAGCTTGAGGTGGGAGGAGGGGATAGGTGAGACGAAGAACAGGTTAAGGAGGCGGGGACAAACTGGGCTGGTTTTGGGATGCAATGTGGCAGAGAGGAGATTTTGAAGCTTGGAAATCCACATTGATACCATTGGGCTGCAGGGTTCCCAAGCGGATTATGAGTTGCTGTTCCTGCAACCTTTGGTTGGCATCATCGTGGCACTGCAGGAGGTCCGGGATGGGCACTTCACCTATCACTGTCCAACCTACCTTCCCTAGCCCCACCCCTCTCTCCTTTTATTTCCCAGTTCCCCTCAGCCTCCTCATTTCTGAAGAAGGGTTCTGACCTGAAATGCCAACTTTCCTGCTCTTCTGATGCTGCTTGGCATACTGTGTTCCTCCAGCTCCACACTGTTTACTTTCTTGTACCATTGCCTTTTCTACACATTGTCTGTGGTTGAAGCACTTTAAAGAAACTGCAGGCGCATATTTAGAATTTGTGGCTGTAAAACAAGTTGAATCATGGAACAATGCAACATTGAATGATCCATTTGTTGTATCATGACTGTTCTTTGGTAGAGCTTTTCAGCTAATCCCACTCTCCTGCTCTTTCTCCATATCCCTGTAACTTTTTATTTCAATGCAATTATTTATTCAGTTTTCTGAAGCTCCTCATGCCAGGGTCATTCCAGTGAATCTTACCTAATACTTATCTTGGACCTTCATTTACTTGCTAAATGTGGTCTTCAGAAATAAAAAGAAATAAGTTTTGTAAACTTTCAGCATAGTTTTTTTTTAATACCCTATTCCTCTTTTAACAAAGCCAAGGATCCCATTTACGCTTTAATAGGCATTTCAACCTTTTCCACCCCCATTAAACACATCTGTGAATGCAACTCTTTAACATTGTGTTACACTTATTTACTATACTTCCTCATTTTCATATTATCTGGAAACTTTGACATTGTGTTTATACATGCAATTCCAAATCATAAATATATATTTAATGGCCCTGATTTCTTACCTTCCTTGTCCCCCAGAAAAAATAGATTGTTAATGACATGTCCATCATGGGCCTCCTGCACTGCCACAATGATGCCACCCGAAGGTTGCAGGAACAGCAACTCATATTCCGCCTGGGAACCCTGCAGCCTAATGGTATCAATGTGGACTTCACCAGTTTCAAAATCTCCCCTTCCCCTACTACATCCCTAAACCAGCCCAGTTCATCCCCTCGTCCCACTGCACCACAGAACCAGCCCAGCTCTTCCCCCCCCACCCACTGCATCCCAAAACCAGTCCAACCTGTCTCCGCCTCCCTAACCGGTTCTTCCTCTCACCCATCCCTTCGTCCCAGCCCAAGCCGCACCCCCATCTACCTACTAACCTCATCCCACCTCCTTGACCTGTCCGTCTTCCCTGGACTGACCTATCCCCTCCCTACCTCCCCACCTATACTCTCTCCACCTATCTTCTTTACTCTCCATCTTCGATCCGCCTCCCCCTCTCTCCCTATTTATTCCAGTTCCCTCTCCCCATCCCCCTCTCTGATGAAGGGTCCAGGCCCGAAACGTCAGCTTTTGTGCTCCTGAGATGCTGCTTGGCCTGCTGTGTTCATCCAGCCTCACATTTTATTATCTTGGAATTCTCCAGCATCTGCAGTTCCCATTATCTCTGTTAACCACTACACTCTGCTTTCAGTTCCCCAACTCTAATTTTGCAGATTTATTTTGTGGAACCTTGTCAAATGCCTTTTGAAAGTCCACGTACACAGCATCTATCATATTACCCTCATCAACCCTCTCCATTACTTCATCAGAAACTCAATCAAGTTGTTCTTTGAAATCTTTTAATGCCTGATGCCTCACCATACCAAACACCTCTGCAATTTCTACCCTTAATTCATTCCATGAACCTGGATGCATCCAAACTAAACCAGTGAATTTTCCACTTTGAGTAACCCTTTAAGCACCTCTTTGTCTATCTTTATCCTAACCATATTGTATACCTTTCCATTTTTATTGCTACTCTGGCGCATTCCTATTCTCTAGTGAAGACTGGAACAAATTACTCGTTAGCTCTCTCTACTAGTTATTTTTATTTCCAGATGGACCTCACCCTTCCTTTTGATGTTAAGATAGTAGATCCCTTTTATGTCACCTGATAATTCTCTGCTTTCCTAGTCATTTCTTGTTTAATTACCTCTTGTAATTTATATCTTCAACATCATTATATTAGAAACCTTACAACTTTCAAATGAGGTTGAAGGAAGAGTATGAACTTACCTTTTCTAGCCCAGCTTTGGATGCCTTTCCTATCACCATTGCAGTTTGGAAATGTAATTGAAGTGCACAAAATAGAGTCATAGAGTCAGACACCATGGAACCAGACCCTTCATTACTACTAGTCAGCACCAACCATACATTCCAACCTGGCCTAGTACTATTTGCCAGCGTTTGGCCCACATCCCATCCCCTGTACTCGGTGCCCTGACTACTGAAGGCTAGCCTGCTAAATGCCTTCTTCGCTACCCTATCTACCTGCAACTCCACTTTCTAGGAACTGTGCTTCTCCTCCCCTAGGTCTCTTTGGCAGCACTCCCCAGGACCCTACTCTCAACTGTGGAAGTCCTGCCTGGGTCTGCCTTACCAAAATGCAACACCTCACATTTGTCTAAATTAAACTCCATCTGCCACTTCTTGGCCTATTGACCCATCTGATCAAGGTACCCGTTGTCAAAAGAATCGGTTCTGGGTCTGTTGCTTTTTGTCATTTGATGTGAATAATGTGGATGTGAATATAGGAGATATGGTTAGTAAGCTTGCAGATGACACCAAAGTAACAGCAAAAAAGTTAACTCCAAGTACAACGGAACCTTGGTCAGATGGGCCGATAGGTGAAGAAATGGCAGGTGGAGTTTAATTTAGTTAAAAGTGAGGTAACTATCACTGACCACTACACCACCTATTTTGGTGTCATCTGCAAACTTCCTAACCATACCTCCTATATTCATATCCTAATAATTTACATAAATGACGGAAAGCAATGGACCCAGGACTGATTCTTGTGGCACACCACTGAACACGAGCCTCCAGTCCAAAAAACACCTACCATCCATCTCTGCCATCTACCTTCGAGCTAATTTTGTATCAAATTGGCTAGCTTCCCATGGATCCCCTGTGAACTAACCTTACTAATCACTCTACCATAAAGAACCTTGTTGAATGCTTTGTTGAACTCATTATAGACAACATCTCCCATTCTGCCATCATCAATCTATTTTGTCATCTTTTCAAAAAACACTCAGCCGAGTTAGTGAGAAACAATTTCCAATGCGCAAACTCGTGTTGACTATCTCTAATCAGTTCTTGCCTTTCCAAATGTATGTAAATCCTGTCCCTCAGAATTCCCTTCAACAACTTGCTTATCGCTGACGTAAGGCTCACCAGTCTTTAGTTTCCTGACTTTTCCTTACAGCCTTTCTGAAGTAATGGCGCATGTTAGACGACCTCCAGTCTTTCGGCACCTTACCCATGGCTGTTAATGATACAAATATCTGAGCAAGGGTGCTGCAATCTGTTGCCTAGCTTCCAGCAAAGTGCTTGGAAACACCTGATCAGGCCCATGGTTTTGTCTGTCCTTATACATTTTACAAATTTCACTACCACCACATCTGTCATATGAACTCTTTTCATAACATTGTTTATTTCCCCAAGTTCCCTAGTTTCCATGTCCTTCTCCACATTAAATACTAATGCAAAATGTTCTTTTAGTATTTCACCCACTGCTTCACACGTACTTGGCCATGTTGATCTTCGCTCATTAGTTACTCTTTTGCCCTTAATGTACTCGTAGAATTTCTGTGGATCCTTCTTAACTCTATTTGCCAAAACTATCTTATGTCCCCTTTTTGCCCTCCTGATTTCCTTCTTAAGTATACGGCTAGCGCCCTTATGCCCTCTAGGGATTCATTCAATCCCAACAGTCTAAACCTGATATATACTTCCTTTTTTTTTTGACCAGCCTTCCATTTCTCTACTCATCCAGCATTCCCTACACCTACCAGCCTTGCCCTTCACACTAACAGAGATAGACTGTCTCTGAATTCTAGTTATCTCATTTTCAAAGGCCTCCCACTACCCACCATTTCTTTACCTGCAATTAGCCTTCCCTAATCAACTTTTGAGAGTTTCTGTATGATACCATCAAAATTGGCCATACTCCAATTAGGAACTTTAACTTTTTGATCAGTTTGATGCTTTTCCATTACAATTTTAAAACTAATAGAATTATAATCATTTGCCCCACGGTGCTCCCCCACTGACACCTCAATCAGTTGCTGTACCTTATTTCCCAACAGAAGGTTAAGTATTGCTCCTTGTCTAGTAGGTGCATCCACATATTGAATAAGAGAGTTTTCTTGTACACACTTAAAATTCCTCCCCATCCAAGCCTTTAACACTATGACAGGCTGTGCTTGAAAAGTTAAAATCCCCTGCCATTACAACTCTGTTTTTCTTACAGATATCTTAGATCTCCTTTGATATCGGGGTGAGTAGTGGCATCAGAAGACTGGAAAATTGCTAATGTTCTGAATATTATGAAAGGTCAAACATTGGCTTTCGGATTAAAGACCAATTTGTTCGATGCAGTTATGGTAATTCAAGACCATGGCAATATATTCAAGTCAACATGAATTTCTAGAAGACTGATTTACCTCTAACTGATATTTAGTAATTTCTTGAATGATAGTTTTAGATTAGATTAGATTCCCTACAGTGCGGAAACAGGCCCTTTGGCCCAACAAGTCCACACTGCCCGTTGGAGCATCTCACCCAGACCCATCCCCCACCCCCCCCCCCCCCACCCCCCCCCCCCCCCTAACCCACACACCCCTGAACACCACGGGCAATTTAGCCTGGCCGATCCACCTAGCCTGCACATCTTTGAACTGTGGGAGGAAACCGGAGCACCCGGAGGAAACCCACACAGACACAGGGAGAATGTGCAAACTCCGCACGGACGGTTACCCAAGGCTGGAATTGAACCCTGGTCCCTGGAGCTGTGAGGCTGCAGTGCTAACCACTGATCCACCGTGCCACCTGAAGTTAAGTGCCAGTGAAAAGCAGGAGACAAATACAGTTATTACTTAATATGAGATCTATTGTGAATAATGTGCAATAAATTATTTTTCAGTAGCATAGTTAACCCAATGTTGGAGTCATGGCCTCCAGTCAGCAAACGTCTAGCAAAGCAATATTGTTGAAATCTATAAATCAATACTCTAGAATTCCCTGGATATAAGAAAGGTTAGAGTGGATTGGAAAAATGCTAACATTTAATTTAATTGAAAAATGGAGGGGAGCAAAACGTTGGAAACTACAAACCAGTTAGTTTAATACATGTCATTGGGAAATTGTACAGGACAGTTAGAAGATCAAAACACAGACCATCTAAGTCAGCATGGATTCACGAAGGATATATTGTATATGACTAATTTACTCGAATTCTACAAAGATATAACAAGCAAAGTGGATAATAGGCAAAAACAGACAACTTATATCTAAATGGAGAAACTTTAATGCAGAGGAATCTGGGTATCCTCATACATGAATCACAGATAACTAGTATGCAGGTACTACAGGTAATAAGGAAGAAAATAGGAATCTTGAAATATACTGCTAAAGGAAAACTGTATAAAAAGAGAGAAGTGTTGCAACCGTACAAGGCAGTGCCTGGAGTAATGCATGCAGTTTGGTCCCCTTAGTTGAGGAAGGATGTAGTTGCATTGGAGTTCTTTCTCTAGATTGATTCCAGAGATGAAGGATTTGTCTTACGAAGAGAGATTGAGCAATTTAGGCCAACACTCTCCAGAGTTTAGAAGAATGAGAGAAGAACTAATTGAGCTGCATAAGATACTACAGAGAATTGGGAATATAGATGTCGAGAGGATGTTCCCTCATGTGGGGCAATCTAAAACAGGAGGTCATAGTTTTAGGATTGGGGTAGCAAATATAAAACACAAGAGGAGAAATTATTTCTCTCAAAGGGTCATGAATCTGTGAACTTCACTACCCTTGATGCTGTGGCATTGAATAAATTTGAGGAGGACTCAAATTTAAAATAAATCATGGGTTGATGGGTTATGGAGAGTGGCCAGGAAAGTGGAATTGAGACTAAGATGGGATAAGCTACGATAATTTGAAGTGGCAGAGCAGACTCGAGGACATGAATTGCCTACTCCTGCTTCTCGTTTTTGAGTTCTTCTGTCCTAAAAACTTGTCTAAGTATGTAAAAAGAAAGAAAAAACAAAATAATTCTCTTACAGTCAGAAGTTATAACAGTGCCCAAAAAAATGGTAGAACAATTAAATACATATTTTAGTTCTGCCTTCACAAATAAAGATGCAAATAATCCACAAAAATGTTGAGGGAAGTACAGGGTCTGGTGAATGGGTGGAAATGAAGGAAATCCATCTGAGTAGAGAAATGATGCCAGGCAAATTGATTGGATTTAAAACCAATAAATCCCTAGGGCCTGACAATCTATAATCTTACTGGAGACAGTAAGGATTACAGATGTGGAAACTAGAATCAATAAATGTGGGACTGGAAGAGCACAGCAGGTTAGACAGCATCTGAGGAGCAGGAAGATCAATGTGCTGGCCTGAAATGTTGGCTTCCCTGCTTCTTAGATGCTGTCTGACCAACTGTGCTCTTCCAACTCCACATTTATTGACTGTTGCTTCCAGCATCTACAATCCTTACTATCTCCAAGAAAACCATTTGTGAACTCTCTTCTCAGGATGTCCACCTTGAAGTTTTCCTCCTCCCTCCAAAGAGAGATCTGTGAGTCTCTCTCCCACAGCAACTCCCTGGTTGTCTCCTCTGCCCCCAATTTACAACCGAAGTACTAAAGGAAGTGGTCCTAGAAATAGTGGATGTGTTGACTGTCATCTTTTAAGTTTCTCTAGACTCTGGGAATATTTTCTATAGATTTAAATGTAGCTAGTGTAACCCTTCTATTTGAAAAGGGAGGTAGAGAGGATCCAGGAATTATAAACATCACTCTGATGTCAGTAATGGGAAAAATGTTGCAGTTCCTTATAAAAGATTTAATAGCAGAACACTTGGAAAGCAGTTACAGGATCAGACAGAGTCAGCATGGATTTATGAAAGGGAAATCTTGCTTAATAAATCTGCTACTAGTTTTCGAGCATGTAACAAGTAGGTTGATAAGGGGGAGCCGGTGGAAGTGGTTTACTTGGTCTTTCAGAAGACTTTCAGTAAGGTCACACGGAAGAGACTAACAAACCTATAAAATTAAAACCCAAGCGACTGAGCATAATATACTGACATGGCAGTACATAACTGGCTGGCAGACAGGAATTAAAGCATAGAAATAAATAGGTCTTTTTTCCCAGTAGCAGGCAGTGACTTATGGGGTAGCAATTGGATCAGTGCCTGGACTATGCACAGACAGTGCCATCTATTCAAGGTATATTTTAATGACACGGATGACAGAACTAAATGTAATCTTTCCGAATTTGCATCGTAACATGAGTGGAAAGGTGAGCTATGGAAGTCATGCAGAGATGTGTCAGTGTGATTTAGATAAATTGAGCAAGGGCACAAATGTGTGGTAGATGAAGTACAATATTTAAATGTGAGGCTGTCTGCTTTCAGAGCAAAAACAGGAAGATAAATCATTAAATGAATGGCAATAATGGGAAAAGGTGATGTGCTCCAAGACGATGGTGTCCTTGTATGTCAATTGTTGAAAGCAAGCTTGCAGGTACAGCAGGCAATGAAGAAGGCAAGTGATATCTTGTCCTATTCATAGTGAGAGGATTTGAGTACAGGAATAGGGATGTCTTGCTGCAGTTGTATGGGGTGTTCGTGGGACCAAACCTAGAGCAAACGTATGTTTTGATCTCATAATCTGAGGAAGGATGCTCTGGCTACGGAGGGAGTGCAACAAATATTTGCCAAGTTGATTCCCGTGATGGCAAGACTGAAGACAAAACTCACCTTGCCCCAGCTGGGACTTGAACCCACATTCCCTGGGTTAGGAGGCCACTGGGACTGAAGTATGAAGAGAAACTGGATCAATCAGCAGTATATTTCCTGGGGTTTATAAGAACAACGGGAGCTCATTAGAAACCTATAATATTCTAACTGTGGCGATGTTCCTGATGACTGACTGGGGAGTCCTGTCCAGAGCCAGGAATCACAGATTAAATTTATTAAATATGTGTGCAAACACAAAAGCTAGAAAAGAATGTCTTAACAGTACTCACTATTGAAAAGATTCTGAGGCCGATGCTACAGGTTTTAAGAATAAAAATGTCAGAGAAATGAGCTAGGTGAACTGGTTGGAAACAGTGAGCTGTAACAAGGCACAGTTAATGTCAGACCTAGAGCAGAATGGGTCTTCTTTGGCCAGTTGTACCTTCTTTTCCCATCTGGTGGCATCCATTAAACTGCCACTGTAGTAGGGCAGATATCTAAATCTGTGCCTTATCATACTTGATTGTGTCAAATCATTTTCTCTCCCAAATGGTGCCCAGGATCTTTTACAGTTCACGTGGGTAAGCCATTTAGGACTGAGATGCAGAGAAATGCCTTAGAGGTTGTTGAGCCTGCAGAGTTTTCTGCCATCAAAGGTATTTGAATGTTTTCAAGGAGGAGTTAGTTTGTGTCCTCAGGCTAAAGTAGTCAAAAGCTATGGGGAGAAACTAGGACCAGAGTACTGAATGGATAATCAGCAATGATCGTATTGAATGATGAAGCACACTCAACGCACTGAATAGCCTACTTCTGCTCCTCTCTTCTATGTCTTAAAGTTGTACTTGTCTGTCTGTGGGAAGCTAAGTAGTTTATTTTATTGGTAAGTCAGTAATGCTCATAATGCAGTGGCTTCATTTAAGCAATTATCTAAAGCTATTTGATCAAAAAAGATTTTCTTCCTAGATCAAAGCCACCTGCTTCCAGCAGGTTGTGAGCCATCATTTTGTCTGAACATCAATGGCACAGGATGGTTAATCCTTTGCAGTTCTGTAACAAAAGGACTTGATGTTGCAGTTCTACATGAAGAAAGTAATTAGAGGCCTTGATTATAGAATAAGCCAACTACTAAATGAAGACAACTTATTTATAATTAAAGATTCTTAAGGAGCATAATGAACCAGTCATTATCTAAGACTTATTTTTATGATTGTTGTTAAGGGCTAATCGTTTAATGAGTATGTCAAGATGCATTTTATTATGGAAGTCTGACATTGTACACACCATAAAAACCTTTTCTTGTTATTATTTGGTGGCTTTGAGCTCTCATGCAATCCTGTTTTTAATCACACTCACTGGCTTCAGCCACTAACCTCTAAACATTGGAATTCCCACTCCATAAATCTGGCTCTTTCCTTCTTTAAGATACTTGCTATATAGTGATTCTTTGAGTAAACAATTCGTCATCTGAACTAATCTCCTTTTATATGACTTGGTGGGAAATTTTGTTTAGTAACACCCCAGTTAAGCATTTTGCATTATTTTATGATGGTACTGGTGTGATATATAAAGTGGTTTTCTTTTTCTTTAAGTCAGCGTGTTTTATAGTATGCTTTGGATCTCTGAAAGTGTTCCATCAACATTGCTTTCTGTCCCTCGTTTTGAGTCTTGAGTCTCGAAAGTAGTGGCACTAAGATTGGTCTGCTCGTCAACTGTGAGAAGACCAAAACGGCACGGTCGCTCAGTGGTTAGCACTGTAGCCTCACAGCACCAGGGACCCAGGTTCGATTCCAGCCTCGGGCGACTGTCTGTGCAGAGTTTGCACAATCTCCCTGTGTCTGCGTGGGTTTCCTCTGGGTGCTCCGGTTTCCTCCCACAGCGCAAAGATGTGCAGGCTAGGTGGATTGGCCATGCTAAATTGCCTGTAGTGTTCAGGAGTGTGTGGGTTGTAGGGGGATGGGTCTGGGTGGGATGCTGCAATGGGCGGTGTGGACTTGGGCCAAAGGGCCAGTTTCCACACTGTTGGGAATCTAATGTAATCTAAAAACCATGATGCCTGAACAGCAACAAGGAACCCATTCACCTCAGGAGAGATCAGTGCACATACAATATTCAGCAAAACACAATCAGTTTTTCCGCAATTTCTCTTCTAACCTCTCTGTATTCTCTCCAATCATTCAACCCCCTGCTGTCTCTATACTTCGTGTGTGCTCCTTTCTTAACCTTCAATCTTTCCCAAATGCCTTTATTCATCCGTTGGCACTCCAGGTGACCAATATGCCCTGCCATTGCATCCAGCATTGTTAATCTGGCCTGTTTGTTAACTGTTGCTTTCTTTATTATTAGTATGTCCATATCTTATGTTATCTTGGATTCTCCAGCATCTGCAGTTCCCATCATCGCAGAGCAAAATGTTCTTGGTGTCCATGCACAGGGCGCAATAAATAATCAAGAAGGAAAAGGAAAAATGTGATGCTTCAGGGGTATAGAGCCTTGGGCAGATTCAATCTGGAATACTGCATTCACATTTGGGCACTGATCCCTGGACAGAGCAATGTACAAATCACTGGAACAGATTATTGGACAAGTTTTATAAACTTGGCTTTGTAGTCCTTTGACTTTGGGTGGTGAAGGGGCAGCCTAATTTAGTGAATTGATAGAGCAGGTATGTGGAAAGTATTTCCTCCGGTGGAGGAATCAAGGTAATGAAATTTAAAGTGACAGCCAACCATGTAGAAGTCAAATCAGGATACGCTGTTTCACACAAAGGATACTAGAAACCAAACCGCACTGGTACAAAACAAAGTCTATGGCTGCACAATTTGGAATCTTCAAGTATGTGAGATTTTAGTTGAGTGATGCTATTGAAGGATATAGAACAAAGGCAAATTTAAATGATGTACATGCACCACATTTAGGTTCATTTTTGCAATACTTCTGGTTATACCTTCAGCTGATCTGCAAATAAGAATAGGCAGTGATGGGCAGATGGGCTTCTATGAAAGTGGTCACAGATGAAAAACAAATGTAGCTTCAGCAATGTGTACCTGATGTCTCCGTTATTCATCAGTGAGTACTTGTATCATATTTCCAGAATGAATCCCTATACTGTCCAAGGTTAACTAAATCCAGCCATGTTGTGAGAATGCTGCAGCAATTGATCTTGGTTCCCTGCTAGTGGCACTTTAGCTGGATTTCAGTCTTCTGATTGTCTTGTGATCTTTACAGCAGAAGTCAAAATCACAATCTGCAGTGATGTCTGTTTATATATGAGTATTAGTTGCTTGTTCGGGCATTGAACATAATAGAATTGTATTCCAAAGTATTCACATTTAATTCAACAAGTTTGTGGATCTAAAATCTATGTTTGATTTTTCTACTCCCACATGCTTCTCTCAAATACCACCTAGAGTGGCCATTATTATAAATGGATAGAATTGAAATGAGAACAGTAATTTATAAGTTATGCGTTTATAAGAACAAAATGAAATTCTAAATGAATATTGCTGCGGTTCCAGAGTCAATTTTTGCAACCATGGATCGAGAATGATCCTCAAAATTCATAAATTGATTCACATATAGTTTTAACTTGATGTATTCTCCTCTCACAAACTGTCTATTTAAAAGTTGATGATTTAATTGTGTTTCATTGCAGGAGAAGCCCTGAAATTCCTTGAGGTATCTAGATTTAAAACAGCAGAAAAGCTGGCTATGTCAAGGGTGCCAACTCCTCCTCCACCTGGAGAGATGTCTAGTGGGCCTGTGGCAGAGAGTTGGTGTTACACTCAGGTATTACACATCCCACTCTTTCAGTTTCTAATTGCTAAGCTATAACTGCGGTATCTAGTTTCTCTGTGGAGGAATAAAACAACTTGCACTATATGTTGAACTTAAACTGGATATTCAACTGTTAATCTTTAAAAATTGGAATTCTCTTATTTCATATGCCAGTTTGTCAAGAAGAGACACAGTGTAACGTGACAGTCTAGCAGTTCTGATGAAGTGTCACCGGACTAAAAATGTTAATAATATTTTCTTCCCACTTGTGCTGCTAGACCTGCTGTGTGTTGCCAGCAATTTCTGATTTGATGAAAGTCTGGCGCATAATTTCTTACAGTGTATAAGTCAACGATTCCTAAATGAGCATGTAAGCCGGTATACATTGGCCTGAAATTCAAGCCTTCTGCTTTTCATCACGAAGTTATTCAGAATCACTAGGAGATCAAGGCATTGCCATGCAAGTGATCCCTAAGATTAAGTGATAAATAGTTTTTATGGTTGTTGCTCAGGAACAAGCCAAGCTGTGATAGAGTTGCTCATTCACCACCTTTTCAACCTGTTACAGTAATATGGTTTGTTACGAACCCCAAAAATGTTTGTTCTGTACCCTTGTATCATTGATAAAGAATTCCAACCTTGCTTGAAATTATTTTTTAATCATAGTCAATGAGTTAATTAACTCATGAGAGTTTTTGAAATCCAGTATGTTTTGTATTTCAGTGCTAGGTGTGTGGTACAAAGCTTTACAGTCACTGATGGGCATATTGTAGCTAGGTGCCACGACTGAGGTGCATATCAATAACAGGAATAATTCTAGGATCTTTGAACAGGGTGAAAAAACGGTGTAAGCTTCAGGCTTCCCTGTGACTCTGAGACAATAAGATAGACTAACCCAGATGGATATATGGGGGTGTTCTCCTACAACATGTGTTCCGGCAATGCCAATTGGCTATAATGCAATTGATGAATAAGGGAATATTATTTGTAAAATGCTAACTTGTGTTGGCTATAACGCAATTCCATCAAGTATAGATTGTGTGTCATCTACCTCCAAATATAATATCACAGAAAGGACAATCGTCTTAATAGGAAAATATGTGAAGTCTTAGTTTGAAGAGTTTATGCTGAATACATTAAATGTATCAGCATTATAAGAAAGCATCAGATTCCTGTGCTTCACTTATCTGAAAATCCTTCCAGAAAACTATGCCAAAGGAATGTCAAATCATATCAGCATTTAAAAGGAGGAGGGAATTGTACTAAAACTTGCTGACGTGTCAATTTTGGGGCAGTTTCATGGAAGGTTGCTGGCTGAGAGCTCTATCTCACACAGTTTTGCACTGCTTACTTCTTTTTTGGATCATGCTTGCACGATCATGCAGCACTGACCATTGCTGGGATTTCCAGTGGTAGAACTCTATTTAAAGCCCAGCTGTCACTTCATTGCAAAAGCAAGGTCAAATTTGTAAGCGTATTGCCTCTTTGCAGCATCACCTATCTGATCAGCTGCAGTTAAAATAACAGTTTAAGGAATTAAGCTACACAGTTGAGGAAGAATTTTGGAAAATCATGTGTCCTTTATGCCCCCAACCCTGCTTTTCCCATACACCCCCTTATTTATACAGCATGATTTTCTACAATGCGATGTACTGGAGCACAACTATAGCAGAACCTCCTGTACACAGAAAGGAAGGTTCAGCGTAAACAAACCCTCAGTCAAAGGCTTGTCAGGAGTTTTTGCAGTCAGTGTGATTGTGCTGTGAATGGGAATAATGGTTAGTTTAAGTAACATCTAGGCCATTTATTCCTTACAGGTTGTGATAATTCACACAAGACTTAGGCTCAAACTGAAGAAATCAGTTCCTTTTAAGTGAGGTCCCTTTCAGCAGTTCTGTCTTAAAGGTTCTTTTGGTGCATTGTTATAATGGGAAGGTTATGACCAGTGAATTATAATTATAAAATGGATTTGCATTCTCTCCTTTGTTTTAAATAAAAACTGAATGACAGTCTGTAGCTTGTGAATAGCACTGAACAGAAACTACGCAGGGAAAAGCAGCCTGCTTAATTGGCACTCCATCCGGCACCTTAAAGATGCACTCCCTCTATTGCATCTTGTAGTGACAATAGTATTTTCCATCTACAAGGTGACTTCACCAACTCAGCAAAGCTCCTTACATAGCAGATTCGAAGCTCATGACCTCCAACACCTCTAAGTACAAAGTTAAAAGAGGCTTGAGGACCCCAACACCTGCACATTCATGCCTAAATCTGTCATCATACTGACTTGAAACTATATTGTTCTTTCAGTGCCCTGGGTTCAAATTACTGGAATTTCCTCCCTAACAATAGTCTAGAATAATAAAAATCTAGAGTCAACTGATAAAGACAGAGGTGATTGCGTGCTCAGATTGAAGAATTCAACTTAGTGGCGGCCTAAACAAAGCTGAAAGATTCAGCTAATATTGTCGCATCAAGGAGTAAAAATTATCCATTTAGGAAAGAGAAAAGGAAAAGGAGCTGAGAATAACTTTCAACTCATTCCTGGAGACTGAAGTGTCAACTTGACAAAGTGAAACGTTGAAGTGGGAGGAGGATTGCTGTCATTGTAAAAGTCCAAATGCAGATCTTGCCTGTAGTCTACAGTTTATGTTGCAGACTGAAAGTATTAAGTTCTTTTGTTGGAGTAAATGTTTTAAAATTTGAAATTTGCTTGTGTGATCCTTTCAGTCATTCACTGGATGACTATGAATTATGTTTTAAAAGTTATCAGTCCCTACTTAAATCGTTACAGCTTTTTTTTGCTTTAAGAGGCAAGTTGGAAACTGAATTTGAAAATTTTTCTTTTATAATTGACTGAGGTGCTTTTATTTTTTATTTGTGGTCTGATGTAATTGTAAACCAGGTGTAAATGTGCCTTTGAATTTAGATGATATCAGTTTGGAAACCGCAAGATTATTTAGTCAATTAAATTTTAAAAATTGCACAGCTAACATTTTCCATACAGGAAAATATATCAGAGAAGTCCCACTTCAGGAATTTGCAAGCCTGTACGGCAAATTAGTATTTGGCGCAATGAGCTTTCTCAAGCAGTTCAGTTCACAATGAGGTAGAAAACTGACCAATCAAACTGCAAATTGTTTTTGAATTCTGAATTTGGAGGTATCAGAAGTCAATAATTAAATTACACAGCTATTTCTCCCTGCGTAGTTGAGCTTTATTTTCTTTTTCTGCTCAGGCTTAAAAATAGCTAACTGTACAATTTATAAGAAAACTAGTTGGTTAACATTAAAAATGCCCACAAAAAGCATTGTCAACATCAGTCCATTTTAACTGAAGTCTAAAGCTTGAGTTGGAATTTTTATCTGAACCTAACGCAGGCTATTTCCAGTCTGTGTGACTAATGCCACTGTATAATATGAACTCTGACGTTTTCTTGTTCACACTGTTTCTGTAGATTACTACACCTAGACTCCACCCACTTCACATGAAATATGGGTAGAAAACAAAGTCCTAATTCTTAAAAGAGAAAATCACTGCAATCTTCGCTCTGTCTCCATGGGAACACTATATCCACACGTACTTCATTGGCTAGACAGCACATTTATAAATTACAATCCTAAAATCTAATGTACTGAGATTAAGGAATTAAATTAAAATGCAGTATTTCATGTTGCTTGAATTCTGGTGCTTGTCTTGAGGATATGAGTGAATGTTTGAGATGCTTTTCTTGCCTCATTATAGGTTAATTGTTGGCCTCTAAACTATAAGCATAATGCACCTTAGGGCTACAGGAGCCTCAACAGAAATCCATTGTGCTTACTGAGGGTAAATTGGCTATATTGCAGAAGTACTTTCTTGCTTTGTGAGACGCTTTGCTATACCTTGTGGCTCTGAAAGACTTGTATAAATGCAAACTTATTTTCTTCCACATTCAGCATCTACTGAAAAGATATTATGAAAGATATAGCAATTGCTGAACTTCAGAGGTTCTTCGCTGGCTGTGAAACAGTTTAGGATATGTGGAAAGTAGATCAAAAAGTGCCCACAAGAGATTTTGGTGTAAAAATAATATGTAACATTATTTGCGTGGTTACATTGTCCACACAAATAATAAGTATAGTCAATGTCTGCAGTTCACGGGTCTTCCCCTGACATTTGTTGAGCTAGAGTCTGAGCTGCAGACTTTTTGGGGCATCAGACTTTGAAAAATAACCTGGATGCTTTCCTCCAGCGGGCAGTCAGGCCTCTTTAGGCTAAATAGGACTTATAGAGGTGGTCAGTGACGTGGGAGTGTCTGAGAATCAGGCAGTTATGGATCGATGAGGTGGTGATGGAGTAACCTTAGTCCTAGACTTTTTCAGCAGATACTTGCTGCCATTGTGCATGAGTGCAAAGGTTGTTGGGTGAACAACAAAATAGACGACTTCACATGCAGAAAGCCACATAAGTGGGAGGTGTAAAAATGAACATGTCTGTAACAGGGCACAGTAGTATGGTCAAGGGAAGAGCTTCTCTGAAACTGAATGTGGGATGTCAGAAGGTTATGTTTTCTGCTGTGCCAGGGTTAGCTACGTGGTTTCATGAGTGGAAACTAACCTGTTTTGGACGATCCAGAATTGTGGTTAACATTGGATCCACCGACATCGGTAGAACTAGAAATAATTTTCTGCTGTGAGTTTGAGGACTTGTGTTCAAATTAAAAAGGAGAATCTCAAAAAAAAAAGCAAAATTCCAGATGTTGCATGATCCATATACCATTTGCTATAGGAATAAGCAGATTAGAAAGTTAATAAAATGTATGGCTATAAGTGTGGTGTGGGAGATGGGAATTTTGCTTCACGGTAAGAGGATAGGATTGAGGAGTTTCCATAGAGAATCTTGTTTTGAATGTATTGAATTGAAACAAAAGATTTTGGGGAAATGTTCTCTGGTGCATTCTTTAGGGCAATGTCCCAACCAGTCAGAGTCCACTTGCCAAACAATCAGCACCCTCTTGTCATCTATATAAGTTGGTGTTCTTGTTATGATTGGAATCTCAGCATTTGTTTTGGAGTCTAATGTGAGATGAAAAGTTCTAACATCCATGCCTCTCTTCAGCAATTCTCCAGTTCTACATATTTTAAACAACTTGTTCAAGTTATTAGTCACACTGGAACAGTTGGAACTTGAACCCAGGCCACTTGGCTGAAAGGCATGGACACGAGCTATGTGCCACAAGAGCCCAAATACACAAATGCCACATTACTGAGCAATTAGAACATAGAACAGTACAGCACAGCACAGGACAGGCCCTTCAGCTCACGATGTTGTGCCGACCATTGATCCTCATGTATGCACCCTCAAATTTCTGTGGCCATATGCATGTCCAGCAGTCTCTTAAATGTACCCAATGACCTTGCTTTCACAACTGCTGCTGGCAACGCATTCCATGCTCTCACAGCTCTCTGTGTAAAGAACCCGCCTCTGACATTCCCTCTATACTTTCCTCCAACCAGCTTAAAACTATGACCCCTCGTGTTAGCCTTTTCTGCCCTGGGAAATAATCTCTGGCTATCAACTCTATCTATGCCTCTCATTATCTTGTATACCTCAATTAGGTCCCCTCTCCTCCTCCTTTTCTCCAATGAAAAAAGTCCGAGCTCACTCAACCTCTCTTCATAAGATAAGCCCTCCAGTCCAGGCAGCATCCTGGTAAACCTCCTCTGAACCCTCTCCAAAGCGTCACATCTTTCCTATAATAGGGCGACCAGAATTGGACGCAGTATTCCAAGTGCGGTCTAACCAAAGTTTTATAGAGCTGCAACAAGATCTCACGACTCTTAAACTCAACCCCCTGTTAATGAAAGCCAAAACACCATATGCTTTCTTAACAACCCTGTCCACTTGGGTGGCCATTTTAAGGGATCTATGTATCTGCACACCAAGATCCCTCTGGTCCTCCACACTGCCAAGAATCCTATCCTTAATCCTGTACTCAGCTTTCAAATTCGACCTTCCAAAATGCATCACCTCGCATTTATTCAGGTTGAACTCCATCTGTCACCTCTCAGCCCATCTCTGCATCCTGTCAATGTCCCGCTGCAGCCTACAACAGCCCGCTATACTGTCAACGACACCTCCAACCTTCGTGTTGTCTGCAAACTTGCTGACCCATCCTTCAATCCCCTCTTCCAAGTCATTAATAAAAATTACAAACAGTAGAGGCCCAAGGACAGAGCCCTGTGGAACACCACTCACCACTGACTTCCAGGCAGAATCTTTTCCTTCTACTACCACTCGCTGTCTTCTGTTGGCCAGCCAATTCTGTATCCAGACAGCTAAGTTCCCCTGTATCCCATTCCTCCTGACCTTCTGAATGAGCCTACCATGGGGAACCTTATCAAATGCCTTGCTGAAGTCCATATACACCACATCCACAACTCGACCCTCATCAACTTATAGGGTGCATTAAACTTAGAACTACACTTCATATTCTTGACTGCTTAAGATCAATATTATGTGATATCTGTTTCTGTTTTTTAACTAACTTGCATTCTTCATAGCTTGTAATGTTAAGATTTTGGTCTTCTGCACGCTATACAAAAACCTGTTAGTGTTTTGGTTAACATTTTCCCAGGACCTTTTTGCACATTTCCTGGAAGTGCAGTCCTGCTAAATTTTCAGTTGGTCTCTCTCTCATTACTTCAGTTATTTGTGGTTAAACAATGTGAAAAGTAAATGTTTATGCCTTCTAAAGGAATACTTTGTCTATAATATTTATGCCCTGGCACAACACTTGTAAACTTATGTTTTCCGAATTTTGTGCAAGAACAGAAAAATAGAAAATGTAAGCGGATGTAGGATTTTGCTATTGATTATGAACACGATTGATCAGTTGTCTGTTACTGCTTTTCCCCCAGGTCCTTTTCATTCCTTTAGCCCTAAATGCTATATCCAACTCTTCCTTGAAATCATACAGTGCTTTAGTCCTGACTGCTTTCTGTGGCAGCAAATTCCACAGTGTTACGACTCTATAAATCAAGAAATATCTCCTCATCTCGGTTCTAAATGGTTTACCTTGTATCTTTAGATTGTGATCCCCCTGTATCTGGACTTGCTTGTCATCAGGAACATCAAACCTGTCTACCCCTGTTAGAATTTTGTAGGTTTCTTTGAGATCCCCCGGCTTTTTCTGAACTCCAATGAATGGAATCTTAATTGAATCTTAATCCTCATATGTCAGACCTGCCATCATAGAAATCAGCCTAGTAAACCTTCACTGATTCCTTGTATTAGCAAGAACGTTCTTCTTCAGATAAGCAGACCAAACTGTACATACTATTCCAGAGGTAGCCTCACCAAGACCCTCTAGAATTGCAGCAAGACATCCTGGTCCTGTACTCGAATCTTTTCACTACGCAGCCCAACGTACCATTTAGAGATGCTAGGAACTACCGATGCTGGAGAATCTGAGATAACAAGGTATAGAGCTGGATGAACACAGCAGGCCAAGCAGTATCAGAGAAGCAGGAAAACTGACGTTTGGGATCTGGGTCCAGACCCGAAATGTCGGCTTTCCTTCTCCTCTGATGCTGCTTGGCCTGCTGTGTTCATCCAGCTCTACACCTTATTATTCAATATACCATTTGTTGTCTTCACCACCTGCTGCATCTGCACAGTTAAACTTCAGCAACTGGGACAAGGACATCCAGGTATTATTGCACAAGTCCCTCTTCTCAATTTATTTCCATTCATGTACATCGTTTTTTATTAACTGGAACCTATGAGACCAGGAATGTCCCGATTGATCAAATATTCTGATTGATTATGTGGACCTCTCGACCAATGTAAAAACTTATAAGTGTAAGGTGGGGGTATACGCATCACTGTTTTCTTTACTTTGGCGTAAATCACTTAATGATATGACTTTGCCTTAAATAAAACTTATTGGCAGAGAGCATTTATTTTGCTGCTTGGTATTTCTCAGCTCTACCCATACAGATCGATATCTTTGGATCTAATTTTAGAGAAGACAGTGACTTATTGGTGGACTGTTAATCCAGAAACTCAGCTAATGTTCTGGGGACCCAGGTTTGAATCCTGTAACTGCAGATGGTGGAATTTGAATTCACTAGTTTAACTCGAGGTTGGAGTGTTTGAGCTATGAGGAGAAGTTGAATAGTTTGGGATTATTTTGCCTGGAGCTTCGGAGACTGAAGGGTGACCTTATGGAGGTTTACAAAATCATGAGGGGCATGGATAAGGTAAATAGACAAGGTCTTTTCCTGGGGTAGGAGAGTCCAAAGCTAGAGAGCATAGCTTTAAGGTGAGAGGGACAAGGACCTAAGGGCAACTTTTCACACAGGGGGTTGTGTGTGTGTGGTATGAGTTGCCAGAGGAAGTGGAGGAGGCTGTTATGATTACAACATTTAAAAGGCATTTGAATGGGTATATGAATAGGAAGGGTTTAGAGGGAAATGGGCCATATGTCGGCAAATGGGACTGATTATATTGGATATCTGGTCAGTATGGACGATCTGGACCACAGGGTCTGTTTCTGTGCTGTATATCTCCAGGACTCTAAGAAATGGTTGGAGACACTGGATACTACAAAGGCTACAGGCCCTGACAACATTCCAGCAATAGTGCTGAGGACTTGTGCTCCAGAAATTACTACTGCCCTAGCCACATTGTTCCAGTACAGTTATAACACAGGCACCTACCTGGCAAAGTGGAAAGTTACCCAGTTGTGTCCTATCCATAAAAATCAGGACAAATCCAACCCAGCCAATAACCACACCGTCAGTCTACTCTTGATCATTAGCAAAGTGATAGAAGGTGTCATCAACAGTGCTATCAAGCAGCACCTAGTCAGCAGTAACCTACTCAAGATGCCCAGTTTGGATTCCACCAGGACCACTCCACTCCCGACCTCATTCCAGCCTTAGTTCAAACATGGACAAAAGAGCTAAATTCCAGAAGTGAGGTGAGAGTGACATCCCTTGACATCAGGGGCTGCATTCAACAGAGTGTGGCATCAAGGAGCCCTATCAAAACTGGAACCAGTGGGTATCAGGGGCCAAACTCTCTGCTGGTTAGGACATAGGAAGATTGTTGTTGTTATTGGAGGTCAGTCATCTCAGCTGCAGGACATCTCTGCAGCAGTTCTTCAGGTTAGTGTCCTACTTTCAACCATCTTCAGCTGCTTCATTAATGACCTTCCCTCCATCATAAGGTCAAACGTGGGAATGCGCAATCATCAGAGAGCAATGTTCAGCACCATTCGTGACTGTTCGGACTCTGAAGCTGTCCATGTTCAAATGCAGCAGAATCTGGACAATATCCGCTTTGGACTGACAAGTGGCAAGTAACATTTGTGCCACTCAAATGCCAGGCTATGACCACCACGAATGAGAGACAATCTAACCACTACCCCTTGACATTCAGTGGTGTTACCATCACTGACTACATCACAATCAACATTCTGGAGGTTATTATTGACCAGAACCACAACTGAACTCCCCACATAAAAACAGTGGCTACAAGAGCAGGTCAGAGGCTAGGAATACTGCAGTGAGTAGCTCACCTCTTGACTCCTCAAGTCAGGAGTGTGATGGAATACCCCCCAACCTGCTTGTCTGACTTCAGCCCTAACAACACTCCAGAAGCTTGACACCATCCTGGACAAAACAGCCCATTTGACTGGCACTGCACCCATAAGCGTTCATTCATTCCACCACCGACACTGAATAGCGGCAGTGTGTACTATTTACAAGATGCACTACAAAAATTCTCCAAAGATCCTCAGCCAACACTTTCCAAACCCATGACCACTTCCATCTAGAAGGACAAGGGAGGAAGATATTTAGGAATGCCACCACCTTCAAGTTTCCCTTTAAGCCACGCCTGATCCTGCCTGGGAAATATATCACAGTTCCTTCACTGTTGCTGGGTCAAAATCCTGGAATTCTCTCCCTAATGGTATTATCGGTCACCCCACAGCAGGTGGATGGCAGAAGTTTAAGAACATAGAGCAGTTCAACACAGTATATGCCCTTCTTCCCACGATGTGTCAATCTGTTATTCTATTATAACATAAAACTGCCCTACATACCCTACATTTTACTATCATCCGTGTGCCTATCCAAGAGGCAAGTAAATGCCCCTCGTGTATCTGACTGCACTACCACTGCCAGCAGCGCATTCCATGCACCTACTGCTCTCTGTGTAAAGACCCTATCTCTGACATCTCCCCTATACCTTCTTCCAATCACCTTAAAATTATGCCCTCCCGTAATAGAAAAGTCTCTGGCTATCCACTCTCTCTGTGCCTCATTGTTTTGTCTACATTCACTAAATGCTGGCTGGCCAGCCAGTGATGCCCACATCCCACAAAATGAATTTTAAAAAAAGACTGCTGCATTCATTTACTTTTTAACCAGCAAAGCAACTTCACCACATTTTTCCTTTTTGTCTGGCGTTCATACATCCTGTGTGCCCTTTAATGTGCAGCTCCCATCCCTGGTCAACCTTCAGCTACACTTCTGTGAACTCAACTAAAGTAATATCTGGTTTCATCTGCAGGTAGTTATCCTTTAGCGTGATAGCTGTGTTGCATGACCGTGAGCTATAGGAAATTGCCGTAGAAAATCCCATTATAGGGAAATCACTATACCTGTAGACCAGAAAGTTCACGTCGTCTAAACAGCATCCACTGTTTTTATTAATCGTATTACAGCCTATTCATGTTAAGAAAACACACATTAAAGCAGAACTACCTGTATTTGCATGATTAATTTGCCGCTTTATTGTAGTTGTTCTGTGCAATAAAATACAAACCTTAAGGTTTGTTTTAAAATTACTTGCCCTGTTCCCATTATTATTCTCTGTGGCCATGTTTGATCCTGGCCCTTGATTTCTCTGTCTGCCAGTTTTTTTTCTTATTTCCCTTTTGCTGTGTTTTCTCTTGTCATTGATTCCTCTTGCTCCAACTCGTTGCAAAGGTTCCTGTCACCTTGCCATTTAAGATTACAGCCTCCCCAGCCACACTAGCAAATATTAGAACATCCATACTGGCCCTGCCCAGTTGTAACCTGTCTGCTTTGTACTGTCACATCTCAGCCTGAACAAGTTCCAGTTCTCCAGAAATCTGAATGCTTCCACACATCCACCACTTTAACGGGCACAATTTCTCCAACCGTGTATTCATCTGGTATATCTTGCTATTTCTACTCTGACTAGCACGTGGCATTAATAGTAACCCTGCGATTTCTACCTTCGAGGTTCCACTTTTCAATTTATTTCCTAATTCCCTGTATTCAGCTTTAGTACCTCATCCCTTTGTTTTTAGACACCCATGTCACTTGTACCAACGTGTATTAAAACCATTGGCTGTTCATCCTTCCCCTCAGAATGCCCTATAGCTGCTCTAAGATGTCCTTGACCCTAGCACCAGGGAAGCAATATAACATCCTGGAGTTTGTGAGGTGTTTTATTTTTGCTGGTGATTCAATCTAGTCATATTTAATAGGCATGCAAATTCCAACTCTTCTGAAGCAAGAGATAATAGGAACTGCAGATGCTGGAGTATCTGAGATAATAAAGTGTGGAGCTGGATGAACACAGCAGGCCAAGCAGCATCTCAGGAGCACAAAAGCTGACGTTTCTGGCCTTGACCCTTCATCAGAAAAATTGATGAAGGCTCTAGGCCCGAAACGTCAGCTTTTGTGCTCCTGAGATGCTGCTTGGCCTGCTGTGTTCATCCAGCTCCACACTTTATAATCTTCTGAAGCAAGTTGTCTTTCTGGCCAACTAATTTTCCTAATCATTTTATTCTTGCTATAATCCATTTGTCTTTCATTTAGTTTTTCTTAAATTTTTGAAGGCTCACGGATCCTTCCAGATGATTGTATTGCATCAGCTTCGACCTCTCTATTTCATGATGCGCTTTTAGAAGCAGTGACTTCGACTTTATTTAAAAGAAAACCTATTGTTTTGTTACAAGCATTTGCACCTGTTTTTTGCTGCGTAGTTTGTAGACCTGTGATGTACTGCAAGTTTTTTTTGTCAACACTGAGAAATTCTAGATATTGTTCTACTTGAGATCATCGGGTGCTCTCTGCATTGATGAAAGAACTGTTTATTGTGAAAATTAAATTGTCAGTGGAAACTGTGAAGTTATGCACTTATTTCGCTTTTGTGAGAGATATTGTTAACTTGCCTAGTGGTCTATTTTAACTACCTGTCTATTTTTGCATTTATATGTTCTTAGGTTCTTTTTATTTCTTGTTATTTCATTCAGATTTTTTTTGGTTATGTTTAGGTAAAAGTGGTAAAGTTCTCTTACATGTGGACCATCAATAACTTTAGCTTTTGTCGAGAAGAAATGGGCGAAGTATTAAAGAGTTCAACTTTTTCATCTGGGCCAAATGATAAAATGAAGTGGTAAGTTTTAGTTCAACAATATGGTTGTTGCAAAATACTTACTATTTTACCAGTTGTAAGCATTTGTAGGGATGAAGTATGGAAAATTATGTGATGAAGCTGTCAGTGTTTACATATGACTATACAAATTTGCATGTCTAATCACTTCAGTCTTGCCAAAAGCATGCTTTGCGCGAAGTTGGTCACCAATCAGTTGACACTCTTCTTATACGGTGTAAGTGATGTTTCCCTTTAAATCTGTATTCTTGTGAATTGTCCTGACGACTACAAGGTTAAAAAGCCTTGACAAGTATCTTCTTTCAGCAATACTCCGATTAAATGTTTCAATAAAATATTTAGCACTGATTCGTGCAGTTTCCTGTGCTTAAACTAAGTATAGTCAGAAATTTGTCATTTTACTGGTTAAAACTCTGTAATGATTAGGTAACTGTTGAGAGTTTTGCATAACCTCATGACCATCTTGATTGAATGATATCCTTTCATCTTGCTTTATACAGAACTTTGATCTAGATCATTGCCCTAATTGACTGTCTGCTGTCCACAGCTACATTTTCCATTGCCCAGTTAATGAAAGTTCGATTTTTGATGTTAGTTGTTTGCTTAATCAAGCAGATGTTGTACCATCCTGAGTTTTGCAGTAATAATTTCTGCAAGGAGCTTCTTGGTAATTTATAGAGTTATAGATCCTAAATTGAACTAGTCCTATTTTGCCTGTGATTGGCCCATATCCCTCTAAACCTTTCCCATCCATGTACCTTTCCAAATAACATCTAAATGTTGCAATTGCACTTGCCTCTACCACTTCCTCTGGCAGCTCATTCTGAATATGCACCACCCTCTGTGTGAAAAGGCTGCCACTTAGGTCCTTTTTAATTCTTTCCCCTCTCACATTAACCCTACTCTGTCTAGTTTTGAACTCCTTTATTGTTGGAAAAAAGACCTTGGCTATTCACTCTATCCACGATCAGAGTTTTAAAGAAATTTTGACCCCGCCAGTACTTAAATGGAAGAAGTAATAGAGAATTTTCACCACCACCAAAAAAAAGCCTTCATTTAGCAGATTTTCATGAGAGAGTCAGTTGGGAACAATTAAGTAGAAAAGTTAGCATTTGGAAGGGTGACTAGAATAAGTCCCATAGGAACATTAGCCCCATTTCTAGAACTAGAAAGTCAATCTGGCTCAGGCGGACTTGTGCACAAAAACATGCTTTTTTTATACATGAATTGAGATGTTTCACAGTAAATGAGACTTTTCATGGGAGCACAATATTATTATGTCAAGTGTTTCTAGATTGTATACTGTTGTTATATCTCTTGTGTTGGTGGCTTACTTGCTGTTCACTAATCAAGTGGATGACAATAACAGTGTTGACAATATACTGTATATCAGAATCTTTGTATGTTACCATGAATTTGGAGGCTGTTAAAATAGTTTAGAGCTAAATTCAAGGAATATTGACTAACTTTAGACAAAACAGCAAGTATGGAGGTGTTTGATACTAAATGAAAATTTTGTTATAATCAAGCAATTATACAAAAAAAACACTAAGATTCTAGGCCTATGTCCTGTAAGCATTGCGTGTATTCAGTGCTACAGACCCTATTATCATCGCTTATAGTATTGATGGATATCTTTACACTGATTGTATAATTTCAAGAATGTGGAATTTTTGTTCTGGTAGGTGTCGTGAAAGTACAGCTCTTCATTTGTCTGCCATAAGCTATATCAACTTCTTCAATTAATATTTAATTTTGGAAGTGATTTGTTTTTTGTACTAATTTTAGCAGTATTAGAGATGCGGACAATATTCTTGCATTTAAAATAGTGAGGGAGGTAATCACTCATTGTTCTTGATGAGAAAATATAGTTTAAGATCGGAATTATTGCAGAGAAAGCCACAGTGCTTGCTTTGCATTCAGTGTGTTCAAGATCAATATTGACAGCATCCTCAAAGAAAATGTTCAAACTTCAAAGGAGAACTTGTGAAGTTAACAATAAATATTTAGCCATTTGTTGGTTTGTGTTCATCATTGCTGCTAATATATTGGACAGGCGCACAATTCTGTAAGTGGTACTTGTATATGCATAGTACTAGATATTGTTGTCTCTAACAGTTTACCTAAGAAGGCTAGGCAAACAGTTGGTTATTTTTTCCAATGATGTTTTCAGTAGTATAAGCCTAGGGTTTCTCAAATACTTTAATGAGTCAACAGTTTTATGTGGCACAAATAGCTAAATCACTTTTAATGCTCAAAATTTTGATCAGCTATCCAGGCTGCACAAACTTGTTTGGGTGTGAAAAGCATTGTCACATTCACCTTCTGAACAGTCAGATTAATAGTATTTTACATGTTCTGGAGGAAGTTGTGGACCACGATTAGAGTTAGCAATGAAACCTGAGTGATGCCCAAGTTTTTTTTTAAGTGTCAGACTAAGGTCTGTAATAGCAATAAACAACTAATTGTCCATCTTTAATTGCCATGATAAAGTGGCTAGCAGTCTTGAAGCTATCCAGTTCTGTTATAATGCATTCACAATGGGAGTAGGGAGTGAATTCTAAAATATGCAGTGATAATAAAAGAATGGCAACCTATGTACAAGTCGGGGTGTTGTCTGACTTGGAGATTAGCCTAAAGAAGAAAATGTCACATAAGCTGGGGGGAAGTGTTGGGTATTCTAAAAGGCATTAGGGTAGACAAGTCCCCAGGTCAGGATGGGATCTATCCTAGGTTACTGAGGGAAGCAAGAGAGTAAATAGCTGGGACCTTAACAGATATCTTTGCAACATCCTTGAGCACAGGTGAGGTCCCAGAGGACTGGTGAATTACTAATGTTGTTCCCTTGTTTAAGAAGGGTAGCAAGGATAATCAAGAAATTATAGACCGGTGATCCTGACGTCAGTAGTGGGGAAGCTGCTGGAGAAGATACTGATGGATAAGATCTATTTACATTTGGAAGAAAATGGGCTTGTTACTGAACAGCATGGTTTTGAGCAAGGAGGGTCATGTCTTACCAACTTGATAGAATTCTTTGAGGAAGTGACAAAGTTGATAGATGAGAAAAGGGCTATAAATGTCATATACATGGACTTCAGTAAGGTGTTTGATAAGGTTCCCCATGGTAGGCTGATGGAGAAAGTGAAGTCGCATGGGATCCAGGGTGTATTAGCTAGATGGATAGAGAACTAGCTGGGCAACAGGAGACAGAATTGTAGTGGAAGGAAGTTTCTCAAAAATGGAGAACTGTGACCGGTGCTGTTCCACAGGGATCCTTGTTGTGACCACTGTTGTTTGTGATATACATGAATGATCTGGAGGAAGGTATAGATGGCCTGATTAGCAAGTTTGCAGATGACAACCAAGATTGGCGGAGTAACAGATAATGAAGGCGACTGTCAGAGAGTGCAGCAGAATAATGTTCGATTGGAGAGTTGGGCGGAGAAATGGCAGATAGCGTTCAATGCAAGTTGATGCATTTTGGAAGATGCAATTCAAGAGCAAACTATACAGTAAATGGAAAAGCCCTGGGGCAGATTGATGCACAGAGAGATCTGGGTGTTCAGGCCTCTTGTACTCTGAAGGTGGCAACGCAGGTGGATAGAGTGGTCATGAAGGCATACAGCATGCCTTCCTTCATCAGACAGGGTATTGAGTACGAGAGTTGGCAGGTCATGTTACAGTTGTGTAGGACTTTGGTCCAACCACATTTGGAATACTGCGTACAGTTCTGGTCGCCACATTACCCAAAGGATGTGGATGCTTTGGAGAGGGTGCAGAGGAGGTTCACCAGGATGTTGCCTGGTATAGAAGGTGCTAGCTATGAAGAGAGATTGACTAGATTAGGATTATTTACATTAGAAAGACAGAAGCTGAGGGGGGACCTGATTGAGGTCTACAAAATAATGAGAGAGGGGAAAAGTTTATGGGGGATATGCGTGGAAAGTTCATTACACAGACGGTGGTGGGTGCCTGGAATGCGTTGCCGGTAGAGGCGGGCACGATAGCGTCATTTAAAATGTATCTAGACAGATACATGAATGGGCAGGAAGCAGAGGGATACAGATCCTTGGAAAATAGGCGACAGGTTTAGACAGAGGATCTGGATCGGGGCAGGCTTGGAGGCCGAAGGCCTGTTTGTGCTGTAATTTTCTTTGTTCTTTGTCACCATTACCTTGATTTTTTTTTGTCATCCTCATTGGTAGAAGTCACATGAAAGGGTAATGTCACTAAGATAATTTTATTGAGTCACTAGTACATAGTGAAAATTATACATGCTACAACCACTCAGTATAATTATGGTTGAGCGCATGCATTCTTGACCTTCTGACACATGTGCAGTTCATCTTGGTTTGTCCTGTGTTCACTTTCTTCGTAGCCATGTTGTTGCACTAATCCAAGTGACATGTTGTGCTATACTCTTGCCTTGAGTTGCTGTTCTCCCTCCTGCAGTTTCATAGAAATGTAGAAAGTAGGAGTAAGTGTCGGCAACTCAGCCCTTCAAGCCTGCTGTACCATTCAATACGACCATGGCTGATCATCTAACTCGGTACTCTGCTCCTGCTTTCTCCCATTCCATTTAATACCTTTGTCTTTAAACCTGTATCTAACCCCTCCTTGAAAATGTTCAATGTTTTCGCCTCAACCACTTTTTGTAGCTGAGAAATACACAGGCTCAACACTCTAGGTGAAGAAATGTCACTGCGTCTCAGTCCTAAATTCCCTTTCCATGTTGTAGACACTGTTGTTATGGTTGGTCTCTTTCAGTTTATAATCGGTCATGACCAAAATTCACCATTCCCTTCCAGATCTTGATAGTGGACGATATGTTGGTGGTCACTTTACTGAAGGTCAAAAAATAATGACTTATGCTTTTCATATTTGTGTTGAATGTGATCAGTTGAATATGCAAATTATATTCATATAGCACCGTTAACATTCCAAAGCATGGCAAGTTTTCACTATGTTGGATAGATGTCAAACGGAGCAGCAGACTCTTGCTCAGATCTCCAATACTACTGTCAGCATTTTGTCAGGCCCCATAACTTGGCTGCCTCCAGTGCACTCAACCACATCTTACTATCATGTCACGTAAACCAATAGGGCTGGAATGTATAGCTGTTGCTTGCACCACTGTAAAGGACAGACATTCATCTGCTGTTTGAGGAATAACTAGGCAGGTGGTGATCAGCAAGCGATTTCTCTTATTTGTTGTGAAGTCAAGACCTAATTTATTCCAGAGCCAATGTCAGGGTCCACTCTGTTTGTATTGTAAACATTACACTGCAGTGCTCCTTTAATATTAACTTGAAACATGGGAAATGACACTCACCTGGCAAATAAACTGATTAGGACTTTGACTTGTATGCCTCCGAATTTTTCTTCAAAGTCTGTGTCATAAGGAGACTTTAAAAATGCAGGGAAAAATTCAAGACACAGTCCACTTCATTTGCTGAAAACCGTATACTTCACACTGATCAAATGAGCTAATGGCATAGTTCATCTGACATGGATTGTTATAGCAGACATCTTCTCTCACTGTTCTCCAATTCAGAGTTGCCTCTGTAATCAGCAAACTATCTGGCACTATGGAAAAAAAATCTTAATATACTTTTATATTTTACCAATATCTTAAAAAGATGGTTTGTAGTTTTGCTTTCAATGTATGTCATGTTGGCATGAACTTATACACTTCATGGGTCTTCTGGATTATTCTGTGCGTTGTGAAATGTTAATGGATATCATCGATTCCATTCTTAATGAATGGATAAATTGCAGTATTATTCAGCAACTTCTTAACTGGAACATTTTTATTAAATGTGTATGTTACAGGTGCCTCAGAGTAAACCCAAAGGGTTTAGATGAAGAAAGCAAAGACTACCTTTCCTTATATTTGCTTTTAGTTAGTTGTCCAAAAAGTGAAGTTCGAGCTAAGTTTAAGTTCTCTTTATTGAACGCAAAAAGGGAAGAAACAAAAGCTATGGGTAAGTTCTTATGTATGTATTACACCACCTTTACAAGAATTTTTTTCCAACACATTTTGAAAGGCATTGTATGTATTGTATCTGTATTGTATATGTTTAGTAATTTATTGCCAGATTCTTTAATGTTTCCAGGAATTTTACAAGAATGTTTCAGCATGAACCATTGACGTTCATCCTTTAAGATAGTGACAGCCTTGTTTCAAATTCAACACTAGACGACAAGCCTTCTAGATTTTTAAGTCTCACTGCTTTTGAGCAGTTGGTATCCAGCCTAAAGGATTGTTACACTACTGGCAATATTATCCTTCAGTGTACTTAGCCAACATCCAAATAGTTTAATTTATTATCCACAGAGGATCTCCTGCCAATTCACTAGCAGATGAAGTTAGCACTGGTGACAGCATCAGTGTGCACCTGAGCTTGAAATCAATACTGTTTCATGAATTTACATGAGTTCGGGGGTGTGATGGATGGTAGTTGCAGAAAGTGAGATGAACTGAAGGTATAGTCAGGTCGATGGGTTACTGCTGGAAAGGTAGTAGAGGGAGTCAGGTCATGCAGGAGTCTCCTCTGGCTATCCCCATCTCAAACAAGTATGTTGTTTTGGAAAATGTAGTGGCTAATGGACTCTCAGGGAATGTAGCACTCACAGCCAGGTTTCTGGTACCGAGACTGGCTCTCATGTGGCTCTCATGTAATAAGTGGTACATCAGGTCCCAAGCAGCTGATTCTGACAGGGGATTTCCTAGTCAGGGAGACAGACAAAAATTTCTGCAGCTGACAGCAAGACATCAGAATGGTGTGTTGCCTGCCTAGTTCCAGGATCAAGGAGGCCTCTGAGAGGGTGCAGAGTATTCTCAAAGGGGAGAGAGACCAGCAGGTGGTCATCGTAAACATTAGAATAAACAACATAGGAAGAGAGAGGGATTATATTCTGAGGACAGAATATAAGAAGTTAGGCAGGAATTGGAAAAGGAGGCCGTTGAGGGTAGTAATGCCTTGATTAGTCCCGGTGCCACGAGCTAGTGAAGATAGGAGTAGGAGGATAGAGCAAATGAATGTGTGGTTGAGGACCTGATGCAGGGAAGAGGTATTCACATTTTTGGATTATTAGAATTTCTTCGAGGGTAGAGGTAACCTGTATCAGAAGGATGGATTGCACCTGAATTAGAAGGGGACTAATATACTGGCAGTTGGATTTGTGAAAGCTGCTCGGAAGGATCTAAACTAGTTGGCGGTGGCGTTGGTATTTCCCAGGGAGATAATGAGGAAAGACATCAGCCTGAGACAGTACAGCTGGGGAAAGGAGCAAGTCAAACAGCCAGGGTTGGCAGGAGCAAAGCAGAGAATAAGGCAGAACTGGTAAATGAAACTGCATTTATTTCAAGTCAAGAGGCCTAACACACAAGGCAGATCGACTGAGGGCATAGTTGGAAAAATGAACCTGGGATATCATAGCAATTACAGCGATGTGGCTCAGGGATGCACAAGATTGGAAGCTTAATGTTCCAGGGTATAGATGCTATAGGAAAGATCTAAAGGAGGTCAAGAGAAGAGGGGGGAGTGACATTTTTGATTCGGAATAACATTACATTTATACTTGGGAGAGGATATTCCTTGGAATACGTCCATGGAATTTATTTAGCTGGAGCTGAGATGTAAGAAATGGGTGATCACCTTATTTAGATTGTACTGTAGACTCCTTACAGTCAGCAGGAAATTGAGAAACAAATTTGTAAGGAGATCTGTTATCTGTAAGAGTAATAAGGTTTTTATGGTAGGGCATTTTAACTTTCCAAACATAGACTAGGATTGCCATAGTTTTAGGCTTAGGTGGAGATGAATTTAAGTGTGTACAAGAAAATTTCCTGATTGAGCATGTGGATGTATGTTCTAGAGAAAGCACAAAACATGATCTACTGTTGGGAAATGAGGCAAGGCAGCTGACAGAGATGTCAGTGAGAGAGCACTTCTTGGTGCCAGTGACCATAATTCTATTAATTTTAAAACAGTGATGGAAAAGGATAGACCAGATCTAAAAGATAAATTTCTAAATTGGAGGAAGGCCAACTTAGATGGTATTAGGTGAGTGCTTGCAAAAGTTAATTGGGGGCGGATGTTTGCAGGTAAAGGGATGGCTGGAAAATGGGAAGCCTTCAAAAATGACATAACAGGAGTCCAGATATGTTCCTGTTAGGGTGAAGGCAAGGCTGGTAGGTGTAGGGAATGCTGAATGACTAGAGAAATTGAGGTTTTGGTCAGAAAAAGAAGGAAGTACATGTCAGATATAGACAGCAGAACTCAAGTGAATCCCTAGAGGAGTATAAAAGCAGTCAGAGTACACTTAAAAGGGGAATCAGGAGGGAGAAAAGAGGACATGAGATAACGTTGGCAAATAGGCTCAGGGAGAATCCAAAGGGATTCTACAAATAAATTTAGGGACCCTATTTTCTCCCTAGTTATCCTTTTGCCCTTAAAGATCAGCAAGGCCGCATATATGTGGAACCGCGATGGGAAGATACTAAATAAGTATTTTGCTCAGTGTTTACTGAGAAGGATATGTGAAATATGGAACGTGGGAAAATTTATGGCAACATCTTGGAAAAAGTCCATACTCCAAAGGAGGTGGTGCTAGACGGCTTAAAATGCATAAAGATGGATAAATCTCTGAAACTTGATCAGATGTATCATAGAACGCTGTGGGAAGCTAGAAAAGTGATTGCTGGACCCATTGCTGAGATATTTGTATCATTGATAGCCACATGTGAGGTGCCAGAGAACTGGAGGTTGACTAACCTCTTGCCAGTATTGAAGAAAGGTAGTAAGGAAAAGTCAGGAATATATAGACTGGTGAGCCTGACATCGGTGGTGGGCATGTTGTTGGAGGGAATCCTGAGGGACAGAATTTACATATATTTGGAAAGGCAAGGACAGATTAGGGATAGCCGACATAGCTTTTTGTGTGGGAAATTGTGTCTGACTAACTTGATTGAGTATTTTTAAGAAGTAACAAAAAGGATCACTGAGGGCAGAGCGGTGGACCTGATCTATATTGATTCCAGTAAGGTGTTTGATAAGGTTCCTCATGGTAGACAGGTTAGCAAGGTTAGATTGCATGATAGCCATTATACATAGCCATTTGTATACAGATCCAGCTTGAAGGTAGAAGACGGAGGGTAATGCTGGAGATAACAAGGTGTAGAACTGGATGAGCAGAGCAGGCCAAGCAGCATCAGAGGAACAGAAAGGCTGACATTTCAGGCCTAGACCCTTTTTCAGAAAGCTTTTTGGATTGGAGGCCTGTGACCAGTGGTGTGCCACAAGGATCGATGCTGGGTCCCCTACTTTTCATTTGTATAAACGATTTGGATGTGAACATAGGTATGGTTAGTAAATTTGCAGATGACTCTAAAATTGGAGATGTAGTAGACATTGAAGTTTACCCTTCAATGGAATCTTGATCAGATGGGCCCTCTCTGATGAAGGGTCTAGGCCCGAAATATCAGCTTTTGTGCTCCTGAGATGCTGCTAGGCCTGCTGTGTTCATCCAGCTTCACACTTCGTTATCTTAGATGGGCCAGTGGGCTGAGGAGTGGCAGATGGAGTTTAATTTAGATAAATGTGAGGTGCTGCAGTTTGGAAGGCAAATCAGAGGCTGATTACACCTAATGGTAAGATCATAAGGAGTATTGCTGAACAAGGAGACCTTGGAGTGCAAGTTCATACTTCTCTAACACTGGAGTCGCAGATAGATAGGATAGTGAAGAAGGCATTTGATATGATTACCTTTATTGGTCAGTGCATTGAGGTCATGTTGCAGTTATACAGGACATTGTTTAGGCCATTTATGGAATACTGCATGCCATAGAAAGGATGTTGTGAAACTTGAAAGGGTTCAGAAGAGATTTACAAGGATATTGCCAGATTTGGAGGGTTTGAGCTATAAGGAGAGGCTAAATAGGCTAGAGTTATTTTCCCTGGAGCATCGGAGGCTGAGGGGTGACATTACAGATGTCCATATGAAGGGTATGGACAGGGTAAGTAGACAAGGTATTTTCCCTGTTGATGGGGGGGGCGCAGTCCTGAACTAGAGGGCATTGGTATCAGGTGAGATGGGAAAGATTTAAAATGGACTTATTATGGGGCACCTTTTTCACAGGTGGGGTGGTGTGCCTATGGAATGAGCTGCCAGAGGAAGTAAGGTATGATTACAACATTTAAAAGACGTCTGGATGGGTATATGACTAAGAGGGGTTTAGATGGATATGGGCCAAATGCTGCAAATGGGACTAGATTTGTTTAATGTATCTGGTCAGTGTGGATGAGTTTGACCAAAGGCTTTGTTTCCTTGCTGTACGTCTCTGAGTCTATGATTGCATGATGTGAGCATGTACTGTGGCACTGACTCCCAAAGCGCTCCTGCCTTCCTCATTCTGCTCACTGTGCTCAGAGTCTGGTTCTCCTGCTGTCACTCAGTTCAGTGCCCCTCATCATCCTACTTGCTACTACTGTAGCTACTTCCCTCCCAACTTTCATACTGACCCTTTCCCACTCACTGCTTTATGCCCAGAGATGGTGTGTGGGTGTGAAGCAGTGAGGAGTCACACAAGTATTTGTAGTGTGGAAAAACCCTAATTTGATTGCTCCTTTCCTTTGATGTCAGCAACTAACTGCAGCATTACTGGCTGTGACTGCGTGCATGCGCCCTTGTGATTTAATGACATCGTGATCTGCCTATGTCACATGGTCTGCAGCAATTCAGAAGTCCACTCTCTGCCACCTTCTAAGGAGCAATGAATGCTGAACCAGCCAGCAATCTCCACATCCCCAGAATGAATGGAACAAAATAATAAATGTTTATCTCAGATTGAACAAGTCTATAATCTGTACCAGCTCCCCTCATTGCTCAAGTGAGGCAGGCATCACTTAGATCCTTGAGCTAAACAATGACATAAGCCAGTGCTTTGATCTAGGATGTCTCTGTATTGTTTTGTATTTGCCCTTTTGCTGGAAGACGGTGTTTGTTATGAATACACAACTGAAGTTGCTCTGTTAACATGAGCATGTTGTTTGCATTAACTTTTCCAGCCTGCTGTTTCCACAGTATTTCTACATCAAACATCAGAGTCAGAGATACCCTTGTTATTAGTCCTCCAGAAAAATGACTTTTTTATCCTGACTTTGATTAAAAAAAACACCCTTTGTGTCTTTGTCAATGTCAATATTCATTGGAGTCCAGGACATAAGTGCTGATCAATGTGGCATTTTGATTATAGCTAAGCTGTGACAGTGGTTGGGAACCAGTGCAGTAGGTCAGCAAGAAAAACGACCAAGAAGGAGTTAGTTATTAAGGCCACCAAGGCTAAGAGGGAGAACAGACAGAGAGAGATTACCGAACTCAGTAGATCTGGCGGTTTGAAGTGTATATGTTTTACACAAGGAGTACGCCAGGTAAGGTAGATGAACTTAAAGCTTGGATTAGTACATAAAATTCTTATTTTGTAGCTATTACAGAGACTTGGTTGAGAAAGGGACAAGACTGGCAGTTTAATTTTCCAGGATTTAGATATTTCACACGAGGTAGAGAGGGTGTTGCAATACTCATTGCAATAGTCTCACAGCTGTACTGAGAGCTGACCTTTGGGAGGTTCATTCAGTGAAACCATTTGAGGTAGGGCTCAGGAATAGGAAGGGTACAGTCACTGATGGGATTGTACTACAGGCTTTCCAACAGCCACTGGGCGATAGAGAAGCAAATATGTGGATAGATTATGGAAAAATGTAAAAGCAACAGGGCTGTTGTAATGGGTGATTTTACCTTCCTCTATATTGTCAGAGATCCTTCAGTGCTGGGGCTCGGATTGGTTTGGTGGATGCTGCTTGGTCTGCTGTGTTCATCCAGCCTCACATTTTGTTGTCTTGGATTCTCCAGCATCTGCAGTTCCCATTATCTCTGGGAAGATAGTTTGATGGATCTAAGAGGGTTTTTTGAAACAATATGTAAATAGTCTAAAATACCAAAAGAATTGTGGATGCTGGAAATATGAAAAAAAAACAGAAATTGCTGGAAATTCACGGCAGGTCTAGCAGCATCTGCAGAGAGAAATCGGAGTTTATGTTTAGGGTCCAGTGACCCACCCTCAAAACTCATCCTCAAAGATCCCTCAAAGAATATAAAGAAAGCAGGAATCAACTTAAATAAAGAGTTAGGAAGGCTAAAAGTGCCCATGAAATGTCGGTGGCAAACAGATATAAGGAAAACCCTAAGGTGTTTTATACCTGTGTCAAGAGTTAGAGGCTCTATAAGGGAAAGATAGGTCCACTGAAGGATATTTATGTGGAGCTAGAGAAATGAGTGAGGTCCTGAATGGATTCTTTGCTTTAGTTTTCACAAGGCAATGGAGGATGATGAATCTAGAGAAGGATTTGTTGATATTCTAGGGCATATTGATGTAAAGAAGGAGCAGATGTTGAATGTTTTGAAATGTGTTAAGGTATGCAAGTCCCCAGGTCCTAACAGATCAAACCCAGAATACTGAGGGAGGGAGGCAGGTGAGGAAATTGCTGGGGTCTTGTACACAATCTTTATAGCCTCCTTAGTCACAGGAGAGGTCCCAGACGACTGGAGAGTAATCAGTGCTGTTCCATTGTTTAAGAAGTGCAACAAGGATAATCCAGGAAATCTCCAGCCTTATGTCAGTGATAGTGAAATTATTGGAGAAGATTCTTAGGGACAAGATTTTCTCACATTTGGGAAAATTGAACATATTAGCAATAGGCGGCATGGCTGTGTGCAGGAGAGGTCATGTCTCACAAACTTGATTGTCACTTCCTCAAAAAATCTCAAAGGTGATTGATGAGGGTAGGGTGGTGAACGTTGTCTGTGTGAACACTCGTAAGACCTTTGACAAGGTCCCTCATGTCAGGCTAATATAGAAGGTGAAGTAGCATGGGATCTGTGGTAAGGTGTATACAGAATAGGCTTGATCATAGAAGACAGACAGTAGCAGTGGAAGGGTTAGAGGTAACACAGCGGGCCAAGCTGCTTGGCCAGCTGTGCTCATCCAGCTCTACACCATGTTATCTCAGATTCTCCAGCATCAGCGTTCCTACTATCTCAGCAGTGGAACGGTGTTTTTTCTGCCTGAAGATCTGTGACCTATGACGGGGAGGTGATAGTCCAGTGGTATAGTCGCTGGACTGTTAATCCAGAGACCCAGCTAATATTCTGGTGACCTGCTGTGGCAGATGGCGGAATTTGAATCCAATAAAATATCAGTAATTAAGAACCTAATGAGGACCATGAATCAATTGTTGATTGTCAGGAAAGACCCATTTGGTTCACTAGTGTCCTATAGAGAAGAAAACTGCCATTCTTACCTGGTCTGATCTATATGTGACTCCTGACCCACAGCAATGTGGTTGACTCTGAGCTGAATTAGGGATGGGCAATAAATGCTGCCTAGCCAGTGATGCCCTCATCCCAATAATGAATAAAGAGGGAAAAAATCAGATCCCTATCTTCTGTCAGGACCAGTGCTGGGATCTTTGTTGTTTACAATAATATATAGGATAGTGAGGAGGATTGCCAAATGATACAGCAAACACCATATAGAGGCAAAAGATTTATAGTTTAGATTGGCTGGAGACTTGGGCAAATAAATAGCAGATTGAAATTATTGGGACAAATACAATGTCATGCATTTTGGAATGTCTAATATAGGTGGGAATTATACAGTAGATGGTTAAATTCTTAGAAAAATTAACATACAGAGGGATCCAGGCGTACTGGTCGTAGTTCCCTGAAAACAGCAACACAAGTGGATAAGGTAGTCAAGACGGCATATGACATGCTTGCTTTTGTTGAGGCACATCATGTTGCAGCTGTATAGAATTTTAGTTAGGCCATATTTGGAATATTTTGTACAGTTTGGGTCCTATCCTATCAGAAAGATGTGGACACTTTGAAGAGAGTACCAGGATGTTGCATGGCTTGGAGGGTATAAGCTATGAGGAGAGAATGGCAGAACTTGATTTGTTTTCAATTGAATGTTAGAGGCTTAGGCGTGACTAGGTACAAGTTTACAAATTGAGAGGTGTGGTTGGTGTAGGTTTCCCAGAGTAGAAATGCCAATTATTTAGTGAAATAGGTTTAAGGTAACAGGGGAAGGTTTAAAGGAGATGTCAGAAGCAGGTTTTTTTTAATGCAGAAGATGGTAAGTGCCCAGAATGTGCTGCCAGAGGAGGTGGTAAAAGCAGACAGAATGGAGATTTAAGAGGTATCTTAACAGTTATATAAGTAGGGAGAGAATAGAGGGATAAAGACCATGTAGAGGCAAAAGATTTTTAGTTTAGAAAGGCATCATGTGTCAGTGCAGATTTGGTGGGTCAAAGGGCCTGTTTCTGTACTGTTTGTTGTTCCTTGTGATGGTATCAGACATTTTATACAAATTGGGGAGTTCTGGAGTGTGTCCAGATTTCTATTCCAGTTGTAAAATCAACTTTATTTCAGTCAGAGTTGAGTTGTTGCTCTAAAATGAAGTTTAGTGTTGGTACTGCATGGTACATTAAATTTTGATCCCTATCAGTGTATTCAAAGGAATTTATTCCATTTGGTTGATTTTCATCAATGTCTGAGTCCTGCTGCATTTGCCCAGTCTACTCGTGGAATGGTATTTTGGCACAGGAAACCGCCTGTTATTTCCTGTGCTAGCTCTAGTTGATTTTATTTTCCTGTACAGCCTTCATTGCAGCTCAGTTTATTGGCACAAAGTTGCCTTTTCCTAAGTCCCCATTCCCAATTCAGCACCAACCTGCCTTTTTGATGGTGGGGGACAGTGCTCTGACTCTGTTTGATTTAAGGTCCTTAAATAGCCATTTTAAAATTTTCATGAAGGCAATCAATAAATAATCATCTTAATTAATTAGCTCCAATGATCTGTTTTTGACCTATGCACCGACTGAACATGAGAATGTCGTAGAATTTTCTTTGGGATGTAATTGTCAATTAATGGTGTTATGAAATGATGTTGTATGGTTACAAATTGTTATAATTAGAATAAATGTGGTGGAACCATGTGCTTTTGGTGTTTCAAGCTTAATCTACATGCAACTTTCATCGCAATAGGTGAAACATGCAGAAAAGCATGAATCAACTAGGAACAGATCTGAGTTCCAATGCCTTTTTAATTATTTTAAAATCAGCTGTTTGGACATGTTATGACTCACCTTTGGGTCAAGTGGGACTTGAATCTGTATCTCTGACCCAGCAGTAGGACTGTATCGCTGTGCCATAAGAGCTCTTCTATGCCTTATTATATTAATGTTAATTTTGGCTCAGACTTACCCTTGTTTATTTAAGGTTTCCTTAGCTTGATTTAGTCAGGTGACTTGTGCGGCTGTCTTAAGTCAGTGTCTTTTACTTCTTCTGAACTATTTCTGTCCAGCAAAGTTGCCAGCTGTTTATTCAGAAATTGCTATCATCACTCCATACTAAGTGCATAAAACCTGTCTTACCCTCAGCTAGTCAATTAACTCCTTTGCCAAAATCCAATATGTTCAATTTGAGTTGTTGAGAACCCAAAGAAGTGTTTAGTTTTAAAGAATCTTGCATTAGCAGGTAGAATACTATTTTCATGAGTTGATTGCTGTCCTACAGGACAGCAGGATAGTATTGTGTTCAGTATTTTGTTTCTTACTGCCAACTTTACACGAAAGTTTTTACTAAGTTGGGTTGAAGCTTAGTGCTGTAAGAGCTCAAGTTACAGCCATAATTGTCATCCTTGAGGTTCTATACATTGACCCCCCCCACTGATATTCTGATTAATGAAGGCAAGCCGGTATTGCCTCTTTTCGTCCTGACTTTAATACTGTCACTTAGTTCTGTGAAATTTGATGTGCTTTATATTTGAAGTTAGGAGTTCCTTTGATTTCCCAATTGCCATCTTGGATGACGACTTCAGTTTTAGCATCAAGGCCAATATGTTGCAGGTCTGTCACACCAACTGGATGGTTTTAGGAGCCACCCTCATTGCCAATCCACAGTATTTGTCTTGAGTTCATTTAAAGCAGGAGATTGTTACTCTGTCATTTTATCCCACATATAGATGTGGGGTGGGTTGTCAAACAAACGTGAAAGAGTTATTGTTTCAGAAAGAAAAAGATTTGTTGAAACATAGTTGAAATTTACTAGACATAAAGAAGAATGCTTTCCTCTTCATTGTTTATCTTTTGCTAGGAATTATGAGTGTGCAGATTCTCCTAGCATTTGATGTTATAGTCATGTGATGCTTCATGTCTGGTTTTTTTTGGTATTTGTCATGGATATCCTTCCTTTCATTTATTTCCAATAGAAAGTCAAAGAGCATACCGATTTGTCCAGGGCAAGGACTGGGGTTTCAAAAAATTTATCCGTAGAGACTTTCTTCTAGATGAAGCAAATGGCCTTCTTCCAGATGATAAACTTACACTGTTCTGTGAAGTAGGTGAATATTATTGCAAATACTTGTTGCTGATAATTATGTGTTTTATTGCAAAGGCTTGCTGTGTCAATTTACCTTATGGGATAAATTGCTAAAAAGGGTAAATTAACTTGTTCTATTGTTATGTAGAAATACATACCTTGTAACCCAATCAACTATATTTTGGAATTATACACTGTCCACCAGAAACCAAAATAAGAATTTTAATAATCAAAGCTCAAAAATTATAATATTTCCTTTGCATTTTTTTGTGTTTAAATGTTTATTTCTTTTCTCCAGCCTTTCTTATCTGTCTCCTTTTTTCCCCACAGCATATTTTGTTATTGTTCAAGACTAATTTTAGAATGCAGCATTGAAATCTAAATGCACCATGCCAGTATACCAATTTTCATTATGTAAAAGCATTTTGATACGTTTGTTCCTTTCTACTCCTTTTCTCCACTCAAAGCGTGCAAAAGTTTGGTTCTGCTGGTTTTGTTTTTAACAAAAACGTTTGTTAAAAGGCAATCCAGGGAAGTCAGCAAAGTAATGCCGAAAGAATTTTTATAAATAACCACAAGGAATGGGTATTTTAATGTTCTATAATTGAGCCCATGATGATTGTGTTACCCTTCAGGGTTTATAATTCCTTCCCACTCTGGGATTGTATTTAACACCACTTTGATCCTATTTATTCTTTGAGGGGATGTATACATCATTGCAAAACCAGCATTTGTTAAACCATCTGTAATTGCCTTGAATATAGTGGCTCACCAGATCGTTTCAGGGGCAGTTAACTAAATTGCTATGGCTCTGAAGTCACAGGTAGGCCAGACTAGGAAAGGAGAATAGATTTCCTTCCTTGAAGAATGTTTGTGAACCAGATGACTTCTTACCACAATCAACAGTAGTTTCATGTTCACCATTACGAAGGAAAGCTTTCATTTCAAGATTTTCCCATGGCGAGATCTGTATGATTACAAGTTGCTGTTAATATTGCATTAATTGTTTGAGCTATCATTTTGTCTTTGATTTTACTCAGGGAGAAATATGTGATCATTGCCACTGTTTATGTATGTCTGTGGAATGGAACACATAATTGCTAAGCCAGCATTTTTCTAGTGCATTGCTAAATATCTTTCTAATGTGAAATGTAATAGGGGTTGATGGCCAAAGGCTGTCATTCCTGGACAGTTATTCCAGAGACCCAGGTAATATTCTGGAGACCGTGTTCAGATCCTGCAACGGTAGATGGTAGAGTTTGAATTTTTAAAAAATCTGAATTTACGAGTCTAAAAAATGACCATTGTGAATTGTCACAAAATCCCATCTGGTTTACTGATGTCCTTTAGGGAAGGAAACTACCATCCTTACCTGGCCTGGCCTACACGTGACCCCAGACCCACAGCAATGCGGTCGACTCTTAACTACTGTCTGGGCAATTAAGGATGGGCAATAATTGTTGGCCTAGCCTGCAATAATGTCATCCTGTGAATGAATTTTGAAAAAGAGTTGTAATATTACATACTGCAACCAGTAGATATGCTAAAACAGTGAGAGAGGCCTTCTTTGATGTTTGTATCTTTGCTTATTGCCTAACATTGTCCTACAGAGGACTTGCATAATTTAAATACATCTGATGTAATGCAATCTCCTAGAAAATGCCGGGTGCATAATTTAGTCAATGATTCGTTCAATTAGCTTTGTGTACTCCTGTCGTTAGATCATTTTTACATAATTTGGCATGTTGAGACAGTAATTCAGGAAGGAAATACAAAATTGGTTGAACGTTTTCACAGCATGCCATTGACCCTAATTGTTGTCTGAATGGGCAATATCCTTAAAGCACTGCTCATCTGTGCTGAGAAGTTTAGATCTATTGTATCGGTATACTGACAGGTTACAACATTAACTGTTGACTGGCATCTTCTGAGTGATAAATATTTAAGTGATCTAACTTTTACTTTGATCTGAGTATTTTCAGAGTAAGTGAGAAACTCTATACATGATTACTACTTAATTATATCATTATGTTCTGTAAAAGTAATAATTGAAACGTGGCCTGTGGGAATGGGTGTTATGAATTTAATGCATTGTATTTTCATTTAAGCAGACAAATTAAATATGCTGCATGATGAATTTGTTATGAATGTAATTATTTAATTGACGCGGTTACGAGAGATATCATGATGTTTGGTGAATTTATCATCTGTTGCTAATTTTTGGAAAATTTTTGAGGGAAATAAATTTGAATATTAACCCCCCATGTACTTTGGTCGCAAAAACAGGAAGATGGATTATTATCTGAGCAGTGATAGATTGGGAAACGAGGAACAAAAACAGAAGTTGCTCGGAAAGGAGGATGCAGTTTTCTCCCACAGCCCAAAGATATGCAGGTTAGGTGGATTGATCGTGCTAAATTGCCCATAGTGTTCAGGGATGAGTAAATTAAGTGGATTAGTGGTGGAAAATGCAGAGTTAGGGGGGTGAGGCTGTGTGTGATGCTCTTCTAAGAATTGATTGGGACTTGTAGGGCCAAAAGGCCTGTTTCCACCCTATAGGGATTCTATAAAAAGAAAGTTGTGGGTGGAACTGGAAGAAGGAATGTTTCACATACCTCAAGAAACGTTCGTTAAAAGGCAATCAAAGAAACAGGCCTAACTGGGTCACATGGCCAATCCTCTGACCTGAAGGAATGAAAAGAAATGTTCAGAGTGAAGACTAGCTTGGCAAGGAGGCCTAGTAATGGATGGAGTTAGGTCAGGCCTTTCTTCAAGGAAGAACCTGATAGTCCCGAGACCATGGGGCATGGATGTGTAACGGAATTGCATGTCCAAAAACAGGAAGGTAGATAATTATCTGAACAGCAATAGACTGGGAAATGAGGACGTACTTCAAAATCTCACTGTCCTTGTACACCAGTTGCTGAAGGTAAACACGCGGGTGCTGCAAGCTGTGAAGAAAGCAAATGGTAGTTTGCTTTCATAGTGAGACAATTCTAATACAGGTACAGGGATGTCTTGTTGTAACTGTTTGTAATTTTGTTTTTTTTGTTTGCCATTAATTAAGTCTGTTTGATATGCATTATTGGATATTGTGCAGATCAGTTGAGGGGGTAAGAAGTTAATGACTATAATGATCATCGCAAAATGAATGATTTAATAATCACTTCACATAATGTATTTAGAGCATATAGCCTGAAAGTGTCAATATAGTGAAAGGTCTAAAATTTCTTTAACATTTGTGCCCAAGTACTCATTCATGTAGATAGCAAGAACTGGTTTTTAAAAAAAATCATGAAGTTGCATGTGTAATTGCAAAAACATTCAAGCAACCTTGACCTTTTGCTTCTATCGATCAAATCTTCCATCTAAATGAAACTTGGCTGTACCCTCAGGACTGGTCATCATGTCAACTCTGATTTGGAATGTAGTTAGATTGTGTTTGCATAGATGGGGCGTGAGGGGCTTGTCTCAAACTTGTTACCAAATTTTTAGACACAGCAATAAACTAAGTAATTTCAACTTCTTGATTTTTTAAAAAACTTTTATCCGCAGTGATGTTTTTTGCATTATAGTTCTCTTGTAATGAAAACAGCAGTACATGTTAAAAATAAAGTTCCCTTTGTCAGGTTGTTTCTTGTGCCCCATCCGACGTGTATGAACGATGATTAAATAGATTAAAATTTTAAAGTTTAAGACACAAGAACATACTAATGGGTATCCATTCTTTCTTTGGGCCCAGAATATTTACACTGCATTATGCTTATTTTAAGTTCTGCTGTCATCAGATTGGAAAGTTGCTTGCCTGGCAAAATGGGTGCAGCATCATGCACGATTTCAGGTTATGGCAAAAGAAAGACCCTTGACCTGAATTTTTATGAAGAACACAGTGACAGTGAATCATTTAGCCTCTAGTTTAAGATGACTGAAACCTTTGTTAACATAAGCAATTCTGTGAATAATAAATCATTAAAAAGAATTGCTTTATTAATATTTACTACAGCTGAAATAAGACAATACAAGTTATTAGACTGTTGTAAATGTTGTATTTTGACTTTTGTTTTGTTCCTCCCCTATGGCTCAGGTGAGTGTAGTTCAAGATTCTGTTAATATATCTGGTCAATCAAATATGAATACACTAAAAGTTCCAGAATGTCGGCTGGCTGATGATTTGGGAAATCTGTTGGAAAGTTCTAGATTCACGGACTGCTCCCTTTACGTGGGTGGACAAGAATTCAAAGCTCACAAATCAATTTTAGCAGGTAGGTACTTTCTGATTTTTTAAAAAAAATTGCGTTTATCTATGTAATTGAAGAATTCTTGGTCTTATGACCCTTCCTTCCTTTTTGTCAGCACGGTCTCCAGTTTTTAATGCAATGTTTGAACATGAAATGGAAGAAAGTAAGAAGGTAAGATTTGTCATTATTGTTCGTTTTAAGATTTAATAGCCTTTGACAGGCCTGTTGGTATGTTTTTTCACACCTTTGTTTAAACTTTTTGGTAATATGCGTTTGAATTCTAACAGTGCAGCTTTGTGTAAACCTCTAAATTACCGTTAATATTGTGGTAGAATTGCAGTTAATGCATTGAATGAATATTAGAGATGGTGTCACATCTTTAAACTTGTAATCATTTATATTATTTTTAATATTACATTTTAATCTTTTTTCTCAATAGAACAGAGTAGAAATAAATGATGTGGATCCTGAGGTGTTTAAGGAAATGATGAGATTTATCTACACAGGAAAAGCACCAAATCTCGATAAGATGGCTGATAATCTGTTGGCTGCAGCAGATAAAGTAAGTAATGAACATTCAAGAGGTAGTGCCAGAAAAAAGTTTCAGGCAGTCTCATCATCAGGAAGCATTCTTTTACATTGATACACCAGGAAGATGGCTAAGTGAAATACGTAATGTAATCTGACATTTCAATGCGGTAGTGAGTGCGATGCACGGAGGGGTGAAGTCTTTTGAACAGCATTTTAAACTGAGGTATTAGCTACCTGGTCAAGAAAATATTGAAGATTCTGTAAGGTTTTGGAGTAGATGTATAGCTCAGATGTGGGTGTTGAGGTTGTTAAAATTGGTTGGCTCACCGAGCTGGTTTCTTGTTTCGCAGGCGTTTTGGTACCATACTTGTTAACATCAACAGTACAGCCTCCGATGAAGCATCAGTATGTTTTCCCGCCTGGTTTTAAAACTCTGGGGTCTGTTGAGATGGATTGTCTCACTTCCATTTTTCCTTCATAATGGAATGTATATGGGGCCGAGTTCAGTGCGTTTATTAATAGCATGCTTCGTGGAATGCCATGCTTCGTGGAATTCTCTTGCCTGTCTCTGCCTTGCCTGTCCCAGGATCTTGGTCTTGTCCCAGTTGAAGTGGTGGTTCTCCTTGTCCATGTGGATTGAGATGAGTGAGTATTGGTCGTGCCTTTTTGTAGCCAGTTGGTGTTCATGTACTCTTCTTGTTAGTTTCCTTCCTGTTTGTCCAATGCAGTGTTTATCACAGTCTCTGAAGGGGATCTTGTAGCTGACATTTGGTCCTGCCTGTGGCAGGGGGTGGGTCCTTAGTTTGGGTGAGCCATTTGTAGGGTTGGCATGGGGTTGAACAAGAGCACAACCCAGGTGAAACCATCTCGAAAGACAACATGCTCATGGTAGAGCACAAGGCAAATGGAGAACTGCAAACGAAAGTACACCAAAAAGCCCCACACACAGAACAGGTGCTGAACTTCAGTAGTAATGGTGGTATTATTGCTGCACTGTTATTCCAGAGGCACCGATTCCTGGATTCAGATCCCATCACAGTCGATGGTGGAATTTGAATGTAATAGAAGTTTGAAACTGACAGCCTACTAATGACCGGAATATATTGTCGATTGTCATGAAAAATCCACCTGGTTCACTGATGACCTTTTAGAGAAAGAAACTACCATCCTTACCTGGATAATAAAGTGTGGAGCTGGATGAACACAGCAGGCCAAGCAGCATCTCAGGAGCACAAAAGCTGACGTTTCAGGCCTAGACTCTTCATCAGATCTCTGATGAAGGGTCTAGGCCCGAAACGTCAGCTTTTGTGCTCCTGAGATGCTGCTTGGCCTGCTGTGTTCATCCAGCTTCACACTTTATTATCTTGGATTCTCCAGCATCTGCAGTTCCCATTATCTCTGATACCATCCTTACCTGGTCTGACCCAGAACTAGGCCTGTGCTCGCTCTGCCCCTGGGCTAGACTGTGCTCGCTCTGCCCCTGGACTCAGCTTGTGCTCGCTCTGCCCGGGACTGGGCCTGTGCTCGCTCTGCCCCTGGACTCAGCCTATGTTCACTTTACCCCCGGGACTCAGCCTATGTTCACTTTACCCCCGGGACTCGGCCTGTGCTCGCTCTGCCCCGGGACTCGGCCTGTGCTCGCTCTGCCCCGGGACTCGGCCTGTGCTCGCTCTGCCCCGGGTCTCAGCCTGTGCTCGCTCTGCCCCGGGACTAGGCCAGTGCTCTCTCTGCCCTATCTACTACACTTCTCGCATTAAAACAAATGCACCTCAGACCACCTGTCCCTTTGTGTTCATCATCTGCTCCCCGACTACTATTCCCTTTAGTCACACTGACTCCATTATCTAGTTCCCTACAGGCTTTCGTTACTCCCACTTTTCTGTCCAATATTTGGTTCCCATCCCCCTGCCACATTAGTTTAAACCCTCCCTCACAGCAAAAGTACCCCCAAGGACATTGGTTCCAGTCTGGTTCAGGTGTAGACCGTCCAATTTGTAATAGTCCCACCTTCCCCAGAACCTGTCCCAAACATCTGAACCCCTCCCTCCTACACCATCTCTCAAGCTACGCATTCATCCTGGCTATTCTTTCATTTCTGCACTGAAGAGCACATGGCACCGGTAGCGATCATGAGATTACTACCTTTTGAGGTCCTATTTTTTAACTTGACTCCTAACTCCCTAAATTTTCCTTGTAAGACCTCATCCCGTTTTCTGCCTATATCGATGGTGCCTATATGCACCACGACAACAGGCTGTTCATCCTCCCCCTTCAGAATGTTCTGCAGTCGATCGGAGATGCCCCTGACCCGTGCACCTGGGAGGCAACATACCATTCGGGAGTCCCGTTTTCGACCCCAGAACCGCCTATCTACTCCCCTTACAATTGAATCCCCAATGACTATCACCCTTCCATTCTCTTTCCTGCCCTTCTGTACAGCAGAGCCAACCACGGTGCCTTGAACCTGGCTACTGCTGTCTTCCCCTGGTGAGCCATCTCCCCCAACAGTATCCAAAACGGAATACCTGTTTTGAAGGGAGATGACCACAGGGGACATCTGCACTGCCTTCCTGCTCTTTCCCTGCCTTTTGGTCACCCATTCGCTTTTTCCCTCAGCAATCCCAATCTGTGGTGTGACCAGCTTGCTAAACGTCCTCTCCATGACCCCCTCAGCATTGCGTATGCTCCAAAGTGAGTCCATCCGCAGCTCCAGAGCCGCCATGCGGTCTGACAAGCTGCAGCTGGACACACCTCCTGCACGTGAAGGAGCCAGGGACATCAGCCCTGTCCCTGAGCTCCCACATTGAGCAAGAGGAGCACAACACGGGTGTGAGACCTCCTGACATTATTAAACTTAACTTAGATAAATGAAAAAGAAACCAAAAAAGTTTTTTGGCAGTCACACGATATATATAAAGAAACGTGAAATAGAAAAAGCCTTACCTTATCTACACACCACCGATTCTCTTTTTTTGGTCAGAGGACGAAGGCGGGTGGGAGACACTACACGTGTAGTGTCTCGGGTTCAGCCGCTGCCCAAATAAATGAAGACCGCTCCCGCTTGAGGTAAGCTTTTTAAAGTGGGAAAAGAAAACCTTACCTTCCCAGCAACCTCCTGATGCTTTCTCTGTCTCGCTCTCGCTCTCCTCCCGAAAATGAACTCAACCCCATATACATTCCGTTATGAAGGAAACCTGGAAGTGAGGCAGCCCATCTCAACGGACCCCAGAGTTTTAAAACCAGGCAGGAAAACACATTGACGCTTCATCGGAGGCTGAACTGAGAATGCTACAAAGTGTGGTAACAAACGTGTGCGAAACAAGAAACCAGTTCAGCGAGCCAACCAACTTCAACAACTTCAGCACCCTCAACCCAAGCTACAACTCTATTTCAAAACCTTAGATAATCTTCAATATTTACTTGACCAGGTAGCTAATACCATAGTTTAAAATGCTGTTCAAAAAACTTCACCCCTCCATGCATCAAACCCTCACTACTGCATTGAAATGTCAGAATATATTATGTATTTCACTTAGCCGTCTTATCCTTGAGGGATGATATGTCCATCGCTTCTACTAGGCATGATCTGCACCTGGAAGATTTTGCTTAAAACAGGGCAGGACAGTTGTTACAGACTAGAATGCACTGATTTAAAAGGCTATTAGAAGCAGATTCAACAATGAATTTTAAATGGGATTTAAATTGAATACTCGAAAAGCAAACTTTTGTTAGGCATTGGGAAAGGTTATGGCGTTGGGATTAATTTAAAAGTTTTAAAGAACTAACACAGGCACATTAGATGAAATGGCAACCTCCCGTGCTGTATGACTCTAAATCGCATTAGTTTGCTTGGTCTGAAGAAATTATTAAAAGTTATGCTCGGGTTCTTGAAAAACGAAGTAGAATATCTCTGCATGAAATGGGATTAAAAGCAAGAAATGTCTTCCAGATTGACTAGTGGACTCAACAATCTGAGACACACTGACGAGGCAGTTACTGCCATAGTGTGGAATGTTCTGTACTTTTAATTGAAGCATTTTATCAAATTGAGGGTGAAAAAAAGATACATTCTTCATAAATTTCTGTGGTAATGATTCGTCCCCATCAGGCGCACACAGGATTGTCTAGAATTTTATCTGAAGAAAATTTATGTAGTGGCTTCAGTCAAAAATGTTTCAGAAATTTTCATTCTTGCAGATCTGCCAGTGCAGAGAAATTTGGTTTCTGCCATTTTTAATCATTTTTGACCTACTTAAAATTATTTAAAATAGTACACAATTTCCCGTTACATTCTCATACTTCTCACCTGGGAGCCATGAAATTGATGTAATTGTGAATACATCCCATCCACTTTAATGACTAGTGAAAATATGTATTTTGGGATTCGGGTCAAGGATGTATTTTGAGAATAAGGGGAATCTCTCACCCAGCAATTGAATTGGAATTCTTAATTATCTTTCTTGAACAAATTTTTGTTAAGACATTCGCTCGAGAGAAGACTTTAAAATTTTTGTTTACGTTGTGAAATAGGCCCCAATTTTCACCTGTTCACTTGTAGCTTCCTGTAAAAGCTATTTCATTTTCCCAGTGCCTCTATCACTGCCTCGTGTTCGGGTGGGGGAGCCCAATTATTTTTGTCTCCATCTCCACCTATTATTTACTCCTCCCCACCCCTTCTTCAACATATACCAACCTTTTCCAAGCTACAGTCAGTTCTGAAGAAAGGTCACTGAGCCCGAACGTTAACTCAGCTTTCTGTCTACAGATACTGCCATACCTGTTGAGATTTTCCAGCAATTGTTGTTTTTGTTGTGAATTCAAAACCAATCCCTGTTTTCAATGATTTCAAAATATAACTACATTGTCATTAAGCAAACCTAATGGTCAGTTTAACTTTGTTACAAAGTTAAACTGACCATTAGGTTTGCTTAATGACAATGTAGTTATATTTTGAAATCATTGAAAACAGGGATGGTTTTGAATTCACAACAAAAACAAAAATTGCTGGAAAATCTCAACAGGTATGGCAGTATCTGTAGACAGAAAGCTGAGTTAACGTTCGGGCTCAGTGACCTTTCTTCAGAACTGACTGTAGCTTGGAAAAGGTTGGTATATGTTGAAGAAGGGGTGGGGAGGAGTAAATAATAGGTGGAGATGGAGACAAAAATAATTGGGCTCCCCCACCCGAACACGAGGCAGTGATAGAGGCACTGGGAAAATGAAATAGCTTTTACAGGAAGCGGAGTGTAGGGATCTGTAGTCAAGGTAACTGTGGGAATCAGTTGGATTTGTATTGGAGTTATAGCCAGCCTATCCCCAGAAATCGTAGAACCCTTCTAGCGTGGAAGCAGGCCATTAGGCCCATTAAGTCCACACCCTCCCTCCGAAGAGCATCCTACCAGATCCAACCCTTCCCCTATCCCTGTAACTGTGAATTTCCCATGGCTAATCCACTTAACCTGCACATCCCTGGATGCTACGGGCAATTGAGCATGGCCAATCCATCTAACCTGCACATCTTTGGAACATGGAAGGAAACTGGAGCCTGCAGAGGAAACCGGCACTGCAGCTTCACAGCACTCGGGACCCAGTTCGATTCAGATGAATGGCTGTGTGCAGTTTGTACATTTGCCCCATGTCTGCATGAGTTTCCTCCTCCTGTCTAAAGATGTGCAGGTTAGGTGAATTGGCCATGCTAAATTGCCCATAGCGTCCAGGAATGGGTAAGTTAACTGAATTAGTCGTGGCAAGTGCAGGGTTACAGGGATAATGTAAGGGTGAGAGCCTGGGTGTGATGTCTATCAAGAGTCAGTGTGATCATGTTGGGCCAAATGACCTGTTTGTACACTGTAAAGATTCTATAAAAAGGAGTTGTGGGTACGGGTCATGCTGGCACCCACGTATCTCGCAAAAAAACAGGCATAGCTGGGGTCCATGCAGGTACTGTGGCCAACCTGCTGACCTGAAGAAAGTGAGAAGGATTAAAAGATGATGTTCAGAGTGAGGACAAGCTTGCTGGGGAGGTCTAGTAATGGATGAAGTTGGTTCAGGCCTTCCTTCAAGGAAGAAGCTGAGAGTGCTGAGACCATCCTGATTGGGTATAGATGTGTATGTCCATGGTAAAGAAGACATGGCTAGAGCCCACAAACTGGAAATTCTGGAACTCCTGTAAAGCATCAGAAGAATTATGGGGTGTAAGTGGGAAGGGACCAGAAGAAGGATGAAAAAAATCAGTTCGAGGCAGAAGCAATAGGACTTGCCTGGACAGTCCTGTTTGTAGATTTTGGGAAAGTAGTAGAAGCAGCTTCACGGGATTTTAGGAGTATGAGCTTGGAGGCAGTGGCGACAAGATCAGTAGATGAAATGAGGTTGATGACCATTGTGGGGACACAGTAGCCTAGTGTTCCTTAGCGGGGTTGAGATTCAGGGAGAGACAGGAGGACGTATCTGAGAGCTCTGCAATGCAGTCTTCAGTACGGCAGACAACAATTGCACCACTTTTGTTGGCAGGCTTGATTACAAAGTCAGGTTTGGATCTGAGAGTATGGACTGCAGCCAGTTCAGAGGGCAGTAGGTTGGGATGAGTGCAGCTGGGGGGTTGGGAGGATGGGAGGAGCAGAGAAATTGAAATGAATAGTGTCATATCGATAGTTCTCAACAAACAGGTAGAGTACAAATAAACAGCTGGAGGGACAGGTCTCAGTTGAAGGGATCTGTCGGATGGGGAGAAGACTCTTGTCCAAAAAAATTAGCACAGAGGTGAAGGCAGTGGAAGTGAGTTCAGTGTCGTGTCATGCTCTTAATTCATTTAAGGTGGGGGTGCAGCAAGATAAGAAATAAGACTTTTACTGATTACAGAACATTCAGTATCAGAGTGGAAGGTGAGAAGGGATCGTAAATGCATGACAAGAGGTGTGTTTGGAACAGGGGATGGAGAGGGGAAGGGAGAAAGTGTGTATCACCAAGCTGTAGCGTTTTGTATTCCTCAGTGCCTTAAAGGGAAAGAAAAAGCTTCTTGTTATAAATGAGCCAGAATTGGTGTAGAATTCAACTGTTTTTTTTAAACTTTTAGGAAGGCGTGCTAACTTGCAGAAAAGATGTGCATATTAATTCTAAAGGCAGTAGATGATGTTTCTACTTGACAGTTGCCAGTTTTATGAGATAATCAATATTTTTCTGCTGTCCTTCCAGTACGCACTAGATCGTTTGAAGGTTATGTGTGAAGAAACCTTGTGTAGTAACCTTTCAGTCGAAAATGTGGCAGAAATTCTCATTCTTGCAGATTTGCACAGTGCAGAACAGCTGAAAGCACAAGCAATAGACTTCATTAACAGGTAAGTGTCATTGCTTTCATTTGGAATCTCAGCTGCCAAATCTATATTTTGAGTTTGATGAATTATTTTTCTTTCTTTTACTGTTTTCCCATTACAGATGCAGTGTTCTCCGACAGCTCGGGTGTAAAGATGGGAAAAACTGGAGCAACAAGTAAGTAAAGTGGAAATATGGAAGTGAATGGGTGTGATTTTTGAGATTTAATATCTTACATTCCTTAACTTCATTTTATGTCACAGCTCTATCTGAAGATAGACTATTATATGTTCTTTTAAAGGACAAACAAATGCAAAACAGAATAAAACCTACAATGTAGTCAGCACTGCCTTTCCATATACAACTCTGCAAAGTGCAAAGAAGGGTTGGTTTCTAAGTTTTGTCGTCTGTTAGATTGCAAATAGATTTCTTTTTCATTCCATGCTAAATTCTGATTGTATGTAATTATAATAGCCGTTTTAGATTTACTTTCCTATTTAAATCATCATAGAACCGCTACAGTGTGGAAACAGGCCCTTCAGCCCAACAAGTCCACACCGACCTTCAGAGCACCCCACCCAGACCCATTACCCTTTCCCTGTAATCCATCTACGCATCCCCTGACTGCTATGGGCAATTTAGCATGGCCAGTTCATTTAACCTACACCATCTGTGGACTGTAGGAGGAAACCCAAGCAGACACGGGGAGAATATGCAAACTCCACACAGTCAGGTGCCCAAAGGTGGAATCGAGCCCGGGTCCCTGGCGCTGTGAGGCAGCAGTGCTAACCACTGAGCCACTGTGCTGCCCCAAATATGTCCAACCTTTTGCCCTTGGGGAAATGATCCTAATTAGGGAGTTACTCACACTTGGATTCCACTCACTAGCTCAGTTGACTGGATAACTGGTTTGCAATGCAGAGTGACATCAGCAATGTGCGTTCAGTTCATCTATTGGCTGATGTTACCATGAAGGTCCCACCTTCTCAATGTCACCCCTTGCCTGAAGCATTGTGACCTTCAAGGTAAACTCCCCACCAGTCATCTTTCTGTAATGGGAGAGTAGCCTTATGATTTTCTGAGACTATGTCAACTTTACCTTTACTGTTGTAGAGCCGTGTTGTCCAATAATGTGCAAGCATTTTGTACTGTAAGTACACCTAAAATTAAATCACAAGAGACCAAGTAATTGTGCTGTACCTGCATGGATTCGTTATGGTCTGTTTTTGAATTTGAGTTGAGAATTTGATGAGATATTACTTTATGAAAGGCTGCAAAGGATTATTTATGCTTTTAATTGTGTAAAACGTCCTAAAGATCTAGCCATTAGATTGTGCTACTTTGTTCTAGATGCGCTGCAAAGAAAAGCTCTGCACAGAGCTTGTTTTGTGATCTTTAACTCATTTTTTGCAAGTGCATTTTTAAAAGTTGACATCTTGCATTTTGCTTTACAAAATGGGAAAGTAAATCACAATTTCAGTTTTATTAAATCAGAAAATCATTATTTCCAAATATTAGTTGATATCCAATATAGCATTACAATCCAATAGCAATTGGCTGTAGCTCTCCTTTTATAAATGAGTTTTAGTTTTTCAAAGAACTAAATTGTATTAAAAAAACAGATTGTGAGAGTCAAATATAAGAAATGCTGGAACTCGCAAATAAAAACAAAAGTTTCTGGAAATAATCAACAGGCCTGGCATCATCTTTGGAATTATTATTTCAGGTTGATGGTTCTTCCATTTGAACTGAAAAAATGTAAAATGTTTAAAGCAAGTAAAAATGGGGACACACATGGGAAAGGGGATGAAAAGGAACATCTATGAAGGTATGGAATGCAAGAGAGATGAAATGACAGGAGTTGGTTGTGCAAGCCAAAGAAAGTGATAATGGATAAGTGAAAATAAAATATCTAGAGGAACTTTACTGTGCTGAATCATGAACATCTACTGTGTGATAGTCTTAAGTTCTAAGAAGAACCAAGAAGCCAAACCATTAAACAGCAGCAGCTTTATTATAGAGGCATTTGTTCTGTGGCAACAAGGTTAGAGAGAAAACCAAAACAGAAATTTCTGTAAAAGCTCAAAAGGTCTGGTAGCATCTGTGGAAAGAAAAGGCAGAATTAACATTTGAGGTCAAGTGACCCTTCCACAGAACTGGGTTAGAGAGAGCCTTTTGTCCATACAAAATGACTGATATTGTCATCATTACATCACATGTTTGGACTCTTAAAATGACAGTCAGCCATTCACAAATACGCAATGCATTATGGGTTCCTGCAGTGAAAACGTCGTAAATATTTACAATCATATATATAACAGTGGGTTATATGTAGAAAAGTTGCTTCCTGTGTGGGTGTTTGCACAGTTGAGGCATTTGTTTATTTTTCTTGTTGATTTTAACCTCTGGTGTGTTGGGTATAATGGTTCTAACAGAGGTTGATTGCAAACTCTTGCACAAACCACATATTCTGACCTTCTCCTCAATTTTGGAGTGGAGTCCTGGCCACTAAAAATGGCTTCTGACAATGTCACAGTGATGTTTGTGTAGTTGATTTAACATCTGTTTCTTTAGCTGTGACAGAGTAATGACCCTCATCCTGCTCCTATATATGCTTCCAGCTTCTGTGAGACATACAGCTTCTGTTCTAGAGTTGCTTCTATGATCTTGCCACAAAGTACCATGCCCATCATTTTTGGTAGTAATGGTACATTTCTAGAGTACTATTTAAATTGTCTTTCTGTTACTGGAGTATTCTATACTTGTTGTAAGTAGAAAATGCCTACATAAGGACTGATTGTAGTTGACTCATTTGGCAAAGGAGTCCATCAGCATTCTCATGCAAATTGGATAGCTGATACTGAATTGTATGTGGGAGCTGATAGCAACAATTACACACTTCTGCATACAGCTCATTACTAGAGATGTTCCTGCCTGATGCCCAAATATTGTAATCTGTGGACTGTTAGTCAGGTAAATTCCCAGCCATACAGGTATTGGTGGAATTGCCGAATTCCAAAAATGATTCTTGGAGCTTCTTTCTTTATCTGTGCATGATTCATCTCTGCACTTCTTTAGCAATCTTGATGCAAAAGCTCAGTTCTAAGAAGGGTGACCAGATCCAATGTTAACTCTGATTTCTCTTCACAGATGCTGCCAGACCAACCGAGTTTTTTTCAGCAATTTCTGTTTTTGTTTACAATTTCCAGCATCTGCAGTTTTTTTTTTGGTTTTAGTTGTTGTTGAAGTAAAAGCTATTGGCTGCTTTTCACTGTTCAGTAATATGTGAGAAATGACTGCTCCTACTCCAGAAGATGATAGATTCGATTTCGATTCAATTCGATTCCCTACAGTGTGGAAACAGGCCCTTCAGCCCAACAAGTCCACACCTGCCCCTTGGAGCATCCCACCCAAACCCATCCTCCTATAACTCTCACACCCCTGAACACTACGGGCAATTTAGCATGGCCGATCCACCTAGTCTGTACATCTTTGGACTGTGGGAGGAAACCCACGCAGACACGGGGACAATGTGCAAACTCCGCACAGACAGTTACTGAGTCTAGAATTGAACCCGGGTCCTTGGTGCTGTGAGGCTGCAGTGCTAACCACAGAGCCACTGTGCCGCCCCTAATACGTTGCTTACTAGTTACGACGGCAACTTTGGTCAAAATGGGTCAGGACAACTCAATTTAATGAAGACTTTTTGGCTTGTGTAACTGCTTTTCCACACTTTCAGTTCATGTTGTGGCCTAATAAATTGTGCAATGACATGTGAGTAGTTACATGATTTGAAAGAAACCTGCGACAGTCATTCAGCAAGCCCATTGCTATTCGTTTACATTTTTAGGTGCCGGTGCCCCAGTTGGGGCTTTTATTTTTGAACATGACTTGTATAGTCCCATGTAATGACATGGTCTAAATTTTAAATAGAAGTTTTTAATAAATTTTCATTTGCCTTTGCTCAGTCTTAGGCCATAATCTTGAAATCTCTGTAGGGTAGCCTCTAAATTGTGGCTCTTTCTCTTCTCCCCGTGACTAAAATATCATCTAGGTGTCACTGGACTCTTTCCAATTCCCTAAAATCTGATCTGTGGCTCTGCCGAATAAAACAGATATGATTCCAAATTGAAATCTCTCAAACTCAAATAGTCCTTTATTGTATTGTCATTGTCAAGTATTTCTGAAACTCGATCTGCATTCTTCTGGAAATCAGTTGATTCTTGGGAAGCCTAACTGAAAAGCTGACCTCCAGCTAATCTAGCAAATAGGTCAGCGATTAAAGGCAAAGGATAGTGCTAATTGAGACCTTGAAATCACTGCAGATGTGTACTCATCCATTTTTCTTCTTCACTAACACAAGAGGTGTGGCCCAATTGCTCATGTTTACAAATTCAAAGATACAAACATGTTTGCAGACTTCTGCTTGCCCAACATAATCTGCATCCTGCTTGTAATTGCTTAAAACCTACTACGTCATTTCCTGTTCCCACTTCTGACAATCGGCAATTGACAGGAATTATGAACTTTTGTTTCTTTCTGTACAGGTGCTGCCTGATGAGCAGAATGTTTCCAATAGTTGCTTTTAAGTAAAGACAAAATGCCTCCCTTTGATTTTGATAAAGTAAAATTTTAAAACAAAAGGAGACTAGCACGATGTCTGGATTTTAAGTTCGATTGACCCTTTTTCTGAGCTTTACGAACGTCCCTAAAACTGGAGCAGAAACTCACTGAACTTCAATACAAATTAAGTTCCACACAATTGTAGTTTGTGATTATTTGCACTGGATTTAAAACCATCGTTCGAGAAGCAGACCCCGTCCACAAAATTGGCCGTGGCCCAGATCAAATTAATCGTCATTGGGAGTTTCCACTTGTTACTTGAGGATACTCTGAAAAATTAAGTTGAATCTTTTGGGCACTGGCATTTATTTAAAAGCTTTTGATTTTTGTCTTTATTTTCTAGTAACTGTCTGCAGACTCAAATCCAATTCAAAAATAGATTTACACATTTTTAGTAGTTTTAAAATTTGCTTACAAGTGGTAAATTAACAGTAATTTAAAATGCGTGTTTTTGTGATAAACTCATTTTTAGCTGATAGGCTTCTGTCTGTCAAGTCCACACTGGTCAAAAACTAACATCTGACTATTCTAATCTCATTTTCCAGCACTTGGCCCATGGCCTTGTATGCTTTTGCATCACAAGTACACATCTCAATACTTGAATGTTATGAGTGTTTCTGATTCTTCCACCCTTACAGGCAGAGTGATCCAGATCCCCACCACCCTCTACATGAAAGTTTTGATTTCCTTGCTACCTCTGTAAACCTTCTGCCCATTACCTTCAATCCATGCCCTCTGGTCATTGATCCCTCCACCAAAGGGAAATGTTCTTTTCTTTGTCCCTCAGATTTTAGTAATCTTAACCATGTTTCTCAGTCTCCTCTACTCCAAGGAAAACAACTTCATTCTATCCAGTATTTCACATGAACACTCTAGTCCAGGCAACATCCTGGCAAATCTCTGCACCCTCTCTGGTGTACACACATCCCTCCTATAGCAGCAATTCCAGAACCGCACGCAATGCTCCCTCTGTGACCTCTGGAGAATTTTATATTGTTCCAGCATAACCTATCTGCTCTTAAACTCTATACCTTAGCTAATAAGGGCAAGTATCCCATAAGCCGCCCTAACCACTTTATCTACCTGTTCCATTACTTTAGAGAATCAGTTGACATGCACACCAAGGTCCCTCTGATCCTCCGTGTCCTCTGTTCATCATGTATTCCCTAGCCTTGTTTGTCCCACACACGTAGATCACTTCACACTTGTCCAGATTTGATTCCATGTACCACTGACCAGCCCATCCGTATCATCCTGTAATACAAGGCTAATAGTTACCGGTAATAGCTGCCAGGAAAATTGAGGGGTGAAAAACTATTTGATCTCCTGGGTAACTATTAAACTGAACCTTTGGTATCCACCCTGACCTGGCCTGGCCAACCCAACCCTACATGCCCAGCATGGTTCTCTCCCAACTGCATCCCCACACTGGCACAACATCCTCCACCACCATGGGATTGAAATCCACTGAAACACTGATCCACTTGTTGGCATGCTGCAACCTATTTGGCACTCAATCCCTCCCAAAGCTCAACCTGCCTGTAATCCTCACACTTGCCTGACATACTTAACCTTTCACAGTAGCTGTTAAACAGGCTGTCTGTCTTATTGCACATTTGCATCACAGAACAAGATATGGTGACAGCCTCAAAAGGGTGTGATTTCAGTGGTGGTCTTCTGCCCTGCTTGTGGCAAGGATTCTCTGGACAGGTCTCCCCTGTTGTGTGACACAAAACTCTAATCTCGGTATTTCCAGAGTTGAAGATAACAAAGTGTGGAGCTGGATGAACACAGCAGGCCAAGCAGCATCTTAGGAGCACAAATGCTGATGTTACGGGCCTAGACCCTTCATCAGAAAAGGGGGATGGGGAGAGGATTCTGAAATAAATAGGGAGAGAGGGGGAGGTGGACTGAAGATGGATCGAGGAGAAGATAGGTGGAACATCCGCCAATGTGGTATACTGCATCCGCTGTACACGGTGTGGCCTCCTCTACATTGGGGAAACCAAGCGGAGGCTTGCAGAACACCTACGCTCGGTTCGCAATAAACAACTGCACCTCCCAGTTGCGAACCATTTCAACTCCCCCTCCCGTTCCTTAGACGACATGTCCATCCTTGGCCTCCTGCAGTGCCATAATGATGCCACCCATAGGTTGTAAGAACAGCAACTCATATTCCGCTTGGGAGCCCTGCAGCCCAATGGTATCAATGTGGATTTCACCAGCCTCAAAATCTCCCCTCCCCCCACTTCATCCCAAAACCAACCCAATTCGTCCCCGCCTGCCTAACCTGTTCTTCCTCTCACCTGTCCCCTCCTCCCACCTCAGGCGGCACCTCCATTTCTTACCTACTAACCCCATCCCGTCCCCTTGACCTGTCTGTCCTCCCCGGACTGACCTATCCCCTCCCTACCTCCCCACCCATACTCTCCTCTCCACCTATCTTCTCCTCTATCCATCTTCAGTCTGCCTCCCCTCTCTCACTCTTTTATTTCAGAATCCTCTCCCCATCCCCCTTTTCTGATGAAGGGTCTAGGCCCAAAACATCAGCTTTTGTGCTCCTAAGATGCTGCTTGGCCTGCTGTGTTCATCCAGCTCCACACTTTGTTATCTTGGTTTCTCCAGCATATGCAGGTCCCATTATCTCTCATTTCCAGAGTTGAGATCATTTTAAGGATATGTGTGTATTTCATCAGTTCACTGGAAAGCTGCTGCTTTTAGCCACAGATGAAAAATCTGAAGCCACGTGTCGAAGGATGCAGAAGTTGCAGAAAGAAAACTTGACCACCTAACCTGGATCCTTCAATGATAGATGGTTGTGTTCTCATTTTATAAATGTAAATAACAGGTAGTGACACTTGAATACAAGTCATTCTCATTGTTATTCCTGCTGATGAACTTCATCATTTGAATTACTTGCAGCCATGCCACAGATGTGATGGAGACAGAAGGCTGGAAGTCGATGATTCACTCCCACCCGCATTTAGTTGCAGAGGCCTTCCGAGCATTGGCGACTGCACAGTGCCCACCATTTGGTATTCCACGTAAACGGTTAAAACAGTCATAATTACACCCGAGGACTTAGGTACTGATCTCGCTACTGACTTTTGCGTAAAGGTATTTGTACCTTGCACCCATACAGGATAAACTCCTTGTTTGCATACAGAGGTCACACCTGAACTTTAACTGTCTTTAATTGCTCTGCTGAAGGATGTGTTCCAGTATGGTCTTCAGCTTCAAATTAGTTTACATGCTTTTCTCTCAGCCACTTAAACAGCCTTAAATGATTTTCATCCTTCCTATTCAGTTCACGTGATTTTAAGTTTCTTTTTTTTAAATTAATGTGTGCCTTGTTGTTAGACCAGGCTGTGCAGAATTGCATCAGCAGCCATATTGCAAAGCCTTTCACTGAATAATTGGGAAAGGCCAAACAAGTCTTTAACACTTTACTCAATAACTACTCTCTGTACAAAATTATGGTTGATGTCCAAGGAAATTAATTGATCTGAGCCTGATTGGCCAGTTAGGAGCAATATTGCACGTGATTTAACGACTGTCCCCAACCCACCTTTGTGTTATGCATGCTGTTGAAATTCTGCATTACAGCCTGAAAGGGATGTACCATTCAATAGCACATGTCCTTAATGGCCAGTGGTATATGAAGTACATGGTTGGTTTGTGAACCACCATTTTCTTTTTCAGTGTTTGTATACCTTGTTTACAGTTTGGAATTTCTACTGTACAGATTTTTTTTGAGGGTTAAATTCACATTTTTGGCAGAAATGTTAAAGACCTTTGTTACAATTGTGTGAAAATGGTTTGTAATGTTCAGCAACCTTCTAGAACTTGAGATCACATCATAGCTAAAGTCAAAACACTATATCTTTGTGCTACCAATGGACCCAAAACAATGGAATAGTTCAGCAATCCACAGTCCAACAGTGTGAAACTTGAATAATGGAAGAGCATTTCTGAAGACTACCCATTTGAAATGCCTAAGAAAGATGTTAAGACACTGAAGGTCACTTGATCAAATTAGTTTTCCCAAATATACATACGATGTGTTTATCCCTTTTACAATTAAAGGAAATTTCTTGCGAATTTTCTCCTCTGCCCTTCTCTCATGAAGGCGCTAAATCTTTGGGATCCAAGTCCAGGGGTGCTGGTCGCCCCCCCAGTATCTCATCCAAATGGCTGTTATTCGTGTGTGTGTGTCATACGGGTATTTAACCGCAGGGGACATCACAGACGAGCTTAACACTATCCTTGCCTGACGTCAATACGTGCACTTCCAGTGGGGCTGTTGGATAGTGATCAGATGTGAAAACCCTGGTGATTTTCCATTCCCCTAGCCCAGCTGGTGCTGAGACCATTGAAACACCCTAAGTGATACCCCAGCTAAGATCATTTAACTCAGCACAGACCAAGAATCGAAACTGAGATCTTCCAGGTACTCACTGGATAATTATGCTGAGCCTCTGGGGAAGGTAGCCCTTTTAAGAATGAATAGGTATTGTTATCAAGTCATTTGTCTGAGACACTGTGCTAAGGTAATACTGTTGATTTTGTAGAAAACTCCAGTTTCAGCACAGTGATTTGCAATGCCTCAAATTGACTTTACATAGCAATTGATTTGCTTATGTTTTGCTATTTTATTTATTATGCATCAATATATTTCATGAAGCTTATGTTACGTTAGAGAAACTTTGTAAGACTTTATAAATGCAATTGAATGCACTAATTTGTAACAGCGTTCATTTCTGTAGACTATTGTTTTGTGAAAATCATTTTTGTTAGACAAGAGAACTCAACTATTTTTAAAAATGGAGGTAAAAGAAGCTGATGGGTTTAAGTTATCAATGTATCTGTTTACTGTCATATCACAAATTCAGAAAGTATGGTTGCATGAACTACACACCATTAAAATTTGAATAAAAACTTAAAATGAGTTTTGAGATGGTTGTTTAAAAGTAATTGACCTTAATTTTCATGCTGAGAGCAGTTTGAATACAATAATCTGTTTTAAATTAGTAAAACATTTTCTAATTATTTGCTACAGTGCTTATTTCAGGCATATCAAAATGAAATAATATTGCTGATATTTTTACTTTGATTACATAACTGCAACTGCCCACCTCCATCTACTTCGATGGTAGATCAAGAATATTCTGGACGATAGATTGTGCCAGAGTTGACAGTGATACAACACTGCCAGCTGGAAGTTATTTTTATGTGGGGCATAATCTATTGAGTTTCATTCTTTTGTGATTTCTAATATTCTCTTTGATCCCAGCTCGAATAGAGGTGCTCCATCTAGTGACTGAACCAAGAACTAATTACTTTGCCAGTTGAAAATAAACAAATTCCAGAAACCAGGGACCTAATTTTTTAACTGGGTGGGCCACCATCATAGTCTGGAAACGTGCATTACCTGTCCTGCTTATAAACTGGAATAATCAAATCAAATTGCCCCGGATAACCTCAAGGGGGAATTCATTGAATGTATTAGACATTGTATCTTTGAACAATATGTTGTGGAACCAACCAGGGAGCAAGTTATTCTAGATATGGTATTATGTGATGAAGTGGGATTAATTAATGATCTCATTGTAAAAGATCCTCCAAGGAAGAGTGATCATAACATGCAAGAATTGCAAATTCATTTGGAAGGCAAGAAACTGGAATCGCAAAATAGCGTCTGGCATCAAATCAAGGTAGTTACGTAGGCATGAGACAGACCTGGTCCTAATAGACTGCGTGGGAAAACTAAAAGGTAGGACAATTGGTAAACCATGGCAGATGTTTAAGGAGGTGTTCAGTTCCTCAAACTCAAATACATTCCAGGAAAGCAGATAGATTATGGGAGTGGTACAACATTCATCCATGACTCAGCAAGGAAGTTAAAGACATCATAAAGACAAAATCTAAGACATGCAATATTGCAAAGGCCAGTGGCAGACTGGAAAATTGGGAAGTTTTTAAGGATCAACAGTTTACCAAAAGTAAATAATAAAAAGAGCAAAAGTAAATTATGAGAAAAAGCTCATGCAAAATATAAAGCTGAATAGCAAAAGCTCCCGTAAGAATATAAAAAGCAAGAGCATAGCTAAAAGAAATGTGGATCCTTTGAAAGATGAATTTGCAGAGTTAATAATGCGAAGCACAGAAATAGCTGCGATGCTAAATCAAAATTTTGCCTCCATTTTCCCAGTAATAATATAATGTGGCGGTACAGAAAGTGAGGTACTTAGAACAATCATCAGTACTGACCAAATTATTGGAATTAAGGCAAGTAAATCTGCAGGCCTGATGACCACATCCAAGAGTCTTAAAGAAAGTTTAACAGATAGTGGATCCATTGGTGAAAACACTCTAAAATTCCCTGGACATGGGAAAGGTTCCAGTGGATTGGAAAAATGCTGTTATGAGGCCATTATTGAGAAAGGGATGAAGGCAGAAAGTAGGAAACCATAGACCAATTAGTTTACCGTCTGATTGGAAAATTGTTAGAATTCATTTTTAAGGGACATTTGTAAATTCAAATGTAATCCATCAGAATAAGCATGGTTTTATGAAGAGTAATTCGTGTATGATTAAATTACTACAGTTCTTTAAAGATGTAACAAATGAAGTAGATGATGCATGTTCTGTAAATGTGAATTTAGGCTTACAGAAAGTATTTGACAAGGTACGCACAAAATGTTAGTACACCAGGTAAAATCACATGAGATTTGAGTTAATTCATGAACTTGGATGGAGGATTGGCTTACCAAGAAAAAGCAGAGAGTCGGAGTAAATGTTTTTTTCTCCCTGTTTGGCAAGCTATGATTAATGGGATGTTAAGGTTTCAGTCCTTAGGCTTCAGCCATACAATCTGTATTAATGACCTGGATGCAATGGTGAAGGTACAGTAGCCAGATTTGCAGAAGACATTAAAATAGTTGGGCTAGTAAGTTTCAATCAAGAAATAAGAAATGTAAGAAACATATGGATATGTTAGATGAATGTGTCAAAATTTGGCACAGTTTAATGTGGATAAGTGTGACGTCGTCCGTTTTGGTTGGAAGAATAGAAAAAAAACTTCTGGATGTGAGTTTGCTCGCTGAGCTGGAAGGTTAGTTTTCAGACGTTTCGTCACCTTTCTAGGTAACATCATCAGTGAGCCTCCAACGAAGCGCTGGTGTTATGTCCCGCTTTCTATTTATCTGGTTAGGTTTCCTTGGGTTGGTGATGTCATTTCCTGCATTGGTGATGTCATTTCCTGTTCTTTTTCTCAGGGGATGGTCGATTGATTTGGAGCCAATGTGTTTGTTGATGGAGTTCCGGTTGGAATGCCATGCTTCGAGGCATTCTCGTTCATGTCTCTGTTTGGCTTGTCCTAGGATGGATGTGTTGTCCCAATCAAAGTGGTGTCCTTCCTCATCTGTATGTAAGGATACGAGTGCTAGTGGGTCATGTCGTTTTGTGGCTAGTTGATGTTCGTGTATCCTGGTGGCTAGCTTTCTGCCAGTTTGTCCAATGTAGTGTTTGTCACAGTTCTTGCAAGGTATTTTGTAGATGACGTTCGTTTTATTTGTTGTCTGTATAGGGTCTTTTAAGTTCATTAGCTGCTGTTTTAGTGTGTTGGTGGGTTTGTGGGCTACCCTGATGCCAAGAGGTCCAAGTAGTCTGGCAGTCATTTCGGAAATGTCTTTGTAGGGGAGAGTGGTTATGGTTTCTGACCCGTTTTGTCTGTTTGTTTGGGTTTATTGCTGAGGAATCGGCGGACTGTGTTCATAGGGTACCCATTCTTTTTGAATACGCTGTATAGGTGATTTTCCTCTGCTCTTCGTAGTTCCTCTGTGCTGCAGTGTGTGGTGGCTCGTTGGAATAATGTTCTAATGCAGCTTCGTTTGTGGGTGTTGGGATGGTTGCTCCTGTAGTTCAGTATTTGGTCCGTATGTGTTGTTTTCCTGTAGACGCTGGTTTGAAGTTCCCCATTGGCTGTTTGCTCTACTGTGACATCTAGGAATGGCAGTTTGTTGTTGTTTTCCTCCTCTTTTGTGAATGTTATGCCTGTAAGGGTATTATTGATGGTCTTGAAGGTTTCCTCTAATTTGTTTTGTTTAGTGATGACAAAGGTGTCATCCACACAGCGGACCCAAAGTTTGGGTTGGATGATTGGCAGAGCTGTTTGTTCGAGTCTCTGCATTACTGCCTCTGCTAAGAACCCTGATATCGGAGATCCCATGGGTGTACCGTTGGTTTGTCTGTAGGTTTTGTTATTGAAAGTGAAGTGCGTCACCAACGCAGGAAATGACATCACCAACCCAAGGAAACGTAACCAGATAAATAGAAAGCGGGACATAACACCAGCACTTCGTCGGAGGCTCACTGATGTTGTTACCTAGAATGGTGACAAAACGTCTGAAAACTAACCTTCCAGCTCAGCGAGCAAACTCACATCCAGAACCTCAACCTGAGCTACAAATCTTCTCAAAACTCGCTGGAAAAGAAACTTGTTATCTAAATGGAGAGAAACTTCTGAGTGCTTCAGAACTCAGAGATCTGGTGTCCTCGTGCATAAATCGCAGAAAGCTAGTATGTAGGTACAGCAGGTGATAAGGAAGGCAAATGGAATTTTGGCATTTATTAGTAGTGGAAGAGTAATGGGCTGAAGAGGTATGGAGAGTGAACAGGAAAGTGAAGTTGAGGCCAAGATGAGATCAGCCATGATCATATTGAATGACAGAGCAGGCTCAAGATTTGGCTACTCATGCTCCTCGTTCTTATGTTCTCAATGGAAGACCTTCATTTCCTAAAAATGTTCATGGTGGTCTGCTTAGAAATGTAGGGTCAGAGTGGGAGTTTGGTAACAGTATATTTGGAGGCCTATGGGAATTATAAGTGGGAAGTAAAGACTAAAGTCCCATGGGGGACAAAGGAACCATTGCAATTCAGAGGCAGCAGGGGCTGTGAAGGACCAGGGGCCCTCTGGAAGATTTAGTGATGACTTTGACTTTGCCTAACCCAAAAACAGAAAAATAATTTTTAAAAATATTATGTGTTGATCTCGCACCTCCCACCTTGATTCTTGTGCAACACTCACCAAGCCTTCAAACCTTGATTCATAAAGTCATACAATGCCAAAAGGCCCTTTGGGTTATTGATTCTGTACCAACGTAACTACCACTAAAGGTGTGCTAATCCCATTTTCCTGCACTTGTAACATTCAGGGATATGGGATATCTGAAATCCTCATCCTTTTTTTTAAGTTGTAAGGTTTCTAACCTCCACTACCTTCCCAGGCAGTGTATTTCAGATTCCTACCACCCGGTGAGTGAAAAAATTCTTTCCCAAATCTCCTCCAAATCTCCTGTCCCTTACCCTAAAGCTATGCCCTTTTGTGATTGACCCCCCCCCCCCCCGTCCTGAACCAAGGGGAACAGCTGCTCTCTATTCACCCTGTCCATACTCATAATCTTATACACCTCAGTTATATCTCCGCTCAGTCTTCTCTGCCCGAAATAAAACAATTCAAGCCGACTAGTCTCCCCTTATAGCTCAGTTTTACCATCTCAGGCAACATCCTGGCGAATCTCCTCTGTACCCCGTCTCGGGCTATCACATCCATCCTGTAGTGAGGTGACCAAAGCTCTAGATGTGGCCTAACCAATGCTCTACTACTCCCAATTTTATTTCTTTGCTGTTATACTCTATGCCACGATTGATGAAAGTAAATGTCTGATATGCATTCTTAACTATCTTATTCACATGCTCTGTCAAATTCAGGGATCTGTGAATAATTACCCCAAGATCCTTCTGTTCCTGTAAATTACACTGTTCTGCCATTTGTTTAATATTCCATCATCTTGTTTCTTCTTCCAAAGTGCATCACCTCACACTGTTCAGGATTAAATACCATCTGCCACTGGTCTCACCATCAGACCAATCCATCTATATCTTCCTGTAACTTACAACTAACTTGTTCGCTTTAACCAACCTACTTGAAAATTTGCTTTAACAGTCTGTCCACATTTTCATTTATGTCTTTTGTGTATGTAACAAAAATTAAGGGTCCTATTACTGATCCTTGTGGTACACCTCGAGACACTGGTCTCCAGTCATTCAAACAGCCTTGTTCTGGTTATGTTTGACTCCTATTACTAAGCCAGTTTCTGTTCCATTTCACCAAATTTCCCTCAATTGCATGTGCTTTTAACTTCCTCAATCAGTCTCCCATGTGGGTCTTTTTTGAAAATCCATATAAACTCACGAATTTCCCTCATCTGTGCACTTGATCACATTTTCAATAAGTTCTAACAAATTCTAATAAACCGCCTCCTGACAAATCCAAGCTGACTATGCCTAATTAACCCATGCTTTTCCAAGTTGTTATTAATTCGCTCCTTCGGAATTTTCTCCGATAGTTTTCCTGCCACAATTGTGAGACTCTCAGATGTGTAATTTTGTGCTTCCTCACTACCACACGTCTTGAAAAATGGAACCACATTAGCTGTCCTTGAGTCCTCTGGCACTTTCCCTGTGGCAAGAGAGAGTTAATTTTTTTTTCAGAACCCCCACAGCAGGATGGGTTGCAATGCATCCAGACGAGGGGATTTGTCTGTTTTTAAGACCAACAGAGCTTCCAATATCTCCCTATTTTTTATGTAAATCCGCGAAAATTCCTCATGTTCCCTTTATTGTGAACTTTGTACCTACATACTCCTTTTCCCGATTGGACAGCACAGTGGCTCAGTGGGTAGCACTGCTGCCTCACAATACCAGGAAATCAGGTTTGATTCCACCCTCCGCTGACTGTCACTGTGGAGTTTGCACATTCGCTTGGGATGCTCAGGTTTCCTCCCACAGTCCAAAGATGTGCAGGCTAGGTGGATTGGCCATGCTAAATTGCCCATAGTGTTCAGGACATGTAGATTAGGTGGTCATAGGGGGATGGATCTGGGTGAGAAACTGAGGGTTGGTGTGGACTAGTTGGCACAAAGGGCCTGTTTCCGCTCTGCAGTGATTCTATGATTCTAAGTCTGAAGAGAAATATTCATTTAACACCCTTCTAATATCCTGTGGCTTCACACACAGGTTGCTCCCTTTGTCCCTGATAGGCCCTGCTGATTCCCTGGTTAACCGCTTCCTTTTAATGTATTTATCTTAGGATTCTCCCCAACTTTGTTGCAATCCTTTCTCATGCCCCCTTTTCAGTCTTCTAATTGCTTTCTTAAGTTTTCCCCGACCCCCACCATCCTTCCTGTATTCCTGTAGGGCTGCTACTGAATTGCTCCATTTGAACTTGCTAAAAGCCCTTCTCATTCAGTACTGAATTGTCCTTGACATCAGACTTCTCTGAACTTATTGCTCTTACAGTTCCTTCTTAATGATAAATGTCGGATCTATATTTTCATGAGCTTCTTTTTGAATGCCCCACTCCTGTAGTCTTACCTGCAAGGAGCTGTTCCTGGTCAACTGTAGCCAGATCCTGCTTTATTTTAATAAAATCTACTCTCCTCAATCCAAAGCCATCATTTGCAGACCATCTGTTTCCTTGTCCAGAACAAATTTGATCCATTCCGTATTGTGACCACTGTCATTAAAGTGCTTCCCCAATGCCACGTCAAACTCTTGTCCAACTTCTTTCTCCAAAACCAGGTCCAGCACTGTGCCATCTTTTGTTGGGTTTCTACATGTTGATACAAAAACCTCTCCGGATACATTTCAACAAATGCACCCCTTTCAACCCTTACACTATGTCTATCCCAATTTATGTTGGAAAAGTTGAAATCCCATTGTATAATTACCTGTTTATTACTCTTACACACCCCTGTGAACAGTTTACATATTTGCTCCTCTATTTCCTGCTGACTGTTTACTGGGAGTATATAATAGGTCCCCAAAATGACTGCGCCCTTAACGTTCCTAGATTGTATCCACAAAGCATCATTTGAGGACCCTTTCAAAATGCTGTCTTTCCTCATTGCAGTAATTGACTCCTTATTCAATTGTGCTACACCACCACCCTTTTCACACCCTCCTCTGCCTCGTCTAAAGATTCTATAACCCAGAATGTTGAATTACCAACCCTGCACTTTCCTCAACTATGCTTCTGTGACGACATCAAACATCCATCTGTCAATCCACACCAATAACTTATCAGTTTTACCTATTACACTCCTAGCTTTTAAAGACCATCAAGCCTTGCCTTACTCTCTTCATACTCAACATAGAACATAGCTGAACTCACTGTTTCTGAAGAAGGGTCTAGGCCCAAAATGTAAGCCTCCCTGCTCCTCTGATGCTGCTTGGACTGCTGTGTTCATCCATCTCTACACCTTGTTATCTCAGATTCCCCAGCATCTGCAGTTCCTACTATCTCTGAACTCATTGGCTTGCTTTCTTTGCTGTAGCAAGATGTATCTCTGTTTCATCGATATTCTGTGTCTCTCATCCCTGCTCGACTAACTTGAACTCCTCCCAACAACAGCAAACTTACCTGCAAGGATGTTGGGCCCAAAGTGGTTCAGGTATAGATGGTCCCATTTGTGCATGTTCCACCATCCCTAAAAATGGTCCCAGTGATACAGGAAACCAAAATCCCACCCTCTGGCACTAACTCTTGAGCCATGCATTCATCTGCCCTATTTTCCTATTCCTATATGCACTAGCACATGGCACTGGGAGTAATCCAGAGATTATGAACATTGAGACCCTGCCTTTTAATCTACTGCCTAGCTCCTTGAATTCTTGATGCAAGACCTCATTCCTCATTTTGCCCGTGTTGTTGGTACCAACATATACCATGACTTCTGACTCATCACCCTCCCCTTTCAGGCAGCCGTTTGAGACATCCCAACCCTAGCACCAGTGAGGCAACACACCACAAGAGTCATATCTTCTGCTACAGAAACGCCTGCCTGCACGCTTAACTGAAGAATCCCCTATCACTCTTGCCCTTCTTTTCTTCCTCCCCTTGTCAAAGTTGCTTCCACGGTAGCTTCCAATCCACTAATCTGTGCCATCCAAAAGGCTACATGGAAGCCACTGCCTGTTTGTTCCCCTCCAAGTCATATGCCATGCTAACTTGAAGCTATATTGCTGATCCAGTCTTGGTGAAGTTAGTATTGAGATTTTTTTTCCCAAGGTCATTGCAAGTCACGATTAGCTTATGAAATATTCTTCTTCTTGTGCTACGCTCAAGGTCAAAAATATTGGAAAGTGCAGAATGAATGATAAAAATGAATATTGGAAGATTTTTGCCTTTGGGTCCAAACAACCCTATAAATGCTGGTAGAATATTTGTTGCTTTCCAAATTTTATGTAATGTTTCAAGGTGGATTTTCTCTTGATAACAAAGTACACTGCCAAAGAAATTTGTGTTCTTTTATTGTACTGAAATTAATATTAGTACTGTGGAAATAAATTACTCCCATCTGAGATTAGCTTTTTTGGATTAAACAATTAAAACAATTTTACGGAAAAAGATAGAGCTAATAGTCTCTCGTTTCCTTCTTAGATATTACTAATGGCTACATTTGAATTACTGCTATCATCCAATAATTCCCTGTACTGCTGTACTAAAATTGACAAATCTAGTCTACAATTCTCAGTCTTTTTGATGCAGTTATTTGTAAGAATCTTATCAAGGAAAGGAACCTGAAGATATTTGCTAACATTCTTAAGAATCAAAAATTAAAAGCTACTTAAACAAAAAGTCCACTTTTGCAGACCAAACCCCTAAACTGAAAAACCTGCATTTGAAGCAAAGCAGATAAAAGGTAGTGTCCTAGGTTCAACCATCTTTAACTTCTTTATAAGCAACCTTCCCACAAAATTAAAGGACTATTCACAATTTTTCAGATACTGAGACAATCTTTATTCTTACATTGAAAACATTTTAGTATGAACTTATGATTAGCAAGTAATATTTTTGCCAAGCAAGTTCCAGACATTTAGCATTTCTGACAAGAGAATATAACCGTTACCCTTTGACGTTCTTTTAACATTGTTATCACTGAGCCCCATATAATCAACATCCTGGAGACTTAGCATTGACAACAACTGAATTGGTCCACCATGTTAATCTTGTTAATCCAACAGCAAGTCAGGCTAAGTTCAATGGTAAGTAACTCGCCTGATTCCACAAAGCTTTTCCTCATCTACAAGGCATAGTTTAGATATGTGATGCAGTACTCTTTTAGATAAGAGCAGCTCTGGTAGTACTCAAGTCTCACCATCATACAATGCAGAGTAGCTCATTTAAACGGCACCCCATTTGCCACCTTCAGTGTTTACTGGCCTCAAGACCATGCTTACATGCATAACATCGATAAGATACACATTAGCAACTTGTCAAAGTTGCTTCCACAGTGGCTTCCAATCCACTAATCTGTGCCACCCAAAAGGCATGGAAACCACTGCCTGTTTGTTCCCCTCCAAGTCATGTGCCATGCTAACTTGAAGCTATATTGCTGATCCACAGTCTTGGTGAATATCTCAGAACTCCCTTCTTAACAGATTGTTGAGTAACCTACACCATGTGGACTGCAGTGGTTCGGTACTGAAGCTTGAGTACTACCAGCTTTTTCAGTTAATTCATAGAACTGGAGAATGGTCATAGCACAGAAATTTGGCCTGTCATGTTCACATCAGCTTTAGGCGTGAACAACTTGTTATTCTTTGCCGATTTTTCATAGCCCGCCAAAGCTATTCAGATAATTAACAAATTCACTTTTGAAAACAACAATTAAATCTGCCTCTACCACATCCATGCACCCAGACAATGCTTTTCTGCTCCAACACTTGGTATGTAAAAATATTTATTGTGTCATCTCTGGTTCATTTGTCAATCGCCTTAATCCTGTATTTTAATCCTTCCACCAATGGGCACATTTTTTTCCTCTATCTACTCTGTCTAAGCCCGTATTATTTTGAACCGCCTTAATTCTCCTTCTCTTTGGATATGTTGAGAAAACAATTGAAGGTGTTCAGCCCTGAAGCTATCCTCATAAATTTTCTCTGTACTTATCTTGAAAATTAAAATGTTCCAATTGCATATGAATGCTCGCAAAACCTCGAGTTATTATCAAAACTATTGATTAGCAGGCAATAATGGGACATTTATCTGTTCAGAGTTTATTGATTTGAGTAGTGGCTACGTTATTGAGAGCACATTATGGAGTGCCTATTCCTTGGTGTTGAAAGGCACACTGGATGGAAACTTTCTATTCCCTGAGTGTTGTGAACCATGCAAGAAAGTTGCAAAAGTCAGATGAGATGGCCAGTGAGGACTTTCCCAAAGTTTAGAGCAACAGGTCCCACTTGCCAAACAAGAGGTTCTCATGAGTGAGTGGAGAAAGACTTATTTGCACGCATTGCCTCCCTCCATTGACTTAAGCTTGCCTCAGTAATGTGCAGTTTCCTATACTTCCACACACTGGATAGAAACTAGATGTCAAGAAGTTCTGACATGGAAGTGTGAATGGTTACCTAATTACTCCAGCTCACCGTGTGCTCCTCCAGGTCTCCATCTTGGATACCCAACACTGGCCCTTAAGAGCATTCGCCATAGCTAGCAATAATGTCCACAGAGCCTGGCTACCAATATGTGCCAGCTTCACGTCATCATCACTAATCATCTTCAATCCACTTACATTAGACTTTTTCTATTAGTTTCCCTACAGTGTGGAAACCGGCCCATCAGCCCAAAAAGTCCACACCGCCCCTTGGAGCTTCCCACTCAGACCCATGCCCCATAACCCACACACCCCTGAACAGTACAGGCAATTTAGCATAGCCGATCCACCTAGCCTGCTCATCTTTGGACTGTGGGAGGAAACTGGAGCACCCAGAGGAAACCCACGCAGACACGGGGAGAATGTGCAAACTCTGCACAGACAGTTACCCGAGGCTGGAATTGAAGCTGGGTAGCTGGTGCTGTGAGGCTGCAGTGCCAACCACTAAGCCACCGTACTGTTACAGTATGGTTTTGCACATGAATGCACTTCTTTGCAATGCACTACCCTGTTTATTGTAGTGCTGCTTCCAGGGCACTTCGTGCATGGATTTGACCAGGATATAACTCCAGTAAGAACTCAATCACTTTGAACCTATTTGGATTCTTTCATCTTCTCTGCTTGCCCTCACAACTGCACCCTGAGCCAGGCACCTACTTTTTTTATTTGAAAAAATATACTTTATTCATAGAATGTACAAAATAATAAAACATTTATAAACCTACCCAGTCATGCAAGCCGCTCCGGGTTACCCGGGGGTACGTACACCAACTAAAGGGAAAAAACAAAACAAAGAAAAAAAACCCTGGCAGTTGTCTCCCCGCACAGTCCCCGTTCGCCCCCTGACCAGTTGGGGAAGGCGCCATCTGGGCCCAATTACCAGATAGGGCGCTTTTTTTCTATTCTGGACGAGGGGTTTCATACGGTGGTCTTTCCCCACCGCGCCTTGGTGGCAGCTGCCCCAAGCTTCGGTGCGTCCCTCAGCACATAGTCCTGGACCTTGGAGTGCGCCAGTCTGCAACACTCGGTCGGGGTCAGTTCTTTCAGCTGGCAGACCAGCAAGTTGCGGGCAGACCAGACAGCGTCTTTCACTGCTCGGGACGAACCTCGACAAATACCACTGCATCCCCCTCCAGACCTCCTGCGCATAGGCACACTGCAGAAGGAGGTGATAGACAGCCTCGTTCACCCGCAGCTGCCTCAAGGGCAGCTTGCAGTGGCGCAGAGATTCCGGGCATGTATAAAGGATCTCACTGGCAGAGCCCCTCTTACTGCCAGCTGAGCAATGTCCTTGCTGTGCCAGCCACTTACATGCCAAACACACTATGTGCAGCAAGCAAATGACCATGTCTCAACATCTAAGAGGGTAGTCCTCAATCAATTCAAGAGAAGCACCCTTCAGTCAGGTAGTCCCAGTACAGTAAATGAAGAGCGCGTCCGATATCTGTCCAGGGGCTTTGGCATCATCTGTCAACTGCCCAGGGCATTCATGATCAGGATGCTCTTCCTGTCGAGAATGTGATGCTGAATGTTGGACACCTCACCACCCATCATGCCTTCTCCTGAGCTCTTGATTGCCACATTGTCCTGTTATATTTTATACATTCCTGATCATAATTACCCATTATAAACAGTCAACAACTTGGAAGCAAATTTCAGATAATTTAAGTGTTATGTAATTTTGCATTTAGGTAAAATGCATTAATTATTTGGACAAAGAAAGGAAATATACAATCTGTCACAGATGAAAAAAAACTTTATTGGTCCCAAAACTGTTCTGTAGAGTGGAGAAGCAGAGGCAGTTTTCATTAGAGGGATGTTCATCCCTGATATTTCGCAATCTTTGTTGGTAGCAGTCTCCATTCTTCCTTCCCTCGAACTGTTGGTCTTCTCGCAAGAAGGTGATGGTGCATTTCCCTGGATTGTCTCTCACTCAACCTAGCCCCTTTTCATGTATCTTAGTTTAGAAGCTAGCAAATTAATTGTCAGTTGTCTGTCTAAGCCTCTTTGGCCAATGACCATGCCTCTCATGAAGCCATGATGACTGTGTCTCTTGCCTACCTTCATCTGACAATCAGTTCACCATTCTTCCTAAGAACAAAGCCACCTTATTTTCCCGAACAGTACATTAATAATAGGGTACAAAAACAGAGAAATCATTCAATGAACCTTTATTGACAACCTTCATGATTCTGTGATAACGAGGTGTAGAGCTGGATGAACACAACAGGCTAAGCAGTATCAAAGGAGCAGAAAGCTGACATTTCAAGTCTAGAGACAACAAAGTGTGGGGCTGGATGAACACAGCAGGCCAAGCAGCATCTTAGGAGCACAAAAGCTTTTGTGGTCCTAAAATGCTGCTTGGCCTGCTGTGTTCATCCAGCTCCACACTTCGTTATCTCGGAATCTCCAGCATCTGCAGTTCTCTGATTTCAGGCCTAGACCCTTCTTTTGAAATGGGCAAGGGGAACATATATTTTATGTTTGTAGCATTAAAACCTCAATAGCTCAGCCATCAGTGGGCATCTTGTAACATATTGGTCCCACATAAATCCATAATGATAACTTAAAAGATTATTTTCAGCTATTCTAAAAAGCAGCACAACTGTTTTTAAAGAATTGCACAAATGCACCAGCAGTCATGTAATTAAAAGTTTTAAAATAAACCAAAATTAGTCATATGTTACCGAGTCAGACAAAAGTTACTTCTTGTGTAGGAGATATTCTGGACAATGGCATAAATTTTGTGTACACTGGGGAAGGGACAGTGCTCACTGTTCACTTTATTGACAGCTGCCCACACACATTTTGCTACGTTTTCAGTGTTGACTTCTTGGCAAGAGGGAAGCTTCTCAATCAACCAGTTTACACAATCCTCACTGACACATGCAAAGTCTATGCCAGGAACTATAAATTAGATTTGGCTCAAATACAAAAAGTAAAACAAAGTTCCAGAAAACAGCATGGAATGTAGACAGAAAGATAAAAGATTATCATGAAAAGTGGAAAGAAAAACGATCTCCAACACTAAATAAAATTCAGGGAGTAACTTCTGACTTGTAAAATAAAGCTTTCAGGCCAATGAGGTTGGTAGTAAATGTGCCTGATCAACATTAAAATTTGACTTCCTCCTGAATGCTGTGATGTTTTCTGATGTCTAACAGGTAAATAGTGTGTAAACTATGTGAACGACCTGACCATTAACATTATATCATGTAGTAAATATGGCAAATTTAAGACAACTTGAGCCATTAATTATGCATGTTTATATATTAATAAGTGGCAAACTCTGCAGAAATTGTTTATGATACAATGTTCTCATGGATATTGCAGTACTGCCATGAGAATTGAATTGAATTAGCTTATTGTCACGTATCCAAATGAGTACAGTGAAAAATTTAGAAGTTACCACTTACAGTACCATCTTAGGTAGAAATGTACCTATGTACAATCCTTAGCTACATAATAGAGAAATGAAGTAAAAAATGTTACATTACAACTACGCACAGTATAAGCATGGATCAGAAAAAAAAACAAGAAGCAAAGCTAAAAGAAACTGTAAAAAAAAGAAAAATTTAAAAACCTTAAAATGTTCTCCAACACCAAGCAGTTCTTTCTTCTCAATCACAAACTGCTTCATAATTCATCCCGACTGTCAGTGTCTTTATATTTCTCAATCTCCAAATCTTCATGTTTTGTGTTAAGTTTTGAGACATTGTATGCAAGCTCAGTTCAGAACACATGCTACATGCTAAGTGGACTTTCCGTATTGGATGTGAGGATCTCTTCTAAACCCATAAGCCTTTGCAAAAATATTAAATTGCTGTCAAACCTCTGTCAGACCTAAATTTGGGGTTGCCGACTCTGACACCAGGTGAAAAAGTGTTGGATTTTCAGATTGTAGAAATGTATAATTAACTTTCCCTTCTGGGCAGCTGACTTATAAATGCTAAGGGCACTGTTGAAACAGTAAGATTATTTGTGAACTATGTTAGGACTTTAATTACCGGGGAAATTCACTGGTTGGCCAGGGTCAGAGGGAATTGTGACTATCATTTTCTAACTCTGCCTGTCAGCTCTCAGATTTCCATCTATTAAAATTAATGAGTGAAGAATTGCAAGCTTGTAAACACAGAAGCAAAACTCTCGAGTTGGTATTTATTTTCTTTTTGCATTTTAGATCTCTGCTGGTACAATACTGAGAAGGTGGTTCTGGTACAAATGATACTGCCTTTTTAAATGTGACCATCACGTTGCAGTATGTTTTATGCTGAACTAAGTAAATGAACAGTTTGACAGTGCCAGTTTTAAAATTTTCTAGAAACACTGTAGCAATCAGTAGAAATGGCTTTCATGGTTAGAGACAAAAAAATTGCCGATGTTGAATCCAAGGTAGAGAAACAGGAGGCTGGAAGAACACAGCAGGCCAGGCAGCAAATAGAGGAAAGGAGCAATCAACATTTCGGGCATTACCAGCAGCATTACTGCATAGTTTGGGTTCCTGAAGGACCATTGATGCTACACGTCATCAGAACCTTTGCTCGGCCGTAAGTTAACAAGAGCTGAATGTTAAAATAAGATACCAGTGGCTACCCTGCCATGATGTTACCTCTCATCCAAGTTATGGATAGGGAAGGTTGAGAGGGATATGGGCCAAAGGCAGGTAAATGGGACTAGTTCAGTTTAGAAAACCTGGTTGGCATGTACAAGTTGCGCTGAAAGGCTTGTTTCAATGCTGTATGACTCTATGACTCCATAAGTATGCAACAAGCAGCCTCATGGAAACCTATTAACATACAATACTTTGGTCAAGATGATTGGACCCAATTAATACACCCTGGGTACATTGCTGAAGGAGTTCTAACATCAGTATCCTTGACCCATCTATCTGCATTTACAGAGATATAGAGCCAGAGCCATACAGCATGAAATCAGACCCATCAGCCCAACGAGTCCATGCTAAGCATAATCCCAAACTAAACTTGATCCTACCTGCTCAATGATTTCTTTTCTTCGTTATAAAGTTAGGAATGGCTTATTTGATGATAATGCCATTCAAAACGATGCCAATAGTGAAATAACCAAGGTTAGGAAAACAAAAAGGCTGAACTGATAAGGGTTCAATCATAACTTTCTCCAGGAAGGGGAAAAATACATAGCTACTTTCCTCTGTCCTTCAAACAATTGCATGCATCACACCATCATTGGCTAGGAGCTGATTCCAACTAATAGGCATACTAATATTGTGGTTGATGGAGCAGAATGGACAGCAAGAACTTTGAGTGGACCTCTTGACCGTTCCATGTATAGCCTGTTGTTGAATTATGCAACTGAGGAGTGTTAGGAATGTTCTGAAATTTTGGAATCTTTTTAGGGAATCTTCTGAATTTGCTTTGACCACTGTATATTACTGGCTGCACTTATTGTACGTTAATTTGAAATAAATTCTGATTAATCTTTCCATTCTGCTTGATATGTTGGTCACTTCCATAAAATTGCCTGACTGAAGAGTTGTGTTTTCCAGCATTTCCTGGTAACTAAATTCTTTAGGAGGTTAGATCATTGTCTTGGCCAATCTCTGCTCACCCTCTGTTGCAGGAATGTTTACTTTGTTCATCATGTGACCGGAAGAGAATATAATAAAATTGTAGCTCCAAACCAGAGCACTTTATGGCTTAAACATGCCTTCCCATGAGAAATTACCAAGAAATTTGTTAAACTCTTTACTGGAGAATATAATATGAAATTAAAGTTGAGTTCAGAAAATTTACAAATGCCTTTGAGACAATTTGAATAGTGCTGTTTCTTTTTTAATATACTGCTTTACATGGTTTCTTACCATCTTTTAACAACAAAACATTTCTGTAACATTTTTCACAGATACAACCATGGAATCCATTAGGAGATTGTCATTTCACTGGCTCCAAGCACCACTATTCTGATACAGTTTGGGGCATAAAACATCTTGTTACCCTAAATTTAATAAGTATTTTTATCTTACGGCACACTTAAGAATTGTCTCGAGACATGACTTCTATGTTATTATTAAGGTATTATATGAACTTAAATTGTTTTTGTTTTTAGGAATCCTTTGAATGAATCAACTGCTGTAAAAATTGCTAGTAGATTAAGCCATAGAGCCATACAGCATGGAAACAGACCCTTCAGTGTAAACCAGTCCATGCCAAACATATTCCTAAACTAAACTATTGCCACCTGCCCGTGCTTGGTCCATAAACCTCCAAACATTTCTTATTCATATACTTGTTCAAATGTCTTATAAATATTGTAACTGTAGCTGCATCCATCATTTCCTCTGGAAGGCCATTCCACACCTGATCCACTCTTTGTGTAAAAAGATTTCCCCTCGTGTCTTTTTAAAATCTTTCCCCTCTCACCTTAAAAAATGCCACCTAGTCTTGAAATCCCCCAGCACAGAGAAAAGGCGCCTGCCATTCACCCTACCTATACTCCTCATGATTTTATGAACACCTATAAGGTCATTCCTCATCCTCCTCAGTTCCAGTGAAAAAAGTCCCCGTCTATCTTCTTATAATTCAAACCATCCATTCCTGACAACATCCTGGTAAATCTTTTCTGAACTCTCTCCAACTTAATAATATCCTTCTTATAACAGGATGTCCAGAACCAGACCAAGTCTGCCATAAGAGGCTTCTCCAACTTTCTGAACAACCTCAACGTGAAGTCCCAACTCCTGTATTCAAAGGTGTGAGTGATGAATGCAAACATGCCAAACACCTTCTTAACCATTTTCATATAATGCAAACTTCAAAGAATTATGAGCCTGAGCCCCAAGGTCTCTGTTCTACAATGTTACCCAAAGCTCTGCCTTTGTTTGTTTTACTAAAACACAATACTTCGCATTTATCCAAATTAATCTCCATCTGCCACTTCTCAATCCATTGACCTTATTGATCAAGATTTCTTTGTAACCTTGGATAACCTTTTTCACTGTCCACTATACCACTAATTTTGATGTCATCCACAAATTCACTAACTATGCCTTTTATATTCTCATCTAAATAATTTATATAGGTAATGGTTAAGGATAATCCAAAGATATTCTAAAAGCACATTACCAGCAAGACAGCAACTAAAGAGAGAATAGGGCCCCTTAAAGATCAAACAGGTTGTCTTTAAATTGAATCTCAGGAGATAGGAGAGATATTAAATGAACATTTGCATCAGTTTTTGCAGTGGAGAAAGAAATAGAGGCTAGAGAACCTGGGGAAGTAAATATTGATGTTTTGAAAACAGTTCATATTACAGAAAAGCAAGTGTTCTTAAATCTTAGAAAATATAAAGGTGGATAAAAAGTTCTCTTCTTAGGTGCATCTTAGTTTTCCAAGACCAAGTGAGGTGCAATGGTTCAAGTAGGCTCCTCACCGTCAACTTATAGAGTCATACAGACATACAGCATGGAAACAGACCCTTCAGTCCAACCAGTCCATGCTGAACATAGTCCCAAATTAAACTAGTGTCACCTGCCTGCTCCTGGCCCATATCCATCCAAACCTTTCCTACTCATATATCCATCCAAATATCTTTTAAACATTGTAATTTTACCCGCATTCACCACTTCTTCAGGACGTTCATTCCATACACGAACCACACTCCATGTAAAAAAAATTTACCTTTTATATCTTTTAGCAATCTTTCTCCTCTCACCTTAAAAATGTTCTTTCTCTCTCACTCAAGTTTGTGAGACATGATTTTCCTTGTACAAAGCCATGCTGACTATCCCTAATCAATTATTGCCTCTTAAATGTCCACAAAATCCTATCTTTTATAAATACCTCCAACAATTTACCCACAACCGAAGTCAGATTCTCAGGTCTAGATTGATATTAGTAGGATAATAGTTTGGCACATCATCGTCGGCTGAAGGGCCTGTACTGTGCTGTACTGTTCTATGTTCTATGTCTATAGTTCCTTGGTTTCTCCATACAACCTTGGTTGGTCTTAAAATTCCCCATCTTACAGAAAAAACAACTACTATCAATTCTATCTGCACCTCTCATTATTTTATAAATGCCTAACACGTCACCTCTCAACCTCCTATACTCCATGAAAAGGTCCTAGCCTATCCAACCTTTCCTTATAAGTCTAACTTTCCATACTCAGCAACTGGTAAATCTCTTCTGAACTCTCTCCAGTTTGATAATATCCTTCCTATAACTATGTGACCTGAACTGGATGCAGTATTCCAGAAGAGACATCACCAATGTCTTGTACAACCTCAATGTTGCATCCCAACTCGCGTACTCAAAGGGTTGAGCAATGGAAGCAAGTGTGCCAAACACCTTTTTAACCATCCTGTCTATCTGTGACACAAACTAAAGGATTATGTACATGCATCCCTAGGTCCCTCTGTTCTACATTACCAAAGGCCCAACAATTAATTATATAAAGCCGACCCTTCTTTGTTGTATCAAAATGCAATACCTCATATTTATCCAGATCAAACTCCATCTGCCATTTTTCAATCCATTGATCCATTTGATCAAGATCCCTTTGTGATCTCAGAAAACCTTTATCATTGTCTATAATGCCACCAATTTTGGTGTCACCCGGACATTTACTAACCATGCCTTCTGTATTCTCATCCAAATCATTTATATAAATGACAAACAAAAGAGGACCCAGAACCAATCCCTACGGAACACCGCTGGTCACACGTTTCCAGTCTGAAAAGCAACACTCCACAATTACTCTCTGTCTCCTGCCATTAAGCCAATTATGTATCCAACTGGGAAGCTCACCCTGAATGCCATGTGACCCTACATTATGAATTAGTCTACCATGTGGAACCTTAGCAAAGGCTTCACTAAAGTTCAAATAAACAATGTCTTCTGCTCTGCCACGTTTTGGTAACTTCCTCAAAAACTCACTCAAGTTTGTGAGACTCGATTTTCCTCACACAAAACCATGCTGACTATCCCTAATAAATTATTGCCTCTCTAAATGTCCACAAAATCCTATATTTTATAAATACCTCCAACAATTTATTGTACAAAATCCAGAGGAATGGAATTGTGGGAGATATAGCAGTTTGGATCGGAAATTGGCTTGCTGAAAGAAGACAGAGGGTGGTAGTTGATGGGAAATGTTCATCCTGGAGACCAGTTACTAGTGTACCTCAAGGGTCGGTGTTGGGTCCACTGCTGTTTGTCATTTTTATAAATGACCTGGATGAGGGCGTAGAAGGATGTGTTAGTAAATTTGCAGACGACACTAAGGTCGGTGGAGTTGTGGATAGTGACGAAGGATGCTGTAGGTTGCAGAGAGACATAGATAAGCTGCAGAGCTGGGCTGAGAGGTGGCAAATGGAGTTTAATGCAGACAAGTGTGAGGTGATGCACTTTGGTAGGAGTAACCGGAAGGCAAAGTACAGGGCTAATGGTAAGATTCTTAGCAGTGTAGATGAGCAGAGAGATCTCAGTGTCCATGTACACAGATCCTTGAAAGTTACCACCCAGGTTGACAGGGCTGTTAAGAAGGCGTACAGTGTTTTAGCTTTTATTAATAGAGGGATCGAGTTCCGGAACCGAGAGGTTATGGTGAAGATGTACAAAACTCTAGTGCGGCCGCACTTGGAGTATTGTGTACAGTTCTGGTCACCACATTATAACAAGGATGTGGAAGCTTTGGAAAGGGTGCAGAGGAGATTTACTAGGATGTTGCCTGGTATGGAGGGAAGGTCTTACGAGGAAAGGCTGGAGGGACTTGAGGCTGTTTTCATTCGAGAGAAGAAGGTTGAGAGGTGACTTAATTGAAACATATTAAATAATCAGAGGGTTAGATAGGGTGGATAGGGAGAGCCTTTTTCCTAAGATGGTGACGGTGAGCATGAGGGGGCATAGCTTTAAATTGAGGGGTGAAAGATATAGGACAGATGTCAGAGGTAGTTTCTTTACCCAGAGAGTAGTAAGGGAATGGAACGCTTTGCCTGCAACAGTAGTAGATTCGCCAACTTTAGGTACATTTAAGTCGTCATTGGACAAGCATATGGATGTACGTGAAATAGTGTAGGTTAGATGGGCTTGCGATCAGTATGACAGGTCAGCACAACATCGAGGACCGAAGGGCCTGTACTGTGCTGTAATGTTCTATGTTTCTACGTTCAATTCACCCACAACCGAAGTCAAATTCTCAGGTTTAGATTGATCTTAGTAGGATAATAGTTCGGCACAACATCGTGGGCTGAAGGGCCTGTACTGTGCTGCACTGTTCTATGTTCTATGTCTACAGTTCCCCGGTTTCTCCTTACAACCTTTCTTAATCAAAGCTACAACATTAGCCACCCTCCAGTCATCAGGCACCTCCCCTGTAGTTATAGATGATGCAAATATTTCTGTAAGGGGTCTCGTAATTTCCTCCTTTGCTTTCCACAACATTCTCAAATACATTTGATCTGACCATAGAAATTTATCCACCTTTATATGCTCAAAGATCTCCCAAACCTCCTCTTCTGGTATGTGAACTGTTTTTATCTCTCTACATTCTCCAGACTCCATTTCTTCCTCTGCAGTAAATTCTGATGCAAAATATTCACTTAGTATCTCTCCCATCTCCTGATGGGCCAACCTCCTTGATCTTTAAAAGACTCAGCCCTCTCTCTAGTCACCCTTTTGTTCTTAATGTATTTGTAGAATCTCTTTGGATTATCCTTAACCTTATCTGCCAATACTATCTCATATCCCCGCATTATTATTGAATAAGAGATTCAATTGAACCAAGTTGTCTGTATCTAAAAAATAATTCTCTTTTATTCTTGACTAGAAACTCAATATTTTTATTCATCCATTATTCATCTTACCAGGCTTACCCTTCACTCTAACAGGAACAAGATGCCTCTGAGCTCTCATCATCACACTCCTGAACACCTCCCACTTTTCAGCCGTTCCTTTACCTGTGTACAGTCTCCTCCAAACAACTTTTGAAAGTTTTTGTCTCATACCATTAAAATTTGCCTTACTCAAATTTAACTCTTATTGAAGGCTTACCCTTTCCATAACCATTTCTCAATTAATAGAATTATGTTTGCTAGACACAAAGTGTTCCCCTACATTTACTTCAGTCACCTGCTCTGCCTTATTGCCCAAAAAGGTCTAATTTTGCCCCTTTTCTAGCAGAAGCAGCCACATATTGACAAAAAGATTTCTTGAGCACATATGACAAATTCTTCACCATCCAAACCTTTAACGTTATGGTAGTCCCAGTGATTGTTTGGAAAATTAAAATCCGCCATTATTAAAACCTTATTATGCTTAGATATATCTGAGATATCCCTACATATTTGTTTCTCAACTTCTCTCTGACTATTGGGGGGCCTATATTACAATCCCATCAAAGTTATCTTTCCTTTCTTATTTGCAATTTTGATCCACATATTTTCACTGAGCGAATTTTCAGAAATCTCTTCTCTAGTTACAGCAGTAATATATTCCTTAATCAAAAACACCACCGCACCCCCCCCCCCACATGCACACACACACATACACATACACATACACACGCACACACATGCATATACACACTTTTTTGCCTCCTTTTCAATCCTTCCTGTAGCATCTGAAAGGGGAACATTGAGCTGTCAGTCTAGTCCATCTTTGAGCCAGGTTTCTGTAATAGCTGAGATGTCCACAACCCATGTTCTTAAACATGCCCTGAGATGATCAGCTTTACTTGTTAAGACCCCTTGCATTGTAGTTCTTCAGAGTTACTACGTGCTCTGGATCTCTCTTATCTTCCCTTTCTAATTGACATGCTGTCGTCACATTCAGAACATACCCCATCAATCCTTCCATTTAAACTGCTGCTTAGAATTCCTCCTCTTGCCTCCTCTGTAAGTATAAAATCTCCCTTAACATAATGAGCAAATCTCCCCGCTAAAATATTAGTCCCTTTCCAGTTTAGGTTAGACCCATCCTTTTTGAACAGGCCTTTTCTATCCCAAAAAACGTTCCAATCGTCCAAAAACCTGAATCCCTGAACAATATATTGTCTCGTCAGCCATTGATTTATCTCCTTTAACCTTTTGTTCCTTCCCTCATTTGAATTTGGCTTTGGGAGTAAACCAGAAATTACTACTTTTAAGTTTTGTTTTTCTTATTTTAAATTCACTTTGTACTGCTTTAGTCTCTTCCCTAAAAAACATCATTCCTACCAATGTGTACAAATAATTTCTGGCTTCTCAATCTCACCTTTAACAATATGCTAAAAATTTAGAAGCATCCTTAATCCCAGCAGCAGGAAAGCGACAAACCATCCTAAAATCATACTCAATGCCATAGAATTGCTTATCTATGCCCCTGACAAGAGAATCCCCTATAAAAATAATTCTATTAAATCTTGTCAAACGCTGGCTAAGATAAGAATTGCTCCAAGTGTCCAATGACTGACTGGACCTTCCTTTTGTCTCGGAGAGACAATTCCCTTCAACTATTCCAGAAATTGCATATCTATTTGCTAGAGGAATAGCCATCGGAGACTTTTGAACGACCTTCTTACCTTTCCTGACAATCACCTGTCTATCTGACTGACCCTGCTGGGTAATAACTTTTCTAAATCTACAAGCTATCTCACTCTGTGCTCTTTTTATGGCTTTAATAATATTAAGCCTAAAAAATGAATGTTTCAATAACACCTTATATATGAAATAAGCTACTTTCATTGCCTACAGAAAATAGTGTTAAAATGGAAAATATATATATCTCAAACATATAAAAATTAAATAAAAGCAACCAATTAGCTAATTAACTGAATAAAAATAATTCCTCTTCAATAAATTCCTCCTCAAGGGCAATTAGGAATGAGTAATAAATGCTAGCTCAGCTACCTCTGAATGAATTAAAACACCTTGTCTCAATCAGCAGAAAAGCTTTAATATGATATTTAAAGATGAGCAGAGAATATAATCTTTAATTATATGGCTGCTCAGCTACTTTTACCATTGATTTTCACCTTGAAAACTGACTTAGATGTAGGAAAATGGCAATCATCATTGATTTTAAAAAGCGGCTTAGCTGTAATAAAATTCTTGGAATGACTGAGCAGAATAGAGCAGCCTAGGAATTGTTGGCCTGCCATAAATTACATACACTATAATTTCCTGAAAATCTGCAATTTTATATGCCACAACCAGAAAATTTAAAGCTATTTACAGCAAATAGATTTTTTTTCTGAAAATGCCTATTTTAAAATCAAAAATAGGTAATGATGCTGACTAAACAGATAAACTAAAGTAAACTGAAGCCTAAATGTAAATTAAAAATTTTAATAATGTCATGATTGTGGTAAAATATGGTAATCACTTTTTGAATCCATTATCTGAATTTCATACCTGGGACTTTTATGTACAAAGCTGTACTATAAGCCAGTATCAGTGATAATGGGAACTGCAGATGCTGGAGAATTCAAAATAATAAAATGTGAGGCTGGATGAACACAACAGGCCCAGCAGCATCTCAGGAGCACAAAAGTGCTCCTGAGATGCTGCTGGGCCTGCTGTGTTCATCCAGCCTCACATTTTATTATCTTGTACTATAAGCCTGGTATCTTTGCCTGAGGGCATGATGCACAATGGTAGAGAAAGCAATGTAGTGTCAGCATGCTGTAGGCATCCAAGTAGGTTCTGAATTTGTGAGCATTACGAAAAGAAATGAACATACTGGAGATGCAATCCGGTCCAGTCCAGGGACTGGGTGCATGTTCCTAAATGCAGTGTCCTTGTTGCAGCGTTACAATGATCAATGCCATTGCAGCCTGAGGTGAAACATTTGAAATGCAGAAGAGTAGTATAAACGGATCAGGTTCTTCAAGGATGCTAAAATCCATAACATGAGTTGAATGTAATCGATGCCCAGGAAACATGCCCTGAAATATTAATGCCTGATGTCCAACATGGAGGTCCTCTGGAGCAAGCAGTGAGTTAAAGTCGCCACATCCCCAGTCTCACTTCTATGTCAAGAATTCTCAGCTTTTCGTTTCCTCGTGACTAGTAGAAGGATAGGAAGGAGCATTTTAATGAAATGAGATATGCAGGTAATAAGATTGTTAACAAGCAATAAACTCCCTTAATAGCCAACTCACCTCTGTCTAGTGAGGAAGTTGCCTGGATGCCCAAACTTTGTTAAAAGATACAACCGGTTGCTCCTAACATTGGACTTTCTCACCATAACCCAAATTATTCAGATCCCTATAAGATTCCATCCATTAAATCCAGGCTAGCTGGGGAACATGCAAAGATCGACAGAATCAGGGAGAATCTTTCCCCTTGGTGTGTCCTATGAGTCCGAAAATATCCTGACTTGAGCTGCCCATCTTGGTCATGAAAACCCAGGCCTAAGTTTTTGCTCAAAAGATTGCAAAAGCTTCATCAGCAACTATCAGCAAGATGAACAGTGAGCAACATTTCATAGCTGCTGATTACAAAGTACAGGGTATTATTTTCCAAGCCTGAAATTGCTCCATTTACTAAACGTTGAAAACTCTGTTCTTTTTAGCAATGAGATTTTGATGATATAAATAGGATGAATGGCCTTGTCAGTGCACTGAATTTTATTTGCTTTCTAATTAATCACCAACAGACAGAATTTTTATGGCATCTCATTGTTTTGTTTGAATTCTAAAAACTATTATTCATCATCTTCAACATAAATATCAATGAGCATATTGTTTTAGGAAGGCTTATTTGAAAGGACAAAATGAATGGCTTATATGGCAAGTTGTACATTTTCTGACTGAGCTCTCCTCCCAGAAAAAACACAAACTATAGAGGCATCATGCTTCAGGATAAAGTACGTTAAATTACCACTGCTCTACCTTATAAAGCACAACAGTGAAGCAACATACGTGGGTGGATTTGAAGTCTGAATTCAAACTAAAATCCATTTGCAAATTCCTTTTTGTATACAACATGATGTTTTAATAATGTTAAACTTAGTAATATCAATTTTCCCTCTCTCATTTACAATCCCCCAAATTCAGGGTATTTTCAGCACCCAGGAAAACTATAACATTATGCAAGAGAATATTAATCAACGTGCAGAATGTGTACATAAGTGGCAAATTAAATTCAATACAAATAAGTGCAACATGCATTTTGGTGAAAAGAATAGAGAAGTTACTTTACTTTAAAGATGCAAATGTGAGTGAGTGGATGAAATATGTGATCTCTGAGTATAAATACATTAATCACAGTTCTGATCCCAGCTGATCTTGCTACTGGACAAGTCAGATCCCCAGAATGAAATCTACGTTGTTCGTTTTTATTTTTAATTTATTTGATATGGTGGCCATTCACTGAAACAATGTCACATAGTAAACAAAGTTTCTTTAACAACAGACGTTTATCATACAAAGTATGAAAACAAACAAAACCAAGCTATATAGATATAGAAGACAGTTTAGAAACAAAGTCCTAAAACATTCAATTTTCTAACACTGTTACTTTACAGTGATTCAAATCCGAGCAAATTCTACCTGCAAATGAAATCTTTAGGTTTTACTTAATTGATTCTCCCTGGTTCTATCCTATAAACTATGAAGTCTTTTTACATGAATACTGACAAAAATGAAAGCTTACGCTTTCTCAGCTTCTTATAACTGGCAGATTTTTAACCAAACACTCCTGGTCTGCAAATTACACAGTTATACAGATTACACTTTTCTATCAGGTAATTTATTCACTTCACTTCTGAAAAGCACTACTTTTTAGGAGCGAGATCCCACCCTTCATGCCTCTGAACTGCCCCACAACATTTTAATTTCTGTGTTTTTGAGACAAAAACAAACTTTGATTACTGTAAACTGAAAAGCTAACTTCAATGTTTACTCCATCAGTGCAAACCACCTCAGTATCAATAATATCGCATTAATACTCTATGGGTTCACAATCACCTGCCATCTGACACATACAAAATTTAGTTACTTTTCTAAAAAGACTGTCTGACCTAAGTTTCTTTTTAAGAAAGACTCATTGCAAATGTAAGCATCTTCAGTAGGTCACCGTTTAGAATCCAACCATAAAAAGTATATTAATGTGTAAATAAATCACAGACCTTTTATCATATCACTAGCCATTATGTCATAGGTTAGTAAGACCATTACAATGGCAATGAAGCACTAGATTTTATTTCTAGAAAAATATAATTGAAGAGCAGGGAATTTACGCTTAACCAGTATTATTCTGTGGATAGAATACACTTAGACAATTGTACAGATGTCCTCATGGGAACACAAGGCGGTGCCAAAACAGTCAATGTAATGGAGGAAGAGATGGGGGGTATTGCCAGTGTACCTTGTTCCACGGATCCTATCTTAAGGTTGGGGTGGAAGGTGTTAGTGAAGTGGATGAACTGTCAGCTTAAGTTTACCTGGGCCATCTCTGACACCTCTCTCTCCTTCCTGGACCTCTCTGTCTCCATCTCTGGCCTCCACCTGGAAACCAATATCTATTTTAAGCCAACCGACTCCCGCAACTACCTAGAATACTCCTCCTCTCACCTACCTTCCTATAAAAATGCCATCCCCCATTCCTAATTCCTTCGCCTCCATCGCATCTGCGCCTGAGATGAGGCATTCCATTCCCAAACATCCCAGATACCTTCTTTTTTCAAGTACTGCAACTTCCCCTCCATAGTGATCAAAAATGCCCTCGACTGTGTCTCGCATTTCCCGCAACTCATCCCTCACACCCCCTATCTGCAATATTAATCAAAACAGAATCTCCCTTGTCCTTACATACCACCCAACCAACCTCCAAATCCAATTCTTCAATCTCTGACATTTCCACCATCTGTAATCTGACCCCACTACCAAAGACATTTTTCCTTCCCAACCCTTATGTGCTTTCCAGAGGGACCACTCTCTCCATGACTCCCTTGTCCGCTCCACACTCCCCTCCAGCCCCACCACACCCGGCACTTTTCCCTGCAACCGAAGCAAGTACTATATCTGCCTCTATGCTTCTCCTCTTATCCCCATCCCAGGCCTTAAGAAGACCTTCCAAATCAAACAGATGTTCACCTGCACATCTGTTAATGTGGTGTACTGTATCTGCTGTGGCCTCCTCTACATCAGGGAAACCAGCAGAGGCTTGGGGACTGCTTAGCGGAACACCTATGCTCACTTCGCAACAAACAACCACACATCCCAGTCGTGAACCATTTCAACTCCCACCAAAGCCCCCCCCCCCCCCCCCCCCCCCCCCCGCCCCCACCGACTCCTCCAATGACATGCCCATCCCGGGCCTCCTGTTTTGCATGATGACACCACCTGAAAAATGCAGGAACAGCATCTCGTATCTCGCTTGACAATCCTGCAACCCAATAGTATCAATGTGGGCTTACAAACTTCAAAATCTCCCCTCCTCCAACCACATCCCAAAACCAGCTCAGCTAGTCCCCGCCTCCCTAACCATTCCTCCCAGCTCCAGCCCCACCCCCATCTCCTACCCACTAACCTCATCTCGCCCCCCCTGACCTGCCCATCCTCCCTGGACTGACCTATCCCCTCCCAACTCCCCACCTACATTCACCTTCACTGGCTCTACCCTGCCTCTTTGACTAGTCTGTCTCCTATCACCCTATTTTCTCTCTTATCCATCTTCTATCCACCTCCCCCGTCTCCCTATCAATTTCAGAATCCCCTTCTCCTCCCCCATTTCTGAAGAAGGGTCTCGACCCGAAACGTCAAATTTCCTGCTCCTTGGCCTGCTGTATTCATCCAGCTTCACACTGGTGATCTCAGATTCTCCAGCATGAGCAGTTCCTACAATCTCTGACACCAGAAATGTGTAGGAAAAAATAATCAAGGTTGACCTAATAGAGGTCTTTAGAATTATGAAAGGTTTTGAAGGAATGGATACAGAGACAATGTTTCCTCTTGTGGGGAAGAACATAACAGGAGGCTGTTAATATAGAAACTTCTTTACCCAAAATGTGGTGAGAATGTGGACCTCATTGCATCAAGCAGCAAATAGTATACATGCATTTAAGGGGTAACTACATAAGTATATAAGAGAGAAAGAAAAAGAAGGTTCTAGTGATGGATTTAGACCATAAGACATAGGAGTGGAAGTTAGGCCATTTGGCCCATCAAATCTACTCTGCCATTTAATCATGGCTGATGGGTATTTCAACTCCACTTACTCACACTCTCCCCATAGCCCTTACATCCTTGCGAGATCAAGAAATTATCAATCTCTGCCTTAAAGACATTTAACGTCCCAGCCTCCACTGGGCTCGGTGGCAATGAATTCCACAGGTCCACCACTCTCTGGCTGAAGAAATGTCCCCTCATTTCTGTTTTAAATTTACCCCCTCTAATTCTAAGGCTGTGCCCAGGGGTCCTAGTCTCCCCGCCTAACGGAAACAACCTCCCAGCATCCACCCTTTCTAAGCCATGCATGATCTCATATGTTTCTATTAGATCTCCCCTCAACCTTCTAAACTCTAATGAATACAATCCCAGGATCCTCAGCCGTTCATCTTACGTTAAACCTACGATTCCAGGGATCATCTGTGTGAATCTCCGCTGGACATGCTTCAGTACCAGTATGTCTTTCCTGAGGTGGGGGGCCCCAAAATTGGACTCAGTATTCTAAATGGGGCTAACTAGAGCTTTATAAAGCCTCAGAAGCACATCGCCGCTTTTATATTCCAACCCTCTTGAGATAAACAACAACATTACATTCGCTTTCTTAATCACGGACTCTACCTGCAAGTTAACCTTTAGAGAATCCCGGACTAGCACTTCCAGGTCCCTTTGTACTTCGGCTTTATGAATTTTCTCACCATTTAGAAAATAGCCCATGCCTGTATTCTTTTTTCCAAAGTGCAAGAGGGTTGATATAGTAATAGACGAAAGTGGAGTGGAGGTTTGAATGAAGCATAAAAAATAATCTGGATTTGTGGGTCTAACTGCCCTGTTTCTGTGCTGTAATCCTGCAATGAAGAAAGTTTAAATCTTAATCCAAATGCAAATGCAAATACAGCTTGCAGACAGGATTATATAATTAAGTAATTTGTAACTCTGATAAGTCTTGAGAAAAAGAAAGGGAAACTGTTGAACTTTATTTCAGCACAATTGACAACAGTACATCCTAGAGAGGTTGAAAAGATGAGATGCCTGAATTTTTATGCTTTCGCACCATTCATCATTGGCACAATGAAGAGAGAATATTTTGTGTCCAAAGATTTATTTTGGTGAGACGATGGCATAGTGAAATTATCACTGGACTGTTAATCCAGACATCCTGATAACATTCTGGGGGCCTGGCTTCGAATCCCACCATGGCATATAATTGAATTTGAATTCAGTAAAAATATCTGGAATTAAGAATTTAGTGATGACCATGAATCCATTGTTGGTTGCCAGAGAAACCTATCTAGTTCACTCGTGTCCTTTCGGGAAGGAAACAGCCGTCCTTGCCTGGTCTGGCCTACATGTGACTCCAGACCCACAGCAAAGTTGTTGACTCTGAACTGCCCTCTGGGCAATTAGGGATAGGCAATAAATGCTGCCTAGCTAGTGACGCCCTCATCTTGTTAATGTTTAGAAGAACATCAAAAACGTTTATTACTCAATTTGTGAAATGTTCCGCAATTCTGAACTAAGTAGCAAAGCTTTTGTATTTTTGGTTCAAGAAATGTTTTGCGAAATGAACTTGCTTTTAATGATTCATTGTGAATCTGTAGCAACTGAAGGCAAAATAGAAGTTTATTCTTTTGATAAAGAAATTCTTGCTCTCAGTGGTGAAATTTGGGTGATTATTCCATTCTTCCATTTGGTTTATGTTTCATAATGGAGTAACAGCAAATATAAGGCAGCAAGACTAATTGATGCTCTGGCTTACGTTCTTTCAAGTCTTTTGAGACATATTCTAGGCACCAAAGCTCCCACAGAAACAGAGGCATGGCCTCATGGATTTATGGTAATTGCTGAGATTAATCCCCATGTGCCAGTTTATGCCTTGTTTCACCAAAAATAGATTAGAAAGAGGCATGATGCAGGGAGGGGACAGGCATTTTGAGCATCTGTTAAAGGGTGGTCAACAATAGAGAAATGGAAGTGCAGATTTTGCACATGTATTTATGCCAGTCACTTGTGAAGTATGAAATTTGAATTTCATAATGCTCCAAACGTTCAGCAAGCGTTTTCTTTTTACCCTCCTAACAATAACGTCTTCACTTTAAGTTGCTGATAAAGATGGAGTCTGCTGGTTTCTAAATAAATCCAAACCAGAAATTCAACAAAAAGAGTATCAGGCTTTTGCGTTTGGAATTACAAATTTGAACATAATGAGCTTCTCAAAGTCAATGTAAATGTCAATGGTACCTCATAAATCAAATTACCTCAGAACAATTGGAATCACTTCTGAAATTACCATTAACTTGTCATATATAAATGTATTTGGCATATAAGCAATAGCCTGACCATGGAATCATAATAGTCAGAGTTTAGCCAGAATATGTTTTTTGTTCAACCAACATGGCCTTCCAAAAAAACCATAGCTTAGAAATAGTCTTTCAGTAGTAAAATAACTACCCATTCTACTGGCGCTTCATAGTGGTCATTGTTATAAATTATGGAGGATGGTTTCCTGCAGTGTTTTTCAATTCAATCTTTTTGATTCTGCTTCAGGTAAAAGATACAGAATGAATCAAGATTCAATCTGCTTCCAGTTTCCTGGGCACAGGCAATAGTAGATCCTCTCTCAGGTTCTTTGCTCTCTATCAACTCAGTTCTTTAGAAATGAAATAAATTTATATTTCCCTCATATCATCCTAGTATTTATTATTTACAAGAGAAGAGTGTAATTGTGATATTTCTCATGTTAACAGTTTTAAGTTCCTTATGTATCTGAATTATGCATGTTGAATTCCAGAATCTGTATTAAACATTGGAATGTTCTGTAGCCTTATTTTGGTCCAGACGTAGATTGAGATGACCCACAAATAGTCAACTTTCTCATATACATCTTCTGAATGCAAATTATTTTCTAATCATAACAAGAAAAGGATATTGTTCCCCATTCAAACAGGGATAAAAAATATAAATTACAGATTACATTGAAAAGTGAGCGACTTTAAATCAGGGACTTGAGCTGGGCAGAGAGAAACAATCAGACAACTTGGCTACTAATCCTTTTTCTGAAGACAATAGTCAATAGAGATAGTAGGAACTGCAGATGCTGGAGAATCTGAGATAACAAGGTATAGAGCTGGATGAACACAGCAGGCCAAGCAGCATCAGAGGAGCGGGAAAGCTGACGTTTCGGGCCTAGATGCTTTAGATGTGGCTAAATCAACCTAAACTATTGCCTTAAATCTCCTGAAACCCAGTAATATTTATGTCCATCAATGAATATGAATTCAGCCTAGGTTAAGGACAATGTTCAAAACCTGATTCCATTGTTTCTTTTTTATTACTAACAAAATTACTATAATATCTAGGAACAGAAGTTGGTTAATCAGGCCATTGGGTTACATTAATACTGTGATATAAAAACAGAAGGTGCTGGAGAAACTCAGCATTTCTGCATCATCTGTGAAAGAGAGAAAAACAGTATAGAACAGGCCCTTCAAACCACTGAATCCATACCAACCCATATACATGAGTCCCACTTCCTAGCACTTGCCCATAGCCTTGAATATTCTGACATTTCAAGTGCTTATCCATGTTCTTTTTAAAGGTTTCCTGCCCCTACTACCTCCCAGGCAATGCCTTCCAGATCCCACCATCTCTGGGTGAACCTCTGTTCCTCAAAGTGAAAATGATGCTCCCTTGTTATTGACCCTTCAATTAAAGGGAACGGATGCTCCACATCCACCCGGTCCAAGCTCCTCAAACTGTTATTGACCACTGCCAGGACCTCATTCAACCTTCTCTACTCCAAAGAAATCCACCCGAGCCTATTCAGCCTCTCTTCATACATGAAATTCTCCATCACAGGCAACATTCTGGTGAACATACTTTGTACCCCATCCAGTGCAACCATATTCTTCCTGTCTTGTGGTGACCAGAACTTCACACAGTGCTCTATCTGTGTCCTAAACAAAATTCTGTTCGGCTCTAACCTCCTTGCTCCAACAATCTATGCCATGACTGATAAAGACAAGTATCCTGTATATGTTATTAAGTGCTCCGTTAGCCTGTCCTTCAAGGATCTGTAGACAAATACCCCAATACCCCTCCTCTCCATTGAACTATCTAGTATCCTGCCTTTAATTGAGTATGTCCTTGTCTAATTACTTCTTCCAAAGTGCACCACTTGATGTATTTTAGGCTTAATTCCATCTGCTACTGATCTGACCGTCTGACTAGCTTAATACCTTATTCCTCGTTATTAACTACCCTACCAATTTTCCTGTCATTCACAAACTTACTAATTTTCCCTTCCACACCCCATATTCTCATTTATATCATTTTTATATATGTTCAATGCTGATCCCTGTGGTACACCATTGAATACTAGCCTGACAAACAGCCTTTTCTGTTTGCTATCGCAAAGCCAATTTTAGGTCCAACTTGTCAATTTACCCTGAATCCCTTGTGTTTTTAACTCCTTTATCAGTCTCCCATGCAGTAACCTTGTCAAACGGTTTGCTGAAATCCATATAAACAACCCTCATTAACATACCTGATCACAAGCTTGAAAAATACTATCGATTTTGATAGACATGACCTTTTCTTGACAAAACCATGTAGACTATCTCTGATCAAATCTTGCTTCTACAACCGGAGATTAATTCTCTCATTCAGAATTTTCTCCAATGGTTTCCCTACCATTGATGTAAGACTCACTGGTCTGTGATTCCCTGGTTTATCTCTACCACCCTACTTGAAAAGGAAACACATTAGCTCTTTTCCAGTCCATTCACTCCAAGATCCCACTCTGCTCTGCCTTGCTCCTGCTGCTTCCAGACTGAGCCAGACAGAGACCTTACACTCCAGGCTTTTAGCAGGAAGCTCCAATGCCATTCATGCCCCAGGCTCCATTTTGCTGCACTCTGCTCCTGCTCAGAGTGACATGACTCATCTTAGGTACTTATTTAATCTTCCCAGCATCTGCAATGTTTTGTTTTTATTAATATCATGACACTTGTGCCGACGAACACTGGACCTGTTAAACTATCTGTGTAGCTTCTCCTGTTTCTGTTTTTATTCAGAAGGATTAAAATGGAAATTTTTTCATGTGTGGTTGCTCTTGATCTGCAAATTAGAAGCAGTTGAAATTCAGAACAGACAAGGTTGACGTTCTACACATAAGAAGGAGAAATGGGTTTTACAAATGCACGAATGATGCTGCACCAGGAGCTACAGATCAATTTTAGATTATGGTAGTTTGGTCCCTTAACATTTTGAATGATGGTGTCGCGACAACAAATAAAGTGAACAGACTGCTAAGCTATACCATTAGAGTATTCTTTCACTGCTTTGTATCTAAGTTTTTTTACACTTAGTTATCTTTGTACCTAAGATCACGTCATATGTGGTGATATTACGCACTTTTCACTGTACTCCTGGTCTTCTGCGCTTGAATACGTGACAATAAAATCTAAAACTAAATCTAAAAACAAAAATTTATAGTCAGGTGATATTGCAATGAAACCGGAAAGAACTGCAAATGTTGTGAATCAGGATTTAACGTTTCTGAGGAAGGGTCACCAGACCCGAAACATTAACTTTGTTTTTGCCTTCACAGATGCTGCCAGACCTGCTGAGATTTTCCACCAACTTTGTTTATGCTCTTTATGTCGCAATGAAACTTTATCATGCCTTGGTTGGACCATGTATTAAGTGCAGCATAACAAAGTATGAAGCTGGATGAACACAGCAGGCCAAGCAGCATCAAAAGCTGACGTTTCGGGCCTAGACCCTTTATCAGAGACGGGAATGGGGAGAGGGTTCTGGAATAAATAGGGAGAGAGGGGGAGGCGGACCGAAGATGGAGAGAAAAGAAGATAGGTGGAGAGGAGAGTATAGGTGGGGAGGTAGGGAGGGGATACGTCAGTCCAGGGAGGATGGACAGGTCAAGGAGGTGGGATGAGGTTAGTAGGTAGGAAATGGAGGTGCGGCTTGGGGTGGGAGGAAGGGATGGGTGAGAGGAAGAACAGGTTAGGGAGGCAGGGATGAGCTGAACTGGTTTTGGGATGCAGTGGGGAGAGGGGACGAGCTGGGCTGGTTTTGGGATGCAGTGGGGGAAGGGGAGATTTTGAAGCTTGTGTAGTCAACATTGATACCATTGGGCTGCAGAGTTCCCAAGCGGAATATGAGTTGCTGTTCCTGCAACCTTCGTGTGGCATCATTGTGACACTGCAGGAGGCCCATGATGGACATGTCATCTAAGGAATGGGAGGGGGAGTTAAAATGGTTCTCGACTGGGAGGTGCAGTTGTTTATTGCGAACCGAGCGGAAGTATTCTGCAAAGCGGTCCCCAAGCCTCTGCTTGGTTTCTCCAATGTAGAGGAAGCCACACCGGGTACAGTGAATACAATCCGACCCCACCACCCAAGACACCTATCCCCTCCTCCCACCTCAAGCCGCACCTCCATTTCCCATCTACTAATCTCATCCCACCTCCTTGACCTGTCCGTCTTCCCTGGACTGACCTATCCCTTCCCTACCTCCCCATCTATACTCTCCTTTCCACCTATCTTCTTTTCTCTCCATCTTCGGTCCGCCTCCCCCTCTCTCCCTATTTATTTCAGAACCCTCTCCCCATCCCCCTCTCTCATGAAGGGTCTAGGCCCGAAACATCAGCTTTTGTGCTCCTGAGATGCTGCTTGGCCTGCTGTGTTCATCCAGCCTCACATTTTATTATCTTGGATTCTCCAGCATCTGCAGTTCCCATTATCTCTAATCATTAAGTGCAGCATGCAGTTTAGGTTCCCAGGTTGTATGGAAATGTTCTAGCCTTCAATTCAATGCAGAAAGAATCTCCATTCTGATCCCTGGCAACCAGGCAACTGGCAATAAAGAAAGGATGTGAATTGTGCTCTTTTGCTCGGAATGGAGGAGTCTGGTGAAAAATGAACAGAAGTATTTATGATGTTAACCAACATGGTTAAAAAGAAAATGAGATATTTTTTCAAGATGCCACATTTATCAAGGATAGCAGGGAAAAAGAATGAATTTACATTACAATTGCTTTTTCCCTTTTAAGCCAGAGAAGTGAGGTATTTTTGTTTCACTCATTTCCCTTTTTATTCCTTACTGAGTTTGGCTGAAAGTTGACCCTCAAACGTTGGATTTTGGATTCAAATTTTTGGAATAAACTCACAGCAAAATCCTTTAAGAGTAAATCACCAATAGGGATTATTAACAAAACATTGATGAATTGCTGTGTTACTCCAAATGCACAAGCACTCAGGACATGAAAGCGGACAGGACAGAGGAGTTAAAAGAATCAGTCACGTGAATTACAACTCCAGGGAGGTCAGTGTCCAATAGTAGTTTCCTCAGTGAACCAGGCCCAGTAGTTGGATTCCTCCTGTCTTTTGTGTATGGGACATAACTGGGCAATTTTCAACATTGTTGGGTAGATGCCAGTGTTGTAACTGTACTGGAAGACCATGGATGGGGTGGGGTGGCAAGTTCTGGAGTACAAGTCTTCAGTATATTGCCAGAACATTGTCAGGACCCAAAACTGTTTCAGTATCCAGTGCCTCCAACCATTTGTTGAGAGCACATGGCGTCATTTGAATTGGCTGAAGGCCGTTATCTGTAATGCTGGAGACCACTGGAAGATGCTGAGATGAATCATCCACTTGGCACTTCTGACTGAAAATTGTTGCAAACATTTCAGCTTTGTCTTTTGTCCTGATGTGTTTTCTCTCCTGTCATTGAGAATGGGGTACTTGTGGAGACACCTCCTCCAGTGAGTTGTTTAATTGTCCTCCAGGGTTCATGCCTGCATGTGGCAGGGCTGCAGAGCTTAGATCTAATCCATTGATTGTGAGGTTGCTGAGCTCTGTCTATCACTTGCTGCTTTTGTTGTTCGGTGTGCAAGTTTGGTAGCTTCACCAGGTTGGCATCTCATCTTCAGGTATGCCTGGTGCTGCTCCTGGTATGCCGTCTTACACACTCCATTGAACTATATGCTGTGATGATTATGTCTGAAAGGAGGATATGCTGAGATTTGAGGTTGAAGATTATGTTGGAGCCCACAGTGCCTCTTGGATGCCCAGTCTTGAGTGGCCAGCTCTGTTCAAAATCTATCCCATTTAGCATGGTGATACTACAACACAGTGAAGGTTATTCTCAACGTGAAGCTGGAACTTCATCTCCACAAGGACCGCGCGCGCCCTTACTGTCATGGGCAGTTGGATCTTCAGCTGGCAGATTGTTAAAGATGAGGTCAAGTATGCTTTTCCCTCTTGTTTGTCCCTCACCATCTGCTGCAGACCCAGTCTAGCAACTATGTCCTTTAGGAGCCAACCAGCTCAATCAGTAGGCTGAATGGAACACAATAATACAATTAGGTTTACTAATGCCAAGTGTTGAGGAAATGAGTAATGATGAGTGGTTGAGTAGATTGTGCCTGTACTTATTGAGTTTAGAAGAACGAGAGGTGACCTTATTTAAACATACAAGGTTTTTAGGTGACATGAGGAGCAGATGAGGAAAGGTTACTTTCCCTTGTCGGAGAGTCTAGGACTAGAGAGCACAATCTAAGAATAAGAGGTCACACATTTAACACGGAGCTTAGGAGGAATTTGTTCTCTTAGAGAGTCATGAATTCTTTACCACATAGGGCTTTTAAGATTGGGTTGATAAGGAGATTCCAGGCTGAGATAGGCAGATTTTGAATAACGAAGGGATAGCACAGTGGCTCACTGGTTAGCACTGCTGTCTCCCAGTACCAGGGACCCGAGTTCAAATCCAGCCTCGAGCAACTGTCTGTGTGGAGTTTGCACATTCTCCCCATGTCTGCATTGGTTTCCTCCAGGGGCTCTGGTTTCCTCCTACAGGCCAAAAATGTGCAGTTTAGGTGATTGACCATGCTGAATGAATCATAGTATTCGATAGATTAGCCATGCAGGGTAACAGGGATCTGGGTGGGATGCTGTTCAGAGAGTTGGTGTTGAGAAGGCCTGTTTTCACACTGTAGAGATCCTATAATAAGGGAATGAAGGGTTAGAAGGAAAAGGCAGGAAAGCGGAGTAGAGGGATATCAAATCAGCCATGATCTTATTGAATGACAGAGCAGACTCAATGGGCTATATGACCTCCTGCTCCTGTGGCTAAAGGCCTTATCGTTTTATAGTCCATTCAGCATTGGAGCTTGCTGAATTTACCCATCTATGCTGCATACATCCTTTGATATCCTAAGCTAACAAAAATCTATCAATCTCAGTCTTGAAAATGTCAATTGACCCAGAAAACAAAGCATGATTTAGATTCCCTACAGTGTGGAAACAGGCCCTTCGACCCAACAAGTTCACACCGCCCTTTGGAGCATCCCACCCAGACCCATCCCCCTATAACCCACACACCCCTGAACACTGCGGGCAATTTAGCATGGCCGATCCACCTAGCCTGCACATCTTTGGACTGTGGGAGGAAACCGGAGCACCCGGAGGAAACCCACGCAGACACGGGGAGAATGTGCAAACTCCACACAGACAGTCACCCGAGGCTGGAATCGAACCCGGGTCTCTGGTGCTGTGAGGCTGCAGTGCTAACCACTGAGCCACCGTGCTGCCCACAATCTTTAAAGAAAATCTTAGGTTTTTTTTCTGGCATTATGAAAAAGTGTTTCCCGACTTTAAAAGTATACCCCTTATTCTGGATCATTCCATCAATGGAAGCAATTTCTCTCAGTCCTTTCAAATCCCTTTGTAATTTTAAAGGCCTGATTCAGATTACCCCTCAACCTTATCAAATCATTGTATACACACCAAATTTATTCATCCTGTTCTCACTGATTAAACCTTTATCCCATGGTATTGAATTTGCTCTGTACATTTTCCACAGCCATTACATTCTGTGAAGAGTGAAGCCTAAAGTAAAATGTTGTACAGTACTCCAGATAGGGTTTGAACAAAAATATTATCCCTTCAATTCTGTATTTCAACTCTCTTAAGATAGAAGTTTCAATCAGATTGACAGGTAGAAGATGGAATAATAAACCAATTTAGTTCCTTTCCCTTCAGAGTTAAGTGGCTCAACACACATGAGGCAGAATTTTCCTGAAGTTGCCTGAATCCTGTTGACGGGTTCAGATGGGGGTCAGGATCCCACACTGTGGCGAAAAGATCACGGACTGTGATTTTCCCCATTGCAATCATTTGATAGCTAGAGGACAGGTTCGCCATATAGACAAGGATGACTGGGTTAGGAGAAAAAAAACTTGAATTAAAAAATGCATTCAGCAGCAGAGCCAAAATTTCCCCTTAAGTAGTCATTAACTGAACCCGCCTGTTTGGGGTGCCAATGGCTGATACTGGAAAAAAATGACTGAAAGTGGCTCTCTGCTGACTGAGAAAGTGACTCGGGAAGATTTTTAGCCAAAACAGCAGCTTCCCTAGTCTGATATGTAAAATCAGATTATAAACTAGAATAGTTGTAGCCTTCATAGAAGGAGTTTATCTAAGGTAACAAGATGAAGACAACACAAAAAGGCCGGTTGAACAGAAGCAGATACTGTTGCCTGTATAGAAACTGTATATAAGGTACACTCTTGACAAGTGCTGATCGATGCCGCCATGCCAGGCTGGCCCAAAATCTAGTGTTTATCATGGATTAGAAAGGAAGGGTCTGACATCTAACAGTTAAGACTACAAGTAACACAATATCATGGGCCGAAGGGCCTGCACTGTGCTGTACTGTAATTATGGCTGCGTGTTATATATCAAAATGGTGTTTTTAAATGTACAGGCATTACGAGATACAATTACATTCCTCTGGACATTCAGTCAATGTTGGATGGAAGAGGACCCCTTCCTATCAGCAGAAGAGTGCTGTACAGCTGGCATAGGAGGTAATCGTGGAATGTGATTGACTAAGATGTATTGTGAAGGTCCAAGAATAATTGATAAGGAAGTCTGGTAAACATCATGAGATCATGGGATGACCTAAAACTGCCCACAAACTGCTCACGCAATCATATGATTAGCTTGACCGATCAATTATAACTCAATTGATCTGACTTAATTGAGGCAGGCTAAAAGCAAATGTATCAAAAAGTGTATGTTTCCTTTTGTTTGGTTGGGAAGTCCGTGGACCGCCCAGAGCCTCTCTTCCCACTGGTGTAAAACGATAAACACTTTGTTGCATGAACTGGTCGTGGACAACGAGTGATTCAGTTAGTCATTCTCACCACAACATTCGCTGAACAACTTCCTCCCACACTCCAGAACCACAAAATTTCCTTCCCTACTGGCAGCATAAATGCATCCCCATTGAATCATTTATACCAGAAAGAAACCATTTGGCCCATCGCGCTGTTTGAAACCATACATTCAATTTGACCCCATTCCTTGCTCATTCCCCATAGAAGTTTGTCACTTCTACATTTGCATGCAACACAATTTGGAAAGGTTACTTTTGAATCTGATCACACCACCTTTTCAAACAGTGCAGTCTAGATAACTGGAACTCATGACATAGAGGCCTTTCTCCTCACTCTCTAGTTTTTTTCAATCTTAATTATGTTGGCCTGCATCCCCTGCTAACTGACTCTCCTGCCAGTGGAAACAGTTGAACCAATCTGCTTGATCACAATCACCTCCTTTTTCCCACAAGCAGTTTTGAACAGCTCTGTTAAATCCATCAAGACATTTTCCTGCTCCCAGGGGACAACACCTAAGTCCCTTCTTCTCTCCATATGACTGATTTTCCTCAACCTGGCGTAATCTAGTAAATATTTTCTCCACCTTCTCTAGGATTTCAACATCCTTACGAAAGTATGGTGCCCAGAATTGGATGCTCCATCAAATCTTCAATAGCTTTGATGCTATTGCCCCATCAAAGCCAGGTTGTGGTGACCCTTGATGACTACCGCTGTAGAACCCTTTGCCTTCCCATGACTTACTGCCTCCCAAGACCCATTATTCTCTCCAAGGCTGCTGAGCATGCTGCCTCCAAACCCCACAACTGACTTCCCCAATTCCCTACCACAGTAATAATCCATGAAAAATCTCTTGACTTTCAGTAAGCAGATCTCCAAAACAGTCCAAGACCCATCTCCTTGGTAGACTTGGAAAAATAGCCCCAACTGATGATTAACCAGCCCATTGATTGATATCTTTGCAGCTTTCTGGCTTATCATTAAACTGCATACTATAAGGATATGGGCCACCTGACACTTGATGCTCAATCCAGTTGATCAGCCATATCCAAATCCCCAAATTGATATTGGATGTTATCCTTGTGTAATGTCAGATGCTAGATTCATGTAATTTTAATATAATTTATTCAGAACTTTTTAATCTGGTCTCGAGGAATGTGAATTTTCAATGTGTGTGAAGAGATTTCCTGATTAAATTGTTAGTATTTCTGTAGCCAAAATAGAATGAGATAGACAGTTCTCGAATCGAATGGAATTTGTTTACATTGGGAAAGTTTTGCAAATACATGCATTAGGCTTCAATTGGAAGGTTCCTGAATGATTTTTTTTGGCTTGGGGAAACCCCCATTCCCTAAGTAGAGCCCTTTTGACTTCAGTTTGCAGAGGTTTTAGCTGAAGCTGTATCTTTAAAACAGAGATAGTGGAAACTGCCGATGCTGGAGAATCTGAGATAACAAGGTGTGAAGCTGGATGAACACAGCAGGCCAAGCAGCATCAGAGGAGCAGAAACACTATATTTCTGAAAAAGAGTCCAGACCCGAAATGTCAGCTTTCCTGCTGCTTTGATGCTGCTTGGCCTGCTGTGTTTCTCCAGCTCTACGCTTTGTTACTTCTTTAACGCAGTTGCCCTGAGAGCAAGAGATAGTTCAGAACTGATAAGAAAGAAATTGCCTTCGGGTAAGAGGTGTGCTTTTGAAAGCCCAGATGAGAAATGATTGAGTAAAACCCTGATTAATTTGATTGAAGTTGAGAAAGCCGAAGTTTGGTTGCATGAAGAGGAAGAGATAATCAGATCTCAAGACCGAAGAAGTAAAGCCTCAGCAAAGTCGAGATAATAAAATGTGAGGCTGGATGAACACAGCAGGCCAAGCAGCATCTCAGGAGCACAAAAGCTGACGTTTCGGGCCTAGACCCTTCATCAGAGAGGGGGATGGGGTGAGGGTTCTGGAATAAATTTTTTAATCCAGAACCCTCACCCCATCCCCCTCTCTGATGAAGGGTCTAGGCCCGAAACGTCAGCTTTTGGGCTCCTGAGATGCTGCTTGGCCTGCTGTGTTCATCCAGCCTCACATTTTATTATCCTCAGCAAAGTCGACACAGTTCTGAGGAAGGGTCACTGGACCTGAGATGTTAACGCTGATGTTTTCTTCACAGATGCTTCGAGACCTGGGGAGCTTTTCCAGCAACTTCTGTTTTTGCTCCTGATTTATCGCATCCGCAGTTCTTTCGGTTTTTGCTCAGCAAAGTTAAACCCTATTTGATAAAGTGAAGACAATTCTCTCCCTGGTGTTTGAGTGCTGTAAAAGCTGCTGTTAGGATTAATGGGATTGTAATTTATCTGGCATTTCAAAATCCATAAATTGTGTTTCTAAAACTTCAGTTTTATTGTTAGACACAAATCTGGGCATTTTATGGTTGTGTTTCAATGGAAACCACCTCATTATAACCAAAACAAAACAAAATCTGATCTAACAAGCCAGATTTCAGTCTGGGTTCTGACTTGTCTGTTAAAACATCAACTTGGATCATGATACTTGACTTGTAGCTGCCGTCGAGTTTCTTTCCACTGTTTGGGAAATGACAACTCACATGAAAATGATACAAGATGGGAAATTATGAAATCTTAAAGCATGAAAACAGGCCCTTAGTCACTAATGAGCAAGATTTTCTTCTCATCCTTGGAACTTTACAGCCAAATTTAGACTTTATTGTTGAGAATTTTTTTTTTTCATTTTGCCATATCAGAAATATAAGGGCTGAAGTGGGAGATCAGCCATTTGATTTGTGGAGTGTAAAGACAGTATAAATGGATGATGGGACGGCCAGAGTACTGTAGTGAGTTATGGAAACAGTCTGGTCAAGGAAAGCAAGGTTTTTTTTGGGATAGTTGCACTGTTGTCAATGATGGAAGGGAACCCTATGTTCTGGGAAGTCTAAGACATACTTATGAGGTCACAGTCTGTTCAATTGACATCTTTTGCTATGTGTTCAAGGCTGCTTGTCTCTCAGTTGAACCCGAGGTCAAAATGAAGTGCAGGCCCCAGTAAAATTGGTAGTAGATAACTAACATTTAAACTACATACCTGCAAAACTGGGACAGGCAACCCTCCAATGTCTGAATTCAAGGAAGTAAAAATGGAGAAGCTAGGTGGACACAGGGACCATACTGCTGAGGCCAACCTTACCATCTGAATGTCAATCTGCATCACTCACACCATTTCAGTATTAGAATGAGTCCTCCTGATGTTTTATTGCTGATAGATCTCATGCCCTGCTTTGTAGACTTGGAAAAAAGACACCCAGGTGCAAGTGACTGGTCTGAGCTCAATGCAGAATTTGCCCAAGTGCTGCACTAAATATCCATGTAAAATTGAAATAAATAAGGAGTAAGAGGAATCTTTCCAGTGAATGGCTTCCAACCTAGCATAAAGCAAAGTGTTTATCATCTTTGCAGGCCCAGGACATGAGGAGTTCCTCAGTGCAGCACTATGAACTCAATTGCCGTGTTTTCATCATGACTATTCTAAGATCGGAAGTCATGCCATTATGTCTTATTTTGAATTACTTCTTTGACTTAATTTATTATTATTGCATTTTAACATGAATAGAGATTAAAATTTGAACAAAATGCATATTATGTAATATGTTTTTAAAAAATTCAAGATGTTTCACAATGCCATCTTTGAAAAAGCAGATGTGCTTTATATTTTAAATGTAGTGTTCCCACTTAATATTGTCTGATTGTTATGTTTCGCTTCAACTTCATTGTTTGTTACCCAAGTCAGCTGTGCTCTATTTCCATCAAAGTTTCATGAAGCGGAAATTTGTTTGAGATTACATTATGCAGCAAGAATGAAGAAATGTATGACAAGTACAAGTAAAACAGTGAAACATGTGATCTTTTCTGCTTCATTTTATAACCACAGAACATTGGTGCCTGAGAACTAGGCCAAGACAGCATGAAGTTGTGACAATGTTGTTCTGAATGGCCCATCAAAATAGACTCAACTTCCTCAGTTTATGAACTTGTTACATCTACAAGGTTTCATTCAGCAGCATCATTTGCGTCTAATAAAATTTGACCAGCTGAGGCTTGCAAATGTTACATTTTCTCTTGGCCCTATTTCTTTCTTGCCACTCTCGTACTTCCAGCCAAGATAATGCCAATTGTGCCTGAGGAAATTGCGTAGAACTAAAACAAGTTCCTCTGTTTCTAAAGCAGTAATTACAGCTCATTGAAAAGGAGCCATTAGTTTTGGGAAATGTAGTTTTATAATCAAATGCTGCCCATTATTTGTGTGACTGCACATTAACACTATTTTTATTGCTTTCTCTGAGGATAAAAATGTTTTGTGAAAGCATGAGCTATAACACTTTCACTGTCAACACATCTGCCACTTTCAGTTTAATCCAGAGGTACATGACCAGTTAGTAACTGTAAGTAAGTTCAAATGATAGTAATCATTTTGTCTTCTTCTATACTGCCTGTATTAGGCAGCGTCAGTGGGGAAGAATTAAATCCTACCACACATAACTGAGGGCTTTGATATTTTACTTCTATTCCTCCATGCAGCAACCATTGTATACGATCAGAGCTTCAGGAGACTGAAGTTGTCTGACTCAGTCAAAATAGCAGAATTATATTGCAACATTGTTGCGATGCCCATTGTAATGAACAGGAACTAGATTCCAAACGCAGCTAAGAACACTGGAATACTATAGTAAGCCATTGTGCCGTATTTTTACAAATAAACTTTGGAAAAGGTAAGTTTTTGAAAAGTAAAACCTAATGTTTGTAAAAAAACACAATATGAAAATAAGTAAACATTATTTGTATGTGCTGTGATAACTTCTACTGATTGACCATAAGTGTCTAAGCACAGGTTTACAATCACTTATCATAGTGAATGGAATGTATCTAACTTAGCAAGAATTTCTTTGAAAATGACAGAACAATTCAATATCTTTCTACTATGTAAGCATTTCATTATCTAATTTCAAACTTGTTTCATTAAAGTATAAGAAAGAGATGTACAATCCTCATCATAGGTTAACATCATGTTCATCCAAACAGAGATTGCTTAGTCCTACCTTAGCCTCTTACTGTTTGCCCTATTCCTAACCAGCATCTGCCTATTCCTCTTCTTACTCCAAGACTACTTAAATATTCTGTTGATATCAGCACGAAAGTTCGCCTGGAGAAACTGCTGACGCTGACTTTTAGGGTGCATGAGGTTCATTTACTAAGCCTTCATGATATGCTTTTGCCCATCAGAAACTGTAAAATTGTATTCCCTAAAATCTATAATTTTGAGGTCATTGTAACAAGTTCATGTCTATCAATCAATATGAGAATTGTTTTCGGTACTTGTTTAATAGTCTCAAGCCTTCCATTAATCTTTTGCAACTCTTGTAATTGCTTAACTTTGGCAGATGCTGATTACAACTGTCCACACTGGCTCTAGCCAAACACCACATTGGTCTTTAACATTGTTAATGTTAAAGTGAATAACATTGTTGTCTAGGGCAACAGTGTGTTATTCAAGAAAAATGTCTTTGTCTTTATGTATGTTGGGTAATCAGCACATCGTGTCAGATGTACTAATCCTGATGCTTGGCTGATATCTTACTTCAGAGTCGTATCGTTTCAGATCATCGACTGATTGAAATGTGTCATGTGTGGTCTGTTCCAGTATGGTATGAATCACATAGTGAGATCTGTGCAAACTGTTAGTCTTGCCACTGCTGGATTATTTATCTCTATTCACTAAAAGATGTCAGGAAGCCAAGCTGACCCTGTGTATTGGCACTGCGGTGTGATTTGGTCAATGAATGGAATTGGTGATCCCTTATATATTGTTAGATGGTCTCTTGTAGGCTCTGACCTCTTGCTAAAGTACACGTCTTCCAAGAGGCATAGTGGTTACATTTTGGCATTAACCCCCATTTTGACTTTAGCTTTTAGCGTGCATCATCCTGCCTTTCCAGGACATATGGGGTCATTGGTTATCAAAGCATCTGTTTTTTTCCTGTATTATCTATGAGGTGGGTGAGGTTAATAATTGGAAAGCTTGGTCATCTTCTGAAATTTGCGTTTTCTTTGGCTGACACTGAATCCTGTTGAAGTGTTGCAATAGTTTAACTTCTTAACACTTTGCTTGCTGCCAGTGTTCCGGCTGTACCATTTTGTTGCTGACTTTGCATTGCTCTAGGGTCTAGATTAACATTTGGAACCAAATTTCCTGAACTTGTGTGCTCAATATTCCTCAACGTCACCTGCTTTAGAGGTATCAAGAGAAAGAATGGACAGCTTTTGGGCAGGTGTGACAAGCACACCTACTACAGATTAAACAGTATGGACCTGGAAGAACACAGCAGGCCAGGCTGTATCAGAGGAGCAGAAAAGTTAGCGTTTTGGCTACTGCAGATTATGTTGGGTCAGTGCATTTTGCTGACCATATCAATAGTGTTGGCTGTAACTAAAACATGTACTTGTTTTTCGCCTCATTCTTACTTCTATCCTTAAGTAATGTGTCAATGGTATGGCCCTTTTACGTGCCAAATAGATTCCTTTTAATGGCTTTAAATGATATGGAGGTGACAACAAACTCAGAGAGCTTCTCTGACAGTTACTCATTGAAAAGTCATATTCATACTTTTTGCTGTGACACCCTTTGTCAAGTTTTTCAATAGACATTGGGGTTGTTGTCTGTGTCAAATGAATTGGAGTCTGCTAATCCTTATATTAATTTTTATTTTGAATGGATCTTCAAAAACTTTCCAGATCTTTTCTGGATCCTTCTGCTCATTCATGATAATATGGGATGTGTTAATTCTGTGAAATCCCTCCTTGGCAATGGCAGATGAAATGTTTAGAGTTTTTTTCTGATTTTCACCTCTCACGTAATCTGTAAAATAGAACTGTACACATTGGATCAGTAGTTGTAATTAAGTCTAGTTGTAGTGGATGCCCATTCCATTGTGTTATCCATAGTTCAACCTTAAAATCATTCCATTTTACGTTAAGCCAGTGTAAGCAAACAAAAAAATGCACATTGGCTTTGTGTCATGAAAATTAAAATTGATCCTTCTTTAAGAATCAGGCACTGAAACTATTTTGAGAGATTGTTATTTTTGTATCAACTATCAGGTAATTGAGGCAATCTGGGAAATATTGTTTATCTGGAAAGAGTGTATGTTTTCTAGCATAATACTTAATTGCCTATCTATAGAACTATACAAGTAACTGTATTCACAGGAACTGACGTTGCAAACCTTTTCTATGTCTGATTTCTCTGTTGTCCAAAACTACTGCTTGGTTGGACTTTAATTAGCTTTCCAAAAATCTACCATAGAGGATATTAGAGTTTATTTGTTTATCAACATCCCACTGCTGTCACAACAATGTGTGTTTTTCTTTCTTGCAGCAGGGTATTTCATCTGAAATAGTAATTTTTATGTTCTCCTTCCAACAGACAAAACTGGCCCTGAATATCAGGGTATTGAAGATTCCAACAGTCATTCAGCACATTTAGTTAATGCTTACATAAGATTGCATTTACAGAAACAGGTAAGAGCCCATTGCATCCAAGGAAATTTAGCACATTGGGCCTACAGTTGGATGAATGGTAGGGAGCAGACAGTAATGATTGAAGGGTGTTTTTCCAAACGGAGGTCTGTGTCCAGTGAGGTCCCACCGGGGTTAGTGTTGGGGTCCTCGCTGTTTGTGCTTTTCATAAATGATTTAGACCTGAATGTGGGAGTATGATCAGTAAGTTGACACACAATATAAAAATTGATAGAGTGGTGAATAGTGAGGTGGATAGCCTTAGATTAGAAGAGGATATAGATGGATCCTTCTGCTCATTCATGATAAGATGGGATGGGCTGGTTAGTTGGGCTGATCAGTGGCAAACGGAATTCAACCCAGATAAATGTGAGGCAGTGCACTTGGACAGTACATTTGAGGCAAGGGCATACATAATGAACTGGGAAGCACTGAGGAGCAGAGGGACATTGGTGTACATGTACAACATCTTCCTGAAGGTATCAGGACTGGTAGATAAAATGGTTACAAGGCACATATGGTAAATTGCCTTCATTACTTGGTCACAGGAATATAATGACATTGAATCATTAGGATTACTTTCATTAGAAAGACGGAGATTGAGGGCCGACCTGATTGAGGTCTACAAAATTATGAGGGGTATAGACAGGGTGGATAGCAAGAAGCTTTTTCCTGGAGTGGGGAACTCAATTACTAGAGGCCATGAGTTCAAAGTGAGAGGAGGAAAGTTTAAGGGAGATGTGCGTGGAAAGTTCTTTACACAGAGGGTGGTGGGTGCCTGGAACGCGTTGCCAGCGGAGGTGGTAGACGCAGACACGTTAGCGTCTTTTAAGATATATCTGGACAGGTACATGGATGGGCAGGGAGCAAATGGACACAGATCCTTAGAAAATAGATAACAGGGTTAGACAGAGGATCTCGATCAGCGCAGGCTTGGAGGGCTGAAGGGCCTGTTCCTGTGCTGTAATTTTCTTTGTTCTTTATTCTTACAGTGCGGAAACAGGCCAATTGGCCTAACAGGTCCACATTGTCCGTCCAAAGCGCATCCTACCCAGTCCCATCCCCCACCCCTTCCCAATAGCCTGAATTTCCCATGGCAAATCCACTTAACTTATTGAGATGTATAAAACTATAAAGGGCATAATGAAATAGAGAGGAAAGGGCCTTTCCCCGTAGTAGAAGGATCAATGACTGGGAACACAGATTTATGATAAAGGAATGAAAGTTTAAAGGAGGTGTGAGGAAAAACCTTTTGATATAGAGGGTAGTGGGAATTTTGAACTCACTGCTTCTGAGGGTGGTACAGTCAGAAACCCTCATACCATTTAAGAAGTATTGAGATGTGCTCTTGCAATACCAAGGCATACAAAGCTATGGACCAAGTGCTGAGGAAAGTGGGCTCAGAATAGTCAGGTGCTCGTCTTTGATCAGTATAGAAACATTGAGCCAAAGGGCCTTTTTCTATACTGTAGATCATTATGACTCTTCAACTCCATGGCTCTAACACTGTCTGACCTAACATGAACAACATGAACAAATGAACAAATTAAAATGTACAGCTCAGGAACAGACCCTTTTGACCCTCCATGCCTGTGCCAACAATCACGCCCTCATTATTCTAAAAATCAACCTTCAGAAAATCATTTTCTGAAGAAGGGTCCAGACCCGAAATGTCAACTTTCCTGCACTTCTGATCTGCTTGGCCTGCTGTGTTCATCCAGCTCTACACCTTGTTATCTCAGATTCTCCAGCATCTGCAGTTCCTACTATCTCTGCCATTTTTTGATCTGTATCCGACTATTTCCTCCCTGTTCATGCACCCATCTAGGTGCCTCTTAAATGTCTTCAATGTGTCTGTGTCTACACCTCTTCTGGTAGTGCATTCCAGGCTGATGCCACTCCCTGCACGAAAACCTTCTCCTGCGCATCTCCCCTAAACTTTCCCCCTCTGACCTTGAACCTGTGTCCCCTTGTAGTTGAAACTTCATCCCTGGGAAAATGCCTCTGACTATCCACTCTATCAATGACTCATAATTTTCTAGACCTCTATAAAGTCTCCTCTCAGCTGCTGTCTTTCCAGTGAGAACGGCCCTTGTTCTTTAACCTTTCCTCGTAGCCAATGACCTGGAGGCCAGGCAACATCCTGGTGAAACTTCTCTGTACTCTGTCCAAAGCTTCTATATCTTTATGGTAATGCGGTGACCACAGCTGCACACAATACTCCAAATGTAGCATAACAAGGGTTTTATATAGCTGCAGAGATAATGGGAACTGCAGATGCTGGAGAACCCGAGATAACAAAATGTGGAGCTGAATGAACACAGCAGGCCAAGCAGCATTTAGGAGCACAAAAGTTGGTGTTTTGGGCGTTGACTCTTCATCATCTAGGCCCGAAACATCAGCTTTTGTGCTAAGATGCTATTTTATATAACTGCAACATGTTTTGCTGACTCTTGTATTCCATGTCCCAGGCGATGAAGCCAAGCATGTCATATGCCTTCTTAATCACCTTGGCTGCCAGTGTTGCCACTTTCAGGGAGTTGTAGACCTGCATGCTCAGATCTATTTGAATGTTAGTGTTCCTAAGGTTTCTGTAATTTACAATGTAATTCACACCTAAATTTGATCCTCCAAAATGCATCGCCTTGTATTTGTCTGGATTAAAGTCCATCTGCCATTTCCGTACCCAAGTCGCCAATCTATCGATATTATGTTGTATCCATTCACAATCATCGGCATAATCAGCAACTCCACCAATCTTGTGTCATCAGCAAATTTGCTTATCAGACCACCCACATTTTCCTCCAGATCGTTTATATAAACGACAAACAATAGAGGACCTAAGACTGATCTCTGTGGAACATCACTAGTTACTGGTCTCCATTCTGAAAAACATCCTTCCACCACTACCTTCTGCATTCTATGACCAAATCAGTTTTCTACCCATAACCCTGCAACCCAATGGTATCAATGTGGACTTCACCAGCTTCAAAATCTCCCCTTCCCCCACCGCATCACAAAACCAGCCCAGTTCGTCCCCTCCCCCCACTGCACCACACAACCAGCCCAGCTCTTCCCCCCCACCCACTGCATCCCAAAACCAGTCCAACCTGTCTCTGCCTCCCTAACCTGTTCTTCCTCTCACCCATCCCTTCCTCCCACCCCAAGCCGCACCTCCATCTCCTACCTACTAAGATCATCCCACCTCCTTGACCTGTCCGTCTTCCCTGGACTGACCTATCCCCTCCCTACCTCCCCACCTATACTCTGCTCTCCACCTATCTTCTTTTCTCTCCATCTTCGGTCCGCCTCCCCCTCACTCCCTATTTATTCCAGAACCCTCACCCCATCCCCCTCTCTGATGAAGGGTCTAGGCCCGAAACGTCAGCTTTTATGCTCCTGAGATGCTGCTTGGCCTGCTGTGTTCATCCAGCCTCACGTTTTATTATCCAGTTTTCTACCCATCTAGCCAGCCCATTCCAAATGCCTTGTCATTTTAGTTTTTGTACCAAACCTGCCAATTGGGACATTTTGAATTGGAGATTGACTCATAGAAGCCCTACAGTGTAGAAAGAGGTCATTCCACCAATCAAATCTGTACCGACCCGCTGTTGAGCATCCCACCCAGACCCGCTCCTGCATCTCAACCCCCTAACCCCACATTAACCATGGATAATCCACTTTACCTACACATCCCTGGACACAATGGACAATATAGTAAGGTCAATACACCTAATCTGTACATCTTTGGACTATAGGAGCAAACCGGAGGTCTCAGCAGAAACCCATGCAGACACAGGAAGAATGTACAAACTCCACAAAGTCAGCAAAGGCTGGAATCAAAGCCAGATCCCTGGCACGGTGAAGCAGCAGTGCTAACCACTATGCCGTTTTTATGCAGCATTACCCGTTTTTAGCTTAAGCTCAGCAAAGATATAAGGCTATTTTGCTTACTTTTTGATAATTAGACCTGCTTAAACTGCTTTTTTAAATGCAATGTATTAAACTTTTGAGGAAGTCATTATATTTTTCCTCTACAGGGGACTTCTTGCAAATCCCCACTCCCCAGAGTTAAGCAGAAGCAACAGCAGGAAAAAAAAGTACAGATTCAGGAAAATCAGAGAGCTGAAGGTGTCCTACGAGGTAATCTTAGCAGCACCCCCCAAAAAATGTCATTTTGTCAGAAATTGGACACAGGCATGCTGTATTTCTTCAATAAGGAACTCTGGACCATTCCTATCTGGATAGCTGCGCCACCTCTGGAATCACAAGCCTCACCACAAAACAGCACGCTTTAAAGATTGTAAAAGTACTTTACCATCTTGCAGAAGTCCTCCAATATATTATAGCTTATGACATGTAAGCACAAATACTGTTTCATTCATTCTAATCATCCCGAATCCTTAGAGAAGTAATTGTAAAAGACACATAACATAATTTGCTTTTAATCACCCAATGCCCTTGACAATGATCTTCTGGTAAGGGTTTGACTTATAATGATTAATAAGATGACTATGACTGCCTGCTTCTCAGAAGATGTATTATCATGTTCTTTGATTTGGGCTCATTTGTCAACCAAATTATGCCATGTCATTTCGAACATCTGGTCGATCTGCACTAACTTCATACAACCATAATTCATGTCTTAAATGTACTGCTGGGCCTAATTTGAGATTAATAATTTAGCTTCTTGTATGACATTTAAGCTTAATCCTATTTTTCTAAAACAAAATATTCTTTTGATCATGCTTTAATTTGAAACAAAATCTATGTGGTATTCTGAAAGGTTAATTTATATTTTGTTTTGTTTCATGTCATAAAATGCTGCAAACTCGTATTATCCATTATACATGCAGACAGGAAAACTGTTAATTGCTTCACAATTCCAGTGCTAATTCCGTTCAAGATCAAACAGAGGCATTCAGTGCTTGCTAACTATGTTGAAGCAGGAAAAGTTGAAACAGACCAAAATTTTCAATGTTTGACCGAATCCATTTGGGGAGGGGAAGGAGGAATATAAATTGTCAGCAATTTTAGGACATCATCTGTAAAAATGGCTTGGGATTTGCAACAGCAGTGAAACCATGTTTTTCATCATTGACCTTGAACAAAACTGCACATATAGATCTAAAGAACTCTGGTGTAGTTTTATCTTTTCCTGGCCTCAGTTTGAAACTGATGCCAAATCACCTCAAACTGCAGGCAACCAGAAGTCATGTCATAAAGTAAAATGAGCAATCGATCATATTGAAGTATTCCCACAAGCAGCAAATCAAGAAGAAAAATACACTAAATCTTTCATGTTTTAATAAAATTTTATAGATAGCTAAAAATGATTTTGACATACAGATCGGATTAAAATAAGTTAAGCTGTCACAAGCAAAAACTATTAAAAATGTGTGAATGTACTTCCATAATGGAGTTATATGGCGCTTTAAATTAGAGATGAACCTTCTTCAATGAGGTCCAACGTTTTCAAAAAATTTTACAGGGAGACTTTTTTGTGGATGGAGCAAACAAGGACATCCTGTATGACAGGGCGAGACAGTGTACAGTGGATCCCCTGTTTTTGACCTTCTTAATTAGCAACAATAATGTTTAACTTTACTTTCATGCACAAGACTCATTGTAAAGAATGTACTTGCAGCAACGAACCTTTTTTTTCTCTACATTGAAGGGAAAACCAATTTTCTGAATCACAGCATTGTTAAGCAGCTGAAGGAGACTGTTTGGCCCAATGTATCTGTGCCAGCTCTCTGAATGAACATTGTGACTTGGTGCCCCCTTCTGCATTTTCCTCATCATCATGAATAATTTTTCAATTTAACTAATGGCCTAATGCATTCTTGAATATCTCAATTGACTATGCCTTTTCTACCAAACGTATCGCCTCACACTTTTCATTGAACTTCTATTTGCCCACTTGACCAACTTGTCAATGTCCTTTTGTAGTTTTACACTACCCTCCACATAATTTGGACTGCTTCCAAGGTTTGTATTATCTGCAGCCTTTGAAATTATCCCCTGCACACCAGGATCTGTGAGGAGAATGTAGAAATGCTCCAATGTGATTTGAACAAGGGGCAAATGCATGTCAGATGCAGCATTATACGGATAAATTTGAGGTTATCCACTTTGGGAGAATAAAAAACACACAGGAGGCTGGATTATTATCTGAATGGCTATCGTTTGAGAGAGAGAAATATGCAGCAAGGCTTGGCTGCCCCTGCACACCAGGTGCTGCAGGCAGTCAATAAGGTAAATGGCTGTTGGCATCATAGTTAGAGGATTTGAGTATAGAAGTCTTGTTGCAATTATCTTGTGTTGTGGTGAGATGATACCTGAAATATTGTGTGCAGTTTTGATCTTTGTGTTTGATGAAATATGTTTTTGCCACAGAGAGAGCACAGTGAAGTTTTATCAGACTGATTCCAGGGAGACCAGGACTTATGCATGAGGAGAGGTTGATTCAGTTAAGATTATATTGACTGGAGTTGAGAAGAATGAGGGTGAACCTCATAGAAACCTATAAAATTCTAACAGCACGAAACAGGAGCGGATGTAGGAAGAATATTCCAAATGACAGGGGAGCCCAGAACCAGGGGTCAAAGTTTAAGAATATAAGGTGAACCATTTAGGGCTGAGATGAAAATAAATGTTTTCATCCAGACAGTAGTGAGTCTATGGAATTTGCTACCACCGAAAGCCAAAATATTGTATTATTTCGGGAAGAAGTTTGTTGCAGCACTTCGGGCTAAAGTGATCAAAGGATATGGGAGAAAAACAGGAACAAGCTATCAAGTTGGATGATCAGCTTTGGTCATAAAGAATGTTGGAGTAGGTTTAAAGGGCCAAATGGCCTACTCGTATTTTCTATGTTCCTATTAATATACAGTACACTATTGTACAATTTTGTATCAATTTATAATGTCTCAGTTATTCTATGAGTTATGTAAATCCTCACAAGTATCTTGTGATACATTCTATTGAAAGCTTTTTGAAAGTTTATATACACCTCATCAGCCCTGTATGTCACCTCTTTGAAAAACTCCAGCTGTAGTTATTGAGTTGTAACCAGTCATAACAATTATTCTACCACACTATTTCCCAAGAAATCCATGCTATTCCTTCAAATTTAACCATATATTTCCATATAAGTATCAATTCCTGAATAATTGATTCAACAAGTTTAAGGCACTGAAGTTAAACTGACTGATATGTAATTGCCTGGTTTGTCTTTCAGAGGGCAATTAAAATTCAACCATATTGCTGTGAATATGGAGTCACACGTAGGCTGGTCCAGGTAGGGTCAGTAGCTTCCTTCCATAAAGGTCTTTAATGAACTAGATGGGTTTAATATGGAACTGTTTTTTAATATCAGTTAATTCCAAATAAATAATAAAGATGCAACATGAAACATGTATGCACCCAGACACAATGTTAATGAAGGTAAGTGCCCATTACAATAGCAAAATTTTTAAAAAAAGCAATTTAAAGTACTTAGAACATCGTTGACCTGTTTCATTTTCAATCTGTGACTGTGGTTGTTTAATCATTGTCTTGGGTTTTCAGCAGTAGTGAATATTGCAAATCTAAGTTTTCATAGTCCAATGTTTCTCTCCAGTATGTGCTGTCACTGAGTGTTTTGTCCTTTGAGAAGTAGACAGAGAATAAGAGAAGTTTCTCCAGTTCTGCAATCACAAATCCATCTCTCCTATTCTGCCAAAAGCAGTTTCCTGGTGTACAAACTGCTTTGTGTATTTTTATGCCTGAGTTCACTGTTTCCAATCTTGATAATTACAGGTGATGTCTTTCATCTCCAATATGCGAAATGTATGCCAGTATAAATCAAGAATAGGAGATGGGGATTTTCATACATGGCTGGATTGATTAGTTTCAATAAAGATGTCAATTTCAAGTCACAAAATTTTGTTTATTCCACGTTGATTTCATGAAGTTTGTCTTATTTCTGTAGTCAGCTAATTGTTGTGGCCATTTTAGATTGTGTGTTTACTTTATAAAACATTTTCAGTCCATGAAAATCCCAGCTGTTAAATCAGATGATGGAATTCGGAAACCAATTGTCCATATTTTGGCACTAATGTGACAGGTTTTTTAACAATGTTGGGTTGATGTCAGTGTCATTGCTGTACTGGAACACCTTTTCTAGAAAGAAAGCTTGAGTAGAGCAGACGTTGTTAGCATTATAGCAGAGATATTGTCAAATCTGGTAATTTTTGTTCTGATTATCTCAGTTGTTCAGCATCATCAATCTTGCATATATGACATGGAATAAACTGGATCAAGTGGTGACTTTCTGAGACAGACAAATTAGGGAGATCATAGTCTTCGCAAACTTAGTAGACCTCAGCCAAGCCAATTATCAAGGCTCTGGAGACAGAAATCTACAGATGTCTGCTTCTGATCTCTATCTACCAACTCCTACTGAACATTGAGAAATGGCAGAATCAACTTAGTGGATTTCCTTCATTACTTCTTTACACTCAGCAGCACTTAAGCATATAAATTGAGATAATGGAACGTGGTGCAACATGGAATCATAGTCATGAATTGAATTCATGTCTCAAGGAGGGAGAAACTCAACATGTAAGCCATCAGGACAATATGGTATGTGGCAATATGGCCTCACTTTCAACTGACGCTTAAAGAAAACACAAAGGGACAATGGATAGAATTTAATGAACGTGGCACAGGGTTGGAAGTTCACCAACAAAATTGATGAATTATAACCCCCACTGATGCAAACTCCAGGACTGCTAAGGAGATTAAGTGTCCAACTGGTAATATTCTTTCATCCATTTTTTCTTCATCTGACTATTGCCCACCACTGTGGTTGACAGGGCCTTCAACCATCTCCAAGCCATTCCCCATTCTTTTGCCCTCATCCCTTCATCACCCTCCCAGACAACAATCAAGTTCCCCTTGGAATGATGCTCATTCTTTTTGAAGAGTTAGTGCAGGCAAGTTGGGCCAAGGGGTCTCCTTCTGCACAATAACAATTCCATGATTCTCTGATTGTCCTCACATTCTACTCCATCGACCTTCACATTCAAAGCAGCATCTTACTCTATTTCCATCACTTCCAGCAGGATGCCACCACCAAACCCATCTTTTCCTTTCCTCCACTGTCAGCATTCTGCAAGGACTATTCTCTCTGTGACACCTTGCTTCATTCTTCCATCAGTCTCAACACTTCACTGTCAAAGCACATTCCCATACATCCTTTTAAGATGTAACAAATGCCCTTTTGACTCCTCCTTCCTCACTGTCCAAGGTCAGAAATGCACCTTCTAAATGAAGCAGCAATTTACTCCTACTTCGTTCAATCTATTTTACTGCATTCACTGTTCACAGTGCAGTCCCCTGCATACAGCTGGGACCCCAAATGCAGACTGGGCGACCACTTTGCAAAATACCTCACAAGAATAATCCTGACTTTCCAGTTATCTGCTATTTCAAAGCACCATCTGATGTTTATGCTCTCCTCTCTATCCCAGGCTTACAGCAGTATTTGAGCAAAGCCCATTTCGTGGTAAGGGAACTACATTTGATTTTATGCTTAGGCACTTATAGATTTCAAGACTCAACAATCAGTTCAACAACTTCAGAACTTGAACACCTTCCTCCATTTTGATTGCAACACCCCTTAACCCAACCCCCAGGGATTGCTGTCAGCACAAATGACCAATTTTCTGTCTTATCACTTATAATTAGTATCTACTTTTCATTTCTATCCCTCGTCAAGTTCAGGAGAAAGTCATTCACACAGGGTAAATGAAAATATCCAAACTAATCAACAAGTTGAACCAAAGACCTTACATGCTTCAACATATCAGTGATTGAGAGTAAAGATTCTGAAAGAGCTAATGTTGAAGTGACATTAACTTGAAGCAGTCTGAGAATGTCATACAGTCTTTAGGTGGAGAATCAAGCTAATCTGTATCTACTGCTCTCATGCAGTGAACTACTTCTCCTGTGTAAGACAAATGCCTTTCTTGTTAATGCTTACAGTGGCCTACCTGCGAATAGTGATTATTGAACAAACCCTTAGACTTGCTATAGAATGGAAAATTAGTGGCAGCTCTAGATCTCAGATACCTACAGCATGATATGATGAGTGCACCACAGTCAGAGACAAAATCAAATGTTTTGCAAACGGGTGTTTTAATCATCTAAAGAAACAAAATTTGTTGGATATGGGGAAATGGTGGGCGAATGGCATTAGCTGAGTTGACGAAAGCTGTCATTAACTCAATTGGGCGAATGATTTTTTTTCTGTGCTGCAATGATTCTTAGATTCTATCCTGTTGTGGATGCCATACAATTTCATTAATTAAACATTCTTAAAACTGAGGTCAATCATTGTTAAAAAAAAATTTACATTCTGTACACCTCAGGAAGAATCATTTTGTTATTTGACCTTGATGTGAAATTTAGCTGCCATTTTCTCTCCATCACAAAAAAACTACTTCTATTTTCATATATTATCTGTCCCCATCCAGGCATTCGTTTGCTGTCAAAGCTTCCATCTATGTGTGTGGCGGGCTCCAATGCTATCTCCACCATGTCTCATTCCCCATTTTCATAATATTTTATTTGACTCAAGCATGTGTTATCTATATCCTCTCCCACACACAAAAAAAGTACCCGCCAACTCTGACTTTTTCTAATCTACAATCCAGCCCTCCAGTGTCTCAAATTAATTTCATGTCTGAACGTTCAATTCATTTCACTTTCTGCTCTTCAATTTCTCTGTAACTATCTCCCATCCCTATAAATCTCCAAGAACTCTGCATTCTTCCAACTTTACCATTTGCATCTCCCTTCCAAGCCATTGATAGTCATGCTTTTGACTTTTTACGAATTCCACAATCTGGAATTCTCTTGCCAAATCTTACTGCCTTCCAATTTCCCTGTTCTTTTAGGATACTTCTTATAACTCATCTCTTTAACCAAACTATTGTTCACCCTGTTAATATTTCCTTCCGGAGTTAGAATCCATTCGTTACTGACTATGCCTCTAAAGTATATTACAAAAGGTAACTTATCAACTTAGCAAGGCATTTGATAAGGTTCCCCACGGCAGGCTCATTCATAAAGTCAGGAGGTATGTGCTACAGGGTGATTTCACTGTCTGGATTCAGAATTGGTTGGCTGACAGGAGGCAGAGATTGGTTGTAGATGGTAAGTATTCTGCCTGGAGGTCAGTGCTGAGTGGTGTCCCGCAGGGCTCTGTTCTTGGGCCTCTGCTCTTTGTAGTTTTTATAAATGACTTGGATGAGGAGGTTGAGGGGTGGGTTAGTACGTTTGCTGATGACACAAAGGTTGGAGGTGCCGTTGATAGTATCGAGGGCTATTACAGGCTTCAGCGAGACATTGACAGAATGCAGAGCTGGGCTGAGAAATGGCAGATGGAGTTCAACCTGGATAAATGCGAAGTGATGTATTTTGTAAGGTTGAACTTAAATGCTGAATATAGGATTAAAGGCAGGATTCTCAGCAGTGTGGAGGAAGAGCGGGATCTTGGTGTTCAAGTGCATAGCTCCCTCAAAGTTGCCACCCAGGTGGACAAGATTATTAAGAAAGCATATGGTGTTTTGGCTTTCATTAACAGGGGGATCGAGTTTAAGAGCCACGAGGTTATGCTGCAGCTCTACAAAACCCTGGTGAGACCACACTTGGAATATTGTGTCCAGTTCTGGTCGCCCTATTATAGGAAAGATGTGGAGGCTTTGGAGAGGGTGCAAAGGAGGTTTACCAGGATGCTGCCTGGACTGGAGGGCTTGTCTTACGAGGAGAGGTTGACTGAGCTCGGACTTTTCTCTCTGGAGAGAAGGAGGAAGAGAGGTGACCTGATCGAGGTGTACAAGGTAATGAGAGGCATGGATAGATTCGATAGCTGGAGACTTTTCCCCAGGGCAGGACTGACTGCCACGAGGGGTCATAGTTTTAAGGTGTTAGGAGGAAGGTATAGAGGAGACGTCAGAGGGAAGTTCTTCACCTAGAGAGTTGTGAGCGCATGGAATAGTTCACCAGTGGTAGTCGTGGAAGCGGAGTCATTAGTGACATTTAAGTGACTACTGGACATGCACATGGACAGCAGTGCATTGAGGGGAATGTAGGTTAGGTTATTTTATGTTTGGATTAGGACTATTCCACGGCACAACATCGTGGGCCGAAGGGCCTGTACTGTGCTGTACTTTTCTATGTTCTATGTTCTATGTTCTAATGCAGGTTTTCATTTGAACTAATTGGGCTTAATTTGTGCTTATTTGTATTTTTAATTGTAACTTCCTCCCAAAACAATTTAAGTACTTTGACGTTTTGGCAAAGATCTGTAGCTTGCATTGTGGATAAGTCAACAACCTCACAATTTAAGCACCTTGTATATACTCCAGTGTTGGGCAGAATTTATTTGTTACTACTTATTTTGTAACAAACTTTGAATGTCTCTTGTGGTATTCCCAGAGAAACCTTGATGAACGAAGAGTCTAATAAATGCAGAGAAAGCTTTTGAAACAAATGGCAAATGTCTCCACAACAGTAAAAGTTGACTGATAGTGTGTTCAGGAGTCCAACTCACACTTGCATGCAAATGTCTTCATCAGCCATTCAAGCACCAATCAGATTGTTTGCAGTGTCAAAATCTGTCGGATATGTTTGTGCGTATCAGCCGTTGTTCTTAATATGTTCAGAAAATTCACATTCAAAAGAAAAGTGCTTTGTTGGCAGTTTGAACAATTACAATGTTCAGAGATCCAAAGGAGGTTTAAAAGAATGATCCTGGGGATGAAGGTCTTGTCACATAAAGAATGCTGTATGCAATGGAGTTTAGAAGGATGAAGGGAGATCGGATTGAAACTTACCAAAATACTGAGTGGTCTGGATAGAGTAGACATAGCAAGGATATTTCCACCAGTAGGAGAGACTGGGATCTAAGGGCAGAGCCTCAGAGTGAAGGGACAACCCTTTAGAACTGACATGAGGAGGAATTTCTTCAGCCAAAGGATGGTTAGTTGTGGAACTCATTGCTGCAGAGGGCTGTGGGCCAAGCTTCTGAGCATTTTTAAAAGAGATGTAGATACATACTAAACAAAAGAAAAGAACTGGATGCTGAAAATCAGAGGCAAAAACAGAATTTTCTGGAAAAGCTCGGCAGGTCGACCAGCATCTGTCAATGGAAAGCAGAGTTAACATTTTTGGTCCAGTGACTCTTCTTCAGAAATGATAGCAGGGATCAACAGGTACTTAATTCATAAAGGGGTCAAGGGTTATGAACAGAAGGCAGGAGAACAGAGTTGAGAAGATTATCAGCCATGATTGAATGGTAGAGCAGTCTTGATAGGCTGAATGGCTTAATTCTGCTCCAATATCTTATGATGTTATTAACCCTTCTTCTCTCTCCATGGATGCTGTCAGAGCTACTGAGTTTTTTCTAGTATTTTCTCTTTTTATCTGTAATTTCACTGGTCCACTTGCTCTAGCATTTTTATGTTAAATTTGATGCTAGCTGTCCTTGGACAAAAAGGCAACATAACTCAAATTATGTATAAATAAAATTTGGAACTAATCATTGACATTTTCTAAAGTGGAGTGAGAGTCACTGGCAAAGCCAGCATTTATTAACCATCTATAATTAATCTTGAGAACGAAATGGTGAGTTTTCTTCTTAAAATGCTGCAGTTCATGTGCTGTAGGTAGAGAGGGAGTTCGAAGAATTTTGACTAATGACATGAATGAATTGCTACATGTTTCAAAGTCAGAATGATGTCTGACCTGAGGGCGAGTTTGCAGGCAGTGGTGTTACCATTAGCCTGCTGTCTTTGCTCTACTATGTAATCAAGTTCAAGGGCAGATGATAACACCAAAACCTAATTGATGAGGTGCTGCAGTGGACATTGTACACACCGCACTTATGTTGGTGGAGGGAGTAAATGTCTAAAATAATGGGATACCAGTAGGGTTTCTGTCATATGGATCACTTTACCCAAGATTGTGCTGAGCTGCTTGTATGTTGTTGGAATAACTTCAATGTAGGCAAGTAGAAACTATTCCATCCCATCATAGTCCTGAATAGAACCTTGTCGATGTGCAGACAAATGATGTTATTTTTTGCAGGATTTCCAAGACTCTGACCATGCTGCAAATGTAGCCTGAGTAATTAAACAGCTGTTCTTGTTAAAATTCTGATTAGTAGTGACTCTTAAGTTGCTGATGGCAGGGAATTCAATTAATGGCCAAATGGTTAGATTTGTGTTTATTGGTGGTATTTATTGTTTAATGCCTGCTACTTCCACTTACGTTATGATTTCAGATGATGAACACACCGGACAAATGAGATTCCAGAATGAATCCTGACTGAATAGATCATATGTCCATTACCATTGTGATTTGTTACTTGAACATGTTCATACAAGGCTGCAGATGTTCTTTAACAACATATAAATACCCACACAACCGTTGGGAAAATATTAGTATACACAGCAAATCAACACCAGCTTTTTCCCAGAGTGGGGGACTCAATTACTAGGGGTCATGAGTTCAAAGTGAGAGGAGGAAAGTTTGAGGGAGATATGCGTGGAAAGTTCTTTACACAGAGGGTGGTGGGCGCCTGGAACGCATTGCCAGCGGAGGTGGTAGACGCAGACATGTTAGCGTCTTTTAAGATATAATTGGACAGGTACATGGATGGGCAGGGAGCAAATGGACACAGACCGTTAGAAAATAGATAACAGGTTAGACAGAGGATCTTGATCGGCGCAGGCTTGGAGGGCCGAAGGGCCTGTTCCTGTGTTGTAGGTTTCTTTGTTTCAACACTTCAACATTTTTCTTAACGCTATCCTTGTATACATAAGGAATGTCAGACAAATTTCACTACTGTTTCAATTCTTCACGTTTTCTCTTAACTGGCACTTTCTTGTTGCTTTTCCTACAACCGCAAGGACAGCTTTACCATTTTTTTCTAGTCCACTGATGTGAGCCTTTACATTTCTGATGACTGAAATCTTTTCAGTTCTGACAAATTGAAGATTTCTATTCAAACTCTCCTGGTTTTGAAATTCCTGAAACAAAACACATTAGCTAAGGTAATAAAATGTGAGGCTGGATGAACATAGCAGACCCAGCAGCATCTCAGGAGCACAAAAGCTAGGCCCGAAACGTCAGCTTTTGTGCTCCTGAGATGCAGCTGGGCCTGCTGTGTTCATCCAGCCTCACATTTTATATCTTGGATTCTCCAGCATCTGCAGTTCCCATTATCACATTACCTAAGGTGATTGCTTCTCTTAACTGAAATCTTCACTGGCCAACTAAAACATTCTTTCTTTTACATAGAACACAGAACAGTACAGCACAGAACAGGCCCTTCAGCCCACAATGTTGTGCCGACCATTGATCCTCATGTATGCACCCTCAAATTTCTGTGACCATATGCATGTCCAGCAGTCTCTTAAATGTCCCCAATGACCTTGCTTCCACAACTGCCGCTGGCAACGCATTCCATGCTCTCACAACTCTCTGTGTAAAGAACCCGCCTCTGACATCCCCTCTATACTTTCCACCAACCAGGTTAAAACTATGACCCCTCGTGCTAGCCATTTCTGCCCTGGGAAATAGTCTCTGGCTATCAACTCTATCTATGCCTCTCATTATCTTGTATACCTCAATTAGGTCCCCTCTCCACCTCCTTTTCTCCAATGAAAAGAGACCAAGCTCAGTCAACCTCTCTTCATAAGATAAGCCCTCCAGTCCAGGCAGCATCCTCGTAAACCTCCTCTGAACCCTCTGCAAAGCATCCACATCTTTCCTATAATAGGGCGACCAGAACTGGACGCAGTATTCCAAGTGCGGCCTAACCAAAGTTTTATAGAGCTGCAACAAGATCTCACGACTCTTAAACTCAATCCCCCTGTTAATGAAAGCCAAAACACCATATGCTTTCTTAACAACCCTGTCTACTTGGGTGGCCATTTTAAGGGATCTATGTATCTGCACACCAAGATCCCTCTGTTCCTCCACACTGCCAAGAATCCTATCCTTAATCCTGTACTCAGCTTTCAAATTCGACCTTCCAAAATGCATCACCTCGCATTTATCCAGGTTGAACTCCATCTGCCACCTCTCAGCCCATCTCTGCATCCTGTCAATGTCCCGCTGCAGCCTACAACAGCCCTCTATACTGTCAACGACACCTCCAACCTTCGTGTCATCTGCAAACTTGCTGACCCATCCTTCAATCCCCTCATCCAAGTCATTAATAAAAATTACAAACAATAGAGGCCCAAGGACAGAGCCCTGTGGAACCCCACTCACCACTGACTTCCAGGCAGAATATTTTCCTTCTACTGCCACTCGCTGTCTTCTGTTGGCCAGCCAATTCTGTATCCAAGCAGCTAAGTTCCCCTGTATCCCATTCCTCCTGACCTTCTGAATGAGCCTACCATGGGGAACCTTATCAAATGCCTTACTGAAGTCCATATACACCACATCCACAGCTCAACCCTCATCAACTTTTCTAGTCACATCCTCAAAAAACTCGATAAGGTTTGTGAGGCATGACCTACCCTTCACAAGGCCGTGTTGACTGTATTTGATCAAACCATGCTCTTCCAGATGATCATAAATCCTGTCCCTCAGAATCCTTTCTAACACCTTGCAGACGACAGACGTGAGACTTACTGGTCTGTAATTGCCGGGGATTTCCCTATTTCCTTTCTTGAAGAGAGGAATTACATTTGCCTCTCTCCAGTCCTCAGGTACGACTCCAGTGGAGAGCGAGGATGCAAAGATCTTCGTGAGTGGCGAAGCAATTGCATTTCTCGCTTCCCAAAGCAGCCGAGGACAAATCTGGTCCGGGCCTGGCGACTTGTCAATCTTAATGTTTGACAAAATTTTCAGCACATCAGCTTCCTCTATCTCTATCCATTCCAGCATGCACACCTGCTCTTCAAAGGTTTCATTCACTACAAAGTTCGTTTCTTTCGTGAAGACAGAAGCAAAAAACTCATTTAGGGCTTCCCCTACCTCCTCAGACTCCACACACAAGTTCCCTATGCTATCCCTGATCGGCCCTACTCTTTCTGAATTCAAATTGGAATAATGGTTTTGTGATTTGTTGGAATTCAGCAGTAAAAATAATCCATCCATTAACACCACACAGTTTCCTCATGGTACTTAACTAAAACTGCGTACTCCCCTAGATTTGTTACACGTGGGTCACTGCTCCGAATAACATTCTGACCTGCTTTATAGAGAAAAAAAAATCTTCACAGAGCTGATCCACATCTATTTGCCTCTATCTTAGGGGTCCACTCAGAGGTCCTGTGCACAGCAATTAGCAAGCCAATACATTGATTTCAGCATGCAGAGGTCATTGCTGTGCATAGACCTTGGAGATCCGAGCAGCAGAAAAGAAAATTAGGTTCCAATGACTTTGTTTTGAGTTGGATTAATTGCAGGTAACAGTCATTCCAACATGTAACTTCCAAATGGTCCAAATACAGAGCTGAGTTTCAGCACCTTTTATAGTGATGATAATTTCAGCTCAGCCTGACCCTTCATACTGATATTTTTATGACCTTGGCCAGGTGATCATAAAGGTCAATATTTGTCTGCTTTTAAAAAGACCACAATGGTCTCTGGTACTAAAATAGATTGATAGAAGTTGAATATTGATTTCAGCTTCCAGCTACAATGAAAACATATGCCATCAGCAAGCTCTGTTTTCAAAGTACACCTGATCATAGAATGTACAGCATAGAAACAGACTCTTCAGTCCAACTTATCAATGGTGACTAAGTTTACCAAACTAAACTAGCCCCACATGCCTGCATTTGGCCCATACCCCTCTAAACCCTTTCATTCATGCACCAGTCCAAATGTCTTTTAAATGTTGTAACTGTACCTGCATCTATGACTTCCTCTGATAATTCATTCCACAGACAAACCAATATCTTTTGAAAAGGTTGCCCCTCAGTTCCCCTTTAGACCTTTTTCATCTCTTCGTAAAAATATACCTCCTAGCTTTGAACTCACCCACTCTAGGGCAAAGACCTTTGCTGTTCATCCTATCCATGTACCCCATGATTTTACAAACCTCCACAAAGTCACCCCTCAAACTCCTACGGTCATAGTTCTGCAGACAGGGGTCATTCCCAGACTCTCTCAGGTGATTAAAAATCAAGATCTATATGTGAAAATTGTATAAAATCTATTGGCATAATTGCAATAATCTACTATGTTTCTGTATTCCTTGATTGATTTAAGCTATGACCTTACAATGTACTCTTGTATACGTCTTATATTTTCAGTATTTTGGACTGCAGGAGTATTGATTTAATTTATATCAGAATGATTTGAGCTGCAGTGAAAAGGTGTGCAGCAGTATTACTATGTCACTCATTCTTCAGATAGGATTTACTACAGCATTTCTGGACAATGCACAATCATTTGCAATTTAATAAGTAACAGGAATGTACAATGTAAGAGCACATAAAACAAGGAAACTTGATTGGAAACTCAAAGCCTAATCTTTTCACAGAATATTTCACGGAGCTACCAGCTCTCTGCTAATAAATAATTTTCCGTTTTAAGACCAATGAGAATTTGTTCCATGAAATATTTCAAATTCTCTCTGTACACATATCTCAGTTATTTCAATTCTTGTTCCAACATTGATACACAAACACTTTCTTTTGAAAGGCTATAATTTAAATAATTTAGTAAGGCTCCCACATGCTTCAAGTGGGCCAGACAATTAAATGGCCTTAGCAAAATCATGCGAGGAATTAAATGAGGCACTGCAATTTTAAGGGGACTTCCGCTTCAACCTCAACGACTGGAGTGAATTAAAACTGATTGTTTCACTGTTTAACAGCAGTAGTGTAGATCTATGTTCTTTTCTGGGATAGATGGAAGAATTTTCTTGCAGCGATTGAGCTTAGAGGGTGATTTAATCTGGATGAAACATGCCAACCTTCTGCAATTGCCCAAAATCTGCCAATTATACTCGAATAAACAATCTTTACAGAGCAAACTGTAATTTCATGATGCTCTTTCCTACAATCTTACTTCAGATCTACAAACCTGTTTTATCATTTCTGTCAATAATGCCTGGTTGCATTTCATCTTTAACTTTCTATACTGTTGTGATGATATTCATTATATTGCTGTTCTACTTTTACTGTTTTACTCACACCTGTTTTCTTGTTTACAATCTGTTATTATTGATCACTTATAATCCTATTATTTACCTGCAACTATATTGTTTACTGGAAGCCAAAGTTTATTTTCACAAGAAATTCCAACTGAATTACAAATTTGAAAATTTAATGTTATCCAACCCATGTACAATTTGAACTTTAATTTGTAACAAACATTGTATTTATCACCAGACCCTCTAATACATTGTTTTTATTCAGATGAATGTGATGATTTGAGTTTGTAAGACAATGTTTATTTTTGAGGTTTGTTTATATAATTCTTTAATTGAATAGAGAAAGCACATTTGTTTGCATTTAATGTCTTTGTACAAAGAAGCATTTATATGTAAAATCGTAAATTGGGAGATGTTGTGTGGGAGCAGAATATCCCTTCTCTGGGAAATCCATTAAAGTTCTTTTGTGGTAGCTATAAGGGTTCTAAATTAAACTAATTTTGTCAATTTTACTTCATTAACCCAATGGGCATCCGTCCATAGCAGAAACTGTAATTGAATACTGACTGGCAAGTGTTTTTATAATCCAAAAAATTGGCTGATTTTTAAACGTCAAATAGGGAAGAAATAGGGCCTGTTGTGACATTGTCTGAAAGCCAGTTGATCATGGGCGCATTCCAGGAACTTTATGTCGCATCTCACTAATATTTTGTTTGACATATATAAAATTGAAACAAGGTTAACTAAGGTATTAATATGTTCTAATCTTTGTGTTGATGAGTGCAAAAGTTGTTATATTGCGGTGTGCTGCCACCTTGCTCTGTAATTCACCCATATAGAAACATCGAAACACATAAAATGTGGGGAATACATCAAACAAATTCAAGGAAGGAGAAAGAGACCGTAGCTTCTATCTTGGTATATTGCATTATGCAGATAGACCAATATAAATGGGAATTAATAATCAGGGGAGTTATTATATTGAGTACTTAATTTACCAAAATTTGAATATGGATGGATATCATAATTTAGGGATATGGAATATGAATTGCAAAAATAAAAAAAAGCACTGAAAAACACAGGAATTCTCTAGAATATATTGCCTCATTAAGATGATAAACATAGCCTGTGGAAATAATTTGTATTATTTATTCTTGCTCTTCCTCTGAGATTTAGCTACATCTATACAACACAAAATTCAAATCAGATTTCCACTAGTTTGCAGTAGAACTGCAGTATAGTAGGCAAGGGTAATCATCCACAGATCACTCTGGGAAAGTAAGTGAGCCTGTGGAAACTGTGTAAAGTTAACTGCACATTTAGCTGCAATGTCCCATGTGGTTGCACAGCCTGCCACAACACACTCTCCAGGCCATTACACAGAAGATGAACACTGAAGAAGTAGCAGATGGCTTCCAGCATCTGTATGACAATGCCCAAACTGAATCACCATTGTCAAGATGGAACATTACAGGAAAAACAATCATGTTTCAATAAATAGAATAGAGAACATTAATTTGGATATTTTTTGTTCCATTTTCCTCAGGCAACTATTTTAAATAGTGGTTACCTCCTTCCCCATTGATAAGAACATTTTGATTCTTCATTCCTTGCCCTGTTTCTGGTCTGAGCATGCATAGCTGAGGGATACTGGAACATTACCTCTTATACAATATGTAATTGAGTTTTCCAGGGCAGTGCTGAACAGTAGTCCCTTGGCACAACCTGCAGAAGAAATTGTGTGGACTCTACTTTTACTTCTACCGTGAAATGGGTAGCATTCCAATATCTTATCGAGCAGCTTATTCAAATAATACACTTAGAAATACAACATTTAGTTATGAATATAAGCTTAGTGACTAACCTTCTGTTGGAAATTTTGCACTACAGTAGTGCAAATGAAGAACAGCGAAAAAAAACAAAGCTGTGTACATTTGTTGAACTGTGCGTGGCATTTGACAATAGTGCAGCATGTTCAAGAACCAACAACTGCACCATTACACCCCCATATAACAAAGTTATCATTTTAATGGATTATGATGTTGTGTTTGCAATCAGTATTTTACCATTATTCCAATTACATTAATAGCTGTGTTCATCAGGATAATCATAGTTTTTAACATTCTTTCTGTCTAATTCTGCCTCTTCCTGTTTATTCTATTCTCCTTATTTTATTCTCCTCTGATTCTGCATTATCCACTTTATCTCTTTTTATATTCATACATAGATGAGGGTATTGCTGTGGGATTTGAAAGAATGTTAACCGGGTCTCTGGATTAATAGTCCAGTGATAATACTACTAGGCTGTTGTCTCTCCTAACGTATCAAAGAATATATTTGAATTACAGTCTTTTAAAAACAATAGCTTTCAACTTGTCAGGAAGAAAAATAATTGTCAAAACTATGGTTATAAATTGATATAGAACAATGGCTACCAGGCAGTGAACTGTAAGGCAGGAATCCAACTAAGTGATTTTGGGCATGTCACAATCTGTGAAAATAATTATTATTCAATCTATGAACGTCAGCAGAAGAACAGCATTGATTTGTTATCTTTAATTTGCTATGTCTCATTTTTAAATTATCTTTTAAGTTTTCCTACTTGTTTATGCATTCGTAAGGTTTCATGCTTCCAAGGTTCATGTGTGAGCTTTGATAATAGTTACTAATGGGTTATCTTACATAAATGAGACAGCAATATATACAGACTGATCTAACATCTAACACATAGGAGGATGACCAGTATCAGTATCTTGATCGCAAGAAGGGTCAACTGAAACTTGATAAGCAGCCAAAGGAATCTGACTCATATAAACCCATGAGTTCGTGGAAAACATAACTGAATTATCAGGGGAACCCCTTCATTATTCATTTGTTATTTATATACAATTATATGATATTTATACATAAATGCTTAACATAATGCTTATTCACCTATATATCTCTTAACCAACATCATAAAAGTTATCTGATCAAAATTGTTTCACTGTATGTGGCCTTGCTGTTTGTGAATTGGTTGCTATGTTTCCCATATGACAACAATTTCCTTCAAAACCTAAGTGTCTATAAAGTGTTTGTTTTGTGCTGAGTGACAGTATGGGTAGGATTTTCCTGTAGTGTCAGAATTGCTCATCTTTGATTGATTTGCATTACACTTCTGTTCCTCAGTGCTGCGCCTTGGACTGCACTGTACATTCAGGGGCATTGACCATCTGGGAGAGTACATGAATAGGAAGGGTTAAGAGGTATATGGGCCAAATGCAGGCAAATGGGACTGGATTAATTTAGGATATCTGGTCGGCATGGATGAGTTGGACTTCAGGGTCTGTTTCTGTGCTGTACAATAACTCAATCACTCTATGGCTACATGATCCAGTTCATGAACTGGATCAGGCTGCACCTCTGGGCTGTTTGCTGGCTTTCACAATGCTCACAAACTCTGAACATGTTTGCATGCTTACCCTACCTTACATTGCCTTTTCTGCTTTTTGCCCCTTCAGCCAGAGATACCCAAGCAGTGTTTTCATGTTGACTTGTAGTTTAGCACAGACACAGAGACAGGAACCTTGTTATAGTTGTCAATAACGCTCAATAATGTCGAGGGAAATAGTCTTAGCTCAAGGGATCCTGGCACAGTAAGTCAAGGGTAGCCTCTGATATCAGTTCAGTGGCTTAGACATGGTAGTCTACGATTTCCAGCAGTCAGAGTCAGGATCTTTTCCTTTTAAGATGAGAGTAGCCAAATGTCCACCATCCATGTTGACATGTTGTGCCCTTTAGTGGGCTGTTTCCATCTGGAATGAGGGAGAGAGTCAGGTATTACAGAAGATGAAAGTCGGTGTCACAGTTTTGGTGCAAGTGTGGGATGTTCCAAATTAATGACCAGGCAGGGCAGAAGGGATGGTGAGTTAGTGGTGCCACAAGGTAGGGTGGGTGACAGTGAGAGAGGGAAGACGTTGCAGGAAATAGTGAATTGTGGTAGAGCTTCAGCTTTGGTGGAAGGTGGGCACAATACCTGAGCTAGAACGAGTATGAGTTTTGGTGAGAAAATGATGACACTTAGCCGGCAGAGTGGAGAAAATAACTGACCTTCTTCCCTCATTGCTGTCCATTCCACCAAATGACTGAACCTGCATTAACTCAGGCAACAAACTTGGACCAGGCTGCAAATTCCCCTTTTCTGCCATGTCCAGGACATGTGTAATGAACTATACATGGCACCTCTGAACTGACAGTGCACATTCCGGTGTGCAAAGACCTTTTAAAGATGATGTCAGTACCAGGGAGGCTGGCCAATTCCAGGGTAGTCTGGCAGTAGTGCATTGGTCCTGAAGTGATGCATGGTAAGGTGGAGCTAGAATGGGTAAGAGGGACCATAGTGATGAGGTAGATAGTTAATGAGGCGAGTTTAATAAGCTACAGCAAAAAATCTTCTGGGCCTTATGGAAAAAGACCTTCCAAAAAAGTGACTCAACTTACACTTTACCAAAAAAAGTAAGATCCAACCTATGGGTTTGATTTTAAGAGTCTCTTAAAAATTAGTTGTTCTGACAATCCATCCAGATTTTGTGTGTGTGTGTGTTTTGAGTGTTTTTATGAGGGTCTTTCATTATCTGAACATATTTTTGTGCTTATATTTTTATATAACTTCATTACACAGAAAACTAAACAACAAAACTATTCTCACACACACACACACACACACACACACACACACACACACACACACACACACACCACATATTAACATGAACATCAAGTCAAAATTTCAACTTCGTTCCCCTGGCCACCCATTGCACAGACTCAATCCAGAGAACTATCAATTTTCTGAGATAATGGGAACTGCAGATGCTGGAGAATTCCAAGATAATAAAATGTGAGGCTGGATGAACACAGCAGGCCAAGCAGCATCTTCGGTCTAGGCCCGAAACGCCAGCTTTTGTGCTCCTGAGATGCTGCTTGGCCTGCTGTGTTCATCCAGCCTCACATTTTATTAACTATCAATTTTCTCTCAGCTTTTTAAACCATTACTTTCATCATGAGTTATGAAAAGTATCAGCTTATTCATTGTCTGCAGTGTCCAATAAAATATATGCAGTCCTTGAACACCACACTATAGAATCTTTGGATCCCAAATATTGGTACAATATTTTTATGCTTAATGTTTGAATAATTGGATTAGCTTTGTGAAGGACGTTGAGATCCTTCTGCAATTGGTTTGTCTTTTTTCATAATACATACTTCTAGCCTTTTCTGACGTACGTGAACTTCCAGGATTTTCTCCTTCCTTGGGCCATGCTACTTTAGGAGACAAGTTTCTGCTGATAACGCTTGTTCAAATGACTTGCATGTATTGCTGGTCCTCTTGCCGTACTCATGGGATGTACTTCCTTAGGAACACTCCTGATGAAGGTTTATATCGTGTTGTGAAATATAAAAATCAGAAACATCACTGCAGGCCTTCTTTGTCCCAGAACGTACACGTGCTGTATACCTTCAGCTTTGATTGGGTTGGAATAGTTCCTATAACCCAGATAGCTGGAACCAAAATGTTGATATGATTTACGTTCACCTTGTCATTTCTTGCTACTGAGAAAGAATCTCTCACAACGAACTGCTGCCATTATTAGCACACATCTATATGCAGGCACATTTTCTATAATTTTCTCCGTACAGTGTTGGAACAGGTCCTGACTGACTGATAGACTGAAAGGGAATCTCTTAAAGAGGTATTTTCCAGATGTGTTCTGAAAGTAGTAATGTATTGAGACTCCTTTGCCAAGTGAACTTACCAACATCTGTGTTTAGCATCCAGCTTTGAGAAGAATTTATCTCCTGTGAATTTGGAATTGAATTCTAATGTTGGAATTTTATGGGGCCATCTCTTTAGAGAATCAAGTGTCTTGAGCCCAAACATTCTGAGATTGTGACATCTTTCTTTAGCACACAAGTAAGAGAACACCATTAGCCTGTGTGATGTGCTCAATGGATAATAACATTGCATTAAATTCCATATCTTCCAACTCATTGTAAGGTTTTGCTTGGCTATGAACGTTGCACTTTCTGGGAGGGTTATATGACGCAATTGCAATTCCTCTGACGTGTAAATATGGCATCACCTTTGAATTTTCCTGTGTCATCAAATCATGGGTCTTTCGTTGTGAATTCTGTATCTACTCAATGTGAGTATTCTTAACTAGATTTATAATTTATATTTTGGTGATTTTGAGAGTGGTCACAGTGTTGAATTCTGTACATCCTGGCAGTCCTGACATTACTGGTCCATTTATGCTCACCAGTCCAAATATCTGTGTTTTCTACGTAAAATTGTTAAAACATGTAGCTATCTAAAGTAGCTACAATTCATTGTGAATGTTCCAAAGTTAGGAATGGGTTATTTTCAATCAGTTTTGCTGTTGTAGATTCTATCATTGACTTCCAATGATGAATGTATATACCCATAATTCTGGCTGGTACAACGTTTAAACTAGGTCTTAACTCTTGAAGTAGTGTCTTCCAACACAAGTCCTCCTCCTGGACACCACCCCCAGGCCTCCTACCCTCCCTCGACCTCTTCATCTCCAACTGCCGTCGAGACATCAACCGCCTCAACCTCTCCACCCCTCTCACCCACTCCAACCTCTCCCCCGCAGAACGGGCAGCCCTCCGCTCCCTCCGCTCCAACCCCAACCTCACTATCAAACCCGCAGACAAGGGTGGCGCAGTGGTAGTATGGCGTACTGACCTCTACATCGCCGAGGCCAGACGCCAACTGTCCGACACCACCTCCTACCGCCTCCTCGATCATGACCCCACACCCGAGCACCAAACCATCATCTCCAACACCATTCATGACCTCATCACCTCAGGGGACCTCCCACCCACAGCCTCCAACCTCATTGTTCCCCAACCCCGCACGGCCCGTTTCTATCTCCTTCCCAAAATCCACAAACCTGCCTGCCCTGGTCGACCCATCGTCTCAGCCTGCTCCTGCCCCACCGAACTCATCTCCACCTATCTGGACTCCATTTTCTCCCCTTTGGTCCAGGAACTCCCCACCTATGTCCGTGACACCACCCACGCCCTCCACCTCCTCCAGGACTTCCAATTCCCTGGCCCCCAACACCTCATATTCACCATGGACGTCCAGTCCCTGTACACCTGCATTCCGCATGGAGATGGCCTCAAGGCCCTCCGCTTCTTCCTGTCCCGCAGGCCCGACCAGGCCCCCTCCACCGACACTCTCATCCGCCTAGCGGAACTCGTCCTCACACTCAACAACTTCTCTTTTGACTCTTCCCACTTCCTACAGACCAAGGGGGTGGCCATGGGCACCCGCATGGGCCCCAGCTATGCCTGCCTCTTTGTAGGTTACGTGGAACAGTCCATCTTCCGCACCTACACAGGCCCCAAACCCCACCTCTTCCTCCGGTACATTGATGACTGTATCGGCGCCGCCTCTTGCTCCCCAGAGGAGCTCGAACAGTTCATCCACTTCACCAACACCTTCCACCCCAACCTTCAGTTCACCTGGGCCATCTCCAGCACATCCCTCACCTTCCTGGACCTCTCAGTCTCCATCTCAGGCAACCAGCTTGTAACTGATGTCCATTTCAAGCCCACCGACTCCCACAGCTAACTAGAATACACCTCCTCCCACCCACCCTCCTGCAAAAATTCCATCCCCTATTCCCAATTCCTCCGCCTCCGCCGCATCTGCTCCCACGATAAGACATTCCACTCCCGCACATCCCAGATGTCCAAGTTCTTTAAGGACCGCAACTTTCCCCCCACGGTGATTGAGAACACCCTTGACCGCGTCTCCCGCATCTCCCGCGACACATCCCTCACACCCCGCCCCCGCCACAACCGCCCCAAGAGGATCCCCCTCGTTCTCACACACCACCCTACCAACCTCCGGATACAACGCATTATCCTCCGACACTTCCGCCATTTACAATCCGACCCCACCACCCAAGACATTTTTCCATCCCCTCCCCTGTCTGCTTTCCGGAGAGACCACTCTCTCCGTGACTCCCTTGTTCGCTCCACACTGCCCTCCAACCCCACCACACCCGGCACCTTCCCCTGCAACCGCAGGAAATGCTACACTTGTCCCCACACCTCCTCCCTCACCCCCATCCCAGGCCCCAAGATGACATTCCACATTAAGCAGAGGTTCACCTGCACATCTGCCAATGTGGTATACTGCATCCACTGTACCCGGTGCGGCTTCCTCTACATTGGGGAAACCAAGCGGAGGCTTGGGGACCGCTTTGCAGAACACCTCCGCTCAGTTCGCAACAAACAACTGCACCTCCCAGTCGCAAACCATTTCCACTCCCCCTCCCATTCTCTTGATGACATGTCCATCATGGGCCTCCTGCACTGCCACAATGATGCCACCCGAAGGTTGCAGGAACAGCAACTCATATTCCGCCTGGGAACCCTGCAGCCATATGGTATCAATGTGGACTTCACCAGTTTCAAAATCTCCCCTTCCCCCACTGCATCCCTAAACCAGCCCAGTTCATCCCCTCCCCCCACTGCACCACACAACCAGCCCAGCTCTTCCCCCCCACCCACTGCATCCCAAAACCAGTCCAACCTGTCTCTGCCTCCCTAACCGGTTCTTCCTCTCACCCATCCCTTCCTCCCACCCCAAGCCGCACCCCCAGCTACCTACTAACCTCATCCCACCTCCTTGACCTGTCTGTCTTCCCTGGACTGACCTATCCCCTCCCTACCTCCCCACCTACACCCTCTCCACCTATCTTCTTTACTCTCCATCTTCGGTCCGCCTCCCCCTCTCTCCCTATTTATTCCAGTTCCCTCCCCCCATCCCCCTCTCTGATGAAGGGTCTAGGCCCGAAACATCAGCTTTTGTGCTCCTGAGATGCTGCTTGGCCTGCTGTGTTCATCCAGCCTCACATTTTATTATCTTAACTCTTGAATGCTTCTTTACTAATTTTCTTTGTATGTATGATGTTGATAGTGGCAAAAGCTTCTAACTCTTTTACTTTATCCACACATTGCATCACTTTCACAATGTGGAAATTTTATTTACCAACTGGTTGAAAGTTCTTTCACTCTGAATCTTTACTCTGTCATGCTACGAAATCTGGTGTGTGCACTCACACTTACGTACGTCCCTCTTGTTTTTGCAAGTATGCTGCACAAGTTTTATTTTAGTTGTGCCTTATTGTAGCTTCTTTGAAACCAGATTTCCTGCATAAATGGGCCCAGTGTCCTTTTACACACATGACTTTCAATTATCTTTGAGGGCATAACTTTCACAGTTGGCGCAATAGACCACACTTTTCACACAACAAGCTTACATTCTGCTTCCTAGTTACTGTTTCAGCCCTGGGAACCAAACCTGATGCTTGCATATGTTTTTGCCTGGCTACAATTGCTCCATGATTTCTGCCACCTTTTAGCATGCGGATGACATGACCTTCCTTTTCTCTGAGTTGTTTGGGAAAGCTTTAATGGCCATTAAAGTTGCAACCAGCTTGTTATCTGCTCAGACAGCCACTCTCTGAGAAATCACAGACCATGATCTTGTCACACAACCGACTGATGAACTGATCAATTAATTCTTGTAGCTGTTGCCACAAGCTCTAGATGGTGTAAAAGTTCACTTTTACACCGAAATTGATCCTCCAGCATTTCCCATAACTTAGCAGGATCCTTTTGTTTCACATCAGAAAGGTCTGAAGTTGACTTAGTGCAATATCTCATTTCTAATGACCATTTTCACTTTCTTCTGTGTTTATCTATTTCTGTAATAGAACAAACAAAAACAAAGAACAGTACTGCACAGGAACAAGCCCTTCGGCCCACCAAGACTGCACCAATATATGATGCCTTTCTAAACTAAAAACCTTTTGCCTCGACACAGCCCATATCTCTCAATTCCCTGTCTATTCTTATATCTGACAAGATTCTTCTTAAACATTGCTATTGTATCTGTCTCCACCACCTCTCTGAGCAGCACATTATAGGCACTTAACACATTCTGTGTAAAAACCTTTGCCCCTCGCATCTTCCATAATGTGCGTGGAATAACCTGCCAGAGGATGTGGTAAATACAGGTACAATTACAAATGTAAAAGACATTTGGATAGGTAAATGAACAGGAAGGGTTTTGAGGGCTATAGGGCAAACACAGGCAAGTAGGACCAGTTTAGTTTGGGAAACATTGTTAGCATGAACGAGTTGGATCAAAAAGTATGCTTCCATTCTGTATGACTCTGTGTTCCCTTGTCATTGTCATTTCTATCCTGGGAAAAAGACTCAATTTAAACATTCTATCTATGCCTCCTGGAATTTTGTGAACTTCTGTCAGGTCACCCCCTTATCCAACAATCTTCAAGTAGAAATTAATCAAGTTTACCCAATCTCTCCTCATAGCTAGTACTCTCTGAATGAGGCAACACCCTGGCAGACCGTTTCTGTACCCTTGCTAAGGCCTCACATCCTTTTGGTAGTGTGTCAACCAGAATTGTATATAATATTCCAAATGTGGTCTAACTAAAGTTTTACACAACTCCAACATGATTTGCCCATTTTTACCCTCTATGCCCCGACCAATGAAGACAAGCATGCCATATGCTTTCTTGACCAACTTATCCTGGTGTTGCCTCTTCCAGGGAACTGTGGACCTGTACTCTTAAGGATTGTGCCATTTACTGTATACTTCCCTCCTGCATTAGATCTTCCAAAATGAATCACTTCATATTTGTCCAGATTAAACTCCATCTGCTATTTCTCTGCCCAAGTCACCAGTCTATCTGTATCCTCTGGCAATCCTCCCCACTATCCCCAGTTCTGCAATCTTCATGATGTCAGTAAACTAATGAGGCCACATACAATCTCCTCCAGATCATTTATATATTGAGCAAACATTTTATTGCCCAGCACCAATGGAACCAGGAGTGCACTGGTTAATCAAATATTCCAGTTGATCAAGAGGTCCACATAATCAATGTAAAATACACGCTAAGTAATAGAAACATAATGCAGGAGGGAGACACATCACTGTTAAACTTTATTTACAAAATAAATCTCTAAATTGGAATGCAACTTGACCTTAAATAAACTTACTGGCAGCCAACCTTCTCATTCACACCCTCAGCTGACAACTTAGATGTCACGGAGATCATGATAACAAAAGAAACTTCTGACATTTCAGGTATGTAATCTTTGCTGGTCTAGTGAGAGTGCTGGTTCATAAGATGCCAGTTAAAACAAAGTTTGCTGTATTACAGATATCAGGAGCCCCAGCACTGTCCCCTGAGGAACATACTCCAGTCAGAAAAACACCCTTCCACTGGAGGAGGCTATTCCCTGTCTTCTATGACTAAGCCTCCATCTTGCCAGTTCACCATGGATCCCATGTAACTTTGCCATTTGTATCAGTCTGCCATGAGGAACCTTGACCTTGTCAAAGGCTTTGCTAAAGTCCATCCATACATCTACCTCCCTGTCCTCATCATCATCTTTGTCTTCTTCAAAAAAAACTCAATCATATTTGTGGGACATGATTTTCCCTGCACAGAGTCATGCTGCCAATCGCAAAACAAGTCCATATTTTTTTAAAGTGAGTAAATCCTATATCTAAGAATCTTCTTGAATTATTTTCCAAAATTGACAAAAGGCTCATCAGCCTGTCATTTCTTGTATTATCCCTGTTATCCTTCATAAACAAAGACACAGCTTTGGCTATTCCCCAGATCTCTGGGCCCTCTCCTGTGACTAAACAGGATACAATGATTTCATGCAAGGCCCCAGCAATTTCCACACCTGCCTCCCTTAGCATTCTGGGATAGATCACATCAGGTCCTAGGAACTTGTCTACCATAATTCTTAATACCATAATACCAAAACACCCACCATGTCTTACCTTTTTATATGGAAATGACCTAGGATATCAATGAACCCCTTTCAAGGCTCCACAATGTACTTCTTCTTTGTGAATAGTGACGCAAAGTATCCATTTAGGACCTCATCCACTGCCTTCAGTTCTATGCATTAGCTCCCCCCTTTGTCCTTGAATGGACCTACCATTTTCGTAGCTAACTGCAAGCTCCATTTATATGTATAATATACCTTGGGATTTCCCTTAACCCTGTTTGCCGAAGAATTTCATTGCCCCTTTTAGCCCTCCTAATTCCTTGTTTGAGTTCTTCCCTGCTTTTTTTTTATATTCTTTGGGGCCTCTGTCTGTCTTCAGTTTCTAAAATTCTACATTTGCCTTCTTTTTCTTTTTGACTAATCTCTCAATGTTTCTTGCCATCCAAGGTTCCCAACTTAATACTTTCACCCTCGGACTACATCTGTCCTTATCCATAAGTGATTTAAAGCTTACAGAATTATGGTCACTGCTCCTGAAATGCTCCCCCACTGAAACTTCAATCACCTGGTCAGGCTTCCTCTCCAATACCAGGTCTGGTATGTCCCCTTAGATAACAAGGTGTAGAGCTGGATGAGCACAGCAGGCCAAGCAGCATCAGAGGAGCAGGAAGGTCGACATTTTGTGCCTAGACTCTTCTTCATTTTCTGAAGAAGGGTCTAGGCCCAAAACATCAGCCTTTCTGCTCCTTTGATGCTCTTGGCCAGCTGTGTTCATCCAGTTCTACACCTTGTAATCTCAGATTCTCCAGCATCTGCAGATCCTACTATCTCTGGTATGTCCCCTTCCCTGGTTGAACTATTCATATGTTGCTTCAAAATAAAATCATTCTGGACACACCTAACAAATTTCCTCTCATCCGAGCCCTGACAAGAAGTGAATCCAAGTCAATCTCAGGAAAGTTAAAATCACCCACCAAAACAATGCTGTTATTTTAAACATTTTCCATAATCTATTCACGTATCTCTTCCTCTATCACCCACTGGGTTATGGGAGTTCTGTAGAACAAGCGCATCAAAGTAATTGCACCCATCCTATTCCTGAGCTCTATCTCAAATGGTGTCATTGGATGAGCCTTCCAAGGGTCCTCCCTCAGTACAGCTGTGATGTCCTCCCTAATCAGTCACGCACCTCTTTATGCACGTCTGCAGCATGCCTGAAACATTTAAATCCTGGAGCATTAAACTTCTTGTCCCTTTCTCAACCAAGTCATTGTAATTGCTACAATATCATAGTTATATGTATTAATCTAAACTCTAAGTTTATCATTGTATGAAGTTTGTCTTGAAATGAACCCATTTTACAAAAAAGCTTACGAAAATGAAAAGACATTGTTGTGCGTTTTGAATTGATTTACAATGAGAAACTAATGAAGGTTTACAAGCTGTTTAATTATCAATTTGAAAGACTTAAAATACAAGTGTTGTCAATCTTGTACAGTATAGCATCTATCAAAATAAGAGGGGCTTCATCTCACTGGACCTTCGCTGTTGTTTTTGTATCTCGGACTCAGGCTCATCCTCTCTAAGTCCCTGATTCAGGCTTATCCTTATGGTGGCATAGTAGTTAGCACTGCTAATTCACTGTGCCAGGAACTCAGGTTCGATTATAATGTTGGGTGACTGTCTGTGTGGAATTTGCACATTCTCCCTCCCTGCATCTGCGTGGGTTTCCATTGAGTGGTTCCAGTTTCCTCCCACAGTCCAAACACATGCATGTTAGATGGATTAGCCATGCAAAATTGCCCGATAACAGGCTAGATGTGTTAACTTTGGTAAATGTGGGGTTACAGGGATAGAGTGGGATGTTCTTTGAAGGGTTGGTGCTGACTTGATAGGCAGAAAGGCCTTTATCTGCACTGTCAGGATTCTATGGTTGTCTATGACTTCCCGATTCAGGGTTATCCTTCTCATAAGTGCTGTTGCTAGATTCTCATCCCTGCAATTGAATTTTAATTAGGGTTTAAATCCTGTTTCCAGGATGTTTATACTCATAAGTACTGATGCTGCTCCATTCAATCTTAATCTGTCACTATTAGCTCCTCAGTGGTCTCACTCTCTCCAGAAATTTATGCTCCATTATTGGCAATACCATCTATCTTTTATTCAAACAGACTCGTGATTTCTTATTTCAGTTTTCAGTAACTTGTGACTACAGCTGTCCTAATTTGCTTAGCACACCAGAATGACTTAACAACATTAATTCATTAAAGTTCACAGATGTATACAAATGGTTACATTGGGGATCATGCCTCTTGATTTCCTGCTTTACAATTTGAACTTCAATGGATGTGAGAGATATATCTTCATAATGTATTCCAATGTTTTGGGACCTATTGGCACCAGCTGAAGATTCTATGCATTATAGGCATAACCTCACGTGTGTTACAAATTCTGGTCTAGGTTCAGCACCATTTGTTGTATTAGCAAATTACTTCGTATTATTAAATAGGTAGGAGTCATCCAAGTGGATAAAATCAATTGGATTGACTTTCTACTTCTGCTTAAGTTTGACTTTTAATGAATTTGCTTTGTATCTATAATCTGAGTCACAGTCTAATAATATATTTAATTTTTTCTCAGCTTCTGCTACCTAGAAACTAGAAAAACATGCTGCACTCATGTCAATCCTGCCTGATGATTATAGTTATAAGGTTTTATTTTCAACCTTGTGAGAAATGCAACATTATTAAATATGGTACATAAAAGGTCACATTATGATTCATAGGCAATGAGATGAAATGGGCTCCTATTTATAATTTACTGCTCAAGATAATAAGGTCTGCAATATCAAATGTCAGATGTTACAGATTTATTAAACATCTAATAATTAAACATATATTTAACAGTAGCAGTTACAGAAAATAGCATCTCATATGACTACAACTGGCTGGTGATGGAGTCCATCTATTATTAATTCACAAGGGGCACCTTTGTACCAGTGTGAGACTAGCACCACTGGGGAAGAGATCTCATTGAGCAAATTAGAAAGAGCCTTGCTTCAAAAACGATGTTATCTCAGTCAATAAAGAGAGGCTAATCTGCTTTATCAGCAAATTATGTTTCTTCAATACAGAGGTTCAACACATTTTCAACTCACAAGCCAGAAACATCCTACCTCCATTTATCTTCAGGGAACCCAGAGAAAATGCTTCAAGTTTGTAATGACTTCAACCAGCATCTTAAGGACAATGTAAAGCAATGATCTGGTTTGGTGTGTGTGTGTGTGTGTGTGTGTGTGTGTGTGTGTGTGTGTGTGTGTGTGTGTGTGTGTGTGTGTGTGTGTGTGTGTGTGTGTGTGTGTGTGTGTGTGTGTTTATAATATTGCAGTTAGTCAGATGTTGGAATAAGGGAGAAATTATTTCAGATCCCATCTGGTCTGTAACAGAGGGAAGCCCTTATCTCCAAGCCTTTTCTTGAGTGAGTAAATTAATCCTCTTTGCCATCATGTAGTTACTATGATGTGTTTTAATGAGGCTAAACTGACCATTGAATTAACATCAATCTTAATTCAACAGTTCAGTGGTCCTTGGAACTAAATTGATAGTAAATTGTTAAAGGTTACTTTTACTGAAATTTATATAGAAATCCATGAAAGTTGAACATTGACAGACTTCAAAGCACTCTGGTTAACCTCTTCTTTTCAAATAACTGCTTGCCTATGGGAATGATCTATATCAGTTAAGTGTCTAGTGAAACTTAAAATGAAAATATTCTTGAAAGCTGTAAGTAAACATTACTTTGGATTGCTATGCTGCCTGAATATACCATCATAATTCCACTGGTACCTGTCTGAGAACAAAACAGAGAATGCATTGCAGACAAGAGGTAGAAGATGTGCCATGTTACTTTCACATGGGTTCAATAGGAAGAGTTATAGAGCAAAGGACAATGCTTCTTACTCAATTGTCTCCACTGGACTGGCCCAGGTAGTGAGATACCGATTGCCAGGTGACCTATTACAGTTGTGGCTCACTTAGACTTGTTACGTATTTAGCCGTTTGCACTTAAAATCGGAGTATGCAGGTCATTAATCTTCCTGCTGCATTGCTGGTTGCTCCTCTGAATGTCTGATATCTCTCTAACCCAGTTGGTGGCCTTGGATCAAGCTGGCAGGGTTTCTCTGATAGTCCTAAGATAAGAGAACACCGCTCTGCTACACTGTTGCATCCACTGAGATCTCCAGATCCCTGTCTGCAATTTCTCTTGACTGTAATGTCTAGGGCAATTGTCTTGAACCGTGCTGGGCAATTTGATATGGCGAGCACTTGACTGGATCCATAACAATCTTTTAAATATGACTCTTGTGTCAGGGATTCATACGTGTCCGAGCAACAGTGAATACATTCACCTATTGCGATTGTGAGAAACAGGCTAGCATTGGACAAGCAAGGTGCCATAGAAGTAGGGTATTTAATTAATGAGATGAGTCTGGGATGAAAGCACAAGAAAATTCATAGAGTGAAACCCTTCTTGAAACTCAATGAAAATGGCACATCCAATTACAATTCAGACTATTGTTACTGTTTGGAAGCAATGGGCCAAGACAAAATGGGTTCATGACAGCACAGCATAGCCAAAGACCTCTGATTGGTTCTTACAACTGAATACAACTCTGTGAGGGGAGCAAATCAAAGAGAAGAAGGGAGGAGAGCTCATGAATTTAGCTACATAAATCTGCATTGGCTATGAAGTTGTAATCTCCAATTAGCTGTTGAAAGAGCAGAAAACAACTATATTCCAAATGTTGAAAGAAATAATTTTAAAACTCGACAGGAAAGATGCCAAGTCTAATCAAGTACCCAATGAACTTTAGACAGACCATTGCCATGCACAGCAAGGCATCATTGAAGAATTGACAACTGTGAAACCAGACCATCTAGTTAGTGATTCTCATCTGACTGTACTGTATTTGCCTGATTTATAATATTTGTGTTTGTCCGTTTCTGTTCTTCAAGTGTGTGTTAGAGTTTTGATGGATTGGGATTGCAAAGTTTAGATCTGATTCACTGTTTGTGTGATAGCTCAGCTCTATCCATCACATGCTGCTTTGCTGTTTGGCATGCAGTAATCCCACGTTGTAGTTTCACCAAGTTGACACCTTATTTTCAGGTACGCCTGTGGCTGCTCTTGGCATCCATTCTTTCACTCCTTATTGAATCACGGCAGATTCCCTGGTTTGATGGTGATGATAATAGTAGAGTAACAGACATAGTGGGTCATGCGTTTGCAGATTGTGTTTGAGAACAATTCTGCTGCTGCTGATGACCTACAGCTAAAATGGATGGCTGTTGCTTCGTCAATCACTTAACTGGCTGCTGCTGATGAGCTGTGGCCTGGAGTCCTGTAGAGGGTTAAAGGAGCGTCACCCCTTGGACCTATTGGTCGGATTAATGTCCATAGTTCAATACTAGATTGTATGTGACAGGCTGTCTGAAATTAATACAATATGCAGATGTTTATGTTTACTTTACTAATAACTTCTACAGTCAAGAAAGCAATGAGCCTGATACCATAGTACCTCTTCAGTGTGGAAGCAGGCCATTCAGCCCAACAAGTCCACACCAACATTCTGAAGAGCACCCCTCCCAATCCCTGCGACCCTGCAATTCCCGTGCTAACACAACTAACATACATATCCGTGGACTCACTGGGCAATTTAGCATGGCCAATCCAGCTAATCCGCACATCTTTGGACTGTGGGAGGGAACTGAAACACTCAGTGGAAACCCATGCAGACATGCGGAAAACATGCAAACTCCACACAGACAGTGACCCAAGGGTGGAATTGAACACAGGGTCCCTGGCATTGTGAGACACAGTGCTAACTACTGAGCCACCATGCTGCCCCTTAATCTTAATTAACTGTTAACAATTCTGTAAAATTAGAATTTGATGACACATATGCTTCTGCGCCATAGGTGCAAATTATTTTTTAGTAAAATGAATTGCTATTAAATGGGCACCGAAGTATTAAATTGCCAGGAACCTGTAAGCAGGAATAACTAATTGCTTTTCTCAAACTTCTTCAAATGCATGAAGTAAATAACTTCTGAAGCAAATATATTCATGGCATGCTATCTTTCACTCTCAATGGCCCCAAACGTACGGTGGGAAAGGCATTTAATTTGGGGGTCTGCCAGTGTACCTGAATCCCATTGTGTTCCCACATCAACTCAGAATTAGATTCTGGGTGAGAAAACCCACTGTTGGCCCATTGTAGACCTATTGCCCTGCTTTCAATTGTGAGCCAATGCCCCAAATGCCCTTGCAGCTGACCCCCTTCCCTGCCTCTGCCCATGAATCCACCCTGACAACCCATCCCATCATTAATTACCACTGGCTGGTATTGTTCCACAATCCAGGGATTCCAGAGCCTATTGTTCTGTCCATTACCTCCTGGGTGGCACTGCTTAGCACAAGTGCTGCCAGCTTCAGATTGGACCGATGCTCTTGGAGGGTGAAGCTCCCACCTCCAGGTTCTTCATTGCAGAAGACAACTCGCCACTGACCTTGCCTCTGCCTGACTGGCCCCGGTTCAGCAGATGCCTCCCCCACCCCCGAAAAGAGTCAGTATGGATCAGTCACTGGCCTCCCAGTGAGACCTCTGCCATCTCAACAAGACTTAGTCCTTGATTTCTAGTGTAAATCCTCTGAGTAGAATTCACAGAACACTGAAGTAAGCATTTGGATGAAAAAAAAACTACAGCAACAAATCACCTTCATTAATGGGTTTTGCCAATCTGTTCTACTTACTCTAGTGGACAAATAAAGCATGCTTCCTGCTCAATAGTTCAACAAGAATGATATAGATATGAACTCCTACCCATAGTTGGCATCAAATGACCACTCCAAATCTTGTATTGCTGAAGATCTAGGAGCTCCATTTTATTAGTAAGGTTTATGCACGTTGTTCCAACCGGGTAAGAATGGTGAATTATTTCTCTTTGTTTCGGGCTCCTCAGTTGGTCACAACAAAAACTCAAGTTATTTTAGCATGATGCTATGACTTTCTCAAAGTAAAATATAATTAACTATTTGTAAGCGAAAGGAAAGCATCATCAGAAACAAGGTACAGAGCTGGAAGAACACAGCAGGCCAGGCAGCATCAGAGGAGCAGGAAGAAGGGTTCTGACCTGAAACGTCAGCTTTCCTGCTCCTCTGATGCTGCCTGGCCTGCTGTGTACATCCAGCTCCACACCTTGTTATCTCAGACTCCAGCATCAGCAGTTCCTACTATCTTGGAACGAATCATCAGCTTTTCTTGAAGGGTGAACATATTGATTTACCTGCTAATTCCAAGAAAAATAATGAGGATGCAACATCAAGCGCGCGTGCGCACGCGCACACACACACACACACACACACACACACACACACACACACACACACACACACACACACAAATTGAGATATCTAATAGAAAGGAAGATAAACAATTCATATAGTTCGGAGATCTTTAAAGAGACCTTGAAACATAAAGTATTAACCTGTGGTCAAATTTGATTAGTTAGCTCTTGGATGTATGGTGAAGATTAGCGGGAAGCCATTAAAAACTAACATTTGACAACATAAAAAGCAATGAACGGGCAGAAGATGAAATCTGAAGGCAAGCTAGCTAACAATGTAAAAGAAGATTGCAACAGTTTTTTGAGATATATGACAAGTAAGAGAGAGGCAAGAGTGTACATTGGACTGCTGGGAAATGAAACTGGAGAAGTAGCGATGGTAAACAAATAAATGGCAGAGGAACTGAATAAATACTTTGCATCAGTTTTCACAGTGGAAGAAACCAGCAACATACTAGAATTTCAAGTGAGTCAGGGCAGAAGTAAGTATAGTATCCATCACTAAAGAGGAAGTGCTGGGGAAGCTGAAAGATCTGAATGTGATATGTTATCCAGATCAGATGGACTATATTCTGGAGTTCAAAAGGAGATTGTGGAGGCATTGGTGGTGATCTTTCAGGAATCACTGCAGTCAGAGAGGGTCCCAGAGGAGTGGAAATGGTTAATGTAACACCCCTGTTTAAGAAGGGAGGGAGGCAGCAGACTGATTAGCCCAGTCTCAGTTGTTGGTAAGATGTTGGAGCCATTATTAAGGATGAGATTGCAGAATACTTGGAAGTGCATGGTAAAATGGGGCTGAGTCAGTACAGCTTCATCAATCTGTTAACATTCTTTGAGGAGGTAATAAGGAAATTCGACAATGGGAAGAGAGTGGACATGACCCATTTAGAGTTCCAGAAAGCCTTTGACAAAGTGCCACACAAAAGGCTGCTAAATAAGCTAATACACAACAGTGTCAAGATCACAGTACTGGCATGGATAGAGGATTAAGTTGACTGGTAGAACATAGAACATTACAACACAGTACAGGCTCTTTGGTCCTCAATATTGCGCCGACCTGTGAAACCAATCTGAAGCCCATCTAATCTACACTATTCCATTATCATCCACATGTTTGTCCAATGACCATTTAAATGTCCTTAAAGTTGGCAAGTCTACTACTGTTGCAGGCAGGGCATTCCATGCATTCCACGAAGGCAAAGAGAGGGAGGTAGAGAGAGGGTATAAAGGGGTCATTTTTAGGCTGGCAGCTGGTGGCCAATGGAGTCTACTACTGCACTAGTGCAGGGGCCAGTGTTGGGTTCTCAACTATCCATCCTAGACATTAGTGATCTGGACCAAGGGACTGAGGGCATTGTTCCTCAGTTTTCAGATAATACAAAGATAGGTGGAAGGAACAGGTAGCATTGAAGAAGCAGGAAGGCTTTGAAAGGACTTTGACAGGCTAGTAAAGTGGATAAAGACATGGCAGATAGGATTTAATGGGGGTAAGCATGAGGTTATGTACTTTGGGAGGAAAAATAGAGGAGCAACTGTTTTCTAAATGGTGAAAGCTTTGGGAAATCTGTAGCACAAAGAGACTTAGGCATCCTACTTCAGGATTCTCTTAAAATTAACATTCAGGTTCAGTTAAGAAAGCTCACTCAGAGATAGTAAGAACTGCCAATGCTGGAGTCCAAGATAACACAGTGTAGACCTGGAGGAACACAGCAGGCCATGCAGCATCAGAGGAACAGGAAAGCTGACGTATCGGGTCAGGAGCCTTCTTCAGAAATTTCTGACCTGAAATGTCAGCTTTCCTGCTCCTCTGATACTGCCTGACCTGCTGTGCTCCTCCAGCTCTACACCTTGTTACCTCAGTTAGGAAGGCAATGGGTAAGTGTCAATTTCAGCTCAGAATGTCTTCGCTCTAACTGAAATCAGATTGATGAAACTTGAACAAACTCTAGGTGATTCTTGTGACCACTTGCAGTTAGTGCTTTCATCCCTTTTTTTAAAATTGGTTCCAAACTTGAATATTCTAAGTATTAAGTCAGCTGTGGAATCTGAAGATTAATAGTCGTTTTTTTAATGTCGTCATGACAATATACATTAGAAAAAAAATGTTGTGTGACCGTTCCCAAAATTGCATTATCTTATTCTCCTTCCCCCTCTTACTTTACTAATATTTTCATTAAAGAATCAAGACTATTTTGAAAATAAATATATGTTCATTTGACCACAAAGCTGTCCACATGCAAGTTTTTGTAATACAGCATTCCTCTTCCTGACTCGGGATACTGCAATGAACTGCAGTTACCCCTTCAAATTCCCTAAGAATCTTAAAATAGAACAAAGAACTGCAGAAGCTGGAGATCTGAAACAAAAACAGAAATTGCTAGAGGAACTCAGCAGGTCCGGCTCTTCAAATCACTGGACTCAAAAAGTTAACTCTGCTTTTTTCTCACTGATGGTGCCAGAACTGCTGACTTTTTTCCAGTAATTTCTGTTTTTGTTCCCTAAAATTCTTATATGTTTCAATAAGTTCAGTCTTGTTCTCTTAAACTTCAATAAATACAGGCCCAATCTATTCAACTCTCCTCAGCAAAACATTCCTTAATCTCAGAACTGCCTCCAATACCAACATACCCTTCCTCAGATCAAGAGACCAAAACTGTTCACAATATTTCAGCTGTGGTCTATCTAGTGCTTTGTATAGTTTTATTGAGGCTTCCCTAATTTGTTGAATTTTCTTTGAAACAAAAACCAACATTTCATCCCATTCCCTCATGCCCACTGGATTTGGATGCTCAGATTTTGTGATTCATGCACAGGATCTCCCAAATCCCTTTTACCTGCAGTTTTCTGTTGTCCTTCTTCATTTGAATCATATTCAGTTCCTTCCTTCTTCTTGCCAAATTGCAAAACCTCACAATTTCCCAGATTATTTTTAGCTGCCAATATTTTCTTTTCCCACTCACTTAACCTGTTTGTATCTTTCTGTACATTGTTTGTATCATCCTTGCCACTTGCCTTATCACCTATTTTTATGTCAATCCACAAACCTGGTAACAGTATATGCACTTCCTTCATCCAAATCATTAGTATATATTGCACAGCACTTTGCTTTCCAATGTCATAACCCCTAATGACAGAAACAACAAACTGAACACCAGATATTCAAACTACTGAAAAATATTAATTCCATTAAAAATGCAATGCAACGCAGTAGATTTGTAGCTTGGGTTGTGGGTGTTGAGGTTGTTGAGATTGGTTGACTCACTGAGCCGGTTTCTTGTTTCACAGACGTTTTGTTACCATGTTTGATCCTGGGACAGGCTGGGCAGAGACAGGCACAAGAATTCCTAGAAGCATGGCGCTCCATGAAGCATGCTATTAATAAACACATTGAACTGAACCCCATATACATTCCGCTCTGAAGGAAGACTGGAAGTGAGGCAGTCCATCTCAATGGACCCCAGAATTTAAAAACCAGGTGGGAAAACACACTGACGCTTCATCAGAGACTGCACTGAGAATGTTACCAAGCTTGGCAAAAAAATGTCTGCAAAACAGAAACCATCTTGGCGAGCCAACCAACCTCAACACATTGTAGTACAATTTACTTTATTCAAATTCAACTGAGTACAAGAAAGAAAGAAACTAATTTTTCCACTTGACTTGGAATATGCATTACTTCAGTAAGACGTTTGATAAGGTTCCCCATGGCAGGCTGATGGAGAAAGTGAAGTCGCATGGGGTCCAGGGTGTGCTAGCTAGATGGATAAAAAAAACTGGCTCGGCAACAGGAGACAGAGAGTTGTAGTGGAAGGGGGTTTCTCAAATTGGAGACCTGTGACCAGTGGTGTTCCACAGGGATCTGTGCTGGGACCGCTGTTGTTTGTGGTATACATAAATGATTTGGAGGAATGTAGAGGTGGTCTGATTAGCAGGTTTACAGATGACACTAAGATTGGTGGAGTAGAAGATAGCGAAGGGAACTGTCAGAGATTACAGCAGAATATAGAGAGATTGGAGAGTTGGGCAGATAAATGGCAGATGGAGTTCAATCTGGGAAAATGCGAGGTGATGCATTTTGGAAGGTCTAATTCAAGAGTGAACTATACAGTAAATGGAAAAGTCCTGGGGAAAATTGATGGACAGAGAGATCCGGGTGTTCAGGTCCATTGTTCCCTGAAGGTGGCAACATAGGTCAATAGAGTGGTCAAGAAGGCATATGGCATGCTTTCCTTCATCAGACGGGGTATTGAGTACAAGAGTTGGCAGGTCATGTTACAGTTGTATAAGACTTTGGTTCAGCCACATTTAGAGTACTGTGTACAGTTCTGGTTGCCAAATTACCAAAAGCATGTGGATGCTTTGGAGAGGGTAAGGAGGAGGTTCACCAGGATGTTGCCTGGTATGGAGGGTGCTAGCTATGAAGAAAGGTTGAGTAGATTAGGATTATTTTCATTAGAAAGACAGAGATTGAGGGGGGACCTGATTGAGGTCTACAAAATCATGAGGGGTATAGACAAGGTGGATAGCAAGAAGCTTTTTCCCAGAGTGGGGGGCTTAACTACTAGGGGTCATGCGTTCAAAGTGAGAGGAGGAAAGTTTAAGATAGATATGCGTGAAAGTTCTTTACACAGAGGGCGGTGGGTGCCTGGAACGCGTTGCCAACGGAGGTGGTAGACACAGACACAAGAGTGTCTTAAGATGTATCTGGACAGGTACATGGACGGGCAGAGAAAAAAGGGACACAGACCTTGAGAAAATAGATGACAGGTTAGACAGAGGATTTCGATTGGCGCAGGCTTGGAGGGCCGAAGGGCCTGTTCCTGTGCTGTAATTTTCTTTTTTCTTTGTTCTTTATACTTCAGCTTTACAAACCTGCGTATCGTTGATTTTTGATAACACATTGTGAAGCTGGATGAACACAACAGGCCAAGCAGCATCTCAGGAGGAGAGAGGGGGAGGCGGACCGAAGATGGAGAGAAAAGAAGATAGGTGGACAGGAGAGTATAGGTGGGAAGGTAGGGAGGTGATAGGTCATTCCAGGGAAGACGGACCCGTCAAGGAGGCAGGAAAGGGTTAGTAGGTAGGAAATGGAGGTGCGGCTTGAGGTGGGAGGAAGGGATAGGTGAGAGGGAGAACAGGTTAGGGAGGCGGAAACAGGCTGGGCTGGTTTTGGGATGCAGTGGGGGGAGGAGACGAGCTGGGCTGGTTTTGTGATGCAGTGGGGGGAGGGGAAGAACTGGGCTGGTTTTGTGATGCGGCGGGGGGGAGGGGAAGAACTGGGTTGGTTTTGGGATGCAGTGGGGGAAGGGGAGATTTTGAAGCTTGTGAAATCCACATTGATACCATTGGGCTGCAGGGTTCCCAAGCGGAATATGAGTTGCTGTTCCTGAAACCTTCGGGTGGCATCATTGCAGGAGGCCCATGATGGACATGTCGTCTGAGGAATGGGAGGGGGAGTTAAAATGGTTTGCTACTGGGAGGTGCAGTTGTTTATTGTGAACCAACTCCCACAGTTACCTAGAATACACCTCCACCCACCCACCCTCCTGCAAAAATTCAATCCCCTATTCCCAATTCCTCTGCCTCAGTCGCATCTGCTCCCAGGATGATGCATTCCACTCCCGCACATCCCAGATGTCCACGTTCTTCAAGGAACTCAACTTTCCCTCCGCAGTGGTCGAGAACGCCCTTGACCGCGTCTCCAGCATTTACCGCAACACATCCCTCACACCCCGCCCCCGCCAAAACTGCCCCAAGAGGATTCCACTTGTTCTCACATACCACCCCACCAACCTCCGGATACAACGCATCATCCTCCGACACTTTTGCCATCTAAATCTGACCCCACCACCCAAGCCATTTTTCCATCCCCACCCTTGTCTGCTTTCTGGAGAGACCACTCTCTCCGTGACTCCCTTGTCCGCTCCACACTCCCCTCCAACCCCACCACACCCGGCACCTTCCCCTGCAACTGCAGGAAATGCTACACTTGCCCCCACACCTCCTCCCTCACCCCTATCCCAGACCCCAAGATGACTTTCCACATTAAGCAGATGTTCACCTGCACATCTGCCAATGTGGTACACTGTATCCATTGTACCCGGTGTGGCTTCCTCTACATTGGGGAAACCAAGAGGATGTTTGGGGACAGCTTTACAGAACACCTCCGCTCGGTTCGCAATAAACAACTGCACCTCCCAGTCGCAAACCATTTTAACTCCCCCTCCCATTCCTCAGACAACATGTCCATCATGGGCCTCCTGCAGTGCCACAATGATGCGACCCGAAGGTTGCAGGAACAGCAACTCATATTCCGCTTGGGAACCCTGCAGCCCAATGGTATCAATGTGGATTTCACAAGCTTCAAAATCTCCCCTTCCCCCATTGCATCACAAAACCAGCCCAGCTCGTCTCCTCCCCCCACTGCATCCCAAAACCAGCCCAGCCTGTCTCCGCCTCCCTAACCTGTTCTTCCTCTCACCCACCCCTTCCTCCCACCTCAAGCCACACCTCCATTTCCTACCTACTACTTCATCCCGCCTCCTTGACCTGTCCATCTTCCCTGAACTGACCTATCCCCTCCCTACCTCCCCACCTATACTCTCCTCTCTACCTATCTTCTTTTCTCTCCCTCTTTGGTCCGCCTCCCCTTCTCTCCCTATTTATTCCAGTTCCCTCTCCCCATCCCCGTCTCTGATGAAGGGTCTATGCCCGAAACGTCAGCTTTTGTGCTCCTGAGATGCTGCTTGGCCTGCTGTGTTCATCCAGCTCCACACTTTGTTATCTTGGATTCTCCAACATCTGCAGTTCCCATTATCCTTAATAGTCATCAGAGCTCTAACATATTTTTTCATGTTTAGTTCCTGAGGATCAAAAACTTGTAGAATGATACCTGGACTTAACGGATTAAGTTTTGAGGAGAGATTATACAAATTAGGCCTTTTTCTCTTGAATTTAGAAAGTTCATATTTAATTGGGTTTTAGAAATTTAGAAAGTTGAGGGGTAATCTGACCAAAGTCTTTGATATATTTACAGGAAAACACAGGGTAAGAGGTAAACAAACCATTTCCACCATTTGGAGATTTTAAAACTCTGGGCATAGTGTGAGAATTAAGGGCTAGACCATTCAGGAGAGATGTTAGGAAGCACTTCCACACAAAAAAGGGTGGCAGATCTTCCGCAAATAGCAGTTGTCACTAGGTCAGGTGTCAATTTTAAATCTGAGACAGATTCTTTTATAAGCAAATGCATTCCTGGATATGGGCCAAAGACAGGTATATGGAGTTAGGTCACAGATCAGCCATGATCTCATTAAATAGTGGGCAAGAACCCAGGGGCTGAATCGTCTACTCCTATTATTTTATTGTATTAAAATTCTGTGAGCATATTTTGCTGAATCTGTTTTATTCATATTAATGAATTATACCAGAAATTATCAAGTTCTTTCTTACAAACCTTTTAGACATTTGTAGCTGATGATTACTGAGGTGTCTGATCTCAGTCATGGGCATTGTGACTTTATTAATACAGAAAAGCATGCCATGCTATCATGAGTATATTCGAAAAATATCTAGATGTAGTCAGGGCAGGGGAAATGATTGTCTGCGTGGATCATTTTCAGCTCAGAAGAACATACAACCATCATTCCTTTACTGTTGAAAAAGCTGTCTAATGCTAAAGTAAACATAAACATTATAGTAACATTACTCTCAATATATAAAGAAATGCCATTAGAAAGGGAAGGCAAGGCAAGGCCTGGAGAGAGAGTCTCAAGGCCAATGTACTGGTCTGAAGAAGTGCCTTTTCATGGCACATAAGAATTATTCGTACATTTATAAAAACACTCATACTACAAATGGAATAGTGAAAACATAATTGTCGCAGGGTTTGCAATCCGCAGTGAAAGAACTGCACTTGATGTACGCAATGCTGACAGCTCCAACAGAACTTTTGTTGAAGTTTCAGTAGAGATTTGCTATCATTCAGGCATCTGATTCAGTGAGCTATCCTCTATGCCACCTGTGGTATTTGTGAGCAGGCGACAACATGGATTTTTTTCTGGTCACGTAATTCCTCAGTTAAATGCTGTCACAGTTTTGATGGCATCACATCTTTACAGTGTGGTTACCAGCTGTTCTGAGATGATGTTGCCTTAAATATGAAATAATCTATCCCAATTCCTGATGCTCTGCCTGCACCATTCCCATTCAGTGGGGAAATGGTTACCATCAAACTCTTCTGAGTAGTGAAAATCTCTGACAATTTTGATTGGGGATTCACATGTAAAGGTTTGATAAAGAAGGATGTAAACACCTTAGGCAAAAATAAGCCGTGAAGCATAATGCCATAGCTAATGGTTATGCTATTAGTGTTAAGGATCGATCTATCTCTGCGGGTAATGCTCTCAACTCTGAGGTGTGAAGCTTTGGTTTCAACTCCCAGTCCAATACCTCTTGGCCAAGGAAAGTGCATTCATGATGCAGTCAGATAAATTGAGAATAAACATGGTAATACTTCCGATGTACTTACTGCAGGCAGTAAGGGGAGGAGAGATCCTAGGTCACTTGGCCTTGATGTAGGGTGGTAACCTTCGAATTATAACAGCTTGTCTTTCTCAAAAATAGAGAGACACTTTCTGTGAATTATTGTTATTTTCAGATGGATGAATGATAGCAGCACTTAGCGTGATTGCGTATAACTTAGTGCGCTAAATATGGATATCTGGGTCTTGCAATCAGAGTTATTCTTTTGCTCCACGGCTATGCGATCCCATTACCTTATTAGTACGCTGTGCCTTAATGTACATGCTAAGGCATGAAGCTTTTATACTTAGCCACAAGGTTCAAATTTTCAGTGGCAAAAATATTTGCATTCAGTGCAATGGAAGTTACTAATACCTGGAATGATTCTTGTAAATCGTATCTGCACTCTTTCCAATGCATTCACATCTTTCCTGTAATGATATACCCATAACTGTACACAATACTTCAGTTGAGGTGTAACATATCTTCTTCAAGTTCAACATCATCTTGTTCCCTTATTAATAAGGCTGAGAACACTGTATCCTTTATTAACCGCACTATCCACCAGTTCTAACTGTTCAATGACCTGTAAACAGATACACCCAGGTCCCACTGCTCCTACACCTGCCTTGATATTGCAGCCCCTATTTTATATTATCTTTCAATGTTCTTCCTACCAAAGCAAATCACCTCCCATTTCCCTGCATTGAAATTTATCTGTCATCTATACACTCACTCTACTAAAATATATATGGAGTTCCATACTGTCCCCCTCACAATTTACAATTATTCCAAGTTTCCTGTTATCTGCAGACTTTGAAATAGTCCCCAGTGCACCAACTCACACAATGCAGACTCCCAAAACCATCTCCTTGGGAACTTCACTACAAACGGTCTATCCAGCTTGAAGAATATCCATTGAATTTGCTCTGTTTTCTAACACTCAGCCAACTTTGTATTTACATTGCTACTGTATCTTTTATACCAATTTCCTCACAAGTCTTATGTGGCACTGTATCAAATGCCTTCTAGAAATCCATATAAATCACATCTCTGCATTACCTTCATCCAACCTTTCTGTCACCCCATCAAAAATTTCAGCAAATTAAAAATGTCCTCCTCTTTAGAAATCAATTTGATTCTTCCCAATCAACATGGTTTTTCCATATGATTACTAATTCTATCCTGAATAATAGTTTCCACAAGTTTCCCAACCGAAGTTAAATGAATTGGTTTGTAATTGCTGACAGTTTCCTCACAACCTTTATTCGACAAAGTTTAATCTTCCTGTCTTCTGGCATCTCCACCGAGTCCAGGGAAGACTGAAAAATTATGTCAGCAAGCAGAAACCCAAGCCACAAATGTTGAAGAGAAGACAAAAGGTGTTGGAGGTCACAAAGCTAATTATTTCACTTTGATAAGAGGAGATTAAAATGACGTAGTATACTGCATTGTCAGAGAAATGAAAGATATCAGAACAAATGTTTAAACATCCATTGGTTCTCAGTACTCTATACTGAGCACACATTCATAATTAGTCCTCGACATTGGATTAAGGCTGATTCAGGCAGCCAAGAGCCAGAAAACTTGCAAATTAAACTTCTTTAACATTGTGTGATAATAAAAAGAGGCTTAACAAAAGCTATTCCAATTAAACTCCTGCTGTTTCTGTATACAAGTCACAATATTTGGAAAGTCACGGACAAATAAATTCGATGATCTGATTTTCAACGTTCATACTTGCAAATCCACTAATAGATTAGATGCACTTCAACCTTTAAACTTCTTGTCTAAATGAATGATTTTTCCATTAACCTGCATGGACAGTTAAATTGTTTGTGCCTGACTAATACTTTCTTTAAGTGAATGTTCTCATTAGTAGGATACAATCTGTCTAGAAGGGAAAGGGACGTTTCTTAGTGCAAAATGTAGCTAAATTCCCTTTATGCCTTCAGTGCGAGAGTTTAAATCACAGCAGCAATTATCAGAGACAGGTCAGAACTACATTTAATTACTGTCAGAATGTAGAGTCAAGTGAGCCTATTGTGGTTTCTGAATGATGGTCTTGGTCAGAGCTCTATCATTGTTATGTCCCTAGACTTCATTACCGGACAAGTAACAACAAACTGAGAGTCAGAAGACAAAAACAACATTTTCGGCAATTTTCTTGTGAATAATACACAGGTCGTGGTCTCGAGTATTTATATCTGGATTTCTCATCTTCTATCTCAATTTTGGCGGTGCAGCACTTGAGTTATATTTTAAAATTGGGGTGAGAGGAAATAAGTAAATTTTCTTTCCAATATAAAAATAATGTTTATGTGCAAGTAATCTTTTGTTTTCATCTTTCCAGATGTTTCATAGCTGCTGTATTTCTTTGAAGGAAATAAAATTGTTCTTAGCAATGACAGCTTTTAAACTGTGACTGCCACTGTTCAACTATAATAGCTGGCAATACCTGTTCATATTGAGAATTTAAGAAATTTAAGAACAATTGAAAGACACACATATTTCATCCAGGAGTGTCACAGAACTGCATTGTCTGTAATAGAACAATAATACAGTCAATCAAAAAGGAAATGATAACAGCCTAGAAATGTTTTATGTCACAGACAGTACCAGTGAAAGGGTACAGATGGCTTAGATTTCATAGTCAATAGTAAAATGATAGTATTCACCACTGCTCTTGATGAAAGCTGCCCACAACAAACTAATGATGCCTACGGCATTGATTTCACATTGATCATTGTTACTTTGATTACAGGATCAGCAAAATAGGTCACTGCTACTCAGTAATAGTGGTGGCATCCAGAAGGCTAAATAACCAATCGCTTTGAAGAATTCTCACAGGCAGCAAATCTGGAAAGTGAAATCCATTGATTAGTATGCTACTTTTTAATCATTTAAAGAAATCAGAATATAAATCTGGAGATATGTGTAGGATTACAGGTACAGCCTAAAGAAATAAGTTATATTAAATATATATAGATTATTTGTAATTTGGAAGAATCTGACACTGCAATTCTAAAATCAGCTACTAAAACCAGAGAGTTTGTTCATAAATAATTATGAACTCAGTACGGTGTTAAGAATGTAATCACACTCCGTTTAACTTTTAAAAGATATTTTACTGCAAGATTAAAAGCGTAGAAATGGACACACATCAAATAAATGATTTGAGAAAATTTCTGTCTGTGAGGGTTTCAACAATACAGGCCTTGATTGCGTAGGAAGTTGTTAACAAGGCTTTCTGCATTTCTAATGAATAACTGTGCACATACAGATGTCTAAATTTGCTGTCAATTTCACAATTGTAACACTAATAGTTTCATTGTCATTACAGCAACAAGCCTGATCTTCAACTGAGTTAGTATCATACAGTGCAGGTAGCCAATAACTTAATGTTAAATAGATTCTTTTCTTCAGAGTTTCCATTGGGACTAGTGGCTGTACAATATAGCATTGAATTCTCAAAACACATGAGACTGAATATTCATCTTAATTAGATATCCAAACTCAATGTCGTTGGCTAGGACTTATCAGTGTTGGTCAGGCTTCTTACTGAAATCTCTGAAATATATTGGATAACTGCTGAGGAATCCTTTTTTTCCCCATCCTGCAGCAGGCCACCTTTGTTCTGCAGGTGGATGAGGAGCATGTTTTCAGGCAGCCGTTCAGGTCATGCATCAGAAGTGTCTGGTTGAGGATACAATGCTTATTTGCTGACCATGATCTCCATGCATTGATATTCATTCAAGATCCTTCATTGTGTATTACAAGATAACCACACATGGACTGAATGGAAGCCTCTGTGGTCGACACAAACCATTGGATTTCCTTTGGATATTTTTGTCCTAATATACCAGTAAGCAGCATATAACATTTCTGAAAAGGTAATAATGATACAACAATACTGCTACCACTTCAACTTTCGGTCTAGCTCTTACGAGAAAATGGAAATAAAAATCTATGGTGCCTTTGAAACGGTAAGTAGTTATTCTTAAAACCATGCCAATGTCTTGTTGTGGCTAACAAAATAAGTTGCAGCAATGCAGTTGAAACAATCAGATAAAGAGTTGAGTGGAATGTGGTGGACATGTATTAATATATAGTAGGTTTTGATGGTATGTACTAGGTCTAATCTTACTACTTATTTGGAAGACCATAACTACAGGCCATCAATAAAGAACAGGCTCATGATACGCAATGTTGAGAAAAAAAAGCTTCTTTGGCAAAGGAATGGTGAGAATGTGGAATTTGTTATCACAGGGAATACTCAAGCTGAATGGTATAGATGCAATTAAGGAGAAACTAGATAAGCATACATGGGAGAAGAAGGCTATATTTAATTTAAATAAAACATGGAAGGAGCTTAGAGTCAAGCATAAACAATGTCACAATTGGATCCCAGGTGATGTCAGATTATGGTGGATAGTGATAACACCTGGACACTCACCGACACAAGCACATAAGAAATAAGACCATAAGACCATAGGACATAGGAGTGGAAGTAAGGCTATTCGGCCCATCAAGTCCACTCCGCCATTTAAATCATGGATGATGGGCATTTCAACTCCACTTCCCTGCACTCCCCCCATAACCCTTGATTCCTTGTGAGATCAAGAATTTTTCGATCTCTGCCTTGAAGGCATAGGAGCAAGAGTAGGGCATCTGGCTCCTTGAGCCTGCACTGCCAGTTAATAGGATCATGGCTGATCTTTTCATGGACTCACCTGCACATACCCACCCACTCACCATAATCCTTAGTTCCATTACTTTTCAAAATCTATCTATTCTCACCGTAAAAACATTCAGCAAGGTAACCTCAACTGTTTCAAACATTTTCAAATATTACAAAAGCATGATTTCCATGCAGAATTTACTTTGCAGAATTAAAAGTATACATCATTGTTCCTTTTTATGTAGATTTTGGCTTCTTAATGAGTAAATATGTTTGTAGTAACTTCTTTAGTCAGTCATGGATCTATATTTGCAGTATTCTTTGGGCAAACATGTCCAAGATAGTACGAGTGTGTAATTTTAAGCATATTTTGTTCAGACATGTTATGGTACACTTCTGTAGCAGGAATTTGAGCCTAGAATTAGGGACACTACCGCTGTGCCACCAGACCCCAGTGTTGTGGAATGATATGTTGACAGGAGAGTTAATGTCACAGATCTGATGTCTGCAATAATGTCTGTAGGAGAAAATGACATCTTTTGTCATCCAGATTATCCACATTAAAGATATGAGATAGCTTTTCCTCATTTAAATATTGAAATAACCAATTAACATATTATTATTTCTGACAGTAATGTGCATTAAATATGAGCTGGGCCATTAAACAGGAGCAATTTTTTTTAGCAAAAAGCCTCATTTTACATCTACACCTGTTGTTTGAATAGTATACAAACTGACATCACGTAGCATTTGTTAATTGGCTTTGGTTTGATTAACCTTGCAGCATAAAATGGATTCACATAACTGTGATCATGCTGCCAAACAGGTGTTGTATACTACAGAGTGGTTAGATAAGTGCTTAGTCTGTTAGAAGTGCTTTGAATCAAATTACTATTCTTTTTGTCATTGTCAAAATATCCCAATGAATCTTTTCAGTATTGTCACATTTTACTTGATTTTGAAAATCTATCGATGCAACAGCACTGTTCCTATAGTTTTCTAACCTTGATCCTTTGACTCCAATTTTAAAAAAATCTTTAATAAAATGTTGCCTTCGCCAATATTTGTGCCCATCCCTAATTGCCCTAGAGAAGGTGGGGCAGTGAGCCTTCTTGAACCACTGCAGTCCATTAACTGTAGATCTATCCATAGTGCTTTTACAGAGGGAATTCTAGGTTTTGACCCAGCAGCAGTGAAACGACATTCATTTTGTTCCAGGTCAGGATGGTATGTGGCTTAGAGGGCAAGTTGGGGGTGATGGTGTTTCAATGCATCAGCTGCCCTTCTAGGTGGCAAAGGTTGTGAATTGGAACATACTATTGCAGGACCCTTGATGGGTTGCTGCAGTACATTTGCAGGTGGTACACACCAGTGCCATGAAGTATGGGTGGTGGAAGATACAGTTATTGTGATGACTGGAGTGCAAATTAAATATCCTTTGATTTGCCTTCTATTCATTCACAGGATGAGGGCATCACTGGCTAGGCAGCATTTATTGCCCCTCCCTAATTGCTGAGAGGGCAGCTAATTGTCAACCACAATGCTATGGGTCTGGAGTCACAGGTAGGCCAGGCCAGGTAAGTATGGCCGATCCCTTTGCTAAAGGACATTAATGAACCAGATGGGTTTTTCTAATAATTGGTTCAAAGTCATTATTAGATTCCTAATTCCAGATATTTATTGAATTCAAATTCCACCATCTGCCATGGTGGGATTCAAACCCTGGTCCCCAGGACATTGTCTGGGTCTCTGGGTTAACAGCCCAACAATAATACCACTAGGCCATTACCTCCCCATATTCATCAATGTGGCCATGTGGGCCATGTAGGTATTGGGCCTGGTGCTGCCTTGTCTTGCAGAAGTAATGTATATCTGCAGAGATAGGTTTTTCCCCCTAAATCTTGCGATTTATATCCCCGGTTATGGTCCTATTGTTTATTTGTTAACTATGATCTTATTAGATTGCACTAATGATCAATGCTAAGCTCAATTAAATAGTACCGCAAATGGGAGGCATGGCTGTTTTCTCAGTTCATTTGAGTATTGATTTCAAAAAGCAGAGCTTTCACATGTTAACTCATCTCTCTAAGCTGTCTTCTCTAATCTTGCTGCTTAAATTTTAAATGATTAAGTACAGTCGACACATGGATGTCAGGTACAGTCAGGGTTAGTTTAAGCTGTCATGCTCTTGCAGACAAATATACCCTTGTTGAAAATCACTTGGCTCAAACACAGAACGATCTCATCCATGAACCATAGTCCAGGATGATTTACCATTTCAGGACAGTCTAAGGTGAAGATGAGAAAAACAAGAGGGTGGTTAACCAGCTATATGCCTTAAGAGAAAATAATCTGTATGTTAATTCTCCTTCTTAACATTGTCAAATGAGGCAATCAGCTTCAATATAAATGACTTTATTTTGGCACACATACATTCACACAACTGGGGCAGAATTTACAAGGTTAATCGCGCTCAAAATTGTTTATGGGTAAATGCGACAGCAACTTCAGGTTGCAAGCAGATATACATTTAAATGTGAATATCCAATAGTTGCCTCGTCAGTTCCGATGCACTGTCTCACAGCATCAGACTCCCTTCTATTTAGAAACTTACCATATTTGCCATTAATTTGCCAAAAGAAAATCAAGAGGAGTCATTACAGGTGGAAACTTATATAGGCCTATGCGACATAGTCTATGCTGAAATTTGTGGCAGAAGAAGATAAGAAGTCCTCCAAGGTCCATCTCAATACTGGGGACATCGCATTCCATTTTTTATACTTTTCACAAGTTGCATGAATGGTTTGTAACCAGGCAGCAACAACTTGCCAATTAAGAACACTGCATGTTAAACACATTGCTGATGGTCTAGCACACTTCATTAAAGTTTGGCTTCCTATCTTACCAAACTCACCAAACAAGCTAGATGTCAACGCTTCTCGACATAGAAATCCGGGCTGGTACTTGATGGGTTTAGCTCACCACTCGCTCTGAATGACCTCCGTGTTTATTTGATCAAATTGCAATCCACATACCCCAGCCATACATACGCCTCATTGTGTGACTTTGATACCTGGCATCTGTCATTGCCTGATGAGCACTCATGCTCACAAACAATAGTAGTGGGTAGGACAAGTACTCAACCTGTGAGGGTGTTTAAATGGAAGGAATATTACACTTAGACCAATGCATCACACAGAATACAGACACAACCCCCTCTAGAGTGCAGACATTTTGGTGGGGGGAGGGGTGCGGTGCTGCATATGGTTCTTCCTCATGCTGAGGGCCTCCTGGAGCTGCCCTGCCTGCTTATTAGCTTGGGGCATCTGGAGCACCCTGTCTTCCTGTTGCCATGCCTTTGGTACTGAGGACCAGTGGCTGAAGCTCTGGACTAAACAAGACAGTTACATAACTCACTGCACTACTGCAACTTTTGGGCAATGAGAATCATTACTTCCCATATCCCTGTCTACTGTTCCTGTTTCTCCCTGTGCATGAGATAAAGTCCCTGATTGCTGACAATATAGCATCCTTTCCTGCTTCAGCTTCATCAAGTGCCTGGTTTCTGGCAGTCCTTTCAGTGCTATGGGCATGGAATATTTCTTCTTCAGCAGGTGCTGGAACTGTTGCAGTGAGCTGCTCAACAGATTGTGGTTCCCACACTCCCCAAGCCTACTGTTCCCATCAAGGCACCCTTATCTGGGCAGGAAGTGCAGGAGACAGCCTTCCATTGTTTCTCCTGAGGCCTCAGTCAGAGGTTGAGGAGATTGGTTCTGGAGAAACTGAATGTTTCTCCATGAAGGTGGTGGCGATGCTAGCTGTACCTGAAAGACACAAAAAAGAGAAACAAAGAAGGCATCATGATCAGTGTTAATAAATAGCATGCAAAGAATAAAACTGACAGTGGACTTAATGTCAAAGTTACTGTGGATTGAAGTCTGGTAGTTACTTGGTTGCTGGGACATAGACGTCTTTGCATCTCCACAGGAATGGTACTTTTTGAGGACCAGAATGTTCTCCTTTTTTGCACTGAGGAGCCTAATTTTGGGCACTCATCCACCCATATGAGTTTGCTCAGCTATGTTTGTCTTCTCCTATATGAATTGAGGGGGTGGAAGTAGGTGGAATGCCTGTCAATCCCTGTTTTAGGTAGTCAAAATATGGTGAGGTTTTTAAGATCATGAAGAGGCAGCACAGAGGCCATGCAGAGGTTACTGATGTGGAAGGTTAGGGTGGGGAAAGATAACTGAGTGAAGATGTTGTAGTCAGTAATGAGAAGGATGAGAATGAGCCTTCATGGGATGTTGGGGCCTGTAGCAAAGATAGACTGAGTATGATGTAGGTAGATGATGGTGGCCCTCGCCCGAGTGTAGTGGAGAAGGTTATTGACCTTCTTATAGGCCCACTACTGGCTGTAACTCCGAACTGTGGATCTAGCACTGAACAATATCATTGATGTAAATTGTAAACTGTCGCCCAGCACTGATCCTTTGACACACTCGTTACTCATTACATCTTGTCAATCATAAAATTACCCATTACAGTTTGGTTCCTATAATCTAGCCAATTTTGATTCCATGTTAATTTGTTAACTGCAACACCATAAGCCTTTGTTTTCCTCAATAATTTGTTATGAAACCGCTTTTAAACACCATCTGGAATTCCAATAAAGCCAACCATCCCTCTTTATCTACCATACATATTACTTATTCAAAGAACTCCAGTAAATGGGTAAAACCATGTCAACTTTTGACTGCCTCAGCCTTTCTAAGTGTTCTGCTATAACATCTTTAGCAATAACTTCTAAATATTGTTCTGTAATAAATGTTAACCTAACTAGCCTGTACTTGTTACATTCTATTCTTTTTCCCCATTAAGTGAAGGAGTCTCATTTGCTATCTTCCATTCAAACTAAAATTTCTCTGAACCTTGGAAATTTTGAAAAATTAGACCCAATTCAAAGACAACTCTTTTTCAATGCTAGAATGAGGTTCATCAGGATGAGGATCTGAAGTTTGTGGCGCCAAATTTAAACAATGGTAGACATTTGCCACCCGAAGGCTGCAGGAACAGCAACTCATATTCCGCCTGGGAACCCTGCAGCCTAATGTGGTATCAATGTGGACTTCACCAGTTTCAAAATCTCCCCTTCCCCTACTGCATCCCTAAGCCAGCCCAGTTCGTCCCCTCTCCCCACTGCACCACACAACCAGCCCAGCTCTTCCCCCCCACCCACTGCATCCCAAAACCAGTCCAACCTGTCTCTGCCTCCCTAACCGGTTCTTCCTCTCACCCATCCCTTCCTCCCAGCCCAAGCCGCACCCTCATCTACCTACTAACCTCATCCCACCTCCTTGACCTGTCCATCTTCCCTGGACTGACCTATCCCCTCCCTAACTCCCCACCTATACACTCTCCACCTATCTTCTTTACTCTCCATCTTTGGTCTGCCTCCCCCTCTCTCCCTATTTATTCCAGTTCCCTCTCCCCATCCCCCTCTCTGATGAAGGGTCCAGGCCCGAAACGTCAGCTTTTGTGCTCCTGAGATGCTGCTTGGCCTGCTGTGTTCATCCAGCCTCACATTTAATTATCTTGGAATTCTCCAGCATCTGCAGTTCCCATTATCAATGGTAGACATTGTCAGGATGTAGCTCAGCAAGAAATTCTCTTTCATTATTTACTTTTTGAAGGACAATTTGTCCACTTGGTGTTTCCCATTTTAATTTTAAATAGAAAGTAATCCATGATACTCAACAGAAGAAAATGCATGTTTCAAGGGGCAGCTGTTCTCTCCAAAGTAAAATCACTAGATTAAAGGTCCTCCAGATATTACAACCAATCAATTGTCTGTTTCAGCATGAAAAACTCCTCAATAAAGGAGAAAAAATGTCCTTCAAATTAAAGGGGATTTCAAATGGCCAGCTGTAACTAGATGAGCATCACAGCAGTCATTGCTGGGGCCTCAATTATTTAAAATATATGTTAAAGACTTGGATGAGGAAAGTGAAAGTGAATAACCAAGTTTGTGGGTGACATAAAAATAAGTGAAAAGGCAAGTAGTGAAGATAGTATAAAGAATATGCAGAGGGATACAGATAAGCTAGTAAGTGGGCAACAACTTGGCCAATAGAATATAATATGGGAAAATATTATGTTATGCGCTTGGGCGGGAAGAATAGAGGAGCTAATGTTATTTAGATGGAGAAAGACTGAGGAAAGCTACAGACCAAAGGGATTTGGCAGACCTCATTCATGAATCACAGAAAAACTAACATCCAAGTTCAATAGATATGAAGGGAAGGCAAGTTGAATGTTGAGCTTTATTTCAAAGAAAATTGTGCGTGGAAATAGGAAAGTTTTGCTCAAACCATACAAGACAAGAGTCAAGCCACAGCTGAAATACTATGAATTCTAGAACTGTACACAAAGGCATTGGAGGTGATTTTATGGTTTTGTGGTTTTACTCAGTAATCTACCAATCTTCCAAATTAGAATACAACATGCTCTGGGAGAACAGTGAAGCCTTCAGACTGTCTGAATTTGTGAAGTCAGAGACTTGGGGGGGAGATAGGGTAACAGTAAAAGTAATTATTACACAGAACTGTAAATTATTATAACAAAACAAAAGTTTTGAGGCAAATGTTGTATAATGATACAATGTTCTTAAAGAGTTAATGCTGAGGAGGGCATTAGCATCAACAACTATATTGGTATCATGTGAACGTAGGGAGGGAAGGCAGCTTAAGATCTCAACGGAGTCTTCATAGTTTCTATCCAATCTACCCTATTTATGTAATATGTAAGTAGTTGTAATCATGTAATAAACTACATTTTGTTTATGACAGAGCCTCTGCTTACTAGATCAGCAAGTGATTTTCCTTGGCCACATTAGACAAAGGGCCTTGTAGAACTTTGGCAGGAAAGAGGATGGTAAAGTAAATCTACCCAATGGCTCATACAACATGCTGAGCAGAGGTGAGGATTCATCTTATAATAGGTCAACCATAAGTCTGCCCAGCCATAACTTTCAAGAAATTGAAAAGGCAGCAGGTTCAGTTATATCATTGTCCAGCTAATTAAATGCCCTTCCCCCTCCAATTCACAACTAGAGAGAGCAGAAGGAAAAATGAAATCCAGCATGTAAGACTTTGAGGACAACTTTTATTGGTATCAAATTAATCCACCACATATGTTCACTTTGCTCCACTGTTGGGAGAACTTTATCAATTCATGTGAATACTTTGCCTGCCTTTTGCTAGTCACTGGTTAATGTGTAATCTCCCTTGAATGCACCTTGTCAAAGGAAATGGAATGTTTAAAGGCTTTTATTTTTTTCTATATAGATCAAAGGAGCAGAAAGTGAAGTGCAGAATTAGGTTTTGAGCCTAAATGATTACACACAATAAAGTGCAATCTGGTCATAGTAAATGCAGAGTGAGCAGTGCATGCAGTGGCACATTACCTTCTGTATATGCAGTGGAAGCTTATCTACTTCTAATATTCTGATAAAAGAAACTTTTTTTTTCTTTAAGTTGTTTGACATCATCCTTTCATAGAACACTTCCAATTTAAGCTAGCTTCATATTGACTGAATCATATAAAGATTGACATTGAGATTGATGCTGAAACGTTTTATTACGTCTGGCTGTATTGTGAATGTGAGTTTTTACTCATTCATGGAATGTGGAAGTCAATGCCTGGGCCACCATTTATTGCTCATCCCCAATTACCCTGGAGTTTCTATTATGTCTTGTCAGTATTGAAGTTTTGAGGTCCCGTTACTTCTGGTTTGTTTTAAGATTGTGAACAAAAAAAGAAAATGTTGCAAATACTGGAAATGTTCATCAGCTCAGACAACCACAACAGAGAGAACAGATTAGATACTTTAACACAATGTGGAGCTGGAGGAACACAGCAGGTCAGGCAGCATTAGAGGAGGAGGAAAGCTGACGTTGCAAGTCGGGACCCTTCTTCAGAAATGGACCTTGACCCGAAATGTCAGCTTTCCTGCTCCTTTGATGCTGCCTGGATTGCAGTGCCTCCCCAGCTCCACACTGTGTTATCTCTGATTCCAGCATTGGCAGTTCTTACTATCTCAGACTAAATATTTTGTTCTGTCCTATCCACAGATGTTTCCTGACCTAATAAGTATTACTCGCATTTTCTATTTCTGTATCAGTTTGTGTAGCTCTTGACCCTCCTTCTTCGACCTTCTAATCTATTGCTATCTGTTGGAAGAAAAGCCCAAAGATGTGTCAGTGTCCCCATGTACATTGACCTCACTCAGCTTTATTGCACTGCGATATCTCTTGACTCCTTCACTACCTCTCTGTTGACAAACCAGTCTGCTTCCAATCCTGGTTGAGTTGAAATTACATCAATTTAACATCAGGAAGGCCAGTTTCATTGAGGTCATCAAGACTGCCTATATTCACCTCCATAACATCACTCAACTCAGTTCAGCTGAAGCTGAAATCCTCATCCAAAATTTGAGTATCTCCAGTCTCAACTATTCCAATATACTCCATCCAACACACTCGATAGCCTTAAGCTCAGCTACATTATATTCAGACAAAACCAAGGTCAATTCAGCCATCACCTCTGTGTTGAAATGCTTTAGATTCTAGACCACAAATAACTCCAATTTAAAGTTGTTATTCTCTGGTTAAAATGCTTCAAAGGCCTCACACCTCTCTTTTTTTTAACAATCTACCCTATCACCCCTCAGTTGGATAAATCCTGTGATCTGGAAAAGTGTAATTTTCTCCATCCTTTTCTTCTTGTTTAAGAGACTCATCAGACAGAGGTTGTGGGGAAGATGTCTTCAGAAAGGAAGACATGAAGGACTGAGATACATCGTCCTACAAGGAAATGGAAGATGATGCTGGTGATATTCTGCTATAGGAAGGATGTTGTGAAACTTGAAAGTGTTCAGAAAAAATTTACAAGGATGTTGTCAGGTTTGGAGTGTTTGAGCTAATGGTCAAGGCTGAATAGGCTGGGGCTATTTTCCCTGGAGGGTCAGAGGCTGAGGGGTGACCTTTTAGAGTTTATAAAATCAGAAGGAGCATAGGTAGGGTAAATAGACAAGGTATTTTCCCCAGAGTGGAGGAGTCCAAAACTAGACGGTGGAGGCTCAAGGTGAGAGAGGAAAGATTTAAAAGGGACCTAAGGGGCAGCTTTTTCATGCAGTGGGTGGTGTGTATGGTATGAGCTGCAGAGGAAGTGGTGGAGGCTGGTACAATTACAACATTTAAAGGCGTCAGGATGGGTGCATGAATAAGAAGGGCTTAGATGGATATGGGCCAAATGCTGTCAAATGGTCTAGATTAATTTAGGATATCTGGTCAGCATGGATGAATTGGACCGAAGGGTCTGTTTCCATGTTCGATATATCTATGATTCTGTATGGAGCAGGATGGATGACTTCAACTTTCCAAATATTGATTGGAAACATTTTAATTGTAATAGATTAGATGGAGCAGACTTTGTCCAGTGCATTCAGGAAGGATTCCTTACACAGTATGCAGATAGACTAACACGAGGAGAGGCCACTTTGGATTTGGTGCTTGACAACAAACTGGACTAAGTGTTAGACCTGTTGGTAGGAGAGCATTGTGGCGGTAGCGATCATAACTCTGTTTTTTTCACGATTGTCATGAATAAGGATAGGTACATAAAGCAGGATAAAGTCTGTAATTGGGGGAAGGGTAATTACAATTCAGTTAGGCAAGAACTGGGTAACATAAATTGGGAACAGATGCTGTCAGGGAAGAGCACCACAGAAATGTGGAGATTGTTTAAGGAATGCATACTGCATGCGCTCGATATGTTTGTCCCTAGCAGGCAGTGAAGATGCAGTAGAGTGAGGAAGCCATGGCTCTCAAGAGAGGTTGAACGACTGGTGATGAAGAAGGAGGCTTATGTAAGGTTTAGGAAAAGAGGAACGGAAAAGGCTCTAGAGGGATACAAGTTAGCCAGGGAGGAGCTGAAGAAAGGGCTTAGGAGAACTATTAGGGGGCATGAGAAAACCTTGGTGGATAGGATCAAAGAAAACTCCAAGGCTTTTTACACGCATGTGCAGAACAAGAAAATGACCAGAGAAAGGATAGGGCCAATCAAGGATTGTAAAGAGAATTTGTGCACAGAGCCTAAAGAGATAGGAGAGGTCCTTAATGAATATTTTTCTTCAGTATTCACAACTGAGAGGAACCTAGTTGTAGAGGAGGACAGAGTGAAACAGGCAGGTGGGCTAGAGGAGGGTGATGTTAGTAAAGAAGATGTGCTAGGATTTCTGAGGAAGTCCCCCAGGCCTGATGGGATTTATCGAAGGATTCTATGGTAAGTGGGGGATGAAATCATAGGGCTTTGGCAATGATCTTTTCACCCTCACTGTCCACAGGTACAGTGCCAGAAGACTGGAAAGAGGCAAATGTCATTCCCTTGTTCAAAAAAGGGAACAGAGATAACCCTGGAAAATACTGGCCAGTTAGTCTTAAGTCAGTGGTGGGCAAATTATTGGAAGGGACTCTGAGGCACCGGATCTATGTTCACTTGAAAAGGTGCAGTTTGATTCACGATAGTCAGCATGGATCTGTGAGGGGTAGATCATACCTCACAAACCTTTTTGAATTCTTTGAAGAGGTGACCAAACATGTGGACGAAGGTAGAGCAGTGGATGTGGAATACATGGATTTAAGTAAGGCTTTTGATAAGGTTCCCCATGGCAGGCTCATGCAGAAGGTAAGGAGGCATGGGATAGGGGGAAATATGGCAGATTGGATTCAGAATTGGCTGACCCTTAGAAGACAAAGCGTGGTAATGGATAGAAAATAATTAACATGGTGCTCAGTTACAAGTCGTGTACCATAAGGATCTGTTCTGGGTCCTCTTCTATTTGTGATTTTTGTAAATGATTTGGATGAAGGAGTAGAAGGGTAGATTAGCAAGTTCGCGGATGATACAAAGGTGGGTCATGTTGTGAACAGTGCGGAGGGCTGTTCTCAGTTACAAGGGGACATTGATAGAATGCAGAGCTGGGCTGAGAAGTGGCAGATGGAGTTTAATCTGGAAAAGTGTGAGGTGATTCATTTTGGAAGACAAACTTTAAAGCAGAATACAGGATTAATGAAGATTCTCAGCGGTGTGGAGGAGCTGAGGGATCTTGGTGTTCATGCTCACGGTTCCCTGAAAGCTGCCACCCAGGTGGATAGAGTTGTTAAGAAGGTGTATGGTGTGTTAGCTTTCACTAATAGAGGGACAGAGCTCAAGAGCCATGAAGTTATGCTCCAGCTGTACAAAAGCCTGGTTCAGCCACATCTGGAGTATGGTATCCAGTTCTGGTCACCTCATTACTGGAAAGATGTGGAAGCGTTGGAAAAGGTGCAAAGGAGATTTACCAAGATGTTGATTGGAATGGAGGGAAGGTCTTACAAGGAAAGGTTGAGAGAGCTAGAGCTTTTCTCTTTAGAACAACGAAGGATGAGAGGTAACTTGATAGAGGTGTACAAAATGATCAGAAGTATAGATAGAGTAGACAGCCAGAGACCTTTACCTAGGGTGGAGGTAGCTTTTACGAGGGGACATAGTTTTAAAGTGAAAGGGGGTAGATATCGGGGAGACGTCAGAGGTAGATTCTTTACTCAGAGAGTGGTAGGGGCTGAAAAATGCATTGCTGGAGAGGGTAGTGGAGTTGGCCTCATTAGGGGCATTTAAGCAGTTATTAGATAGGCACATGGATGATAGTATAACATAGTGGAGGAGGTTAGATAGACCTTAGATTTCGGGTAAAAGCTCAGCACAACATCGTGGGCCGAAGGGCCTGGACCATGCTATACTGTTCTATGTTCTATGTTCTAGGATGATTGTAGGTAGGGCAAAAGCAAAACAATGGTCAATTGAGGTAAACTGGCTGCTGAAAACCTTACTGTCAACAGATTTTAGTCCAAGCGAACTGCAGGTAAGTGTTCTTTTTGGAATGTCTTTCATAAAGTCATCTGGCAATAGCCCACTGCTTTCTCTTTGGGGTACAGAACTATGTGTTCATAATATTTCCTTTTTTTCATTACATAAAACATTTTATGCTGGACTTGTGAACTCTGAGAAGTGACAAACTTAGCCTGAGCACTAATTTTGTGTAACTGTATCTGCACAGCACTGTGTACTCAGGCTCCTGGAGGGATGCAACATTATGGGTCTTGCTTCAAACAAGCCCTATATTGGCACCTTTGCCGAGGTTCCATTGGTCTCTTGGGTCCTTCCTGCTATGATCTTGGGGAGGAGGATCTTCCTTTTATCCTGAATAGCTTGTACCAGAGCTTCTAGCAAGGCCTTGCCAAAGGATATGCAGCTGTTTCTTTTTGTCTGGTGTGAAACATTTGTAGCAGATGCACTGGTGGTAAATCTAGATTCCAGTGATCCATGGGCTTTCAGTGAGTGAATGGTTGTCAGTGCACCTTTAAACACGATGGCTAACCCTTTGACTAAGAAAGGTCCTAGCAGGAACAAGAGTTTTCTGCAAAACTTTGCCTCATAAAATTCACCATTGTACTCATGCAACATCTTTCATGCATGAAGCTGAAATTCATATGACCCTGAGTGTAAATTCGACATGCCCCTAAATAGAAATGACAAACACAACCGACACAATACTTAGACAACATAATGAAAAATTCTACAAAATGAGTTGATGGTGAGTACTATTGTTAAATGCATCAGAATTTGTAAAGAGAGTAAACAGGATGTTGGGGACTAGGGTGCCAGAACTATGACATACAGAATATCTTTTGTGACTTTGACAAGAGCCGTTTCAATGCTATTTTAGTAAAGCCATACAAACTCCTCACAGAACTATGCTTCTAGTCATCGCCCCATGTCTTCTCTTACTGCTCTGTGGGAATTGTTTCTGTCTTTGTGCTGTAATTTGGGATATCTCCAACATTAAAGGTGTTGTTGTATGAAGTGTTAAACTCTGAAAGGCTTAATGGTGAACAGTATATTCTGCTCTGGCAAATAACATGATGTTACAGAGATTTGAGTTGGAGTTCTAGATCTCAAAGTAGACAAATCTATGATTGATATCTCCTTCGTGGTTTTAGTAACAATGTCTAATGTACTAATGTAAATGGAAATCCTGGTTTCTGGTACCATATAGGAATTAAACTTTCCAAGATAAAAGGCCAGAGGGGTCCTGGTGGAGGGACAGTGTTGGAAATGGGCAAAGGGGTCTGTGGGACAGGAAGAGGACTCTTGTTCAAAGAAATGAGCACGGGGCGAAGACAGCAGAAGGCGAGTTTGGTGTCATGTTGAGCCCAAAATTCCTTAAGGTGGGCACGCAGAGGAATAAAGCTGAAGCTGTTGCTGAGTACAGAGCGTTCAACATTGGGGACTGGAAGGTTAGGAGGGATAGTGAATACTTGACAGAAGGTGGGGGCATCGGGTGAGGGGATGGAGTCAGAGGGAAGGGGAGGGGAGAAAGGTTCCAGAGGGCCATGGATATCTTTAAGATGTTGCATCTTGTGGGCCTTGATGCCTGAAAGGAAAGAAAACGTTTCTTGTTAGCCTGACGAATAAGCTGGAGGATGAATTGGAACTGCGGAGTGGTGCAGCCCTCAGCCAGTGTGATGTGATGTTGTTGAAGACAAATGTTGAGAGTGCGCATGTGGCACCGCATGGCACTGAGTGTGAATCTCAGGATACGGCAAGAGTAAGTGTCTGTGGAATGTTGAACTGTGATTCTGAGATATGATTGAACCTCATTTTTTAGTTGAAGAAGCACATGTTGATGAGCATGTTAGAGTGGATGCACATCTGAGAAGAGTAAAAACAATGTTCCTTAATGCGTTCTGCCTCATTGATCTCTCCATCAGTGCAGGAACAATTTTGGTCTTTATCTTGCAGCCGGAATGTATCTTCCTGAAAAACAGTGAGGATGTAGAGTTCAGGAACCCTGCTACTGGTCTGGGCCCTCTCTTTGTTATTTGTCCTGCACTGAGAGAAAGTGAAGGCTTGACGGTGATGGCAATGTGTTCGTGAGCATTTGTCAAGTGTGCATTGCACTGCTAGATTCCCCCAATTAAGTGAATAGAAAGCACAACAGTTTGGATAGTGTTTGAAGATTGGCAGCATAATGCTGATGTAGCCCCTGGATGTGCGAGAATTCCTGTCTGCCACTCGTAGGTTGTTTCAGTCTTGTCCTGTTGAGAAACTAACAGGATTACGTGAGATCCTGATTTTATTTCAATTCTAATTTTGTGCTCCAGTGGAGTCATTATTATGGATTTTTCATGACTTGATTCTTCCTCCACTCAGAGAGAAATGAGAAATATTAGGGAGTACACTTTCACAATTTATTCAATAAAAGCATTAGTAAAACACTGCCTAAATTGCATTCGCCTCACTTGTATATGAAATGAACTAAAAAGCAAATGCTCATTCCAGAAATCTCACCACGGGTCATAATGGAATTGATATCACCCAAGATGCTTGTGCCATACTTTAACTCCAAAATGGAAAATCCTGTCTGCTTTCTGATCCATCCACGTGGAACTATTGTAGCAATGATCTCAGTCAAATTGGATTGATGAAAATTTGTGAAGTGTCTTCCGAAGTGCAGTAGTCATATTCTTGAACTTGTAGGAGTGAGTAAAAATCCCTGTCATTTAGAATACTGGAGCAAAACCCCTGGATTTTTAACAAAACTTCTACAACAAAAAGAAATGCGACTGGGCTATGATCTGGAATTCACAATCATGGGGATAGTTGATGGAACCATGGTTCATTTAGAAATCCTATTCATGCCTCAGTCCTAGATGAACAATGAACGAGACCTAAGACAATAACTTCAGACAGCTTGGACTCTTCAGTGGTAGAAAGGCATTCAAAAACAAAAATTGCTGGGAAAAGTTCAGCAGGTCTTGCAGCATCTGTGAAGAAAAAAATCAGAGATAACATTTCAGGTCAGGTGCCGCTCCTCAGAACTTGAGACCTGCTGTGCTTTTCCAGCAATTTCTGTTTTTCTTCCTGATTTACAGCATCCACCGTTCTTCTGGCTTTTACCAAGGCATTCAACTTCAATTAATATTCATTCACATTCTATGCAATCGAAATATATTTACCCTTACTCTGATCAGGAAACCTATTCACTTCTGATTGAAAACACCTACTCGAAGGATCAGGAAGCCAATTCACCTCCAGAAGGGAAACAGTAATATTATTGCTGAAGCCAAATTTGGTGCCAAGATAAGAGGCCTGCAATCTTGGAAAATTGCAGGTCCCAATTTCATATAGAGGGAGAGAAAAGAAAGAGAGAGGGCGGAGGGAAAAAAAGAATGCTCCGTCTCAAGAGATTTCCCCTGCAGCTACCAACAGGGTCAGTGGTGAGCTTGCAAGATGGATATAAAACTGGCTCAATCATAGAAAACAGAGTATGTCAGTGGAAGGGTGCATTTCTGAATGGAGGGCTGTGACTAGTGGTGTTCCTCAGAAATCAGTGTTAGGGCCTTTGCTGTTTGTAATATATATAAATGATTTTGAAAACAATGTAACTGGTGTGATTAGTAAGGTTGGTGGAATTGCAGAAAGCAATGAGGACCATTAAAGGATACAGTTGGATATAGATTAGTTGGTGACTTGGGCAGAGAGATGGCAGATGGAATTTAATCCAGAAAAATGTGAGGTACTGCATTTTGGAGGATCTCATCCAGCTGGAAAATATACAGTAAATGGCGGAAAGCTTGAGAATACTGATAGGCAGAGGGATCTGGGTGTTCAGGTATACATGTCACTGCATGTAGCAATGCAGGTGGAGAAGGTAGTCAACAAGACATACGGTTTGCTTGCCTTCATTGACTGGGGCATTGAGTTTAAAAGTTGGCAGGTAATGTTGCAGCTTGATAGAACCTTAGTTAGGCCGCATTTGGAATATTGTGTTCAATTCTGGCTGCCACACTACCAGAAGGATGTGGATGCTTTGGAGTGGGTACAGAAAAGATTTACCAGGATGTTGCCTGGTTTGGATGGCATTAGCAATGAGGAGAGGCTGGAGAAACTTGGGTTGTTCTCACTGGAACGACAGAGTTTCAAAGGCGACCTGATAGAGGTCTTCAAGATTATGAACGCCATGGGCAGACTGGCAGTCAAAAGCTTTTTCCAAGGGTGGAAAAGTCAGTTACCAGGAGTCATAGTTTTAAAGTGCGAGGGGCAAAGTTTAAAGGTGATGTACAAGGCAGGTTTTTTACGCAGAGGGTGGTGGGTGCCTGGAACTCACTGCTTGGGTGGGGGGGTTGGTGGTGGTGAGGAAGCAGATACTACAGTGACTTTTAAAAGGCGTCTTGACAAATATCAAATATGTGAATAGGATGGGAACAGAAGGATACGGTTGCTGGAAGCGTAGGCGGTTTAGTTTAGACGGGCAGCATATTGGCGCAGGCTTAGAGGGCGAAGGGCCTGTTCCTGCACTGTAATTTTCTTTGTTCTTTGTTGGGAGAAGGACTCCAGAGAGCTACTGCACCAAGAAAGACTCCTACAACCATCTCCAACCACCGGCGACCGATTACGACCTGCAGAGCAAACAACCAACGAGCTCCAAGAACCAATAACCCTACCAACACGACAAGGCCCCAGACACATCCTGAGGTGAAAACATGCTCACAAACTCACCAAAAGGAAGAAAACCAAAGTATTGATCCGATACATCCACAACATGTCTCACCACATCAGTGGACTCAACCCAGACTGAAGGCCCACATTGTCCAAAGTCTTCAGCGAAGCTTCAACAAGCGGGAACACCCAGCTGTAATTCAAAACACATTTGTCGCCAGAGGTGAGCTTATTTTTCTTTGAGACCCAAAGGTATCCAACCTAGCTGGCAGGGAGGGAAAGGTGGGATGGTGTCTGTGCAGGGCACCCCAAGGTAAGGAAGTCTGATTATAGTGTCAGTGATTGAAACTATCGCTTACTTTATGATAATAGTTGGTCTCTGTTAATAATTAATAACTGATGGTGTCAATTTCACTGTTTTGCATTTGTTTTTGTTATCTCGTGTAAATTATTTACCTTTGTATTATTTGCCTTTTCACTTCCTGTGAGATATTCCCCTTTATATTTAATAAATACCTTCCTCCTGATTTATTACTCCACCTTCACTAACCTAAGTCTAGTGTCAGAACCAGGGACCTGGTGTGTGACCCAGGCAACCTGAGAGTTCTGGCAGGGTTACTGAGCACACAGACCAGAACTGCCAATATTCTTATTATTTCAATGCACTTTCGCTGGCTGGATAAGAAAGGGTTTATAATATAAACATTAACAATTCTATTTCTCCCAGGTGAAAACTCAAATTCAATTTAAAAGCTTTGAATCGTATACTTCTATTTTAACTAAGGCCTTTCCTTTTCAGAGCATTGTTTTCATGTCTGAAGCACAGATCATTTAAATTTCATGCTTATTAATATAACAAATTTCTTTCTGGACAGAAATGTATTCACTATTTTGCAGCTAGGAGTACTGGAAATGAAATTCTGGAGCTCCATGTTCTGCACAAATAATGTTCTTCAGAACCATCTTCTGAATTCTTTGCCCTTTATTCTCTTAAACCCGTGTCCTTTTTGCTTGAGATTTATAAATGAAATGTCAACAGAAGATGTAGTTTCAGCTCAGTGGTGCAGTATTTGTATGCTTTATTTAAAATCCAGAAGGTGCAGATTTGATTTTCAGGGATGAAAGTCACTTAAATGATGCAGTGTCAGAAGAGCATCTCTTAAGTCTTTTAACATCATGCATTAATTCAGGGCAAACTAAGCATTACCACCTCATCTGTTTGAAATGGTAAATTCCCCACCATCAGAAGTCAATTTTCTTTCTTTGTCAACAGTAGTGTCACATTTGATGACCTTTGACCATATTTCCACAGAAGGGCATTGGGAGAAAAAAAATGGTTATCTTTATATTCAGACTATAAGAAACTAGGACATGGAACAGTTTGAGTTTTCTGGCTCAATGGGGCTTCATTGTGTGATTTAGAGTCATAGAGATGTATAGCACAATAACAGACCTTTTGATCCAACTTGACTATGCCAACCAGATATCCTAAATTAATCTCATCCTTTTTGCCAGCATTTGGCCCACATTCCTCTAAACTCTTCCTGTTCATATGCCCATCCAGATGGCTTTTAAACATTATAATTGCACCACCCTCAACCACGTCTTTTGATAGTTAATTCCATACATGCACCTCCACCTGAAAGAGATGCCCCTTAAGTGTATTTTAAATCCTTCTCGCCTTATCTTAAACCTATGACCTCTAGTTTTTGACTCCCCTATCCTGGGGAAAGGTAATTTGACTATTCGCTTTTTCAAGCCCCTCATGATTTTATAAACTTCTATAAGGTCACCCCTCAGCCTCCAATGCTCCAGGGAAAATAGCCTCAGCCTATTCAGCCCCTCCCTATGGTTTAAAATCTTCAACTCTGGCAACATCCTTGTAAATCTTTTCTGAATCCTGCTACATTTCACAATAAGTTTTCTATAGCAGGGAGACCACAACTGAATGCAGTATTCCAGATGTGGCCTAACCTGTCCTGTAAGCTGCAACATGACCTCCCAATCCTTATTCACAATGCACTAACTAATAAAGGCAAACATACCAAAATGCCTGTCTATCTGTGACTTCACTTTCAAAGAATTATGAACCTGCATTTTAAGGTCTCTTTGTTCAGTAACGCTTCCCAGAACCTTACCATTAATCGTATAATTCCTGCCCTGATTTGCCTTTTCGTAGTGCATTTCTCTGCCCACCTAATCAAGGTTCTGTTGTACCCTGAGATAACCTTCTAAGCTGTCAGCTACACCACTAATTGTAGTCTCATCTTCAGACTTACTAAATATACCACCTATATTCACATCTGAATAATTTATATAAGTAAGGAAAAGCAGTGGACCCAGCATCAATCCTGTGGCACATCATTGGTCACATACCTCCAATCTGAAAAGCAACCCTCCACCACCACCACTCTTTGTCTCCTACCTTTGAGCCTTTCTTGGAAATAAAAAAAAACCCCAATAGGTAAAAGATAACTTTGTATTAGCTGTTATTTACTGAATAGACAAGTAATTTTGGAAAAAGAATACCAAGAAAGCTTTTAAGAGAGCTAAGAAGTGGATTTTCCTCAGTTGCGGAAAAGAAGATTTGGAGACGCCTAGGATCTGTGCTGTTCATTGCCTAGTAGCAGTGTCCAGGATCAGGTTGTTACATGTTTTCACAGGCCACAAGGTAAGTTGTTGAAGAAAGTTGCAGCAGAAAGCATCTGTCTTAGGAGCAGCATGTTGTTTCACTGCCAGGGACCTAAGTTCAATTCTAATCTTTGGTGACTGTGTGTGCCAGTCGCATGTTCTTCCCATGACTGCATGCATTTCTGCTTGGTGCTCTGGTTTTCTCCATAGTCCACAGATGTGCAAGTTAGGTGGATTAGCTGTGGCAAATCCAGGGTTATGATAGTATGGAGGGCTGGTCTGCGTAGGATGCTCTTTTGACTTTAGTGCAGATTCATTGGACCGAATAGCCTCTTTCCACACTGTCGAGATTCTATGATATTAGGAAGAAACAATCCTTCAAGCAAAAACCAAAAGAACTGAAGATGCTGTAAATCAGGAACGTAAACAAAGTTGCTGGAAAAGCTCAGCAGGCCTGGCAGCATCCATGAAGGAGAAAACAGAGTTAATGTTTTGGGTCCAGTGTCCCTTCCTCAGAACCCTTTCCTTAAAGCAAAACTAATTGAAAGTTTTCTTTGAGTGAATTAATTCGAGCTCATTAAACCACATATCATCTGCTTCAGATACTTTTTAATCAACCAGTTCAGAGATGCTAACACACACATCTGGAGTAGGTGGGGCATAAACCAAGTCCTTCTGGCTCAGAGTTAGGGAAACTACCGCTGCTCCATAACAGTCCTATATCACCTGCTTCATTAACAAGGCACCTATGACAATCACTTGAGGCAGCCAATGATTGTAGACAGATCATTAAGGGTGACTTGTTTGAGACATTGATTTAAGATAGCTCACAAGACATGAGCTAATCAATAGGCTCATCAAGTTACAATTAAAACATACAATCAAAATTGAGTTACAAGATGTTAGAGTGAGAAATACCCTTATGTGTTTTCAAGCTCTTAACTCTGTGGTCGGAATGATCAAGCAGTTGAGAAGATAAGTGAAGTTACTTCAGTCTGTCTCTTTTGCTCTCCACAGCACATACAAGCTTTGAGTTCTGCTTGTTGTTGGCTCTTTCCAGGTGTAGCTGGTGGAAATTTTAAAGAAGGATTTTAACGCCACAGCAGTGTCTACGCTTTCAAGTTGGAAACGTTGAGAATATTAGATTCAACTTGAAACCATCTGAGTAACTGAACTACAAACTGTATTCTGTCTTTTTAAATATATCCTAATTTGGTCAATCTACCCTTTCTCACTGTTTAATTTGTATTTTTGTCTCTGTGTGTGTGAGGTACTGTGGATTGTGCATCAGTATTATTTTACCATTTCACTTAAATCAGTTTAAGTAAAATAAAACTAACCTCTTTATTAAACTCAAAGAAACTAGTCCGCTTTGCTCTTCTATTGTCACAGCAAGTAAACTGTTATATACTCATTTTTAAAACCCTAATTCAGTTAGTCAAAGAAGGAAGCCCTTTGACTTCTTCTCAACTTGGTTATTAAAATACCAACATAATGTTAATTATGGGGGCAGGATTACTTGATGAGGAACACTTTTGCTGTTTAACAGGGTCGTGGCTATTTATGAAGTATTTCTGGTTATCAGAAGAATATTCCTCCCTTTTGTGGAACTCGTGGAGGCCTCTTTAAAATATTTGGGAATTTCCCAATTATGCATCTGCACTCCACAGAATTTTTTTGATATCAAAGTTCTGTTGAAAGTTTGATGGAGGTGGTAATTTGAACTATTTTGGAAAAGCAGGAGGTAATAACAGCTCAAAATATTTCTGAAATCTGCTGTCAGTTGAAGGACAGCCTGTACTGTTACTGTAGTTAAGTGTCCCAAGACATTTCAGAGAAGTGTAATCAAGCAAAAACTGACACACAATTAAATAAGGTGTTAGCAGGATTTGTGACTAAAAGTCCTGGTTACAGCCTTTTAATGAAGGCTATAAAGGGATGCAAAATTAGATGGACAAAAAAACGTTTGTGGATGGCATTTTAGAGAATAGGGCACACATGGTTGAAGGATTTTTGAAGATAAGACAGCCACTTTGCAATTTCTAACCTCTGCTCAATGTTGTAAAACACAAGAAATTACAGGTAGATGACTTGGAGAATGCTATGTTTTGGCACTCTAGTTATGAACAGTCCTAAGGGTATCTCCTAGACAGTAATGAGATCCTCAAAGCTGCTAATGCTCATAATGCCCTCTAAATGATGATATTGCTAGAGTAATATACAGCTTGGGTTTTTCACAATTAACTGTGGTGATCAATATTTCCACCTCACAATGAGAATATGTATGTTGAAAGAGCTTTATGTTAGAGCCTGGAATTTAGCAATTTGATTAAAAACAGGTGATTGTGAGCTCTTCTTGTGGTTGGATACTTTTCCCCCCCTACATTGAGATTACTAATTGCAGTTTACCTAAAAGCTACAGGTATTGAAGATATTCAATTTTGTCCCCATGTTAGATATGAAATGCATTCTCCATGATTTTACTTTACAGAACCTTGTATTCCTATACCATTATATTATAGGCTATATTTTCCACATAAAATTGATTTTTTGTGTTCTGCAAGGATATGTTGTATGTAATCACAATGTTGTACCAGCAGATATGAAATGCTAGATGTCAATTTGCTGGGAAACATTGGTGATGAAAAAAAGAGGAGAGCCCTGTTCCTTGCTGATTGCCAAAGGATGCCACACCATCAGACATTGATAGTCTGAACAAAAAAATCTGAAGGAAATGTGGATGTTGGAAATTAGAAACATTTTTTTTAAAAATGGAAATTGCTGGAAAAACTCAGCAGGTCTGGCAGCAAATGTGGAGAGAAATCAGAGTTAACGTCTTGGGTTCAGTTCTGAAGCAGGGTCACTGAATCCAAGGCATTAACTCTTATTTCCCTCCACAGGTTCTGCCAGACCTAAGATAACAAGGTGTAGAGCTTGATGAACACAGGAGGCCAAGCAGAAGGGTCTAGGCCCCAAACTTTTTCATTCAGCACTACACCTTGTTATCTCTTTTCCAGCATTTGCAGTTTCTATTATCTCTGCTGCCATACCTGCTGAGATTTTCCAGCAATTTCTTTTCTTTTCATTGCTCAGAGCCTGAACCCAGATAGCTGCCAATTCAGTACTGCGCCTCAAGCTGAAAGGAACATTTAGTAGAGCAGGAGTAAGGTTTATGATCACATGGGCTTTGCAAGCATAACTATCATATTACTATCATATTTCTGCAGTGTCATCTCCCTGCTAGATCAGGCTTGCACACCCACACCACCTCATTCTGGTTCTACTATTGCACACACTTCTCAATAAGGCTCATGGGCTACAACTCTCAATACTGGATGCTTCATGTTCACTTTGAAAGCTTTCATAGTCTCAAACTACTCCCCTTCCCCATTCTATACACTTCCTCCTCAATCAATGAGGACAGCTTACTACCTCTTTTGCTCACCATCACTAAATGCTCTTTCATCGACTTCCATCATATTCGATCCCTTAATGTGGTTACAGTGGGTAGCACACTACACCTATGGGCAACAGTAATAGTGATGAGTCCCATTACCTGAGGTCCTTGATTTCCCCTCATAATTGGAAAAGGATAGGGAGTGCAGTGCCCTGGAGAAAATAGCAGCAGTGACAGCCTGGTTGCCTTTGTAGGTAGAATATTGGGAGATGCTACACAGTTCCCAAGTTGCTCCTTGAAATGAGCTGGTGGCATGAAGCTTCAGGTTAGCTGTAACCATGATAGCCTCGAGTGTGGGATATCCATTGAGTCCTTCTAAGCTCTAGTGGTTGTCTAGCAGATACCACAGCTTGGTAATGATGGTCTGAAAATATCCTTAATGGCAGTTAAGACAGCCAGCCTTCTAAACAAATTAAAGTCCATACCTCCATCAAGTGTTTTGATGTATACACACTTATTTAAATGTAGATTGCACAGCTGTAATTTTCATGCTACAGTGGTGCAGAAGATTTGTGCCAGTAAACCATCATGATGCTCTGCCTCGAGGGATGCAAAAAAATGCACCTTTGCCACTCACAGCCATGCTTGCAGATTAGTGGGTAAATTTGGCAGCTGAGAAACATTGGTCTCTGGACAATGATTATTATAAATGCCCATAGCAAGTCATGAAATTTGAAAGGACTCTACTCTGCTGCCCAAAGAAAAGAAGAGTAACTTACACCACCCACTTTCCATGTAGTGTAGGCCATTTTGCGAAGTTATAATGTGGTTGGCTTTCAATCTAAGATGGCAAGGTGACTTCTGAGGAAGGTGCTGGTTCTGCCTGATTGTTTCTAAGCTGCTTGCATATTTTAGAAATATTTGCTGGTATCCAATTATTTGTGCTTGTATTCCTAACTGCCATTTACTGTCCAATCCTCATTGTGCATTTTTTTCATTCTGCTTTGACACTGAAGAAGAAAGCTCTATGTTTCTGAATAGATAAGCAATTAATTGCTGGGTAATGTTGTTTGCACTTGCCTTCAAGCATAAATTGTCATAGGGATGACAATCCTTAGCCAATGTCTGCATTTTCCTGCTACACTGATACAACAAGAAGATTTTCTAAAAAAGGACTGTTACCAGGTTTTGAGCTGTGTGGGCTATGGCAGCAAGAGCGGTACAATTGGGTAACATGCTTAGTGAGGTTTATCTCAACATCAAGATTATTTTATCTCACCTTGTAGTAAAGGAGTGTGGTAAGATTCCAGTGACGTGCTCCCAATTGATACACATTATTGATTATCAAATGCCTTATTAACAGCTGTACTTGCCATGGATTGTGATGTTACTAAACTCATTACATAAACTCAACATCAGAAAAACTCCTGTGTCCAAGAAACTGGTTCCATAATCATTGTCAAAAGTCACAAGACAGCAGGTTTATTTGCAATCTCAAGCTTTTGGAGCACTGCTCCTTTGTCTGATGAAGTCTCCTTGTGATTTCAAATAAACCTGTTGGACCACAACCTAGTGTTGAGGCTTTTGACTTTGTTCACCCCAGTCTGGCACTGGAAGCTCCACACCATAATCAATGAGGTGAGGAGCAGAAAACTGCATTGGAAATGCCAGCACAAGCCATGGCCTCACTCGACAAAACATTTTAACTGAGAATGGAAAAATTCCAACTTATTTGGTGAGTTCACAAACTTTTTACTTTGAATTCCTTTGAAATGAAAATATTTTGCCTTTACTGAAGTAAATTGCATCTCTTCAGAAATAACAGGATGCATGCAGCGGAACTATCACATTAAGTTTTAGCCCAAAAGTTTGGGAGGGATTGACATAATGGTTGTGTCACTAAGCTGGTAATTTATAAACCCTAAGGTAATTCTGTCATGTCATGGGTTCAAATCCCACCATAGTTGTAGATGTTTGCATTAAAAAAAAAGCCCTGGTTTAACAGTGCCCATGTGCCAATTGTTGATAAAAGACATCTGATTTACTAATTCCTTTAAGGAAGAAACCTGCCATCTTTACCTGGTCTGACCTACATGTACCTGTGGACCCATACCAATGTTGTTGACTCAACTGTTCTCTGGAAAATAAGTACTAACATAACCAGAAATACCCATGTCCCATGAAAGATGAAAAATTGGCAAATGACACAGGAGAAACATATTTGTATTCAAACCAAAGCTTTCAATGTAATTAGGCAGCATTGAATCTGTACTGATACATTCTTGCATAGTAGATTGTATATACCATATTTAACTATTCATTTGTTACCATAATTAGCCAAGTAGCTACGTTATTAACTGTAACACTGATCCTTTTTGTGTTTTGTCTTTTTTTCATTTTAGATATGTAAAAATGATGTATGTTTTATGAACCCTGACTTTTCAGACTGTTTGTTTGGCTGAGATTTAGCGCTCCATGCACTAAGTGCAGTACAGGCACTTTCAGGGGCCACTGCATCTACCAGAAAGAAACCTCGCTGAACCCAGCTCCAATCAGCCATTCAAGAGCTGACCGGTGATCTTCTTGGTGAATTATAAGCTTCGGTGCTGAAAATCCACACTGTAAGAAACTGTTGGCCAATCAGTGGCTGGCAGCTTTTAGGTCCTAGATCATGTTGCTGGAGGCAGATATCATAGACGCTTATACCCTAAGAAGGTAAGAACTTTTATGACAGATCTGACAAGTTGGGATTGTAGGAAGTGAAGCAACATCAGTTGCAAGACCAGGACAGTAGCTTTCATCAGCCACTCTTGGTTCCCTCATCTCTGATTCCAAATTGGCTCCAGACCAGGATAAAGGGAGAACCCCATATCCTACAATGTAGCAGGCAAGCTGTCCTGGTTTCTCAGTTATTTTCCCCACCTCCTGGGAAAACAGGTAATCAGACTGGTAGCAAACCGAGGCTCATAAGTGGCTGTTAAGTGATCATTTAAGGGCATTAATTGGCTGAGAGTTTAGAAGATTGCCCATGGATTTTCTTTTCTAATACTTACTTTTCCAAGGTCGGGCCATCTCTATCAATACTTCCAGAATCACCATCTGCCCTTCCACCTCTAAGAGAAGATATTGCTCCTCTGCCTTATTATTTTAGAAATATGGAGTGCACATTAATTTGATTGATAAATGTAAAAAAAGATACTTGAAAATAACACAGAATTCTCAGTCTCTCTCTCTGGTGCAATTAATTCTTTTCAATGTGGAGGCAGCAAGCTCAAGTGTGAAGACCTGTCTCCATGGAAATAATTGTCATGCTGTGATTGTTTGCTCCGAGGTCTGGGGTAAGGATGCTGGAGAGCATTTGACAGTGGTATGATCAGGTTGAACATGCTGCAGTTTGAATGTGACTGTGAAGACGGGTGAATGCTGATTTAAGCTGGTTAAATGACCTGCCCTAGTTTTGTGAGATTTCAGCTCAGTTTTTATAAAAGTTTGTTAGGCCCTCTAGTTGTTAACCCCCACATACCCTTCCACCCCATGCTACTTCCACAGCTGCACTCCCAAGATCCACTGCATGTAAAACATGGATGCAATGTGGAGATGAGAAAATAGACTCCTAACAATCTAAGACTACTGTCACTTATATAAACACAACAGAGAAAGAAAACCCATTCAAATTTTAAAATCTCAAGGTTTGTAATAAAGCAAAGAAGACCGTATTCGATGATCATTTCAAATATATCTAATCATCTAACAGCCTCTCAAAACTGTCAATCAACTCAACTCATCTCCAATCCCGACACTAATATCATTGGTCTTTAGAGCCTCTGAAACTCAGCCAAGCATTAATAATTGCTTCATCTGTAATAGCAACAGTCAGGAAATGTCAACAAGGAACTCCATTTAAGTTGTAGGAGCAGATGGTAACTTTTTTCCTAAGCTGCACTAGATAGCTTTTCATTGAAATCACTCCAAGAGCAGGTGTTTTGATTTTTATCTGACTGTGTATTTTATTTTTCATCTTTATAGGGTTGGAGATTTAAGTAACACCAAGTCATACTGCTTAAACAGACCTAACCAACCTTCCAAGGACATTTGTCCTCCTCACTGGCAAAAGTTGGATCTCCTGGAAATGGTGTGAAAATTTCCATATATAAGTGCACCTCACCCTGTAGTCAGCCTGACTCCTTAACAATCCATTCCAAATTTTGCAAAATACACATAATATTTCGTATCACAAAGGTTAAGTGGTACCTTCTCCAGATAATTAAAATCTCTCTCATGAAAATAATGGTTCAAAATTATGGTATCTAACACAACTGCTAGAAATTGGTGAATATTCAAACCAGAGTATTTTTTAATAATAAAAATAGAATCCATATTGCAGCTCACTGTGAAGGTTGAGAAGAATTTAAAAAGACACTAGTGAGATATCGATCTGGTGACTTTGTGCATGTGTTTCAAAAATCTGAAAATTGGAGGAAGAGTGGATGCTTTCTATCTGCTATACCTCAGGGTCCAAGAAGTTAAATCATATAGTAACCTTAACAATAATTCTGATTTTAACAATGAGAATAAAAGGAGCAGAATAGCTTGTTACCTGCTATATTTAGAGCTTAGAAGGCAAAATAAAGAAAGCCCAAAGCAACAGTGACTATGGATAAAATGGTACAAAATAAATGATTGAAATAGAAAGAAGTTGAGGATATAGATTTTAAAAAAGGAAACTATAGAGAGAATATTGCTTCTGATTTTGTTTTGAAACTAAAACTCAGGCCTACAGTGAAGTGCAAAGCAAAGATGAATTAAAATTAGTGTAATTACAGGATGATTAAAGGAAGTAGACTTCCTCTTGTTTGAAACTCTGCTTAAAATTTGTAAAAATATGTTTATATTAATTTAATAAGCTGTGGCCATTATGAACCCCAATTCATTTTAATACGTTCAGAAAATACAAAGACATGTTGAGATGAAACCATGTGACATTTTATTGAAGGACTGCACAACAAATGGAGAACAGAGTATTGATTTACTAAGTTGCTTTCGTTGTGTCCTCTAATTTATTCCCAATTTCAATATTTCATTGACACAAACAGCCTTTGAGAAAGAAACAATTTTACAGGACAACATTTACAAAACACACTATATTGTACATTTAAAATGTGTTTTCTTACAATGCTATGTTATGTTTTGGCTAGTTGAAACTACCTTGTATTTTTTTATTTCCCCTACAGAAGGAAAACAAACTATAAAGATTGCATTCTTCAATTCATGTGCAAATTTGACATTTAGAAAATTGCTCATTCTTGTATAGGGAGCAGTATTTGAAATATAAATATGCAGTTTAGCCTTGAGCTGAAGTTTCAAAGATAAAGTTTATTATTTTTATAACTGCATATTTTAATTTTGTTCTTGCTGTGAGGACTGCTTATAACAGCCACTTCATTTTACAAATGCTCATCATGCATTTACACCATCAGATGCTCCCTTTGGGGTAACGGCTGCATCAAACCAGAGGCGCCTGTCTTAAACATTTACTATCATTATTATTCCATGACATTGACTATGTATAAATAAGTTACATACAGAGGGGTGGTCTTCACACAACATAAGCCACGGGTATTCTGTTAACCAGATGAATAATAAGGGGTTTCACTATGATAGTTGTAATCGGGGCAAACCTTCTGCACAAGTTTATAATCTACACTGTAGAAAGCTATATATATGCATATAACCTTGAATGGTTTTGAACATAACCAGGAAACATGACTTTGGGTCTGTTCCTGATAGCATATCTTTGAAGGATCATAATTACATAGTGCAGTCTTCTTCGCTCTGTCCGTTTTCTCATACTCGATTCGACAGTTGAATGTTTTGGACTCCTTGGTCTCCAGCGTTGACTGCTGGGAGAAGTCAAACTCCACAACCTTGGATGGTGGTACCAGGCTTACAGATACATTCCCAAGACCAGTCGAGTTGTGTCTAAAGTAAACGCTGAAAGTCCCATTCCCGTGGTCAACTATCTTGCCGGTAATGAGAAGATTCAATTTAACTGTTTTGATGTTGGAATGGAAGTCTCCCCACCCAAACATTTTCTTGAATTTTCCTGTTTTAACAATGGGTCTGCGTTTGGTCCGTGAATGGGATTCCTGAATATCTGTTAGGTTGTTTAACCATGCCCACAAGTCATTTGAAGCTTTAACACGGGAAGTATCAGTGATGTCCTGTTTCAGTTTGGGACTCTCCTTCACAAACAGCCGCAATGGATTTACCCTCTGTGGGTCAGCCAAATTATCAGCAAGTGTTTCTCCTGCTGCCTTGTCTCTTAATTCCAGTAGTTCCAGTGTTCTTCCCAGATGATTCTTATGAGAGGTGACCTACAAGTAAAAACACAAAGCATCAATCAAGTCCAAATAGCAAATTAGCTCTCCCAATTCAGTCTTCAGGTGCATAGTTTTTGTGTTCTGGAGTTGGGTAAGTGATTTTTACCAAACATTTCCAATTATTGTAAAGTTTCTATGAACACTTATGAACAGACAGCCAGTGAATACTGTGGGAGCAGTTGTGTGGATAAGCTAAATTTAGCTCGTGTCTCCTACAAGCTGATGTGTATTCTTTTTAACAATCTATCCTGTAAGGAAATAAAATTGACTATTTAATTTTGTGTGAGAACTGGGGATTGATAACCCTCTAATTTCACTATGCAGAAGTGATATTTTCAAAGCCCACGAAAGTAGTAAAAAATTGATTGAAAATAATGATTTCAGTTAACGAACAATTATTCCTTTACAGGTATTGTATTCTGAAAAGCCAACAAACGTCTTTTTGTTTTGGTTTTAATGCCATAAGTTCCTTGCATCATTACACTCACTACTACAGCAGAAAGAAATCATTACCATATACAGATGACACAATAATTTATCTTTCTTTTATAAACCATTGCTTCACAAATACAATGACCTCTGTTTATCATTGCATTTGGATGTCTTTCCAAAGACAGTGATGGAAGTTTTATGGTTGATAATTAGGGTAGAACTAAGTGGGTGTATGTGTGTATCACATCCCTCATGAATAAAACAAAGCCAATTCACCACCCACATGGTGTTGCTGGGTTAAGCGCACTGCATTGCAAAAAAGATAGTTGGAATAAATAAATGAACTGGACCTGAAATACTTTATTTTAGGTTGAAATTCAATCATAACAATTAGGATTGTGCCCAGTAGATTCTACAGGATTGATGCTGCTGGAGCTTGTGGGTTTAGTCCCAGGAATATTAGTGTACTAGAATTAGGGGACAAAGGCAGCAGGACAGATGCTTTATTGGTAATTTGGCCGATCCATGGAGGATGAATCCATTAATGTTTGTGAGGGAGAATCCCTAGCTGAAACAGCACATCATTGTTATTTAACTAGCAAAACCTCCGAGGTAATTTATGGACATGGCCAAACAACATAATTAACATTCGGATATGGACCAGATGAGCATATCCTTGGTATCTGTCCGCCAGAAAATCTGCTGTCTCCCTGCCTCTTAAAGGAGGGCTGTCCAAAACTCACCCCACCCCAGGTTTTCAGACCAAATCTTTCTTGAAAAAAAGATATAACGTTTCAGGGGCCTATGCTGTTTGCTGAGTTCAAACGCGACTGCTAAATGCATATGTCATCATGTAAGTCCTTTAAACCTCAAATCAACACCAGTCACGATTAATACACCAGGGCCTCTTCTAGCCAATGTGATGGGAGCTCATAAATTTGAGAATGTTTGGATCCAGTTACTATCTTCCTAGTGATGGATGGCCAGAGGTAGAAATGTTCGAAAGCATCGGTTTCTTAAGAGTGGCAATCACCAATCAGTCCTGTTCCACCCACATTGATGCGATGGTCAAAAAAGCACAACAACATCTCTACTTCCTCAGGAGTCACGTAAAGACTCTTATCAATTTTTATTGATGCACCACAGAAAGCATTCTATCTAGATGCATCATGGTTTGGTATGGCAACTATTCTGCCTAGAACTGTAAGAAACTACAGAGGCTCGTGAACACAGCCTAGCGCATTACACAAACCAGTGTTCCATCCATTGACTCCATCTACACTTTTCATTGCCTCCAAAGGCAGCCAACATAACTAAAGACCCCTCCCACCCTGGTTATAATCTCTTCCAACCTCTTACATTGAATAGAAGATACAAAAGCTAAAACACATAGGCCAACAGATTCAAGAACAACTTCTTCCCTGCTGTTATCAGACTTCTGAATGGACCTCTCAAATCTGACATTTAATGTTGATCTCGTTCTTTGTGCACCTTCTCTGCAGTCGTAACATTGTATTCCTTGGTATGTTCTATTATCCTTATGGACTTTGTATGGTATGATCTGCCTGTACTGCATGCAAAACAAAACTTTTCATTGCAGCTAGATACATGTGATAATAATGAATCAAAACAAGAAGTCCCATAAAAGACAAAGGGAAATTTCTAGGAAGGGAAGAGATTAAGCACAACCTTGCATCCATCATTTTCTGGAAGTAATGGCAATCTCCAACTGTAATTATGGAAGGAGACTAGTGTAATCCCCACAGAAAATAAAATGTGAGGCTGGATGAACACAGCAGGCCCAGCAGCGTCTCAGGAGCACAAAAGCTGACGTTTCGGGCCTAGACCCGGGTTTAGGCCCGAAACGTCAGCTTTTGTGCTCCTGAGACGCTGCTGGGCCTGCTGTGTTCATCCAGCCTTGCATTTTATTATCTTGGATTCTCCAGCATCTGCAGTTCCCATTATCACTAATCCCCACAGAATCCTGACCCTTTGTTAATGCTACGTTAAAGGTTTAATAACTTAAACCAGCACCCATAAACAGATACAAGTAAGGAAAATGTCCACACGATCAACTATTTGTCTGTGATACTAGTAAATGTTTAATAATCAAATGTTGGAGAAAAGAGCTTGTGAGAAGGAGAATTTATACAGTACTGGGACAAAACAAACAATTGACACATAAACTGTAAGGCTAAGCTTTCAGCAATTAGAAAAATAACATAAAGCTGAATTTTACTCCCTGATAAGAGTGAAAGTGATGACCGGGCAGCGGGGGGTGTGTGTGTGTGTGTGTGTGTGTGTGTGTGTGTGTGTGTGTGTGTGTGTGTGTGTGGGGGGGGGGGGGCGCATGGTTCCTGGATGTTGCTTTGGCACTTGGGAGGTATCTTAGTATCATTCAGGGTAAAGTTGTGTGCCAGCTACCCAAACCACAAAGGTAGACTGCTGATAATTTGCACGATGTAGGATCTTGTTAGGGACCATTAAGTGGACCCACTAGGATTTTGCCAATGACTAGGTGTACCCCGCACCCTACAACTGTTCCAAAACCGATATACATGGTTACATTGCCAGTTTCTTTGAGAGTACTAGATAACAAAGTGTGGAGCTGGATGAACACAGCAGGCCAAGCAGCATCTCAGGAGCACAAAAGCTGACTTTTCGGGCCAAGACCCTTCATCAGAAAAAGGGGATGGGGAGAGGGTTCTGAAATAAATAGGGAGAGAGGGGGAGGCAGATTGAAGATGGATAGAGGAGAAGATAGGTGGAGAGGAGAGTGTAGGTGGGGAGGTAGGGAGGGGATAGGTCAGTCCGGGGAGGATGGACAGGTCAAGGGGGCAGGCTGAGGTTAGGAGGTAGGAAATGGAGGTGCTGCTTGAGGTGGGAGGAGGGGAAAGGCGAGAGGAGGAACAAGTTAGGGAGGCGGTGACACCACCCACGCCCTCCAATTCCTCCAGAACCTCCAATTCCCTGGCCCCCAACACCTCATTTTCGCCATGGACGTCCAGTCCCTGTACACCTGTATTCCTCATGCAGATGGCCTCAAGGCCATCCGCTTCTTCCTGTCCCGCAGGCCCGACCAGTCCCCCTCCACCAACACCCTCATCCACCGAGCCAAACTCATCCTCACCCTCAACAACTTCTCCTTCGATTCCTCCCACATCCTACAAACAAAGGGGGTGGCCATAGGTACCAGCATGGGCCCAAGCTATGCCTGCCTCTTTGTAGGTTATGTGGGACAGTCCCTCTTCTGCAACTACACAGGCCCCAAACCCCACGTCTTCCTCCATTACATTGATGACTGTATCAGCGCCGCCTCTTGCTCCGTCGAGGAGCTTGAACAGTTCATCCACTTCACCAGCACCTGCCACCCCAACGTCAAGTTCACCTGGACCACCTCCAACACATCCCTCACCTTCCTGGACCTCTCAGTCTCCATTTCAGGTAACCAGCTAGAAACTGATGTCCATTTCAAGCCCACTGACTCCCACAGCTACCGAGAATACACCTCCTCCCACCCACCCTCCTGCAGAAATTCCATACTCTATTCCCAATTCCTCTGCTTCTGCCGCATCTGCTCCCAGGATGAGGCATTCCACTCCCGCACATCCCAGATGTCCGCGTTCTTCAAGGACCGCAACTTTCCCCCAACAGAGGTCGAGAATGCCCTTGACCGCGTCTCCTGCATTTCCTGCAACACATCCCTCACACCCCGCCCCTGCCACAACCGGTCTAAGAGGATCCCCATCGTTCTCACATACCACCCCACCAACCTCCGGATACAGCGCATCATCCTCCGACACTTCTGCCATCTATAATCCGACACCACCACCCAAGTCATTTTTCCATCCCCACCCTTGTCTGCTATCTGGAGAGACCACTCTCTTCATGACTCCCTTGTCCGTTCCACATTTCTCTCCAATCCCACCACACCCGGCACCTTCCCCTGCAACCGCAGGAAGTGCTACACTTGCCCCCACACCTCCTCCCTCACCCCCATCCCAGGCCCCAAGATGACTTTCCATATTAAGCAGATGTTCACCTGCACATCTGCCAATGTGGTATGCTGTATCCACTGTACCCGGTGTGGCTTCCTCTACACTGGGGAAACCAAGCGGAGGCTTGGGGACCACTTTGCAGAATACCTCCGCTCGGTTCACAATAAACTACTGCACTTCCCAGTCGCGAACCATTTTAACTCCCCCTCCCATTCCTCAGACAACATGTCCATCATGGGCCTCCTGCAGTGCCACAATGATGCTACCCGAAGGTTGCAGGAACAGCAACTCATATTCCTCTTGGGAACCCTGCAGCCCAATGGTATCAATATGGACTTCACAAGCTTCAAAATCTCCCCTTCGCCCACCGCATCCCAAAACCAGCCCAGCTCGTCCCCTCCCCCCACTGCATCCCAAAACCAGCCCAGCTTGTCCCCACCTCCCTAACCTGTTCTTCCTCTCACCTATCCCTTCCTCCCACCTCAAGCCACACTTCCATTTCCTATTTACTAACCTCATCCCGCCTCCTTGGCCTGTCCGTCTTCCCTGGACTGACCTATCTTCTCCCTACCTCCCCACCTATACTCTCTTCTCCACCTATCTTCTTTTCTCTCCATCTTCGGTCCGCCTCCCCCTCTCTCCCTATTTATTCCAGAACCCTCTCCCCATGCCCCTCTCTGATGAAGGGTCTAAGCCCGAAACGTCAGCTTTTGTGCTCCTGAGATGCTGCTTGGCCTGCTGTGTTCATCCAGCTCCACACTTTGTTATCTTGGATTCTCCAACAACTGCAGTTCCAATTATCTCTTGCAAATTATAGTGTTCCCAGGTTTCTTCTGTCATTGTCCTACATGGATCTATACATGGTTTGGATGGTATAGTCAAAGGATGCTTGGTGAATTTCCATAGTGCATCTTGTAGAGAGTACACACTGCTGTTACGGTGTATCTTGGTGAAGGGATGCTTGTGGATGATGTGATACCAAACTTTGTCCTGGATAGTGTCAAGAATGATGTTGGAGCTGCACCCATCCAGGTTATTGGAGAGTATTCATCACACTTCTGACTTATGTCTTGTAGATGATGAACAAGCTGAGGACAGTCAGGAGGTGAGTTACTCACTATGGTATTCCTAGTCCTTCTCCTTCTCTTGTAGCCACAGTGCAGTGAATCCTGTTCATTTACTGGTGAGTAGAAACGATCAGGACGTTAATAGTGGGAAGTTCATTGTGGAAATGCCATTGAATTTCAAGGGAGGATGGTTAAATTCTCTCTTGTTAAAGATAGTCATTACCTGGCATTTGTGTGGCATGAATTTTATTTGTCAATTTAACTTATCTCTGTGGTGTTTAAGGTCATCTCTTTCTATGTCAGCAGCATCCACCTCCCTCAGTGGCACTGTTGAAGTATCAGAGATGCTGCCAGTTTGCCATTCTTCATGGACAGAGGGCTGCAACAGACAGCCAGTAATGATGTTGTCTCCCAGAAAATTACTAAATTGGCTTGTTCTCTCACATGTATGGGCTCAGGGAACCCACTTGATCCTGATGTCATTGTTTTGAGATTTGAGGGAAAATTCAACCGTTAGTTCCTGGGCTAAATAAATTCTCTGGAATTAAGAAGGACAACATACTTAACTTCTCTGGTCTATCTTCTGTGTAGGGAACCTAAACTTGCAGTACACACACAGGATATACCATTATACGACAGAAAAGGCAGTGGTATAGGATAAATCCTTTACAGGGGAGGTGACAGGCTAGTGATATTATTGCTGGACTGTTAATCCAGATAATGCAGGCACTTGGGTTCAAATCCTGTCACAGCAGATGGTAGTATTTGGATTCAATAAAAATCTGGGATTAAGAATCTAATGATAACCAGAGGTTGATTGTTGATTGCCAGGAAAAATCCATCTGGTTCAATAATGTCCTTCAGGGAAAGAATCAACCACTCTTGCCTGGTCTGGCCTGCTGGTGACTCTAGATCCACAGCAATGTTGTTGATGCTTAACTGCCCTCTGGGCAATTAGCAAGGGGCAATAAGTGCTGCCCTAACCAGCAATGCCCTCATTACATGAATCAAAAAAAATCAGAAAAATATTCAATTAGCTGACTTGTGCAAAGATCACACAATGCAACTGAATTGTGTTTACACAAGTTGATGTAAAGCAACATATGAATGTTTGTTGAAAACCAGAGCGAGCAATATTTACAACAAATTTCAGTGATCCAAGGTTACTGCGGCAAAGGCTTCATTTTCCCTCTTTGTAAATGCAAAAATAAATATATACCCTCATCGAGAAAAAGGTGAAACGTAGGAGAAACAAGAATATCTTATTCAGATGATTGGCATAAAAACAGATGAGGTGCATAAAAAGAAGCAGCAAAGATTAATGCCTTCTAGTAAACACCACAGTGAGCAGTACTACAAGGGGCAACTTTCCCAGAATAATCTGCAGCATATAGAAAAAGGCCTGAGAATCCATTAAGTGCATGCACTGCAGATCATTTTTATAAAATGTCAAGAGCAATCAGCAAAGTGTCTGGACAAGATTGAATATATTCAGTTATACTGTAGCAACGTGCCAATAGGTTTCAAATAGTACAAAACAGGGACTAAGTGGCAAAAAAAATTTTCATAGCTATGCTAGTTGAATTGGAATGCAGCTCACGTTGACAGGATGAAAGTCTTTCTCTGCCGACTGCAAGGGCTCTGTGTGGAATGGATTCTGACAAATGTCTAATCAGTTCCGAGTAATAATGAGCCTACAGCACCAATGTACTCAGAATTTCCATCACGCTGTCATCTCAGCTTGACTCAGTAGCTAGCATCTTCACCTCTGGGTTACCTCTGTTTTCAGGACCAGATTCATAATTTGACTATTTGGTCTGAGATGCCACTTTAATGCAGCTGCATTGCTGAAAGCGTCCACTTGTAAAAAGATATTCAACTGAGGCTCCAGGTAGCTGTAACGTATCCCAAAGTTCTATAAGACCTAATAAATTTATGTGGTGCTTTTTCCATTTCGTTTATATCCTCTTATAAAGGGAGGTTGAAAATTGCACACCAAATTATATAAAAGTTCAACGTTTCCTCCTTGATGTGCAATGTATGCTTCTAAGTACAAAACCAAAGATTCCTTTTACATTTTTATGTTGCATCGACTTGCGCTGCCACCTTAGTGACCTGTGGATTTGCACATTGAAATACCCCCACTCTTCGATTCCACATTAAATCTCACCATTTCAGGTGTACATATTTTCTCTCCTTTACTTCTAAAATTACTGCATATTTTTGCAAGCTGAACTGTTTCTGTCCATCCTGCTCCTCTTATCTTGCTCCTGCAATCCTTTCTACCACACCTCTCAATGTTGTGTTAACAGCAGCTTTTGATATCCTCCCTCAATTCCCAAGGTCAGCTCACTTACGTACATAAATAATAGTGGATCAGGACAGATCCTTCTGAAACACCATTCATCATTGTTTCTCAATATGAGAAACTTGGCTTTGCTGCCAGCTAAACCTTTCTGATCTCCAACCTCTTTATGCTTTTGGTGACAGTCTGCATAATTTCTTTTGTCGTTATCATCGCATTAGGCATTTGGTGTGGTACTTTATCAGGTGTGTTTTTGTTTGAAAATCCATATAATCAATCCACAATGAGTTTTAACCCTCTGTTGTTTTTCAGAAAAATGTTCTAGAGAACAGGTTCAGTATGCAGGGATATTGGGAACTGCAGATGCTGGAGAATCCAAGATAACAAAGTCTGCCAACGTGGTATACTGCATCCACTGTACCCGGTGCGGCTTCCTCTACATTGGGGAAACCAAGCGGAGGCTTGGGGACCGCTTTGCAGAACACCTCCGCTCAGTTCACAACAAACAACTGCACCTCCCAGTCGCAAACCATTTCCACTCCCCCTCCCATTCTCTTGATGACATGTCCATCATGGGCCTCCTGCACTGCCACAATGATGCCACCCGAAGGTTGCAGGAACAGCAACTCATATTCCGCCTGGGAACCCTGCAGCCATATGGTATCAATGTGGACTTCACCAGTTTCAAAATCTCCCCTTCCCCTACTGCATCCCTAAACCAGCCCAGTTCGTCCCCTCCCCCCACTGCACCACACAACCAGCCCAGCTCTTCCCCCCAACCCACTGCATCCCAAAACCAGTCCAACCTGTCTCTGCCTCCCTAACCGGTTCTTCCTCTCACCCATCCCTTCCTCCCACCCCAAGCCGCACCCCCAGCTACCTACTAACCTCATCCCACCTCCTTGACCTGTCCGTCTTCCCTGGACTGACCTATCCCCTCCCTACCTCCCCACCTACACTCTCTCCACCTATCTTCTTTACTCTCCATCTTCGGTCCGCCTCCCCCTCTCTCCCTATTTATTCCAGTTCCCTCTCCCCATCCCCCTCTCTGATGAAGGGTCTAGGCCCGAAACGTCAGCTTTTGTGCTCCTGAGATGCTGCTTGGCCTGCTGTGTTCATCCAGCCTCACATTTTATTATCTTGGAATTCTCCAGCATCTGCAGTTCCCATTATCTCTAACAAAGTATGGAGCTGGATGAACACAGCAGGCCAAGCAGCATCCTAGGGGCACAAAAGCTGACGTTTCGGGCCTCGACCCTTCATCACCTTTTCTGATGAAGGGTCGAGGCTCGAAACGTCAGCTTTTGTGCTCCTAAGGTTCAGTACGCAAGTTCTTTAGTATTCTATCCTACCCATCCCTGATGTTTTAAAGTGAATTCTTTCATTGTATGCAGGCAGTGCTGGCTGAGCTAACACTTATTGCCCATCCCAAATTGCCGTTGAGAAAATGATGGTGACATGACTTCTTGAACCACTGCTGACCATAAATATAAGCACATCCACAATTAGGGAGGGAAGTGCAATTAACTCCTGCATATAAATCTGTTATAAACTCTGATTGTGATAAGATAAAGTATCATACAATTTCCTGACATATCCCTGCTTCTTTGTTTTCAAAGTACAGAGTCATATTTACCAGATAGCCTTTCATGCTCTAGAACAGTTTGGAAAATGGCTGTCGGAACATCCATTGTTCAGTAATCTTTGCATTGTCAGGAAGATCGTTTCCGGAGTGAGACGCAACTCAAGTGAGTTTAAGTTTCGGGGACTTTGGAGACAGTGTGGGAATTCGGTGCAGAGGGGAAGAGGTAAGAATTTTTTAACAGAATAAATTGAAGCAGATCAGGCTTCAAAACCAAGTGTGACATCACAGGAAAGCTGTAAGTTTAATGGTTCATAATAGCTGTTAATTTAACTATCTATTATAGGTCACTGACAGAAACAAAATTAGAAATTTCTGGAAAACTCCGCAGTCCAGTTATTTAAATGTACACCTTATCTGAAACGAGGTGAATGAGCTTGTGGCACAGATTGAAATTTGCAGGCACTATGTTGTGGGTTTGACAGAGATGTGGCTGGAAGGGGATCAGCGTTGGGAACTAAATATCCAAGGATCCTATCAAAGGACAGACAGAGAGGCAGAGGGGTGGGTAAAGAAATAAAGTTAAATCAATAGCAAGAAGTGATACATCTTTGGAAGGCATAGGATCTGTGTGGATAGAGGTGAGGAACTGCAAAGACAAAAAAAGACCTTGATGGGACTTTTGTACAGGCTTCCTAGCAGTTGCCAGGATGTGGGAAAGAAAATAAACTAGGAGATAGAAAAGGCATGTAAGAACGGCACTATTACATTAATCATGCGGTACTTCAATATGCAGGTGGACTGGCAGCAGATACCAAGAAAAGGAACTTGTGCAATGTCTACGAGATTTTTTTTTACCACAGCTCACTAGGGAACAGACAATCTGGATTTGGTGATGTGTAACGAGGCAGAGTAGATTAGATAGCTTGATGTAAGGCGGGGGCCAGTGACCATAGTACAATAGAATTCACCATGTGTTTTGAGAGGGAGAAGTTTGAATCAGATGTAACAGTATTACAGCTGAGTAAAGGTAACTACAAAGGCATGAGGGAGGAGTTGCCCAGAGTTCATTGAAAGGGGGCCCTAGCAGGGAAGATGGTAGAGCAGCAATGGCAGGTGTTTCTGGGCAATTTGGGATGCCCAACAGAAATTCATCCGAAGGAAGAAGAAACACACTAAGGGGTGGACAAGACAAGCATAGCTGACAAGGGAAATAAGGGACAGCATGAAAGCAAAACAAAAATCATACAATATAGTGATGATCAGCGGAAAGACTTTAAAAACCAGCAGAGGATAACCAGAGAAAAGCAATATGGGGAGAAAAGTTGAAATAAAAGGGTAAGTCAGCTAGTGAAATATCGGAAGATTGCAAGAGCTTTTTTAGATATATCAAAGGGAGAGGTAAGAATAAACATTGGTTCACTGGAAAATGGGGTTGGGGAACTAGAAATGGGGAACAAAGAAATGGCAATGTGACTGAATAGGCACTTTGCATCAATATATACAGTGGAAGACACAACCCGCATACCAGAACTTCGAAAGAGTCAGGAGGTAGATGTGAGTGTGGAGGAAAAAGAGAAGGTGCTGGGGAAGCTGAAAGGTCTGAAGGTGGATAAATCACCCAGACCAGAGGGAGGACACCGCAAGTTCTGAAGGAGATAGCTGAGGAGATTATAGAGGCATTGGGGGTGATGTTTCAGGTGTCACTGGAGTTAGTGAGCATTCCAGAGGACTGGGAATTTGTCAGTGTAACAACCCTGGTTTAGAAGGGAGTATGTGGATTGCCTTTTCTCCTTCCTCCATGTTTGGGTGCGGGGGGCTGAGGTGGTGCCAGTCCTGCTCTCAACAGGGCAGCCAACATTCACCATTTCCCTGACTGACTGGTTCAATCAAATGTTGTTGTTCATCTCAGCTTGTAGCTGGAGGCCAAGATGATTTCTTCACAACAGCCCACAGCCAGTAGGCAGCTTTCCTCTCCATGGTTCATTGTTGTCACATGTACCAAGATACAGTGAAAAGTGTTGTTTTGCGTGCTCTTCAAGCAGATTGTACCATACAAAGTGCATCAGGATAGCAGAAAAGAGTGCCTTTTAGAATTGCTCCCTGATTGGTCGACAGAATTAGACTTTTACCTCCTGGCACCCTTTTTCCAGCAGCTTGTTCTACCCTGTGACATCTCTGCTCATTCTCCCTGTTGCTTTATAAAAAAGGAAAATGTTGTAGAAACTCAGGAGCTTAGGCAGCATCTGTGGAGAGAGAAACAGAGTTAATGTATCGAGTTTCATATGAGTCTTCTTGGAAACATAGTACTTTAGCTCCAAAGAAGAGTCATTTCAGTCTCGAACTGTTGACTCTATTTTTCTCTCCACAGATGCTGCCAGAGCTGTTGAGTTTCTATACACTTTGTTTCTATAGCATCCTCAGTGCTTTGTTTTTACTTCCTATTGGACTGTATACAAACAACTGCACACTTATCTGGGAGCAATAAATTTGTGCCGAATCCATGAGTTCAGGATAAAATTCTTCAGCTTGTGCTGTGACAATCCAATAAAGTTGATTTCAGCAACTTTAAACAACAGAAACGATTCAAACAGTTCTCCAAGTGCAGCAAGTGCTAATAGATGTCAATCAGCAACTGACTGGAAAGTTATTAATGTTTCCTTTGAATACTACTCATGAAGGGTGGGTTCCTTGCTGCTGACAAATGTGCGTTCAGATGTATAAGTTTAAAAGAGAAAGTTAGCCAGAAGGCTGCATTCTAAAATACTCATGCTGGCATTAAACCAAGGTTACTTGCTGGTTATTTGGTCCAATCAGGGAGCCCTGGCTGACATATAAAAAGGGGAGTGTCAGAGATGCTGACTCTCAATTAGGTTGTACTAAAGTCAAGAACTGTTCATGTGCAAACAAAGGGTGACATTGTTTCAGACATTGCCCTGTGTGGAGTTATTTCAGGAAAAGACTGGGGGGTCTGAATGGCCTACTCCTGTTTCTATATAAGTGTGAGGGGATTTTCAGGATCAAGAGTTAGATGTCATGGGGAGGGAGGTTGGTAGCAAAAGCAGGGTAAGTCTTTCAGAGGGCTACTCCCTTTTCAATGTCATATGGCAAGTTTTTTACTTAATTTGCTCATGAGCTGTAGGCATCGCTGGCTGGACCAGCAATTATAACCCATCCCTTATTTGTCCCTTGATCTGAGTGGCTTGTTACGGTTATTCCGGAGGGCAGTTAAGATTCAATAACATTGCAGTAGTTCTGGAATCACATGTAGGCCAGCAGTTTACTGCCCGACAGGATACTAATTAGTCAGATGGGTTTTCATTACAAATGTCAACGGCTACATGGTTGCAATTAGACCAGCTTTTAATGCCAGTCTGAATTCAAATTCCACCAACTGCTGCCTAGGCATGAGCCTGGGTTTCTGGATTTCTGGTCCTTTTGAAATGACCACTGTTCCATTGCCTCCTTTGTGCCATTGAAGTAATATTGGTACTGGTGGAATGAGGCCCTTAAGTGTGTACTAATTTCTCATTTAAGTACTTCAATTATTGGCGAGTTAGGAAATCTGCAAACTTAACCAGGCTGAGCACAGCGGGATCCCAATCCCCTAACCTGATTAAAAGCTGCTTGTTAAATTCCACCCTTAACTTTATCCCTATACAATCAAGTTACTACTTATTTATTGAAACCAAGTTTTGAGATATGTATTTGCAGCAGAGTTCCAGCTTCCTCCAAAATTCCATTTATTACTTCAGATCCTGGATGAATTAGGTCAACAGGTATTATCATTTTAATTGGATTTAACAGATTTAAATCTGCTTGTGTATCTACCAGAATAGGGTAAGGAAGCTGAGATAGCAAGGTGTAGAGCTGGGTGAACACAGCGGGTCAAGCAGCATCAGAGGAGCAGGAAAGCTGACGTTTCGGGCCTAGACCCTTCTTTAGAAAATGAGTAAGGAAGCTGATTCCTGCAAGTAATTGTTAGCTCAATGTCACAAGTTGCAACAGCCTCTGAGATGCTAATCTAACTTTAATTACATCTGGAAAGAATAGCCATGTTCTATCACTGAAACTTGATGGGATGAATGTCTTTATAGCAGAGAAATTAAATCAAAGTGTAATTGGCTGTTTTGTTCCCATATTTCATTCTGCATTTATACCACAGAATAAATTATTCCCGAAATTCTATTATACCATTAGCTGTGAAATCAGTCAAGGTGATTGTGTGGTAAATTAAAATCACATGCATTTCTGAGGTTCAGGGGGTACATTAAGGCATATTAATAGGTAGGCATATAGGGAGATTCACCTGTATGGGCATGATACTTATCAAATTTTTCTCTTCATATTTGGTGTGCACATGTTGTTGCACACTATGGATAAATATTGGTATTTACGCTAATTAGCTGCTTTTTTGAGATAATCAGAACAATCAGTAAGTACAATCAGTTTCATTTATTATCACAAGTTTTGCCAGGCAAGGAGTTAGTTTCATTGCCAGGTGTGAGGACATGCAATATATAGGCTTTTGGGTGCTCTAGCTAGAGGCAGAATAACAAAATACAGCTAAAATCAATCATGACTTGGCTGTCTGCACTAGAATTTTCACCATGAACTTATGCAACCCATGGTTACACAACTTCTAACTAGCATTTTAAATATTTTCTAATCAATCTATTCAAAGATCTTATTGCAGACCTCTGGAGCAGGTGAGACTTGAACTTGGGTCATCTTGGCTCAAAGTTGGGGTAACTGCCACTGTGCCACCATAACCAACATAGCATATGGAATTACCAATGCTCCAGAACTGCCTTGGCAACTTTAGAAATTGAAGATTAAGTCCTTGAATGTTGCTGAAAACATCACAGGCGTATTTAACAATGTGTATGTTAATATCTATATTCTTTGAACTTCTTTTAATTATAAAAGTTTGCAGTAAGGAAATGTTATTGGTATGGATTGATCATTCGGTCTGGGATGATTGGAAGCCCAAGGTCATGTGATGAAACCTCAAGTATTATGTCTGGCAAGAGTTGGCAGCTCTGTTGTTATCCTAAGCATTGGTCTAGAGCTCTGAGCTCATTTCCTTGCAGCTAAGCATTTGGGCTATGATTGACAACAAGCACAAGAGAGTGATGGGGATAAAACATTCTAAGATCACTTCCCCTTGGATCTCAAGTTAAATTGATTGGCCATTTGCCAGTGACTCAGAACTATAAAGTTTTGTTTCCAAATTTGGACACGTTCTACTCGATGATTTTACAGATCTCCTACTTTCAACGGCCCTTCTTCTAGACTCCTGCAATTGGTCACTCAACATGCCGAGCATCATGAAGCCTCACCTTCCCATGTCTTTTCAAAGTGTCCTGGTTTTGACTTTTGAACATCTGGTCACCCTAATAAAGTAAGCAGAATTGTTATTCCTTTTAAGATAATGAAGACAGCAGTCCACAAAGTATGGATGACTGCAAGTCTTTGACTGGCACTTGCCAATTGATCACAATTACGAGCACAAGGAATTAAAACTTGTAAGCTGTTAGGCTGTCTCACTGGAACAGAGAAACATAGAAATTGAAGTACGCCATATAATGTCTGATTAATTTCTTAATCGTCCCACTCTATGAACCAAGAACTTAATAATACCAATTACGAAATGTTCAGGAACGATTGGGAGCAGACAAAAGGGATGGCATCTTTAATCAAGGAACTATTGTAGCTGTAAAAGGGGATGCTGCGATTCTGGGGTCAAAGATTATGATCGTAACAATGGAAAGTAAAAAGTGTGTGAAGAGTAAATGAAATGTGTATAAAGGAACTACATTTAGGGGGATATGATGGCAGGTGAGGCAGGGTCGGAAAAATTGGGCATAACAGCAATGCTGCCACCTATGCTCTCACCTGGTCTGTTGTAATTTTACCAGCAGCTGTGGAGGAGTTGGATGCCTCATGGCCAAAGGGCTAATTGTGACCAATCCTTAATGTCCTAGGGACTGCTTTTGCTAATGCTGTTGGGGAGGATTTAAGCTAATGTGGCAGGGGGATGGGATCCAAATGAGGAGGTTAGTGGATAGTAAGGAGGTAGTAACTAAAGCCTGTAAGGGAGTAGATAATGAAGTCAGCGTGACTAAGGGGAAGAGTAGGCAGAGAGCAGATGATGAAGGCAGAGGGACAGGTGGTCTGAGGTGCACTTGTTTTAATGCGAGGAGTGTAGTAGGTAAGGCAGATGCACACTTAGGGCTTGGACTAGTACCTGGGAGTATGATGTTATTGCTGTTAGTGAGACTTGGTTGAGGGAAGGGCAAAATTGGCAACAAAATATCCCAGGATATAGATGCTTCAGGCAGGATAGAGAGGGAGGTAAGAGGGGTGGAGGAGTTGTATTACTGTTCAAAGAGGATATCACAGCTGTGCTAAAGGAGGATACTATGGAGCACTCGAGCAGTAAGGCAATATGGGTAGAGCTCAGAAATAGAAAGGATGCAGTAACAATGTTGGGGCTGTACTACAGGCCTCCCAACAGTGAGCGTGAGACAGAGATACAAATATATAGACAGATTATGGAAGATGTAGGACCAACAGTGTGGTGGTGATGAGAGATTTTAATTTTCCCAACATTGACTGGGATTCACTTAGTGTTAGGGGTCTAGATGGAGTAGAAATTGTAAGGAGCATCCAGGAGGGTTTTATAGAGCAGTATGTAAATAGTCCAACTCAGGAAGGGGCCATATTGGACCTGGTGTTGGGGAATGAGCCCGGTCAGGTGGTCGAAGTTTCACTAGGGAATAACCTTGGGAATAGTGATCACAATTCCGTAGGTTTTAGAATACTGATGGACAAAGACAAGACTGGTCCTAAAGGAAGAGTGCTGAATTGGGGGAAGGCCAACTACAGCAAAATTTGGCAGGAGCTGGGGAATGTGGATTGGGAGCAGCTGTTTGAGGGTAAATCCATATTTGATATATGGGAGGCTTTTAAAGAGAGGTTGATTAGAGTGCAGGACAGACATGTCTCTGTGAAAATTAGGGATAAAAAGGATAAGATTAGGGAATCATGGAAGACAGGTGAAATTGTGAGACTAGCAAAGAGGAAAAAGGATTCATACAGAAGGTCTAGTCAACTGAAAACAGATGAAGCTTTGGAAGAATATTGGGAAAGTAGGACCAATCTGAAATGAGGAACTAAGAGGGCTAAAAGGGGTCACGAAATGTCTCTAGCAAACAGGGTTAAAGAAAATCCTAAAGTATTTATTCATACATAAGCAGCAAGAGGGTAACTAGAGAAAAGGTTGGCCCACTCAAGGACAAAGGAGGGAAGTTACACAAGAAGTCAGAAAAAATGAGTGAGATTCTTAATGAGTACTTTGAGTTGGTATTCACTGAGGAGACGGACATGACAGATGTTGAGGTTAGGGTTTGATGTTTGATTACTCTAGGTCAAGTCGGCATAAGGGGCGGGGAAGTGTTGGGCATTCTAAAAGGCATTAGGGTGACAAATCCCCAGGTCCGGATGGGATCTATCTTATGGTCTATCCCAGATTACTGAGGGAAGCGAGAGAGGAAATATTTGGGGCCTTAACAAATATCTTTGCAGCATCCTTGAGCACAGGTGAGGTTCCGGAGGACTGGAGAATTGCTAATGTTGTCCCCTTGTTTAAGAAGGGTAGCAAGGATAATCCAGGTAATTATAGACTGGTGAGCCTGACGTCAGTGGTGGGGAAGCTGCTGGAGAAGATACTGAGGAATAAGATCTATTTACATTTGGAAGAAAATGGGCTTATGAGTGATAGGCAACATGATCTTTTGCAGGGAAGGTCACGTCTTACCAACCTGATAGAATTCTTTGAGGAAGTGACAAAGTCGATATATGAGGAAAGGGCTATGGAATGTCATTTACATGGACTTTAGTAAGGCGTTTTATAAGGTTCCCCATGGTGGGCTGATGGAGAAAGTGTGGTCACATGGGGTCCAATGTGTACTAGCTAAATGGATAGAGAACTGGCTAAGCAACAGGATTCAGAGGGTTGTAATGGAAAGGAGTTTCTCAAAAGTGGAGAAGTGTGACTGGTGGTATTCCACAGGGATTCATGTTGGGACCACTGTTGTTTGTGATTAGATTAGATTCCCTACAGTGTGGAAACAGGCCCTTCAGCCCAACAAGTCCACACTGTCCCTTGGAGCATCCCACCCAGACCCATTCCCCTCAAACCCACACACCCTGAACATGACGGGCAATTTAGTATGGCCAATCCACCTAGCCTGCACATCATTGGACTGTGGGAGGAAACCAGAGCATCCAGAGAAGACCCATGCAGACAGGGGGAGAATGTGCAAACTCCACACAGACAGTTGCCCGAGGCTGGAATCGTACCTGGGTCCCTGATGCTGCGAGGCTGCAGTGCTAACCACAGAGCCACCGTGCCACACAATATACATAAATGATCTGGAGGAACATATGGATGGTCAGATTAGCAAGTTTGCAGATGGCATTAAGGTTGGTGGAGTAGCAGATAGTGAAGGGGACTGTCGGAGAATGCAGCAGAGTATAGATTGATTGGAGAATTAGGCGGAGAAATGGCAGATGGAGTTCAATCCAGACAAATGCGAGATTATGCATTTTGGAAGATCCAATTCAAGAGCGACCTATATGGTAAATGGAAAAGCCCTGGGAAAAATAGATGCACACAGAAATCTAGGTGTTCAGGTCCATTGTGCCCTGAAGGTAGCAACACAGGTGAATACAGTGGTCAAGACCGTGTATGGCATGCTTTCATTCATCAGATGGGGTACTGAGCACAAGAGTTGGCACGTCATGTTACAGTTGTATAGGACTTTGGTTTGATCACATTTGGAATACTGCGTACAGTTCTGGTTGCCACATTACCAAAAGGATGTGGATGCTTTGGAGAGGGTGCAGAGGAGGTTCACCAGGACGTTGCCTGGTATGGAGGGAGCTAGCTATGAAGGGAGTTTGAGTAGATTAGGATTATTTACATTAGAAAATTGGACGTTGAGGTGGGACCTGATGAGCTCTACAAAATCATAAGAGATATAGACAGGGTGGATAGCAAGAAGCTTTTTCCCAGAGTGGGGGACTCAATTACTAGGGGTCACGATTTCAAGGTGAGAGGGGATAAGTTTAAGGGAGATATGCGTGGCAAGTTCTTTACGCAGAGGGTGGTGGGTGCCTGGAATGCGTTGCTAGCGTTGGTGGTACAGGCGGGTACGATAGAGTCATACATGAATGGGCAGGGAGCAGACAGATACAGATCTTTGGAAACTAGGCGACAGGTTTAGGTAGATGATCTGGATTGGCGCAGGCTTGGAGGGTCGAAGGGCCTGATCCTGTGCTGTATTTTTTTTTGTTTTTTGTTCTTTGTTCTAAAGTAGCCAATAAATGGCTATTGAAGGGTTTTGTCCCATTGGCAATGTGAGTTTACTGGATTGGGGAGGTTTGGGGCCTAGCCTGACAGGTGAAACCTGGCAGAATGCTGACTGTTCAATGCTGGAGAGGCTGCCTCCTTAATTGAGCCTGCTGTGCCCTTCAGAACCTAGCCTCCCCAAGCTAATTTCCCTCTTCCAAGTTTCCCCTTCCAGCTGAGACTAGATGGTTTCAACCTTTTGGCCCTCTCTCTGGAGCTTGCCAGCCTGGTTCCAGCAGCCCCATAACTACTTTTAACTCTATAACTTTGACCCTGTAACTTCATGACCCCTGCTGGTTAAATTCTAAATATGATCACCGTTGAAAGGGTTGCCATCGGGATAATACAGTGTCAGCCATTTGACTCATTGGTAATTCACATTAGCAGAACCTCCCTGTGATGGGTTTGGAAGACTCAAATCAAGCTGAAACAGGCCTGACAACTATTAATTGGCTGCAGGGCAAGCCAGTACAAGAGGAGTGGGCTCAACCCTGACTTTTATCCTGAAGGAAGAGTACCCCTCCCTATACCAAATTCAATCCACTAAGTATGTGACCAGCCCATCGAGGAAGGAAGCTGTGCTGGATCTAATTCTGGTGAATGTAATGGAGCACATCTCAGTGGGAGAATATCTCAGGGGCACCAATGATATCATCACCATCAAATTTAGAAAGGTTCTGGACTAGGTGTAATCAAAGCTTAAAATGTTTAACTGGAGTTGGATATCCCCCAGGTGCAAGATTTCACCTTGTGGATTGGACCAAGCTGAATCTAATGGTGGCACACTTGCTCCCTCAGTATTTGCTCAGATATTGCTGACATGCATTCACCATGCCATCTCTGTTAGAGCACTGGTGTCTCAGGCAGTGCCAAAGGCTATCAGTACTGTCATACTGACATGTTCTTTCATGTAGATACATGGACAGGCTGTCTATCATTAGGGATCTGTACAGTGGGGGCCAGGGAGGTCATCTTTATTACTGGCACACCAAGATACCAATCGAACACCTCCAATATGTGCCAATTCCCAGCACAACAAACACATCACACACTTATTCGACCAAACGACCATGCCGGAAACCTGGTGGGGTCTGGTCCTCAGCTCAGTTGGGATGGGGGGAGGTGAAGGAAATGGCTGTCTGCCATGGCTCCTGGTACCATCAATCATCTGCTTGGAATGCTCGCAGTTGAGAGATCTATTCCATATGATCACCATCAGTAATGATGGGAATTACACATTGTCACAGTAGTCAAGACTGATCAGTCGTCAAGGGGCTGCTCACCCAAGTTAGTCAGAGTTTTGGACTAATACAGTCCTGGTCACCTGTCTATTGATTGTCACTCAGGATGGTAGAGGCAGCTGTGGATCGCTGTCAAAGGGATGTGATGCCATTGTGTCAAAGGGCACAAGGGGGAAAGAAGAGGCATTTGTAGGGGTAGGAGTAAGAACAGTGACATGGGGAATCTCAAGGTGAGTGGGGGATAGGTGGAACAGCTTCACAGAGCATGGTAATGACAATCCCTGTGGTTTCCACAGAGGGAGCACACAGGAGCAGTTTAGCAATCAGTAAAGTGTAATGTAGGGGCTCAAGGGTAGGGAAGAGTATTGGAGGTGAAGTTCGATATGTTGTGTTTCCATACTGGGGAATGGGTAGAAATGGGCTGTCAGGGTACTGGATGGTAAAAGGGGATATGGTGGCTCTGTGAGGGTACCTGGCAATTAGGTGGAGCCCAGTGTTGACAGTACTGATTGCAAGCTGCATTCCTAGCCAAGCAGGCACTCCTTTGTCAAAAGTGTGCTGGTCACTCAACCAGAGTGGCAAATTCACCACGTTGCTGGACATACTGAGGTTGAAACTGAAAGGATGAAAGAGGCATAACTGTGGTTATTGGGGTGGTGCATGTGTCACTCTATGGAGGAGTGTTTGCAGCCTTCATCTGCAGGGTATGTCACCATCGACCATTCTGAGACCTAACAAGTTCTTTGTATTTTCCTGACAAATGTTATTTCCAGCAGGAGTGTTATGCCCAGAGGCATATTGGTAACCCTTCTCTCGATGGCAAAGGCTGATACAGGAACAGCAGGGCTGAAAGCAAGCCTAGGAGCAGCAGTGGGTTGCCCCAGAGGATGAGGTGCAGCCAGCTCAGGAAGAGAGGTCACAATTGCAACTCCTACCAGCCCAACCCCCACCCAAAACCGGATGCGTGGGCTGTGCAGGAGGCACACAGGTTTTCAGCTCCTACTTCATTTCCTGTGAATGGTCAAGGGGCAGTGGCAGCACTGATATCATGTATCCCAGGACCCCATGATGAATGAGACTAGATGCTGGAGCAGGACCTGAGGGCTTGCAGGAGTTGGAGGTTATACTTTCCCAGAGGCTCCCAAAGTAAAGGACACTTAGAACTTCTGTGTGACCAGCGAGTGATGGGTGACCTGTGTAGGATCACTCGGTGGTGCACTCACAAATACATCAGGACGGTCGCTGCTGTTATCTGTGCAAGATCACACCCGTTCATTTCATTCCCTTATGACAAAGTCCATAACCTGGACAATAGGGTTCAGAAACAAAGCTGGGTTCTTCAGGCATACAGTACCATTGACTGCACACCGTGACGCCGTATAAAAGAATGCAGAATTCATCGACAGGAATGGGTCCTGTTTTTAAGTCTATACAATCCGTGATCATGGTTACCACCTCCTGGAAGTGTGCGTCCATTACCCTGGCTGCTGTCATGACTCCAACATTCTGGAGCACTCTTGTGTACCTGCTGCCTTTTAGGTTACTGCTTCACAAGGGTAACACGCAGTGACCATGGCTCACAACGGCATTTTGTAACCCCCTGACTGATGCAGATACAGTGTTTAAAATACTATGCATGCTTCAATAAGACCATGGTGGAGCAGGTGATAGGACTGCTGAGATACTTTTCCACTGCTTGAACCAATCCATTGGGACCCAGCAGTGGAGTCTGGACAGAGTGTCTCAGATCAGCCTGCAGTGTTGAGCTTTGCACAGTTAGAGAGCCATAGAACCATACAGCACAGAAACAGACCCTTTGGTCCAACTCGTCCATGCTGACCAGCTTTCCCAAACTAAGCTAATTCCATTTGTCTGCATTTGGCCTATAACCCTCTAACCCTTTCCTATTCAAGTACCTGTCCAAATGTCTTTTTAAATGTTGTAACTATACATGCATCTATCATTTCAGCTGACAGTGCATTCCATGTGTGCACCACCCACTCTGTGAAAAATATCTCTCCTCTCGAATGCCTTTGCTCTTCAGCTTATCTATGCCCCTCATGATTTTATGAACTGCTTTGAGATTATACCTCAGCCTCTTATGCTTCAGGGAAAATAGTCCCAGCCTATCCAGCATCTCCTTATAACTCAAGTCCTCTAGTCCCGGTAACACTCTTGTAAATCTTTTCTGCGTGCTTTCCAATTTAAAAATGTCCTTACCATAGCAGGGTGACCAAAACCATACACTGTACTCCAAAAATGGCCTCAGTAATGTCCTGTACAGCCACAACATGACGTCCCAATTCCTACACTCAATGCTCTGACCAATGAAGGCAAGCGTGCTAAATACCTTCTTAACCACCCTGTCTATCTGCAATGCAACTTTCAAAGAACTATGTACCTAAACTCTGGTTCTCTGTATTTGATAACACTCTCCAGGGCACTACCGTTAACTGTGTGTGTCCAGCCCCGATATGCTTTACCAAAATGCAACACCTCCATTTATCAAAATTAAATTTCATCTGCCACTCCTCAGCCCATTGGCCCATTGGAGCAGGCAATTAGGCACTGAGAGAATGGAAGCAGTCTGCTGTGTAGGAGGTGGACTTTGGGGAGGAGAAAGCTCTTGTTTGTGACTGAGCTCAGCTGTGTCAGCTGCTACAAGCTAGACAGGACTTCATTCACTTCTGGTTCCAGCAGATGAGAGCTGACTGCAGCAGAGCCATCATGGAATATAAAATCGCCATTTGTTTTTATGCTAACATTTGGTTAGCATTGTAGCCTCAGGTTGTTTTGCTGGTGTCACTGTTGCAGCCTGTAAATAAAAGCTCATGTTTAGAATTGGTCCATTGCTTATCTGTTCCTCTGTTGGATTATGACAAGATGTAATCCACGGTGGGCATTAAGGCCAGAGTAACGGTGACCTAGAGAGAGTGTTTAGATAGGAAGTAGTGACAGACAGGCAGACTGAATAGCCTGGTGCTGAAACAGTGATGAAGGTGACGGAATGGTTTTCTATGTGCAAGGGAGTATGGTGGATTTGTGGCTGCTGCACCATTATGTTGCCCAGTGAGAGTCAATAGTGGATTACCAATGCTTGTTCAGTGCACAATGGCCTTTCCCAGGTGGTGCGGGCATAAGAGATGCCTGTCTTTCCACAGATAATGGGAACTGCAGATGCTGGAGATTCCAAGATAATAAAATGTGAGGCTGGATGAACACAGCAGGCCAAGCAGCATCTCAGGCTCCTGAGATGCTGCTTGGCCTGCTGTGTTCATCCAGCCTCACATTTTATTACCCTGTCTTTCCACAGATATCCACTGAGTGATGAGTTGATCTGGGAATAGCACGTGGTAAGGTGAGGTGGAATCAGATGTGAGGGATATCATGGGTGAGGGTAGGTGGTTACTTAAGAGTGTTTTGTGAGCTGACATGAGAAATCTTTCTAGGTCTTGCAGAAGAAAACCTTCCAAAAAAAAACTTGAGGGAACTGGTACTTAAAAATACACAATTTTTTGTTGCAGCCAAACAAAATGGCTGTAAACAGGGGAGTTGATTCGACCATCCTCACCTGGTCATAACAGTACTTCAAAGAAGAAGAGCTTCCTCCACTATATGAATAAATCAGCATTCTTTCTAAAATGACTTAGAACATCAGCGGCTTTAACTTTAAATCATCTGTTTGTCCTCTGTTCCAGCAGAAGAGATGCTTGAATGTGTATTATACCCCAGCAAATTACATGGATATTCTACACACAGTATATAATTCATTGATAGCAATCACTTTACTGCTTTTGGCAGTTGCCTTGGCTAAAGCCCAAGCAATTTAACGTAATCGTGCCACAATATATTTGTCAAAACTATAGCAAATTTAAATCTTGTCAAAAATTATCAATCTCAGCAGCAAATATGGTTGTTAAATGAACTAACAATCCTCCCATTGAATTGGATGTTTCAGATTGTTCTGCAGTTTCTTCTCGACAGCATAACCTGTGTTAATTAAACTCAGAGAATGACACTGTCAATAATGTAGGGAACATTGGGACTTGCATTCCTTACTGAAATTTCTAACATATAGAGATCTGTTCCAGTTAATCACACTCAATAATTCATCAAGATTAGTGAGCTTGAATTTTGTTGGCAATTAGATTGCAGGTTCTTACTCGGGGCTAATGATCTAAAGGATTTTATTACTGATACAGAAGCCATACAGAATACTGCTCCAATGTTTAAGAATGGAATAAAAAAGCCTGAAGCAAAAATGGGCAGCAAAGATGACACAGCAGCACCCTTCTACCTGACAGTACAGCTGGGTGTTTTTGAAGCCTAAAATGGGTTCTTTACATGGGTTCCCCATTGTATTAGTTAGGGAAGGCTCTTCAAACTGAGATAATAAAATGTGAGGCTGGATGAACACAGCAGGCCAAGCAGCATCTCAGGAGCACAAAAGCTGACGTTTCGGGCCTAGACCCTTCATCAGAGAGGGGGATGGGGAGAGGGAACTGGAATAAATAGGGAGCGGGGGGAGGTGGACCGAAGATGGAGAGTAAAGAAGATAGGTGGAGAGAGTATAGGTGGGGAGGTAGGGAGGGGATAGGTCAGTCCAGGGAAGACGGACAGGTCAAGGAGGTGGGATGAGGTTAGTAGGTAGCTGGGGGTGCGGCTTGGGGTGGGAGGAAGGGATGGGTGAGAGGAAAAGCCGGTTAGGGAGGCAGAGACAGGCCTCCCTAACCGGCTCTTCCTCTTACCCATCCCTTCCTCCCACCCCAAGCCGCACCCCCAGCTACCTACTAACCTCATCCCACCTCCTTGACCTGTCCGTCTTCCCTGGACTGACCTATCCCCTCCCTACCTCCCCACCTATACTCTCTCCACCTATCTTCTTTACTCTCCATCTTCGGTCCGCCTCCCCCTCTCTCCCTATTTATTCCAGTTCCCTCTCCCCATCCCCCTCTCTGATGAAGGGTCTAGGCCCGAAACGTCAGCTTTTGTGCTCCTGAGATGCTGCTTGGCCTGCTGTGTTCATCCAGCCTCACATTTTATTATCTTGGAATTCTCCAGCATCTGCAGTGCCCATTATCTCTGATGCTCTTCAAACTGAGTTCATTTTTCATGCAGGTACAGGCAACAGTAGAGATGCTTGAAATATTTAACTTGAAATTGATTGAGAGGTGTACATTTCTCAAACTATGAAATGATTCACTATAATTTTTTAAAGTCACTTTCAGTAATTTTAAAGCTGCTTATGCATGGGGGATGGATACATCTCATTGTTAGACTTAACACATTGCGGAGCTGGAGGACCACAGCAGGCCAGGCAGAGTCAGAGGAGCACGAAAGTTGATGTTTCTGAAGAAGGGTCCTGACCTGAAACGCCAACTTTCCTGCTCCTCTGATGTTGCCTGGCCTGCTGTGTTCTTCCAGCTCCATACTGTGTTATCTCTGACTCCAGCATCAGCAGTTCTTACTATCTCTCATTGTTAAACTTGCTTTTTCTTTGTTGATAAATACTTTTTCAACTATCTTAAGGAAAGACATTAGACTACCATCATTAAATACATTAAGGAAGAATTGAATTGTATTGACTTGAATTGAATCAGTTTTATTGTCTTTTTATTGGAGGAAAAATGTAGGGAGTGAAGGGATATTCTTATGAGAAGAGGTTCGGTTGGTTGGGCTTGTACTCATAGAACATAGAACATAGAACATTACAGCACAGTACAGGCCCTTCAGCCCTCAATGTTGTGCCGACCTGTCATACCAATCTCAAGCCCATCTAACCTACACTATTCCATGCACGTCCATATGCTTATCCAATGATGACTTAAATGTACCTAAAGTTGGCGAATCTACTACTGTTGCAGGCAAAGCGTTCCATTCCCTTACTACTCTCTGAGTAAAGAAACTACCTCTGACATCTGTCCTATATCTTTCACCCCTCAATTTAAAGCTATGCCCCCTTGTGCTCGCCGTCAACATCCTAGGAAAAAGGCTCTCCCTATCCACCCTATCTAACCCTCTGATTATTTTATATGTTTCAATTAAATCACCTCTCAACCTTCTCTCTCTAACGAAAACAGCCTCAAGTCCCTCAGCCTTTCCTCGTAAAACCTTCTCCTCTGCACCCTTTCCAAAGCTTCCACATCCTTCTTATAACGCGGTGACCAGAACTATACACAATACTCCAAGTGCGGCCGCACCAGAGTTTTGTACAGCTGCAGCATAACCTCTTGGTTCCGGAACTCGATCCCTCTATTAATAAAAGCTAAAACATTGTATGCCTTCTTAACAGCCCTGTCAACCCGGGTGGCAGCTTTCAAGGATTTGTGTACATGGACACCGAGATTTCTCTGCTCATCTACACTACCAAGAATCTTACCATTAGCCCAGTACTTTGCCTTCCGGTTACTCCTACCAAAGTGCATCACCTCACACTTGTCCGCATTAAACTTCATTTGCCACCTCTCAGCCCAGCTCTGCAGCTTATCTATGTCTCTCTGCAACCTACAGCATCTTTCATCACTATCCACAACTCCACCGACCTTCGTGTCATCTGAAAATTTACTAACCCATTGGAGTTTAGAAGAATGAGAGGTGACCTTAGTGAAATATACATGATCTTTAGAAGACTTGACAGAATCTTACAGCTTGTGTTCCTATGTATCTGCTGCCTTTTCCCTTCCAGATGAAAGTGATCATGGGTTTGGATGTTTCAGTCTGCAGAACTTTGGTGAATTTCTGCAGTGCATCTTGTAGATAGTACACACTGCTACTACTGGGAGTCAGTGATAGAAGGAGTGGATGCTTGTGGGTGTGGTGATAATCAAGCAGGTTGTTTGTCTTGCTTCTTGAGTATTTTTGGAACTGCACCCAACCAGACAAATGGTGAGTTTCTATCACAAACTTACTTGTAACTTGTCAATGATGCACAAGCCTTGAGGAGTCAGGAGGTGAATTACTCACCACAGTATTCCTAGCCTCTGACCTGCTCTTGTAGCCACTGTATTTATATGCTGAGTCCAGCTGAGTTTCTGGTGAATGATAACCCCTAGATGTTGATAGTGGGAGATTTAGTGATGGTAACACCACTGAATGTCAAGGGGTGATGATTTGATTGTCTCTTATTGGTGGTGGTCATTGACTGGCATTTGTGTGGCATAAATGTTACTTGGCACTTGTCAGCCCAAGCCTCAATATTGTCTAGATCTTGCTGCATTTGAATGTGGACTGCCTCAGTAACTGAGGGGTCATGAATGGTGCTAAACATTGTGCAATCATCGGTGACCATCCCCACTTCTGAACTTATGATGGACAGAAGGTCATTCATGAAGCAGCAGATGATGACGGGGCCAAGGACACTACCCTGAGGAACTCCTGCAGCAATGTTCTCGAGCTAAAATAAATGATCTCCAAGAAAAACAGCCATCTTCCTGTCGACCCAGGAATGACTCTAAACAATAGAGAGTTTATCCCCAAAAACCACTGATTCCAGTTTTGCTAGGCCTCCTTAATGCAACACTTGTCTAAATGTAGACTTGATGTCAGAGGCTGTTACCCTCACCTCACCACTAAAATTCAGCTGTTTTGTCACTGTTCGAACCAAGGCTGTAATGAGGTCAGGAGCTGAGTGGTCCTGGTGGAATCCAAACTTGACATCACTGAGCAGGTTATTGCTGAGCAGGTGCTGCTTGATAGCACTGTGGATGACACCTTCCATCACTTTACTGATGATCAAGAAAAGACTGCTGGGATGGTAATTGGTTGGGTTGGATTAGTCCTACTATTTGTGTATAGGACATACCTAAAGAATTTGCCACATTGTTGGGTAGATTCCAGTGTAATAACTGTTTTGGAACAGCTTGGCTGAGGGTGTGGTATGTTCTGGAGCACAAGTCTTCAGTACTATTGCCGGAATGTTGTCAGGACCCATAGCCTTTGCAATATCTAGTGTCTCCAACTGTTTCTTGATATCATGTAGAGTGAATCGAATTGGCTGAAGACTGGTATCTGTAACACTGGGGACCGCCGGAAGAGGCTGAGATGGTACCCTGTCGGATGGTGATGAACCTGTAGAATTCTTTACATCCAGAACGCTGTTGAGCCTGGGTTGTTAAGTGCAGTCAAAGCTGAGGTGAATAGATTTTAACAAGTCAGGGAATTGAGGGTTATAACGAGAAGGCAGGAAAATAGAGTTGAGCATTATCACAACAGCCGTGTTCTCGATGAATGGCAGAACAGAATTGATGGGTTAAATGGCCTACTTCTGCTCCGGCCACATGTGGTCCCATGATCGTCATACAGCAGAAACTTCTGAGCCATTGAATGGTGTGGGCAAGGCTAAGAAGGTTGGTAAAATATGAAACAGGAAAATTAAATTCTTGATGGTTAGAACAGAAAATCTGATTTTCTGCACAAATTTTTAACAGCAAGGCGGTAATCTTGCTAGTCAGTGGTAAGACACCTATTTACATGTGGTAACATCTTGTTATGATTCCATATCTCGCCTTTTATGTGGTTTGCTATTTTTCCAGGCAGTGGTGGAAAGCGAGATGGCGATAACTTCCAAAATATAAATCTAGGTGAGTACCTGGGTTTTGCAACTTGCTGCTTACTCTTTCGAACGTCTGTTTTGGCCAGTGTTCCCCATCATCTCAGTTGGGCACAGATTGCCCACATCCATTGTTCTGAGGTTGACATTGGACATGTATCAGCCTCACCACATCGTCATGGCACGAACAGTACTGACACAGTATGCAGCTCACCACTTCAACAGTACAGCTTGGAGTACACCAAAACCTTTCAATGAACCAGTACTGCCAGGCCACTTTGTGCGTAGGCACAGACCTCCATCTTGTGCAGACCAACAGGATACATCTCAGAAATCTAAGCTTACTATCCTAATGGTCAGTTAATTACATTTTGCTTACTTAATAGCTTGCTGCATTCCTTCCTTCCCTTGACTTTATGTGCATTACTGCCTCATTCAGAACTAACTAGTACTTCTGCCTTGCCCTGGCATTTAGCACCGACACAAAGCCAGGCAGCTTGTCTTGGATGCTAGCGGTGCTTAGGATCAGTTAGAATATGCCTGCACTGTCAATCAGGAACATTGCTAATCACAGTCCAGGGGCTTGGACATGCTTAGTTATTAGCTTGAGACAGGATCAAAGGTTTCATGTCATTACTGTTCATGGAGTGGGCCATGGTCAGTCATGCAGGTCCGGTGCAACCAGTCAGGGATTTGTGGTAAGTCACTCCTGAACTGTCATTCATGTTCTTTGGGATGTGAATACTAGTCAGTCCAGAGAATGTCTTCACTGAATGTCAAGGGGTTTGTTTGTCAAGGGGAACGTTGCTGTGGTGAGTAGATTAGATTAGATTAGATTCCCTACAGTGTGGAAACAGGCCCTTTGGCCCAACAAGTCCACACCGCCCCTTGAAGCATCCCCCCAGATCCATCCCCCTATAACCCACACACCACTGAACACCAAGGGCAATTTAGCACAGCCGATCCACCTAGCCTGCATATCTTTGGACTATGCGAGGAAACCGGAACATCTGGAGGAAACCCATGCAGACATGGGGAGAATGTACAAATTCTGCACAGACAGTCGCCCGAGGCTGGAATCAAACCCGGGTTCCTGGTGCTGTGAGGCTGCAGTGCTAACCACTGAGCCACCGTGCCGCCCTAAGAAATGAGAAGGGGAAGTGTGTTGCGAGGAATAGAGGCAGCACGCTGGGATGTACAGAGGGTAATAATTGCAAAAGTGGTTATTCAACATATAAGGGGTAGTAACGATGGTGCATTTAAGGACACAAGTTACTATGAGGTGGGTCATTGACAGTCGCCATTAACCCGGTTTCAGCACGGGGAGAAGAGCATTACATTATTGGCATAAATAAGCTGTAGGCCCAGGGCTCAGAGAGTAATTTTAGGCGATTAAGTTTTGGTTAAGAGTTGGGCAGAAACTCAGAACCAAATGGTGTCAACAGGAAGACCAAGGAACAAAGGAACATGAAGGTTTGTGCAGATTAACAGGCTAAGCCTTTAAAACACTCTTCATAGTGTGACTTGTGATGTCTTCTATCTTCATTCAATTTGCAAATGCTCGATGTAAATGACCAACGATGACTACCAGTGTTTTCTTCTGTTGTAGATTTAGGTTCTTCTTCTAGCGATATGAGGGCATCCATTCATTCATCAAGCTCTTAAACAGTACAGGATTAAGATGTCTATAATCACAGAATTCTGCATTTGAACCACATGCACTGAGCTTCACTGGAACACTGCAGCAAGCCTGAGACATCAGTGCTTCAGCACAAGCTGGAAAAACAGCACCTTGTTTTCAGCCTGGGGACTCTGCAGCCTTCTGGGCTCAATGTAGAGTTCGATAACTTAGGGCTTGAGCTCATCCATGTCCTTATCCCAAACACCACAACCAGGCCTTGTTATCACACAGTCTGCTATGATACACCACCCATTGTTAGCCACTAACAGTCCCCATTAATAGCTATTCATCCTCCTAGCCAGATCGTTATCCACTGCTTTGTCTGTTTATCTGCTCTTCACTCTCTTTGGGCTCGATCCCTACCTATCGTTTACTCCTTATCCCCTCCCCATAGGCAATTGACATTTCCCTAGCTACCAGCAGTTCTATGAAAGAGTCACTTGACATAAAATGTTAATTCTGATTTCTCTCCACAGATGTTACCAGGCCTGCTGAGCTTTTCCAGCAACTTCTGCTTTTGTTTCTGATTTACAGCATCTACAGTGCTTTTGGTTTTTATTTACCAATACTTACCATGTCATTGGTCATTATAAGCTGACCACAATGACCTTTGTGAAGTAGGAATAATCGCAGGCAACTTTAAAATTGTTACCCATAAGCCATCATTCACAAAAACAATCTATGGTCTCATCGGCTGCATGAGGAAGTAGAGCCAATTTTCTCTCACTTTGAACTTCAAAGGTTTGACAACATCCTCTTGTATGAGTTGCTGCCTTTCTTAAACAGTGTTGGGAATGTGGGGAGGAAAAAAATCAGTAATTCTATAGCACTAAAAATCTCCCACTGTATTTGAACAATATCTTGTGCTTCATATCTGCTAGTGCCTCAGGTCTGAGATGAAAATGTTGGCCAGGGAACACGGTGGTGTGTTGAAGTGGCAGGCAGCTGGAAGCTCAGGTCATTTTTGTGGCCAGAATGTAGGTGCTCCTTCTGTCGTGATTCAGCGAGGCTTGGTGCAAGCATTTTCCACGTGGGGACTCTGCAGCCTTCAGGATTCAATATCAAGTTCAATAATTTTAGGACTTGAACACATTCCTCTAGGTCCTTTACCCATCCCAACACCTCAAGCCCTGTCATGATGTGGGCTACTTTCAGCATGGTCAACCAATTTTCATCAACCTATGATCTCCAGCATCAGCTTTTCTTTCTTCTGGTCTTACCATGATCCAACCCTTTGTCTGTTTGTCTTTCTCTCTCTGGATTCCATCTCCACCAATTCGTTTACTCCTCCCCACCATATATTCAGCATATATACCACCTCTTCCTCAGAACTAATGGTTCTGAAGGAGGGTCACTAAATGAGAAATGTTAATTCTGCTTTGTTTCCTCAGATGGTGCCAGAATAGCTAAACACCTGGGCAATATCCAGGCTTGGGCTAAAAAGTGGCAAGTAACATTCATGTCACACAATTACCAGGCAAAGACTATCTCCAACAAGAGAGAATCTAACCACTGCCCCTGGAAATTCAATGGCATTACCATTCATCATTTGAACCTTCCATGAGCAATATCCTGGGTTGACCAGAAACTGAACTAGACTAATCATATCAATACCATGGCCATAATAGCAGGTGACAATTAGATATCTTGGATTGAGTAACTCACTGCTTGATGCTCTAAAGCCTGTCTATTTACAAGGCACAAGTCTGGAGTGTGATGGAATACTCCCCACTTGCTTCAATGATTCCAGGTCCAATAGCATTCCAGAAGTCTGACACCATCCAAGATATAGCAACCTGCTTGATCAGCACCAAATCCACAAACATTCATTTCCTCCATCATCGATGCTCAGTAGCAACAGTGTACACCATCTGCAAGATGCACTGCAGAAATTCATCCTTAGACAGTACCTTCCAAACCGATGATCACCGCCATCTGGAAGATCAAGACCAGCAGATACATGGGAACAGCAACCACTTGCTAGTACCTCTCCAAGCCACTGGCTTGGAAATATATCACTGTTTGTCCTGAGTCGCTAAGTCAAAATCCTGGAACTCACTCCCTAACGGCATTATGGATCTACTTATAGAACTTAAACTGCAGTGGTTCAAGACAGCAGCTCACCATCATCTTCTCAAGGGGTGCTCAGGACGGGTAATAAATATTGGCCCAGCCAATGACACCCATGTCTCATGAATGAATTAAAAATAAATTGAGAGATAACTCACTACACCTCACAGAAAGAAACTCTCCATGAAACTTCTGAAAATTGACACTTAGTCAATTTTTAGTAAAATTCAGCTTGTGGGAGCAATTCCACTCTATTACATTACCTTATTGAACTATTTCATAAGTGTATAATTACAGTAATTAAAATTATTTTCAGCAGAACTTGAAGCCCTAAACAGCACAATTTGAATCACTAATAGCTTTGAGATTTAATGTGCTCTACATCTTACATGTAGAGGTTATTAATGTTAGCTAAAAACTTCTTACCAGGTTTGTAAAAATTGAAGTGGCAAAGGAATGGAGACTGAAAAGGTGTAAATGAACAGAAATTAAGGCCCACACAAAAATAATGTACTGGACGATTGCCAGAGAAAATGTGGAATATGGGTAAAGCTATTGAAAAATTACCCGATGCATAGATTTTTTTAGAATCTCAAGTACTGTCAGATATCTTGTATAACATATTATCTGTTTCTAAATCAAGGATAACCAGATTGAAACTGTTACTTTTAACTCAATTTGAGATAAGTCAGATATCTTCCCACTTAAAATCCATATAAATATTACGAATGATTAATTAAAACCAACACCTGTATGAGTAATGAGCAATCCACAAATCTGATGCATTACACTCACTCTTACATTTTGTTTTCTAACGGCTAGAGATATCGAAATATAATGATAAACAACAAATGGGGCTAAATGAGATAATGGGAACTGCAGATGCTGGAGAATTCCAAGATAATAAAATGTGAGGCTGGATGAACACAGCAGGCCAAGCAGCATCTCAGGAGCACAAAAGCTGACGTTTCGGGCCTGGACACTTCATCAGAGAGGGGGATGGGGAGAGGGAACTGGAATAAATAGGGAGAGAGGGGGAGGCAGACCGAAGATGGAGAGTAAAGAAGATAGGTGGAGAGCGTATAGGTGGGGAGGTAGGGAGGGGATAGGTCAGTCCAGGGAAGACGGACAGGTCAAGGAGTTGGGATGAGGTTAGTAGGTAGATGGGGGTGCAGCTTGGGGTGGGAGGAAGGGATGGGTGAGAGGAAGAACAGGTTAGGGAGGCAGAGACAGGTTGGACTGGTTTTGGGATGCCGTGGGTGGGGGGGAAGAGCTGGGCTGGTTGTGTGGTGCAGTGGGGGGAGGGGACAAACTGGGCTGGTTTAGGGATGCAGTTGGGGAAGGGGAGATTTTGAAACTGGTGAAGTCCACATTGATACCATTAGGCTGCAGGGTTCCCAGGCGGAATATGAGTTGCTGTTCCTCCAACCTTCGGGTGGCATCATTGTGGCACTGCAGGAGGCCCATGATGGACATGTCATCTAAAGAATGGGAGGGGGAGTGGAAATGGTTTGCGACTGGGAGGTGCAGTTGTTTGTTGCGAACTGAGCGGAGGTGTTCTGCAAAGCGGTCTCCAAGCCTCCGCTTGGTTTCCCCAATGTAGAGGAAGCCACACCGGGTACAGTGGATGCAGTATACCACATTGGCAGATGTGCAGGTGAACCTCTGCTTAATGTGGAATGTCATCTTGGGGCCTGGGATGGGGTGAGGGAGGAGGTGTGGGGGCAAGTGTAGCATTTCCTGCGGTTGCAGGGGAAGGTGCCGGGTGTGGCGGGGTTGGAGGGCAGTGTGGAGCGAACAAGGGAGTCACGGAGAGAGTGGTCTCTCCGGAAAGCAGACAGGGGTGGGGATGGAAAAATGTCTTGGGTGGTGGGGTCGGATTGTAAATGGCGGAAGTGTCGGAGGACGATGCGTTGTATCCAGAGGTTGGTAGGGTGGTGTGTGAGAACGAGGGGTATCCTCTTTGGACGGTTGTGGCGGGGGCGGGGTTTGAGGGATGTGTTGCGGGAAATACGGGAGACGCGGTCAAGGGCGTTCTCGATCACTGTGGGGGGAAAGTTGCGGTCCTTGAAGAACTTGGACATCTGGGATGTGCGGGAGTGGAATGTCTTATCGTGGGAGCAGATGCGGCAGAGGCGGAGGAATTGGGAATAGGGGATGGAATTTTTGCAGGAGGGTGGGTGGGAGGAGGTGTATTCTAGGTAGCTGTGGGAGTCGGTGGGCTTGAAATGGACATCAGTTACAAGCTGATTGCCTGAGATGGAGACTGAGAGGTCCAGGAAGGTGAGGGATGTGCTGGAGATGGCCCAGGTGAACTGAAGATTGGGGTGGAAGGTATTGGTGAAGTGGATGAACTGTTCGAGCTCCTCTGGGGAGCAAGAGGCGGCGCCGATACAGTCATCAATGTACCGGAGGAAGAGGTGGGGTTTGGGGCTTGTAACTGATGTCCATTTCAAGCCCACCGACTCCCACAGCTACCTAGAATACACCTCCTCCCACCCACCCTCCTGCAAAAGTTCCATCCCCTATTCCCAATTCCTCCGCCTCTGCCGCATCTGCTCCCACGATAAGACATTCCACTCCCGCACATCCCAGATGTCCAAGTTCTTCAAGGATCGCAACTTTCCCCCTACAGTGATCGAGAACGCCCTTGACCGCGTCTCCCGTATTTCCCGCAACACATCCCTCACACCCCGCCCCCGCCACAACCGCCCAAAGAGGATACCCCTCGTTCTCACACACCGCCCTACCAACCTCCGGATACAACGCATCATCCTCCGACACTTCCGCCATTTACAATCCGACCCCACCACCCAAGACATTTTTCCATCCCCACCCCTGTCTGCTTTCCAGTGAGACCACTCTCTCCGTGACTCCCTTGTTCGCTCCACACTGCCCTCCAACCCCACCACACCCGGCACCTTCCCCTGCAACCGCAGGAAATGCTACACTTGCCCCCACACCTCCTCCCTCACCCCTATCCCAGGCCCCAAGATGACATTCCACATTAAGCAGAGGTTCACCTGCACATCTGCCAATGTGGTATACTGCATCCACTGTACCCAGTGTGGCTTCCTCTACATTGGGGAAACCAAGCGGAGGCTTGGAGACCGCTTTGCAGAACACCTCCGCTCAGTTCGCAACAAACAACTGCACCTCCCAGTCGCAAACCATTTCCACTCCCCCTCCCATTCTTTAGATGACATGTCCATCATGGGCCTCCTGCAGTGCCATAATGATGCCACCCGAAGGTTGCAGGAACAGCAACTCATTCCGCCTGGGAACCCTGCAGCCTAATGGTATCAATGTGGACTTCACCAGTTTCAAAATCTCCCCTTCCCCAACTGCATCCCTAAACCAGCCCAGTTTGTCCCCTCCCCCCACTGCACCACACAACCAGCCCAGCTCTTCCCCCCCACCCACTGCATCAGTCCAACCCAAAACCAGTCCAACCTGTCTCTGCCTCCCTGACCTGTTCTTCCTCTCACCCATCCCTTCCTCCCAATCCAAGCCGCACCCCCATCTACCTACTAACCTCGTCCCACCTCCTTGACCTGTTCGTCTTCCCTGGACTGACCTATCCCCTCTCTACCTCCCCACCTATACTCTCTCCACCTAACTTCTTTACTCTCCATCTTCGGTCCGCCTCCCCCTCTCTCCCTATTTATTCCAGTTCCCTCTCCCCATCCCCCTCTCTGATGAAGGGTCTAGGCCCGAAAGGTCAGCTTTTGTGCTCCTGAGATGCTGCTTGGCTTGCTGTGTTCATCCAGCCTCACATTTTATTAAATGAGGCTAAATGTTGCTTGAGTATTTTCAGCCAAAAACACTGGTACTCGAGGAACTCAACCCTTATGCTCCCTCTTATGGTTAATTAGAAAACTGCTGCTAGTCACAATCTGAAAAAACTCCCAATAATTTATTTCTACCTGAGTTTAAGTAGGATTCATTAAATTTGTAAAATCATAACAAGCAAACACATTTAAATTGTAACCAAATCAATGTTTTGTGCAGACACACTGTTGTTTTAAATCAATAAGAGTTCCTTCAGATAGCAAGGTCTGTTACTGTGATTTCACATCTCCAAAGAAATATTGTAACTGATGAAACGATTTAGAAAAGTTTGTATGTGCAAACATTACTAGAATTCAATTACAATAATTTCCATTATTTGTCAAAATCTCAAAGTTAGTTTGCTTGGTGTCAGTAAATAAAGGCTGGCACATAGGCAGGTAAGAAAAGGGAATAGCTGTTCGCTGTCTTTGACAGACTGGCTGGTTCCAGTGGATTTCTGCAGGACACAGAACTAGGTTCCTTAGTTTTTGCAGTATTCATCAATGATTTGGACTTTAAAGTAAAGGGTTATAGTTCAGACGTTTGTAGACAAGAAATACAAATTACAAAAATATTGGCTGAGTCGTTGATAATGAAGCAGAAAGCTTCAGACTGGATCAAAACATCAATGGCTCATCAGGTGGCTGTAACAGTCAAACACAGAATTCAGTCTGGAGAAATGAGTTAATGCATTCGGGAAACACTAACATGACAAGAGATTGAACAGTAAACAGTACGATACTGAAAAATGTAGATCAGGAGGACTTCAGGGTGCATGTCCACAGATTCCTGAAGTTGCTTGACAAATAGATAAGGAGGTCAAGAAGGCAGACAAGATACTTGTCTTCATTGTCAAGACATCAAAGATCTGGGGAGGCTATACTGTAGCTGTACAAAACACTAGTTAGGACACAGCTCAAGAACATGGAATGGTTCTGGTCACTATACTACAGGAAAGATTTGATTGCACAAGGGGCCATGCAGAGGAGGCACATGAGGTTGTTCCCGCACTGGAGCATTTTAATTATGACGACAGCTTGGATAGCCCAGGGCTGTTTCTTTGGAATATAGGGGAGACCTAGTAGTAGAATTTAATAGAATATCACAGACTAATAGAAAAGATAGCTAAGTCCTATTCCCCTCCCTGAAATATTTAAAGCCAGACAATATGGGTTTATGATAGGAAGCAAGATATTAAGAGGGAATCTAAGAAGAATTTTTTCACAGGGATCTGGAATTCATTGGCTGAAAGGGGGATTGAGACAGAAACCATCATGATGTTTTAAAAATACTCAGGTGTGAATTTGGAATCCTGTAACTTATGAGGAAATGAACCCAGAGGTGAGGCTGGATGGTTCCCTAGCAGCTGGTCAGACAAAGAGTGCCTTCTGAGCTGTAAATTTCTTATCAACAGATACAAAATGGAATGTATATTAATGGGTGTCTGGCATACCCTGCAGTATCTAAAACAGCCAGTTTAACCCAAACTGAGCAAACAATTTATGGGGGGTTAAGTAGGACTACTTTGGGTTGACACCACGGATATTGCGAATTCTGCTATTCAAAGAAGAACCTACAGCTCCAAAAGTAAGGCAATGCTTTCAAATGAACTTTATGCAGCAAATCAACTGAATTTTGACTAATGTTGCTGATTATCCAATCTCTGAAAAACACCAAGGCAAAAAAGATTACTTTCAGGTTTTACTGTCCCTGTAGTTCAGTTGGCATGCCAGCCTTTCTCTCAATATTCTGAAATATTGCTTCATTGGGCACATGTTACATCAAATGGCATCTGGCATAGCTTGCTCTTGAAATTTATGCCAAATGACACTTGTAGTCCTGAAAAACCAGGCACGAAGAAAGCTTCAATCCCTGTGGATCTTAGGTGCAGCCTGCCCATGGAAATTATACTGCTTGAATATTGATTGTTATTTTAAGTAATGATATGGCTGGTTTAGTGGTGTTTATTTTAGAAAGAGCCGTGTTATCTCTGGTGGAGACTGCTCTATGTAGGAGCCTTCGGAGACGGCTTTTGTGGCAGAGTGTTAATGTCCCTTTCTTTGAGCCAGAAGGCTGGGTTCAGATCCCAACTGCTCCAGAGGTGTATAACAACATGTCTGAGCAGGCTGATTAGAAAACAGCTTGTTTGGATATTGACATTATTAGCATATGATTTGAGACCAGCAGGAGAGAAAAAGAATTGAACTTAAAGTCTTTTTTGACACCACTTGCTTGAGAATTGAAGCTAAATTTCTGCGATAGTAGGAATTGCAGATGCTGGAGAATCTGAGCTAACCAGGTGTAGAGCTGGGTGAACACAGCAGGCCAAGTAGCATCAGAGGAGCAGGAAGGCTGACGTTTCGGGCCTAGGCCCTTCAGCGCTGTGTTTTAAGTGCATTCTAACCGTCTCCATCTGACCCGCAACAAGAGATGCCTATGAAAAACAACGACTAAACAAAACAGGTCTTGGTTTCAATTTTCCTTCTTTAATGCCCATGCAGAAAGAATGAAAAGCAGGGAAAATTGGTCCCATAATACATATCTTGTGCTAACTGGATGCTGAGACTGCATGCTAATCCATTTAATCAAAGCACTGAAGCTATTTATTATACTTGTCTGTATGCAAATTTCTATGTCTTGCATGCACCTGATTGCCTCAAATTTAATATTCATAAATTAGCAACAAATCACAATTGAAAATATCTGTCAGCAATTGCCTCGTGAAAATAAGATCGCTAATTGTGCGGTTAAAAGAAACTACAAATAAGGAATGAATATTCGGTAGCATATCTTAATAAAATGAATTAACAACCCAAGAAAAAACATTCCACATTTGTTTGAAACACATCCTGGTTTCTCCACTAAATTAAGAATTTATAAATGAAAATATGATACATAGCATGACAAAAATCATAATTAACTGCAAAATATGTAAGTAAGTGTTTGCATTTATCCAGGAAATAGCGTTTCCTGACTTTCAAGTGCTAAATTTTATTGGCGAATTATACATGCACCCTTTTAGCCTAAGGATATTCATGATAACAAACTACAAGCACTCTGAGTACATCTATTCATGCAGAGAGTGGGTCAAAATGTGATCAGAGAAAATGGGAACTGCAGATGTTGGATGAAGGGTCTAGGCCCGAAACGTCAGCTTTTGTGCTCCTAAGATGCTGCTTGGCCTGCTGTGTTCATCCAGCCCCGCACTGTGTTATAGTGGGTCAAAATGTGTCTTTTTCGGGGTTGTAGCCAACGACTAGTAGAGTTCTGCAAGGGATCAGTGTTGGAAACACAACTGTTCATGTTGTACATTATGATCTGGACAACGGAACACCGGCTCAGTGTGAAACTTGTAGATTGTGGTGTTCCTGTGTATCTGCTACCTGTGCCCTTCTTATTCCTGCAGTGCATCTTCTAGATAGCACACATAGCTGTTACTGATCAATGGTGGTGGAGACGATGAATTTTTGTGGATGTGGTTAAATTACATTAAATGGGCTGCTTTGTCTTGCACATTGCCATGTTTCTTGAGTGTTGCTGAAGTTGCACTCAACCATACAAGTGGGGAGTATGCTGTCGCACTCCTCTCTTGTGCCTTGTAGGTGTTGGACATGGTCTGAAGAGCCAAGAGTTGAGTTACGTGCTGTAGGATTCTTAGCCTTTAAGCTGATCTTGTAGCCACTGTGTTTATACTGAAAAGCCCAGTTGAGTTTCTAGTCAATGGTAACCACCATTATGGATATTGATAGTAGGAAATTCAGCTATGGAAATGCTGTTGAAACTTAAGGAGTGTCATATGTGCATTCTTTTTTTGTTGGAGATGGCCATTGTCTGGCACCTGTGTGACACCAGAGTCATTTTCCACTTGCAAGCCAAAACCTGCATATTGTTCTAATTTTTCAGCATTTAGGTCTGAATGATTTCGGTATGCTTCAAAATTAAGCTCCAATATTACCGTGCATTAATTTCCAAGTATTACTCAGTTCTGCAACTCTGGGTGTAACTTTCCGGGGAACACAATGTCAATTGTAATTATCCTCTGTGAGTAAAACTTTCCCCTCATCTACGTCTTCAAAGGAAGTCCTCTTACTCTTAAAAAACATCTGCTACTTATAGTATCCCAAACAGGTTTTCACCCAATCCGTTCCCCTCAGAGTCTTCTACTCCATGGGATTTATGGCATTAGTTTCTCACAATAATAACTTGTTTTTATATATGGCACCTTTCACATAGTGAAAGGTCCAAAATTATGATCCACTGGGGTAGCACACTGAACATCACAAATGTTAAGCAAAAACAGAAATAGCTGGAAAGGCTCAGCAGGTCTGGCAGTATCTGTGCAGAAAAATCAGAGTTAGCATTTCAGGTTCAGTGACCCTTACTCAGAACTGACATTAGCTAGGAAAGTGTTGTTTTTTATACAGAATAAAGGGTGGGGAATGAGGTATTAAAAGGTTTAGTTTAACAAATGTTAAAAGGTTTAGTTAAATTTATTTCTCTGAAAAACTCAGGTCAAAAGAATATACACATTTAACCCGAAAGAAAATATCTATTCTGACCAATTTACCTTAAATCGACTGTAATAAAAGAAATATGAAACTATTAACTTAAAACTCTATTACTTTCACCTTTCTTAACTACCTAGATACACCAAAACCGATGATCAATGCATTTCAATAATGCCAATCTGGAGTGCTTTTCACTGCTTTGCTGATAGCACATAGTTGATTGCATCGTAGTTCAGTCCTTTGATTGCTGGCTGAGAATTGGTCCTTTAAACACTGGGAGACTATTCTTTCCCTTCCTTCAGCAACATTATAGAAAAAAAGCACTTAACTGGAAAAAGTGGATGAGAGCAGCCAGCAGGAGCTGGATTTGCAGGTACCTTTCACATATATGAAGGGGAGGAGCTATATCTTGACACTTTTCCTCGAGAAGTTAGGTCCTCTCTGCTGCTCATGCTCTCACACACACAACTGGTCTCCTTCTCAGAGGCCAATCCTGTTCTGCAGCTCTGAGAGTTCTCTGGCATCCATCTCAACTGATCATCCAGTGTCAATGGGCAGGTTGGTCGTGAACGCAAACCAGTAGAGACAATTTGTCTGGCTCCAATGAATCTCACATATGAACATAGATTTTTAACACCTGGTAGCTCCACTTGCTTTGCAATCTACAACCACATCCAGTAATTAATCTTTCGATACTCAGCTAAGTCTGAATGGTTATATAAAGTTGATGATGAACTAAAACTTAAGCTTCAAGATACTGGAATATGCTTCAAAACATGCGTGTTTGAACAAGGTTTGAAATTTCCATTTCTAACATCAGATGAGATCTGCCTCCTTTCAATCTTTGTTAGACCAGAGTGATCTTCTACATTGTTTATTCCCTATAATTCATATTCCCTCTATTCACAGGAGGTCAGTTTCTGCAAGACTAATCTGGGCAACTAATTCTGCTAAACTTAAATTAATTAAATTACAGTAATTAAAACAGATGTGAATGATCAGACAAGAGCCCAAACTACCATTTGTAGTATAAAGCTTGGTACACTTCATCTTCCAACACTAATGATCTCTGAATATAACCCTGATAGGCAAGGTTTTGAACATTATTAACAGATATTATATCAAAGCTTTTGCACCTGGTATGATCAGAAATTCTGAAATGTAGCACAATGGTAAAATCATGAAATGTATTTACTTTATAAAAATAAACATTTGTAGAACATGAAAAACACAAAGACAATGGTAACACATCGAATGAACAGATTCTAAAACAGTAAATTACGCACTTTTAAGGGAATTCTAAAATTCTTTACTGCTCATTGATCTATTTCTTCAGTGAAAGTTACATTATTCACCAGCAGAGGGAGTCACATGCAAGTTTCTGGGGTATGTATATTTGCATATATGGTATAAATCTAGTTTAATTGAGTTCTAAATGTGCAGCTTAAGTCTACAAGAACTTGGTGCAGTCTCTGAAATGTTTGTACTCTCCATTACAATGTTGGGAGACAGTAAAAATATATTACAAAGATTCATTCCCCAACCCCTTTGTCTAATCAGAGCACTTGGCATCACAATCCTCATTTGAAATGTCCTTACCAATAGCATGCGCAGCCACAGGGCACCTGAGCCCACATAGTATCATGACAGGGTAGCATTGCCCGAGTAGTAAATTCTCCACTGCAAATTTTCAGGGAGGGATTGATGTAGTAAGATCAGGGCTACACTCTGATGAGTGAATATTAACTGGCCTAATTAGATACACTACATAGAAATAATGGTGAGAGGGAATATCTTCTGGAGCCCTACAACTTCAGGTTCCAATTCCAGGTGATCTGACGTCACTACAGCACAACTATTTACAGAGATAACAAGGTGTAGAGCTGGATGAACATAGCAGGCCAAGCACCATCAGAGGAGCAGGAAGGCTGACGTTTTGGGCATAGACCTGTCTTCAGAAATGGGGTAAGGGGAGGAGGATCTGAAACAAATAGGGAGAGAGGGTGATGCGGATCAAAGATGGATAGAGGAGAAGATAGATGGAGAGGAGACAGACTGGTCAAAGAGGCAGGGATGGAGCCAGTAATGGTGAGGGTAGATGGGGAGGTAGGGAGGAGATAGATCAGTCCAGGGAGGACGGACAGGCCAAGGGGGTGGGATGAGGTTAGTAGGCGGGAGCTGGGGTTGGGGCTAGAGGTGGGAGAAGGGGATACCCTTGACATGTTCATCCTCCCTGGGCTGACCTCTCTCCTCCGAACCTCCCCACCTACACTCACCTTTACTGGCTCCATCCCCGCCTCTTTGACTGGTCTGTCTCCCTTCCACCTATCTTCTCCTCTATCCATCTTCTATTCGCCTCCCCCTCTCTCCCTATTTATTTCAGATCCACCTTCCCTTCACCATTTCTGAAGAAGGGTCTAGCCCCAAAACGTCAGCCTTCCTGCTCCTCTGATGCTGTTTGGCCTGCTGTGTTTATCCAGCTCTACACCTTGTTATCTCAAATTCTCCAGCATCTGCAGTTCCTACTACCCCATAACTATTTACATGTATGTACAGACACTATTCTCAGTGTTATGAAGTTGTGTAGAGTGTATGCTTCCTTTAAGAAATAAAGTGCTTTTCCAAGCTTAGAGATTTAAACAGAAATAAAATGTCTGCATGTAGCTGAAGATGTTCAGCCAGTTCGGAAATTGAAACATGTATCAATTAGTTGTGTGAGTGATAATGGGAACTGCAGATGCTGGGGAATCCAAGATAACAAAGTGTGGAGCTGGGTAAACACAGCAGGCCAAGCAGCATCTCAGGAGCGCAAAAGCTGACATTTCGGGCCTAGACCCTTTCTTTTGCCTGGAGATGCCAGCGCATGGCCCGAAATGTCAGCTTTTGTGGTCCTGAGATGCTGCTTGGCCTGCTGTGTTCATCCAGCTTCACACTTTGTTATCTTCAATTAATTGTGTGACTGGAAGCCTTAGGTTTGTTTTAATGTTTTGGCAACTAACTGGGACCAGCCAATTAACTTAAACTAAGCACATAGAGATTGAGAGTTAATTGAATTTAAATCTGATGGTTTTGACACCTTTGGACCAATGCTGTTGCAAAATTTATTTTTCATGCAAGGCATATCTGGAGATGATTTTTGAAAATTGCTGTGAGAACGAACTGCCATCTAAGAAATAAGCAGCTAGCTGTCATAAAAAAGCACTAAGATCTCTAAAAAAGCACCATCTTATCCATAAAAGGTACCACGGCACTTCTAACTAAGAGTCTTCATAGAGAAAACATCCCTGACAGCAGGGCCTAGGGAAGAAAGGCATTTATGACTGTAGAGGCAAGGGAGAAAGCAAAACATTCCAGAAGACACATTCTGTGTGGACTTTGAGAGACTAAGTTTTAATTTGCTTTTTCTCTTACTATTTGGGTTATATAAATGGGACTTGTATTTACTGAAGTAGCATATCAGTCAAATTTTGTTCCATTAGGAAATACTTAGAAGCCAGTGGGAATTGTTTGGGTTGTTGGAAGTTCTGGTAATTTGTTCACTGTTAGAGTTAAAGAAATAAATTGTTACTTGTTACTTATAAAGTGAATACCAAAGATTTTCTTTCATTTAACCTCTGCTTCTCCGTAACATCAGTCTGAAGTTATTATTAACCATTTACTCTATTTCTCCTCCAAGTTCTTTCACTGTATACCTTTTGGACATTAACATATTCACTCTCTACTCCAACATCCCACCCACCCCCTCATCTGAGTTCTTTTACCACAGCAATTAATCTCCAACAGTATCCTGAACTCTCTAAGAGGATGTGTAGAATGTACAATTTCTCAAGAAGGCAAACACATCTTCTCACAACGGCTGATTCCTGGGCTGGGCTGCAAGTGAAAACCTGAATGTAACAGCAGTGAAGTCCAATCATGGAGAAACTGATTCAAGAAATAACATTTGTGGACTCAAACAACTGTGAATGTTCTTTAGACTATTCTGTAGTCAAAGCATTCCATTTCTTCTAGGGTAGGAACTTTTCTCCTGGATGTAGTTGTGTGACTTCCACACCTGCTTGAGGATGAGTCCGATTTGGTACAAACTATAATATCTCAGAGACATCAGCAGAAAGTATGCTTACACCATCGTCAACAAGGGAATACACTTGTGGACCAGGATCTATAGGCAGTTCCTATGATGTTTCCCGTCTACAGGCTTGCTGGAAAATCAAACCTAATGCCAGGCACTTCTGGGACCAAAACCTCACTAGAGGTAGTAGAGAGAACAGCAAGTGTGGACTCCTTTCAACAGAGATTCTGCAGTTTGACTGCATTGTGTGAATGCAAATAGCTTCATTTTGGTTAAGCTTTCTCTTTTAGGTTGTTAGTCTTCTCCAATTCTTGCTTGGTTTTAATGTGACCAAGCTCCACTTGATGTTCACTTTTAAGCTTAAGGTTTTCTCAGCTCTAAGAGCTCTGTCATGGCTCTTTGCTCATATTCAAGGAAGGACTTTTTTGTATACATTCATGGGACATTGGCATCGTTAGTCCAGCACTTATTGCCAATCACTAGTTGCCCAGAGGCCAGTTAAGAGTCAGCCACATTGCTGTGGGTCCAGAGTCACAGTTGGTAAGGATAGCTGTTTCCTTCTCTAAATGGCATTAGTGAACCAGATAGGCTTTTCCCTGACAATAGGCAATAGTTTCATGGTCGTTGTTAGACTCTTAATTCAAGATTTTTTTATTGAATTCAAATTTCAATACCTATCATGGTGGGATTTGAACCAGGGTCCTTGGAACTTTATACGCATGTCTCAATTAGCAGTCTTGCAATAATATCATGAGGCTGTTGCCTCCCCTTAAACCTGACTACATCCTTAGATTTCTCATTCGGTCTATTAAACATGGGTAGACATTCGTGATTGTTTGAGTCTTAGATTACTTCTTAAATCTGTCACTCCATGGATGGGGTTACTCTTCTCAAGAAAAAAATACAAGATGTTCGATAATTCGTTAAGTGAGTCAATGAACTCAATTAGGTTTATTCAAATTAAGGTCTTGTTTATAAATATTTATAGATTGAAACTGTAGTATTGTTTTATGATTACTTCACTTAAATTATGGATAATTACACTTTTAGAATGAGCAAATGTTATATTTGTGTCCAGTGGACATATCCAGGGAGGCCTCTCCTATTCTGAAATACAACTGTGAATGCCACTGAGTCCCACTCAAGTATGCCCCCAAATCTCTGAGAAAGGTAATCAGATGTCTCTACATTGTCACAATGATTACACTTCAACAGTCCTTAAATGGCTGTAAGTGCTGAGGAAACATTGTGCAGCTGTGAATATACATCGTGAATATCTTGCCCAAGGCCTCCCAAATGGGAGAAGAAGTACACTACACATACACTATCAACTCCGTAAACATGTGTTCACTTTTCTTCATCAGCTGTGTGAGTGCGTATCATTTTAGCTGCAACTAGAAGAATGAAGGTACAAAAGCAAGCCATCCTTGGCACTGCATACTGTTCTAGCATGGAACAACAGCTATTCTAACCATAGTGCTCAGACCAGCATGAAACTATATCAGGATTGAAAGAAAGCACCCTGGATGTCGTGAAGCCTTCAATCTAATTGTAACTTCAACTTTTATTATATTGAATGAATCACGTTGAAAGATCAAAGTGGAAAGTTGCCTTTGGAGTTTGGCTCACACATGAATGCTGGCCTTAGCAATGACAACGGCAAAAAAAGACCTGTCAACTCTGCAAAGTTCTCCTTAATGACATCTGGAGACAAGTCTCAGAATTGAGAGAGCTGTCTTACTCATTAGTCAAGCAACAGCCGGACAATGTCCCTTACCATCTCTGGTTATTCCTATTGACTGACAAGTCAGCCCTGGCACAGGTAGTGGCACATTGGCATATAGTCAGGAACGAGTTGCCCTGGGAGTCCTCAGCAATGACTGAGGGTCCCATGAAGAGCTATGGCATCAGGTCAAACATGGGCAAACACAGTACTACCTCCCGCGAGCTGATAATCCTGTGCTCTTAAGGGAGTACTGAGGGTGACAAAGAGAGTTCTTTCAGTTTTTAATTAAAAAAGAACACTTAGATCCTTCTGCATCTCTGAATTCTGCAGTCATTCTCCACTTAGGTAATGCTGTGTTTTTGAAATTCTTCTTGCAAAACTGAATAATTTCAGATTTTCTCACATTTTACTTGTGTCACAAGAGTACCACCCTCCCCTCCTGATTTGATCTGTTTCTTTTTCCCCTCTAATCAACCTGTTCAAAGGTGTTATTACACAGTTCCAGAGCAGGAAGGACTTGAACCTGAGCCTCATTTTCCATGGGTAGAGACATTACCACTGCACTGCAAGAGGGCCACTCTTCCCATCTAATAAATTATTGATTTAAATTGTAAACAGCTGAGCCTCCTGCAAGTGCCCTTGCGGGACTTCATTCATCATCCTGCCAATCAGAAAAAGATGTATCTACATTTAAATCTCTCTTTTCTTTAAACGTTAATATGTAACCCATGCAACCATGTGCTTCTACTTTGTGCAATAGTGTTCTTTGTGACGCCATGTCAAATGCTCTATGGAAAGCCAAGTACAGCAATCTCAAGATTCCTCCTTATCTACTTTGCATTTTATTCCTTCAAAGAAATCCAACAGGTTAAGCAAGACTTTCATAAAACCATGCTGACTCTTGATTACTTTGAATCTTTCTAATTGCCTAGAAATAACCAGCCTTTAGTTTCCTGTTTTCTGCCTCTCTCTCTTTGTGAATAATATTTTCCAGTCTAATGGAACCTTTCCAGAACTTAGTGAATTTTGGAAAAGTAACACCAATGCACCTGCTACCTCATCAGTGTTGGATAGAAGTAATCAGAGCCAGACATTTTACCAGCCATTGATTCCACTAATTTGCTCATCAATAAATTTATTTTTGGTGATTGTAATTTCGCCAAGCTTCTCTCCTCCTTCCACCTCCTGACTCTCAGCTATTACTGTTTTGTTCATTTTATCACCCATTTTCTTACTTTATTAATTCCTCATTCTCACTCTTTAAAGGACCAAAATGCACTCTATTTGTATTCATTCATGAGAAATGGTTGCTGATAGTTATGCCAGCATTTATTACCAATTCCTAATTGTCTGGAAAGCAGTTAAGAATCAATCATATGTTTTATGTGTCTGGAGTCACTTGTAGGCCAGATCAGATGAGGATGGCAGATTTTCATTCCTAAAGGACATTCATGAACCAAATGGTTTTTACAACAATTGACAGTGATTACATGGTCAACTGCAGGCCATCCTTTTATTAAATTCAAATTTTACCATCTGCTGAGGTAGGGCTTGAACCCATGTCCAGAGGACATCAGCGTGGGATTCTGGATTGCGAGTGCAATGATATTGCTAAGACACAGCTGCCTCCCCCTGTTTAAATGCTTTGCCAAGTGGTGTGAGAGATTTTCATCTGCCCACTATTCGATACACACTGAAAAATGGAGCAAATTAACATTTCTTTTAAAAGTTGTTTGCTTTTGATGGCTTGACCATGAAGGTGGTTCTGACTGCCACAGTGGTGTCACTGTGCAAGGAATACTGTTGTTCCCCAATTCACATGCCTCATACTCCATATGAAGATTTTCCACATTGATGTTCATTTCCTCTTTTTTCAATTGGTTCAGTTTGTTTCAAGAATATTTTATTCGATTTATGGAAATCTAAACAGATTTTATAAAAGAATTTTTACATATCCAAGTGACTTCTCTTCACTCATTGAAATCTTATAAATACCACTAATATGTGCACCAGATTTATCACAATCTAGACAGAAGTAAAACACATGCCTTTCCTAAATGTGATGTGTAACATCTATAACAGTGCTAAAACCAGCTTCTGTTGCATACCTACTGATGCACTCTTTGACTTAAGCTGGTTTTTATGTCATCCTACTAGTTACAGGTTTGCTCTTGGGATTAGAGACATCTATTGCTATATTAGAATCGTCTACAAAACACCAAGATAAGCTGACAAGGCATTTTCAGTGCTAAAGCACTGCTTGTCTTTAATTTTCAGTCAATTCAAACACATTTGTATCAAAAAGCACACCAATTACATCCTCTAGAAAATCATTTTTGCCTTTAATCAAAATTCATTTCTAAAAACTCCAGTTATTGTTTATTATTAGCTACAAAACATGCAGGAATTTATTTTATTTCTAGTTTCATCTTCTAATTGATATAATAAGCTGCTTACTCTGCATATTTCCATTAGATTTTCCCTGTGCTTACTCACAAAAAGGGTGTCTGATGTGGTGAATACCAGAAATGCATGTGTACCTGGTCGCTTGAAAGCAAAACAATGCAAGCTTGTGCTGAAGATGGGTGCTCTAAACTTAACAGCGTATGATTGTTTAACCGTTTCTTTTTCTTTCTCCTTTCCAGCAGTAATATGCTATGATGTATTCAGTTATGTGGATTATACCGACGTCTATTCAAATTTATTGCACAGTGTAGTTCCAAACTGAAATAATTTATGAGAAAAGCTTTGCAGTTACATCTTAACCTAATGCTGAATTAGATTACAACATTCAACAGTTGATTTTTAATTTTCTCTGGGGCTTTTGCAAACTGATTTTGAGTACATGACTGTTGGTAATACAGGGCTGAATCTTACCAGAAATTGGCTAGGTGTCATTTTCATTGAGTTTCATGGAAGGCTTCTTTTGTTTTGAGGGCTGGGAGGTTTCTCGCACAAATGTCCCAAACTCACCTCATTTCATTGAACCATGTCCCTATGATGCTCCACACGTCAGATTCTCTCACTCAGAGTAGGCAAAAGTACTTGTCATTGCCAGGATCTTCCAGGATTCCTGGCACAGGCTATTGTGCACCCAGTCAAGAGCTGGCAGCATGGAACTGCCCTGCACGGTTCCAGTGAACTGGCTCGGAAACAGGAGGCAGTGGCAAGTTACCTCCATGATTTGCTGACAGGGTCCAGGAAGTCCTGGTAGATGAGATAATGTAAATGAGAGCCATCTTGCTTCCTCAGGAATGTGAGAAGAGACCATGCCGCAAGACCCTGTCAACCTGGGCTGAAGTTACTACTAGGGTCCGCTCCAGGTGTGTCTGTACTTGTTATACACACCACACCGAAAGGAAACATGAATCGCTCCTCACACAGTAAGTTTCAGGCTCAAAGCCTTACTAGTGCTGACTTGCCCAGCGTATGCAATCCTTGCATTCCCACCTTGGTGGTCCTCACTTTCAAACCTGTTGGCTTTGACCTTCCCCAAGTTTCCACCCAACCGTTATCAAAATGCTCATACCTCTTCTTTATATCCCAGACCAGGCATTTTGAAAAAATGTGACAGATATAGTTGTGCAATGGCCCTCCATCAAAACCAGGGTATTCTAACTGTCAACGACTCCCCCTCCCACATTACCAGTTTCCTTTCAACATTCCATCATCTCCTCCCCTATATATTGTGTTTTTTCCCTTCACAAGTGTCATTCCCTTTGCATCCCAGCATGCTGCCTCCAGTTCCTGCAATTAAGTCCAATGATATACCTCTTTTAGTGAATGCATCCCCAGATTGATCATGTTCAAACCTCTTGAGCAATTTAGATGGAGAGTCTCAGGCAATTTGTGACCATGTCCCTGAATGATCTCCGTATAGCCCTCCAACTGGCTACCAGTGGTTTCCTGGACTGGTTACATTAGACTCACAGGACTGACCATGGGACATGGAGGTACTGACCCCCTAATTCTTACTGCCTTAAGTGGCTTTAACTGGGTTCAAACCTTAGATTAATATTTGGAGACTGCCCTTCACTTACTGAACCTGGACCCACTGACTTAAGAGTGTCTCCCTTGGCTTAACTGAGGGTCACTTCCCTTGGACTTTGAGACATGGCTATTTGGTTAGTGTGCATACAGCATATTTGGCACATAGGCTGCTGGCACATGGTGCAGGAATGAGATTGGTGTAGCATGGCAACATACAGCAGCAAATCGATCCTCTTAGACCATAAGGCATAGGAGTGGAAGTAAGGCCATTTGGCTCATCGAGTCCCCTCCGCCATTTAATCATGGCTGATGGGCATTTCAACTCCACTTCCATGCACTCCCCCCCACCATAGCCCCTGATTTTCCTTGTGAGATCAAGTATTTATCAATCTCTGCCTTGAATACATTTAATGTCTCGGCCTCCACTGTGCTCCAGGGCAATGAATTCCACAAGCCCACCACTCTCTGGCTGAAGAAATGTCTCCTCATTTCTGTTTTAAACTTACCCCTCTAATTCTAAGGCAGTGCCCACGGGTCCTAGTCTCCCTGCCTAACGGAAACAACTTCCCAGGGTCCACCCTTTCCAAGTCATACATTATCTTACAAGTTTCTATTAGATCTCCCCTCAAACTTCTAAAATCTAATGAATACAATCCCAGGATCCTCAGCCGTTCATTGTACGTTAAACCTACCATTCTAGGGATCATCCGTGTGAATCTCTGCTGGACACACTCCAGCGCCAGTATGTCCTTCCTGAGGTGTGGGGCCCAAAATTGGACACAGTATTCTAAATGGGGCCTAACTAGAGCTTTATAAAGCCTCAGAAGCACATCACTGCTTTTATATTCCAACCCTCTTGAGATAAAATTGAGATAAAAATAACCGTTCCTTTGCACAAATGCCCTTGCAGCAGGATTGCAATGAAAGGTGCCAGTGCAACATTACAATATGATGCAGTGAGGCTGGTATGTGTTGAATGCCAAGGTCCATAGTCACTGTCCATTGAGAGTGCCCTGGGATATTGGTGCTGGGTACCAAGATGGAGATCTCAGGGAATAAACGGTAAGCTGCAGTCATTAGGTAATCACTCTGGCTTTCATGTTAGGAATTCTTAATGTCTAGTTTCTATCTGGTGGGTGTTTTCTTGTCTGCTTGTTCATAACTTATTTGGATAATAGGATGGTTTGCTTTTGACATTGAAAAGCTCTGCTCCAGATATCTTATGCAATTTTCCCAACTCCTTCACCATGGCCCACTTTGTACAGTGGCTGTGAAAATTCTGATCATCGTGTGCAATTTCAGTTGGCGGTAACTGCTGTAAACAAGAGAATGAATAGTAGATCAGGGACCCCTAACAGCTTGAACAGACTTTGTCATGATCATTTTATATTGCATGAATAAACAGATGAATTGAAGCATTTGTAATGCACTTCTGACTTTCTGACCAGAGGGAGCAAAGCATGATCATAATACCAGATCAGACAAAGGAAGGATTTCTAATTGACGGAGATCTCTGGCTTGGGTCAGAGAAGCTGTACACTCTTCAGGGTGGATGCTGCAGTTTCAAGTCTTCAAGAATAGAGGTGAGACTTGAGAAGATTACTCCCTGGGTCTTTCGCTTTGCCTGCAGGTCCTATTGAGGGTTTGAAGTGAGCTGAAGCTTCTTACAGACGGCAGGAAGAGGCACAGGAACAAGCAACATTGGATGAAAAAGCCAAGGAAGTCCACAGCAGGCGTGTGGTCCTTCCAGCCTGAACACACTATATCAAAGGGATCCAATAACTCAGGAGGGTGGTGGTGGGGGGGGGGGGGGGGGGCACTGATTGGCAGAACATTTTAAGGTGCCAATTCCAACACATTGACTTTTCTAGAATTCTCTTGAAAACCACTCGTCAGAACTATATATCTTTGTGGCTTTACAGTGACAGACACCTGGGTGATCACTGATAATTCTCAAAGGCAAAAAAAAACAGCAAAAAGCTGGCAATACTTGTAAATGTAAGTACTGGTTGCAATGGAGCTCCAGTTTGAAGTATACATGATTAGTATGTGTCATTTTCCTTCAAGGGTAAGACATTTATGTTTACTCCATGAGGAAGGAGGCCATGTTCTAGAAGGTTACAATATCCGTAATGACTTGAATTCCAAAGACACTGGTTCTTGGCAAAATGGCCATCCTACCTCTTTATAACTGCATTTGTGTCCATTGCTTCTGTCCTGTGAACAAGAGCTCTTCCTAGTGTTGCTCCCACTGCTGCTTTTGATGTTGATGTTGGCTCTCACTGCTCCTTTTGTCACTCAACAGATCTGCAAGCTAGTGTTTTGTACATTACTCACTTGCATTGCTGAGGGCTTAAAGCAAGTGCGTGCAGATATAGGTGAGTGAGATAGAAGAAATGACTTCTAACAAGTAGGTAATCAAGAGTCAAACTCTGAAAAGACTCTCTGAGAAGAGTGCTGGAGGCAACAACCTATCACCTGAGCAAGGCTGGAATTCTTCAGTCACACTAGTCAAAGGCTTCCTGGCCTATCAGTTTTACTGAAGAAGCAGCCCCTGGTATGCAACATGGTGACATTGGTGAGTTGTTGATAGATTGCAAATTTAGTGCACTTTTTGTTAAAGCCAAAGGGGTTGATTAAAGCAGAACTCAATTTCACATTTGCATATTAAATAATTTAGTTGGTGGTTCCCTGCTTGCCTTCAAACTCACCCAGCTGGAAACCAGAAGAAGGTGAGATGACACCTGGATCTCAATCCTGTGTTCATCCTAGAGAGGGGCTTAACTCCCTGAGTGTACCCAAACCTGCCCATAACACTTAATCAAAATTTTGTCACCCCTCCTGCTCCATAATGTCCATTGCTATACGAGGTTCACATATACAAGGCGAATTTATATTGTTTAGCGTGAAATCTAATTTAATAAATTCTATTTTTTTCAGTTACTATGCATTTTTTCAAGAATTAATGTGCAAAGATTAGGTACTAAAAAATTATGAATGGATTCTGGATTAAATGTGTTTCCTTTATCGTTCTAATCTCAGACTGTTTTGGTAAACAATGCCATTTTTCTTTGTCTTGGCTCAAATAATATGGGACAAGCATTAACTGCAAACAAATTTATCATGTTGCAACTTTGTTCTGCATTAAACTTCAAGCCTTAAATGATTCCTGCAGAGGATTATCCTCCTGAGAACATCATTGCTAACAGCAGCCAACTAAGATGCCATTGATAAGCTTGAAACTAATATCTGCCAAACAATGCAATAGCTTCCTCTAAATGGTTACTGCTGTACTCCACCAAGTTGTTATCACTGTCTTGCATTGTTGGATACATGCCACCATCAGGACTGCATGCATATGAATGAAGAACGTGGGGACAAAACCAACATAGATAAACTCAGCTATTTATTCTGCAAAAATTTCATCTCCAAATTCAAAGGAAGAGTGAGAACCCATTAATCAAGCATTAAACAAAAATCATTGTGAAACCCTGGTTAAAGACACACTGTTGAATTGCTTATTGCCAGTACAGTTAAGTTGTGCTGCTTTAAATAAATATTTTCCACTTAGTTCCGGCTTTTACCCTTGAATACCCTGACAGTGCACAAACGTCTGATACAAGGCAATGGCTTTTTTCCTGACTTAATCCAATGGTGCACTCTCACAGAGAAAGTGTTCCTTAAAGATTCTCGGATGTTTTGAACATACCCACTGTCTTCAAACCACAATAGTATATTAGTTTACATTCTAGTTTAAATAAGTAAGCTCTAAAGATCTCAAACAGCTAATTGAAATAGATAACAGGAACATAAATTATGCTTTGATTACAGTAATAGCCATTGTATTACGTGAACCATATATTACAAGGCTGATTGTTCCGGAGATGTAGACCAATAACACAGCATACTGGTACTTAAATCTTTTGCACCACATAGTGGAAGGGGCCCAGATTTCACAGTCCTACCCTCAAACAAGACCTTTTGGGTAAAGGGCCTGGTAAAATTGAAGTGAAGATGACAGACAGATCTTTTTGGTCAACCTAAGAGTAGAATTGGCAGATTTGTAGGCGATTAGCTGGTTATCCTCTTCAGTTGACATATAATGTGACTTAAAGCTGGGGAAGGCAGGCACAAGTTATAAAGAGGGTGACAGTAAACGTCAAAAATATGATCAGTTGTGATATGCACTGGGGATTCTCGTACAGTGGTAATGTTAGCAGACTTTTGATCCAGAAGTCTTGACTATTGCTCCAAAATGATAGGTTTGAATTCAATCCTGGTAGTTGGAGGAAATTCTGCAGCAAGTAACTCACCTTTTGCCCTTACAAAGCCTGTTCACTACATGATGTCATTAAAACTTATAAAATACTGAGATGTCGTGATAGATTGGAAATGGAGAAGATGTTTCCATTCATACAAGTGAAAGAATGACCCCTTAGAACTGAGATAGGGGGAATTCTTTCAGTCAAACAGTTGTGAATCTGCAAAACGCATTGTCACAGAAGGCTGTGGAGGCCAACTCATTGAGTGTCTTTAATATGGAGATCAATAGGTTCTTTATTAGCTAGGGGATCAAGGGTTAGGAGAAGGCAGGAGAATGAGGTTGAGAAACTTATTAACCATGATTGAATGGTGAAGCAGGTTCGATAGGCTAAATAGCCTACTTATGTTCCTATATTTATAGTTTAACACTCAGTGTCATCCAGAACAAAACAACACATTTCAGTGGCATCACATCCATCATGAACACGCAGTGGTATCAGTTTCTACCACCTATAAGATGCGCTGCAGACGTTCACCAAAGCTCCTTACCACCAAGGCACTTTCCATACCTGCAAATTCTCTCACCTAGAAGGACAAAGGCAGAAGATGGGCAAGAACATTACCAACTGCATGTTACCTTCCATGATACCCACTACACCAGCTTGGAAATATACCTCTATTGCTTCACTGTTGACTGGTCAAAATCTCGGATCTCCATCCCTGACAGCACTGCAGTGACACCTTCACTACATGAACTGCAGCAGTCCAAAAGGGCAGATCACCACCACATTCTCAAGGGAAATTAGGGTTGGGCAATAATTGCTCATTATCCAGCAATGCTCATCATCCTATGAAAGAATAAATGAATGAAGATAACGAAAGTCAATGGACTTGTCAATCCCACAGCATTCACTGATGTCTTATGGCCCAGAATTAACACTGAGGTCAAGCATCAACACAACTATGTTGAAAAGATGGTCAGAAATATGCTTTTTCTAAAAACTCTGGATTGATTCTTTATGAACGCTTGGCTAAGATCTGTAATTGACTAATCTTAGTCACAGCTTAGCAGAGTGCTGACTTCTTTTGACATGTTTCTGATGTTGTAATCACCTAATCTTTCTGTAGACTTTTGTTTTACAGGAAACTTGCTCACGTTGAGAGTTTCAGGGGCATTTTAACAATCACCAGATTTGTCAACACATCTGCACAGACAGCAGACTTGTGTCCAGCCTATGCCTGCTTCCCTGTCACAAAGGTAGCTAGGTGAACTCCTCAACATCAAAGACAGGAGTTTCGCAAATTCCTGGGTCCTGACACCAGCCTCCTCGATGAAATCTAGCCCTGTGTATCAGTCACTAACAGAAAGTTATGATGTGATTTTTTTTAGAAAAAGCCCTTTTAAAGGTTAGCATAAGTCTTTTTTAAAGGAAAGCCTTAAAAATGACTGTTTTGAAATGGCTGCAGGCCCAAATACAACTGTACATTTCAAACTGGGCCTCCAGTCCGAAAATTCAGGAGCTATACTAAGTTGAATCATCAATTTAATTATGTTTCACTGGTGTTGTCCAGGAGATAATGAAGTTTAATTGTCGATTCACTGTAAGAATGTAAATTAGATGCTGAATAGAACAAAAGTTCAGAACCACAGTGGGAGAAGGTCTAATTCTCGAAGTGCTAATGCCATATATTGAACATGATTAAGGTTTTGTGATGAGATCACATGATAACAGTGGCCACTTTTTCCTGCCGGCTAAGAGTGATACAAAAGGGTAAGTAGGCTGCCCAGAGAAATAGAAATTCCATCTTGCACCATCTGGAAGAAAGCTCTCTCCAGTGAGATAGCGAGGGAGGGAGACACAGCTAAACACCTCAAAACAGCTGGTCATTTTTTGTGGAGTAACAGAGCAGCTCAAAGTGACACACTTGCAGGATCCGAAGCCAGAGATCTGCTCTCACTCCTAAAATCTGTAGTCCTGCTGAATCAACCTCTCTAAGAAGTAACAACTGTTCAACTAGAGAAGCTATTGCTGCTGCTGGATATGACTGTGATGGTTAAGACCACAAGAAATAGCAATAGAAATAGGCCATTCAGCCCCTCAAGCCTGCTCTGCCATTCAACAGAATCAAGCTATTCCCCACATCCACTTTCCTGCTCTTTTCCCATAATTCTTGTATACCCTACTAATCTAGAATATATCTATCACTGCCTTACATGTACACAAGATTAGGATATCTGGTTGGCATGGACGAGTTGGACCAAAGGGTCTATTTCTGTGTTGTACATCTCAATGACTGTATGACTCTGACTCCACAGCTCTCTGTAGCAAGGATCCAAAGACTCAAAACTCTCTGAGAACAGTAGTTTTTTATCATCTCAGTCTTAATTTTGGGCTCCTCAATTCTAAGTTTATGCCCTCTGGTTCTAAAGTCTCCCATGAGGAGAAACATCCTCTCAGCATTTGCATTGGCAAGCCCCTACTGAGTCTGATAAGTTTCAGAGATCACCTCTCATTCTTTTAAAAGCCAGTGAGTAGTCTCCCACTCTAATTAAAATGTTGGCTCACAAGATAATGCATCCACACTGGAAATCCTAGTGAACCTTCTCTGAACTGCCTCCAATAAAATAATATATTTTCTTAAATAAAGGGACGACAACTGCTCACAATACTGCAGATGTGCTCTCACCAGCACCTTGTACAGTTTAAGTAAGGTTTCCCAACTCTTACACTCTGACCCCCTTGAAATAAGGGCCAACATTCCATTAGCCTTCCTGATTACCTGCTTCACCTGTGTGCTAGCTTTTTATGATTTATGCACGAGTGCCCTGAAGTCCCCTCGTGTTGCAGCTTTTTGCAGTTTTTCTCTATTTAAATAATACTCTGGTCTTTTGTTCTCCCTTCCAAAATGAGCAACTTTACAACTGCCCACATTGTACTCCATTTACAAACATTGTGCCCACTCACTGAGCCTATCAATAGCTCTCTGCAACCTCTTGTAGCCGTCTTTCAAAGAGCCTTTCCAATTATTTTTTGTGTCGTCTGCAAATTTTGGTATTGTACATTCACTTCCTACCTACAATTGATTAACCTTTGCACTTCAGCAAGAAAGGATTCAAGCAACATGGTTCATGGTTACCATAGAGAGTTATTGGGACTCATAAAATGCTTTCTTTTATCTGTATTTGTTTCAATAGTGTAACCTATACTTTTACTTAATATGATTAACTCTTTACTCGAAGAAACTTACAGTAATATCTTGTAGCAAACTGAACGTTAGCCTGTTTAAACAAAAGCTTGACTGTTAGTCTATTTGAATTTGAATCACAGAAATGAAAAGAAATTGTCTCAAGAAGATATATTAATTCACAGCCCACTGATCATGTTGGACACCTGCTTGGATCTTGAGATGTATGTTTTTGTCGAGCGTAAAATAAATATAACAAAATGGAAAGGGACCATTCAAATGGTAAAAGAAATATTTGGCAAACAAAAATAAAACCAGACAATTAGAATTTATTGTAGAAATTCAATTTCAATTAAACAAATACTGATAATTGAAAATGTCTGTACAACTGTGTAAGGTCACTTCTCAATGTAAATTGGTATAAGTTGTTTGAAGTGAAGCTTCAGGCTCGTTTGACAAGATTTAACCACCTAAAGAGCTGAAACTAAATGACAGAAAATTGATAAGCGGACAGAAACCCAAAGTAATGGAAATTCAGAATTACATATTGTAAATAGGAGAAAGCATGTGTTGATTGAACGGAGGTTGCTCTTATTGAATTTATTTGATGTTTTAAGGTTGTGACTGATTTATATTATACATGAGAAGGTGTTAGACAAAGAGACTTAAAAAAGAACTTGTTCAACTATTTTAAGGCTGAGGGAATCAAGGAATCAGCAATTAAGTTGGATTAAAAATGGGTCTGACAATACAAAGTAGACAGCAATCATGAATAGCAGCAATTCAAGCTGAGCAACTATGACTACTGAAATCCAGCAGTGAGTAAGTCATGGCAACCAGAATAGTATAATGTCTGGAATAGAAGTCCAAGATGATACTCCAAGTGGCACCATCTGGACTTCTGTAGCTAGTTCTGATCACTGCAACGACAAAAATGCTGCAGAACAATTAGAAAGAGGACAGCGACTAACAGTCTAACCACAGGAGAGCATTGGCTGATTAGGTAAAGCACTGTGACTCAGGTTCTAATGCAAAAAATAATGAAAGGAAAGCAATGATTTATACATTTAAAATTGTGATGGCACCTAATGAAGCAAAAACTCACTGTGTGGAGCTACAGCAAGCCATTTTACAACCTTATGAGAAAAAAATAAGTTGCTTCTCACTTTGAATTGCTTCCATGGAATGAAATCATAATCAAAACAGTGAAGGCAGCTTCTGTGGAATGCTTCCGGGAAGGAAACACACAAGTTCCTAATTTGAGAGAAAGTTAGTTGATGTTGGGGAAAAAAAATGAACATCTAGAAGACATATCCCAATCATTAGACTTCAGTGAGGATAACCTGGTGACTTTTTCAATTATGTTCTGAGAACAAAGAAAAAGCATCTCTGAATTCAAGACAGTGCTAGCATATGTGTTTCGTGGCACAATCAAGTTCTATCACAATGCAATATGTCTCTATCATACAGCTTATTCTCAGATTCTCTAGAATTAATTAGTTGTTTTCATTTTGTAAGATTCAAATGAAACTTTTGAGTCAACAAAAAGAAAATTAAATTCATTTGCTCTAGAGTCTGAGAATTACTTGAGGAATATTCCAATATATTACTGGATGGTTAAAAAGATTAGATTAGATTAGATTTCCTACAGTGTGGAAACAGGCCCTTCGGCCCAACAAGTCCACACTGCCCCTTGAAGCATCCCACCCAGACCCATCTCCCTATAACCCACACACCCCTGAACACTACGGGCAATTTAGAACGGCCAATCCACTTAGCCTGCACATCTTTGGGCTAAATCTGAATCTGATGAATATCAAGCTTTCAGGAAACTGCTTCAGCTGACCACACAGGCATTTCCAGCAAATAATTGCTACTGTTTAAAGCATGCCTTGTCCCATCAAAGTAGGGAGGCAACCAAGATTAACTTAAATCGTGCAGTTCACATTCAGAGCAATAGACTTGACTTATTTACCAATGAGTGTTACCAAGATTGATGATGTAGTCTGTTAGGAATGGGAAGTAGCATGGAAATATTGTAAAGTTGATTCAAATGGTCACTCTCTCTGAACATATAACTCTAACACCTGATCTGTTGTTCAATGTAACTTCTGGAAGAAAGTCATTTTGTTTCTTTTAAATTTATATCTGTGCACTTTTATTCCAAGTAAGAAAAACTGCTTAATCATCCACCATTCATATCTACTAATGAAAAATATGCCAAGGTGTTTGAGATGTGACTTACAGTCACAAGTGGTGCTCACCCAAAGTACATGTCTATTCATTTGACTTTTCATTAATGTCATGAATACCCAACAGATCAAAACTCATTCTTGTTTAGACCATGTATAAGAGACAATATAAATATGATACAATTATTATGTTCTTTTCCAATCAGGTTTCTCCACTAACTGGAATTTCTGGTGTACCCCTTTTGTGAATTTTCACTTTACGGACCAGAAGACATCAAGAAGCTACCCAGAAACCAAAGATTCTCCAGCTCACAGCTAGTTGGTGGTAGTCCTTGCTGCCATTGTCATTTTTAACTTTGCAGATATATGAAATGTAAACCCACTGAGCTCTCATGGCATCCAATAAACCAGTGAAAGGTTGACTTGTAAGAGTTAAATAAATCTAAAAATTAATGTGTGGGCATATTGAAAAGGATGAAAATATTGATGAAAGAATAATATTGACATAATCGCAATGTAAAATATTCGGTTCAAAAAGAACAATCACTGAGGTTTTGCACTAGCTCTGAATCAAATAAAGCTGGTGAAGGGTGCTGTACTCTGCGTGCGCCTAAATTGAGCAGCTGGACTGTATTATATGAATAGCTTTTATTGAAGCACTCAGTGCGTGCCCTTACCTCCAGCCTAATGTTCATTGAACAGACAAAAAAAAATTACAACCATAAATGCTATTAACCAAATCATGTGCATTTTCTAATGGATGGCTTTAATGTTTTAACACCATCATCTCGTTAGAAAGTCAATTGCATCTAGTAAACAAAAATCTTCCAAACTGCAGAAAACTGCAGAAAAATATTGTGCATTCTTTATTAAATTATTTTCTGAACACAAACTATGTTTTGATCAAGTTTATACCGTCAACCTGAGAGAACTTAAGTGCTAATTAATTCAATTAGTAACATGTGGCTAAAAATACATGTTACAAATTTTCACTTATTTTAATTCTAAATTAGAAGTTTTGATTTAACATAAAATAAACATTAGGAAAACCTATTTCGATGATCACAGGAATGAAAGTAAAATTGCTGGAGAAGCTCAGCAGGTTTGGCAGCACCTGTGAAGAAAAATTCAGAGCTAACATCTCGGGTCTGGTGACCACAGGCTGTGTTAGCTTTTGAAAAGGCATTTTGAAATGTTAATTTCAGGTATGAGAGAAAATCACATGGGCACAACATTGCTTTCTCTTAAATATTATTGTTTAATTTTAACCTATAAACTTAAGAGAGGCTCATAGTCACATGTTGATTTGTTGAATGCATCCAGTTTCAACTTGATTTGGTTGGTAACACTTTCTCTTCTGCATCAGAAGTTTCAAAATCCAAATCTTCCACCAGCACTTGGACACGTAACCTTGCTTGAGATTTCCTTGCAGTATCGTTGAGGTTATATTGTCAAAGCACTGGCTGAGAAAAGAGATATTAAAGCAGTGTCCCATTTACCTGGTCTCTGACCAGGGTGCATGCCAAGTTCTATGGAAATATACAGTGTGGAGCTGGAGGAACACAGCAGGCCGTGCAGCATCAGAGGAGCAGAAAAGCTGACGTTTTGAGTCGGGACCCCTCTTCAGAAATAAGGGAGGGGAAGTAGGCTCTGAAATAAATAGAGGGTGAGGGGGGGGCGGTGATGGCAAGTGGATAGCGGAGCGGATAGGTGGAGAGAAGACAGACAGGTCAAGGAGGCAGGGATGAAGCTAGTAATGGGGAGTGTAGAGGGGTCTCTTGATTTTCTAGTCCACATTCCTTCTCAACCAATGCCACAAGAGCCAAGATTAATAACCTCTCAACCTCACATCATAGTTTCAATACCATTCTGTGGTAGATTAGCTACTGTGTATATTTACAAAATGATAGCGGCTCCATTTTGTTGGGGATATGATAATTGCCGAGATAAGTGCAAGGCTCTTTTCATTTCAATGAAAGATCCCATTCTGTTGGCTTCCCTCATTCATAGCCCTGCTTGCAGACTAAAGGTTTATACTTCACACACCACTTCACAGAGCTCTACAACGGCTTAGTATTTAGATAATATGCCTCTTTTTATTCTTACTGCCAGAATATACTACATCACGTTTTCCCACACCATATTCCTTTTGCCCACTCACTTTACCTATCTAGTTCCCTTTGTTGCCTCCTCATGTCCTCTTCACAACCTTCCATCAACAGCAAATTTAGCAGCCATGCTTTCAGTCCCTTCATCCAAGTCAGTTTAATAAATAGTAAAATGCGGAAGCTGGATCCCTGAGAATAATTTTATTTATGCTCTAGATTTTTTTTGGCCTTTTCAATGAGCATTGGGCTGGAGGTAAGGACACACTCTAAATGATTCAATGAAAGCCATTCATATAAAACACCATCTGCTCTAGCTTTAGTCCATGTTGAAAACAACATCCTTCACCACTTGATTTGGTTCAGGAGTAGTGTAAAACTTCAGTAATTATTCTTCTGTATTATTGTAGTCGAGCTGACACTACATTCCTTCATTAAAATCTCACAGTTCGCACCCGTCACAATCTGTTCACAAATGTCAATTTTCTGCTTTCATCAACACTTTTGCACATCTCGAATTAACCTTTCACTGGATGCCATAATAGTTGGATGGGATTTAAAATTCACACGTTAAAAAAATGAATTTCCATCAGTTTCCCTTTATCCACAACACATGCTACTTTTTCAAAGAACTCAAACAAATTGGTTAAACATGATTTCCCTTTCACAAAACCATGCTGACTCTGCGTGATATCCTGTATTCTTTTAAAGATAACATCTTTAGTAATTGTATCTGACATCTTCCCTGTGATAGATGCCAAGCCAACTGGCCTGTAGTTTCTTACTTTCCATTTCCTCCCCAACTTGAATAAAAGAGTTACCTTCATTATTTTCCCATTTATTGGAACCTTCCCTAAATTTAGGGAAGCTTGGCAAATTAAAACCAATTCATTTCCACCATCTAAAAAAAGAGCTATGGATGCTGGAAATCATAAATAAAAATAGAAATTGCTGGAACATTTCAGCAGGTCTGGTAGTACCTGTAGATGGAAATCAGAGTTAAAATTTTGGGTCCAGTGACCCTTCTCGAGGATGGAGGAACTATCCTACGAGCTTTTTCTTTTGAAAACGTAGGATGAAGCTCATCATGACCAAGGGGCCTACCATCCTGCAGCTCCACCCATTTTCTCTGTATCACCTCCCTGGTGGTTATAAATTTAAGACTATAAGACCATAAGACATAGGAGTGGAAGTAAGGCCATTTGGCCCATTGAGTACACTCTGCCATTTAATCATGGCTGATGGGCATTTCAACTCCACTTCCCTGCACTCTCCCCGTAGTCCTTGATTCCTTGTGAGATCAAGAATTTATCAACCTCTGCCTTGAAGACATTTAACGTCCCGGCCTCCACTGAGCTCAGTGGCAATGAATTCCACAGGCCCACCACTCTCTGGCTGAAGAAATGTCTCCTCATTTCCATTTTAAATTTACCCCCTTTTAATTCTAAGGCTGTGCCCACGGGTCCTAGTCTCCCTGCCTGACGGAAACAATTTCCCAGCGTCCACCCTTTCCAAGCCATACATTATCTTGTACATTTCTATTAGATCTCCCCTCAACCTTCTAAACTCTAATGAATACAATCCCAGGATCCTTAGCCGTTCATCATACGTTAAACGTACCATTCCAGGGATCATCCGTGTGAATCTCTGCTGGGTACGCTCCAGCGCCAGTATGTCCTTCCTGAATCTTTACTCTTATACTCTAATTTCTTGAAATACATAGAAAAACACAGGAAATAGGCGCAGGACTACGCCATTTGGCCCTTTGAGCCTTTCCACCATTCAATATGAACATGACTGATCATTCAAATCAGTATCCTGTTCACATTTTCTCACCACACTCTTTGATTCCTTTAGCCCCAAGAACTATATTAAACTCCATCTTGAAATCATTCAATTTTTAAGTCTCAACTGCTTTGTGTGAAGAAGAACTTCAGAAGCTCACCATTCTCTGGGTGAAGAAAATTCTCCTCATCTGTCTGAAATGGCCTGTACACTATCCTTAAACTGTGATCGCTGTTTCTGGACTCTCCACTCATTGAGATCATCTTTCCTGCATTTACCCTGTCTAGTCCTGTGAGAATTTTAAAGGTTTCTATGAGATTTCCCTCATTCTTCTAAACTCCAGTGAATGAAGTATTAACCGATCCAGTCTCTCTTCATACACCAATCCTGCCACTTACCCTCGGTTTTTATTGTCCATTAAATCCCATCAGTCACCCTACCACCATTTCCTCGGTAAGACTGACTTCTTTCAGTTTCTACCTCTTACCAAACCCTGTGTTCCCCAACATTTCTGAGACATTATGTGTGTCTTCCTTTGTTGAGGCAAAACCAAACTATGCATTTAATTGATCGGCCATCTTCTTGCTCTCCATTAAAGCCTCTCCTGTTTCTGCCTGCAATGGGCTTAGATTTTCTTCACTAATCTGAGTCTCTTCACCTGGGTTTCTCCTTATTTCCCATTTCCTGATTTACAGCTATCTCTGCGATGTTACTTATACTCACTACAGTGCAAGATTGATGCAAAATACACATTCAGTTCATCTAGCATGTCCTTATTTTCCATTATTAATTCATCACTCACTTTTTACAAGACAAACATTCAGTTTGTTAACACTTTTTCTTAAAAAATCTATACAACCTTACTAGCTGCTTCTATATTTCCAGATAATTTACTCTTGTACTCTAATATTTCTCTCCTTATTAATCTTCTAGTTTTTCTTTGCTTTTTTTAATATTCTGTCCAATTTTCTGATCTGCCAACCATCTTTTCATGACGACATGAGTTACAAGTGTGATACTGTGGTTAACTTTTTGAGTTAACCAGAGATGGTGGGTTCTCCTCTTGGAACTTTTCATTCTTGTCGGAAGGCATCTATCCTGTGTATTCCAAATTTTTACAAGATGGTGGTGCTGGCATGTTAGGGAGTGTTAGGGCTCCCAAGGATGTATCGCCCAGGCTGGCCACATCATTCTCTCTTTCTCCCTCTCCACTTTTCCATCCTTTCTGTTCTCCGTTCTTTCTTTCATTTTCTGATGTTGGGGGAAACTGGAATGTTGCTCAAGGGTTGTTGGTAGCAGTAGTGGTGGTGCCCAGATTGAGGAATCCTGGTTTTGGTAGGCCCAGAGCCTGGACTCGGCAACTTGGTGGGTCATCAGTTGTGCTGCGGCTTGGCGTACAGAGGGAGTTACATCCTTTGTCAGTATAAAGTTGAGTTCAGGACGACTGGAGGGGAGTTCCTGGCATGGGACCAGAAATGAGGTTGGCAATGGACAGGAGGTGAGGCCTGCTATGATTTGGAGATAAGACCCAGCACAGTCTGGAGGTTAGATCTAGCCCAACCTGGAGGTGAGATCCAGTGCCATCTGAAGGTGAGACCCAGTGCAATCCAGAGGTGAGACCTGGTGCAGCTTGGAGGTGAGACCCAGAGCAGCCTGGAGCTGAGACCTGGTGCAGCCGGAAGCAAGGCCCAACATGGTCTGGAGTTGAGACCTGGCAAGGTCTGCTTAAAGGTCTGTAACGCTGAACTTTTTATTCCTTTATTTTTCTAATTTATTCCTCAGATCCTGTACCTAGGTATCTTTGTACTTAAGATGGCACCATAAGTGGCAACTTTATAAACTTCTCACTACATCCTTGAGAGTACATGTGCCAATAAACTTAAACCTTTTCTATTTAATTCTTTAAATTTCAGTTAATGTAGCTGCCATGACTCATACCTAACCTAATTAAACAGTTCACTTTGTGATGCTACCATAGTTTTAAGAGGTCTATTTTTTGTCTAGTTTTTTTTTAAAGAGTGGTTATGAGACAGGGGCATCTAGCTGTCTATTCAGAAGCCAGTGAAGTAAACAGCTTGTGAGGCCTTGGGGTCTTTTTTAAAGTTGGAACAATAAAAGCAGCTTGAATGGGTGTGGTCAAGTTCTCACAGAACCAAGGTTTTTAATTTCTTAAACAAAAACAGAAAATGCTGGAAAAGCTCAGTAGATCGGGCAGTGCCTGTGAAGAGAAATCAGAGTTATGTATTGGGTCTGGTGACTCTTCCTCATGATAGCTACATTAACTGGCATTTAAGGGAATAAATCAGCATAGGTTTAAGCTTATTATCACATGTTTAAGCTTATTATCACATATACACCTAGTAAGGTTGTATAGATATTTTTAAGAAAAAGTGTTAACAAACTGAATGTTTGTCTCACATTCAACCCCTTTAGAGATGCTGACAGACCTGCTGAGCTTTTCCAGTAACTTCTGTTTTTATTTCTAATTTATAACATCCACTGTTTTTTTTAGCGTTTCTTAGTTTTTCAATACCTATTGTTGTTAGGTCTGTTGCTGCAGTGTATCTCTCCCTGCCACACTTCTCAGAGTTCTCTTGATATTTTTCCTCCTACGTTGCTGGAGTTGCATGTGAGACAACCTGTTTTTTTTGAATTTGCCTTTCACTAGGAATGTGTTTTATGGGATGCTATTATACTGAAACAGCTATTGTTAAGTAGTGAACTAATCTGTTTTTTTTTGCTAAGTTTTCCAATAGAGTTACAGATAAACTAATTATTTTCTTTATTCTTTCTTTTATTGTATTTTAACTAGAGTGTATGAATAAAATGTATCTTGCATCAAATCTTACAGTTTGACCAATCAAATTATGTCTGGAATATGTCACCTTATACTTACCCTTAAGATAAGAAAATGTTAGGAACTAGACTATCATTCTAATATATTTTGAGGGGGTCAGGTCTGGTCCATAACAACTTTACCGTGCTCAATTTCAACAACCTTATAATTGCCAATATTTAATATACTGGTCTTGGACCCATTCGTTTCTCTGTCAAACTGAATGTAAAATTCAATCATTCTATAATCACTGCTAACTAAAGATGCTTTCACCACAAAGTCATTCATCAATCTTCACTGCACAAAGCCGGGTCAAAACAGCCCTCTGGTTAGCCTTAGAACAGGGTGTTTTAAGAAACTATCTGAAAAACATTCTTTGAATTCCTTACCTTTGACCAATTCATTTTTCTGGTTGTTGACACCCATATGGAACATGACAATAAGACACTTTCCCTCCCACACCAAGTTTCTCTCCATACCTGAAGTCATTGGTTTCCCAGGAAGGCAACATTACCTTCTGATCTTCCACTCCTCAGAGACTGACATTTATAGGTCCTCATTACAGTTTTCCCTGCTTATTTTGCACTCCTTTTGCCCCTTCTGCTTTAATGACTTCACGAACCACATACTATAGTCAATTAACTGACACACGCTCCAGCCATCTCTCTCAACCAAACAAGCTGAAAGAACATCTAGCTTCCTCCCTCCGGATCAATCTCAGGGAATCTCTCTCCCACTGCAACTCTCTTGTAATCCCTTCAGCCTTGAAACCTCTCTGATGAAGGGTCTAGGCCCAAAATGTCAGCTTTTGTGCTCCTGAGATGCTGCTTGGCCTGCTGTGTTCATCCAGCTTCACACTTTGTTATTTTGAACATCTCGTCTGTTGGACAAGTACAAAGAATAAGATTCCTATGCTCCTGCCCTCTGAGTCTCTTTACCTGCCACACTTGCGGGTGCTCCCTCCTTTTCCAGATTAGTGTCCAAATCAGAAGGCCTTATCCTAAGGGATGTGACTACCTTGTGCAATGAATACTCCAGGTAACTATACCCTCCGTCATGAATCATAATGTTTGTAGTTTTGCCTCTATGTCAAACTTGGAGCCAACTCTGAGCTGCAAACACTGACTGCAGATGTGTCTGGCCTTGGTCAAACTGATATGCAGGATGGCCACACATTCTGCAATTGCAACATATAGCTAGCATGAAATCTTTATTGGGTCTTAATTGAGTAATTAATTGTTGTAATGTCTTCTCACTATTACTTAATTCACTAACTTTAATCTTAGAATCCTATAAGCTTTACTGTTTTCAAGTAAGGTTCATAATGACAACACTTACAGCTACAGTGTCTTAATTACAGATTATAATTGCAGTTTGTCAAAAAAATCTTTTTTCTCAGTTTCATCATTTTGCACACTGTCTATGAAAGCAGTTACCCACTAACTATGCCTTTCCTGTGATGTCACTGATTTTGTTTCCCACACCCAGCACATTTCCTCTGCTCCCTGCTTTGTTATCCCCAGCAGAACCGGTCTGCTCCTCTCTGGGTAAATCACCTGCCAAGGGTAGACATGTCTGCAGTCAGTGTTTGCAGCTCGAGCAGATTTGGCTCAGTGTTTATGAGATACAGGCCAAACTACACACATGACGGAGGGAGAAAGTTATCTGGAGACTTTATTCTACAAGATAGTCATACCCCTTAGGACACGTTTTCTTGTGATGCCACTGTTCATTCTTTTCTATTCAAATGATTGGCTCAGGGTGCTCTGCTCATCTGCTCCTCTCAATATATTTTTCATGAATGAATTTGTTGAAATAATATAATTCTACTTCAGGTTTAGGCTTTGAATTTCAATGAAATTATCAATAAAATTAATAAGATCTATTTATAGAGTCTGAGTCATAGAGTAATACAGCATGAAAACAGATCCTTTGGTCCAACTAGTCCACGTCGACCATGTTCCCAAACTAAATTAGTCCCACTTGCCTGCATTTAGCCATTATCCTTTCAAACCTTTCCTATTCATGGACTTACCCAGATGTCTTTCAAATGTTGTAACTGTATCTGCATCCATTACTTTCTCTGGCAGTTCATTCCACACACTAACTACACACTCTGTCAAAAAGTTGCCCCAATATTCTTTCTAAATCTTTCTCTTCTCACCTTAAAACTGTGCCCCCTAGTTTTGAACTCCCTCACCTGAGGAAAAAGACTCTTGCTATTCACCTTATCTGTATCTCTCATGATTTTATCAACCCTGTAAGGTCACCCCTCAACCTCCTGCACTGCAGTTCAAAATGCCCCAGCCTATCCAGCCTATTTTTATAATTCAAGCCTTCCATTCCCAGCAATATTCTGATAAATCTTTTTTGTATCCTCTCCAATTTAATAACATCCTTCCCTTAACAGAGTGGCCAGAACTGCATACAGTGGTCCAGAACAGGCCTCACTAAAGCCCTGTAGAACCTCAATATGACGTACCAATTCCTATACTCAAAGGTCTCAGCAATGAAACCAAGCATGCTTAATGCTTTATGAACCAACCTGTCTACCTGTGAATGCAAATTTCAAAAAACGCTGGACCTGAATCCCAAGGTCTGTCTGTTCTACATACTACCCAGGGTCCCACAAATTAATTGTGTACAAAAACAAAGTTGCTGGAAAAGCTCAGCATGTTTGGCAGCATCTGTGGAGAAGAAAAAAGAGTTAACTTTTTGGGTCTGGTGACCTTTCCTCAGAACTTCTCCTCCACAGATGCTGCCAGACCTGCTGAGCTTTTCCAGCAACTTTGTTTTTGTTCCTAATTTACAGCATCCACAGTTCTTTTGGTTCTAAATTAATTGTGTAAGCTTTTCACTTGTTTGTTTTTCCAAAATGCAATACCTCACATTTATCCAACTAAACTCCATCTGCTAGTCTTCAGCCCATTGGCCCAACTGATCAAGGCCTCTTTGTAACCTTGGATATCATTCTTCACTGTCCACTATATCACCAATTGTGCTATCGTCCATAAATTTATTAACCATGCCTCCTATATTCTCATCCAAAACATTTATATAAATAGACTTTATGGCTTTCTATGCTCTGATGTATTTTACATAGTCATGAAACATCTTTTAACCCCAAAATATACCAATAACTCCTGTTTTTTTAATTGGTTACCTTGTTTTATCTTCTATGGCCATACTCATTGCTAGCTGTCCCTCAATTCAAGAGTGATGACTTTTCAGCGCAAAAAATTTCTACCCTGGGTCATCACAGGAGTGCAGAGGTTAAATCTTGGCTCACACACCTTTTTGCATATGGGTACTCAAATGCAATGTACCATGTGATAGTGGGGCTCAGAGTTTAAGATTTGTTTCCATTTCTTTCCTGTTTTGGGCCAGGAAATTTCATTGCCACCAATCCTCCTTTCTGCTCTTTTTAAATAAACATTAAACATGTTATATAGTGCAAGTCTTCCTTTTGATTCTGAGGCTAAGTGCCTGTCTAGCCATCAGTGGCACAGGATAGACCGATAGACCACCATAGAGTCTTAACATGAAGAGATAATTGTCACTTCAATGTTTGGTTTATTGCCTGATGCCAACAGGCATATTCAACATTGATTAGTTTGGCATAATTGGAACTATCAGGAGCCTGGTGTATCATATCTGTTTTGGTCCCAACCTCATGCAACAGAACTATTTCTCCACCCAAACACTGTGCAACTTCAGCAGATTGAGTGACTCTCACCACAGCTCAACATTACCTATTTCAGAACCATTTCCTTTTGAATGCCTCCCCAAAACTTTTTCCCAGGGATTCACAGAAAAGCTATAGTGTAGAAAGAGGCCATTCAGCCTAATCTGTCTCTATCAGAGTCTTAACTAAGAATTACACATTCATAATCCATGTTTATATATCCAATTCACACCTGTTCTCTTAGCCCCCATGCCTCAGGCAATCCTTCAGATCATACTGGATGATAACAGATTCACATTTCTCTTTCTCAAATAAATACACATATTTTATATAAAACAGACAGAATATTACAAACCAGTATTTTCTTCTTTCTATATTAAAAGTTCCAAGCATCTCTTTTCAGCACGCGTAGCAGTTTCTTTGAGCTTGCTTCTTTCTTTGTAAAACAATTAGATTTCTGATGGCTACTAACAACCCATTTCACTTTAGAGATTTTCTGTTCTCCAGCCTCTGCTTTAAAACTGCAATATTGATCCTGTCTTTTCTCATCCACACATTTTGTTGATCATTATCCCATAGTGACTTATTATTGACTGAACATTCAATGGGTTTTGCTGCTGAATCCCTTTTTTAGAATTGCTCCCAATATTTTCACAAAGAAAAACACTAAGACAGAATTTCTATCATGAAGGTATTTTTCTACTAATTTTCTGATCTCTTCAGCTTTGCAGACTAAAGGACAACATTGACCACCCTCTCTCACAAGAAAAACCGTACACCCTCCAGCACTGAAGGACCCACCACAGAAATTTGTACACGTAGCTTCACGAGAAACAAGAGGTTTCATGTTCCTGGCATTCCCCTGAAAAGAAATTTTCAAAGCACAACACTCCTGTTTTAGTTTTTTCAATGTTTTGTTCACCTAAGTGATACCTTCCAGATTGGGGTTTTACATTGTACTCAATTTTAATACATTAAAGCTGTCTTCTGAACTTGCTTGTGTGCCCAGCCAATTTAGCTGTCCAATTAGACTTTGCAATTCCCTAATTTCAGGTTAGATCTTTCTTGTGCCCACACTAAATTGTCAATATTGTTCAGATGCTTGCTAATAGCATTTTTTACCCTGTCTAACAGTACGGAGAGAACACGTGACAATAACTGAGATATTTTGTCTGTAAATTATTATAAACCCCTTTTGTTAAGACAGAATTTCTATCATGAAGGTATTTTTCTACTAATTTTCTGATCTCTTCAGCTTTGCAGACTAAAGGACAACATTGACCACCCTCTCTCACAAGAAAAACCGTACACCCTCCAGCACTGAAGGACCCACCACAGAAATTTGTACACGTAGCTTCACGAGAAACAAGAGGTTTCATGTTCCTGGCATTCCCCTGAAAAGAAATTTTCAAAGCACAACACTCCTGTTTTAGTTTTTTCAATGTTTTGTTCACCTAAGTGATACCTTCCAGATTGGGGTTTTACATTGTACTCAATTTTAATACATTAAAGCTGTCTTCTGAACTTGCTTGTGTGCCCAGCCAATTTAGCTGTCCAATTAGACTTTGCAATTCCCTAATTTCAGGTTAGATCTTTCTTGTGCCCACACTAAATTGTCAATATTGTTCAGATGCTTGCTAATAGCATTTTTTACCCTGTCTAACAGTACGGAGAGAACACGTGACAATAACTGAGATATTTTGTCTGTAAATTATTATAAATTATGTTCAGGTTACCATCATGAATTCCCTGTGACAGAGTATTTTAATACACTAGAGTCAATAATGTATGTTACACATCACTTATTTATTTATGAAGCACATACTGAACGATTGAAAATTAGTTATTTGCAGTAACTAATGCGCGCATATTAAAATAAGTTGAAACCTGACCTGGCAAAGGTTTCATAATGCAAAATGCTAATTGTGTCAAGAGATTGTACATGTGTATGCCAAATTCAAATTAGCTTAGTTTGTAGATGAAGTTGTTGGCTGCCATCCTCTTGGCAGTCTGAACATGAAATGCAGGCATGTTTGTTTCTTCCATGCACCACAGTACACTGATTGGCATCTCTTACTATTATATTCTGTCTACCGTCATTTTTTTTCTGAAGTCCCAGTTCTTCCAATAATAGATCCTCGTTCATTTTTGATCTGGGATGTCAACATTATATTGTCATTTCTGACTTACTGTCACTTGTTATAGACTGAAGCTTCAGGCTCACAGACATATCTCATCATTTTCTATCATTTTAAATGAAAGGACACTCAAATGGGAGCTTTCCTCTCTCTAATTCACTAAATCTAGTTATTTCTTGAGTTTATTGATGGGTTTGAGAGTCTCAGTGATGATGACGGACAACCGTCGTAAATGAAGTACACTAGCAAATGGATTATTTAATTAAAATCATGCAATTATCATTAAAAACTTATATAACACCCAAATTTAAAAAGACAGGGAGGCAGAATCCAGGAACCTAGGGGCCAGTTAGCCTGAACTCAGTCATTGATAAGACTTTAAAGTACATTATCAAGGATGAGATTGCCAAGTACTCGGGAAGTGCCTGGCAAAATAGGGCTGGCTTTGTTTATGGGAAGTCATCCCTGACAAATCTGTCAAAATTATTTGAGGAGATTAGTTAGACAAAGGAGAGCCAGTAGATGTGTTCTACTTGGATTTGCAGAAGGCCTTTGGCAGGGTGTTGCTCCGGAGGCTGCCAAATAAGATAAACGCCCATGGTCTCAGGGGCAAGGTACTGGCATGGATAGAGGATTGGCTGACAGGCAAAAAGCAGAGTGGGGATGAAGAAGTCTTTTTTGGATGGCAGCTTGTGACTGGTGGTGTTCTGCAGGGTTCAATGTTGGGACCACAAGTAGTCATGTTATACATTAACGATCTGGACAAAGGAACTGAGGGTATTATTGCAGATGACACAAAGATAAATGGAGGGGTAGGTAGTGTTAAGGAACTGGGGAGACTGCAGAAGGACTTTAATAGGCTAAGAAGGTGGGATACTACTGTAAACCGTACTGCACCAAATATAATCTTCAACTAACCACCATTCATAAACAATTCAGAGAATGATCCATATAATGCTTTTTAAATAAGATTCATTTGGATTTGCCCCTTATTTTTAATGTGTGTGTTGCATTACTCATTCTTATTGCATTTAGTAATAAGTTGTCCTCTTTCTGGGAGAAAGAGAAGAGATGCTTTTCAAATTTACCTCATTGTAGCCAACTGAGAGGCCGGTGAATAATAGGACAGAATAGAAGTTTATTGTCACATGTACTTTTGCATAAAAAGTACAGTGAAAAGTTTTATAAGTTGCCTCCCCAAGGCACCTACATCAATGACAGAAATCATACATTATAATTTCAAAAAAGTGAAATTAAGACAAAGTTCATCACAGTTCTGTTAATATCTCCTGGGGTCAGGGAAAGCCGATTTAAGAATAAAGATAGAGAGCCAGTCTATCTTTCTTACCTGGGAACTTAACAGTTTGGGATCATGAAGTCATGAAGTACAAGAAATTGGGTAACCACGCCCAGGGTTTGGTGGTAACATGACATAATTTTACTTCTATGAAAATCATGCACAATTATTTAAATAGACTTCTATGCATTTAATATATAAATCTGATGATATTTAATCAGTGAAAATCTGTGCATCCTTTCCTCCAGACTTCGTATAAGTAAAGCAGAATAGTTCATGCCTCTCTTAACAAGGGCAATACAATGCCATCCCTTAAAACTGCAAACATTCTCATAATATAGTTTATCCTGAATATGACTGTAAGATGAACCAGCCCAGATTACCTGAAGCTGTGTAGCAATGGGCCTCATTGCAACTGGCACCCAGGTTACGGTGTCCTCTATTTCCCAGCCAGCAGCTACCAGACTTCAAATAAAGGCATGTTAACAGTTTGCTCAATCCTCGCTTGAGTTGAGCGTTCATTTAATTCATAATCTTTACTGATAATCTCACCTGAAGCAGAGGGGCCAGCTATAACATGTGGCTTTCCCATTTTAAAGGGCTTGAGCAGGGATATTGAGACTTGTCTCCGAAAGAAGGCCTCTCTATAAACAAAATAAAAATTAAGAACGAAAAGTTTCACAAATCCCATTCATTGGTGCTATACTCTGCCTTCATTATTTCCTGCAAACACTTTTTTAGTCATAATTGTCCTTTTTCTTTTGGTATTTTTAGTCCTTAAAAGCAATTTTAATGAATAAGGCTTTCTTGCTGGGTTCTGTAAACAAGATGGGAGATGTCTGTCTGAGCTGTTTATTAACACATAAACTGGAAGCACCCAGAGATACAGTCCTGTCACCCACTTGACGTTGAATATGTCACAGGAGACCCACCTTTCCTGTTTCTGCTATGCAGGACAGAATGTCACAAAGGGAACGTGACTGACAGGGAACCTCTGGAAGAAGAATTAAAGAATTTTACAGCATGAGTTGAATCCTCTCAGAATCCTCTCAAACGTTGGCCATATTAGAGGAGTAAATTGAAGGAATGGGTAAGTTGGGCAAATGTATCAGGGAAAGGGATAAGTATTGAAGAAAAGAAAAACGAAAATTTAGAGAGATGGAAATAATTAATGGGGATTGGACTCAACTGTTTTACAGAAGGGCAAGTACTGAGCATCATTAGAAACCTAACTACAAACGGGACAACAATGAAAGATCAAATACATCAGAATGTAAAGGGGACAAAATACAATCACTCTTAAAAGTGGACCCAGTAAATGGTATGTTAATCTATTAATCATTAATTTATACCAGTTCCACCCATGCAGGAAATACAACAGCTTTATGTTCTTTGCTAACTTAATAATTCAGATCAGGCAGACCAAAATATGCTGCTTAGAGGTTACATGCCTCAGTGCAAGACATGAACTTGTGTGAGATTAGTACATCTAAACCGAGTCAGCGCTACTTAAAGCCAGGACCACCTTTTGAAGGGGAAGTACACTCTAGAAATGGCTAGGAAAAGGAGTAAAACCTGACAAAATGCTGATTTAATGGTGTAAGACAGCACGCTCCATGATTTTCTGAAGCAGCAATTAGGGCCTTAATGTTGTAAATTGGGGCCAGAAGGTGAATTCTGAAAAGGAAATGTGGAGAACAGAGGTCCACAAGATGTTTAATAGCCTCACACAAGTGATCAAGATCAATGAATTATCTTTGAGGGTCACAAAAGCCTTAGAATTGAGCCACTAGCCTGAGAGATTACTTGTTGGACTATATTCCTATCACTCATGAACATTAAACTCAGAAGCAGGAATTGACTATTTGGCTGTTTGAGCCTACTCCACCATTTGATAAGAATATGCACAAGGTATAAGGAGAAAGCAGGAGAATGGCATTAAGTAACAATGCTCTTTTAATGAGGTGATCAGGCATGATGGGCTGAATGACCTGTACTGCATCGTAAGACTTCTATGATCCTGTGATTGTGTCCTGTATTTTCCTGTTTACCCCTGTAGCTTTTGTGTGAGTCATGTTTCTGTCCAATATCGACTTAAAATTATTCAATGATCCAGGAGGAATCCTTAGATTAACAACATCTGAGGAGAAAAAATAAAGCTTTCCTCATCCCCATCCTAATGGTATATTCCCTTACTATTAAATTGTATTCCCTAGTTTTAGTCTCTACCATGAGGGGAAATATCCTTCTCGCATCTGTCAACACTTGGTCAAGATCCGTCAGGATTTTATACAAGGTTACCAGCAATCTCTATGAATCATGACTTGCTCCACCTGATCCTGTTGCATTTAGCACTGTTACAACCCTCACTTACATATCTCTCAGCTTGCACATACTGCTAGCTACTGACAGGCATTTTACACAAAAACTTTGTAGCTCACTCACTGAAAACCCTCCTACTTGCAAGAAAAAGTGATGCAGGGCCAGAGGCTTCCGCACACCTAAACAGCCAAGCTTAGCTATATGTCCTGAACTTTATGGAGGAGATGGTGCTTGCTTTCATTGTAGTGATCATCACAGAGATCATGATCAGTGGAGGGGCTGAAACTATGAAATGAGACAGTATGGTCATTTTGAATCCTCTTTCTCAATCTCACTTCCTCTTCAATGCATACCCCCACTTCTGAAATTCAGAATGTGGGCACCTCTTATTTTAATCTCTTTCCCTTACTAGCATCTCAACCACTGCGGTTAACACTACATAGAATTTAAAGAATAGGTTTGAAAGACTGGGACGAAGAGAAAGTAGGGTGATTGATTGCTTAGATTGTTAGATTAATAAAAATTGATTTGCAATGTTTGGTTATGGTGGAATTTATTTTAGCATTGTGGCTAAATGGGCAATGTTACAGTCAATTAACAGAGGAAGGAAGGTGTGAGGTAGCTGGTGCATAGGGAATTGGAGTTGTGTTGACTGATACCGCAATCACTCACAGACAGCATAGTCAGAAGGCAGACCTCCCTTCTTCCAGACTCCTCCTCCTGCTCTACTTCCTCTTCCTCAATTGTGTATCAATTGAGGTTAGCAAGGACTTTACTTATATGATGGTGAGGATGTGCCGCAGACCGTAATGAATCTTGACATGCACTCGGCCAAGTACTGCAGATTTCCATACGGCAGCCCAGGTAGGGAAAGAATTATTTCAGTGGACAGATGATTTCCTCAGTTTTGAATGGAAACCTGCCTTCGTTATATACATGATGCTCCTGTTTGAGTTGGTTGCAAACCGAGGTTACGAAGCAGTTATCAATCTGTGTCTCTTAGTAATCATTGTTTATTTATCATGATGGGTCAAACTGAGCTCCTTGCAATGCCATAAGTTTGCTCCACCTTTTTCTTTCTAACAAGAGAAAATAAAATGTTCTTTTGGAATGCAAAGCCCTAGTAACCTTCAGTGAGCATTAATGGATAGCAAACTGGAAAGTGTGACAAATATTGTCTGCATCCAAGCTGGAAGGAACCCAAAACATAAAAGTTCATGAACACGGCCACCTTGGGAGCTATTAGCAATATCATCTTTGCCTTCTTCTGCAGTTATGGCTGTGGCAGTGGTGATGAATTCAGTGAAAACAAACTTAATAAAGCGAAGACATCTGACACATTGTTCTTTACTGATGTTATAGCGGGAGAAGGGACATCTCTATGATGTGCTTGACTTCTCTGCAGGATCCTGATCCACAGCTCAGTGGTGGCAAGAGATTTTTATTCTTTACTTTCCAGATACATTTTAAGCAAAATCATATGGCCGAGGGATACATGCTCCCCGACTCTCCTCATTAAACACTACTTCTGTGCATTCCTGCACTTTGTTTCAGGGTCCTGCATCAAAAGTTTGCTAAACTGAATTTTAAAAATTGCGTCAGTGAACAGTCAGGCCTCACGAGCTCCCTCCCCTATGCCAGCCACAGGGTCACAGAATTATACAGCTCAGAAACAGACCCTTCAGTCCAATTTAATCATGCCAACCAGGTTTCCCAAACCAAATGAGTCCCACTTGCCCTTGTTCGGCCCATTTCCCTCGAAACCTTTACAGAAAACAACAAATGCCGAAGATCAGACAGCATCCACGGAGGGAGAGCAAGCTAACATTTTGAGTCTCGATGATTGTTCATCAGGATTGAAGTGAAGTGTGGAGGGGCAGTATTTATGCTATTGTTTGGGGAAGGATGTATGGGGGTAGTGATTGTAGGGTGCTGCTGGAGAAAAGATGTTGGTAGTTCAGATTAAGTGACCAGAATGTGAGATTGGCAGAACAATGGTGTGTCTAACAGCCAGACCAGAAAGGATAGACAACCCCACTGTCCTTGGCCTCTCGCTCCATTTCGAGGAGCAGACAGTCCGCTAGCATGCACTACAAAGCCACTGACTCCCATAGCTACCTTCACTACAGTTCATCATACTACATTTCCTGCAGGGACTCCATCCCATTCACCCAGTTCCCTCCTTTTCGTCACATCTGCTCGGATGATGTCACTTGCCTACACAGCACTGCTGACATGGCTCGCTTCTTCCATAACCTTGATTTCTCTCCCAGGACCCTCAACCCAATCCGACCTATCACCCATGTTTCCGCCCTTGCCTGTCCCATCACTCCCAACAGCATGATTATGTTCCCCTTGTTTTCTCTTTCTACCCCAACAGCATCTGCATTCAAAGGATCATTCTCTGCCATTTCAGACAACTCCAACAAAACACCTCCACCAAACACATCTTCCTCCCATTCTCCCGTCCGCATTTCACAGGGATTGTTCCCTCCAGTTCATTCCACAACCATGAACTCCACGTCCCCCTCCCTCCAGCAACTTCCTATGCAACAGTAGAAGGTGCAACACTTCCTTTCTGCTCACCATCTAAAGACGTAAACAGACTTTCCAGGTGGAGCAGTATTTCACCCGTACCTTCTCCAATTTTGTGTATTCTATACGTGCACCTAACTTCAGCTGTGCTAGTGACCAACAGTGCAGCTATTTGGAAGTCCAGTGTCAGTATATAAGGTAAAATTATTGACCAGCTATTCTGCTTTCTAACATGAGCCAAAGTTAGGCAAATCTCTCACGGCTTAGATTCTTCCTCTTCATTTACGGTAACCTAGAAGTAAATGTCCTATCAGGTAAAACGATTCTGTCTGAACAGGTAGTTGAAAGCCTACTTATACCCTGTGCTATATTTTTATTTCATTATGTGTCAACAACACCCAATGCATCTTTCACAATGTCTGACGCCAATGCACATTTGGGGTTTTTGCCAAGACAATACCTTTCACGAACTAGGGCTGTCCCAAATTAATTTATAACTGAGGAAGTACTTTGAAAGTGCATTCACTGATGCAATATAGGAAACACATCAGCCAAGTTGTTCCAATAGTCTGTTTATGTGATGTTGGTTGGGAGATAAATAAGTGACCAGGACACTGGGGCTAACACACTGTTGTTCTTAGAATGTACATGAGATATTTTACATGTGCATAAGAGGATGACAAGGCTCCAGATTTATATCTCATCTGCAAGATGGTACTTTCAAAGGTGCTAACTCTCTCTGCAATACATTGAAGCATCAGCATTGCTTTTGAGATCAATTTTCTGGAGTTCACTTGAACATACAGTCTCAGAGATGTACGACAAACTGAGCTATGTGGACACTTGCAATGTTCTGGTAACCAGGATTGCATGTGCCTGTGTATGTTTGTGCATGTGCGTGTGTGTGTCACTAGTTCATTAAAGAGACGCTTGAGTAACAGGTTCCTACACATATCAGATACTTCAAATTCTACCGTGAGTCATTTTGATTACATCCAGCAGAAAGTCTTCCTGGATTGCTTAGTGAAACAAGGAACAAAGAACAACACAGAGTGGTAGTGCAAGTGAAAATAAACACACATAATATTACTACCACTGAAATGAATTATTGCGTCAATATATTTCTCACATAAAAAATTCTTATTCATTGTTGTTGAAATCCCTTTTATTGAAACATCAAACTATTTGTTAATTACTGTGTAACACTTGCACATTTACATGGCAACCAATTCCAACAATTGTTTCAAATGTGATAAATCATGACTGCATGAAAATATAAACAGCTTTTTCCAATGTACTCTATAAAATGTGTGGTCTACTAATGAATTTTGTTGCGAGCCACTGAGTATGTGCAGCAATTGGAATAAATGTATTAAGTTTGAATGATCACGGTTTGCATTTTTCTATTAAGTAAATTGAAAATGGGAATTAATATCAGTCTCAAAGACAAAAATTGATATTGCTGGAAAAGCTCAACAGGTCTGGCAGCATCCATGGAGAGAAATCAGAGTTAATGTTTTGGGTCGATTGACCCTTCCCCAGAAATAATATCAGTCCGTTGGTTAGTGACCACATCTAGTCTATTTAGCTCACAGTTTCAAAATTCTCATTTGCAGACAGTTAAAATAACCAGGAGGCAATGGAAATTGGCTCACTTGCTAGCAATACATGTTCCTGAGGACGGGCTAAAAAGGTTAGTACACTATTTTCCATCTATGGAAATTAGATTCAAATCTGTCCCATTCTGATATGGTAAAAATTGCCTTCATCAATTTGGCCAGAGTGAGAACCTTGGGGCAGTTCTAACTCCATTACAAATGTCACACAAAGCCAGCCTTCATTTAACTAGCTTATTCAAACAGTGCAAGGATGGTATGGTTAGGATTGAGCATGTCTGGAAAACAGTCACAGAGTCATAGAGTTATACAGCACGATCCAACTCGTCCATGCCAATCAGATATTCTCAACTGATTTAGTCCCATTTGCCAGCATTTGGCCCATACCCCTTTAAACCCTTCCTATTCACATAGATATCCAGATGCCTTCTGTATGTTGCAATTGTATCTACCTCCACCACTTCCTCCGGCAGCTGCATATACACACCACTGTCTGTGTGAAAAAGTTGCCCCTCAGGTCCCTTTTAAATCTTTCCCAAGTTCCTTAAACCTACGCCCTCTAGTTTTGGACTTCCCTAACCTGTTGCTGTTTACTCTATCCATGCCCCTCGTGATTTTATAAACCTTTATCAGGTCACTTCTCAGCTTCTAACACTCCAGGGAAAAAAAAATCCAGCCTATTCAGCCTCTCCCAAGGTTTGGAATTTTATGTGTAAATACATTTTCTGTAAAGTTTTAATTTTTGGGGACTTGGAATAGCATCCTGACAACATCATCCAATCTTTGTGTTCAGCAATAATATGGGTGTCTGATCGAATTATATAGTTTGTCAAGATAAAATAATAATGGTGATATTGTAAAGAATCTGTCATCACTGTCTCTAAACCTAACAGCAAGCTGATACTTCTCAACGATTGACGGCCATGCAACAATCAGCATGATGCTTACCAATGACAAGGTAAATCATCACATAGCTGGGTAAAAAGTGACTGATAAAAGATTGACACTTTAATTAAACTGGAAAATTTCTGCATTATTATGCCCATACATTTTTTTGTTAAGGAGCAAATACTGTTCGTAGATTTCCAATTGATGAAAATTTTGCTTATTTTCTGGTAGGTATGCTATAGATTTCACAATAATTTCATGTGGAATTCAAGGTGCTCTTTTTACATATTTCTGTTGACTGTGTTTACGTTTATGTTTAAAAATGATATTATAATTTAAATATAGTCACATTTTAAGTCAGTTAAGTAAACAGTTTTTTTAAAAAAGCTTCCCTTGTCAACAACTTCTAAAATAATTGTTGAAATGAAACCTCACTTCCAGCTCCTTTGAATTACTAAAGTGTAATGTGTTTGTCAATATAAAAATAAATGTTATCAGATACATGCAGAGCAAGGCTAACTGCAGCTTTTGATCTCAGAAACATCCATACACTTTTAAGAGGCTAATATAGGAAAAAAAATTATGGGGACTAATTTGGATATCTGCTGAAAACAGGCACAAGGATTGTGATCACTTTGTACCTGTTCAATGTACTGCAGGCACATTCTAACTTCACGCTGCTTGCTCACTTGAATGATTTCTGAGTGCCAATAGTGTTAACTGTACTGTTCATTAGCAGCATGCATCAGCAGGCTGCCCAGAGTCATAATCCAATGGCACTATTTGAAGCTAGTCTGCACTGCTTAAACCTGGCCTGCAACTTTTAAATTAGGGATGGTGGCAGTGGTTGCGGGAGGGCTGTCAGTATTGGAAGAAGAGATTTGATCTGGGAAAGGATGCACAAAGGCACAGCATGGCTCATAGAAAGATCTAAGCTTCTGAGGTTTTCTGATTCTCAAACTCACAGCTTGTATTTTCTAGTTAATTCAGAGCAGCACAGTGGGTCTGCAGTCTAACAGTGCCAGGGACCCAGGTTCGATTCCAGCCTTGGGCGACTGTCTGTATGAATTTAGCAAATTCTCCCCATGTCTACATGGGTTTGCTCCTGGTGCTCCAGTTCTTCCCGCAGTCCAAAGATATTTGGCCTAGGTGGATTTGCCATGGGAAATGCAGGGTTACAGGGATAAGGTATGGTGTTAGATTGAGGTGGGATGCTCTTCAGAGGTCAGTGTGGACTTGACGGGCCAAATGGTCTGCTTCCACAGTGTAGGGGTTCTAGGGATTGTGACCACGAAATCATTCCAAAGCCCAAGCTGCTCCAGTCCAACTAAAATGCTCGTACCTACTCGGCAAAATGGAAAATTGCCCAAGTATGTTCTGTTTGTACAAAGCAGGAAATATCTACGCCAGCCAAATACCACTCATTAGTCTCTGTGTCTGACCATCAGCAAAGTGCATGAGGGATTGTTGACAGTGCTGTTGAGCAGCACTTCCTCAATGATAGCCTGCTCAATTTTGGTTCTGCCAGAGTTCCTGGCCTTACTACAACCTCAGTTCAAATTTGGACAAAGAAGCTGAATTCCAGATGTAAAGTGGCAATGACTCCCATTCACATATACATAGGTTGTTCACTGGAGTCATCAACCTTGTGGTTAGTGAATGGCCCTTGTCATCCAGTTATCACCCTTCAGTCTGTCACAGTTGCTTCTATGCAAATGGAAAATGTAGCAATACAGAATGAAGGCAACATGACTTTTGGCAGGACATTGCCACCTTATGGGATGAGTAGAAATTATTTTGCTCAGGGAGTTGTGAACCTTTGAAATTCTCGAGCATAGTGGGCTGTGTGGAAGCTCAGTCTTCAAGGATGTTTAAGGTTGAGGTTGATAGATTTCTAATTATCAGTGGTAGAGAGGGTTCTGGGGATGGGCTGAGCAAAAGGCCTTCAAGTATTGATCAGGTTCATAATGAACAGTGGGACAGGCTTGGTGGGCTGAATTGCCTACTCCTGTTCCTACATTCCTATGTTCTGCTGCTGTCTGACAAACTAAATTAATGGCTTTAAATACAGAGCCTTAGTGACTTATGCATCAGTATATGGAAGACTAGGATATATTGTAAATATCTCCAGCTAGAAAGTAAACAGATGCACAACCGTTTATTTTCAGGTTGAACATCACAGCCAGTGGCAATGTGACCTTTTCCCTATTTTGAGGTTGCGGCTGTGGCTACAGCAAGAGATAGTTTGCAGTAAAAATTTCCTTATTGAAGCACAGCGGGATCACACATTTTCCCTTGCTATGGTCCTGGTAGAAGGAATCCTTATCATAATATACATGTTTTATACTGACAAGAAAATCATTTGTTGAACATTGGGCATTAGCTGTAAATTTAATTTATATGAATCCACCTCATATTGAAGAACATTTTGATTGAGCACATTACAATAATAAATGGGAAAGCAGAGGAAGATTAATGATGGTATAATGAGCAATGCACAGATGCAGCCTTATTTTGGAGTAAAGGGAGATGCATTGAGGTAAAGTGGTTTTATGAAGTAGAGCACCGGCTGTTGGCACAGGATATTGAAATAAGAGGACAGAATTGAATTATCCAGATTCAGGGGGGAAAAGAATGTAAGCTATGACAAGTGACTGAAGATAATTGTACATGTTACCTAGAGTGGAGACCATTATGAGATATGAAAATCAAAATGGCTTAAGTGGTTAATGTTCGGGGAGTGAGTGCAGGGACAGAGGTGATGGGCATGTGACACACTGTCAATAACGATATTGATATTGCAGTTGTGCATTTTAAGGAGAAAGGATTGGGCTGAAAGCAAGAAATATTGCAATGATGAAAAATCAAAGCCTGAGAAAGGTAGTTTAACATGAACAAATTAGCTTTTGTTTCTTCACCAATGTTGCCTGATCGGCTGAATATTTCCAAAGGTTTTTTTTGCCATAAAATTTCCAGCAGTGCTTTGTCATCTGGAAAAAATGATTGTGCAGATGTGGAGATGGAAGAACAGTTTAAAATGAAGCCAATGTTTGTCATTGCATGTCGTTTTAATTTCAGCTCATGCATGCATCCGGGGATAGTTGATGCAGTTAGTGGTGGTACAAAGCTGAAAGAAATGTTGACTCGTCTTGAAATTGTCAAAGAGGGCAACAGTAGCCTTGAAATCCATACTGGGTATAGGGAGGTCAAGCTTAATTAAACTGAGCACTAGTTCTTTTATAAAAACTCTTGTGATATAGAAAATAGAATTAGTACTAAATAGAAACTAAACAGAATCATAAGCCCATAAAACATACAGACAGAAATTAGGCCATTCAGTACACCAAGTCTGCTCTGCCATTCAATCATGGCTGATAAGTTCCTCAACCCCATTCTCCTGCTTTCTCCCTGTAACCCTTGATCCCCTTAATATAATTAGTACGTTATACGTTATACTAAAACGAAAGGTATCATACGTTCCATAGCTACCACAAGTCCACTTCGCTAATTGACAGGTAGATTATTCAAATTATTATCAAACTAATTAATCTAATGATACAAAAATCCCGTGTTGCAAATGTTCCTGCTAACCACAAGTCATCATTTGTAATTGTCAATTAGTCAAAGCTTTTATCACTGCAGGGAGATCTGTATGTATTGACTGACATTTATCATCAAGGTATTTCCAAATACAGTAATCCTTTTGCATTAAACTTAGCTGGAGTTTCAGTATTAAAAGCTACAGCATATGCTCTTCTTTAATAAAGTCCTAGGCTCCATTCAGATTCAATGAATTTCTTCCTTTTCTTTTATTTTCTTATATTTCTCCAGTTTGACCATTTTTTTAAAAAAAATCAAACAACTTTATGTAATTCTTAAAAGGAAAAATCAGCCAATTAGAACAAGCCAGATGTTGCTAAGCAGGCAGTATTAACTTCAGGGCAAAGATCATTCATGTGCAGGATAACAAACTGTTTCCAACAAAATAAAGAACTTATAGAAGGTAACTTGACACATTTTAAGAGAACCTCAGTTTTTTTAAGTAAATTAGAACATTCTGATAAATTAAAACATGTGTAAAATGAAGCGCATTGTTATGATCAGATGAACACTAGTTTCTACACACTGAATAAATGAAATGAGTGGGGAATCGTGTAGCCTCTCTGGGTTGTTGGCAGCAAGTGTAAGCAGAGCTTGCAAGATAAAACACAACAGGGCAGTATCAAATATTTTGAGGACTTGTGGACCCTAAACCTTATTGGTTCGATGACATTTATATATTATTTTGCATATAGTGTGCAACACAGAAAAAGACTAATGAGTCCAGACAGTCCATATTGCTGTTTAAGCTCTACTGAACACTCTTCTCATTTTTTCTTATCAAAATCTACCATCATAAATATTGATTTTCCATTCCCCCAAGGTTTTGAAGAATAGTCATATCAAATGTGAAACATTAACTCTGTTTCTCTCTCAACTGATGCTGTCAGACCTGCTGAGGTTCTCTGGCATTTTCTGTTTTCTTTTCAGATTTTGCAAATCCAGATTCTCCTTTTATATAACTTTTTTTTATATATGATTTTTTTTAAAAAATCACTCTTGATGGGAGTGGGTTCTACTCTTCGCCCTCAGAGGGTACTGAATCAGTGGGATTGTTTAGTGTGGAGCATTGTCTCAGAACACAGAAGCAGGAATAGGCCATTCAGCCCTTCAAGCCTGCCCTGGCATTGTTTATGATCATGGCTGACCATCCAACTTATTTGCCTATTCAAGTCTTTGCCCCATGTCATTTGATCCCTTTAGCCCCAAGTGCTATACTCAACTCCTTCTTGAAATCGTGCAATAGTTTGTACTCAACTGCTTTTTGTGGTAACCAATTCTGCAGGTTCACCATTCTGGGTGATGAAATTACTCCTCACCTCAGTGTCGAATGTGTTACTCAGTACCTTGGACCATCATTGGGAATATACTTCCTGCATCCACACTGTCTGGTCCTGCTTTCCTTGCCCACCCATGCTGGCGCCCACCACCTGCATTCTTGTGAACGCCAGTGAATATAATCCTAATAGATTCAACCTCTCCTTGTCGGTCAGTACTGCCATACCTGGAATTAGTCTGGTACACCTTTGTTGCGCTTTTTCTCCAAAGCAAGAACATCCTTCCTCAGATAAGCAGACCAAAAACTGCACATAATGTTCCAGAGGTAGTAGGAACTGCTGATGCTGCAGAATCTGAGACAATAAGGTGTAGAGCTGAATGAACACAGCAGGCCAAGCAGCATCAGAGGAGCGGGAAAGCCGACGTTTCGGGTCTTCTTTTTCAGAAATGGGAGAGGGAAGGGGATTCCGAAAGAAATAGGGAAAGAGGGGGAGGTGGATAGAAGATGGATTGGAGAAGATAGGTAGAAAGGGGACAGACAGGTCAAAGAGGCGGGGATGGAACCAGTAAAGGTGAGTGTAGGTGGGTAACACCCAGCCCTTCCGGGTCTTCACCATCCCCCCAGACCTCCCCCTCACTGAGGATGAACAGTCAGTCCTCAGTAAAGGTCTCATCTTTGGCCCCCTCCACCGACACATCAACAAATATCACTCACGCTTGGACGTTGAACAGTTTTTCTGCCACCTTCACCTCTGCGCTTACTTCTTTAATTGTGAGCCTAACCCTCCCTCTACTGATCCCTTCTCCCACCGTCAACATACCCCCTCCTCCTGGACACCACCCCAAGGCCTCCTACCCTCCTTCGACCTCTTCATCTCCAACTGCCGTCAAGACGTCAACCTCATCGATTGCCTCAACCTCTTTACCCCTCACAACCAACTCCAACCTCTCCCCGTCAGAATGTGCAGCCCTCCACTCCCTCCACTCCAACCCCAACCGCACCACAAAACCCGCGGACAAGGGAAGAGTAGTTGGAGTGTGGCGCACTGATAACCTACATCACAGAGGCCAGACATCAGCTCTCTGACACCTCCTGCTACTGCCCCCTTGATCATGACCTCACCCCCAATCACCAAAATATCATCTCCCAGACCCATCCACAACCTCATCACTTCAGGTGACCTCCCATCCACAGCCTCCAACCTCAACATTCCCAACCCCGCACCGCCCACTTCTATCTCCTTCCCAAAATCCACAAACCCACCTGCCCTGGTTGACCCATTATCTCCACCTGCTCCTGCCCCACTGAAATTATCTCTACTTATCTCGACTTCTTTTCTCCCCCTTGGTCCAGGAACTTCCCACTTACATCCGTGACACCACCCACGCCCTCCACATCCTCCCAAACGTCCTATTCCATGGTGCCCAACACCTCATCTTTACCATGGACGTCCAGCCCCTATACACTTGCATTCCCCATGCAGATGGCCTAAAGGCCCTCTGCTTCTTCCTGACCTGCAGACCTGACCAGGCACCTCCACCGACACTCTCATCTGCCTAGCCAAACTCGTCCTCACCCTCAACAACTTCTTTCGATTCCTCCCACTTCCTACAGACAAATGGGGTGGCCATGGGTACCCACATGGGCCCAAGCTATGCCGGCCTCTTTGTAGGATACGTGGAAGGGTCCCTTTTCTGAAGCTACACTGGCCCCATCCCCCACCTCTTCCTCCATTACATCGATGACTGTTTCGGCACCGCCTCGTGCTCCCATGAGGAGCTCGAACAGTTCATCCACTTCACCAACCTTAAGTTCACCTGGACCATCTCTGAAACTTATTTCTCCTTCCTGGGCCTCTCTGTTACCATCTCTGGCAGCCACCTGGAAAACGATGTCCATTTCAAGCCCATTGACTCCCACAGCTACCTAGAATACACCTCCTCCTGCCCACCTTCCTGCAAAAATGCCATCCCATTCCCAATTCCTTCACCTCCACTGCATCTGCTCCTGAGATGACGTATTCCACTCCCGAACATCCCAGAAGTCCTCGTTTTTCAAGGACCACAACTTCCCCTCCACAGTAGTCGAAAATGCCCTCGACCGTGTCTCCTGCCTTTCCAGCAACTCATCCCTCACACCCACTCCCCGCAATAACAACAAAAACAGAATCCCCCTCGTCCTCACGTACCACCCCACCAACCTCCGGATCCAATGCATCATCCTCCACCAGCTCTGCCATCTGCAATCTGAACCCACCACCAAAGATATTTTCCCTCCCCACCCTTATGTGCTTTCTGGAGGGACCACTCTCTCTGTGACTCCCTTGTCCACTCCACACTCCCCACCAGCCCCACCACCCCCAGCACTTTTCATTACAACCGCAGGAAGTGCTACACCTGCCCCTACACCCTCCTCCCTCACCCCCATCCCAGGACCAAAGAAGACCTTCCACATCAAACAGATGTTCACCTGCACATCTGCTAATGTGGCGTACTGTATCTGCTGTTCCCATTGTGGCCTCCACTATAGCGGAGAAACCAAGCAGAGGCTTGGGGACCACTTTGTGGAACACCTGCGTTCAGTTCGTGATAAACAACTGCACCTCCCAGTCGTGAACTATTTCAACTCCCCCTCCCACTCCATGTCCATCATAGGCCTCCTGCAGTGCCAAAACGATGCCAACCGAAGGTTGCAGGAACAGCAACTCATATTTCATTTGGGAATCCTGCAGCCCAATGGTATCAATGTCGACTTCACAAGCTTCAAAATCTCCCCTCCACTGACTGTATCCCAAAACCTGCCCAGATCGTTCCCGCCTCCCTCACCTGTCCTTCCTCCCACCTATCCACTCCTCCTACTTCAAGCCCCACCCTCATCTCCTACCTACCATTCTCAACCCACCTCCTTGATCTGTCCATCCTCCCTGGACTGACCTATCCCCTCCCTAACTCCCCACCTACACTCACCTTTACTGACTCCATCTCCGCCTCTTTTACCTGTCTGTCCCCAATCCACCTCTCTTCTCCTTTATCCATCTTCTATCCATCTCCCCCCTCTTTCCCTATTTATTTCAGAATCCCCGTTCCCTCCCTCATTTCTGAAGAAGAGTCTAGCTCTGAAACATCAGCTTTCCTGCTGCTCTGATGCAGCTTGGCCTGCTGTGTCAGGTTCCAGGTGTCATTTCACCAAGGCCCTGTGTAATTTTAGGAAAACATCCCTGCTCCTGTACTCGAATCCACTCACCATGAAGGCCAATATACCATCTACCAGGGGCAGTTGATGGCTCAGTGGTATTATTACTATACTATTAATCCAGAAACTCAGATAATGTTCTGGGGGCCAGAGTTCAAATCCCACCATGGCAGAACTTAAATTCAGTAACTTTTAAAACTTCTGGAATTAAGAATCTACTGATCACTATGAAATCATTGTCGATTGTCAGAAAAAAACCCATGTGGTTCACCGATGTCCTTAAGAGAAGGAAATATGCCATTCCCACCTGGTCTGGCCGAGGCAGGACTCCAGGTCCACAGCATTGTGGTTGACTCATTTGCCCTCTGAAAGTCCCTTGCAAGCCACTCAGTTGTACCAATTGCTACAAAGTCTCAAAGAAATTAAACTGGGTGGATCACCTGGCATCAACCTTGGCACCAGAAAAGACAACGGCAAAAACAGCCCTATCGACCCAGCAAAGTCCTCCTCACTAACATCTGGAGGTTAGTGCCAAAATTGAGAGAGCTGTCTCACAGACTAGTTAATCACATCCTGACACAGTCATACTCACAGAATAATACCTTACAGGAAATGTCCCAGATACACCATCCTCATCCCTGGATATGTCCTGCCCCACCAACAGGACAGACTCAGCAGAGCTGGTGGCACAGTGATATACAGTCAGGAGGGTGTTGCCCTGGGAGTCCTCAACATTAACTCTGGACTCCATGAAGTCTCATGGCTTCAGGTTAAACATGGGCAAGGAAACATCCTGCTGAATACCACATACCATCCTCCCTCGGCTGATGAGCCGGTACTCGTCCATGTTGAACAACACTTGCAGGAAGCATTGAGGATGGCAAGGGCACAAAATGTGTTGGTTTCCCATGTGTTCTGGGTGGAGGATTTCAATGTCCACCACCAAGACCGGCTTGGCAGCAATACTACTGATCGAGCTGGTCGGGTCCTGCAGGACATAGCTGCTAGACTGGGTCTGCAGCAGGTGGTGGGGAACCAACAAGAGGGAAAAACATACTTGACCTCATCCTTACTAATCTGCCAGCTACAGTTGCATCTGCGCATGACAGTAACGATAAGAGTGACCATCGCACAGTCCTTGTGGAGATGAAGTCCTGCCTTCACTTTGAGAATAACTTCCATCATGCTGTGTGGTACTGCCACCATGCTAAATGGGACAGAATTAGCACAGATCTAGCAAATGCAAACTGGGCATCCATGAGGCACTGTGGGCCAGCAACAGTAGCAGAATTATACTCCAACACAATCTGTAACCTCATGGCCCGTCATATCTCCCACTCAGCCATTACCATTAAGCCAGGGGATCAACCCTGGTTCAATGGAGACTGCAGGAGGGCATGTCAGGAACAGCCCAGGCATATCTGAAGATGAGGTGTCAACTTGGTGTAGCTACCAAACGTGACTACTTGCGTATCAAACAGTGAAAGCAGCAAGTGATAAACCGAGCTAAGCAATCTAAGCTCTGCAGGCCTGCCACATCCAGTCATGTGTGGTGGGCAATTAAATAACTCACTGGAGGAGGAGCATCCACAAACATCCCCATCTTTGACGATGGAAGAGCCTAGCACATCAGTGCAAAAGAAAAGGCTGAAGCTTTCACAGCAATCTTCAGCTAGATGTGCCAAGTTGATGATCCATCTTGGCCTCCTCCAGTGGTCCACAATATTACAGACACCAGTCTTCAGTCCAATTGATTCACTCCACGTGATATCAAGAATTGGTGGCAACACTGGATACTGCGAAGACTATTGGCCCTGTTAACATTCTGGCAATGGTACTGAAGACGTGCTCTGGAACTCACCACACCCCTAGCCAAGCTGTTCCAGTACAGTTACAACACTGATATCTACCCAACAATGTGGAAAATTTCCCAAGCATGTTCTGGACGCAAAAAGCAGGACAAATCCAATCCAGCCAATTACTGCCCCATCAGTCTCCTCTCAATCATCAGTAAAGTGATGGAAGTTGTCATCAACAGTGCTATCAAGCAGCTCCTGCTCAGAAATAACCTACTCAGTGATGCCCAGTTTGGGTTCCACCAGGGCCACTCAGCTCCTTATCTCATTACAGCCTTGGCTCAAGCATAGACAAAAGAGCTGAATTCCAGAGGTGAAGTGAGAGTGATATCAAGGTGACATCAAAATTGCATTTGACTATGTGTGGCATCAAGGAGCCCTATTAAAACTGGAGTCAATGGGTATCGGGGGGAAAACTCTCTGGTCGTTAGGCTCATGCCTGACACACAGGAAGATGGTCGTGGTTGTTGGTAGTCAATCATCTCAGCACCAGGACATCTCTGCAGGAGCTCCTCAGGGTGGTGTCCAAACCATCTTCAGCTGCTTCATCAATGACCAATTTGACATAAGGTCAGAATTGGAGACGTTTGTTGATGATTGCACAATGTTCAGCACCATTCATGACTCCTCAGATACTGAAGTATTTCTTGTTCAAATGCAACAAGATCTGGACAATATCCAGGCTTGGGCTGACAAGTGGCCAGTGATATTCATGCCACACAAATGTCAGACTATGACCATCACCAATAAGAGAGACCACCCCTTGACACTCAATGGTGTTACCATCACTGAATCAACAGTATTTACATCCTCGGGTTTACCATTGACCAGAAACTCAACTGAACTCACCACATAAACAGTGTTGACAAGAGCAGGTCAGAAGCTAGGAATACTAGGGCGAGTAGCTCACCTCCTGAATCCTCAAAGCCTGTCTACCATCTACAAGGCACAAGTCAGGAGTGTGATAGAATACTCCCCACTTGCCTGGATGAGTGCGGCCCCAACAACACTCAAGAAGCTTACCACCATCCAGGACAAAACAGCCTGTTTGATTTGCACTAGATCCACAAGCATTCACTCCCTCCACCACTGATGCTCCATAGCAGCAGTGTGTCCTGTCTACAAGATGCACTGCAGAAATTCACGAAAGATCTTCAGACAGCACCTTGCAATCCCACTTTCCATTTAGAAGGATAAGGGCATCAGACATAAGACAACACCACCACCTCCGAGTTCCCCTACAAGTCACTCACCATCCTGACTTGGAAATATACCACCATTCCTTCACTGTCGCTGGGTCAAAATCCTGGAATTTCCTTCCTCATTGTATTGTAGGTCAACCTACAGCAGGTGGACTGCAGCAGTTCAAAAAGACAGCTCACCACCACCTTCTCAAGAACAACTAGTGATGGGCAAGAAATGCTGGCCAGCCAGCCACCTCCACATCCCACAAATGAATAAAATAAAAATCTGCCGTTGCGATTTCCTGCTGTGCCTGCATGCTTACCCACAGTGATTGGTGAACAAGGGTACTCAAGTCTCAATTTATAGCCATTCAAATAATAACCTGCCTTTCTGTTTTTGCTACCCCCAATTTATTCACATTATACTGCATCTGACATGTATTAGCCCATTCACTCAGCTTGTCCAAATTGCACTGAAGCATCACTGCATTCTCCTCACAATTCAACATCCCACCCAGCTTTGTGTCACCTGCAAATTTGGAGTTATTGCTTTTAGTTCCCTCATCTAAATCATTAATATCTCGGCTAGGTCATTAAGAATACTCAAGGCTGAGATAGATAGAGTCTAATTACTCAGGGAATCATGGGTAAAAGGCAGGAAAGTGGAGTTGAAGATTATCAGATCGGCCATGTTCTCATTGAATGTGGGGGCAGTACAATGGGGCAAATAGCCTACTTCTGCTCTTGATTCTAATTATCATTAGGTGAAGATGCACTCTCTGAAATCCCTTTTGGATTCTTGGTTACCATCTTATATTGATAATCTTTGGTTATGACAAGTTGAAACATTCTCTCTATATATTCTATCAAAACATTTCATAATGTTAAAGATCTCTATCGGGACCCCCAATCTTTTTTCACAAGAAAACAGCGTTGTCCTCGTAATCCTTTCCTGACTTGTACAGATGCCCCATTTTTGGTATAATTCTTGTTAATCTTCTCTGCACAGACTCTCTAGATCTTTTTTATAATACAGTGACCAGAATTGCACACTGTTCCAAATGTGAAGCCTAACTAAGGTAGAATGCCTTTCAGCCTAACATCGGAATTCTGAATTCCAATCCTCCATAAATAAAAGCTATTATTTTGTTCAATTTTTATCGCGCAACCTTTACTGGATAATGCACCTATACTCCAAGATTTGTTTTGGAAGTATAATTTATGAAATGAGCAAGGTAAAAATCAGGAAGTACTTTTTTTTCGAACTTGATGATAATGGCCCTGGATTTTAAATGAAATTTTCAACAACAATTCAAACACAGCCATGTGGGGAAAGTAGCTGCTACATATGGATGAAAACTGGGTCTAAGGATAGCCAGACAACAATTTCCTGTTTCCATCTTGTGGTTTTTATAGAATCAGATGAAACAAGACAAGATCCTAAATACAGGATCATTCATGATAAATATGAGCTAACTACTTTGCAAATCAAGATGCTGTAACTCCATGAGGTATCCTAATAGAACATAGAACATTACAGCATAGTACAGGCCCTTCGGCCCTTGATGTTGTGCCGACCTGTCATACCGATCTCAAGCCCATCTAACCTACACTATTCCATGTACGTCCATATGCTTATCTAATGACGAATTAAATGTACCTAAAGTTGGCGAATCTACTACCGTTGCAGGCAAAGCGTTCCATTCCCTTACTACTCTCTGAATAAAGATGAACATATTCTCATTACTTGAAATAAAAGTATGTTTTGTCCAAAACATTAGGAGATGAAAATGACACAAGCTGTTTTTCAATAAGGAACCAAGCTTGGCAAGTTAGATTGGTCTCAACACAATCCTTAGAATCTACAACTCTTAATCAATGAATAAATATTCAACTGAGATCAATATTTATGCAATGCATATGATATATTTATGGGAGTTGCTAAGGTGGGCGGAACAGAGCGCAAAACTGGATACTCTTAGAAGCAGACATAGGGTTCACAATGTGTGATTAACCTGCAGCAATTTCTCAGATGTAGGCAGGACGCAAACTTCCTTTTGCTAGGTTATTTAAATGATTGCTGTGTGCAGCATCACTAAAAGCACTGCTGAGTGGCTACACACTTCAGCAAGATGATCATGAGTGTTCAAGGATAGCATTAATTAAAAATAAAGCATGCTTACACCACTTTAAAAGGAAGTGCACTCAGCAGAATAAATGCTGGAAATGGTTGGGGAAGAATGTTTGAGCTGTATAAAAAGTGACAACAAAGCAAGTGAGAGAGCATATTCTAATGTTCTGAGATGCTAAACTGGAATCCGTGGTGCAGGAGGCAGAGATGAGGGGATTGGCCCTCAGTGCCAGAAGGTCCTCCAGATAGGCACTGAGAATGCAATTAGATCAGATATCTGTTGTGGTTGGTGCAAGCATTGGGGTCGCAGTGGCCTGGGTATAGTGCTGCAAGAATTCCAGTGACTTCACACAAGTGGTTGTGCTCAGGCCAAATACAACATCCCACTAACTGAAGCAGTGGTCTCAGACACTGCTCAATACACCTCACTCACCTACCAGTAGTCTTCACCTTCACCTTCACCACAGCTTCACCTTCCTGTCATCATAAGGTCAGAAAGGGAATGTTTGCCAATGACCTATTCCAGCCAGGAGCTAGCCTAGCATGTAAAGGTTCCTGACCGTGGTCACACTCACATCCATTGGCAATACTGCTCCAACTGTACAGTTTAAGATGCAGCTGATAACAGATTTCAGGGAGGACCTCTTTGGTGAAGTGCAGGTGCTGGATACTCTGATACCCAAGAGGCAAGTTTGTCTCTGAAAACTCTGGCCAGGTATGGGAGTTTCATGGTGAAAATTTTTCTCCATCCTGTCCTCCTCCTTCTTCCTGTAGCATGTCTTCAATTGTCTTCCCTCTACTGATATTTTTACTTTTCTGCTGCCAGAGCAATTCATCTGAGCAGAGTTGACGAAGTCATAATGACATGATTCCCTGCAGATTCCAGCCATGTGAAATAACAGCAGAAAGCACCAAACCATGCAAAACAAACTCAACAAAAGCGAGTAGAAATCAATCTGCAACTTACCCGGCCACTTTAAGCACAAAAAGGTGCCTACAAGGGTGAAGAACACTGTAAACCTGTGCAAAATGTACAAAGTTCCAAATTAGTTTCCCAGGGCTCAAATTTAAGATGTCAATTTGGGGTTTCAAATCCTTGTACTATTCACAGTGCTCAATGAAGAGTAGGTCAAAGTCATGAATTAAGCCACAACCACTGAGGAAGGCACACTTGACCTGAAATATTGACTCTGATTCCTCTTCACAGATACTGCCAGACCTGCTGAGCTTTACCAGCAATTTCTATTTTTATTACTGATTTACAGCATCCACAGTTTTTATTTTCTTTTTTTTTCGTGAAATAACCCACTATATCACAGTTGCATCACTGACTTTTATGAACAGACATGGATTTTGGTCTGTGATACTATCTTTTCTGTGTTTTATTTTTTGTTTCAATAACTTCATTGGAGAAATTACAGAACCTGCCAACGTACAAGAGTGGAATGAACAAACACATAATGCTGGATCAGCCTGCGTAAATAATGGTGTCTCTGCTTCCCAGCCTTTCATGGCAACATAGTCTCTCTAGCCAGCCACCACATTTATCTGAACCATCAAAAGATTTAAAAGCACAATGGAAAAAGGAAAAAACAAAAGGCTTTTTTCTTAAGAATCAGATTTAATTCTAATTTTCATAGTTTCCCTCAATTCAAATATTCCTGTACAAATTTGTTTTGTGCTGTTGTAATAAAGTGTAAAATACATGTAGTAACAGTGCATTTGCTGATTATCTTTGCCTTTCCTACCATTTCTACATGCTTAATGGATACCATTATTTCTTCCTTTGGGAGAAAAAAAACAATCAATTTCCAAAAAAAAACTGGCCATTCAAGAGTAAAATTGATCAATTCATGATTCATAGGTATTTTCGAAAATTGTGCGTTAAGATTATCTTGGTGGGTTATCACCACGGCAACCCGAAGAATATGCATTGTGACCTTTATCAGGGTAGGCTTGGAACAATGGTTTCAGAAATAACTTCACTCTGGATGGTCCAACCGAATAGGTAAGATCACATTTACTTTTTTCTGTACATCTGATATTTGAAGATAATACAACTGAACCTGATGCAAGCTACATCACGGGGGCCAATGTACAATTGTCACACCTGCACCACCTTCTAAAACTAATGCCTTTTTATCTAACTGTCAATCACTAATTTTTAAACATATGGACACTACAGAGGGAGAAAGGGAATGGGTGACCAAAAAGCAGAGAAAGAGCAGGAAGGCAGTGCAGGTGTCCCCTGTGGTCATCTCCCTTCAAAACAGGTATTCCGTTTTGGATACTGTTGGGGGAGATGGCTCACCAGGGGACGACAGCAGTAGCCAGGTTTGTGGCACCATGGCTGGCTCTGCTGTACAGAAGGGTGGGAAAAAGAGTGGAAGGGCGATAGTCATTGGGGGTTCAATTGTAAGGGGAGTAGATAGGCAGTTCTGTGGTTGAAAATGAGACTCCCGAATGGTATGTTGCCTCCCAGGAGCACGGGTCAGGGATGTCTCAGATCGACTGCAGAACATTCTGAATTGGGAGGGTGAACAGCCGGTTGTCGTGGTGCATATAGGCACCATCGATATAGGCAGAAAATGGCATGAGGTCCTACAAGGAAAATTTAGGGAGTTAGAAGCCAAGTTATAAAGGAGGGCTTCAAAGCTAATAATCTCAGGATTGCTACCAGTGCCATGTGCTAGTCAGAGCAGAAATGAAAGAATAGCCAGGATGAATGCGTAGCTTGAGAGATGGTGCAGGAGGAAGGGGTTCAGATATTTGGGACATTGGGACTATTACAAATTGGACAGTCTACACCTGGGCCGGACTGGAGCCAATGTCTTTGGGCGTGCTTTTGCTAATGCTGTTGGGGAAGATTTAAACTAATGTGGCAGGGGGATGTGAACCAAATATTAGACAGGTTATTGGACAGAAAGGAGGCAGTAACTGAAGCCTGTAGGGAACTAGATAATGAAGACAGTGTGACTAAAGGGAATAGTAGTCGAGGAGCACATGACAAACACAAAGGGACAGGTGGTCTGACATGCATTTGTTTTGATGCGAGAAGTGTAGTAGATAAGGCAGATGAACTTAGGGCTTGGATCGGCACCTGGGAGTATGATGTTATTGCTATTTCTGAGACTTGGTTGAGGGAAGGGCACGATTGGCAACTAGATTAGGGAACCATGGATGACAGGTGAAATTGTGAGACTAGCTAAGGGGAGAAAAGAAGCATACATAAGGTCTAGGCGACTGAAGACAGACAAAGTTTTGGAAGAATATTGGGAATGTAGGGTGAATCTGAAATGAAGAATTAAGAGGGCTAAAAGGGAGTACGAGATATCTTTAGCAAACATGATTAAGGAAAATCCCAAAGCCTTTTATTCATATATAAAGAGCAAGAGGGTAACTAGAGAAAGAATTGGCCCACTTAAGGACAAAGAAGGAAAGTTATGCGTTGAGTCAGAGAAAATGGGTGACATTCTTAATGAGTACTTTGCATCGGTATTCACCAAGGAGAGGGACATGACACATGTTGAGGTTAGGGATAGATGTTTGCTTACTCTAGGTCAAGTCGGCATAAGGAGGTGTTGGAGATCCTAAAAGGCATTACGGTAGACAAGTCCACAGGTCCGGATAGGATCTATCCCAGGTTTTGAGGGAAGCGAGAGAGAAAATAGCCGGGGCCTTAACAGATATCTGTGCAGTGTCCTTAGACACGGGTAAGGTCCCGGAGGACAGGAGAATTGCTAATGTTGTCCCCTTGTTTAAGAAGGGTAGCAGAGATAATCCAGATAATTATCGACCGGTGAGCATGACGTCAGAGGTAGGGAAGCTGGTGGAGAAGATACTGAGGGATAGGATCTATTCCCATTTTGAAGAAAATGGGCTCATCAGTGATAGGCAACATGGTTTTGTGCAGGGAAGGTCATGTCTTACCAACTTAATAGAATTCTTTGAGGATGTGACAAAGTTGATTGATGAGGGAAAGGCTGTAGAAGTCATATACATGGACTTTAGTAAGGCATTTGATAAGTTTCCCCATGGCAGGTTGATGGAGAAAGTGAAGTTGCATGGAGTCCAGGGTGTGCTAGCTAGATGGATAAAAACTGGCTTGGCAACAGGAGTTAGAGAGTTGTAGTGGAAGGGGGTTTCTCAAATTGGAGACCTGTGACCAGTGGTGTTCCACAGGGATCTGTGCTGGGGCTGCTGTTGTTTGTGATATACATAAATGATTTGGAGGAAGGTAGAGGTGGTTTGATTAGCAGGTTTACAGATGACACTAAGATTGGTGGAGTAGAAGATAGCGAAGGGGACTGTCAGAGATTACAGCAGAATATAGACAGATTGGAGAGTTGGGCAGATAAATGGCAGATGGAGTTCCATACAAGCAAATGTGAGGTGATGCATTTTGGAAGATCTAATTCAAGAGCGAACTATACAGTAAATGGAAAAGCCCTGGGGAAAATTGATGGACAGAGAGATTCGGGTGTTCAGGTCCATTGTTCCCTGAAGGTGGCAATGCAGGTCAATAGAGTGGTCAAGAAGGTATATGGCATGCTTTCCTTCATCGGACGGGGTATTGAGTACAAGAGTTGGCAGGCCATGTTACAGTTGTATAAGACTTTGGTTTGGCCACACTTGGAGTACTGTGTACAGTTCTGGTCACCACATTACCAAAAGGATGTTCAGAGAGGGTGCAGAGGAGGTTCACCGGGATGTTGCCTGGTATGGAGGGTGCTAGCTATGAAGAAAGTTTGAGTAGATTAGGATTATTTTCGTTAGAAAGACAGAGATTGAGGGGGGACCTCATTGAGGTCTGCAAAATCATAAGAAGTATAGGCAAGGTGGATAGCAAAATGCTTTTCTCCCCAGAGTGGGGGACTTAATAACTAGGGGCCACGAGTTCAAAGTGAGAGGAGGAAAGTTTAAGGGAGATATGCGTGGAATGTTCTTTATGCAGAGGGTGGTGGGTGCCTGGAACGCATTGCCACTGGAGGTGGCACTGACACAAGAGTGTCTTTTAAGATGTCTCTGGACAGATACATGATTGGGCAGAGAGCAAAGGGACACAGACCCTTAGTTCTCAGGTTGGGCAGAGGATCTCGATTGGCGCAGGCTCGGAGGGCCGAAGGGTCTGTTCCTGTGCTGTAACTTTCTTTCTTTGTTCTTTGTACAGCAAAACCATGAGGCCATTTTGACACCACAAAATCCATTTACATACTGATAACTTAAAATTTATCCTCAGATCGTTGCTTATTCCGGCAGGATAACACAGCCATAAACTGTTAGACGACATTTAGAATTTGTTATTTTTGGCCAAATTTGTTGTTTAAATTATAAACAATCTCTGGTTTATATGCAATAGTTATGCAGAATATATTTTATTGTTTCCTGAAAGGGTAAGTATAAAAGAAATGAATGGGACTCCATTCATCAATTTACTTTGAACACCTGGCACAAAGCAAGTTCACAAGTGATATAAGTGACTCATAGTTTCCAAATAAAAACTGCAGAAAGCTAAAGTGGTTCAATGTTCCTGGACTGGCCATGCTCCTCAACTGCCACTATCGTCTTGATTTTACAGATGACACTAAGATTGGTGGAGTAGAAGATAGCGAAGGGGACTGTCAGAGATTACAGCAGAATATAGACAGATTGGAGAGTTGGATTTTATCTGCCCAACTCTCCAATCTGTCTATATTCTGCTGTAATCTCTGACAGTCCCCTTCGCTATCTTCTACTCCACCAATCTTAGTGTCATCTCTAAAGCAAGTTCTGACCTACACAAACACATGTCTGACTGCTTTAATTGAGAAGTGGGGGGACTATTTTAAAAAAAGAAAATTGAAGGGACCTAACCTGAGTTTTGTTACTTTTGTATTTTTGCTACTTTCTTTGTTTGTTTATTCCTCACCTCAGAACTTCCCAAAATTTCAGCACAGATTCTCCATCTGGATTCATCCTATCTCCTGGACCAAGGAAAAGGTCCTATCAGGCTCAAAAGAGAACAATATGAAACATTACAAACAAAAACAGAAAGTGCTGGAGATACTGAAAAAGTCTGGCAGTATCTGTAAGGAGAGAAACAGAGTTAATGTTTTGAATACACATGGATGGCAGGACTGCCATTTGAAGAGAGATTGCATTGGCTCGGAATGTATTCACTGGAGTTCAGAAGAATTCTAACAGGATCAGATAGGTTCAATGCAGGAAGGATGCCTTCAATGGAAGAAAGGTTCAGAACCAGGGTTCATACTTTAAGGATAAGGGGTGAATTTTTTAGGACTGAGATGATGGCACGGTGGCTCAGTGGTTAGTACTGCTGCCGCACAGCACCGGGGACCCAGATTCAATTCCACCCATGGGTAACTGTCTACATAGAGTTTACACATTCTCCCTGTGTCTGTGTGGGTTTCCTCAGCGTGCTCTAGTTCCTCCCACAATCCAAAGATGTGCAGGGTAGGTGGACTGGCCATGCTAAATTGCCCATAGGGTCCAAGGATGTGCAACTAATTGGAGATGTAGGGTTTCAGGGATAGGATAGGGGAGTTGAATGCTTGTCGGAGGGTCGGTGTTGTCTGATGGGCTGAATAGCCTGCTTTCTCTTTGTAAGTATTCCACGAGGAGAAATTTCTTCACCCAGAGAGGGGCGAGCCAGTGAAATTCATAACCACAGAAAATGGTTGAAGCCAAAACATTAGGTGCTTCCAAGAATTGAGTAGATATAGATGTTGTCGCTCAAGGGATATGGAGAGGGTGATAGTAGGGTATTGATCTCAATGATCAGCATTAGTCATATTGGATGGCAGAGAAACCTGAAGGATTGAATAGCCTGCTCCTGCTTCAGTTTTCTATGTTTCTATTTCAGAATCATTCAAACAAAGGGTCACCAGACTCAAAATGTTAACTCTGCTTTTCTCTCTACTGGTGCTGCCCAACCTGCTGAGCTTCTGTAGCATTTTTCTTTTCTTTTTCAGGTCCAGAATATGTAGTTTTTTGTTTTGTTTTAAAATATTACAAGCTTAGATAGGGTTTTGTTAGTTTGAAATTATTTGCACTGATGCTCGTGGACAAATATTCAATTTACATGTCCAGCAAATCAAAGTGGTCTAGGGATGGGCTGAAATGCTGCTAGAAACAGCAGTAATTTTGAAATATCAATAATAAGGCAAAGGAGGAGATACTGAAGGAAATGGAATTTAAAGCAATAATTGAGCACATATCTTTTGAATGACTATGCTGGAATCTCAGAATTGCAAGTAATGAAAACAGGTGGATGCGATTCAGGGAGTTGAAGAGCAAAAGAAAGCTAACAAAAATCTCCAGGAATTATGAAGTAAGATCACCCACTAAGTATCCCTTATTGATGATTTAATGTCTGAGATAGGAAATTTATGAAGGTATGTTCTGGAGATGGAGGGGGAGGATAGGAACATAGGAACAGGACTAGAATCATAGAGCCATACGGATTAGATCATTTTGCCCCTTGAGCTTACTCCACTTTTCCAGATTATAGCTGACCATTTAGCAAAATTGCATTTCCCTATTCTATCCCGACATCAGCTGATGTCATTCGCGTCTAGAAATCTGTCAATCTCTATCTTGAATATTCTCAATAACTAGAAACGTCTGTAACCCATTGGATTACAGAGTTCCAAAGATTCATTGCCCTCTGAGTAAAGAAATTCCTCTTCATCTCAGTCCAAAATGGCTTGTCCCTGAGACTGTATTTCATAGTCCTCGATCCCATCATCAGGTCAATTGACCCAGAAAGAATTGCATCAGAGCCGCCTGATCCAGCCCTGTGGCCCTTTACATGCCATGAGCCATTCTATTCTCCGGCACCCACCCCCAACCCCACCTTAGTCTCTCATATTTCCTAAACCAAACTATCCATCGTCCACAGTCCCTCATGCCCTGGATGCCTTCAGTCATCGACATGACCCCTTAAAACTCCTAAGCAATTTTATGATTATTCATGTTCCACACCTGCCACCCTTTCGTCCTTCCCTCTCAATGCCAAATCATCTGCTAACCGGCATGAACACTTACCAACAGGAAACTGATAGGACAAAGTTACCAATCTATTAATAATGTTTGTACTGAAGTTTCATAGATACAAGACCAACATTGAAATTGCCTCAATTAATCCCTTGTGTAAACAAACATTTTACATAAGTGATTAATATCTTATGCCAACAAACATCTCATTAAAATACTAAATATTTTATGTAAATAAATATTTCCAATGAGTAAGCATTTGGGTTTGTACCTTAATAGGCATTCCATTGATAAAACTATATTTTGGGAAATCAGCGATGCAGCATTAATTCTACAACAATTTGACACTGACAGGAATTGTGAGCTAGTTAACTTTTTATTTAAATTTCATACACTGAATCTTCTCAGCCATTGAACAATAGGGCAATGGTCAGAAAGCTAGGAGATTGGTACCAAGGAGGTTGCCGATGTCAATATTCCATTTTCCAACCAAATGTTGAATGGCAAGAAGAGATTCCCACTAGTTTATTTGCATGTAGTAATAACCCCAGTATGAAGTCATCTTGCCCCACTGATTTGAAGTCTCCTATTCTCCCAACTACTGCAGAGAAACAAGACAGGAACAGTTGCCAACATGAAAATCAAATTGGATGACTGGAAACTCCAGCTTTCTGTCACTCCTCTGGGCCGACATTTTGGGCAACAAGCAACAACTTCTCAGGACATGCGATAAGGATCTGTATGTAATCTCCACCTACCAGAACCTCCAGGTTCTTGTCGGCAAAGCAGGGTACCAATTTCTCTCTCTGACAACATGTCTGGGGCATTTAACAAGAACCACGCAGGGCAGCTACGACCTATGTTCCCAAAATAACCTTCCTGAATTTTGCCCATATCCCTCCAAACCTTTCCTATTCATGAACTTACCCAGATGTCTTTTAAATGTTGTAACTGTACCCACATCCACCACTTTCTCTAGCAGTTCATTCCATACGTGAACCACTGTCTGAGTAAAACAGTTGCCTCTTCCAGCATTTATGTCTGTATCTGTCTATTATCGACTCAAATTTGCAATTATTAATCTTTTCATTTTTAGGCACCTAAGGAAGTTTATCGCGGTCTGTATATATAGTTCTTGCTAGTTTACCTTGATAATTTATTCCCCCTTTTTCCATCGCTCCACCACTGCTGAATTCTAAAATGCTCCAATTGTCAGGGTTACTACTTTGTTTGGCAATTTTATACATCTCTTCCTTTGATCTAATACACTGCTAAAATTCCTCTGTTAGCCACCATCCACTCACTTTACCTGTTAATGTCCTGTGTATCTCAAAGGAAGCAATTCTTTAAATATTGCTGTTTAGCATCGTACTTTTTGGATTCTGAATCCATTGTAGCCACCTAGCTCCGCAGGCCTCCAAATGCATCTTACCTTCGAATTAAGTTCTGAAATGATTTATTTATTGACAAGTGTATTTTGTTGAAAATACAGTCAGAAGTAGGCGACATGGTGGCTCAGTGGTTAGCACTGCTGCCTCCCCGCACCAGGGACCTGGGTTCGATTCTGGCCTCAGGTGATGATCTGTATGGAACTTGCATGTTCTCTCCGTGTCTGTGTGGGTTTCCTCTGGGTGAGCTGGTTTCTTCCCACAGTCCAAAGCTATGCAGGCTAGGTGGATTGGCCATTCTAAATTGCCTGTAGTGTTCAAGGATGTGCAGATTACGTAGGTTGTAGGGGGTTGGGTCTGAGCAGAATGTTCCGAGGGTCGGTGTGAACTTGTTGGGCCAAAGGGCCTGTATCCACACTGTAGGGGATTTTATGAAAGCTTGCATAGTGTCACCATTCTCAAGTAACATCTTAAAACACAGATAAATAAGCCAAAATATATTATATAAAAGCTGAAAAATGAAGGAATAAAGAAAAGTCGTTCAAATTTACCGTCCTTTTTGTTAATTGTTCAATCCTGGGCCATGGGCCTGGTGTTCAGGTAAGGGAACCCAATTTGTACTATACCTACATTCTTCCTACTGATTAACCTATAAATAATTCCTACAAATACTCGTTGCTCCTTGCTGTTTCTTAGTTCAACTCATTCAGATTAAATACATTCGATGTAAGATCCTCTCTAACTAATATGCTGATGCTATTGGTCCCATTTCTTTTAAACAGCAATATCCCATCTCCTTTTCCTTTCAGTCTGTACTTCCAAAATGTTGAATATCCTGGAAATTTCAGATAATATTGCTGGTCACCTTCAGCCATATCTTGATAATGGCAACTCAATAGTATCTATTTACTTTCACATGTGCCATAAATTAACCTGCCTCACTGTGAATATTGCACGCATTTGTGTGCCTTTACTGCTGGCTTTTAATATTTTTTTCTGTCTTTTGACTCTATTCGATATTGGTATTTGTTTCAGTTGCCTTTAGTTTAGTATATTCCTACTTTCTCTGTTTTTCTCCTATTCGAATTTTTCAACTTGCCCCCCCATGGAAAGCTAGTTTAAACTCTCCCGAACACCATTAGCAAATATCCCTGCCAGTGCCTTAGTCCTGGTTCTGCTAAGGAGTAACCTGTCTCTCTTCTACAGTTCCCAGCTGCACTGGAAGCAGTCCCAGTAGCTTGGAATCTGAAGCTTTCCCTCATTCAACAATCCTCCAGCCTTATACCAAATTCCCAAGTTACTGCAGATGCTGGAAATCAGAAACACAGACAGAAGTTGTTGGAAAAAACACAGCAGATCTGGCAGCAACTATGGAATAAAAGGATCATTGGACCTGAAACCGTAACGCTGCTTTCTCTCCACAGATGCTGCCAGATCATCTGAGTTTCTCCAGCAATTTCTGTTTTTTTTTCTCCAGTCTCATATTCACTAACCACATCTTATCATTCCTATACTCAGTACAATGTGCTGTTGGGAATATTCCTGAAAAATCTGCGTTAGACGTCCTGCTTTTCAATCTCCTTCCAATGATGACCTTGACATCTGGATGATCATCCTTCCCCCAAAAGAATATGCTTCAGACAATGAAGTGACATTCTTAACTCTGCACCAAAGGGGTGCAGTCTCATATATAGCCACAGAAATAGCTATTTGTTCCCTTAACTATCAAGTCACTCACTGTAAATGTACTTCCACTCTTTTCTCCCACTCACTCTTACAGCTGATCCACTGTGGTGCCACAGACTTGGTTCTCGATACATTTCTCTGAGGAACCACTGCCCTCACCAGTAATCAAAATGGGAAACCAGTTAGTAAGGGAGATAGGTTCATCGATCTCCTGTATTACTTGTCTGGTATTCCTAGACTGACGAACAGTCACTCATTCTCTTTCTGCCTGTATGCCAATAACCATGCTCAGGAATTAGTGGCTCGCAAAGGTGAACAAACAATCATTCATATAAGTCTAACTTACAATGGAAAGAGAAGCACTTCAACCAACAGAATGAACAGAGACATGCATTCAGTCAGCCAGGCATTTGTGACCTGGTGTTCTGAAGTCAACTGACTGATCCAATGCATATATGAAACATCATCCTTTCATAATTAATAAATTCTGTGAAACTTGTGAAAATATACTCATATTTGAAGTGAATGTGTAGTTTGTCAAGAATGAAACGCCTTTTCGATTGACTCTGTCATACACATTCTATTATAGTAATTGATTTAAGGACAGAATTGAAATTAGTTGAATGATTCAGATCTTACAAGTTGAAGCATCCATGCCTCCCCGAACGCCACAGATGGGCATTTCATACTTAAAGATGATGAGGTGATGAAATCAGAGGATTAACAGTAACCTGCACTCAATGTCATTAAGCGTAGAAAAAGCACGACAAGCTATCTCACTAAGGCATAATCAGACACAAAGTCAATGCCAAAACAAGAAGGTATTTGTGGCGATGATCAGAAACTTGAAAGGCTTTAAGGAAAGCTTTCAGGAAGAACAGTGAGATGGAAGGGTTTGGGGAGAGAGCTTAGGACCATCACAAATGAAGGCACAGTTGTTAATCCTGAGATAAGAAAGGATTACACACAAGTTTTGTTGGAGGTTAGAAATAGAAGAGCTGGAGAAATTCATTAGGTCTGGCAGATTCTGTGGAGAGGGAAACAAGTTACTGTTTCAAATGCAGAGTGTTTCTTCTTTGGAGAAAGAGTTACAAAGAAGAGTCCTACCTGGACTGAAAATATTGACACTCTCTCTCTTTTCACAATGCTGCAAGACCTGCTGAGTTTCTTCAGCATTTTCTGTTTTTATTTCAAATTTCTGCATTCAAAAGTACTTTTTTTTGAGGTTGTTTGACCGACAGAGGTTAGTGTGATATGGAGGGGAAAGGGCATGAGGAGATACTACAAAAGCAGGTCAGAGACTTGCAGCAAATAACTCACCTTGTGCCTCTGAAAGCTTGCCATTATCTACAAAGCACAAGTTAGCGGCACGGCGCTTCAGTGGTTAGCACCGCTGCCTCACAGCGCCTGGGATCTGGTTTGATTCCACCCTCAGGCGACTGTCTGTGTGGAGTTTGCACATTCTCCTCATGTCTGCGTGGGTTTCCTTCAGGTACTCCAATTTCATTCCACAGTCCAAAGTTGTGCAGGATAGGTGGACCGGCCATGCTAAATTGCCTGTAGTGTTCAGGCATGTGTAGCTTAGGTGGATTATAGGGGGATGGGTCTGGGTGGGATGCTCCAAGGGCCGGTGAGGACTTGTTGGGCGGAAGGGCCTGTTTCCCCACTATAGGGATTCTATGATCTTTGACACTGAGCAGCTTAAGTAGGAGATGCTGGAGAGCTTAGTAGGCCATCAAATGCAGAGCTTGGTGCAGGAAAGGATATGAGCAGTGGGATTCTAGCTCATTTTTACAGATGGCGAAGGATTGCAAAGATTGCCATGGAGACCATGAGAGTAATCGCACCTCAAGGTAATAAAAGTATAAAGGAGAGTTTGTGTAGCTGACGGGCTTAAGTAGGGGTAAAAATGGGTGGTGTTGCAAAAGTCAGAGTAATTTATACTTGTGAGCCCAAGAAACAAGGTTGGATGCTTAACTTCATGCATGGAATAAACTGAAAATGAAACTGCAACAGTTTGTCAAGAATGAAACGCCTTTTCCACTGTTGTGACCAAACACTGGAAAATTCTGAAGAGTTTCACAGATCTCTTAAAATTAAAAGTTGTCTTTAATAAAAGCAAATCTGGCTCTTCATGGCTCTCCGAACTACTGAAAAGCGTCTAATCAAGAACTTGATCAATGAGAGAGATAGCAGGAACTGAAAATGCTGGAGTCAGAGACAACACAGTGTGGAACTGGAGGATCACGGCAGGCCAGGCAGCATCAGAGGAGCAGGAGAGTTGACGTTTTCTGAAAAAGGGTCCCGACCTGAAACATCAACATTCCTGCTCCTCTGATGCTGCCTGGCCTGTTGTGTTCCTCCTACTTGATCGATGAATTGGAATTGATAAAAGATAGAATGAAACAAATTGGAGTTATCAGGCAAAGACTCTGAATTCTCAGCTGAAAGGTCAAAAACCTGAAAAAAAACTCAGTTGGCTGAAATTTACACTTTTTAAGCTGAGCGCGAGTCATGCTGAGTTTTTTTTCAGGGATTGTCATCGAAAGGCGTATTCTGTTTTCTTGCTGTTTCATAGCCAACATCACCTCATTATCTGAGACAAAAAGGTATACATCTGAATGAACACAGCAGGCCAAGCACCATCGTAGGAGCAGAAAAGCTGACATTTTGGGCCTAGTCCCTTCTGCCTATCCTGTGCTTATGTTCTTGGAGCAAGTCACCACTCTGCAGATTCTTGCTGAAAGATCTGGATCGCTTGCTTCCATACCATCTTTGAAAGGTCGTTATGCACTCAGAGGATTGTTACAATCTGGTGCTGCCCCTCAATAGCAATGTCATGGCACAAAGCCTCACTGCCAGACTTTTATTAAGGCACTGAGTTTGATTGTAAAAAAGTTGCTTAAAATAATTAGTTTGAAGTTGGCCTATTGAACACAATAGAAGGTACAATACTGTGTATTTGGGAGTTTTACAGACCTCCCATCTGGTGTATTTGAAGATGATAGGTACATAAAACAAAGCTGGGTGGCGGCCAACACATTGTGGTACAGGTGTATAGGTCAAGGTGTCAGGAAGCCTGTCCTCCTTGGGACCTGAATGATCACAGAATCCCTACAGTGTAGAAGTAGGCGAATTGGCCCATTGAGTCCACACTGATCTTCCAAACAGTATCCCACACAGACCCACCCCCTCACTCTATACCCGTAACCCTACATTTCCTATGGCTAATCCATTCAGCCTGCACTTTCATGGACACTATGTGCAATTTAGCACAGACAATCCACTTAGCCTGCATATCTTTGGACTGTGGGAGGAAACCGGAGCACCCAGCGGAAACCCATGCAGACATGGGGAGAATGTGCAAACTCCACACAGACAGTCACCTGAGGGTGGAATCGAACGTGGGTCCCTGGCACTGGGAGGCAGCAGTGCTAACCACTGAGCCACCATGCTGCCCACAGGAGAACAATTAATGGTTACTTCAAGTCTTCCTACCAACTTTGCCATATGGCTTGGGAAGGAGGGAGGAAGACCTGTCCTGCAAGTTTCACTGTATGAGCTAAAAGGCTGGCAGGAAGTGGACATACTTCCTTTAGTGGCACCTTATGTGCCCATGGTCCCTCCAAGATTGGATCCCCTCTGTATGCCTCAGCCAGCATCTACAGCTGACCTTCTCCTGCAGTCCACTCACTGGAGTCTTGAATCCCTACCTGACCAAAATGCCTGGGCTTACTTTAAGCCTGGGACAATCCTGTATTTCTCAGTTCTTCTTGTTTCCCCATCAACGGCTGCTAATGCGTTTTTGCTGGCACTACAGATCTACAAATCAGTTTGATGGCAGCTCATCGAGGCGAGAGGTCAGTCTCTGTAGGATGAAAGTTCCACAATTGAATCATGTGTATCAACCAAATTCAAAATCAATGTGGTGCCAACCAACCTTTCGACAGAAGGGGTCTTAAGGACTACTTACCCCATAAAATTCACATCACCATGTCTGATAAGCCTCATTGATCATAATGGATCAAATAACAAGGCCTTCATTGTTCCTTCTGCAGAGGATCTATCTTCCAAATATTGTGGTCACTATTTTTTTCTATATTGGTAAATAATGCAGAAAGTAATTATGAACTAGTAGACAATATCTTGTGTAAAATTCATGTCATTCAGCAAAAAGAAGGTAAAATACTAAATTTCCATAAAGCCTTTCATTATCACCGGATCTCTTAAAGCATTTTGCAGCCATTGAAATGTTTTTAAAGGATTTATAAATGTAATGATGGAAAGCAGGCAAATGACAGAAGGATAGAAATGAGATGGATGGAAGATGTGATTATAGTAGCTGAAATAATTCAGCAGAAGCTGGCATCCTGTCATCAAGTCACCCTTTATTTACACACGGAGAGTCCTTGACACTGATCCGCTTCTTCAGATCCAGCTCTCAGGCTGAGCAGGGTGTCTGATGCTCTTATTCATATTTGTCAGCCAGGGCTCCCTGATTGGACCAGATTAACAGGCCCAATCAGGGAATTCATATTCTATGAGTCCACATGGCTGAACTCATTCCAATCACAGCAGTGTTGTTAGAATTTTAAAAATATACATAAACACATTTAGTCATCAGCATTAAACAGGCAAAATAATAAATTAGTTCAGTAAGTTTCGTGTTCAGAGAAACGGCTAAAGATTTTGATTATCCAGAGACACACCAGTCAAATATAACAAAGTGTGAAGCTGGATGAACACAGCAGGCCAAGCTGCATCTCAGGAGCACAAAAGCTGACGTTTCGGGCCTAGACGCTTCATCAGAGAGGGGGATGGGGAGAGGATTCTGGAATAAATAGGGAGAGAGCGGGAGGCAGACCGAAGATAGAGAGTTAAGAAGATAGGTGGAGAGGAGAGTATAGGTGGGGAGGTAGGGTGGGGATAGGTCAGTCCAGGGAAGACAGGTCAAGGAGGCGAGATGAGGTTAGTAGGTAGGAAATGGAGGTCCAGCTTGAGGTGGGAGGAGGGGATAGGTGAGAGGATGAACAGGTTAGGGAGGTGGGGACAAGCTGGGCTGGTTTTAGGATGCAGTGGGGGGAGGGGACGAGCTGGGCTGGTTTTGGGATGCAGTGGGGGAAGAGGAGATTTTTTGAAGCTTGTGAAGTCTACATTGGGCTGCAGGGTTCCCAAGCGGAATATGAGTTGCTGTTCCTGCAACCTTCGGGTGGCATCATTGTGGCACTGCAAGAGGCCCATGATGGACATGTCGTCTAAGGAATGGGAGGGGGAGTTAAAATATTCTTCCTCTCACCTATCCCCACCTCCCACCTCAAGCCGCACCTCCATTCCTACCTACTAACCTCACCCCGCCTCCTTGACCTGTCCATCTTCCCTGGACTGACCTATCCCCTCCCTACCTCCCCACCTATACTCTCCTCTCCACCTATCTTCTTTTCTCTCCATCTTCGGTCCGCCTCCCCCTCTCTCCCTATTTATTCCAGACCTCTCTCCCCATCCCCCTCTCTGATGAAGGGTCTAGGCCCGAAACGTCAGCTTTTGTGCTCCTGAGATGCTGCTTGGCCTGCTGTGTTCATCCAGCTTCACACTTTGTTATCTTGGATTCTCCAGCATCTGCAGTTCCCATTATCTCACACACCAGTCAAATGATTACTTTAGTGATAGTAAATTGCCCAGAATGTCCAGGGATGTGTAGGTTGGGTGGATTAGTCCTGGGAAATGCAAGATTACAGGGAATAAGGTTGAGGGGGAAGAATGGGTCTGGGTGGGTGGGATGCTCTTCCGAAGGTCAATGCGAACATGTGGGCCAAATGGCCTGCTTCCGCATTATAGGGATTCTATGATTCTATGATGGAAAGCGGACATGGTCAGATGAGGCCTTTGCAATGCTGGGAAATCCAGCTGGTTACTTGAACAACCATGTAGCAAAACTGTTTGGGCTTTCCATTTAATGCTACTTAATTTGGATTCTTGTTGAAAAACTTGAGTTAATTAGTGTGTGAACATAAAATAGCAGCTAATTTAGTGAACGGCTGTATGGTTCAATAATCCGATATGAAACAAGAACAGCTGAGTTGAATGACTAGAACAGGTCTTACAAATAACCTTAAATATAAATAATCACTGGTAGAATAGGTACAAGTAAGGAATTGTCAGCAAGTTAGCTTTGAAGGTCAAAGGTGAAATTATCCTGAGAAGGATGCAACTTTTCAGGAGAACTTTAAACGTGTAAGGGATGAGTTAAGGACCTGACTATCGAGGGCATAAGGTATGTACGAAGGTTCACAAGGTTAATGTCAGGTGAATAACAGTAATGTTGGGATTTCACGATTTGGTTTAGACAAAGAACTCAACAAAGAAATCTAACAGTAAATCATACAGTGCAAAAATTTTCTGTCAATAATTTAACCAGTTCCATCCCTGAAAAAGCGCATTAAGTAAGAAATGTTGAGAACCTCAGTGCAGCACATGGAGTAGCGAAACTGTTGAGGTTAGATCCGTACTGACATTCTTAAATAGTTAAGAAGTCATGAATATAAATATGAATCAACAATAAAAATAAAGCTGACAGCGCACATGGTCTGCGCTACCTGATCTGGAATGTTACTCACTATTTATTACCAATGGGGGTTTTCCTTCTTCAAAACTGATATATTATGTGCTGTCTTGATATCTGATTAAACTAACACCTTATCATCATGTGAGGCTGGATGAACACAGCAGGCCAAGCAGCATCTCAGGAGCACAAAAGCTGACATTTCGGGCCTAGACCCTTCATCAGAGAGGCTCTTGTGCTCTTGTCAGCTTTTGTGCTCCTGAGATGCTGCTTGGCCTGCTGTGTTCATCCAGCCTCACATTTTATTATCTTGGATTCTCCAGCATCTGCAGTTCCCATTATCTCTTATCCCTTATCATCATGGCTGTAAACAATCCTGATTGGTTAGATATTAATAACATCAATGAAGTGGAAAGATTACTGCACCAGTTGGAGACCAATTGAAGACACAGGGAAGAAGTACAGGAAGATGGGACAGAGAAAAGAGGAAGAGTAAATAAGAAACATAAGTTGGGGGCAGAGGATGAAAAGACAAAGATGGAAAAAGAGTTTGAAGAGCCAGGATGTGAAGGGAGATGTGATAGTGAAAAAAGTAGGGCAGAGAGAGACAGGAATATGAGGACAGGGAGAAGATGAATTGAGGGAAGGAAATGGAGCTGGGGAAGGAAAAGATTAGATGCAACACCAAGATTCTAAATCTTCGTGGAAGTTGGAAGTGTTAAGGTTAATAAGAATTTAATACAATGAAATTTAATGAGGGGAAATATATGCAAACTTGCTGTGTTGAGAGTGGCTTCATTAATGGTATAACCTGTAAATGTCTTTCTGCTCTAACAAAGCACTTTAGGTTATATTAGAAAAAATGCTCTAATTAGTGATGAACAGGGTGCTATTTACTTAATTGCAATGTCTGCCAATCAAGCTTTGTTTTACGTTTCTTAAGGAAATAACATCTGGACGAAATTGTGCCTGGTATTAATAAAGGAATAGTGAAATCCTCGTTCTAGCAACTAAGAAAGGGAATGAATAGTCTGCCTCAAGATGCCTGATCTGTTTGATCCTTGTTAATAATATTTAATGAAATGGTAAATATCAGTAGTTCAATGTAGGCTTGTACAAAGAATCCTGTATTAGACAGTGTGAATGTTAAGAGGCATTATGACTGCATTTAAAAATCTGATTGCACAGCCTAATTTTTTAAATGCAAAATTGCATTTGAGATTTTTGCTACAGGGCCTCATGGTAAACCAATTTACACCACATCTAAATTGGGTTATGAAGGATGAACAGATCATGCACTTTGTACTTTACAACATAATGGTGTACAATTATTATCATCTCCACAGGGACTTGTTCATTTGGGCACAAAGATTTTTTTTATTCATTCATCTGACATGGACATTATTGGTTAGGTTGGCATTTACTGCCCATTCCTAATTACCTACAGAAGGTGGTGGTGGATCTGCATTCTTGAACTACTCTAGTCCTTGTGGTGCAGGTCGACCAATACCCCTGTTATTGAGGGAGATCCAGAATTGTAACTCATAATAGAATAAAGGTGACATAGTTCCAAATCAGGGCAGTGAGTGGCTTGGGGTAGAACTTGTAGATGGTGAAGTTACCATATGTCAGCTACCCTTGTCCCTCCTTGGTGATAATGGTTGAGGGTTCGGAAGGTGCTGTTTAAGGAACCGAAGTGAGTTGTTGCAGGCAACTGGTACACAGTACACATGGTTGTCACTGTGCCTTTTGGTGGATGGAATGAATGTCAGCTGTCAATCAAGTGAGTTGCTTTGTCTTGGATAGCATTGAGCTTCTTTGGTGTTTGAGATTTACAACAGTGGCTCTTAGTTATTTAAATTGGTGTGTTGTTGAAGTAAATTTGGACTCCTCATGTTTGAGTTCACTGACAGCAAACTAATTAGATAAGAGCCAAGATCTAAAATCAACCATAACTCTTGCTTCAGATCAAGAAACAAACAAAAATAGAACTTGCTGGAGAAACTGGCAAGTCTGGCAGCATCCATGAATGGAAAACAGAATTTGTGTTCCAATTCCAATGACTCTTCTTCAGAACATGCTTCAAATTATTATCAATGAAGTCTGCCAGACAATATATTTGGGTATCACGTGAAGGCAGAATTGAATTAAACGGTGAAAGGAACAATTTTCGAATAACTGTATTGTACTGATTATTTAATACTATAAAGTAACAACAGTAATTTTCCTACCACTCTAATATTTGCAATATACCGATAGCAGACTCAAAAGCACAAAGAATGGCCTTTTCCAATTCCATCAGCCAACTGTCTCCGTACCCACCCACCACCATCTGCATCTCACCCATCCACTGCTTTCATTACCTCTGCATCACTTTTACTAAACTACACAATAATATTCCCTTCCCACAACCATAATGTGCCATCTTCTTGTGTGTATTGGAATTTCAAATAACCGCTGAACAAGAAATTAGATATGAAGTTGAGGAAACATAACAAAAATGCTTTACATTGACCAAGATAACGCAATAACATGACTTGAATCTTAAAACTACTGCTTGCATCCCAATAAAATTAATTAGGAATGCAATTCCCCTCATTCAGGCACGAAAAATTACAACTACAATATGTGCATGACATAATATAGTGCATGTTACAAGCTTAAACTATGAATCCCTTGACTGTCCATTGGCAATGACATAGACAATTTGCTAGCAATGTATTTTTGGATTCAAAATTTGAATACAAAAGTATTTCAGTTTACAAAACTGATTTTACTCAGTATTGATCAATGTCTTACACCAGCTTTGACATTCAGCCGAGCTGCTATCTGTTTAGGAACCTCATAACCTCAATGTCAGTGTCATTTATATAAATCACAATTATTGAGAGAGAATCTGTGGTTGATTACTGAAAGATTCTTTGTATGTATACCTGTATTTGCAAATATATGATGACATTATTGTTAAATCTTTCAATGTCAAGATTTAAAATGGACCTGAGGGGCAACTTTTACGTACAGAGGGTGGTTTGTGTGTGGAATGAACTGCCAGGTGAAGTTGTAGGTGCAGATACAATGAAAACATTCAAAAGATATTTGGACAGGTTCATGAATAGGAAAGGTTTAGAGGGATAGGGGCCAAATGCAAGCAAGTGGGACTAGTTTTGTTTAAGAAACTTCGTCGGCATGGACAAGTTGGACCAAAGAGTCTGTTTCTGTGACATATGACTCTATGACATTGACACACAGATTACTGACAGCATTGTCAATCCATGTCTTGTGTCAAAGCTGGCACAAGTCATAATCATAGTGTCATACAGATGTACAGCCAGGAACAGACTCTTTGGTTCAAACCAGCCTCACTACCCAGATATCCTAAATTAATCTAGTCCCATTTGCTAGCACATGGCCCATATCCCTCCAAACTCTTCCTATTCATATACCCATCCAAATGCTTTTTTAAGTAATGTAATTGTACCAGCCTCCAGCATTTCCTCTGATAGTTCATTCCATGCTTGCACCATCCTCAGCATAAAAAAAAGTTGCCTCTTTGGTCCCTTTCCAATATTTCCTCTCTAACCTTAAACTTATGCCCTCACGTTTTGGACTCTCCTATTCAGGGGAAAAGGCCTCTTGACGATTCATCCTATCCATGTCCCTCATGATTTTATAATATTCTATCAGGTCACTCCTCAGCTTCCAAAACTCCAGAGAAAATAGCCCAGCCTAATTAGCCTCTCCCTATAGCTCAAACCCTCCAATGCTGACAACATCCTTGTAAATCTTTTCTGAACCCTTTCAAGTTTAACAAACATCCTTCTTATATCAGAATAGAATCAAACTATTGCATAAAATTAAACACATAATATTGCATTATAACCTAAAATAATAGAATTTTATATTTTGCCCTAAGCCGAATTTTGTCAATTTATGAATTTTTGTTACATTGTTAAGTTCTACCAACTGACAGCGTGCTTACAGTTTATTCTCAATCATCTGTCTGCCCTTCATGTTCGCATTGGAGTGGTTGAGAGTGGAATCAGCAAATAATGCCGCCAAATCAGGTCTCCAAAACTAACTAATTGGTATTGTCTCTGGAGACACAATCATGACGACAACGTAGAAAGAAGTGTTTTTTTTTGCCATCTCTCACCTTCAGTTTCACTGTGTCACATCACCTTCAACCGCAGTATACTAAAAAGTGACGGTGTGGCAATTCAAAGGTCTGTTTGAGATAATTAATTCTTGAATTTGTTTCTGTGTCAGCAGAACTTATAACAAACTTTTCACTAGTGTCTAATTGCATTGGGTTAGTTATATTCATAATTATTTTATTCACTCATATCTTCTTTTGATGTTTTATTGAGGCATTTGCTTAGTGGTTTGGAATGGGTCTGATGCCCATTTGAATCATCTTACAGGGAAGAGGAAAAATCAAGAGAGATGAGTGATGTGTGGGCAGTTGCCTCCGAGTTGATGGGCATAAATTTCATTTACTGCAATGTTTTGACTGTCGAGCTAAGTCGGACCAATGATTACAACAAAATGTCTAAAGAATGGCAGGAGAAATATTTGTGGATTTTTTTGATATAAATGAAAATACTGTCTTATAATAGCTGTTCATTATTCTATGATGAGAAGTATAAGTTAAAATAAACAATGAAATCCAACTCTGAATATAAGACATGAAGTATTGCAAGAATAATGAAAGTACTGTTCTGACATTTAGTCCTCGTCTGACTATTACTCAAGCAGTTTCTTGTTTATCTCTAATCATAAGCATAGGATTTCAGCACAGCTTATTTTTGAAAGGTTTCCAGGCTACATTCACAAGCACTGTGTTCTCCTAGAATAATAATGAGAAAATATATAGCAGGCATACACAGAGCAAAATCAAATGCTAGATGACTCTCACAGACCTCATCGGAAAAATTGGAGCATTCACAGAAATCATCTTAGAGTCAAGACCGAAAAGTGTACAAGTGGAACTTAAAGGAGGAATTCTACAATTTAGCTATGAGTAAATGTAGTGTTATATTCAGCACATAACATAATGTCGGCATATATGCAATGTGCTGCCACGATATAACGGAAGACTTCTATTCTCACGATGAATTCATTTTTTAACACGATCCATTCAATCAGACCTTAAGTCTGTGAAAAAAAGAATTAAAAGTATCAGTGAGAGTTCCAAAATTGCTGGTAGGTAGAGCACAGCAAGATTATCAAGGATGAATAAAAATATGTGGGTTTATCCCTCAAATTCAGAAAGCAAGCAACGTACCATTAACCAATGTGCTCATGTTATGTCAGTGCCTCTCACTATACAGCTGAAGTGGAAAGTTGTAAATGGAAGAAACTAGTAGGACAGGCAAAAGAAGTACAGAAAATATTGCATTCAGGATTCCCATATACTAGTTGTCAGCTACAATCTACTGTTTCCAAAAAAAAGGGAGGTATACATGCTCTATGACTTCTTGAAATAGCTTGCAGCAACAAATGGGAATTTCTACTTCAGATAAATGAAAAGTATGAAAAGAAATCTCTATTACAGTGCACTGCAACTTTTGGAAACAAACAATAATTCACAACCTGAAGGAATGAGACTTCAAACTCTGTTCTCACTCTGGAAAAGAGAGATTGAATCACAGTTGTTGATAGCTGCTGCATCATTAAAAGCTGTCTACATTATTAATTACTAGACTGTGATCATTTTAATGGGAAACAAAAGTGCCAAACAACTGCAAAGACAAGCCCAGAAATTCCAGACCAATCATCTTAATTTCAGTGGTGGGAAAATATCCAAAAACAATAATTTGTAATAAACTTAATGCATACTAGACACAAGGAAGTTAATTAAAGAGAGCAAACATGGATTTTCTTTTAAGGAAAAATCATGTTTAACTAAGTTGTTGCAGTTATTTGAGGCTGATTCTGTTGATTGATGTACACAGACGTCCAAAAGGCATTTGTTACAAGCCACACAACAAAAGGACATAGGCTAGCTATCCTGCAGCAAGCAATTCACTTCCTAACTCTTCAAAACCTGTCCACTAGTTACAATAAACACATCAAGAGTGTGATAGAATGCTCCTCATTTGACCGGATCAGTGCAGCCCCCAATAACACTCAAAAAGCTTGACACCACCCAGGGCTAAGCAACTGAATTAATTGGCACCCCATCCACAAAAGTTTTCTTGCTCCATCACTGACATGGCACAGCAATAATATGCGTCATTTACAAGATGCATTGCTAAAACTCACTAAGGCTCCTTCAACAGCACCTTCCAAACTCATGATGCTTACCTTTGAGAAGAAAGACAGCCTATACATGGGAATATCACCATTTTTGAGTTCATCTCCAAGTCACTTAACATCCTCATTTGGAAATATATCATTGTTCTTTTCCTTTCATTGGATCAAAATGCTGGAAATCTTCTGTAATAGCATTGTGAGTGTACCTATATCAGGTAAACTGCAGTAGTTCAAGAAAGCAAATCTGAAGGAGAAGTTGTTAAGGGGAAGGACGAGTGTAGTGAAGTGGATGTGGGTATCAGTGAGGGGGACTGGTTAGGCCTGCGGGACAGGAAGAAGCGGATGGCTTTTAACCTCGAATCTAATCCACCCTCTACAGAACCCTTCTCCCACCCCAACGTACCCTATCCTCCTGGACACCACCCAACACTTCCCACCCCACCCCTACCTCCTCCAAGAGTTCCAATTCCCTGGCCTCCAACACCTCATCTTCACTATGGACATCAAATCCCTGAACACTTGCATTCCCCATGTGGATGGTCTAAAAGCCCTCTTCTTCTTCCTCTCCTGCAGGCCCAACCAGTCCCCCTCCAGCGATACCCTCATCTGCTTCACCGAACTCGCCCTTACCCTTAACAACTTCTCCTTCAACTCTCTCCCACTTCCTACAGACTAACAGTAGCACCATGGGAGCTCTCTGCCAAGCTATGCTTGACTCTTCATAGGATATATGGAACAGTCCCTCTGCCGCAGCTACACTAGCCCTATCTCCCACCTCTTCCTCTGCTACATCAATGACTTAGTTGGTGCTACCTCGTGCTCCCACAAGGAGCTTGATCAGTTCATCCACTTTATTAACACCATTCATCCTAACCTCATGTTCACCTGGACCATCTCTGATACCTCTCTCTTCTTCCTGGACCTCTCCGTCTCCATCTCTGATAACTGCCTTGAAGCTGGCATCTATTTCAAGCTCACTGACACTCACATCTACGTTGACTAGATCTCCTCTCACTGACCTTGCAGCAAGAATGCAAATCCCTACTCCCAATTCCTCTGCGTCCACCGGGTCTGCTCCCAAGAGGGGGCATTCCACTCCTGAACACCCCAGCTGTTCTCTTATTTCAAGGGCCATAACTCCCCCACTTTGGTGGTCAAAAATGCTCCGGACTGCATCTCTTGCATTTCCCATACCTCTGTCCTCACATCCTGTCTCTGCAACAAAAACAAAGACAGAGACCCCCTTGTTCTCACATATCACCCCACTAATCTCTGTATACAACATATCCTTCTCTGCCATTTCCGCCACCTACAATCCTGCCCCACAACAAAGGATATATTTCCCTCCCTATCCTTATGTGTCTTTCATAGGGACCACTCCCTCCACAACACCCACATCCACTCCAGGCTGCCCACTAACCCCCCGACCCCTGGCATCTTTCCCTACAACTGAAGGAAATGCCGCACCTGGCCCTACACCTCCCCTCTCACCTCCATCCAAGGCACCAAACAAACTTTTCAAATCAGACAGAGGTTCACTTGCACATCCATTAACGTGGTTTAATGTATCCGCTGCCCACGATGTAGCTTCCTGTACATTGGTGACACCAATCAAAGGTTCGGAGATCGTTTTGTGGAGCACCTGCACTCTGTTTGTGACAAACGAAAATACCTCCCTGTCGTGAAATATTTCAACTCCCCCTTTCCACTCCCTGAGTGATATGTCCATCCTAGGCCTCCTCCAGTGTCACGACAATGCAACCCGGAAACTGGAGGAGCAGCACCTCACATTCTGCCTTGGGAGCCTACAACCCAATGGTCTCAATGTGGACTTTACCAGCTTCCAAATCTCCTCACCCCTGGTCTCATCCTATGACCAACTCTCCCTCTCATCCCTGCCCCTTGACCTGACACAACCTGCCCATCTTTTCTCCCACCTAGCCGGTCCTCCTACCTCACTGGCCAATCCCCACCACTGCCTACCTGCACTTACCTATCACCATCCCACCTACCTTCCCCAGCCCCACCCCTACTCTCCCTATTTATTTCAGAGCTCCCTTTCACCTCCACATTTCTGAAGACCTGCCTTGATCTGAAATGTCACCTTTCTTGCTCCTCTGATGCTGCCTGGCCTCTTGTGTTCCTTCAGCTCCACATTGTGTTATCTCCGACTGCAGCATCGGCAGTTCATACTATCTCTCATGATTAATGGATGCTTCTTTTCTGGAAGACGGTGTGCAGTGCAGTTGTTGAGTTTATGTTGGGCTTTCACTTTTCCTGATTTACTTTTATCACTTATGCCTTGATACACAGTGTGCAACTACAAAATTTTATGAATGATATAAAACTTCAACGCATTGCAAAGTTTCAGGATGATTGTGGAGAACTTCAAGGGACATTGAGAAGTGGTGGAATGAGCAGGCACATGGCAGATGAAGTTAAATGTGGAGGAATGTGAGGTGATTCATTTGGGTAGGACGAACGTGGGAACACAATATAAAAGACAGAACTCTAAATGGTTGCAACAAAAGCATTGCTTCCGGTTTTGTGTGCTACACTTTAGGAAGGCTGTAAAGACACTGGAGAGAGTTTTACAAGAATAGTTCCAGGGATTAGGAACTTCAGTTTGGGATGGGTGAGACAGGATCTGGTATATTCAAAATCATGAAAGGCTGAGACGGCGTAGATAGGGAGAAGCTGTTCCCAAATATGAAAGGATTCAAAACAAGAGGCTGCTGCTTTAAAATGATTGGCAGAAGAATCAAAAATAATATGGAAAAAGCAGTGAATTGTTGAGGTCTGGAATACTCTGCTTGTGAGTGCAGTGGCTGCAGATTCAATTGCTATGTTCAACAGAAGGATTGCTATTTGAACAAAGACAGTGCGTAGGTATCAGGGGAAGGCAAGAGGACATTTCATGAAATACTCAATTTGGAGGTCTGGTGCAGCTGCTATGGACCAAATGGTCTTCTTGTGTGGTGTAACAATTCTGTGATTCCGTGAAACACAATTTCATGAAAATAACAAGGAGATTAAGGGTGAGAGATTTGTGAAGCAGCAACTAGTGACAATTTGCACTGGGTATATATTAGAGAACCAGATTTGGATTCAGGTGTTAGCAGATATCCAGCACTGAACTAAATCTATTGCATCAGATTCTGCTGGTAAGTACTAGTATCTGAATGATGCATACTGTTATTAATATATTCATCGTTTGGTAAATTCAGAGGATTAAGAAGTAAATTGTGGGTAATGTTAACTTGCAGTTTCACAAAATACACCTCGTCCTTAACCTTCTTGTGCTTTTTATCATATAGCCCTTCCAAATTAATTGCTTATTTAAATTGTCAAAGAGAGCTCAGTCTAATAATTAAAGTGTATGTAACTCTGAATAATACAACAATTATCAATGACAGTCAATCAACCTCTCTTGGTCAGAAAGTGAACTAATAAGAGCATGGAGTCTCACTTCTCCAGATAGTGAAATGGAATGGTATTTGGGGGATGGGGGTGGGGGCTCTTAAAAATATCAAATTTCAAACTCCTAATTAGCTTTGTTATTTTCTCTTTCTACCTCTCATTCCTAATCCATTTTACTTTCCCTTGTTCTCTGTCTCTTTTTATACCAGACTTCATATTCAATCACCCACCTTTAATTCATTCATCAGTCTGCGTTCAGTTTATTTCTGGAACAAAATTCTCAGATGGACTTTTACGCTTACCACACCATTACTAGCTCATTTTCAAAAATGTCATGCACCCAAGAGATTTCTTTTTTAATTCATGAAATTTGGGCATTGCTTGTTGAACATTTATTGCCTAACCCTGGTTGTTCTTGAGAAGGTGGTGATATGTCGCCTTCTTAAACTGCTGCTGTCCATTCAGTGTAGGTAGGTCCATAATGCTGTTGGAGATGGAGTGCCAAGAGGTTGACCCAGTGACACTGAAGGAACAACAATGTTTTATCAAGTTAGGATGATTCCTTTGAACTTAGTGAACGATGAATACATTAGTGACAGTATGCACTATTTAGGCACTGGTACCTGTGGACTTTGATCTAATAGATTTAGTCTGGACGTTGACTTGGAGTGAAACTTGCAGGTGATGATGTTTTCACATATCTGCTGCCCTTATCCTTGTGGATGATTATAGTCGTGGGTTTTGAAAGTGATATCTAAAGAGCCTTGGAGCGTAGCAAGTGGACTACTTCATCCTGGATGGTTTTGAGCTTCACGAATGTTGTCGGAGATGCAGTCACCCAGGCAAATGCTTGTCTTCCATCATACCTCTAACCTGTGACTGTAGACGGCAGATTAACTTTTTGGATTCAAATGAGTTTTTGCTGCAGGATTCTTAGCATTGACCTGCTGTTGTAGCCATTGTGTTCAGATGGCATCCAGTTCAACGGTAGCCCTTGGTATCTTGATAGTGGCCAAAGGGGTAATGGTTCAGGTTGGATGTCTATCTGGGTGCAGGTTTTAAAGTCTAAATGACCAATCACGCTGTGGAATGCCCTGCTCCAGAAAAAAATTTGGCCCAATTTTATTCTGTCAGTGTTTTAATTTGTGATTAACGATGAATGACAACTTAATGAAGAAGTAACTCTAGTTGCTGTGAAAATTAACTATGAGCCAAGTTTCAGTTCTACTTTTGTCAAGAGTCTTGTTGTAGTTCTGAATTATTGATTCAAATTAATGATCCTTCAAGGAGATTCCTTAATAAACATTAAAATGCAAACTGAATTTTAGCTTTCATCACTTTGCTTGCATTCTCTATGACAGTGGATCACATAAAGTGATTAGACAGCTGTTTGCACTTTACGTCCTGTTGCAATCACAGCCAAGATCAGAAACTGTTACGAGTTATACTGATGATCTAATGAAGGAAGCTGATCATAAACCTCTTTAAACGTATATATCAGTGTTTATTTTATACGGTTACATCAAAATAAACAGTAGGTTTAAGACAAATTTATTGAGAATTACTGCAAATAAGTGAGAATTGATAAGTAAGCTTTGACCTGTGGAGATGTGCTGCTCTTTGTGTCCGTTTCCACAACTCATCAGTTCAGATGTCTTATTGTAGCCAGCTACTGAGGGGCCCACATGGGGATATGGAAAGTTGATAAAATTTAGTGAGTGATTCTCACTTTTCATGTGCTGCACTGTTATTTAATACAATTTACACCTTCAAGGAATCAGTAGTTTCTAATTGATGAGACTGTTAATAAAATTATAAAGTCGCATTGATTTTGATGTTGCTGAATTATGCAAGTGTTTCAGTTTATAACTTGTTTTCGTGGATTTTTTTAATCTAAGTAATTGGTGTCAGCACATTCTTAAATAAAACATTTATTTAATTGCACACCATAGGATTAATCAAAGGAGAATAGGATCAGAGTCATGGCAAAAGCCAGTTCCAGGTATCTACCGCTTTCTGTGTAAAAAACAACTTGCCTCACACATTACTTTTGAACTTCTCCCGACTCACCTTCACCTATAATGCCTAGTATTTGCTGATAAAAGTGGTCTCAGCTTCAGTATGTACAGAAGCACTATGGTTAACCTTTGTGCTCAATATTAGGAAAGGAAAAGAAAGAAAACTTAGCCAATGTTCCAATACCCGATCATTATCCAATATCTAATTTGAATTGGAAAGTGGTCGATTGGAAGTGGATATCAATGCTATGAATGGGTTTGACATTTAATAACACTCAAGTCTACAGACAAACAACTGTAACTTGCTATGGGAGGTTGCTGGCAACCATGAAACTAGCATGAAGCACCAGGATTTGAGAAGGAGGTTATAGGGAAAAGAGACAGTTCTAATGCAAAAATACGGAGAGTCAAAAAGAAATAAATCTGTGTGTATACTGCTCTGAAGCAGCACAAAAGCCAAGAAAAATACTTATTATGGCATTGATAACTTTACTAAGTGATACAAGGATGATTTTTGGGAGTATTTTAATAACTAATAACATCGCATTATGAGCTGGTGGACATTAATAAAGAAAATGTTATTTGCTCAGTCATTTAAATGTGGAAATAAAAGTGACATCTTGGTGAAGTGTACTGAGCTCACTTGGTTGGATGGCTAGGTTTTGCAATGCAGAATGATGCCAGCAGCACATGTTCAACTCCTGCACCGGCTGAGATTACCAAGAAGGTCCTGCTTTCTCAATCTGGCCTCCATACCTGAATTGTGGTAACCTTCTGGTTAAGCTTGCCTTCAGCTGTCTCTCTAATGTGAGAGCACCCCAATGATGGCCTCACCTTCACCCATCAAAGGTACTTATAATCAGATATGGTTAGGTTTCAACCAGAGAAAAAATTACTTCTGTGTAATCATAGACAAGGGGAATTCAGAGGAGAACAATCCTACTGGCTTGCATAAAAGAATGGTTGATTGTTTAAGCACAGAGATAAAACTGTGAAATTTAATGAAGGATTAAATACTTATGTAAACAAGAATGAAATGCCATTTTATTGGTACTGTTGTGAGAATCAATCATATGTCCTGATTTGTTTTGGCATTTTACGAGTCAATCATAGTCTGTTGCTGGTTAATGATTCAAAATCAAGCTACACCAACTTGGATTCTCCAATTCTATCAAAAAGATTTTTTGTAACATTCCTGCTCAGCTCATTAGTGAGTGTAATTTTAAGGCAATATAATGCAAAGACATAATTCTTTTTTTCAAGTGGTAGAATGTAGGTGGAAAACAAAGGAATGTAAACAAACTATTGTAATGCTATTCTTCTATATCTGGAAACTTCAATTGAAAGCTCAGCCTCTGTAATCTCAGTAAATGCCTAAAAATAATCCTAAGAAAAGAACAAAATAAATTGCAAACAAGCTCCATTAGATTAACTTTATTTTGTTATTGGGCTTTTAGATAATTTAGTCTTATTCCAAAGATAGAAATTAAAATGTTGTTCCTAACAGAATGTCACTCTGGTTTAAAATAAATTCTAATTATTTAACTTTTAAAGTCTACAAATGAAATAAGTATTTAAAGAGAGGCATACTAGGCCGACAATAAATAACTAATGTTTGGCAAGAAATGTTGTAGAAAATAACATCATTGATTAGTACAGCACAGAAGGCCTTTGAGGCTGTGATCCAGGGATATTAAAACAAACAGTACCCTGAGTAAACATAAAATTCAACAAAAATAGTTAAACATAGAATACGCCAGGTTTTATGTCTTGAGTGAAATGAACAGACACTGAAAAACTCTGAATGTTTTAAGCATTTGATGGGTTAGCTGAGGCACAGGGTGCAGTATAGTAATATTAGTATTGGGTGCCGAGAGATAATTTTACAAACAGGAGGATACATCAGTTCTATATGCTAAACATGTATTTCAACAACAATTATGCGATTTATTAAAGCATTTTATATAGTAGGATGTAATTGAAAATCCTGCAATCAGGAAAAAAATCTATAATTTATTCAATGACAACATTGCTGTTTATATCATTTATCATTAGAACAGCCACAGTACATATTGAACAATATTATTTACCAAGAAACAAATCAACGGGGTAAGCAAGCAAGCACAGTCACATCTGTAATCACTTTGATTTCACAATTATGAAATAAAAAGATCATTTGTGCCATGATGTTATACTGAAACTCTTGATTTCTGATTATTCCTTTTCTTACTAATTATTAGATTATTGATAATGTAAAATAGTAGTGACCATAAAGATGTCCTGAAAATTTTTCTATAAGTTTTATTCAAGTGGCATGCTTTTTGAACAATTGTAAATAACTACGGGATATTTTTGTCAAACGAAGATTCTGCAACATCTTTCACTGCATCAGATGAAAATGGACTGGAATTTTTTTAAACCATCCTTTAAATGGTAGCTACCATTTTTGCCATTATTTAGTAATTAATATTAATATTATTTTGAATAGCCCAATTCCAAAATATTTTGTAATTCCTGTAATTTGAAAGGATCTAAGCCAGGCTTTATTTTATTCATCTTCCATAGTCAACACATTTAACGATTTACAAAATGCTGTTAGATGCAAAAAGGCAAGGGGCAATTTCAATATAAGACTGCACACAAATGATCATTGCTCTTGAACGAAATGATTATAGACTTAGCTGAAAGCTAGTCTTAAAGAAAGATTTTGATTGGGCACTATTACAAAATGCTCTTTCGTTCAATTTTAGTGCCTCATTGTTCTACATCAGAGCCGCTGCTGTGAAGTCAACAGATAACAAATAACTAGTAATGCAAATTGCATGCAAATTCCGATAAGAAAATGTAAAATGCCACACATCCATAAATGAACTACTTCAAAGACATCCAATTATCTAGATTTTGGTGCACCAGGGTCCATTTTCACTGTTGGCTTTTTTTCATCTGAAAATAGTCCCCAGGGTGTTACAATCTATGAAAATCAAGACATCTTCTCAGTTCATTGTTGCTGGAATTATTATAGAAGTATTATAATACATATATTTCAGAAATAATCCCTAAAACACATTTTCCATGATTCAAGACCAGAGGCAAACTACTACAAATTTGCCACTGAAGTACATTGAGATCAATGCAACATTCCACAATTTTCCATGTGAATGAGTGCCTTGTTACATTATTTGTTCAGGACTGTTGATCACACATTTAGATTTTTCTACTGAACAAATCAGCACATTCATATTTTAATCAGTACACCTTTTTGTGGTTCTGAATTTTCCAAGATGTAAATAAATTACAAGTAAACATTTTTGTATTGCATTTCATTAATTTCTCACGAATGACTCTAAGTTTCAGTAACTGATCCCTTAGACTGATTATTAAATGTTGTGGATGCAAACGTATTTTTGAAATTAATCATTATATCAAAATATGTTAAGCTATTTATTTTATTATCGAGTCATAGAATCATACAGCACAGAAACAGACCTTTCAGTTCAATTTGTCCATGCCAACCAAGTTTCCCAAACTAAAGTGATAAATTATAGTCATTGAGTTGATGTAATATTCTGGTACTCACACATATCAAGCTCTATCTGTGATCACAAAGTAGTACATTCACGACACGTCTGGATTGATTGGTTCTGTTTCTCAAATATTAATCTTGCAAATGGACATTCTTGCATGTCAACTTTGAAGTTTTAAAGATTTCCTCCAACACTAAATAAATCCATAGACTTATATCACGCATTATAAACTGCTAACAACAGACATATCAGATTTTGAGTACAAGCTGGAGGAAATGGAAGATATTGTTCATACCAGCTTGGGAAATGAATTGTGAGATAGAAAAATCATATGATCAGAAAGGTCTTGTGCACATGTCCTGCTTTGTTGACCAAACTGACCTGGGATGATACTAAGATGCCAAAATAGTCCCATACCTGGCTAAATGACAGAATGGAGGGCAGAATAAGGAATTACGATAAGTTAAATAGGATCTGGAGGTTTCTGATCATTCAGAGACCTATGTGCACGGGTAGAGCCAGGCTTCGGCTTTGTGTTTCTCATGATTGAGTAGTTCACCAACTCAACAAAATTTGCTCATATCAATCACCCACTTCAGTATGGTATCAGTGATGATGAGGTTATCATCTTCAATACAATCATACTCCAAAATGGGCTACAGGCTTCGGAAAATTTTCTGAAGTGTGAATGAGCAACATGTTCCTTGCATTTAGGAAATATGGAGACCATCGCGACAATAGGTTAACCAGTTTCTCACCTAACTGTACTGTTTGATGAATGGGCACCATGATACTCGGCCAACACGCAGTTTAGATTCATTTAAATGTTCCGGGAAAGAAATTATTTCTGCAACATAACAAATCTGCCCGCCAGTCACTGTAGATGGATGGCACTGCCTAATTAGCATTTGCACTGATGAAGTGAAATGAAAACGAGCCCCTTGATGGTGTACAACAATTCTAAAATTGTCTTTTTTTCGTTACGTTCGAAACATGAAAAGTGTAGCGCTAAAGTATAATTCATCCATCAGTTCCAGTCAGATTATTGTCAACGTGTTCAATGAAGTATGCCCCTGATGAAATTTCATAATTTCTTACCCTCGCCTACTTCTTTACTAGTTTAAAAGGAACAGACAACGTTTTAGGCAGACAAATATCGGGCTGTTCGCGGAAAAAAAACCTTTCCAGCACCAAACCCCTGTTGGTTTAGTCTGCGGCAGGCAATGTATCGGTTGCATTTTGATCTCTTGCAATGTAGGTTTTACATTTGAAATGTTATATTTAATTAGGCTTAAAATAGCCAGAATAATGTAGCATCATGAGTTGTGGGCAGTAATGTATTCATCAGTGCACGCTTTTCTCTGCGAGGTCCTGAGAATATACCATGGGCGTGCATCTCGTTAAGTTGAAAGCAAGCAATTGTATTCGGAAAATTTCGGTACTTTAACTAGTGAATCCATGCGCAATAAATAAATAGAAATGACAAACGACTCCCAGAAAATTGAAACTTCAAATTGTAAAGCTGCAAGTTATGTTGCACACTTTGGGAATTCAAGTCTTTGGGAAACGCCTGCGTGGGAAGAGGTCTGGTACCTTGGAGCTCATGAGTTCCACGGGAACTTCGGCCTTTTCTGGGACTAAACCATCGTTTCACAGCCAGACAATGGGAGCGGTGTATCTCTAGTTTTAAAATGTCTGGCCTTGGAATTAAAGTGACGGATGCTTGTATTCTAAGATTGGACGTGGTTTAAATCCGCAAGTAATTTATTTCTCGTAAGGAAATTATCCAAAAGGCAATATTTGAAACGCTGGCTTGCCTCGGTCTGCAATGCGTCCGTATCTGCAAAAAGTCTCCGCATTTTTAAGCAATTTGATTTGCAACTTTGGTGTGAAGAAGATTGGAACAAAAGGCTTGGCTTATTGAATGGAAGAGCACGGCACGGAGCACTGAATCCCTTATCTCTCGGCTGCAGCTCTGTAATTCATGGCCGTGATAAAGCACCAGAGGAGAAAACATTACAACACTGACACAATCCAAAAACGGATTAGATTCTGACATAAGCTTGCTCAAAACCTAATCAATCAACTCCTTGCTGTAACATCAGAAACTAGTGCTTAAGTAGAGTGCATAATCTGTGCAAGTTGCATTACTGAATTAGCAGCGACCATGTTTTGAACAAAGTAAAACACATTTCGCCGATTGAAAGATTCGAGTCTCTGGAGGTTCGATTTAAACAGTTGGAGGGAGCTGGCCTATGTTCCCAGATGATTATTTTATTGCTGCCAAACCGGGAAGTCCATGGCCAAACATTTCCTAAGACAGTATTCCAAGGCGTACGCCCCTCCAATTTGAAAATAACTTGCAGTGAACCCTCGCAGTCGCTAATCATTGCCATGTAGAATATCCGAACCCCTTTTCGCTATTTCACGCCAAGTTATGAACCGCAGTCCAGTGACATCCCGGAGCCGCAGCTAATTCTCCGTGAAGAATTAACCAGCCCCTGATATGAACAGGGGGATAAGAGAGACCACGTTTACACCCAGGCCAGCACCGGGGGCTGTAGTCACTTTGCCGTTAACGGAACTGAATCCACACCAACGCCAATAACAGCACTTCAAGTATCGATCACTGGTCTGCCTGCCCCTTGGTTGGTGCCGAATAATGTCCTACACTGACATATTTTTTAAAAAAAGACCCAGAAAGTTCTCAATAAAAGCATCGTGTAAATAGCACTTACCGTGTGAAGGAAACACTGAAGCAGAACGAGAAGGAACGGATGATGAACGGGATACCTCATCCTGGCTTGCTGTCTCTGAAGTGCTGCCTCTCACTCGGCTCTCGCATATATCCAGTGTCAGGGATGGACAGGGGCAAAGGGAGCGGGTCCTGCACACACAAAGGAAGGAGAAAGGGGTTTTAAAACAAAACGAAACACCGAATGACTTGCTGTCTGGTGAAGTTCAAGCCTTCGTCAAAAGCAGCAAGAATTCAATCAACGGGAATCGCGTGTCTTACCGTCACTTCCAACTTGACAAATGCTCCCGCTTTGAATCTGACTGAAGATGTGAAAATATCAGTTTATTTTTCCTCTCTCGCTATCCTCACCACTCTCGCCACGAATGGAGCTAGTTCGTTAATACATTTTCGGTGCCCCGCACTCTTCTATTTTGTCGGTGCTTGTAGAGAGTTTTCTAGTTGTTTATGTTATTATTTTGTTTGTTTTTGGTCTTCCCTCGCCCTGCACTCAGGTTTTGCTGGTGAATGTGACCGTCCGACTGCTTGTAGCCTGGGGATGTTGCTGATTCCCGGTTTTGCTCTAGTGGCTCTGACACACGCCACGTGGTTGGCTCTGAAAGCAGAGAGAGATACATACACACAGAGAGAGAGCAATGGAACTGCCTCTCACTCCACTGGGATTCCAGTCCAGCTCCTCATTGCCACTGACACCACGGAAAGACTCATGATTGATGACCCCTGCAGTTAAACCCGGCCTGGCGAGTCTCTGCCACTCCTCTCTGAAAGGTATGAATGATGTGATGAATGTTACCGATCATCAGGAAATGGCTTTAAACTGGACGCCGCTGCAGCATAGCCTCTTCTGCTAAAGCACCGGCTCCACACGAAGCAGAGCACCGTAAAAGCGAAATGTAGAGGGGATGGGACGATTACAATCGCTCAAATATGCACCATTTCCCCATGTGGCTCACCCATAGTTCTATAATTCCAAAACAGGTCAGACTAACTTCACACAATATTCCCCGCCTCAGATTGATTACACACTCGTGATATTTTTTAATGAGATGCGGTGTGTAAGCCAGATCCAAACCTTTCCTCTGGCACTGTCCACTTCATCAGGTTTAACTTTTGACCTAGAATGAAGAAGCTCTTCACTGCAGCTCCGGCCCGCGGCGGTGGTAATAGCGTACAATGAAATACATTTTTCACTTAAGAGACGAGACTATTCGCCTAACACTTCCAGTTTGCAAATTCTGGGACGCCAAATCTTTGAATTTCTCAACTTTTAAAGTCGATTGACCGTAAAACGTTCAAAGATAGACGCAACTTATCCGGCCGAGTGGTCGTCCATCTCGAGGGAATTGGACCTGGTTGCAACAAGTCGCATGAACCATCGCAAACTTCAGCAGCCCTCACAGTTCGCCCCGTCAAAAGGGAGGCGAAGCAAACGGTTACATCGTCAAAGAAAAGTGCTCGCTATCATTAATTGCATGACTTGCCAGTTGACTTTAAAACAATCCCTGCCCCATCCCACACTTCAAAAGAGCTGAGATTGAAGGTGTACATGCGGGAATTTGGAATGGTCAATCTGAATCGAGTCAGGGCAGTGAGTGACTTTAAAATAAAAGCACTCCATCAGCGCAATCTAGCGGCCAGCCTGCGATATACATTACACTGACTTCATGCTCTGTTCAATTTCAGCATTTTTTTTATTAGTGGCTGTTTTCTGTTGATTCTGCAGTCTCTTTTTTATATAGGTTTTATGCCGTAATAAATAGAACATATTCAACAGGGAACTGTAGAATAGAGAACTTAATTCCAGTCAATCCGCCATGAGGACGATTGGATAACTTATGGCCATTGCTCAATAGATTCTGAAATGAAATCAATAGATAATACACTTAACCCATATGATTAAATAAATGATCCAATTTTTTCCCCACAATGTAGTGTGGATCATTACAACCACGTCGACAGTTTTAATGATCCTAGTGGATCTGATAAACTGAACTGTCTCCTCACTGGGAAATCCAGTGGGCATTAATTACCTCCTCCAGAATTAACCAAAAAGAAAACTAAGGATCAAATCCATGGCAACCTCAGCACACAAAGGATCGTGTTTAACAGAGGTACAGAACTGCAGTGAGGTTTACCTCTTCCACTCAATCGAAACAAAAATATTGCTTTTAAAAATCACAATTCTGGGATGAACTGTGATGTATGAGGATAACATTGCCAAGTGATTGGCTTGAAATTGCTTTTGTATTTTCACCGGCTGCAAAATAGTCCAGTTCCCACACCACCCATAAAGTTCACTTGGTTATTCTCTACATTTAAACAAAATATCATTACTCTTTGTAACAATACCAGATGGCACCTCTTTAAGGAGACATTGAGGTGTGGTTGTGATTGCAGCAAATTTTCACTTCATGGACATTTCAGTGGCTTAAAGATTGACAAGGAAACTTCACTGGGCAATTCTCCAGCGTCTGGAACTTGTTCCACGATTGGAGATCCCTGAGCTTTCCCATTCACTTCAAGGTAAAAGTTGTTCAAGAAAGGTTAGAGGATTGAAGGTCTGTTCAAAGTTCTGAGTAACAAGTGAACTGAATTCCTGACTCAACCACTCACACCTCCAACTATACCCTGCACCAACCTCTTACAGCCTACACCTAGTGAAATGGCCCCACTACAATACCAAAAAGAAATGCAATTGCTGGAAATCTGAAACAAAACATAAATTACTGGAAAAGCTCAGCAGGTCTGGTGGCATCTGTGCAGCGAAATCAGGATTAAATTTTCATATCCAGTGACCCTCCTCAAAAGGTCAGTGGGTAGGAATACTCCTACACGTAACTCACCTTCTGAATCCCCAACTCCTGTCCAACATCTACAAGGCACAATTCAAGAGAGTGATGGAATGTTTCCCACTTGCCTGGATGGAGGCAGCTCCAGCAACGCTCAAAGGCAAAGCAGCCTGCTTGATTGGCACCATACTCACAAACCTCTACCCCCTTCACCACCATCACTCAGTAGCAGCTATTTTCAAGATGAATTGCTGAAATTCACCAAATATCCTTTGGCAACACTTTGCAAACCCATGACCACTTCCATCTAGAAAGATAAAGGCCGCAGAGATAGAGGAACACCACTTGCAAGTTTCCCTCCAAGTCACCTGTCATCCTGACTTAGAAATATATTACTGTCTCTTCAGTGTTGCAGGTCAAAGTCCTGGAAATGCCTCATTTAATGGCATCGTGAGTCAACTTACAGCATGTGGACTGCTGAGGTTCAAGAAGGCAGCTCAGCATCTTGTCAAGGGCAACTTGGGATAGGCAATAAATGCTGGTCAGCCAGTGATACTCACGTCCAATGAGTGGTAGATTTAGATAAGGAATAATGGCAGGAAAATCAACTGGAGGCTAAACACCAGCATAGACTATTGGGCGGAATCATTCACATGTGGGCAGTCAACTAAAACAAATAGATGAAGAACCAAGGATATAAGAAATCTTTGCTGTGAAAGTGGTCAGTACTGTTGATTTGGCTGATTAAGTAACTTACAACATCTGGTAGAAAAAAGCAAAATGGATTTCGCAACTACCTAAAATTTCAAATTGAGTTGCAGAACAGGTGTTGTCTTACCTCCAGCAGCAGGTGGCAATAGGGAGTTAGAGCACTGAGTAAAGGAGATTGAAAAGCCCAGTGACCTTAGTGGACAAAGGTGTCAGAAAGCAACTTCATAGAGAAAGGGAGAGACGAATAAAAGATTTCCTCAGCAAGACGTGAACCATAGGGTTAATTCCATGCAAGTACTCCTAGTTGAATGTTAATGTTCCTCTTGTTTGTAAAGACCTGATACCTAGTGGAATAGAATCCCTGCTTCACAATCTTCAGGCCATCTATATGGTGCTTATGTTACATGGAGGAGGCTGTTCAGTCTGTCATGTCTATTCTGGCTTTCTGCAAGAGCAACTCAGCTGGTATTATTTCCCAATCCTCCCAATCAAATTCTGTTCCCTCTAGTGTTTATCTAATTCCCCTTCGAAAGACTATTGAGCCTGATTTCATACAGTAGGATTTTGCAGGGTTCAGTAGAAATGCTTTTCTTGATACGTATTATTGACCTAGTTTAGCTTAAAGAAAAAGGTATCTCCTCATGATTTCTCTCCACTGATGCTGCCAAACTTGCTGACCTTTTCCAATGATTTGTCTTTATATCCTCATAGTCTTATTGGTTCCTGTGTCATTCAACTTTTATTGGTGTCCTTAAGTTCTAGACTCTTCCACTAGTGGGAACAGCTCCTCTCTATCCAGACCCCGCAGGATTTTGAATACCTCTATCAAATCTCCTTTAAACATTCTTTTCTCTAAGGATAGCAACCCTGTCTTTTTCAATCTGTCCACGTAAATGAAGTCCCTCGTCACTGAAACAATTTATCCATTTTTCGTGTACCATCTCAAAGTCATTCACATTCACATCTTTCCTCCAGTATTGTGCATGGAACTAGACACAATGTTCCACATAATATGGAGCAGTGTTCTATAAAGGTTCATCATAGCTTCCTTGCTTTTGTACTCTGTGCCTTTATTTATAAAACTAAGGATCCCCTGTGTCTTTTCTCAGACTGCCCTGCCACCTTCAATGATTTGTACATTTTCACCTCAAATTTTTTTGTTCCTGCACCTCTTTTGGATTTGTACTTTGTATTGCCTTCGCTCCTTCTTCCTCCCAGAATTTGTCACTTTTCACTTCTGGCCATTAAATGTTATCTCCCTCATATCCGTCTATTCCACCTACATTTCCATATCCTTTTAATGTCAATCACTATCTTTCTCACAGATCACAACTTCCAAATTTTGTGTCAAATTCCGAAATTGTGCCCTGTCTATATCAATGATCTGTGTCAAGCGTATCAGTGATCCCAGTACTGCCCCAGTGAACCCCACAGTACAGTTTCTTGGAGTCGGAAAAACAGCTAATCCCACTACTTCATTCAACTAACTTCATATCCAAGCTGCCACAAATCAACTATGTTAACCTAATCAAACCCCCTTGTTATCTTATCAGAAACCTCAATTAAGTTAGATAAATACAATTTGCCTCTAATAGATTTGTGCTGACTTTTCTTAATTAACTGACAATTGTCCAAGTGATTATTAAGTTTGGTACCTGATTATCATTGCTAAAAGCTTTTTGGTCACTCAGGTTTAACTGTGGTTGGTTTTGTAGTTATGCTCTTTTTTTAAAACAATAGCATAAGTGCACAGTATTGTGATTCCACATCATTTACATTTTTAAAAAACCCAATAGATTATAAGATAGCAAATGTGGAACCAGCTAAATCCAAAATTACAGTTTATGGTAGTTCAAGTCTCCCCTTTAGAGGACAGTACAAACCCTGGCCCTAAATAGTGACTGTAAGTTTATTGCTAGTGAGACATGGGAACGAACAGCCCTTTCATGTTCAGAGCCATTCAGCACTTAATCTCACCATAACCTTGGCTGAAACATGGACAAAAGAGCTGAACACTAGTGTTGAATTGACAGTATTGCCCTTAACACCAAGAAAGTATTTGACTAATGGTGGTATTAAGAACCCCAAGCAAAACAGGAGTCAATGGGAATTGGAGGAAAACTACATCAGTTGGTGTAATTCTTGGCACAGTGCAAGATTGTTGTTTGTGGTCCATGTCAGTTATTTCAGCTCCAGGACATCTGTGCATAGTCAACGATAGTGATTCAATTATTTTTTGAAGGTCGCAACTGAAACTGCTCCCACCACACACTCTTCAGTACTCTCCTGATGCTAACTACTCACTGTATTGAAAAAAAATCCTCACAGAACACTTAATCAGAGATAGTAATAACTGTCAATGCTTGAGTCTGAGGTAACACAGTGTGGAGCTGGAGGAACACAGCAGGCCAGGCAGCATCAGAGGAATAAGAAAGCTGACATTTCGGTTTAGGATCCTTCTTCAGGACCATATTGAAACAATATGACAAGAAAATAAAGTCAACTAGGAGCTCAGCCCCTTTGTGAATTATCATTGTTAACTCTTTAAATGTTAGTTTCATTGTTACAAAGAGTATAATGTAATACGAAACGTGTAAAGTAAACAGAGAACTTGCAGGAGTGTCCATTTCCACAGGCAGGAAAAGATGAATGAAATCACATTCTAACCACAATGATAATCATGTAGGTGCCACATGTGAAAAATATGTGCACATGCATGATGAAAGGTGTGCGATTTACACATGCCAATATCAAATCTTTTAGACTTTGGATTTTAAACAAGTATCAGTTCAGATGTCGTTCTGTATTTTAAAGGGGTTAAATAAAGTTTTGTAGTTCTTTCTAAACCATGGTTTTAAACAATGATGTGTTAGAATGTAGGTCTCTGGTGCCCTTGGCTATTAATAGAAATTTGCATTTATTAAGGGGCTTTATGACAGGAGAGAGAGGGCACTGAAGTACACCTGGGTTTAAAATAATGGAGAATTTATTTTAGCTTAGAAAAACCCGGAGATTAGGAAGCTTTTGGGCAGTTTGAAGGAGACACAACTAGATTCAGGAACAGGTTTACTTCTTCTCAGAAAAACAGATTACAGAACAGCAACTGTGAGACAACAAAGGTAGCGCTGTCTAAGGAGCCTTAATGAATTTCTGTGGTATTTCTTAAGATAGTGCATGCTGCTGCTACAGCATGTCAATAAGTGAGGAGAAGTCAGTTTTGTGGATGTGGTGCCAGTCAAGTGGGTTGCTTTGTCTTGATGATATCAAGCTTCTTGAGTGCTTTTGGATCGCATTGTGGATGGTTGCCAAGTTTGGCGAGGCAGGGGATGTGTTGCTGCCTGTAGGATTCCTAGCCCTTCTCTTGTAGCCATAGTATTTATATGCCTAATCCAGTTCCATTTCTGTTCAATGGCAATGCCCATTTAGCAATGATATACATTGATGGTCAAGGGATGAGGTTTAGATTCTGTCTTGTCAGAGATGGCCTATTCCCAGAACCTGTCTGGTGCAAATATTACTTGACATCAATCATCCCAAGATGCCTTTTAAATGTTGTAATTGTAATAGTCTCTGCCACTTCCTCTGGCAGTTCATTCTATACACACACTGCACTTCTGCATGAAAACAATTGCCTCTTCAGTCCCTTTTAAATATTACCTCTCTCATCTTAAACCTATGCCCTCTGGTTTTGGACTCATCTATCCTGGGGAAAAGACCTTGACTATTCATGCTATTCATGGCCCTCACGATTTTATGAACTTCTACAAGGTCACCCCTCAGCCTCCAATGCACCAGGAAAATAGCCCCAGTCTATTCAGCCTCTCTCTATAACTATTTGTGAGCTTTAATTGGAATCACCAACAATATTTGTACACAACTGATGGTACAAGCTAAAATAAACAGAATGAATATTCAATAAACCTAAGTATTGTGAAGTGAAAGGCAGAACACTGCTGTATGGCATCAGGTCTGAAAGGATTAATATTGAGGAATGCCTTAAGCACCACCCACTGAGATGATGTCATACAGATTTCTTTAGGGGCTTTCGATCTCAAAGGAGTAAGATCTATCAAGCATTTATGAAATATTCTTCGAAAGGAAAATATACCATTGCTGGTATTCTATCATCCCATTAATGGTGACTTTGAATTAATGCAGATATACTGCAATTTTACATGCTAGTTATTAATCTTAGGTCCCTGCAGTGTGAATATGTGTCCAGCTAGGGAAAATTGGAATGTGTTAAATGTTGTAATATAACATACTAGTTCTGATGAAAGATTAAAACCCAAAGTTGAAGCATTGAGATTTATACAAAAAGAAAAGAAAGACTTGCATTTATATTCTGTCTTTCACAAACAAGCAATTTCTCTAAATGCTTTAGAGCCAATGAAGTATTTTGAAGTGAAGTTGCCATCATGGTGTAAGAAATATTGCAGTCAATTTACACACAGCAAGCTTCCACAAATTACAATACAAAGTTGATTAGATCATCATTTTCTTTTTTGTGGTCTAGTTAAGGAACAAATATTGGCCAGGGCTGCTGTTTAACAAGTATCATTGGACTTTTTTACATCTGCCTAAAGCAGAAGATAGATTTAAATACTCAGTTCTCAAGGCAACACTGGAATGCCAGCTTTTTTGTTAGCATAAATCCTGGAGTGGGTTTTGAATCTAGAAACTTCTAACTGAAGATAAACATACTAACCACTCCATCAAAACTGACCTTGCAGACCTCTGTTATTGCTATTCCATCCATATCAGGCACTGCAATTTGTTTTGGCATTTGTGCACAAGATGTTGCTCTCAGTGTTGAGGAAGTTTTTTTTCCTGTTAATTTTAGGTGAGACTAGAAATTGAAGCCTGAACTTCACTTTCAGGAGGAAGTAAAAGACCCAATGGTATTATACTGAAGAAGAAGAGGAGAGTTACCACCATCGTACTGAAAAATAATCACAATCAACATTGCAAAAAGAAAACTGGTCATTATCGCATTGTTGTTTGTGATTGCTTACAGGGCTGAAGTTGGCTACTGTGCTTCTGACAGTAGTGATTATACTTCAAAAGATGTTCATTAGCTGTAAAGTTCTTTGAGATGTCCAGAGGCATGAAATTTTTATTTTATTCATTTGTGGGATGTGGGCGTCGCTGGCTGGCCAGCATTTCTTGCCCATCCTAGTTGCCCTTGAGAAGGTGGTGGTGAGTTGCCTTTTTGAACGGCTGCAATCCTCCTGCTGTGGGTTGACCTACAATGCTATTCAGGAGGGAATTCCAGATTTTTGACTCAGCGACAGTGAAGGAATGGCGATATATTTCCAAGACAGTATGGTGAGTGACTTGGAGAGGAACTTGGAGGTGATGGTGTTCCCATGTCATATGTAAGTACGAGTCTCTCTTTCTTTCTTTCTTTCGTCCTTCCATTCCATTATAATCACATATTTTGGCACAATGTTTTGACTAAGCATTGCTGTATCCATGATGTTGTGCTCAGGAGGTGGCAAATTGTGCTAGAAAATAACATGTATGTTCTGTTCATAAAGCGGGAAAGGACAGTTTATCTGAAATGGCATACATTGTATTTCACGGTATAATAATTGTCCAGTATATAATATTATATAGTAATTATGGAGTATTCATTGTGAAGTGCCGGTACCTAGTGTCTATTCCCAAAATATTACTCAAATTAAGTCTTCCTTTTGCCTGATTTCAATGGGTATTAAATACGACCAGAATATGACGCAAGCAATACAAAATTTTTACCTTATAATGAGTTCTAGATGTATTATAATGGATAGTGGAAAGATTATCATTTTAGAACTGTTAGTTTATTCCGAACATTTTGCTAGCTGTTTCGTTTGAGTTAAAATTTTACAGTTTGCATTAATACTGTAGCAAATTAAATTATGGGTCCAATACGAGAAAATCTTGGAAATTTGGAGTTAAAAATGAAAAGAGAACAAACAGTACAATGGTATACTTAGGACCCAAAAATGAAAGGTTGGCATCTCTCATTGATGGGTTTGATGAAAAGTCTCACCTGAAACACAACCTGAACTTACGCTCCAAGAAACTGCTTGGCTGGTTTATTTACTGTATCATTATGCCATAGAATAATTATTTAGTTGTTAGTTGTTGCAATGGAAAAAAATTCATGTCAAACCTGCAGGACTCTAGCGAATGCATATATTCTTAGATAGCAAATAATCAAGCACCTAGCTCTACAGCTTCTTTTGAATTGGATAAATACTCCAGGAAGGATTTCCATTCAAAGGTTTTTAGAAAAATATATAACCATTTCTAAGGAAAGAAATGCATTTTATTCATATAATACCTTATTATATTAACTGGATTCTCAAATTACATTGTACAACACAAATACTTTTTTTGGAAGAAGTAACAGCACATCTCTAGATCCTTTCATGACTTTAAGGCATTACAAAACATTTTACGTCCATGAGGCAATAGTTACAGATACTATCATGTGGATTAATGCAATATCTGACTTTTTCACAGTGAGGTCCTGCCAACAGCCAATGATCAATATAATCTCTTTTTAACCACACTACTCCATTGAATAATGACTCAGTGCCTTCATCAGAGTGGTATGGGCAGCAAGTAAAAATAGATAAGTTTTATTTAGTGGATGCCAGTCAAAAATCACAATTCATGTTCTTGAAACTGATGGCACATTCCACAAAATGGTACATCTGCAGATCTGCACTCTGTTAGACAGCCCAAACCCAACTTAGGTAAATGTTGAACTAAAATATGTATATATGAAGAACTGTTAATAAACTTGATGAATTTACATAATCACTCAGCTTGTGACCATGAGCACTATTTAGAAATAAAGGGGGGATGGTGATGACACTGCATTTGCATTCAGGGACTCGAGGCCCAGACAAATACTGTAGAACCATGAGTTCAAATTTCACCATGACAGTTGATGAAATTTAAATTCAGTTAATAATTCTGGGATATAAAGCTGGTCTCAGTAATGATAACGTAAGTCTATCACCAATTATCATGCAAAACCATGTGGTTGGGGAAGGAGATTTGCCATTTTTATTTGATCTGACCTATGTCTGATTCCAAACCTTCAGCAACATGTTTCTGCTCTGAACTTGTCCCTCAAGTCACTCAGTTTAAGAGAAATTAGAGGCAGGAAGAATTACTGTCCTTGCTAGTGATGCCGACGTCATATGAAAGGGTTAAAATGTTTTGCAAAAATTCACCAAGCTCCAATCCATAATCTCTACCATCGTGAAGAACACGGGCAGCTAATGCAATGGAAGATCAACCGAAGCTCACCTCTCAACCACACACCATCCAGATTTGGAACTGTATCGCTGTTCCTTCAGTATTCCTGCGCTACTCCCAAACAGATTTATGAGTATAGAGATGTCATGTGGATTTGAGTTGTTCAAGAAGGCAGCCCATCACCACCTTTTTAAGGACAATCAAGATGGGCAATAAATGCTGGCCTGGCTAGTGGTGCCGACATCCCAGGAATAAATTTAAAATGTTGCCACTTGTCTCATCACCTTAATTTGCTGCACTGAAGCAGTTGGATTGACTGTAGTTCCCTTTCGTGTCTAGCAAAGTTTGACTGGGGAAACTGTGAATGAAACATACAGTGGAAGAGCACCGTAGAGAACAACAAACAAGAACACATAGAGATAGCAAGAAAGTAAGAGACAAGCCAGAGCCAAGAAAATGAACAGGAATCATTTTAAGGTCAGAAAAGATTCAAGAAAAAAGATTCAGAAAATAAAAACCTCGACAAGGAACTTAAAAGAACAAAACAAATAGTTTAATAGATAACATGGTGTGAAGCTGGATGAACACAGCAAGTCAAGCAGCATCAGAAGAGCAGGAAAGTTTGACGGTTTGGGTCGAGACCCTTCTTCAGAAACGGGGGAGGGGAAGGGGATTCTAAAATAAATAGGGAGATGGGGGAGGCGGATAGAAGATGGATAAAGGAGAAGATAGTGTGAGAGGAGACAGACAGGTCAAAGAGGCCGGGTTAGAGTCAGTGAAGGTGAATGTAGGTGGGGAGTTAGGGAGGGGATAGGTCAGTCCAGGGAGGATGGACAGGTCAGGGGGCAGGATGAGGTTAGTGGGTAGGAGATGGGGTTGGGGCTTGAGGAGGGAGGAATGGTTAGGTAGGGAGGGACTAGCTGGGCTGGTATTGGGATGTGGCTGGGGGAGGGGAGATTTTGAAGCTTGTGAAGTCCACATTGATACCCTTAGGTTGCAGGGTTCCCAAGCAGAATATGAGATGCTGTTCCTGCATCTTTCAGGTGGCGTCATTGAGGCAGTGCAGGAGGCCCAGGATGGACATGTTATCCGAGGAGTTGGGGGTGGTGGGGACCTTGAAATGGTTTGCAACTGGGAGGTGTAGTTGTTTGTTGCGAACTGAGCGTAGGTGTACCACAAAGTGGTCCTGAAGCCTCCGTTTGGTTTCCCCGATATAGAGGAGGCCACAATGGGAACAGTGGATCCAGTATACCTCACTAGCAGATGTGCAAGTGAACATCTGTTTGATGTGGAAAGTCTTCTTAGGGACTTTTTGCTGCAACCAAAGCAAGTGCTACACCCACCCCTATACCTCCCCCTTTGCCCCCATCCCAGGCCCTAAGCACGCCAGTATTTGGCCCATATCCTTCTCAACCCTTCCTATTTATATACCCATCCAGATGCCTTATAAAAGTAGCGATGTGCTTCTGAGGCTTTATAAAGCTCTAGTTAAGGCCCATTTAGAACATTGTGTCCAATTTTGGGCCCCACACCTCAGGAAGGACATACTAGCCCTGGAACGTGTCCAGCAGAGATTCACATGGATGACCCCTGGAATGGTAGGTTTAACGTATGATGAATGGCTAAGGATCCTGGGATTGTACTCATTAGATTTTAGAAGTTTGAGGGGAGATCTAATAGAAACTTACAAGATAATGCATGGCTTAGAAGGGGTGGATGCCAGGAAGTTGTTTCCGTTAGGTGGAGAGACTAGAACCCATGGGCACAGCCTTAGAATTAGAGGGGGTAACTTTAAAACTGAAATGAGATGACATTTCTTCAGCCAGAGAGTGGTGGGCCTGTGGAATTCATTGCCACGGAGTGCAGTGGAGGCCGGGATGTTGGATACCTTCAAGGCAGAGATCAACAAATTCTTGATCTCAGAAGGAATCAAGGGCTGCGGGGAGAGTGCAGGGAAGTGGAGTTGAAATGCCCATCAGCCATGATTTAAATGGCCGAGTGGACTTGATGGGCCGAATGGCCTTACTTCCACTCCTATGTTTTAAATGTTGTAATTGTACCAGCCTCTACAATTTCCTCTGGTGGTTTATTCCATAAATGCAAACCCCTCAGCATTTTTAAATCTTTCCGCTCTCATCTTAAATCAATGCCCTCTAGCTTTTGACTCCACCACTCCAGGGAAAAGACCTTGTTTATTTACCTTATCCATGCCTCTCATGAGCATGAGTGAAGGCTGTAGGAAACATGTAGCAATCCTCCAGCAGTATAACAAAATGGCTAAATGAACTCAGAAAGAGAATATGTGTGAACTGTTCAATCATGGCACTGAACATACCTCCGACCTCAGAATCTGGTCTCATCTTTATCCGATACTTCTCCAGTAGATTTTTCTGCACAATGATAGGAACAAAGTGAAAGAGATCAATTACAATCTCCAATAATGCTTCAATGAAATTGTTGACAAATCGATTCAAGATCTAATCTGTTCTCTCTTCTATCTGTGTTTATCTTTCAAGATCATTTTGCTTTGTTGGCCAATGTTGTCTGTGCTATGCCTACTTTGCTTTTACAATCCTTTAGTTTAGGTATTCACAATTGTGGGGTTTCATGAGTCATGATTCTGCTGTAAGCTCTAAGGCAGCAATGGCTATCATAGAGATTGGACTAAATAGCAGCTGTGAGACCTCTTTGAACTCTCACCATTCTTTATGAGCTGCACTGACCAATCTTTGAGACCTGATAGCTGCTCCATAAATCCAAATGAGAGAGTGAACTTTTTTTTGAAGGTGAAACACTTTGCCTCCCCACTCATACATTTTCCTCCTCCCCCCTTCCCCAGCTTTTACAGATGCAATTTTCAAGCGTCATAATGGACTCCCAGTGAGAAAGAGACTGGGAATCATGATATATTTTGCAGAACCATCTGAGATGCCTTACGTATTATTACTGCCACCGATTCTTCTTATTAATATTAGTCTATGATACTGAATAGGACAAGGATATCCCCATGTAGTCCTTGACAGAAGAGAGTTGTTGAATGGAGTTGCTTTATCACAGGGTTAATATAAAGCTCAAAGATGGACATAAAATCATGCAAAATGACTACATTTTACAATTTCTAGCCTCATATACAAGATTGCTCATCTGGAGGTAGATGTCTGTAAATCTTCATCCTCAACTGCAGATCTGGAAGTCAAAGGTTGAGGATTGTGAGATGTTGCTTTGGAACTGACGAATTGAGTATCATCAAGGATGATAAGTTTTTAACATCATATTCAGCTCTATTGAGACTGGCAACAGCCAAATTGAGCTAAATGTGCAGGGATGTACCATGCAGTGCTGATGTTTGGTGCACATTTATTACTCTTTGCTGCAGGCCCACATTATTGGAATCATGGGTTGTAAAATAGAAACTGGATTTACAGTTCGCGTGTAGCACAGGGGTAGTGCCCCTATCTGTGGGCTAGGAGACCTGGGTTCAAGTCCCACCTGCTCCACAGATGTGTCATAACATGTCTGGGCTGCTTGATTAAAATATCTAGAAACCAGGTTACAGTGAAACTGCATTAACTGACAGAGCATTGATTGAGGACTACCTGCATAGGGCCAGTGGAGGAGAAAAAAGGCTATTCAATTGGATCGTGGTTGCTCAGTACCTTGTACTCCTTTATTATCATGAATGAACAACAGCTAGAGATTCTAATTACCAGTGCTCATGCAATCAAGGCAGAAACAGAAGAGCAAGTTATAAGAATGGTGAAAATAAACAGACTGAGCTGGATCATCGAGTCATACAGCACAGAATAGACCATCAAGTCTGTGCTGATCTATCTACTCAAATCTTACTTACCAGCACTTGGCCCATAACCTTGAATGTTCTGACATTTCACAATGCTTTTTTCTTGAAGTGTCAGATTTTTTTTAAGCTTTTTGTACGGTTTTTCACCCTGATGTCGAGCAAGTATTCTGACTGTTTCATCCCAAACTTTCCTCAATAACTATCTAGCCTGCCCTAATGATATCCCTCAGAGATAATGGGAACTGCAGATGCTGGAGAATCCAAGATAACAGAGTGTGGCGCTGGATGAACACAGCAGGCCAAGCAGCATCTTAGGAGCACAGAAGCTTTTTGAAGTTTCGGGCCTAGACCCTTCATCAGAAAAGGGGGATGGGGAGACGATTCTGAAATAGATAGGGAGAGAGGGGGAGGCGGACTGAAGATGGATAGAGGAGAAGGTAGGTGCAGAGGTGAGTATGGGTCGGGAGGTAGGGAGGGGATAGGTCAGTTCAGGGAGGACAGACCGGTCAAGGGGGTGAGAAGAGGTTAATAGGTAGGAAATGGAGGTGCAGCTTGAGGTGGGAGGAGGGGATAGGTGAGAGGAAGAACAGGTTAGGCAGGCAGGGATGAGCTGGGCTAGTTTTGGGATGCAGTGGAGGGAGGGGAGATTTTGAAGCTGGAGAAATCCACATTGATATCATTGGGCTGGAGGGTTCCCAAGCAGAATATGAGTTGCTGTTCCTGCAACCTACGGGTGGCATCTTTATGGCTCTGCAGGAGGCTCAGGATGGACATGTCATCTAAGGAATGGGAGGGGGAGTTGAAATGATTCGCGACTGGGAGGTGCAGTTGTTTACTGCCAACCGAGCGTAAGTGTTCTTCAAAGTGGTCCCCAAGCCTCCACTTGGTTTCCCCAATGTAGAGGAAGCCACACCGTGTACAGCGGATGCAGTATACCCCATTGGCGGATGTGCAGGTGAACATCTGCTTGATGTGGAAAGTCTCTTGTGATCATAAGAGGCTGCTTGGCCTGCTGTGTTCATCTAGCCCCACACTTTGTTATCTAATGATATCACTATTGCCTGATTCTAGCCTCATCTTTCTATGCCCTGTTTCCAGATCGACTTGTCATTCAGTGGAGATCCACTAAAGAAGTGGCATTCCTTATGCCAAGTGCCAGCTGGATGCCTGGATCTCGGTACCTTGGTGCGCAGGCCTTTTAAAGGATTTTTTTAAAGTTCATTTGTGGGATGTGGGTATCACTGGCTAGCCAGCATTTATTGCCCATCCCTGGTTACCACTTTCTCAAGGGCAACTAGAGACGAGCAATAAATCACAAATGATTAAAACAAACCTTTAAAAGGCCACTGTGTACCTAGACAAGCATTTGTAATCTGCCATTGCCAAGCTTTGCCCTTCAGTGGCAAGGCAATGACACAGCAGCCACAAAGTCATGCTGATAAGTTCTCGCATATGCAAACCCATACTCTCACCTTAGTCGCTTTATTACCAACAAACCGCACAGTTTACCTGTCCTTATTTATATTCTGTTTATACACTCTCTCTACTTCACTGTGACTCTGTCCCCAGTCTCCACAGTAGACCCACATTTTCTCATTATCCAGGAGGGAAGCATTACATATAGGCAAACAATTGGACAATTCACCTGGTTATCAGAAGGATATTATCAAGCTGGAGAGGGTTCAGAAGAAATTTACCAGGATGTTGCTGGGTATGGAAGGTTTGGGTTATAAAGAAAGGCTGGATGGGCTGGCACTTGTTTCATTGGAATGTAGGGGTTGGAGAGGTGACTTTATATAAGTTTATAAAATAAGAAGGGGTACATAAAGAATTAATAGTAATTCTCTTTTCCATAGGATAGAGGATTTCAAGACTAGAGGGCACATTTTTAAGGTGATGAGAAAGGTTTAAAAAACACACGAGGGGCAAATTTTTTTCACAGAGGGTGGTTCGCATGTGGAATGAACTTCCTGAGGAAGTGGTGAATGTGGGCACAATTAAAAAGTTTAGGAGATATTCGGATTAATACACAAATAAGAAAGGTTTGGACAGATATGGGCTGGGACCAGCAAGGTGGGGTTAGTTTAGTTTGGGATTATGTTCAGCATGAACAGGTTGGACCAAAGGGTCCGTTTCTGTGCTGTATGACGCTATGAGCTGATAGCCAGTAAAAATAAACAAAAACGAAAGCAAAATAGAGTCTGAAGTTTGCCTCCACAGTGAAAACCAAATGGTAGCAAAATGATGAATGACGATTTTACATCCCATTGATGGTCTGTTGAGTGAAGATCTTACTTAATGGAAGCAGATGTCAATGGAGTTCTGTCTGGCTTGTCGCACCCACCGGTGCTGAAGTCTGTCAGGCACAAGGAGAGCTTCTTACTCCCCGACATCCTTGTCTCCCTCCTCCTCCTTGGAGGACTTCTGCTATTTTCCCAGCTCCTCAGCGCCTGCCACACCAATTCAGTTGTGCAGAGCACAATGCTCCAAGATGATTTGGACTTGCTGTCTGGACTATAGTATAAAGCCCCCTCAGACCAATCCAAGCAGGAGAACTGTATCATCAGCAGTTCTACTGTCTACTCTATCGTAGACCTAATCAAAGCAGCAACGTACCTGTGCTCCACGTCAGTCATGGTGCTTTTAATGGTTTTGTTACCCATAGTCGCAGTGAGTTACCGTGCTCCAGTAACCAAGCCTGAAAGGCACTTGGACCCTCAAACACACCAGGTACATGATATGGATATGCTGATGTTGGACTGGGTTGGAGGTCACTACACTAGGTACATGAGTGTACTCCAGAATTTAGGAATCCTGGCAACTGCCAAGGTAACAGACATGATCCATCAAGAAAGAGTAGTGGCAATCACTGGACATTAATTGAATGGAACCCACTGTTATTGGTGAATTCAACAACGTTGTGATATGGCCCCCTCCATGTATGTGTGGAGTTAATGGCACACTGTACCCATCGGAACCCATATATGTTTCTGAATCCTATTGCCCAGGATGCAGGACTGACTTCATTATCAGGAAACAAAAAAAACTGCTATGATCTTACACAGATGGCATCAGTCACTATCACGATTTACTTATGGGTATTTTACCGAGGTATCCCACACAGTTCACCTGCGAGAAGGTGCCAACCACACAGAAGATCAATGGGGTTGTTACATTCACAGCCACCAGGAGAGGAAGAATGTACACTCTTGTCACCCTAGGGTCCTGCTCCAGCCTTTATCAACACTGTTCCTCACTCATCCTGAGAAAATAGAGCTGGGGGTGAGAAAGTTTTGTCTTTCTGTGGATCCCATACATCCTGACACCACTAGGTACAACACTGGAGCCTCCATGTTCTGTTTTATTTCACACTATGCCCCAAACAGCCCATTTCCACCTATCCTCCCCATGTGGACATCTATTACATTGAACTTCATCTTCAGATGTACATCTGCCCTCTGAACCCTGGCATTACATCTTCATGGTGCCACCCCTGTTCTCAGCAGGAAGCTACTGCCAATAGCACGCTCCCCTGTAGTCTATCATGCTGTCAGGCAGTCAGTCTCCATTTGCGCTATAGTCATCATTTCCCCATCCTCAATGATTAATGCATAGATTCCCAAGGACTGTATTCTCCCTAGACCTGGACTGATTTCAGTGAGAAGCCCCTAGGCGTGACTGATCAGATCCCCGACTGCTGCCCTTACAGCTCCCCATTGACGATATGCAACTCCTGACCCTATTGGTGCTGGTGCTATAGGACTGACTGTTACCCACTTCCTGGACGTCGAGACAGAAATAACCCTGGACTGTAACTGGACTGGGCAGATGACTGACCGTAGCTAAGCCCCTGGATTGTGCACAGGCAGTATTGGAACGGTCTGACTGATCTTGGCCCGGCCCCTATGACTGGCCGAAGGACTGGCCACCACCTTTTATCTGAATACGTGTGTAGTGTGTTCATCGTGCAAGCAACTGGCACACGCAGTGGGCTTTTGATTGATATCTTGTACCACACAGCAAGATGACAAATCCCCACTGCCAAGCATGACAGGAAGCCTGCCTGTGAGTCTGTACTGATAACCTTTGGCTCAGGCTGGGGCACCAACGAGTTAATGGGTATACCAAGACGAGGCAAGGCATGGACACTGCCAATACACAGTAGACAGTGAATGAACAAGCACTAAGAGAGCAAAAGAAAGAACAAAAAACAAAGAAAAATTACAGCATAGGACCAGGCCCTTTGGTCCTCCAAGTCTGCCCCAATCCAGATCCTCTATCTCAACCTGTCACCTATTTTCCAAGGATCTGTATCCCACTGCTCCCTGCCCATTCATGTATCTGTGTAGATACATCTTAAATGACACTATTTTACCCACCTCTACCGCCTCCGCTGGCAACGCGTTCCAGGCACACACCCACCCTCTGCGTAAAAAACTTTCCACGCATACCTCCCTTAAACGTTTCCCCTCTCACCTTGAAATCATGACCCCTAGTAATTGAGACCCCAATCTGGGAAAAAGTTTCTTTCTATCCACCCTGTCTATGTTTCTCATGATTTTGTAGACCTCAATCAGATCCCCCCTCAACCTCCATCTTTCTAATGTAAATAATCCTAATCTACTCAACCACTCTTCATAGCTAGCACCCTCCATACCAGGCAACATCCTGGTGAACCTCCTCTGCATCCTCTCCAAAGCATCCACATCCTTTTGGTAATGTGGTGGCCAGAACTGTATGCAGTACTCTAAATGTGGTTGAACCAAAGTCCTATACAACTGTAACATGACCTGCCAACTCTTGTACTCAATATCCTGTCCGATGAATGAAAGCATGCCGTATACCTTCTTGACTACTCTCTTGATCTGCGTTGCCTCCTTCAGGGCACAATGGACCTGAACATCCAGATCTCTCTGTGCACATCAGCAGTCCTGAGATACAACCTGATCCAAACTGTGAGCTGTGTGTCTTTCACAATCGTTCATTTAAATCCTGCTACTTAAAAAAAGAAAAATAAAGTAAAGCATTTTTCTGAAATAACAAGGTGTAGAGCTGGATGAACTCAGCAGGCCAAGCAGCATCAGAGGAGCAGGAAAGCAGACGTTTCGGGCATAGATCCTTCTTCAGAAATCCGAAACGTCAGCTTTCCTGCTCCTCTGTTGCTGCTTGGCCTGCTGTGTTTATCCAGTTCGATACCATGTTATCTCAGATTCTCCAGCATCTGCTGTTCTTACTGTCTCTAAAATATTTGCTGAACTAGTTTTCTATTCATTGTTTAAATTAGAAGTTATCCATGATGTCTTACACATGCTGTAACATTCACAAAGGTAGGAGATCCCACTTTGATTCAGGATAACAAAGTGTGGAGCTGGATGAACACAGCAGGCCAAGCAGCATCTCAGGAGCACAAAAGCTGACATTTTGGGCCTAGACCCTTTTGTGCTCCTGAGATGCTGCTTGGCCTGCTGTGTTCATCCAGCTCCACACTTTGTTATCTTGGATTCTCCTGCATCTGCAGTTCCCATTATCACCCACTTTGATTCAGCATTGGTTTCCATTGTACAGTTACATAGAACATAGAACATAGAACATTACAGCACAGTACAGGCCCTTCAACCCTCGATGTTGTGCTGACCTGTCATACCGATCTGAAGCCCATCTAACCTACACTATTCCATGTACATCCATATGCTTGTCCAATGACGACTTAAATGTACCTAAAGTTGGCGAATCTACTACCGTTGCAGGCAAAGTGTTCCATTCCCTTACTACTCTCTGAGTAAAGAAACTACCTCTGACATCTGTCCTATATCTTTCACCCCTCAATTTAAAGCTGTCACCATCCTAGGGGAAAGGCTCTCCCTATCCACCCTATCTAACCCTCTGGTTATTTTATATGTTTCAATTAAGTCACCTCTCAACCTTCTGTCTAATGAAAACAGCCTCAAGTCCCTCAGCCTTTCCTCGTAAGACCTTCCCTCCTAGTAAATCTCCTCTGCACCCTTTCCAAAGCTTCCACATCCTTCTTATAATGCGGTGACCAGAACTGTACGCAATACTCCAAGTGCGGCTGCACCAGAGTTTTGTACAGCTGCACCATAACCTCTTGGTTCCGGAACTCGATCCCTCTATTAATAAAAGCTAAAACACTGTATGCCTTCTTAACAGCCCTGTCAACCTGGGTGGCAGCTTTCAAGGATCTGTGTACATGGGCACCAAGATCTCTCTGCTCATCTACACTACTAAGAATCTTACCATTAGCCCAGTACTTTGCCTTCCGGTTACTCCTACCAAAGTGCATCACCTCACACTTGTTCGCATTAAACTCCATTTGCCACCTCTCAGCCCAGCTCTGCAGCTTATCTATGTCTCTCTGCAACCTACAGCGTCCTTTGTCACTATCCACAACTCCACCGACCTTAGTGTCGTCTGCAAATTTACTAACCCATCCTCCTACGCCCTCATCCAGGTCATTTATGAAAATGACAAACAGCAGTGCACCCAACACCAACCCTTGTGGACACCACTAGTAACTAGTTAATTCTATTGATTTCCTAAAGTATTGGTAGATCCTAGAAAGTTCTTCTAAGATTTAAGCACAAAAGTAGTTTAAAACCATTATGCAAATGAAAAAAAAATTCACATGATACTTGGAGAAGTGATATGTAAATCAATATTTTGACCATAATGCTGAATCACTGGTCTGTGACAATTTGAGCAATACAGGCCTGATATATTCCCAAAAGAAATTGGAGGAAAGGCAACTATTAACATTTCACAGGCACTGACTTGAAACCGTCTTTATTGAGTTGCTGAGGCATTCTGCCCGATCTTCCAAAATACAGTGGATGGATTTCCTGTGAATGCTGAAGAGAAATTGAGGTATTTCATACAATTTTAAAAAACGAACTGAGGAAGACCAATTCTGGCGGAGCTATATTTTCAGCCTAAATTGCCCAAAATTGCATTTTATTGTCTGTTGTGATCAGCATTTGAATCATCATAAGATGAGAGACCAAGACCAGGCAGATATTTTTTCCCTTATAAATTAAGACTTATGAAATACACTTCCTCAGCTTTGTTTATTATGCCAGTCAGTCAGTAAGTAAAAATCATGTTGGATTTAAAATTCTGCACCTGTGTTGCTTTTTTGCAATTCAGAGTCAACTAACTAGTGCCCTCAAGTGGCTGAAAAATATACCTACTGTTTTTGTACTTTGTAATCTGGTAAGCAGTTGAGTTTGTTGATCCAAATCATTGCAGTGAAGTTGTTGCAGTATGATTTTATGTTACTTTTTGTTGAGATATTAAAGCAAAGCCTTGTCACCATTTGTTAAGTTGAAGATCTTACGAGGAAAGTTTGAGAGAGCTCAGACTTTTCTCTTTAGAACAATGAAGGATTAGAGGTGACTTGATAGAGGTGTACAAAATGATCAGAGGTATAGATAGGATAGACGGCCAGAGAGTTTTTTCCTAGGGTGAAGGTAGCTTTTACGAGGGGACACAGTTTTAAATGAGTGGAGGTAGATATCAGGGAGAGATCAGAGGTAGGTTCTCAGAGAGTAGTAGGGGCGTGGAATGCATTGCCAGAGAGGGTAGTGGAGTCAGCCTCATTAGGGGCATTTAAGCGGCTATTAGATAGTATAAGGTAGGGGTGGAGGTTAGATAGACCTTAGCTTTCGGGTAAAAGTTCAGCTCAACATCATAGGCCAAAGGGTCTGTACTGTGCTGGACAGTTCTATATTCTATGTTCTAAGATAAAGAATTCCATGACACTATTCAAATGTTAGTTAGCAAGTTATTCTAATGTCATTTTCGTTTGATCATTATCACCAAAAATTAAACTCATTCACCATCTACCCACTGCCTGTTCCACTTTGAAGTGGTCTACATACATTTTTTAATCTCAATTTATGCTTTGACTTGGGGAAATATGATTGAATTAAAATGTGCACTGTTCTTTGAATGCAACTGTTTTTAGAGTACGTTTTTAAACGGGAAAATGTATTATTGCTACTTTTCTGACAATATACTATTCATTAAGGATTACTTTCTAATACTTAATGTTTTTCATTTGAGAATAAAAAGCAAATCTAATCCCTATTCATTCAGAAACAGGTTTAAAAGTAGAACACTTTGAAAATTATTGAGACTTGGTCAGCTCGGTTGGTAAGGATGCTAGGTTAGCTCAAATCGTAGAATATGAGCTGCTTGTTGCAGGGTTGTGGGTTCTAGGCACAGCCTGTTTAGGATTAGAGATAACAAAGTGTGGAGCTGGATGAACACAGCAGGCCAAGCAGCATCTTAGGAGCACAAAAGTTGACGTTTTGGGCCTAGACCCTTCAACAGAAAAGGGGTTGGGGACAGGATTCTGAAATAACTAGGGAGAGAGGGGGAGGTGGAACAAAGATGGATAGAGGAGAAGATAGGTGGAGAGGAGAGTATGGGTGGGGAGGTAGGGAAAGGATAGGTCAGTCTGGAGAGGACGGACATGTCAAGGGGCCGGGATGAGGTTAGTATGTAGGAAATGGAGGTGCGGCTTGAGGTGGGAGGAGGGAATAGGTGAGATGAAGAACAGGTTAGGTAGGCGGGGACGAGCTGGGCTGGTAACCCTATCTTCTTCTCTATCTATCTTCGGTCCGCCTCCCCCTCTCTCCCTATTTATTTCAGAATCGTCTCCCCATCCCCTTTTCTCATGAAGGGTCTAGGCCAGAAACATCAGCTTTGTACTCCTAAGATGCTGCTTGGCCTGCTGTGTTCATCCAGCTCCACACTTTGTTATCTCAGATTCTCCAGCATCTGCAGTTCCCATTGTCTTTGTTTAGGGTTAGCACTGCTGTCTCACAAAGCCAGGGTGGATCAATTCCACCCTCAGGTGACTTTCTGTGTAGAATTTGCACGTTCTCCCCATGTCTGCATAGGTTTCCTCCAGGTGCTCCAGTTTCCACGCACAAGTCCAAAGATGGGCAGATTAGGTGGATTGGCCATGCTAAATTGCCCCATAGTATCCAAGGATGTGTAGGTCAGGTGGAAGCTATGGTAAGTACAGGTTTACAAGTTAGGGGTTGGTCTGGGTGGGATGCTGTTCAGAGGGTTGCTATAGACTCAGTGGGTTGAATAGCTGGCTTCCACACTATAGGAATTCTACCATTCTATGACTGCTATCTTGTGGTCTTGCAGTAAGAGAGCATGCATGGTCCTCAGACAGGTTTGGGTTCATTCTGTGTGGCCTACTTAGCCAGCCGGGTAAAGCATTGAAAGTGAATTAGCTGTACACTCAGGTAAGCATAAAGGGAGAAAAATGAAAATAAATATGAATGAGGAAAATTATCACAAATACTTCAAATGGTGGGCAATATGAAAAAAAAACCACCAATGCCCCATGGCAGCTCCTCAGCAAGCAATAGTATTCATTGGTAAATTGAGACTTTATTCGGCATCATCAAACAGATGAAAGGCATTCAAAATGGGCAGGCTAACAAAATTAGTGTAAGGTGCTGCTGATGCATTTAGCATATCATGCTTTATTGTGTTCGTAAAATGCACTGAAACAGGTAGGAATTACATGTCATTTTTATACCAGTGATTTCACCAATGTGACTGCAGGACTGGAGGGGAAGCATAAATGAAATCCTGCTTTGAACTGTCATCAACAGTCAGGAGCATTAAAGACTGAATCCTGCAGATGTCTCCCTGGATACCAACAACCCAGAGATGGCTTAAATAGGAAGCATTTATTACTTGGCATAGTTTTCATTTCAACTTCTATTGATTCAGACAAAGCTAACAAAACTGCCTTTTGTGGAGAAGATTTTGCTTGAATGTCAATGGGTAAGCTGTGATCTGCAATTTGAGGGCAATATGTTTGCAACTCTTCCACATTTTCAAACAAGATTGAAATTTTCGGGTACCAGCTTTGCCTACACAGGAAAATGTTGTGTGCATTTATATTTGGCTAACCAAAGAAAACTGAGGAAAGATCATCCCCTAAGTCAATATGACATCAGATGCATTGTATGTGAGAAAACATTACTTGATGAAAATCGAAAATTTATAATAACATGGGATCTCATAAATGCTGTTAATTGGAAATGAATTATAACTTGTCATCACTGACAATGATGGACAAATGGTCATTATCATCCTCAGTAAACACTCTTTACTTGTCAAAGTTAGAATAAATCTGATAGATGGAAACTTAGATATTTCAATAAATTTGTGCAGGATGTGACCCACAAGGATCTGTGTGAGGGTCTTAAGTATTCACATTATTTATTAATGACTTGGGTAATGTTGTAGAAAGTCATATTTCGAAATTTTATGATGACGTAAAGTTAGGTGGTTTTGTAGGCAGTATAGATGATAGCATAAAATTACAAAGGAATATTGGTGGACTAGGTGAATGAGAAAAACAGTTGCAGATGGAGTAAAATGTAAGCCTGTGTGCAGTTACCCATTTTAGACCAATAAAGGATAGATCAGAGATAATGGGAACTGCAGATGCTGGAGAATCCAAGATAATAAAGTGTGAGGCTGGACGAACACAGCAGGCCAAGCAGCATCTCAGGAGCACAAAAGCTGACGTTTCGGGCCTAGACCCTTCATCAGAAAACCTTTTTCTGATGAAGGATCTAGGCCCGAAACATCAGCTTTTGTGCTCCTGAGATGCTGCTGGGCCTGCTGTGTTCGTCCAGCTCCACACTTTGTTATCAAAGGATAGATTAGGGGACTTTCTGGATAGTTTGAAGTTACAGTGGGTAACAAATACAACAGCTACCCAATGAGACATAAGAGTTCAGGTGCATAGATCTTTGAAATGCCACAAACAGATGCAGAAAATAATTAAGAAAGCTAATGAAATGCTAATCTTTATACCAGGGGGATTGTAGTAAAGAATGCAGATGCAATGCTGCAGTCACATAAAACCCTGACAAGATCCTACATGAAGCACTGTGAGCAAATCTAGCACCACACCTTAGGAAGGATATATTGACCTAGAAGGCCAATTTACAAGAATGATACCAGGACTTGAGGGTTTAAATTATGAGGGGAGATTATACAAATTAGGCCTATCTTCACAGGAATTTAGAAGGTTAAAGGGTGATCTGATCAAAGTCTTCAAGATATTAACAGGAAAATGCAGGATAGATGAAGATAAACTGTTTCCACTGATTGGTGATTCTAGAGCTAAGGGGCACAGTCTAAATGTTAGGGCCAGATCATTCACAAGTTTTGTTAGGATGCACTTCTATGCGCAAAGGAGTAGAGATTTGGAACTGTCTTCTATGAATGGTAGGTCAGTTATTAATTTTAAATCTGAGATAGATAATTTTTTGTTAAGCAAAGATGTTAAGGTGTATGGGCCAAAGCAAGTACAAAGAGTTAGGCCATAGATCAGCCATGATCTCATTGAATAGTGGAGCAGATTTTAGGGGCTGATTGACTTATTCCTGTCCCCATGTTCCAGATTCAGGCAGATACGTTTCAAAGTTATTGAAGTTAGATTAAATTAAAATCATAATATGTGTGCCTTACAGGGGAAAAAATAGGGCTGAACAGTTGTGAAAGGATTCCCAGTGTGAGGTCTAGCAGATGCTTTTGCTATATCTTATCAAACTTGGTTTTATTAACCACCTACCGCTCCTAATGGCATCTGTCATCTTTTGTTCCAGTTCCATCTTGCCATATGTCAATTATGGTACTCAGTGGATATTTCAGAAATCACCGCCATCCCTTGCATCTGCACCATCTTTGAAAGGCTGCCATGTACCTGGACAACCACTGACAATCCAGAGCTGTCCTGTATGTGTCAGATTTGGCAGAAAGTAGGAAATTGGTGCTACACTTTGAGAACATAGTCCTTGAGCTCCTGCTGAACAGGGTAGTGCAGAGGTGGGATTTTCTCGTACGTCTTCACTTCCTCCTTGCTCACCATCTGAGGGCCTAGACAATCTTTTCAGGTGAAGCAGCATTTCAACTGTACCTCCTCCAACCTTGTGTATTATATTCACTGCACCCAAAGTGGCCTACTCGATATTGGAGAAACCAAACGCAGACTGGGTGGCCTATTTACCGAGCAGCTCTGGTCCATGGGCATTACTTGCATGGTGGACAATGTGGATGTGGTGTATCTGGATTCCCAGAAGGCATTTGACAAGGTGCCACACCAACGGCTGCTACATAAGATAAAGTTGCACGGTATTACAGGTCATGTATTGGCCTGGGTAGAGGATTGGTTGACCAGTAGAAAGCAAAGAGTAGGGTTAAATGGGTGTTTTTCTGGTTGGCAGTCAGTGGCTCGTGGTGTGCCTCAGGGATCAGTGTTGGGACCGAAATTGTTTACAATTTTCAAAGATGATTTGGAGTTGAGGACTAAGCATGGTATGTCAAAATTTGCTGATGACACTCAGGTGAGACGTAGAGCAAAGTGTGCAGAAGACACTGAAAGTCTGCAGAGGGATATAGATAGTCGAAGTGAGTGGGCAAAGGTCTGGCAGATGGAGTACAATGTTGATAAGTGTGTGGTCATCCATTTTGGTAGGAATAACAGCAAAATAGGACTATGTTTTAAATGGTAAAAAATTGCTGCACACTGCTGTGTCGAGGGATTTGGATGTTCTGGTGCATGAATCACTAAAAGTAGGATTGCAGGTGCAGCAGGTAATTAAAAAGGCAAATGGAATTTTGTCTGCCATTGCTCGAGGGATGGAGTTTAAAAACAGGGAGGCTATGCTGCAGCTGTGTAGGGTCCTGGTGAGGCCACAGCTGGAGTACTGTGTGCAGTTTTGGTCTCCTCACTTGAGAAGAGATCTATTAGCACTGGAAGAGGTGCAGAGGAGATTCACTCAGTTGATTCAGTTGAGAGGGTTGGATTATGAGGGGATCCTGAGTAGTCTGGGATTATACTCATTGGAATTCAGAAGAATGAGGGGAGATCTTATAGAAACATATAAGATTGTGAAGGGAATAGATAAGGTGGAGGCAGGGAGGTAGTTTCCACTAACAGGTGAAACTAGGACTAGAGGGCATCACCTCAAAATCTAGGGAAGCAGATGTAGGACTGAGGTCAGGAGGAACTTCTTCCCCTAGAGCTTTGTGAATCTGTGGAATTCCCTGCCCGGTGAAGCGGTTGAAGCCCCCTCCCAGAATGTTTTTAAGGCAAGGCTAGATAAATTTTTGAACAGTAAAGGAATTAAGTGCTATGGTGAGTGAGCAGGTAAGTAGAGCTGAGTCTCAAAAATATCAGCCGTGATCTTATTAAATAGTGGGGCAGGCTCGAGGGGCCAGATGGCCTACTCCTGCTCCTAGTTCTTATGTTCTTATGTGTGCAAGCATGACCCGACCTTCCCATATCTGGTCATTTTAATACAGCATTCTGCTTGCATGCTGACTTGTCTGCCCTCAACATGCTGCAACACTCCAGCAAATCACAGTGCAAACTGGAGGAAAAACATCTCATCTTTAGACTCGTCACTTCTGGAATTAATATTTTGTTTAACACCTTCAGATACTGAGCTTGTTTCAATCCTTCCCTTTCTTTTAGCTTTACCCATTGCTTTCTCTCTCCCCTCCCACCCACACTAGTGGGATTATCTGCTCTTCCAAGTTTGGCAGTTAGACACAATGTTGTTCTGCCATTCTCACACTTTGTTCACTTAATGTGTACTATCAGCAGCCTCTCTCCCCCAGCAATCCACCCCCCAACCTCCAACCCCTAACTACAGCATAAATGCTTTTCCCTTCACACTTCATTTCAGCTCTGATGAAGAGTCACCTGGACTCAAAACATTAGCTTGCTTTCCCTCCATGGATGCTGCCTAACCTGTTGTGATTTCCAGCATTTTTGTTTTCAGGCCTCTGCACTCTCCCAATGTATGTGCCACCATCTTCTCTCTGACCCCTCACACCTACTCTACCTCTGCTACTGTACACACCTCCCACCACCAGATCGCCATTTTCCACCAGCCTAATAGCTGCAACATCTTCCCTCAATCACTGCACACAGCCCAAATCAAACACCACTAACTCCGCAAGTTCTGTACTGTTTGCTCCCTAGCTCAAGACACTTGCCCACCAACACCAGAAGTAGAAAGCTTTCCCGTCCTGTGTTACCTGCTTCTCTCTTACTCCGGGAGAAAAACAGGCCAATAAGGCAGTAAGGGTCTAGATGGTTAGTGGGGTCTTCAACATTCAGCTCATCAACAGTAAAGTGGACCTGTCTCAGGTTGCCCCTGGCTGACTGCCAGTTTCCAAATTAAGGCTCTGGTCTGGCATCAGTGGCTGCCTTTGACTTATTGTGCCAGGTCCCACTGAGCGAAAGCTATTCCCCCTGACTTGTCTGAGGCCTACTGATGACATGACATGCTTTCTTCCTTTGGGTGGGTGCTCTAAATAGTAAGGCAATACAGAAATAATATGAGCCTTGTTATCTCCGGTTAAGGGGTCAAAGTGCAAAATTGAATGTGTCAATGTTGTGACCATCCAGGTAGGCTTAGAATGAGGGGGAACTGCAAGAGCAAGTAAACTGGCTGGAGATGTAGTCCTGGTGCAATCCATGAGCTGGATGTTTGTCTCGAGTGCACAGAGTCCTTGCTGAAGCATTACAATAAAAGTTGCTGAAGCATTCTAAAGTGCAACATTGAAATATAGAAGCATCCTTCAAATGGATCTGAAATATGCCATGTGGGTTCTTAGAGGCTGGCACATGTTGGATGCCAGTATCTGTTGCTGTTGGGTGCATGTAGATAATGCCCAAGGAGCATGCCCTGAAAATATGGAACTTCATTGGGCAAGGCCGTGAATTGAATTTGCCAAATACCCGCTCTGGTTTCCATGTAAAGTTTCCTTGACATCTAGATTGTTTGGCAATTTTGGAAAAAAGAAATTGAAAATTAATGAGATGAGTTGGACCATCAAGGGGGCAGTTAACAAGCATTGGTCACCATCAACGGGCAAGTCAGACTTTTTAACAAGAAATTCACCACACCATTTACAAAAAAAAAAGACGATGGAACAAGATACTCCTGATGCTGGGCCAAACTTCTTGTCTGATTCTGCCAGAAATCATAGCGTAAACCTTCGTCACTCAGGCCTCTGTAAGGCTCAGTACAAGTGTATATACTGTCAAACAGTAGAGCCTGCTTATTAAGGACCTGTAGGCACAGTAACACACAAAAATCTACTGAACTCCAAGGTAACAGTCAGGGAGTGCAGAAATCTCAGGTGGACACAAAAGATCCCACTGCATTATTTTAAGGAAAAGCAAGGGAGATATCCTAGTGTCCCTGCTCATATGTATCTCTTGTATAATCTTACAAAAACAGATTTTCTGCTTATTATCATATTGCTGGTTGTGGGAACTTGCTGTGTACAATGTGGCTGCTGCATTTCCTATATTACTACAGTGCCTTCACTTCATTTTTACATCAGAGTTGAAATTTCCTTTAGGACACCTTGAAATTATGAAAGGTACTACATAGATGCAGAGTTGTTCTCCTTATCTGTTTGAAATACACTAAAAATATTGACTAATTTTAATGGCATCCAGTGCATTTGAGTAATGCCGCACATTTTCTTCCGTATTTTGTCAATTGTTATGCATGCATGTCATGCATATTCGAAAGTTACAAAACAATGCAGGACATTGATTAAGACAAGAGGGCATAGCCTCAAGATTATAGAGAACAGACTTAGGACTGAATTGAGAAGGAACTTCTTCTCTCAGAGGATTGTTAATCTATGGAATTCCTTGCCCAGTGAAGTAGTTGACGCTACTTCAGTAAACATTTTTAAAGCTAAAGTAGATATTTTTTGAACAATAAAGGAATTAAGGGATACAGTGAGAGTGCAGGTAGGTGGATCTGAGTCCCCGAAAAGATCAGCCATGATCTTATAGAATGGCGGAGCAGGCTCGAAGGGCTGAATGGCCTACTCCTGCTCCTAGTTCTTATGTTCTTATGTTCTTATTATGTGATTGAGTAATTGGCTTGTTAGTTCATCTTGTGACAATATTGTTAGCAAGTTGTAATGATTGTCTTTAAAAACAAAGCTGCCTATTTCAAAGTATAGTATGTTATGTATCATATTATGAACATCGAGCTTGTCTAGAAATGCACACATTTTGTGCTTTGAATATATTAGTCATAAATGAATAAAATTACATTTATAGTATCCTAACTGTTATTTGCTTGCATGTGCAGTCTTGGAAGAAATAAAGCTGTATAGCATTTAATAGGAAGATAAACTTGAGAAGTTTAGCTTTTTTTCAATAAAAACTGAAAGAACTGCAGATGCTGTAAATCAGGAACAAAAATCAAAGTTGCTGGAAAAGCCCAAAAATCTAGCAGCATCTGTGATGGTAAAAACTGAGTTAACATTTCGGGTCCGGTGACCCTTCCTCAGAACAGTTTGTTTTATCACTTGTGGGATGTGGGTATCATTGGCTGGGCCAACATTTATTGCCCAAAACTAGATGCCCTTGGGTAAGTGGCAATGAAGAGCCTTCTTCAACTGCTGCAGCCCATGTTTGTTCGGCAGAACCACAATGCCATGCTGGAGGGAGTTCCAGGATTTTGACCCAACAACACTGAAGGAACAGCAATGTGTGACTGAGTGACTTGGAGGAGAACTTGTAAATGGTGGTGTTCCTATATATCTGCTGCCCTTGTCCTTCTAGATGAAAGTGGTCATGGGTTTAGTAGATGAAAATCCTCGGTACATTTCTGCAGTGCATTTGGTAGACAGAACACACTACTGGTACTGAGCATTGGTGGTGAAGAGATTCAATGTTTATACATGTGGTGCCAATCAAGTGGACTGCTTTGTCCTGGATGATGTCAAGCTTTTTGAGTGTTGTTGGAGCTGCACTCATCCAGGCAAGTGGAGTGTATTCCATCACACTCCTGACTCGTGCCTTGTAGATGATAGACAAGAAGTGATTTAATCAGTGCAGAATGTGTAGCTTCTGACCTGCACTTTTAAGCCACAGTATATCTATGGGAAGTCCAGTTGAGTTTCTGGGCAATGGTCACTCCCAGAATGTTGATAGTGAGGGATTCAGTGATGGTCATAGCACTGAATTTCAAGGAAAGATGGTTAGATTCTCTCATGTTGTTGCCTGGTATTTGTGTAGAGCCTGTCAAGATTTTGTCATATTTGAACATGGAATGCTTTAGTTTTTGAGGAGTTGCAAATGGCAAAGAACATTGTGCAATCTTCAACAAACATCCTTACTTCTGACTTCATGATTAAGAGAACTCATTGATGAAGCAGCAGAAGATGGTTGGGCTGGGTGAATACACTGACTAATAGGGTGAAGCACCAGCTTAATGATATTATTGCTGTACTGTTAATCCAGAGACCCAGGAATATTTTCCCACTCCAGCTCCATTTTCATTTAGTCCCTTCCCTTTCTCTCTACCTCCCCCAATGGTTTGTATTGCCCTTAACTGGCTTTGCATGTAAATAATTAATTGGCTATATGGGTGTTTTATTGGTGGGGCTCAGTATTTATGAAGGGAAAACAAAACAAGAAAGAGAATCACAATGATTTTGGTGGTAGACAAGTCACTCAACTGTATGTGGTAGCACTTTTGGGTATGAACAAACACTGAGAAATGGGGACTATGGTGTTACACAGATAATGTCCCGAGCTCTAAGCCAAGAAGCCTGGGTTTAAGTCCCAACTGCTCCAGAGGTATGTAATAACATCTCCAAACAGGTTGATTAGGAACATATGTATTCCTGAGGAAGTGCAGTGATATTTTGGAACTATAGTGACTGACTTTCAACAACGACAATCATCTTCTGATGTGCTATGTGTGAATCCAATGGCAGAGAATTTTCTGCCTGTTCCCATTGATCCTAATTTTGCTCAGGCTCTTCAATGGAACACTTGCTCAAATGCAGACTTGATATGAAGTACAGTCACTCTCACCTCACCTCTGGAATTTAGCTCCTTTGTCTATGTTTCAACCAAGGCTTTGATGAGGTTAAGGTCTGGAATGGCCCTGGTGGAAACCAAAACTAGGCATCAGTGAATAGGTTATTGCTAACCCTGTGCTGCTTGACATCACCTTTGAAAACTCCTTCCATCACTTTACTGATGATCAAGAATAGACCAACGAAGTGGTAATTGTCTGGGTTGGATTTGTCCTGCTTATTGTGGGCAGGACATAACTGGGCAGTTTTCTACATTCTTGGGTAGATGCCAGTATTGTAACTATACTAAAACAAGAGGTGACAAGATTTTCTGAAGAAGGGCCCAGACCCGAAACGTCAGCCTTCCTGCTCCTCTGATGCTGCTTGGCCTGTTGTGTTCATCCAGCTCTGCACCTTGTTGACAAGAGGTCCTGCAAGTTCTGTAGCATAAGTCTTCAGTACAATTGCCAAAACATTGTTAGGGTCCATGGCCTTTCCAGCATCCAGTGCCTCCAGAAATTTCTTGATATAGTGTATGGAGTGAGTTGAGTTAGCTGAAGACTGGCATCAGCAATGCCAGGGCCTTTGGAAGATACCAATATGGAATTGTTGAGTATAATCGAAAAGAAATTCCACTTAATTCTGTCAGATTTATACTCATATGAATTACTTCCTTCAAGACTATGATCCTCTACTGTGGAACTAATGGACACTGTCGCCGATACGTTTTAACCCAAGCAGCCATATAATAATTTTATTGCTTAGTATTTAAAAATGAAATTTACTCATGTTTACTCATCCATCTCAGATCTTTTATTTAATTAGCTCACATGTCTAGGGTCTTTAAAAAGTAACTCCAGAGATAGTGGATGCATTGATTGTAAACTTCTAAAATCCTCTAAATCTTGGAACTATTCAAGCAGAATGGAAACCTATAAATGAAGTTTCAAGAGAGGAATGGGACAGAAACAGGGAATTGTGGACTAGTTAGCGTAATGCCTGTGATTCGGTATACACTAGAATCTATTATTAAGGAGTTAGTAGCCAGACTATCAGGCTGAGTCAGAACAGTCTTATGAAAGGGAAATTAAGTTGAACTAGTTTTTCAGATTTATTTGAGGATGTAAAGGTAGGGTTGATAAAGAGGAACAAGTAGATGTAACATATTTAGATTCCTAAAGTGTATTTAATAAGGTGTCATGTAAGGGTTTACTGAACAAATTAAGGGCTAATGGTTCTGTAAGTGGGGTAAGCATGTGTAGAAGATGGGCTAATTAACAGGAAACAAAGAGTTGGATATATTTTCATTTTCAGATTGGCAAGTAGTAACCAGTGGTGTGCTGCAGAGATCGGTGCTGGGGCTTCAACTACTTACAATCTATATTAATAACTTGGATGAAGGGACTGATTACATTGTAGCCAGGCTTGCTGATGATAAGAATATAGGTAAGAAGCAAATTGTGAAGAAGACACTTAGAGTCTGCAAGGGTACATTGATAGGTTAAGTAAGTGGGCAAAAGTTTGGCAGATAGATTATGAAGTGCTAAATTATGAGGATATCCCCATTAGCAGGAGGAATGTGAAAGCAGAATTTAATTTAAATAGAGAGGTTCTATGGAATTCTACGCGCAAAGTACTCTGGATGTCCTTGTCCATGAATTGCCAAAAGTTAGCACAGACAAACAAAATGTAATTATGAAGACCAAAAGACTTTTGGTCATTATTGAAAGGAAATGGAGTTAATAAGTAGGAAAATTTTGCTATAACTACAGCATATTGGTGACAGCAAACCCAGAATACAGCGTACAATTTTGGTCACCTTACCTAAAGGGGGCATACTTATGTTAGAAGTCAGTAAAGGTTCACTTGCTTGATTCCTGGGTAAGAATTTGTGTCATGAGGAAATGTTGAGCATTTTATGCTTTTATTCATTGACATTTATGAGAATGAGAGGCAATCTTATTGAAACATAAAAGATTCTGGTTTATGGGGTAGATAAGGAGAGGAAGTGAAGCCTTGCAGCCTCATTTTAGTATTTAAATGTCAACCCAGCTTCCTGCAAGTGTCTTGGTCACCTACCCCTTATACTGCCCCTGCTATAACTGGAATTTGGTGTATACAAGTTAGGCTTGACTTTTGTTTGATACTACTTGCATTTTAACCTCTTACATAATTGAAGCCCTTTCTGTTTTTGCAACTTAAAATTCAGCTCAAAATTTGAACAAAATTTGAATAGAATTTGTGAATGACTGATATCTCCATTGGATAACACATCATAGCACTAGAATTGTTATGTATAACAATGTAAGTTAGAATGTAACAATGCAGGCTTTTATGGTAATGTGGCAACATGTATCTCTAAAGAGACTTGAAGAATTGGTTTATTCATATTGATTCTACTTCACTTTATAATACAGACCCTGTGGTCATGGAGAAATCCTTTACAGCAAATTAATGATATACTATCCCAATCCTGTGCTTTTCTTGTGGTGAAAGTGAGCAAAGACCTTGAATTTAGGTTAATACATTTGACTTTACCAACATTTACCTTTCACCAATTACTTGCAAAATGACATATCAAGCATGCTGAAATGGATATGACCCATCCTGAAATGTTGTAGCCAAAACACAATTGTGGAAAGTGCTTAACACTGTGTATTTGATATACACTAACAATAACTCAATTTAACAGTTCCTTTAAATAATTTGTTAAAACGTTTCAACATATTTTTATTTACATATACCTATTATTCTCACATGATGTATAGCTTCTGCCTAAAAACCTGGCATTAATCAATATTTATAATCCTTACAAGGAACCACTCAGGTGATTTAAAAAACCTACACAACATATGACGTGCGCAAATTGTGAAGTGCATTGAGACCATTTTAATCTGTTGATGGTAGGATGATGGCAGAACTGTTGGCCCTGTCAATCAACAGTTTTAAAATACACTTGATCAAGCATTCCCCTGTCATTAAAATACATTAAATAATCAAGTACATTTGTGAGCCAGTGTTACTGGCCTAAAAGAAAAGCAATAATTAAAACTGTTTAATACAGTCAAATTCATCTGCAGACAAACATCCTGTCATTCTATAAAATGGATCCTAAATTACATCTTTGCTAATTTCAGGAAGGTAATAATCAGTTGCATGAATATGAAAAGAGATATTATTTAAGAGATGTATTCAGGCATGAAGGTAGCAAGAACTACAGATGCCGGAGTTGGAAACAACACAATGTGGAGCTGGAGGAACACAGGAGGCCAGGCAGCAACAGAGGAGCAGGAAAGTTGATGTTTCAGTTTGGGACCCTTCTTCAGAAATGGGGAGCAGGAAGGCAGCTGGGAAATGAATTGAAAAAGGAGAGTTGAGGCTAGGGAAGATAGGTGGGATGGTGATAGTTGAGTGCAGGGAAGGAATAGTTGGGATGGGTGGGAGGAAGAGTTGGGAGAGAAGATGGATAGGTTGTGTCAAGTCAAGGAGGTGAGGATAGGAGGGAGGGTTGGACATGGGATGAGGCCAGGGGTGGAGACATTTTAAAACTGGGGAATTCTATCTTTAGGCCATCAGGGTTTAAGCTCCCAAGGCGGAATATGAGGTGTTGCTCCTCTAATTTACGGGTGGTGTCATTGCGGAGGAGGCCCAGGATGGATATATCACCCAGGGAGTGGGAGGAGGAGTTAAAATGGTTGGAGACCAGAAGGTGTTATTGTTCGTCAGAGAGCAGATGCTGTACAAAATGGTTCCTGAGTCTATACTTCGTCTCACCGATGTACAGGAGACCAAAACGAGAACAGGAGACCAAATTGATGGATGTATAGGCGAGCCCCTGTCTAATATGAAAGGTTTGTTTTGGGCCTTGAATGGAGATGAGGGGAGAGGTGTAGTGGTGGGTACAGCGCTTCCTGCGGTTGCAAGGAAAGGTGCCTGGGGTTGTGGGGTAGTGGGGAGTGTGGAGCTGGCGAGGGAGTCACGGAGAAAGTGGTCCCTATGAAAGGCAGACAAGGGTGGGGAGGGAAATATATCTTTGGTCGTGGGGTCAGATTGTAGGTGGGGGAGAATAATAGGCTGGATGTGCAGGTTGGTGGGGTGATATGTGAGGACAAGGGGGATTCTGTCTCTATTTTTGTTGGGGGGGAGGGGATGTGAGGACAGAAGTGCAGGAAATGCAAGAAATGCAGTTGATGGCATTTTTGATCATTGGACGGGGTAAATTACGGTCCTTGAAATAGGAGGACATCTATATGTTTGGGAGTGAAACGTTCCATCTTGGAAGCAGATGCAGTGGAGGTAGAGGAATTGGGAGTAGGGGGATTGCATTTTTTCAGGAGGTGGATGACAGGAGGTGTAGTCCAGGTAGCTATGAGAGTTGGTGGGCTTGAAATAGATGTCAGTTTCGAGGTGGTTACAAGAAATGGAGACAGAGAGGTCCAGGAAGGAGAGGAAGGTTTTGGAGATGGTCCAGGGGAATTGGGGTCCAGGGAGGTTGGGGTGAAAGGTATTAGTAAAGTTGATGAACTGTTCAAGCTCCTCATGAGAACACAAGGCAACGCCAAGATAGTCATCAAATGCAGAGGTGGAGGAGGTGGGGTATCATGCCAGCGTTCCACTCCTGAACATCCCAAATGTCCTCCAATTTCAAGGAATGTAAATTCCTCCCTCTAGTGATCAAAAATTCCCTCAACCGCATCCCTTGCACTTCCCGCCCTTCTGCCCTCACACCCCCTCCTCCCAACAAAAACAAAGACAGAATCTAACTAGTCCTCACATATCACCCCACCAGCCTCCGCATCCAGCATATCATTCTCCACCCTTCCACCACCTGCAATTCCAACCCCATAACCAAAGAGATATTTCCCTCCCATACCTTTCTGCCTTTCATAGGGGCAGCTCACTCCTTGACTCCCTCATCCACTTTAAATTCCCCACTAACACCACCACCCCTGGCAACTTTCCCTGCAACCGCATGAAGCGCTACACCTGCTCCTACACCTCCACCCTCACCTCCATTCAAGGCCCAAAACAAACCTTTCATACCTGACAGGGGTTCACCTGTACATCCTTCAACTTAGTCTACCATATCCGCTGCTCCCGATGTGGCCTCCTCTACATCAGCTTTGTAGTGCATCTGCACTCTGTATGCAACAAACAGTAATACCTGAGATAATGGGAACTGCAGATGCTGGAGAATTCCAAGATAATAAAATGTGAGGCTGGATGAACACAGCAGGCCAAGCAGCATCTCAGGAGCACAAAAGCTGACGTTTCATGCCTAGACCCTTCATCAGAGAGGGGGATGGGGAGAGGGAACTGGAATAAATAGGGAGAGAGGGGGAGGCGGACCGAAGATGGAGAGTAAAGAAGATAGGTGGAGAGAGTATAGGTGGGGAGGTAGGGAGGGGATAGGTCAGTCCAGGGAAGACGGACAGGTCAAGGAGGTGGGATGAGATTAGTAGGTAGATGGGGGTGCGGCTTGGGGTGGGAGGAAGGGATGGGTGAGAGGAAGAACCGGTTAGGGAGGCAGAGACAGGTTGGACTGGTTTTGGGATGCAGTGGGTGGAGGGGAAGAGCTGGGCTGGTTGTGTGGTGCAGTGGGGGGAGGGGACGAACTGGGCTGATTTTGGGATGCAGTAGGGGAAGGGGAGATTTTGAAACTGGTGAAGTCCACATTGATACCATATGGCTGCAGGGTTCCCAGGCGGAATATGAGTTGCTGTTCCTGCAACCTTCGGGTGGCATCATTGTGGCAGTGCAGGAGGCCCATGATGGACATGTCATCTAGAGAATGGGAGGGGGAGTGGAAATGGTTTGCGACTGGGAGGTGCAGTTGTTTGTTGCAAACTGAGCGGAGGTGTTCTGCAAAGCGGTCCCCAAGCCTCCGCTTGGTGTCCCCAATGTAGAGGAAGCCACACCGGGTACAGTGGATGCAGTATACCACATTGGCAGATGTACAGGTGAACCTCTGCTTAATGTGGAATGTCATCTTGGGGCCTGGGATAGGGGTGAGGGAGGAGGTGTGGGGACAAGTGTAGCATTTCCTGATTTCGGATATCCAATTGAGGTGCCATAATGTACAAAGCTGGTTAGTTCCCTTTTGGCTGGCACAAACAGAACAAACTGATTGGCCTCCTATGCTACAAATTTTCTATGTTTCTATGTAACACACAAAAATAATTGAAATGTAAGTCAGTCTGAATAAAAGTCTTTTATTTGTATAATTCTTAAATAAGTAAAATTTTAAGAAAATAACCTTATCTTTAGAGGAAGACTGTATGCTAAATATTTTTTATACACAAATGCACATATAAATTTAACCAGACGTAAAACATATTTACCTGAGAAATACAATATTCTCCATATAATACTGTGTGAAAAACAAATCTTGGTGACTTGTACATAAAAGTGAAACTTGTTCTATTATTAAATAAATAGAGAGGAGGTGTGGGTCTGGGGAAGGTACGTGTGATGGTAATAGGTGAGTGCAGGCACGGAGTGCTGGGGATTGGTCAGTGGGAAGGGTGGGACGGATAGGTGGGAGAGAACATTGGCAGGTTGTGTTAGGTCATGGAGTTGGGGATGAGAGGGAGGGTTGGATATAGAATGAGGCCAGGGGATGGGGTGATTTTAAAGGTTGAACTTGTTTAATTTGAGCTTATAATATGGCCACATTTTATCCAGACCATGATTCTGGATCAAACAATGATAGGTCCAAAAGCAAAATACTGTGGTTGTGGAAATTTGAAATAAAAACCAAATATGCTGGAAAGACTCAGCAGAACAAGCAGCGTCTGTGAAGAATGAAATAGAATTAATTCATCAGGTTGTTTTTATTTTCCAGTACTGAAAATTGTACATGATGCCAATAGTTTTTAAGCAGGTATAGAGGCAGAGAAAGGACCGGGGGAAGAACTAAAAGGAAGGTCTGTGAAAGGGTGGAAAATAGGGAGAATTAAATTGTATAGGCTTTTGACGGTTTGATAACAAAAGGAAGTGGTAATGGAATAAATAGAAAAGAAAGATGGATGTAGGCAGATATAAATTGGAGTAGCAGGATCTCTAGCAGAAATAGGGGCAGTGTGTCTGAAGTTAAGTCATTGTTCACAGTGTTCAGTCCAAAAAGCTATAAAGTGCTCAATCAAAAGATGTGGTCTCATTCCTTCTATTTACATTAAACTTCATTGCAACAACGGTATGTTAAGTTGAGGACAGAGGGATCAGAGTGGGAGAGGGGCAAAGTATTAAATGCTCAGTGAGCATGAGTGTCAGTCTTCTGGTTGGAAATGGAGGCATTTCACAAAGCAGTGAAACAACCTGTATTTAGCTTCTCCAGTGTAGACGAGATCACACTGAGAGTGCAGATATGAAACTAAAAGAGCAAATAAATTGCTGTTTCACCTGGAAGGGGATTTTGGGGCTTTGGATTTTTCGATGGGAAGATGTAGCGGACAGCTGTTTCATCTCCTGGATTTGCAAAGAAAGTGCCAAAGGAAAGGGAGAGGCTGTTTCAGTTTACGGAGTGGATCAGGGTGTCACAGAGAGAACAGCACCTTCAGAAAGCTGGAAGTGGATTCTGAGTGGAAGATATGTTTGGTGTTGGCATCAAACTGGAGGTGGAGAAAATGATGAAGAATAATTTGTTGAATGAGGATAACGATGGAGTGAAAGTATTGGTTCACATGAACCCTATCATGCTTCTGTGAGGGAGAGAAAAGGATTAGAGTAAGAATGTGAGAAATAGACAGACAAAGTTGAGGGCTCAAGTGGAGAATCCTTGTTTAAGGAAAATTGAAGGTGTATCAATAACAGAGTGGTATCGACCAATGATGGAAACTGGGTGAATGAGACACGGTCCTTAGAGGAGGAGGATTGGAAGTGGTGTTTTCAAGGTGAGTGGAAGACAGTAGATTTATAATGGTTATTGGTCTACCCCCAGAAGTGGCAATAATGCAATTGAGGAAAGGATAAAGAAAATTGGAGAGTAAACAGTGAAACATGTAAAGGTAGCCAAAGGATGGAAATTGGAAGCAAAGTGGGTTTCTTTTTTCATTTCACAAAATGGTATGTCATACAGACATGGATGGAACAGCAGGTGAAAGATCCTGAGGAAGATGAGAACAAAGAATGTTCCATCTATCATATGAAAGAAAGTCTATGTAGGGACCAAATGAGTTATTCAATGGAAAAACTACATTGTCCAGGTGTAGGAGAATGGGGACCATTCGGGCCTCTGTTCAAAGCATAAGTGGAAGCATTCAGGCTGTTCTATATAGGATGGAGTTTAGAAAGGTGGATGCACACCGAAAGGAGATAGACACAAGAAAGCAGAAACTGTTAAAGTGGCAGAGCAACAGAAAAGTTACAGATGTGGATTGGAAGAGGCTGGAAAAGGGGAGAAATGTAAAGTTTGATTTTTAAAAAAATCAATGTTATGGGGCACAGATAGGTTGAAATGATGAGTATAAAACAGTGCTGTCAAATTTGTGGATCTTGGGAAGAGTAGAAGTCAATAGGCTTGGGAAAATGTAATTGCAGGTTAGACAATGAAGATCTTCAGAGGAGCTGAAATCAGTCACAGCTATGGAAATGATGGCTTGATGTTCAGAGGTGGAGCAGAGCTCCAGAGAAGATAGGAGAAACTGTCTTGAGATTATTTCACCAAATAACAATGGTGCCATACTTGTCAACAGATTTAATGGCAATGCTAGGCTTGGAGTTGATCAAAGGAGAGATACAAGCTCATGATAAAGTAACGTAGAGTGAATAATCACCAATGTCATTGAATCTACAGCCTGTCTTCAAAGCAAATGGCTATCTTTTCCTTTATTATCTGTGCAATTGTATAAGTAACCAAAAGTGCAACATTGAGGGTAAAGTGAACCAAGGCACTTTGTGGATCCCCCCCTTTTAGCTTTGAGAATATTTTGATAAATTGGTTGGCTCTAAAATGTACAATTAACCAAGCTGCCATTAGTATAGTTGAGATATTACAAAACATTCCCTTTGAAAAATGATTCCTACCTTCAGGAGATGAGAGTCTAACAGCAAAGTTATATGTCACAATTCTCTGAAGAAGTGCATTACAAAATGAATTAAATTTCAGGTGGAACGGCAACTGCATGCAGCTGCTGTAAGACATTGCCCATTCTTCCATCATTCCCACCAACATGGTGGATAAGTCAGCTGTTATGATCAGCCATTTGTTTTGAATCTGCTGTCAAAATGAACAATTGAAAACTTTGAGAGCAGCACATAAATCTACCTAACTTTGCCCTGTTCATCCCTAACTCGGTCCCCAACTAACTTAACAGCAGCAAAATAAAATGATCAAGACTTAGACTACAGTGCTATCTTTTCATTTCCTGAAATACCTCAAACTAATTTAAGCACACATAGTGCATTTTAATATAGTGTCACTCTAAATTGGAAAATAAACTGCAGTTGACTTAAATTTAGCAATACCTTTACAATTTAGATTTGTAGCAAACAATCTTCCTTTAAAATACATTCAGATTTATTTTCATAATCTATTAATGTAAGCAACATGTTCATTGCAGACAGATATTTCCCCTGTTATTTTAGCGCTGGAGAACAGGGTCTAGGATTGGCTGCTGCAAACTGGTGCTGATGTGTTGCGAAGGCCACACTGACAGGAGACACTGTATGCCTCTGCTCAGGTTACATCATGTGGCACTGGCCTGAGCGGCACACTGCTTTAGGTTGAAGATGCTGAGGTTCACCATTCCTGTCCCTAAAAATAACTGCAAGCCAGGTGCAGCTCGGCCCACAGTGTTAGATTTCTTTGACAGCACATCCTGAATCCGAAATTCACATTGTAAACATCACGAGTAAATAGACATCCTCTTCTGGACAAATCAGAATAAAATCCTGCTTTACAATAAATAGTTCATCATGTAAACAGTGCAGTGCAGCAAATTGGTTTTGTAATTATTCACAGACAGTGCAGTAGAAGTTGTGCATCTCATCCACTCGGATGTCCTCATAAACGTCAAACAGTAAGGTGCTTTTCCCCTTCTCTAAGCTGAAAATATATATGCATGGAACAATTATGCAAGGCAAGTTCCACCAAATAACACATTTTTGAAAAAAAACTCTAAAAAATTGCGTTTCTCATTTCTCTTATTAGAAATGCTGCCAATTCTTCAAATTTGAAGAAAATCCTTTATTTGTTCTAAAGAATGCAGCTATCAAAAGTATGGAGTCAACATCGAATTTCTATTCATTTTTAGAATTAAAATTAAATGGAAGTGATTCCAAACAGAACGTTCATAGGTTTGTTAAAGAGTTGTGAAGTATACCAATAATGTGATCAGAAATCTCACCATTTTCCTTTGATTGCTAAGGCAGAAGGTGCATATCGGTCTGGGCGCTGCAGTGTTTGCATCGCTATTGCTGCCCTGCATGACAGCTCGATATTTTAAACAGGGTTGTCCGTCCAGACAATCCTCTCCCAGGAGAAGGACGTTTGCCAGATGGGAAATATAACTGGAGGCCAAACGCAAAGTCTCTATCTTCGATAGTTTGCGGTCTGCGGGCTCGGTAGGAATGAGAGTCCTGAGAGCTGTGAATGCCGTGTTTACACTGTGGGTTCTGTCCCGCTCTCTTGCATTCGCTGCTTGCCGTTGTTTGTTAATACTGGTTGAGTGGCTCTTCCTCTTCCTTTTCCCAGTGCTGCCATTCTGGCTATTCTCACTCCCACTTTCAAGTTCCTCGATATCAGAAGCACCGGATTTTGCTATACATGGTTGGAGATTGGCTGTAGACTTCATTGCGCTTCTATGAGGGGGAGAAGCTGGGAATTGGGTCAGAAAGTGCTACCATTTCCAATGTTGGAAGCACCCGGTAGTTCCAAAAGAACAGCTGACAAACTTCAAAGCTCACTTTATCTCCGAGCAGTTCAGCTGGCCATTTTCTGAATGATTACTACAAATAGGCATAACCATGTGCCTCCTGTATAAGGTAAGGAGGTGGAGCTGTTAATCTTACAGGTCATTCAGTTAAAGCTGCAGCAATTCCAAGTTAACGGAAATATTAATTTCATAAATGGGATTGTTTTGATAAACTGCAGTTTACAAATAATTCACCCGTGAAGAGAACACGGTTTTTGAAATCCTGAAATATCGACCTCCTTCGTAGTATTCTCTTATTGTTATGGCCACTATCTTGAGCAGCACAGTGTTAATATGGGAAAGGATTCCCTCTGTGTGTTACTTGTAGAAAAAATATTCAATATACAAAGGAATCCTTCCATATTATTGATGCTGATTATTCAAATCAAAATAATGTACACTCAGATGAAAGAATGAAATAATGCAAAGAAACAGCCAGCTGATTGTATCTTTGAAGGTCAGGTCTCCTTTATAGAACATAGAACATTACAGCACAGTACAGGCCCTTCGGCCCTCGATGTTGTGCCGACCTGTCATACCGATCTGAAGGCCATCTAACCTACACTATTCCATGTACGTCCTTTTGCTTGTCCAATGATGACTTAAATGTACTTAAAGTTGGTGAATCTACTACCGTTGCAGGCAAAGCATTCCATTCCCTTACTACTCTCTGAGTAAAGAAACTACCCCTGACATCTGTCCTATATCTTTCACCCCTCAATTTAAAGCTATGCCCCCTCGTGCTCGCCATCACCATCCTAGGAAAAGGACTCTCCCTATCCACCCTATCTAATTATTAGATAATTCTAATTCTGATTATTTTATATGTCTCAATTAAGTCACATCTCAACCTTCTTCTCTCTAACAAAAACAGCCTCAAGTCCCTCAGCCTTTCCTCGTAAGACCTTCCCTCCATACTAGGCAACATCCTAGTAAATCTCCTCTGCACCCTTTCCAAAGCTTCCACATCCTTCTTATAATGTGGTGACCAGAACTGTACGCAATACTCCAAGTGTGGCCGCACCAGAGTTTTGTACAGCTGCAGCATAACTTCTTGGTTCTGGAACTCGATCCCTCTATTAATAAAAGCTTTAACACTGTATGCCTTCTTAACAGCCCTGTCAACCTGGGTGGCAACTTTCAAGGATCTGTGTACATGGGCACCAAGATCTCTCTGCTCATCTACACTACTAAGAATCTTACCATTAGCCCAGTACTTTGCCTTCTGGTTACTCCTACCAAAGTGCATCACCTCACACTTGTCCGCATTAAACTCCATTTGCCACCTCTCAGCCCAGCTCTGCAGCTTATCTATGTCTCTCTGCAACCTACAGCATCCTTTGTCACTATCCACAACTCCACCAACCTTAGTGTCGTCTGCAAACTTACTAACCCATCCTTCTACGCCCTCATCCAGGTCATTTATAAAAATGACAAACAGCAGTGGACCCAACACTAACCCTTGTGGTACACCACTAGTAACTTAAGTAAGTTAATATTACAGGAAAAATGAAATGGCAATTTTACTGGGATTTTAAACTAGTCTTTGATTCGATCTTGTAATGCCATTCAAATATGAGTCCACAGTAAAGATATTTCACTTTAGTCTGTACAACATCTCTGTCCGATATGAAGGCTACGTGATCCCTATTTGCTTCCCTGCAGGAAAGCACAATAAATTAGAAAGGATTTACATCTTTTTAGGGTGTGCAGCATAGATTCACTAAAATGATACCTGGAAACCAATGATTAAATGACAAGAGGAAAATAGACAAGCTGGGATCGTATCACTTGGAATTTAGAAGATGAAAGGATTCATTGTGGTTTTCAGGATATTAAGGGTAACAGTCAGGGCAGATAGAAATCTTTTCACTGATTGAAGACTGGGGAATGTAATCTATAAGTGTTCAGAGGGATTTTGGGATAATGCACAAGAAGCATAGAAACGGAACAACAGCTACAGCTAGCAATTAGGAAGGCATTCAGGAAAGGTTCAATAGGGTAGACTCTGGGAGTTTGTTTCTCTTGGCCATGAAATCCAGAACCAAATTGCGCAGTGTCAGGATAACAGTTAGTCTGTTGGACTAATATGAGGAGAATTATCTTCACTCAGAGGATGGTGAATGTTTGGAATTATCTATTCCTGAATGTGGTGGATGCTCCATCGTTGAATATATTTAAGACTGAAATGGAAAAGTTTTTGATCTCTCAAGGATATGGGGTCCAAATGGGGAAAATGAAGTTGAAGAAATAGATCAGCTATAATTGTATTCTTTGGTAGAAGAAACATAGGAGTTGCATTGTCTTCATTTGCACATATCTTTTTATGTTCTTAAAAATTTTAGCTGGACATTTTAAGAGTCTTTAAGGAATATGAAGAAAATAACATCCAAAAGGTGAAAATCTCTCCCATGAAAAGGAGTTGACGCTAGAACAATTGTTTATTTAAAGTCCAAAATTGCTAGATTTTTGTTAACCAAAGTGAGGGAAGGATACAGGGCCAATGCTGGTAGCTTGAATTCAGTTTGTTTTGATCTCATTGAATGATGGAACAGGACTAAGGGATTAAAAGTGACATTCACATCACTTAAGAGCCAGGCAATGACCGGCTCAAACAAGAGAGAATCTCACAATCTTTTCTTGACAATCAGTAATAATATTATTTCTGAATCCATTATCATCAATTTCCTGTGACTCAATATTAACCAGAAAGTGGGAGATAGCAAGAATCAGACACTGAACTGAAATTGCTATACGATTGTTACATAGCTACAAAGCAGGTCAGAGTCTGGTCGGCATGCAATAATATCTGTCCACCTTTAACAAAGCACAAGTCAGAAGTGTGATGGTGTACTCTCCAGTTGTCTGAAGTCAAGCCCCAGCAATACTCAAGAAGTTCAACACCATGCAGGACAAAGCAGACTGCTTGATTGGCATTCACTGGGGCGGCTATGTGGCTCAGTGGTTAGCACTGCAGCCTCACAGCGTCAGGGACCCGGGTTTGATTCCAGCCTCGGGTAACTGTCTGTGTAGAGTTTGCACATTCTCCCAGTGTCTGTGTGGGCTTCATCCAGGTACTCTGGTTTCCTCCCACAGTCTAAAGATGTGCAAGCTAGGTGGATTGGCAATGCTAAATTGCCCGTAGTGTGGGTTATAGGGGGGTGCATCTGAGTGGGATGCTCCAAGAGGCGGTGTGGACTTGTTGGGCCGAAGGGCCTGTTTCCACACTGAAGGGAATCTAATTCACTCCCTCCATCAGCGACAGACAGAGTCAGCAGTGTATGCCAGGTGCAAGATGCACTGCAGCAACTCACTAAGGCACTTTGATAAACACCTTTCAAACTGATGACCCTGTTACTAAAAGGTTAAAAACCTGGAATCGTCCTCTTAATAGCAATGTGGGGATATCTATACCAGGTGGACTGCAGCATTCCAACAGTTTGACTCATCACAGCCTTCTCAACTTAATAACGGATGGATAATAAATACTCGTCTGGATTGTGAAGTCCATGTGGTGAATTTAAAGAAAAGGTGCTCTTCTGTTCACTCAGCTTTTGATGAATGTGCCAGTGTTGGCCCTTCAACTTGAGCTGTCTACATTATTTATGTTCCTTTTTAGTGAAGTATCCAATTTCCTTGAAGGGGTGTTAATATTGCACTGTTTTAATAGTACAAATTTTGGTCTATGGCATTTCAAATTTGAATTCAGAGATCCCTTCAGACTGCAGGTACATTAACAAGAATTTATTTTCTTAGGAGCTTTCAATAGGGCTTTTATGGAATGATAGAAATCTAAAGGTCCAAAGTATGCTATAAATAAGTAGTAAAGACATCTTTTGTTTTTAGTTTTAACAAGTACATTCTGCCTTCCTCAACAGCAATTGTTAAGTCAGATACAGCAAGAAACATTAATAAGGAACTGATTACAGATTTAAGATTAAAACTCTAAAAAGTGATTGTAATCCTGCAAGAAACCATTTGTGTTGTGTAAGGGCTTCAGGACCCTGGAATATCTTTGTATAAATGTAACAATATTTCAGAGCCTGGTCTATAATTATCATGTATATCAGCATTTAGTAGCAACGTATGATAAGTAGTGTTATATAAAGACTCAGCCTGAAGATAGTTCCTGATTTTACCTTCTCCTCCACTCAACTTCCTTGAACCTAAACTCATAGTGTGGCATAAAATCGCATGATGAAAGAGTTTGCAAAAGTGTGTAAGAGCTCAAAAACTATTTAATTAATCCACTGGTTTCTACTTCCATTATCTCATGCACAGTGCTTTTTAAACACTGACATTTTGACAACAACTGCAGCCATCTAGCAACCTGCCCACGCCCAGCCTGTGAATTAAATCTTAGCTTTGTTGATGGTTAGGATTTTGCAGTCATGGCTGACTTGATGATGACTTTTGTGAACTTCCAGTAGTTATATAATGTTCGTTCTTGGTATGGATGGCGGGGGCAAGTGTTCATCATTACCTTACGCAGACAGTTGACCATTTAAAAGCAATTTTCAGTTAATTTATTAAGTTATTTAAGAAGCCTCAATTTAGATACAATATATTATTTGATTGAACAAAGAAAGGAAATGTACAATCCATCACAGATGAGAATGTTTTACTGATTCTGAAGCTATTCTGTGGAGTTGTAGAGTTTCAGCTATAATGTGTTACAATTTTTGGGGATAATCTTCTCTGGTAACATTCTTTATTCTTCTCTTGGGCTGATGTCGGGGATCTGAGTTCTGAATAAGGGTCACTGGGCCTGAAACAATGATTCTGCTTTCTCTTCACAAACGCTGTCAGACCTGCTAAGTTTCTGCAGCATTTTCTGTGTTTAATTTTAATGCAGAGGAATTCCCGATCTTGTCCGAAGCAAGTGATGCCTCACTCCCCTGGACCGTCTCTCTCACTCTCTCGCTTCCCACCTACCCCTGTTGATATGATTTATTTTGGAGGTTGTAAATCTATGCTGTGTCGATCATCTGTATGAACAAGAGGAGCAAGAGAGTAATGAGGGAGAGAGTAGATCCACTCAGACAAAGGAAGGAATTTATGTATGGAACCAGAGGAAGTGGGTAAAGTTGCTAATGACTTTTCGCAATCTCTTTGCATTGGTATTTGCCAAGGAGAAGGGAAAGGATGATGATGGTAAGTTTAGAGATGAGTATGTTGATATTCTGGGGCATGTTGATATTAAGGAGGAGGAGGTGTTGGGTGTCTTGAAAACCAACAAGATAGATTCATCACTGGAGCCTGCTGAGATTTTTCCCAAAATACTGAAGGAAACAATGGTGGAGATTGCCAAGGCCTTGACAGAGATCTTTGTTTCCACTTTAGCCACAATAAGGTTCCAGAAGACTGGAGAATAGCCCGTGTTGTTCTTTGTTTAAGAAGGACAACAGGGATAATCCAGGGATAGTGGGTACTGCTGATGCTGGATAATCCCTGATATAACAAGATGTAGAGCTGGATGAACACAGCAGGCCAAGAAGCATCTTAGGAGCAGGAAAGCTGATGTTTCAAGCCTAGACCCTTCTTCAAAACATTTCTGAAGAAGGGTCCAGGCCCAAAACATCAGCCTTCCTGCTCCTCTGATGCTGCTTGGCCTGCTGTGTTCATCCAGCTCTACATCTTGTTATATCAGGGATTATCCAGGGAATTGTGGGCCAGTGAGCCTTACGTCAGTGATAGGAAAATTATTGGAGATGACTCTTAGGGATACAATTTTCTCAAATTTGGAGAAAAATGGACTTATTAGGGATAATCAGTTTTGTCTGGTGTCAGCTTGCCACATAAACTTGATTGAGAATGCGATAAAGATGATTGATGAGAGTACACAAGTTGGTGTAGTCTACACGGACTTTATTAAAGTATTTTACAAGGTTCCTCGTGGTAGGCTGGTCCAATATATTAAATTGCATGGAACCCATGGTGAGTTGGCAAGTTGGATACAAAATTAGCTTGATCACAAAAGACAGAAGTTAGTTGAGGAGGGTTATATTTTCCACTGGAGGTCTGTGACCAGTGGTATTCCACAAGGATGAAAATATAGATGGTCTGATCTGTAAGTTTGTAGATCATATGAAAATTGGTGGAGTTGTAGATGGCGAGGAAAGTTATCAAAGGATACAGCAGGGTATAGATCAGTTGGAAAGTTGGACAGAGAAATGGGAGATGGAATTTAATCTAGAGATGTGTGAGGTGATGCATTTTAGAAGGTCAAATGCAGGAGGAAAGTATACAGTAAATGGCAAGACCCTTATGACAGTTGATATACAGAGGGATCTTGGGGCCCAAGTCCTTGGCTCCCTGAAAGTGGCAACATAAGTGGATAAGGTGGAAAAGAAGGCATACAGGATACTTGCCTTCATCGGACAGAGCATTGAGTGTACAAGTTGGCAATTCATGTTGCAACTGTATAAAACTTTAATTAGGCCACGCTTGGAATATTGTATGCTGTTCTGGTCACTATAGTAAAGGAAGGATGTGGAAGCTTTGGAGAGGGTGCAAAAGTGATTTATCAGCATGTTGCCTGGATTGTTATTAGACATAAGGAGAGGTTGGATAAACTTGGATTGCTTTTGCTAGAGCCTTGGAGGCTAAGGGGCAGTCTGACAGAAAAATGTAAAATTATGAAGGTCATTGTTAGCTAAAATAGTCGGATACTTTTTCCCAGGGTAGAAATATGAAATACTAGGGGACAGGATTTAGAGATAGAAGAGATAAGTTTAAAGGAGAGGTGCAAGGGAAGGTTTTACGCAAGTGGTCATAGGTGTCTGGAATGTGCTGCCAGGGGAAGTAGTATGGTCAAAAGTGAAGAAGGCTATCTAAGATTACAAAGGTATCTCGATCAATGAGGCCAATGGGCTGACAAGTGGCAGATAGAATTTAATTTGGATAAATGTCAGGTGTTGCATTTTGCTAAAGCAAACAAGGGCAGCATTATACAGTTGAGTGTAGGACCTGGGTGGTCTTGTTAAACAGAGGGACCCAGGAGTTCAAGTACATAGTTCTTTGAAATTAGCATCACATGTAGACAGGGTAGTCAGGAAAATGTTTATGTGCACTTGCCTTCATTGCTCAGACCATTGAGTGTAGGAGTTGGGACTTCATGTTGAGGTTGTACAGGATGTTGGTGAGGCAACTTTCGGAGTACTATGTACTCTTCTGGTCACCCTACTATAGGGAGGATATTATTTAATTGGAGACAGTTCAGAAAGGATTTAACAGAATGTTGCTGTGACTAGTGGGTTTGGATTATAAGGAGAGCTGAATGGGCTAGGACTTTTTTCACTGGAGTGTAGGAGGTTGAGGGGTGACCTTGTAGAAGTTTATAAAAGCATGAAGTGTATAGATAAGGTGATAGCAAAGGTATTTCCTCAGAATGGTGTAGTTCAAAACGAGGGGGCATATTTTTATAGTGACCGGAGAAAGATTTAAAAGGGACCTGAAGGGCAACATTTTCACACAGAAGCTGGCTCATATGCAGAATAAATTCCGGACAAAGTGGTAGATGCAAGTACAGTTCAAAATTTAAAATATGTTTGGACAGATATATGAATAAGAATGGTTTAGCGGGATATGGACCAAATGCAGACAAGTGGGATTAGTTTAGAGTCACAGAGTTATACAGCTTAGAAACAGACCCTTCAATCTAACTCATCTGCGCTGAGCAGAAAGCCTAACCTAGTCCCCTTTACCAGCTTTTGGTCCATATCCCTCTAAACCCTTCTGATACATGTATTCATCCAGATGCCTTTTAAATGGCACCTCCAGCACCTCCTCTGGCAGCTCATTATATTCACACACCACCCTCCACATGAAAATGTTACCCCTGACTTTTTAATCTTTCCCCTCTCACATTAAACTTGTGCCCCCCTACCTGGGAGAAAGACCCTGGCTGCTATTCACTCTATCCATGCCCTTCATGACTTTATAAACCTCTATAAGGGCATGCACCCACCCCCACCCCAGACTCTGATGCTACAGAGAAAAAAAGTGCCAGCCAAGTCAGCCTCTTCCTACAGTTCAAACCTGCTTAATTTGGGAAACTTGGTTAGCATGGATGGGTTGGACTGAAAGGTCTGTTTCTGTGCTGCACTTATCTATGAATTTGTAGGTAGATACTTTAGAAAAATTCAAGAAGCATTTAGACAGACATGAACAGGCAGGGAATAAAAGGATATGCACCATGTGCAGGCAGATGGGCTTAGTTTGGAATGGCATCATAGAAAATTGAGGTGCCTTTAAAACTGCATTTGTCTAGTATTTAACGTGTATCATGAGGTTTAACTTAACTGTTGTTGCAGCTCTAGACATGGTTGGCCTGTTCCTGTGCTGTTACTATTCTATGTTCTCTAATCCCTTTGGCAAATCACCATGGGTAACTACTCATGAAGCCAGTATGACCATTGTCCCTCTGAAGTTTAGTTTATCATTCTTTCCAAAAGCAAAAATGTCTTATTTTCCTAAATGATACCTTGATAATGGGCACTGCATATCACCGGATAAATTGTTTATACTAATTCAATTGTGCACCATGATCTCGATGAATCTTGTGATCTCTTTTGTTTCCACATGCTAGAAATCGGGAAAGCTAGCTAGCACAGTAACAACAGTTAAGTTAAACCTCATGATACACATTGAATACCAGACAAATGCAGTTTTAAAGACACCTCAATTTTCAATACTAGTTCTCAGGAGTAGGAACCCTTCCACCCATTCCTTCCCACTGAATCTCAAAATGTTGTGGTGAATTTTAGCAACTCTGTTGTCTCTCCAGTTGAAAGGAGCTAGTACAACATGGTATAGCTTCATGTAACACTATACAGTGTACATTCTCATTGAATCATCACTATTTTATCAAAAGCTGGAATGAGAATATCTCCAGAATCTCTTGTGGATTGACTCTTACTATTTCCGAACTTGTGTATTCTTTAAAGTCTGACCCACAGAGGTATTATATTCAAAAGCAAACTATTATAATTTTTAAAAGACCAACATAAGCTAATGGGACTTTTAAGGAAAGGTCGCAGAACAGTACATGCATGCTTGTGAGTGAGCAGTGCAGGTGTATTTATTAACCATGCATGCAGTCACTTGCTTGATTCCAATATACCATGTTTAGCCCATGTTAAAAATATCCGCCTACATTTATAACACTTGTAGTGGATATAGGGTTACTTCAGCATTGGACATTGTGATGTGGCAGCACTTCACTTCAATGAAAGCCACAAAAGTTTAAGATAAATGTTTTATCTTGAGATCTAATAAGTAGACAAATTTTAACTTCCAAGAATTTAAAGTAAACATGTACATATCAAAAAAAAACTGCAAATATTTAGAGAACTAATTTCAGTGAGTATGAATCCCTCTTGGTGTATTCATCTAACTGCTATTTTGATCTGTGGCAACAGCAATTATAAGCTGAGCAATCAAGCTTGAATTTTCCCATCCAAATAATAATAGCATTGGAGAAAGGGGAATGTTAAATGACACTGAGAACCTGTGGCATTAAACAAGCTTAGAGTTAACAAAGTGGATAAACAGCAGGCCAAGCAGCATCTTAGGGGCAGAAAAGCTGATGTTTCAGCCTAGATCCTTCATCAAAAATGGGGGAGGGGTGAAATAAATAGGGGGAGAGGGGGAGGTGGATTGAAGATGGATAGAGGAGAAGATAGGTGGAGAGGAGACAGACAAGTTAAAAAGGCAGGGAGGTGAGTGTCGGTGGGGAGGTAAGGAGGGGATAGGTCAGTCCAGGGAGGATGGACAGGCCAAGGGGGTGGGATGAGGTTAGTCGGTAGGAAATGGAGGTGCGGCTTGAGGTGGGAGAAGTGGATAGCTGAGAGGAGGAACAGGTTAGGAAGGCGGGGACGAGCTGAGCTGGTTTTGGGATGCAGTAGGAGGAGGGGAGATTTTGAAGCTTGTGAAATCCACATTGTTGCCATTGGGCTGCAGGGTCCCCAAGGGGAATATGAGTTGCTGTTCCTGCAACCTTCGGGTGGCATCGTCGTAGTACTGCAGGAGGCCCAGGATGGACATGTCGTCTGAGGAACGGGAGGGGGAGTTGAAATGGTTTGTGACTGGGAGGTGCAGTTGTATATTGTGAAACAAGCGGAGGTGTTCTGCAAAGCAGTCTCCAAGCCTCCGCTTGGTTTCACCAGTGTAGTGGAGGCCACACCGGGTATAGTGGATGCAGTATGCCACATTGGCAGATTTGCAGGTGAGCATTTGCTTGATTTGGAAAGTCCTCTTGGGGCCTGGGATGGGGGTGAGGGAGGAGGTATAGGGGCAGGTGTAGCACTTCCTGCCGTTGCAGGGGAAAGTGCCAGGTGTGGTGGGGCTGGAGGGGACTGTGGAGCGGACAAGGGAGTCACGGAGAGAGTGGTCTCTCTGGAAAGCAGACAAGGGTGGGGAGGAAAAAATATCTTTGGTGGTGGGATCGGAGTGCAGATGGCGGAAGTGTCAGAGGATGATGCATTGGATCTAGAGGTTGGTGAGGTGGTATGTGAGGACGAGGGGGATTCTCTTTTGGTGGTTATTGCGGGGACAGGGTGCGAGGGATGAGTTGCGGGATAGGCGGGAGACACAGTCGAGGGCATTCTCTTATAGGGGGGTGTTGCGGTCCTTGAAAAATGAGGACATCTGAGATGTACGGGAGTGGAATGCTCATCCTGGGAGCAGATGTGGCGGAGACGAATGAATTGGGAATAGGGGATGGCATTTTTGCAGGAAGGTGGGTGGGAGGAGGTGTATTCTAGGTAGCTGTGGGAGCTGGTGGGCTGGAAATGGAAATTGGTTTCTAAGTGGTTGCCTGAGATGGAGACAGAGGGGTCCAGGAAGGTGTGGGAGGTGTTAGAGATTGTCGAGGTGAACTTGAGGTTGGGATGGAAGGTGTTGGTGAAGTGGATGAACTGTTGGAGTTTCTTGTGGGAGCCGATATGGTCAGCAATGTAACGGAGGAAGAGGTGGGGTTTAGGGCCAGTGTAGGTATGGAAGAGGGATTGTCCACGTAACTTACAAAGAGGCAGGCATAGCTTGGGCCCATGCGGGTACCCATGGCCACCCCCTTTGTCTGTAGGAAGTGGGAGGAATCAAAAGAGAAGTTGTTGAGGGTGAGGACAAGGTAGGCTAAGCAGATGAGGGTGTCAGTGGAGGGGAACTGGTCGGGCCTGCGGGACAGGAAGAAGCAGAGAGCCTTTAGCCCATGTGCATGGGGAATGTAGGTGTATAATGACTGCATGGCCATAGTAAATATGAGTTGTTGGGGACCGGGAACTTGGAAGTTCTGAAGGAGGTGGAGGGTGTGGGTGGTGTCACAGACATAGGTAAGGAGTTCCTGGACCAAGTGGGAGAAAATGGAGTTCAGATAGGTGGAGATGAGTTCAATGGGGCAGGAGCAGGTGGAGACAATGGGTCAACCAGGCTTTCCATCTTCCTATGTTTTCATATCTTCATACCAATTGTTGAAGCCCAAATGAGATTCTGTTTTCTCCATCTATTCAAAAAAGATAGTCACATGTTACAGCCATTCATGGTTTCCGTCCTCACAATTACAGAATATCCTCAACATTTTTTTATGGTTGTAACTTAAAGCTCACATGATATATCTCCAAAACTTTAATTTCATTCACTGACAACTATTAATGCTTCGTCACTGGACTATCACTGTAGCTGACAGTTTTTCTACTTACCAGCTTTTTGGGATTTCCCATGGTTCGTCCATTTTATGAATGGAGATATATGCAGATAAAGTTCTTACCTCCATTAATTATATATTGTTGTAAAGCGAGGGGTGAAAGTGAAGGGTAAGAAATTATACTTGATTGTCTGAGCTGGTATACACAACTAGATAGATCAACTGCAAACCCCTGGCTGCAGCATTTCATGTTATTTTTTGGCAAGTCGTCATACACATGTATTTGCATTCTTTGTCATTACACAGGTTTGTGAAATTGTTTTAAACTTTTTTATTACAAATCTCCCATCCTTTGCAATTTCATGAAACCTTTAATTGCTCCTTATTAATCCAATCCATGTCCCTATTTTCCCTGGCAGCCCTGTGGTTAATGATCACATTGAGACTTTTCTCCCTCTCCCACTGTTTCTGTCATTTGCATTGGGTCTGTATGAATGCTTCTCACTTCCCCTGCAACCCCTTGCCCCAGTTCATGGAAGCCTTACCTCCATTAGTACTGAACCGAGGCCCTGAATGCTCTCAGGTGCTTATAAAAGATCATATGGCTCCATAATTCCCAGTGCATGGCCAACATCTATCTCAAACACGGAAACACAGGTCGTTACTACATTGCCTTTTTTGAGAGCTTGATATGTGCCCATGGACTGTCATGACTCCTACATTAAAGCAAAAGCAATGTTTCAAAAGTACTTCATTAGTGGTAAAGCACTTTGTGATATCCAGTAGCCTTGAAAGCTTCTACATAAATAGGAGTTTTTAATTATTTATTTCTTACATCTTCTGGTTGCAAGATCTGGGCAGACAGAAATAAAAGGCCCCAACTACTGGTGGTGCTTCCCTCACTCTACTCTGAAGATGCAGGTCTGGTTTCAAGTGGAGGCAGAATTTTATGTCCACTTCTTTGGTGAAGTGCAGATGCATAGCTCTTGCCGTACGTAAAAAATTAGTGAAGTGCTCCTGAAAGCCTTGGGGTGGATAAAGCCTTTAGCTGAGATTCCTTCACATCCTCCGCCTTCTGCAGTGAGCCACTTGTATTCTTAGTTGCCTTCGCACTGCTCATGCTGCAGCCTAAAGTGTTTGTTACTCCCGTGTTGGGGAGGAAATGGGGCACCCAGATCCCTTAGAGAAACAGGCAATGCCTTTTCCATACATGCTATTAGTTCCTGCATGTGCCACCTACTCCTCCAAACACCCAGAGCTTCACAACCCTAGAATTATTGGCACTAACTAATTGGACTAACTAACCTGCAAATAATTGATTAACTCTTCAAATAACCTTGGGCCGGTGGAGGGGGTTGCAGGGTGGTGGGTAGTTGCTGTGGGTAAGGCAATGTATGTTAAGCTATAGGGTTTAAGACAGGCTAACAACTAAACTTACAAGGTTACAAACCTGATAGCAAATAATATTTCAACCAATCACCCCACTAATAGTTCTGGCACAATATGTAACAGTTAGCAGCACTAATTCCCCAGTAAAAAGACGTTCATTGCAAGCCGTGAGGAAGTGGACAGAGTCCCCTTGAATACTGTCTACCTACTAAGCAGGAACCAACCAGCTCAATTTTGTGTTCTATGTCTGTAAGTTAAAAGGGTTGGTGAGTGGAGGCATAACTTGCTGGGTAGGGATGTTTACATGGTGACCTAGCTGGAACAAAAGTCTCTCTTTATTCTGTTCTGAGGAAGAGTCACCAGACCGGAAACATTAACTCTGATTTTTCTTCACAGATGCTGCTGGACCTGCTGGGCTTTTCCAGCAAGCTCTGTTTTTGTTCCTGATTTATAGCACCTGCAGTTCTTTTGGCTTTTGTTTTTAGAACAGAAGTCTGCCTTTATTTACAAAAAAAGCTTCCTTTGCTGAGCTTTTGCTTCCAAATGGTAAAATATAAAATCATTAAAAATTGACACAGGGCACACAACAAGAATGTTAGTTTATGACATCGTGGGGTTACTAAAGTGATCTTTGGTCTGCCTCCCTTTATTCTGTTACTCTATTTTTGTTTTCCTAATCCATTGCATTAAGAAGAATCAACGTTATTTCCTTCCAATGTTAATTGGAGATGTTTCTTGTGTTCATTCAAGTAGCAGAGCTAGTGCCTGGATTAGCTTGATGCTTGGAATTCCATCCTGCTGCACATGTTCGATCTCTTTGCATTAACAGATGGCCATCATTGACTGCTGAATGTATATTGAGAGTAGAAAACTTCAATTCATTTCTGTCAGCCTTCTGATAACATTTCAAAGTCTTGTTCTTTGTATTGGTGACTATGGATAGCTCTTTAGATTGCAGGAATAACTTTCTTTCCTATTTCCTTTCTGCGATCCTATAAGGAATGAATAAATGGAGAAAATTTTGGGGGTTCAAATACACAGGACATTATATTCAGCGACTGCTAAAGGTCCTCTTGAGCTGGGTAGAAAGCACACACACTCCTTACAAGATGGAGATCGTAAGAATTGCTGATGCAGGAGTCTGAGATAACACAGTATGGAGCTGGGGGAACGCAGCAGGCCCAGAAGCATCAGAGGAGCAGGAAAGCTGTCATTTTGGGTTGGGACTCTGAAGAAGCCTGCTGTGTTCCTCCAGCTCCACACTGTGATACCTTACAAGATGGAAGTGCCCTACTATTCACATGGTTAAATTTTGGTTATATTTTGTGTTCCTGCCTTGAAACAGAGATAAGTTCAAAGTTAAGGCAGTGTAGAGAAAAAGAAGTTGTAAAAAAGAGAATAAAATGTGAGGCTGGATGACCTCCGGATACAACGCATGATCCTCCGACAGTTCCGCCATCGACAATCCGAACCCACCACCCAAGACATTTTTCCATCCCCACCCTTGTCTGCTTTCCAGAGAGACCACTCTCTCCGTGACTCCCTTGTTCGCTCCACACTGCCCTCCAACCCCACCACACCCAGCACCTTCCCGTGCAACCGCAGGAAATGCTACATTTTCCCCCACACCACCTCCCTCACCCCTATCCCAGGCCCCAAGATGACTTTCAATATTAAGCAGAGGTTCACCTGCACATCTGCCAACGTGGTATACTGCATCCATTGTACCCGGTGTGGCTTCCTCTACATTGGGGAAACCAAGCGGAGGCTTGGGGACCGCTTTGCAGAACACCTCCGCTCGGTTCACAATAAACAACTGCACCTCCCAGTCACAAACCATTTCCACTCCCCCTCCCATTCTTTAGATGACAAGTCCATCATGGGCCTCCTGCAGTGCCACAATGATGCCACCCGAAGGTTGCAGGAACAGCAACTCATATTCCGCTTGGGAACCCTGCAGCCCAATGGTATCAATGTGGAATTGACCAGCTTCAAAATCTCCCCTTCCCCCACCGCATCCCAAAACCAGCCCAGTTCGTCCCCTCCCCCCACTGCACCACACAACCAGCCCAGCTCTTCCCCTCCACCCAAGGCATCCCAAAACCAGTCCAACCTGTCTCTGCTTCCCTAACCTGTTCTTCCTCTCACCTATCCCTTCCTCCCACCCCAAGCCGCACCTCCATCTCCTATCTACTAACCTCATCCCACCTCCTTGACCTGTCCGTCTTCCCTGGACTGAGCTATCCCCTCCCTACCTCTCCACCTATACTCTCCTCTCCACCTATCTTTTTTTCTCTCCATCTTCGGTCCGCCTCCCCCTCTCTCCCTATTTATTCCAGAACCCTCACCCCATCCCCCTCTCTAGACCTGAAACGTCAGCTTTTGTGCTCCTGAGATGCTGCTTGGCCTGCTGTGTTCATCCAGCCTCACATTGTATTATCTTGGATTCTCCAGCATTTGCAGTTCCCATTATCACTTGTAAAAAAGAGAGGTGACTTATTTCTGAACATTTTTATTCTTTGCTGCATATTGTGAAAATGGAATGTTGACATACCCTGACCATAATGTCAATTTACATAGTTAGTTTTTTTTGTTAGTTAACCATGGTTATGATAAGGAGATGCAAAAATGGGGTGTAAGGATTTTGAATAGTCAAAGAGGAGGCTGGATGTACAAAGCAAGCCAAGCAGCATCTGGAAGAATGGAGAAGTCAATCTTTCGGGTATTACTCTTCTTCAGGACTACCTATTTTTCCAGCTTCCTATTTGTTTTAAGAAGTCTTAGATTCAAGCGTTCTCCCCATTTCAGAAGTTAAATTAAAAGACCTATAGCTACCTGACTTTGGTCTATCTCCTTTTTTAAACAGTGACATCACATTTGCTGTTTTTCAATCTGCTGGAACTGCCCTAGATTCCAGCAAATTACCACGAGCGAATTTGCCATTTCCTCTGCCATTTCTTTTAGTACCCTGGGATGCATTTCATCAAGGCCAGGAGACTTGTTTACCTTTAGCCCCATCAACTTGGCTGACACTATGTTTGAGTGATAATGGTTATTCCTAGGTCCTCTCCTGCCATAGCCTCCTTGTCATCAATTATTAGCAAGTTATTTGTGTCTTCCATTGCAAAGACCAACACAAAATATCGGTTCGACACCTTGACCATTTCCTCATTTCCCATTATCAAATCTCCCTTCTTGTCCTCTAAATAACCAATGTCTATCTTAACCACTCATTTTTGTTTTTTCTATTTGCAGAAACATTTGTTAATTGCTTTTATATTCTGTGCTAGTTTACTCTTATAATCTATTACCTTTTTTATAGCTTTTTGTGGCTTTCTGTTGATCTTTAAAGTTTTAGCAATCCTCTAGCTTCCCACCAATCTTTGCCAATCTGTATACATTAGCTTTCAATTTAATACCCTCCTTTATTTCCTTGGTTATCCATGCCTGATTATCCCTTTTCCTACAGTCCTTCCTTTTCACTGGTATTTACTTTGCTGAGCACTGTGAAAAATTGTTTTCCTCAATTGTCCCACCACATAATCTTTGCTCCCAGTCTACCTTACCCAAATCCTCCCTTATCCCATTGTAGTCTCCTTTGTTTAAGCGCAATTGGTGTGTAATTTCAATTCAGCCATACTGTGATTGCTCCTTCTGAGAGGATCTCTAACTATGAGATCTTTAAATATTCACGTCTCACTACATAGGGCCAGATTTAGAATAACTTGCTCCCTCAGAGGCTCCCTTACATGCTGCTCAAGGAAATTGTGATGGATACATTCTATAAACTCCTCCTCAAGGCTGCCTTGACTGATTTTGTTTTACCAATCAATATGTAAAATAAAACTCCCAAGATGATTGCTGTAACATTTTTGCATGCATCACTTAGATAGAGAGAGAGAGATGTACAGCATGAAAACAAACACTTTGGTCCAACTCATCCATGCCAACCACATATCCAAAATCAATGTCAGCTCATTCGCCAGCATTTGACCCATATGCCTCGAAACTCTTCCTATTCATATTCCCATCCAGATGCTTTTTAAATATTATGTTTGTACCAGCCTCTACCACTTTTCCTGGCAGTTCATTCCATATATGCACCACCCTCTGCATGAAAAAGTCACCCCTTAGGTCTCTTAAATCTTTCCCCTCTCGCCTTAAACCTATGCTCTCTAGTTTTGGACCCCCCTGCCCTGGGAAATAGTCTTGACTATTCACCCCATCTAAGTCTCTCATGATTTTCTAAACTTCCAAAAGGTCACCTGTCAGCCTCCTGTGCTCCAGGAAAAATAGCCCCAGCCTATTTAGTTTCTCCCAATAGCTCAAATGCACCAACCCTGGTAACATCATTTTAAATTTTCGCTGAACCCTTTCAAGTTTATTTCTTTGTTTATTGCCAACGCCACCATGATATTATTATTTGGTGGTCAATAACTTACACCTATCATTGACATTTTCCCCTTACTATTTCTAATTTCCACCCACATTGATTCAACTTTTTCCTCCATGGAACCTGTTTCTGCTCTCATTACCACCCTGATATCATCCTTCAATATAAGAGCTCCACCACCTCCTTTTCCTTCCTGTCTGTCGCTCTGAGTAGTCTGATACCCCTGGATATTTAATTCACAGTATGGCCACCCTCCAACCATGTCTCTGTAATCGTCATTGAATCATACCCATTCATGATAATTTGTGCTGTTAATTCATTATTTTGTTTTGAACGCTACGAACATTCAGGTAAAGTGCCCTTAAGCTAGTTTGTATACCTTCTTTTTGAATCCTAACACTTCTACTCGAAGAACCTTTGTTTTTAAACATTCTTTTTCAGCCACTGCCTGGTTTCCACTCATCTTAGTGTTACACTGTTCAGCCGCTGCTTGCTTTTTATTTACTGATTCTCTTTTTCCTTCAGCTCTCATCTACTCTAGGTAATGCAGAGGCTCTGCTTAGGTTCCCGTCCCCTGCCAAACTAGTTTAAAGATCACCCTACAGTGCTGGCAAAACCACCCGTTGGCTGGACTTTCCCTCTTTACATTTAACAATGTGACATGGATGGGGTGCATCCATTATGTTTTAAAATACAAGTCTTGGTCAGAATATGAGCCCCTGTCCAAGGCAGGTAAGAGCTTTTGAGATTCTAAAGTGTGATCATGTCTTTCTGATCCTGAAGGTATCTTAACTTGCAACAACAAAGATGCTGATTGGCTGGGGTCTCCACAAACAGTGTTAGGCCTACACATCCTTGGAAAATACAGGGAAATTTACCACAGCCCATCCATCTAACCTGCACATCTTCAAACTGTGGGAGGACCCATACTGGTAGTCACCTGAGGCTGGAATTGAACCAGGGTCCCTAGGTCTGTGAGGCAGCCATACTAACCATTCTGCCACCATGACATAACCTCCCATACTCTCTGACCTCATTCCCTTCTATATGCTTGACTGTGTTCTATTCCAGAAAGTTGGTTGAATGAAAGATAGAACCTGAGCCAATCTTTACATGCCATTATATTTGTTGATAGAGTTAAGCATTGCAAACGTATACTTTGGAATCTACCAAAAATGGTTATTTGTTTATGTCCACTTAATTTTCACCGCTTGCATTATGGCTTGAAATCCTGCAACAGTAAATATAAGGGCTATCTTGTGTTATTTTTATTCTTCGTATAGATCAGACTCTCTCCTATACTGACTGCCAGTACCTGCTGCAGCTAGACTACACCTTCCTGTTTCAAATTGTAGGCTGTCTTTTAGTAGTGCAAGCTACTTCTAGTTGGTCCTGGCATTACATGAACTTGGGTCATCTGCTGAGGTATGCAAATACTTAGTAGTATGCTTAAGCCAGAATAATTTAAAATTGCAAGCAGCATAAAATTTGTGTGTGGCCTGCATTACTCGGAATGGACTTGTGACACTCATGTCACCAATCCCATGCCCATTTTTGATGGCACTCAAATTTTTGCTCCTTCAATTTTGTGTTAACATTTTGATTTTGTTGCATAATGCTTCAGAAGTAAATTCACAGCCTCAAATTAAACACTGAAGTGGGTAAACGCATGCTGAGTGAAATAGAAGCTATGAAATATAATGTTTAAAAGTAAATTGTATGTGGCTGTCTTAGAAGCAGGAGCATGCAATATATTCCCTCATTTTGAAAGTGTGATCCAGGAGTGGATGTTTAATCTTTCCCCTATTCGGCTGCGTTTGTAAGGTTAAATGGCCTGACTTCATTGGTGAGCTACTGTCATGGAGTTGAAATTCTCTGTGGGTGGTGGCAAGAAATAAGTGGATCAAATTGGCTATCTGTTATTGTCCTTGAAGGATAACCAGCTTCATTGACTTCAGTAGATCTGCACATCAAGTGAGGCGTATAACAGGCAGAAGCTGAATACCACCCCCCCCCCCGCATTAGGTCTATTATTTAAGATTAATTTTTACTTGCTTGTTGTTTAAAACAAAAGGATTGAAGTTGAACTCCCTTTCTCATTGTAATCAAAATTACAATTGTAAAACTGCCAATAGCTGGAGCAAGATGAACAGCTAAAATAAATAGGATTGCAGTGCACCCCAACTGCTCGCTTCCTTTTCAGTGCTGTTTTTCCTGTTCTGATATAAATCTGCCTTAAATTATAGGAATACGGTCTCCTAGTCTTCCCTTCAAAAAGCAACAGTTTCGTAAGCTGGTGCTCTGCTTTTCAGTTAATACAGTCCCAAGATAATGAGAACTCATTTATTTTCACTTCAAGAGTAATAAAAGGTTTATTTGATCAGCCCTTGGGATGCTTGCAATGACTTGTAAAGCACTGAATTATAAGGAGTCCATTCAGAGGAGCATAGGGAACATTGAAATATGTTTTCGTAATACCCCCTTGTCTGTAGAGTGAACTCTGGCTTTCCACACAAACGCTTTAGTTTTGAGGAAATGTTGATATCCTTCAGGTCATACAATAGGAAACCACAATTGGCAGCCCAAAAGACATTTTGAAAATCTCACATGCTTTTAAAAGTGACATGTTACATCTACTATTGTGTTAACTCCATTTTCAACCTAGACCATGGCTATTAAATTATCATGGAAAATTGTTTTTATGTGTATTACAGCAATCAAACAATTATTGTTCGCATGTACCTACTGACAGAATATTGTTTTTTTAATACCACAAGATGGCAGTAAAGGCAGGCTGTTTAAAAGAGTTGTTGCATTAGTTAATTCTTGTAGATCATTAATCATGAAAACCTTGGTTTACAACAATCATTGATTTTCGTTTCTTTTCTGAACATTATACATACAATGCGTCAAAAGAGATATTCCTGATGAACATCTCCTCTCCTGGGTGAGTGATTCCGAACATTCAAACCAATTCCGTGTACAAAATTGCCGAATACAATTACGAGAACACATGTAAAGTAAATTGAATTATATATGTGATATTCCATTAATTAAACTGAGCAGTAATCGTCGATAGTCCTTTTGCAAAAATAGATGTGAATTCTGGAAGGTTTTATATGAGTAATCTGAACATATGCTGAAAAAATGCACCCACTTCAGCAGAATTGATAGAAGAAACAATGAATTAAGGCACTGGTTGCAACTTTTTAAATATTTCAAATATTTGGAAATAAGCCTAGAACTAATTCTTCTTGATTTGACATATGTGAAGAAAAATAAAGAATTATAAAAAAGCCCTAATTTCTAATCCCTAAGTTTCTGTATTCAATGAGCAGCAATCACACTGAGCAAGGTCTAGCTTTGTCATTTATCAGCTGTATTTGGACTTTACTGCAGTGCAGGCTTTTAAAAAAAGGTCTATTCCCCATTTGATTAATGTTTAGCTACAGAAATATTTTACATATTTTAAATTTAATTTTAAAGGAGCCTAAAGCTAAATCATGAATGATATTCCTTTATAACAAAATACTGTGGATGCTGGAAATATGAAATAAACCAGTCATTTCTGGTAAAAACTCTGCAGGTCCGGCAGCATAAATGGCTGAAAATGCAGAATTAACTTTTCAAGTCCAAGATGTCTTCTTTGGAATTGTTGACTGTCCAACTTCTGACTCCATCTTCTCATTGTTCAATTTTCCTTCTTTTCAGTTCAGACCTCTGTTTAAGAGCAAACTGTCAAGATTCTGTGCATTTCACTTCTTTTCTTCCAACAATTTGGGTGAGCCCCACTTCCAGTCCTCACAAGATTTGTATCTCTCCCCTTACCACTCCTCCGTTAAGACCCATTTCTTTGATTTAACTTTTGATCCATCACCACCATTCCGTTGGCAGATAATATATTTTCCTCAAGCCTCTGGGCTTTGAGTATATCTAATGATTTGTTATAAATGCAAATAATTCTCACTGATGTTCAAACAGCCCCATTATATCCCATTCTACTCAACCCAACAAAAGCTGAAGCCCCGTCCACCCACCAGCCCTACTGTTTTCATTCCATGTTTTGGTAGCTCAAAATGAAAAAAAACAAAACTCTCTGCTCAACGATATCTGAAAGCTAATTTTGATGTAGTCTGAGGACTATTTATGAAGTTGTTTACAAAGTGATACCGAGGTGTCATGTTTACCCAAGACACACTCTGTGGAAGAGCAGGTGGAAATTGCAAAGGCAATGGCAATTTTAATCTTTTCCGGATTCTGGAGTGGAATAATTGGAGAATTGCAGATTCTACACCTTTGTTCAAAAATGGTTAAAAAGATAGACTCTAGTTGTTACAGACCTGTAAGTTTAAGTTTGGTGGTGAAGAAACTTCTAAAAACAAACAGGAGATTGGAAAAACACAGCAAGTAGGGCAGCATCTGGAGGAAGATAAATCATTGTTACAGGTAATACCCTTCTCTAGGAAGTCCTGAATCAGAATCCTGATTTCTCTTCCTCCAGATGCTGCATGGCTTGCAGTATTTTTCCAGCTTTCTGTTTGTCTACCTCGGGTCCCAGCATCTGCAGTTTTCTTTTTGTTTCTAGAAACAAATCTCTGGTTTGTGAATTAATAGTCATATAGAAAACTATAGATTGATTCAGAGGAGTCAGCATGAATTTGTAAGGGAAAAATTGAGTGTAATTAACTTGCTGGAGCTTTTCGAAGAGGTAGCAGGTAGTGTCGATGAGGGAGACAGCATTGATGTGATGTACATGGGACAACAAAGAAGGCACTTCATGCACTACAACTCAAAGGACTTTTGAGAAAAATTATGGGCCACGAAATAAAAAGTGCAGTAGCAACATGAGTATAAAGCTGGCTGGGGAATAGGAAATAGGAAGTAATGGTTAATAGATATTTTTCAGACTAGCAGAAGATTTATTATGGAATTCCTAAGTCACTTGCATTGGGATCCTTGCATTTCCTTGTATATTTAAATGGTCAGTTTCTTGAAAATGCAGGGTACAGTTTCAAAGTTTATACATTACACTAAACTTGGGAGAACTGTAATCTGTGAGGAGGACAGTGTGGAATGTCAAAAGGACATTGACACATTGGTGGAGCAGGTGCCTCCCTGAAATGAGATCCCCTAAGCAATTGCCCCTGACTGGAATGAGGCTTGCTGACACTTCTGGCAAATTCCTGTGTCTGTAATGAATGACTTGGTAAGACAGTAATACTCTGAGCCTGGTATCTCTGGGTGATGGGGCAATATGCAAAAAGGCAACACATCGTAGAGATGCTGCAAGTATCTGGGTAGGCTCAGTGTTAGTGAGTACCATGACGGTAAGCAAAGAGCCCAGTGATATAGCCTGGCTCAGTCCAGGAGCTGGGTGCTCGTCCCTGAGCACACAGGGTCCTTGCTGCAACATCACAATGATAGTGCTAGTGTCTTCAAAGGTCCAGCATTGAAGCGCAGAAATGTCCTGTAAGTGTCTAAAACAGAAATTGCTGCGAAAATCTCATAAGGTCTGGCGATATCTGAGGTGAGAGGGAGCACAGTAAATGTCTTAGGCCCAGTGAGCCTTATTCAGAGTCTGCAAGTGTTAAAACCTGTCCGGTAAATGATTGGAAATATAATGCCATGAGCATTCTTAGAGGCTAGCAGATGTCTGATGCCAATTTCCATGGATCTGGGGTATGTGGGGCTAGTGCCCATAGAATGCATCTGAAGCCAGGTGTACAAAATGGATGTATTTTGGAGAAAGAAGTGAGTTGAGTATATCTCTACCTGCTCTGGTTTCCATATCGAATTTTCCCAATGTCTAGCCAAAATGGTGAATTTGGTAAGATTTCAACCTGTGCAGAGTTGGGCTGTTAAGAAGATACTTAACAAGCAATAAGGAGGGTCATTTGGGAATTTGCAGGAGGCTAGTGAGAATACTGCCACAACTCTCAGTAAAAGTGATCACAATGCAACAAGATGATCTTGATCTTGAACAGCTGGCACACCAGCAAGTTGCAGGCAGACCAAAGAGCGCCTTTCACCGCATTGATGGTCCTCCAGGCGCAGTTGATGTTGGTCTTGGTGTGGGTCCCGGGAAACAGCCCGTAGAGCACGGAGTCCCGTGTCACGGAGCTGCTCGCGACGAACCTTGACAAATACCACTGCATCCCCCTCCAGACCTCCTGCGCATAGGCACAATCCAGAAGGAGGTGATCGACAGTCTCATCCCCACCCCGCAGCCGTCTTGAGGGCAGCGTGCGTTGGCGCAGAGATTCCCGGCGTGCATAAAGGATCTCACTGGCAGAGCCCCTCTCACCACCAGCCAAGCAATGTCCTTGTGCTTGTTTGAAAGTTCTGGTGAGGAGGCATTCTGCCAAACGACTTTAGCAGTCTGCGTGGGGAACCACACGATGGGATCCACCCTCTCCTTTTCCCGAAGGGTCTCGAGGATACTATGTGCTGACTACTGCCTGACGGCCTTGTGGTCAAATGTGTTTCCTTTCAAAAATTTCTCCACGAAGGACAGGTGGTACGGGACGGTCCAACTACTTGGAGCGTTCCGCGGCAACAAGGCCAGGCCCATCCTTCGCAACACCGGGAACAGGTAGAACCTCAGTAAGTAGTGACACTTGGTGTTTGCGTACTGAGGATCTACGCACAGCTTGATGCAGCCGCACACAAAAGTAGCCATCAGGGCGTGGGTGGCGTTCGGTAGGCCCTTTCCCCCATTCCCCAGGTCTTTGTACATGTTGTCCCTGCAGACCCGGTCCATCCTCGACCCCCAAATGAAGTGGAGGATGGCCCGGGTGACCGCAGCGGCTCAGGTCCAGGGAATAGGCCAGGCCTACACCACATACAACAGTACCGAAAGCCCCTCGCACCTGACAACCAGGATGGAGAGGGACCGGAGCGTCCACCTTCCCAGCTTCTGCTTCAGTTTGGTGATATGCTCCTCCCAAGTCTTAGTGCACGCCACAACTCCACCGAACCAAACACCCAGCACCTTCAGGTAGTCTGTCCTGACGGTGAAGGGGATGAAGGAGCGGTCGTCCCAGTTCATGTAGAACATGACCTCGCTCTTACCCCTATTGACTTTGGCACCCGAGGCCAGTTCATACTGGCCGCAGATGTCCAACAGCCTACTCACCGACCGACGATCGGTGCAGAAGACGGCGACGTCGTCCATGTACAGGGAGGTCTTGACCTGAAGGCCTCCGCTGCCTGGGATAGTCACGCCTTTCAGGCTCATGTCCTTCCTGATGGATGCAGTGAAGGGATCAATACAGCACACGAACAAGGCAGGAGAGAGCGGGCAGCCCTGCCTGACTCCAGATCTGACGGGAAAACTGGCCGATTCCCACCCATTGATCGAGACTGCGCTAACGATGTTGGTGTAGAGCAGCCGGATCCAATTGCGGATGCCCTCCCCGAACCCCAATTTGGAGAGGACGTCCCTCATGTAAGCATGAGAGACCCTGTCGAAGGCCTTCTCCTGGTCCAGGCTGACGAGGCAGGTGTCCACCCGCCTGTCCTGTACGTAGGCGATCGTATCCCTGATGAGCGCGAGGCTCTCAGCGATCTTCCTGCCCGACACAGCACAGGTTTGGTCAGGGTGAATCACCGACTCCAGGACAGACCTGACCTGGTTGGCTATGACCTTGGCCAGGATTTTGTAGTCCACGTTCAATAATGAAATGGGACGCCAATTCTTAATTTCTTCCCTCTCCCCCTTCCTCTTGCAAATGAGGGTGATGATGCCCTTCCTCATGGACTTGCACATTTCCCCTGCCCGAAGCGCACTATCGTACACCTCCAGCAGGTCCTGGCCGACCAGGTCCCACAGAGCGGAATACAGCTCGACCGGTAAGCCGTCGCTCCCGGCAGTCTTATTACTCTCAAAGGACTTGAGGGCTCTGGTCAGCTTGTCCATGGATATCGGCCGGTCCAGCCACTCCCTTGTGCCGTCGTCTAAGACCTCCGTGATAGACGACAGGAACGACTCGGAGGCCGTGCTGTCCGCGGGCTTCGCATCACACAGTCCGGCATAGAAGGATCTGCAGATCCTCAAAATGTCGGGCCGAGACGACGTCACCGAGCCATCGTCCTCCTTTAGCCAGCGAAGCACAGAGGTCTCTTTGTGCACCTTCTGAAAGAAGAAACGCGAGCACGCCTTGTCCTGCTCCATGGAGCGGATCCTGGACCGGAAGATTATCCTGGAGGCCTCCGCGGTGAAGAGCCAGGCTTGCTGGCCCCTCACCTCGCGGAGGTCCTCTGTGACATCAACCCCCATCGACTGCAGAAGGAGCAGGTTCTGCATCCTTTTCTGGAGTCGCGACAGCTTTCCCCGTCTCTTTCTCGCCTTCCGAGCACCCTTGAGGACAAAGAACCTCTTGATGTTCTCCTTCACCGTCTCCCACCAGTCGCCCGGAGACTCAAAGAGGGGTTTCACGGTTCTCCAACCGGCGTACTCCCTCTTAAGCTCCTCGACGTTCTCTGGCATCAACAGAGTCGTGTTGAGCTTCCATGTCCCCTTGCCGGCCTGCTGGTCGTCCTGTAAGTGACAGTCGGCCAGCAGGAGGCAGTGGTCAGAGAAGAACACCAGCTCGACGCTGGTGGACCTGACCAAGAACGCCTATGACAAACAGAAAGTCTATCCTTGAGCGGATAGACCTGTCTGGCCGCGACAAGGTGTATCTCCGCTGCGCTCCGTCTGCAGGGGTGCTGAAGACGTCGAGCAGCTTGGCGTCCTTCACTATGCCCATCAGGAATCTGGACATGACGTCCAGTGTACTCCCCCCACCCACTGTACCCATGCCGGATCTTCCATCTGCATCGATGATGCACTTGAAGTCCCCACCTAGGATGACCGGCCTGGACGTAGCCAGCAGGGGTGGAAGCCGCTGCAGGACGGCCAACCGCTCACTCCGTACTGCTGGGGCGTACGCGTTGATCAGCCTCAGGGGAGTGTTCCTGTAGGTGGCATCAGCCAGTAGGAGGCGCCCCCCCCACACCACCTCCTGAACTTGAGACATGGTGAAGTTGCGCCCCGGCAGCAGAATAGCCAGGCCCGAGGAGCAACAGTCAATACCCCCCGACCAGATCGAAGGCTCACAGGTCCAGGTGCCCGACCATTTCCCGTGCCTGCTGAGGTGCGGTATCGCGCGCTCCTGCAGAAACAGGAGGTCTGCCTTGACGGTGGTCAGGTAGGCCAATGTGGACACACATCTTGCGGTGGACTTGACGCTGCGCACGTTAACGCTCGCAAGTCGTACCCCCATTGTGGGCAGTGACCGCAGTACCCTCCCCGAGTCTAAGGCCCAGCCCCTCCATCTGTCCCTTCACGCCCATTGCCCGGGCTAACTGCTGGACGCTCCCCTGGCTCAGGAAGCCGTCCATGCTGCCCTCCGGGTGGCATCCTCCCTTCAGGGGTACGGAGGCAGGAGAGTCCGGCTCTGGATCAGGTTGGGGGCATGTTGTTTCCTGCCTCCCGCCTGCAGGTTCCCGGGGGCCCTACAGGGCCCCAGCAGCGTGTGACTGGGTGTCGGAGGGATCCTCAGGACACCTCCTGTTCCCTGGAAGCAGGGTGCTGCTTTCCTTCTCAGTGGAAATCTTCAGCTTCTGCTTTGGATGGGGTTCCTCCGGATCTCCCTCGCCCGAGGAGCTCTTATAGCCCCTCTGTAGCTGACTCTTCCTGCCTGATGGTTGCGGTGCTGGGGCCCTCCGGCGCGCCTTCTTCCTCGCCTTCCAGACCGTCGTCCACTCCCCTGGGTCACCTGTCACCTCCTCCATTGACTCCGGGTTGTCAGGGGGGAGCGGAGTCTTCAGAGGTGCTTTGCTGGCCTCGTGTCCGTCCTGCGGGGCTGGGCCCTCCTGCACACATGTCCTTCCTGCACACTAGGGGGGTCCTTGCATGGGCCTGGTGCCTTCCTCTCCTCTGGTGGGGCTTGCCCCGCATTGCCCCCGCCGGTGACCTTGGCGTAGATGGTCCCCTGCTGTGGGCATGCCCCGTAGAGGTGGCCCGCTTCCCCGCAAAGGTTGCAGCTTTTTTCTTGTGGGCAATTCTTTGCAAGGTGTCCTTCCTCCCTGCAGTTCCTGCAGATGGTGGCTTTGCAGTCGGCCGCCATGTGACCTGACCTACCACAGGTATGGCAGACTTTGGGTTGCCCTGCGTAGGTCAGGTAGCCCTTGCTCCTGCCGATCGCGAAGCTGGATGGTGGGTGTATGATGTTCCCATCCGCGCCCGTCCTCAGCGTCACCCTGACCTGCCTCTTACTTGTCCAGATCCCGAAAGGGTCTATTATGTCGGTTAGGTCCCCTTCCACCTTCACGCACCTTCCGAGGAAGGTCAGGACATCAACTGCTGGCACATGGGGTTGTACATGTGTACAGTCACCATACGGCTCCTCTGTGCTGGCATCACAAACAGCGGGTCAGCGGTCAGTACAGAGAGGGGGCCCGCACCTCCTTTCTCCTTGAAAACCTCCAGGAAGCGCTCGCAAAGCTTGGCACTCCTGAAGGTTACATCGTAGAAACCTCCTCCAGGGAAATCCTGCAGGCAGTAAATGTCCGCAGCAGCGAATCCACAACAGTCCAACAGGACCCTCTTCACGAAGAAGGTGCGGTCCACAGGCGCACCTTCATCCACCTTCTTCACGGAAACACGGATGGTGTTCAGGACCCCCTGACCCGGGGCACGAGCACTCGCCGCAGCCATCGTTGCAGGTTGGCTGCTCCCCTGAACCAGCGTTAGGCCGAAGCCAGCATTAAGATCCACTGGTTGCAAGGGTGCACAGCCAACCCGAAGTCTTCCTTCCAGCTCCAACACAGTCGCGCTCTCCTCTTCTCAGTCCACAAAAGAGTGGGTCTTTATTTTGTTCCGGATGTAAGCTGGTTCACTGGCCTATTCCCTGGACCTGCGCCGTTGCGGCCACCCAGGCCATCTTCCACTTCATTTGGGGGTCGAGGATGGACCAGGTCCGCAGGGACACCATGTACAAAGACCTGGAAAATGGGGGAAAGGACGTACCGAACGCCACCCGCGCCCTGATGGCTACCTTTGTGTGCGGCTGCATCAAGCTGTGCGTAGATCCTCAGTATGCAAACACCAAGTGTCACTACTTACTGAGGTTCTACCTGTCCCCAGTGTTGCGAAGGATGGGCCTGACCTCGTTGCCGCAGAACGCTCCGAGTAGTTGGACCGTCCCGTACCACCTGTCCTTTGTGGAGAAATTTTTGAAAGGAAACACCTTTGACCACAAGGCTGTCAAGTAGTGGTCAGCATGTAGTATCCTCGAGACCCTTCGGGAAAAGGAGAGGGTGGATCCCGTCGTGTGGTTCCCCACGCAGACTGCCAAAGTCATTTGGCAGAATGCCTCCTCGCCAGAACTTTCAAACAAGCACAAGGACATTGCTTGGCTGGTGGTGGGAGGGGCTCTGCCAGTGAGATCCTTTATGCATGCCCAGAATCTCTGCACCACCACACGCTGCCCTCGTGGCGGCTGCGGGGGGGGCGGGGGGGGGGACGAGATTGTCGATCACCTCCTTCTGGATTGTGCCTATGCGCAGGAGGTCTGGAGGGGGATGCAGTGGTATTTGTCGAGGTTCGTCCCAAGCAGCTCCATGACATGGGACTCCGTGCTCTATGGGCTGTTTCCGGGGATGCACACCGAGACCAACATCAACTGCGCCTGGAGGTCCATCAATGCGGTGAAAGACCCTCTTTGGTCTGCCCGCAACTTGCTGGTCTTCCAGCTGAAAGAACTGACCGCGACTGAGTGTTGCAGACTGGCGCACTCCAAGGTCCAGGACTACGTGCTGAGGGACGCGCTAAAGCTTGGGGCAGCCGCCGCCAAGGCGCGGTGGGGAAAGACCACCGTATGAAACCCCTCGTCCAGAATAGAAAAAAGGGCCCTGTCTGGTAACTGGGCCCAGCTGGCACCTTTCCCAACTGGTCAGGGGGCCAACAGGGGCTGTGTGGGGAGACGACTCCCGGGGTATTTTCTTTGCTTTGTTTTTTTTCTTCTTTGTTTTGTTTTTGCCTTTAGTTGGTGTACATACCCCCTGGGTAACCTGGAGTGGCTTGCATGACTGGGTAGGTGTATAAATTTTTTTATTTTTTGTACATTCTATGAATAAAGTATATTTATTCAAATAAAAAAAGTGACAAAACATCTGAAAACGAATGTTCCAGCTCAGCGAGCAAACTTACATCCAGAACCTCAACCTGCACTACAAATCTTCTCAAAACTCACCAGATGATCTTGATGTCAGGGTAGATCTCACTAAACAGCTCATCTGATTCTACCAGGTATTTCGCCATACCCGACATTGCTCAGAGGCTGATAAAATTCCACCCTATAGTATTAGATGGTGTACTATCGTTCAAGAAATATGGTCTAGAATCAACTGCAGTGCAACCATGGCTCAGGAGGTACAGTGCTTAAATCGAAAGAATGTTGTAATAAAGACTCCAACACCAAACAGATCAGATAGTAGGGAACATATCAATTAATCTCAATCTTGAATATGAATGCATTTCCTGACCTCAGTCTTTTTAAACTTATGGAAGGAACCAAATTAGTTGAAATTAGAAAATAAATAGTCAAACAGTCAGGCACAGAATAACAGGTCAAAGGATGACCTGTAGAATTATTCATTGGGTTCACTGGACTTATAGTGGAAACTAAACAATAATCAGAGTCCGAGATAATGGGAACTGCAGATGCTGGAGATTCCAAGATAATAAAATGTGAGGCTGGATGAACACAGCAGGCCAAGCAGCATCTCAGGAGCACAAAAGCTGACGTTTCGGGCCTAGACCCTTCATCAGAGCCTCTGATGAAGGGTCTAGGCCCGAAACGTCAGCTTTTGTGCTCCTGAGACGCTGCTTGGCCTGCTGTGTTCATCCAGCCTCACATTTTATTATCAATAATCAGAGTCCATTGAGTTTTAATATGTAAACAAAACGTATTTGTTTCATGCTGTAAGAAAGTTGGAAACCTGTACTGGACTGATGGAAATCCCTACTAGCAACACACCGAATTGCAAAACGGCAAGGTTTGAGAGAAAATGCAAGGAACCAGGTAGCCAATAAGCAGCATACCCTAATTCAGATAATTAATGTGTCTTCAACCGATATTCTTCAAAGCGCAACATACCTTGGTGAGTACATAATTATGACAGGTTCAAATATAATGTCAAACACTAGAGTGATTTGGAAGGCACAAGTGTAAACAGAAAACAAAGTTTGGAGCTGGATGAACACAGCAGGCCAAGCAGCATCAGATGAAGGGTCTAGGCCCGAAACGTCAGCTTTTGTGCTCCTGAGATGCTGCTTGGCCTGTTGTGTTCATACAGCCTCACATTTTGTTATCTTGGATTCTCCAGCATCTGCAGTTCTCATTATCACTATAAACAGAAAATTTCGTTTTTATCTTCCCATTACACTCAGTCCCAATTATCCATTAATTTGATACCTGCAGATCTGCATACTTGTGAGGTTGGCCCCAAACCCAATCTTTCTTTTTCCTGAGTAAACCAACTGCACAGCAAACAGGAGAGGTACACAGGAGTGGTGTCCATGCAGCGGAGGCAAGACGGACCCGGAAGACTGCAGCTAAGGTAAAGCAGTTTATTTTTAAAATTACTTACCGGTAGCGGGCAGCGGTGTTTTTTTTTCCTCTTTCAGAGAAGGAGCGGGAGCATCAGAGGAAGTGACGAGGACCAGAGGGGCAGCCGGGAAGGAAAGCAGTGACCATATATATCAGCAAGGCGGCTTAACCCGAGACTCTACAACTGTAGTGTCTCCCATCCGCCCTCCTCCTCTAACCTAGTTAATAAGGTGAGGTTCATTCTAAACTTTCTCTATTGAACATAAGTTTGTTATTAATTTGTTATTATTACTTGAAGTGAGCTTTCTGCTTTAGTATTGAGTGGGTGTTCAGATAAGTGGGGTATGGATGCTAGGGCAGTTGCTTGCTCCTCCTGCAAAATGTGGCAGTTGGGAGATGTGGCACACGTCTCCGCTGGCTACATCTGCGGGAAGTGCACCCAGCTACAGCTCCTTGAAAACCGTGTTAGGGAAATGGAGCTGGAGCTGGATGAACTACGGATCATTCGGGAGGCAGAGGGGGTAATTGAGAGGAGTTATCGGGAGTTGGTCACTCCTAAGGCTCAGGACGAGGATAGATGGGTTACAGTTAGGGGGAGGAAAGGGGACAGACAGACAGTGCAGAGATCCCCTGTGGGCATTCCCCTCAGCAATAAGTATACCGTTTTGGATACTGCTGGGGGGGTTGACCTACCAGAGGAAAGCCATAGTAGTCAGTTCTCTGGCACTGAGCCTGACACTGTGGCAAAGAAGGGAAGGGGGCAGAATAGAAAAGTACTCGTGGTAGGGGACTCGATAGTTAGGGGAATCGACAGGAGATTTTGTGGGCAAGATCGGGATTCCCGGAAGGTATGTTGCCTCCCTGGTGCCAGGGTCCGGGACGTCTCCGATCGGGTGTATAAAGTTCTGAAAGGGGAGGGTGAACAGCCAGAAATCGTGTTACATATTGGCACAAATGATATAGCCAGAAATAGGTTTGAGGATATAAAAAGTGATTTCAGGGAGTTAGGATGGAAGCTGCAGAGCAGGACGAACAGAGTAGTGTTCTCTGGTTTACTACCGGTGCCACGAGATAGCGAGGTGAGGAACAGGGAGCAGGCGCAGCTGAACACGTGGCTACGCAGCTGGTGTAGGAGGGAGGGTTTCAGATATGTTGATAATTGGGATGCCTTCTGGGGAAGGTGGGACCTGTACAAGAAGGACGGGTTGCATCTGAACTGGAAGGGGACCAATGTCCTGGGTGGAAGGTTTGCTCGAGTAGTTCGAGAGGGTTTAAACTAGTATGGCAGGGGGGTGGGAACCTGAGCTGTATACCAGAGGTGAGCGTTGATGCAGGTGAGGCAGTAGCAAGAGGTAGACCAGCTAGTGGGAAGGATTTTCCTGGGAAGGAACCAAGGGATCGGTTAAAGTGTGTTTGCTTTAATGCAAGGAGTATCAGGAATAAAAGTGATGAACTTAGAGCATGGATCAGTACCTGGTGCTATGATGTTGTGGCCATAACAGAGACATGGGTTTCTCATGGGCTGGAATGGTTGCTGGATATTCCAGGGTTTAGAACATTTAAAAAGAATAGGGAGGGGGGAAAAAGAGGAGGGGGTGTAGCACTACTAATCAGAGAGGGTATCACAGCTACAGAAGCTTCCATTGTCGAGGAAGATCTGCCTACTGAGTCAGTATGGGTGGAAATTAGGAACAGCAAGGGAGTAGTCACCTCGTTAGGGGTTTACTACAGGCCCCCCAATAGCAGCAGGGAGATTGAAGAAAGCATAGGTCGACAGATTTTGGAAAAGTGTGCACGTAGTAGGGTTGTTGTAATGGGTGACTTTAACTTTCCTAATATTGATTGGAACCTCCTTCGAGCAGAAGATTTGAATGGAGCTGTTTTTGTAAGGTGTGTTCAGGAGGGTTTCCTAACGCAGTACGTTGACAGGCCGACGAGGGGAGAGGCCATTCTAGACTTGGTGCTCGGAAACGAGCCGGGGCAGGTATCAGATCTTGTGGTGGGAGAGCATTTTGGTGATAGTGACCATAACACTCTCTCATTCTACATAGCTATGGAGAAGGAGAGGATTAGGCAGAATGGGAGGATATTTAATTGGGGAAGAGGAAACTATGATGCGATTAGACACGAGTTAGGAAGCATGGACTGGGAGCAGTTGTTCCATGGTAAGGGAACTATAGACATGTGGAGATGGTTTAAGGAACAGTTGTTGGGAGTGATGAGTAAATATGTCCCTCTGAGACAGGCAAGACGGGGTAAGATAAAGGAACCTTGGATGACGAGAGCGGTGGAGCTTCTAGTGAAAAGGAAGAAGGTAGCTTACATAAGGTGGAGGAAGCTAGGGTCAAGTTCAGCTAGAGAGGATTACATGCAGGCAAGGAAGGAGCTCAAAAATGGTCTGAGGAGAGCCAGGAGGGGGCACGAGAAAGGCTTGGCAGAAGGAATCCGGGAAAACACAAAGGCATTTTACACTTACGTGAGGAATAAGAGAATGGTCAAAGAAAGAGTAGGGCCGATCAGGGATAGCATAGGAAACTTGTGTGTGGAGCCTGAGGAGGTAGGGGAAGCCCTAAATGAGTTTTTTTGCTTCTGTCTTTACGAAAGAAACGACCTGTGTAGTGAATGAAACCTTTGAAGAGCAGGTGTGCATGCTGGAATGGATAGAGATAGAGGAAGCTGATGTACTGAAAATTTTGTCAAACATTAAGATTGACAAGTCGCCAGGCCCGGATCAGATTTGTCCTCGGCTGCTTTGGGAAGCGAGAAATGCAATTGCTTCGCCACTTGCGAAGATCTTTGCATCCTCGCTCTCCACTGGAGTCGTACCTGAGGACTGGAGAGAGGCAAATGTAATTCCTCTCTTCAAGAAAGGAAATAGGGAAATCCCCGGCAATTATAGACCGGTAAGTCTCACGTCTGTCGTCTGCAAGGTGTTAGAAAGGATTCTGAGGGATAAGATTTATGACCATCTGGAAGAGCATGGCTTGATCAAATACAGTCAACACGGCTTTGTGAGGGGTAGGTCATGCCTTACAAACCTTATCGAGTTTTTTGAGGATGTGACTAGTAAGGTTGATGAGGGTCAAGCTGTGGATGTGGTGTATATGGACTTCAGTAAGGCATTTGATAAGGTTCCCCATGGAAGGCTCATTCAGAAGGTCAGGAGGAATGGGATACAGGGGAACTTAGCTGCTTGGATACAGAATTGGCTGGCCAACAGAAGACAGCGAGTGGTAGTAGAAGGAAAATATTCTGCCTGGAAGTCAGTGGTGAGTGGGGTTCCACAGGGCTCTGTCCTTGGGCCTCTACTGTTTGTAATTTTTATTAATGACTTGGACGAGGGAATTGAAGGATGGGTCAGCAAGTTTGCAGACGACACAAAGGTCGGAGGTGTCGTTGACAGTGTAGAGGGCTGTTGTAGGCTGCAGCGGGACATTGACAGGATGCAGAGATGGGCTGAGAGGTGGCAGATGGAGTTCAACCTGGATAAATGCGAGGTGATGCATTTTGGAAGGTCGAATTTGAAAACTGAGTACAGGATTAAGGATAGGATTCTTGGCAGCGTGGAGGAACAGAGGGATCTTGGTGTGCAGATACATAGATCCCTTAAAATGGCCACCCAAGTGGACAGGGTTGTTAAGAAAGCATATGGTGTTTTGGCTTTCATTAACAGGGGGATTGAGTTTAAGAGTCGTGAGATCTTGTTGCAGCTCTATAAAACTTTGGTTAGACCGCACTTGGAATACTGCGTCCAGTTCTGGGCGCCCTATTATAGGAAAGATGTGGATGCTTTGGAGAGGGTTCAGAGGAGGTTTACCAGGATGCTGCCTGGACTGGAGGGCTTATCTTATGAAGAGAGGTTGACTGAGCTCGGTCTCTTTTCATTGGAGAAAAGGAGGAGGAGAGGGGACCTAATTGAGGTATACAAGATAATGAGAGGCATAGATAGAGTCGATAGCCAGAGACTATTTCCCAGGGCAGAAATGGCTAGCACGAGGGGTCATAGTTTTAAGCTGGTTGGTGGAAAGTATCGAGGGGATGTCAGAGGCAGGTTCTTTACGCAGAGAGTTGTGAGAGCATGGAATGCGTTGCCAGCAGCAGTTGTGGAAGCAAGGTCATTGGGGTCATTTAAGAGACTGCTGGACATGCATATGGTCACAGAAATTTGAGGGTGTATCCATGAGGATCAATGGTCGGCACAACATTGTGGGCTGAAGGGCCTGTTCTGTGCTGTACTGTTCTATGTTCTATGTTCTATGGAGCAGGGAGGGAGAAGTTGTGACCAATTGGTACCACCTGTGTGTGATCAATTTAAATTACAACATTGAAAAGACATTTGGACAAGTATATGAATAGGAAAGTTTTAGAGGGTTCTGGACAAAGCACAGGCTAATGTGATTAATTCAGTTTAGGAACTCTGGTCAACATGGGTGAGTTGGTTTCTGTGCTGTATGACTTTATCAGGGCAATTCTACCCAGAGACTGAATAAAAACTGAAAGAACTATGGTTGCTGTAAATCAGAAACAACAACAGAAATTGTTGGAAAAGCTCAGGAGATCTGGCAGCAGTTGTGGAGAGAAATCAGAGTTAATGTGTTGGGTCAGGTGATCATTTGTCAGAATAGCAATTTCTGTTTTTGCTTCTGCCTAGAGACTGTCTTTTGATTGACTTTTCAATTGTCTCCAGTTGCGTGGGCTCACAGGAGCTCAGCATAGCAACAATCTTTAATCGAACCAGCTTCAGTCCCTTTTAACAGGGAATGAAAACAAGAGAAGACAGAAGCCTAGAGGCTTGCAGCATCCACACTTGTCCCTCAGGTTCCTTGCACTCAAAAAATATCCCTCGCCAACACTTGAACAAAGGCAAAATACAATGGATGCTGGAACCCTGAAACAACACAGAGAATGCTGGAGAACTTCAGCAGGACTGGCAGTAACTATGGAGGGAAAAGCAGCATTCATTTTTTGAATGTGGGGTGACCATTCTTTAGAACTACTTCAATTGAGATTGAATAGGGTAGAGATATTCCCCAACATTTGGCTCTTCTACCTTTGTTTGAGATTATCCTGACTCTGATTGCACCAACTGGCTCACTAACTGTTTTCCAGCCCCTTGACTGTTATCAAACACTGATCTTGGCTTAATGTGGTGGGACCCCCTGAGCAAAGGCTAGCTCCCTTGTCTTGACTGAATCCTGTTAACAAATATTACATGTTTTTTTCTCCCTTTGTGTCTGTGCTTAAATGGGAAAGTGAGATGGATGAAATAATATGAGCCTGACATTTCTGGCTGAGGGTGCATAGTGCAAAATGGCAAACATAGAAATGTGGAAAATTGGAGTAGGAGTTAGCCATTCAGCCCTTCGAGCCTGCTGTACCATTCAATATGGTCATGGCGGATCATCCAACCCAGCACCCTGTTCTTGTTTTCTCACTATGTCCTTTAGCCCTAAGAAGGGCAGTGCAAGGCAGGGAAGCTGAGTGTGTCCAGTTAGGCTCAGATTGATTGAACATGATGCCAGCAAGCAAAGAACGCAGGGGTGACTTGTTCAATGCCTGTGAATGTGGGGTGCATGCAGCCATTGCTGTGGAGTGTGCCCAGTGTCCAACATGGAGGTCTTTTGGAGCGAGCGACAAGATAATTTGCCAGGTTCGCTCTGGTTTCCAATCATGTTTTATTGATGTCTGGTTTGTTTCGGCAAATGGAAAACTGAATTTTACTGCGGTCAACAAGGTGTTTAAAAAATAATAATTTCCATTTAATTAATGAAATACCTGCTGTGTCATTTGTCAAAAGCAGGAAAGATGGAGTGAGATACTTCAAATGTCTCACCAGACCTCTCATCTGGTGCTGGCATAAAGGCTATGTTGCTCCACTCTATAAGATTCCACGCACAATATTTGTTTGTCTGCTTTTCTTCATGTGTTTGAGTGTGAGCGCTAAAAACATTAAAGCTTAAGTCACTTAAATTAGAAGTTGTAATTCTTCAATGTTCTTTTTAAAGTGATACAATCACAGATTAGCAATTAATCTGGTTTACTCTTTGTCATTTGCTTAAAAAATGTGATTACTATAAATAGTTATGTTGTTGTTATTGGGAAAAACCTGGCATGCATATTCTTACAGCTGACTTAAACAGATAGAAGTAGACAATTTGATGGTTTAATGAAACTTTCACATTTGTGAAGTCTCAGGGAATGGTGGGATTTGATTTACAGCACATTATTTTCAGTGAGTCATGATAGCATTGGTCTCATTTTCAGGTGTTAATTGGGTGTAGATCAGGTCAATTTAGCATAATATCTACACAAATGTTAGCAAAACCAGTTGGGGGCCTTTTCTTACATTGCCCAGTCTGAAGTCTAAAATAAGCATCACAACCATCAATATGCAAGTTGGAGCCAAATTTTTTTTTGAAGGACTGCTTCCTGAAATTAGTCACCCAGTATGCGAGGTAGGCAACAGGTAGAAATTCATTTACATTTTGTTGAAGATTTGAGTATAAAATTAATCACTGAGGACTGTCTTATGAGGAGCAATTAAGATTGGATCTATGTTTATTAGAATTTTGAAAAGTGAGAGGTTACCTTATTGAACATATGAGATTCTTAGGGACTTGACAGGGTTGATGCAGAAAGCTTGCTTCCATTTGTTGGAAAGTCTGTGACAAGAGAGCATAATCAGAATAAGGGCCATTTATTTAGGACAGAAATGAAGGAATTTAATCCCTCAGAGGGTAGAGAATCTATGGAATTCTTTGCCCCACAGAGATGTCGAGGCTGGGTCATTAAGTATATTGTGGGCAAAGTGATGGCCTCGAGGGCATTATCACTAGACTATTAATCCAGTGACCCAGGTGATGTTCTGGGGACCAGTTTTTAGACCCAATCTATAGCAGATGATGGAATTTGAATCCAATTTAATTAAGAGTTAAGTGATTACCATGAAACCATTGACAAGTGTCAGGAATGTCTTTTAGGAAATAACTAGTCTTGACAATGTGTGACTCCAGACCCTCAGCAAACAGTCCTCTGAGCAATTAGGGACGGGCAATGATGGCCACATTCCCTCAATGATTTTTTAAAAAAATCAAGGGTAAGATAGATTTTTAATCAACAAGAGATTCAAGGCCTTTGAGAAAAATTGCAGGAAAAATGGAGTTTAGGATGATCAATCAGCAATGATCTCATTGACTGGTAGATCAGACTGGATAATCTGAATGGCCAACTTCTCCTCCTACATTGGTCCTTTCCTCAATGATTATACAAAAGTGTTCATTAGAAATCCTAACCCTCATCACCACATTTCTTAAGATGTATATTAAGCATCCCTAGCATTGGTCTATTCTAAATAGTAATGAGGAATCATACACTTGTGCTTTTGAAGCTATTGTGGAAATTAGCTCCTGTTCTGCTGATTGCATGTGTGTGGTCTTAATAGCACAGCACTGACACCCAGATATTGGCAGAAGCAGTGATACACAAAAATAATCCCATTACGACATTACTGAAAAGTCTTTTTGCGAGCCTTTTGTCATTAATGGTTTGATAGTTTCTGAGATTGATTGATTTTATTGTCACCTGTACTGAAATAAAGTGAAAAGCTTTGTTTACAAGCGGTACAAGCAGATCACAGCAAGTAAAGGATGTTCAGATCAAAAAGACTTGGAAACAGAAAGGTTACATTGCAAGCTATATTACTTGAGGTCAGAGTCCATTCAACAGTCTGATAACAGCCAGAAAGAAGTTGTTCCTTAATCTGCTTGTGTGTGTGTTCAGGCTCCTGTATCTTCTGCCTGATGGAAGAGGTTATAGAAGGTCATTACTGGGGTGCGATGGGTCTTTGGTAATGGTGGCCACCTTTCCACGACAGGCGAGCCTTGTAAATGGAGTCTATGAATAGAGGGTTGACTTCTGTGATGGTCTGGGCTGTGCACACCACCTTTTGTAGTTTCCTATGGTCCTGCACAGAGCAATTGCCATACTAGGCCCTTATGCACCCACAGAGTGCACTGTTAGAAGCTGGTGAGGGACCTCATGCATATGCCAAATTTCCTGAGCCACCTGGCTCAGATTGTTGTGCTTTTTTGATGTTGCATTTATGTGGGAAGCCCAGGACAGGTCGTTGGTTATGGAACTTTACGCTCTTCACTCTGTCAACCTCAATTCTGTTAATATAGATGGGGGCATGTTCTCTTCCTTTCCTTCTGAAGTCAATAATCAGTTCTTTCGTATTGCTCCTGTTGTGAGACAGATTATTTTCATTGCACCACTTCACCAAGCCATCTTTCTTCATTCTGTATTTTGACTCATCATTGTTAGATATCCGTCCCACTACAGTGGTGTCATCAGTGAATTTGTAGATGGCATTCATTTGGAATTTGGCAACACAGTCATAGGTGTACAGGGAGTTCAGTAGGGGGCTGAGGACACATCCTTGGAGGGCTCCTGTGCTGAGTTATTGTGGAGGAGGTGCAGTTACCTATCCTCACTGATTACAGCCTATTGGGTCAGAAAGCTGAGCTTCCAGTTGCAGAGGGTTCAGCCGAGACCAAGGTGGAGCAATTTTGAGATCAGTCTGGAAGGGATAATGAAGGCGGAGATGTAGCCAACGAGCAGGAGTCTGACGTAGGTGTCTTTGTTGTCCGGGTGTTCCAGGTATGAGTGCAAGGCTAAGGATACGGCATTTGCTGTGGTCGCATTAAATCCGTGGCAAAGAGTGTGGAACTGTTAGGAAGGCTGCACTCGGCTACCAGATGAGGCTAGTATTCAATCAGCTTGGGAGGTGTTTTTAAAAAATGACAGGGAATGCTGCTGAGAGGTCAGGAAATGTTTAGTATCATAGAATCCCTACAGTGTGGAAGCAGGCCATTCAGCCAATCAAGTCCACACTGATACTCCAAAGAGCTTCCCACACAGACTCACCTACCCCTGTAATCTTGCATTTCCCATGGCTAATCCTAGCCTGCACGTTCCTGGATACGACAAGGCAATTTAGCATGGCCAATCCACCTAATCTGCACATCTTTGGACTATTGTTGGAAACCGGAGCACCCAAGGAAACCCATGCAGATACGGGGAGAATGTGTAAATTCCACATAGATTGTTGCCCAAACCTGGGTCCTGACACTGTGAAGTAGCAGTGCTAACCACTGAGCTGCCATACTACCCATATTGACGCTTTGGCTGCAGTACAGAAAAAGCACAGACACTATAGAAAATAGAACTGTACAGCGCAGGAATGGGTCCCTTGGCTCTCAATGTTGTGCTGACAAGGCGCTAAATTAAACTAATCCCTTCCGCCTACCACTGGTCCATATCCCTTCATTTATTGCACATTCATGTGCTTATTTAAAAAGCCCTTAAATGCCGTCATCATATTTGCCCCATCGCCACCCCTGGCAGCGTGTTCTAGACTCCTACTACTCTGTGGTCAAAAAAAACCCCTCATATCTCCTTTGAACTTTCACCCGTCACCTTAACTCCCTCTAGTTTTAGACATTACAACTCTGGGAAAAAGATTCTGCCGTCAACCTAGCAATATATCTCATAATTTCATAGACTTCTATCAAGTCTCCCCGTAGCCTCCACTGCTGTAAAGAGTTTTTCTAGTCTCTCCGTACAGCTTATATCCTCTCCTCCAGGCAGCATCCTGGTAAACCTCTTGTGCACCCTCTCCAAAATGTCCACATTCTTTGTGTAATGTGGTGACCAGAATTGGATGCAATACTGTAAGTGTGGCCTAACCAAAGTCTTATAAAGCTGCAATATGACATCCTGAAGGTGAAAAGATGTCATGAAGTAGAGAAGGGCTGACGAGACATAATAAATATAATTCAGCCTAGAGGGCCTACGTCCGAAACATCAACCTTCCTGCTTCTCTGATGCTGCTTGGCTTGCTGTGCTCATCTTGCTCTACACCTTGTTATCTTAGATTCTCCGGCATCTGCAGTTCCTACTATCTCTGAAACCATTAACCTATGCAACTCATATTCCGCCTGGGAACCCTGCAGCCATATGGTATCAATGTGGACTTCACCAGTTTCAAAATCTCCCCTTCCCCTACTGCATCCCTAAACCAGCCCAGTTCGTCCCCTCCCCACACTGCACCACACAACCAGCCCAGCTGTTCCCCCCCACCCACTGCATCCCAAAACCAGTCCAACCTGTCTCTGCCTCCCTAACCGGTTCGTCCTCTCACCCATCCCTTCCTCCCACCCCAAGCCGCACCCCCAGCTACCTACTAACCTCATCCCACCTCCTTGACCTGTCCGTCTTCCCTGGACCGACCTATCCCCTCCCCACCTCCCCACCTACACTCTCTCCACCTATCTTCTTTACTCTCCATCTTCGGTCCGCCTCCCCCTCTCTCCCTATTTATTCCAGTTCCCTCCCCCCATCCCCCTCTCTGATGAAGGGTCTAGGCCCGAAACGTCAGCTTTTGTGCTCCTGAGATGCTGCTTGGCCTGCTGTGTTCATCCAGCCTCACATTTTATTATCTTGGAATTCTCCAGCATCTGCAGTTCCCATTATCTCTGAACCTATGCCACCTGTTGGATCAAGATTTGGAAAAACAAAATAAAATTCCCAAGGGCAATGTAGGTTATTCTGGCTCTCTCTTGGCACATTTCAGGCTGAAATGATCTCATCTCAGCCTGAACGCCACTTTCCTAACCATCACCAATACCCTTTAATCACTAAACATCTTCCTGATGATAGGCAGTATCTACTCAATTGGCTTTGTGTCTGCACTTAAAAAAAAAGGGCAATGCAAAACAGAGATGCTGTGAATATCAAAGAAAGTTCAAGGTGAGCAATTATGTAGTTTTGAGATTAACTCGGTCCTGCCTGGATGCTGGGTACCTGCCCCTAAGCCCAAAGTGACCTTGCAGCAGCAGAGAAACTGTAGTTGGTGACATGCCCAAAAGTGTAACATTGAAGTGCAAAAGTGTACAGTAACTAGAACTGAGATGTCCCATGATGGTGTGGAGAGGCTGGCAGATGTTGGATTGCAGCATCCACAGGCATGTGGTGAATGAAGAAACTGCCAATGTAATATGCCCTGAGATGTTGGCGCTGGGTATCTAAGATGTCAGTCCAGAAGAGCAAGTGGCATGCTGGAATTGCCTGGCACCCACTCTGACTTTCATGTCAGGAATTTTTGTGTTTAGATTCTATGTATCAGGTTGTATCATGGCAACCTGTATGTTGATGAGGTGAGATTTGTTGTTCGTGAGGGTTTTAAAGAGCAAAAATCCCTGTTAATAAACCCCTCACTGCCCCATAGCAAGAAATTTGCCTCAATGTCTGGAATTCTTTTCACAAATATAACTAGTTGCTCCCAAGATTGAGGAAGGCCTTGCTGGACCTCTCCTGGATTTCCCACCATAGCCCATGCTGTTCAGGCCCTTTATGCTTCCATCCTTTGAGCATTTTTAAAGAACAGGTAATTTGGAAGCAAGTGGGTGAAATGTTATTACGTGTCAGTGGGAATGTGGACTTGGGTTTATAGTCAGGTCAACCATGATCTTTTGAATGCTGGAGTCACCTTGAGGGACCAAATGACATACTCCAACTCCTAATATATATGTTCATATGCAGGATGTGGACTAATAGCTTAAGATAATTGAAATTTTCCATAAATCTTATTAGTATCAAGCCTGCAAGTGAAGATGGACTTCCTGATATGTTTGAAAAAATATCAATAATTCTACTCAAAATGAGATACTACTCAAGAACTCCATTAATTTTAAAATTTTAAATGTATCCACCAGGTATCTTTTCACTTCAATATGAGAGTCATCATGTCCGTCACAGAAGTTGATCCATTACTGCTAAATAACCCACTTTGAAAATTGCACAAGTCAATGAACAGCATTATAGTTACATGAAGGCTGAAAGAGTGGGAAGACAAAATTCTTGTCGTGCAACAGCAGCATCCTTGCCTCTTAGACAGAATGTCTTGGTTCAAATCCCATTCCAGGGTTCGGTGGTCAAACAAGTCAAGTGTCAAGTTCCAAATCCTGCCAATGCACAATAATAGGAGAGTTTCCAATTGAGCCATAAGATGGTAAGAACATTTGAACCTCTTTCATCATTATCCACAACTCCAGGCTATAACATGGGCATAAAAGTGCATGCTGTCACAACAACCTGGACTTTCTGGGGTGTGGGAGAGTGCTGGTTGGCTGGATGGATGGTATGTGTAACATTGGTGCCAACAGTATGGGGTTCAATTCCAGTTCTGGCTGGGGTGGGTTTAGGACCTTGTCCTAATCATGATTGAGATTGCATTGTCATGGGTTGGATCTGCCTTTGAGCAGAAAACTGAAAAAGAAGAGTATGAGTTACATCATTTTGCTTTTGTTATGGTTCCTCTTATCTTTTCAAATGCTTTGTTCTGAATGTAAAACATGCTGTGAGATTTTTCAGTGTGCATTGAGTTAGAGATTTTTATTATTTTGGGTTTGAACAAGGATAGAGACTGAAACCAATTATGACCATTATTTTGATTTTATACTTTATTTTCAAGAGCTTTCTGCACAAGAGCCATTGCATTTTTGTATAAATTGTGCAGTTTAACAAAATGTGCATGAGCACTTTCCAACTGCACTGTAAAGTGAGCCAATAATTTGTAAAATAGGTCTATAAGTATAAAAAAACAGATTCCGCAGCTCATCTCATGATATGCAAAGCATTCCCTTACCAGACCAGCAAAGCATGACAGACAAAGCAGCTGTGTGTGTTATCCTCATAATGTGAAAATCCATCCGTGTACAGCTATTTTGCTCTTGATTAGTTCCAACAAGCCATTTACCTCAGTCAAGGATGACCACATCATTTAATGATACAACTTAACTTTGAATGTAATGTACCTGCTATTGTATGTCTGCTTCTAGTCCTCTAAATGTGTGAGAGGGATATTAAGTTCATGTTAGAATTTTGTCATGATAGTAGCAAAATGGGAACTAACAGTTTTTTGACTACCATCATCTGATTTTAAAACCTGGGACAGTCACAGGTTAAAGTTGTTTTAAAAAGGAAATTTACTGACTTAAAATGGCCACGGCATCCTGCTGACCAGAGGTCAGCTCAGATTCATGAAATCAGTGTGACACAAAGTAAAACAAAATAAAATGAAGATCTGTGGATACTGGAGATCTGACACAAAAAACAGATATTACTGGCAAAACTCAATGGGTCTGGCTGTGTATGTTGGGACAAAGCAGAGTTAACTTTCGAGTGCAGTGATAAAATGTGATTTGGGATAAACAAAGACTGTCTGAGGCAAAATTAATATTAATATTTACAAAAGGATTTAAAACACAGAACTAGCTTTGCTATTTGATTTATACTTTTATGGAGAAGTTTCACAGCTTGGGGATGAAAAAGTCACCTGCAAGTTATCTAACTCAGAAAACAATGAGCCCAGACAGAGGAGTACATGAATGAATTATCCTTTTGCTGATCTGACAATCTGTTTGAGAGAAAAATGGAAATGTAACTGGAACTAGAGAAACTTTGCTTTCTCTCTCCCTGTTTGATCTCAACCTCTCTCTCAAAGAATATAACGCAAATTGAAAAAATACACATTCACCAAGAAGTCAGAGATCTGTGATATCTGGCACTGAAAAGCATAATCTCTGGTTAAGTCTAACACCGAAAGGACATACTAGGAACTTTTAAATCAGATGTTCCTTTATCTTCGAAGGAAAGCAAAATACTGAGGATTCTGAACATCTGAAACAATCACAGAGAATGCTAGGTTACTCGGCAGGTCTGGCAATATATGTGGACAGAAAATCAGAGAAAAACATATAAAACTGAGCTTTCGAATTTCTAGCATTGTCATAATCTCTTGCTGTTATTTTGGCAAGATATCAATAGAACACTAGGAGAAAAAGACCATGTTGAAAATTTTTCACCATTTCTGCAGGGATCCCAGTGATTTTGCACCTGAAGTGCTCTGAGACTATTTATGGAATAAATAACTACTATCCCAGACAAAGTCTGACTTGCTTCTGCTTCTTTCCTTCTGCTATTAAACATAGGTCATTTTCAGCTGATACATTCTGTTACTGTCATAGTTTCCAGTACAGTGAAGAGCCAAGAAAGCCTGGGTTCAAGTCTCACCTGCTCCAGAAGCATATCATAACACATCTGAACAGAGTGTTTTAAGAATATTTTAATGTGCCATTATCTATTGGGCTCTTGTGGTGCAATGCAGTTTATCCCTGGATAAAATGGAATAGTTTCACTACTTTGGATTTGTGCAGTTTATGTATTGATTAAAATATCCAGTTGTTAAATGGAATTACACACTGTAGTTAGTCTGCATTTATCGTTATCAACGTTTCCCCTAATTGATTGACAATCTTTTGCACAGCTCTCTGTGTTATACGATGGCAGAGCACAGGTGAACGCATCTCCATTTATGCCTTCAGGATGTAGAAGCAAGCACTGGGAAGCATGTGATTCTCTCACTATTTTAGGATTTAACAATCAGGATGTTAGTTTTAAGCTGTCTTTATCCAAGGACTCAAATAATCCGTATGCCAACGTTTAGTCACTAATTGGTTCAAAATGCTCATCATTCTCTCTGTTTTTGTTTGTTTATGTAGTAATTCTCCCTTAGGCCTGTAGAAACAGAAGATTCTCTGTGGTACCTGTAATTTGTTATCATCTTGCGCTTGGCAAGGAAACTTTATGTCATTTGGTAAATTGACAACAATCTGATAAAGTACTTCCTGCTTTTGTCAATAGGTTGACACACAATTTTACTGAGTTTTGATGCTTTCCAAATGATCAACAAAACAATGAAACATTGGTTTTAAATCCAGGAAGCTGTAGCCGATTACGAACTTATAATTATGGATGAAGAAGACAAATTTTTCATTCTATGTTGTCCACCAAGCCTGGTCCTAAACTTCCATTGCAATGTCTAATTGGTCTTGAAAAATTTGTAAAGATATTTTCTTGATTAGCTTCTTGCAGTATATTCATGTGCTTTTCACTCTTTCAATCACAACTTCCTGAGATGATAGCTAAATTCACATGGTATTTCTCTTCCAGTTTAATAATTTTCCAGCGTATCTTTATTCACAACACTTGGTACCTTTGTATATGCCTCTATTAGATCATACCCCAGACTCCTTTTCAGGAGGACTTTTTTAACATGCTTTTACAATATTTATATGAGTTTACCAAATTTGTTTCAGAAACAGTAATTATGACTAACATTGTGTGGGTCTGCTTTATCTTAAGTATTCTACAATTCTACAATACTGACAAAATTATTTTGGCTACAAGTGGAACTCTTATAAATGAGTTGTATAAATTCAGCAAGGTGAATGCAATGTGCATTTTCTATCTAATGTCAACTGTTAAAGTGGGTCAACACTCTTAATATCATTTTTGTTTTCAATGAGCTTATGTAATGGTATTTTTTTAACGTTGAGTTCTTGATTAATAATCTTCCAGAATCTTTAATACTTCTATCCAGCTGCCTGCTTTAAATTTCCCCACATGATGCTGAGTCACACAGATTCTAATATTCTCTGACACCAGTGCTGGCAACATTCCAGTGCAGTCCTGGAATCTGTAAGAATGACAGATTAATCTCTTGGAAGATGCTGTAAGTGACCCAGGAGAGCAATTTCAAAGGCATTAAAAATATGTGTGTCTTCATTTTCCTTGAGAAATTTTGTTTTATTATTTTAAAAATTAGTAGTGATGGAAATTAGTGATAAAATCAGGGTAGTTGATGTGAAAGCTCCAGTAATCTGGCGAACTTGAGGTGGCAGTCTTACAGACACCAGTTGAGCAGTTTAATGAAATGATCTATGTGGGTAAGTAGAATTTAGAACTGGATAAGTCCATCATGTCAATCAAATGTTTTAATATTATTCACAACCCCCATTAGTGCAGCTGGTTTCCTCAGAGTTGATCTTCTCAGTTGGCTATAGGTCAAATATAAACTTTACAGGACCCCTTGAGGGTCTTTCTGGCGGGTTGTTTCGGTAACATGCAGAAGTTATACATTTGTTGACTGTGCGAGGCCAAGCTGCAGCACTAGCTGTATTATGTGATTCCTATGTAGTTGTAAAAACAGATTCATCAGGAAACCTTTTCTTCTGGGCAAGCAAGGTACTGGCTTACAGAGATTAGTACATGGAGGCATATGAGTTGCCTTGATTCTTGTTTATGGTCGGCAACCTCCCATGATTGACAGGGATATACATGATTAGGGCATAGATTTATCAGGCATCACCTCAAACAGCCTGGGAAAACATTGTCATTTGAATTTCCTGAAATGGAAATACCTCCGCATCAGTGTAGCCAATGTTGCAATGTAGCATATGGAGCAACCAGTCAGCACACAGAAAGCTCAATAAACAGAAACATGGCAATGACCAGATGTGAGATGCTAATTGAAAGAAATATATTAGTCAGGAATGGGAATATTTGCATGTTCTTTGAAATCATACCATAGGATCATTTGTACTGGAAAGAGGGATTTAAAAAGGGACGTTGGTTTAACATCTCTGACTGTCAAGAAAATTTGTTGATATGTGTTTTAAAGATGGAGATATTTAGTATTTTTTCCATCCATGGGACCTGGACGTTTCTGGCCTGGCCAGCATTTATTGCCCAAACTGCATTTAAGAAGATGATGGTGAGCTGCTTACTTGTAGTACTGTGTGTAGTGATTGTATTGTGGTCAGCCAGGTGGACCGCATAGAATATGAGTTATCTGATTGCGGATATTAATCTGGTCCAATCAGGGATCTCTAGCTGACGGATAAAGATGTTTGCTCTGAGAGTTGGCTCTGAAGAAGCTGGATTAGTGTCAAGGACTTTGTGTAAATAAAAGATGACTTCGTGACAGGATACCAGCCTCTGTGTGGTTATTGCACTGTGGCCATGTGGTTTAGGAGCATCTCAGTGTGGTTCGGAAGTTGCTCCAGATTTTTGACCAGTGGCATTGACAATGTGGTGATATAGTTCCAAGTCAAGTTGGTGTGTGGCTTGGAGGGGTACTTGAAGCTGTTGGTATCTGCATGCATCTGCTACCCTTGTCCCTCTAGGTGGTGGAAGTCACAAGTTTGGAAAGTGCTATCAAAGAAGACTTAAAAAGTTGCTTCAGTGCATCTTGTAGGTGCTGTACACTGTTGCCACTGTATGTGGAAGAAGTGACTGATTAATGTGGTGGGTGAGGTGCCAATACAGTGGACTGCATTGTCCTGGATGATGTCAAACTTCTTGAATACTGTTGGAAGAAGTTGCACCTATCAAGGGAAAATTTGTGTTTCAAGAAGGACCAGGGACAGTATCATTCATTAGAAGAGTTTTTACTAGAGGTATTCACCTGTTTAGCAACAAGCTAGACTGGATTATGTCCCTCCAAAATACCTGATGATGTTGTCGTCTCATCATGTGACTGAATTCTTAAAGTGACTGTCCAATATACTTGCAGAAACACAACTGAAAGTATTCCATTACAGTAATGTCTTGCTGCTCCCAGTTGGCAGACAGACTTTTGGAAGTGGGATATAAGTAACCTGTTGCAAAGCTCTTAATCCCTGATGTTGATGATTGATGCCAGCAATTGTGAATTCTCATTGTGCTCTGTACCTTTTCAAAGATACTGCGTCACTGTTTATAAAAGTAATGTTGCCATAATCTTACCTAACTATAGGGCTGCTGTCTCATTAGAGAGAGAGATATGGCTGCTGGGTGGTTTAACCTGAGGATCACTGCATCTCAGGCAAGGGGTAAGATTGAGGACAAGGGTCCATCATTGTATCCTCAGCTGGTACAGGAATGAAACCTACAGAGTTGGCATCACTCAGCATCACAAACCAGCTATCTAGCCAACTGAGCTAACTAATGCCACCTCCATTTAAAACTGCTTCATAGCCTTATTCTCCTCTCCCTGTATGATTCCACTTGTCAGAATAATCAACATATAAATAATCTTTTTTGCTACTTCTCTCTCCATATTCAAAATCTTCCTCAAAGCTTTTCATTGTTGCACTTCCTGTTTACCATTCCTGATTCTTTCATTCTGCTGTTCAAATGTCCACTTCTTCCTCGTACCTCCTTTAGTGCAGTACAATAAAGGTACTTCGTCAATACAGGTTGTTATTGCTGAAGGAGCTTCTGCTTCTGATCTTTGACCACATAATCTTATAGTTTTGTCCTGAAGCCAAGGCAAAGCCTAAATTACTAAAGGAAGAACTGTAGATGCTAGAAATCTGAAATAAAAATGAGTAGGTTGGACTGTGGTGGATGTCGGGTGGGAGCTTGTGTAGAAACAAAGATAACATTGCAGGTCTGTGAACTTTTATTGTTACTACCTTGACAAGTGAATATCCTTCATCAGTCTCTGGGAATACAGATAGCTTTATTTGTGCTGTTCTCTGTACACAAATGGTAGTTGTTCAGTTGGTGAAGCTGCCATTTAACTGGGCTATTATTTCAACTCAGAAATGATTTCTGCTGTGTGCATTTGTCAAATGTGCTCACACATTAAAATTCACTGTCCTCTTGAACATCCCTGAACATCCCTTCCAAGCAACAAAAGATATTCCCTTCCCCTTAAAATGTGCTTTTCTTGTTTCCATTATCACAGTTTTCATGCTTCTCCACAACACATTTGGATTTACGAGCAATCCATGTCATGGGATCAAGAATCTCATTTCTTGCTCATCAATCTGCTGTTCTGATAGGGGGAGTACATTTTCACAAGGCTGGGTACCACGCTGCTATTGCCCAGTGACCCCTCTGATTCTTTTCTGTCTGCGGTTGTGTGACCTGTATGAAAAGCAAGACTGCAATATCTGAAAAGATATCTTATTTTGGCTCTTGCTGCTTATATAAACATCACAGAGGTCTTTTCTCAATGTGGAAAAAGAGAGGTTTGCTTCAAAAAGTACTCTTTATGAAAGAAAACAGTCAAGTCCAGATTATTATTGTATTCCAGTTTGATTAATGTGTGAATGTTTATACATTGATGAGTGGACAATGATGTTAGGGTATCATTGACGGTTAGCTGGTATGTTTTCCTTGTGATGTTTGGTTTGTGAGCTGTCTGGGGTATCAAGATTGTGCCATAATATTTATGGAGATAATGGGAACTGCAGATGCTGGAAATTCCAAGATAATAAAATGTGAGGCTGGATGAACACAGCAGGCCAAGCAGCATCTCAGGAGCACAAAAGCTGACGTTTCGGGCCTAGACCCTTCATCAGAGAGGGGGATGGGGGGAGGGAACTGGAATAAATAGGGAGAGAGGGGGAGGCGGACCGAAGATGGAGAGTAAAGAAGATAGGTGGAGAGGGTGTAGGTGGGGAGGTAGGGAGGGGATAGGTCAGTCCAGGGAAGACGGACAGGTCAAGGAGGTGGGATGAGGTTAGTAGGTAGCTGGGGGTGCGGCTTGGGGTGGGAGGAAGGGATGGGTGAGAGGAAGAACCGGTTAGGGAGGCAGAGACAGGTTGGACTGGTTTTGGGATGCAGTGGGTGGGGGGCAAGAGCTGGGCTGGTTGTGTGGTGCAGTGGGGGGAGGGGATGAACTGGGCTGGTTTAGGGATGCAGTAGGGGAATGGGAGATTTTGAAACTGGTGAAGTCCACATTGATACCATATGGCTGCAGGATTCCCAGGCGGAATATGAGTTGCTGTTCCTGCAACCTTCGGGTGGCATCATTGTGGCAGTGCAGGAGGCCCATGATGGACATGTCATCAAGAGAATGGGAGGGGGAGTGGAAATGGTTTGCGACTGGGAGGTGCAGTTGTTTGTTGCGAACTGAGCGGAGGTGTTCTGCAAAGCGGTCCCCAAGCCTCCGCTTGGTTTCCCCAATGTAGAGGAAGCCGCACCGGGTACAGTGGATGCAGTATACCACATTGGCAGATGTGCAGGTGAACCTCTGCTTAATGTGGAAAGTCATCTTGGGGCCTGGGATGGGGGTGAGGGAGGAGGTGTGGGGGCAAGTGTAGCACTTCCTGCGGTTGCAGGGGAAGGTATACAACCCTCCGGATACAACGCATCGTCCTCCGACACTTCCGCCATTTACAATCCGACCCCACCATCCAAGACGTTTTTCCATCCCCTCCCCTGTCTGCTTTCCGGAGAGACCACTCTCTCCGTGACTCCCTTGTTCGCTCCACACTGCCCTCCAACCCCACCACACCCGGCACCTTCCCCTGCAACCGCAGGAAATGCTACACTTGCCCCCACTCCTCCTCCCTCACCCCTATCCCAGGCCCCAAGATGACATTCCACATTAAGCAGAGGTTCACCTGCACATCTGCCAATGTGGTATACTGCATCCACTGTACCCGGTGTGGCTTCCTCTACATTGGGGAAACCAAGCGGAGGCTTGGGGACCGCTTTGCAGAACACCTCCGCTCAGTTCGCAACAAACAACTGCACCTCCCAGTCGCAAACCATTTCCACTCCCCCTCCCATTCTCTTGATGACATGTCCATCATGGGCCTCCTGCAGTGCCACAATGATGCCACCCGAAGGTTGTAGGAACAGCAACTCATATTCCGCCTGGGAACCCTGCAGCCATATGGTATCAATGTGGACTTCACCAGTTTCAAAATCTCCCCTTCCCCTACTGCATCCCTAAACCAGCCCAGTTCATCCCCTCCCCCCACTGCACCACACAACCAGCCCAGCTCTTCCCCCCCACCCACTGCATCCCAAAACCAGTCCAACCTGTCTCTGCCTCCCTAACCGGTTCTTCCTCTCACCCATCCCTTCCTCCCACCCCAAGCCGCACCCCCAGCTACCTACTAACCTCATCCCACCTCCTTGACCTGTCCGTCTTCCCTGGACTGACCTATCCCCTCCCTACCTCCCCACCTACACCCTCTCCACCTATCTTCTTTACTCTCCATCTTCGGTCCGCCTCCCCCTCTCTCCCTATTTATTCCAGTTCCCTCCCCCCATCCCCCTCTCTGATGAAGGGTCTAGGCCCGAAACGTCAGCTTTTGTGCTCCTGAGATGCTGCTTGGCCTGCTGTGTTCATCCAGCCTCACATTTTATAATATTTATGGAAGTGTCTTGATATTTCTGGATGAATGTCACCAACTGTGAACCACCCATACAAAAATAAAGAAGTCCAGCCATTATTCTGTATATATTTGAGTGGAATTAAGTTAAAGCAACTAATTCTAAGTGAAGGTTCGTATTTAAGAGCACAAAAAGGTATAAAAGCAGAAAATGCCATTTAGCCCAATCTTGTCAGCATGCAATGTACTTAAACTCCTGTTAGGGACTTGTCCCAAATGTCCAATAGTTACTGTGAATGCTCTTTGGAAGTTATGGCAAAATTCTATTTCACATGGATAAAAAAAAAGCCCCTTAATTCCTTACAAGTCATAGGTGAAAACATTAAATCCTCCCTGAACCGAAAATTTTTGAGAAAATCAATGACAACACTGCCTACAATGATTTAATCTTCGTCCTCTATTTCTGTGTAGATGGATAATAGGCAGGATTATTGCAAAACTACACAAAAGGTAGAGTTAAGGCAAGGTGCACGGTTTATGATAAAGAATTTACCTCTAGATGTGACAGGTCACAAATTAAGTCTTATTAGCAGGAAAGGGGCTAATACTGCTGAGTAAAAGTAATATGCTAAATTAAGTAACTTCGTACAAATGTAAATGGAAGTGAAAGCTTCCATTGGTTTAAATGTAATTGTCTTGATTCTCAGAATCAAAGGTTGCTTTAAGTTAGTTCAAATCCCACTGCCCACTTTTTATATGTTCTGTCTTGGCCCTTCTGAATCAGCTGGGAATTTTGATACTGTCCAGCAGGTGTATTGTTTAGAATTAGTGTTATGCATACCCCAAGATGATTGAATTTGATTTCCAAAAGTAACTGATGTCTTCATCCATCATTCCCTTGGCCTGTGATAATATTCCAAAGAGCTAGCCGGTAGAATTGTTTTCTTTGTATTTGAATCGTGCTTGTGTAGCAATATCTTGTGTAAGTCCTTAATTACAGGTTAAGTCAAATAACTGGGTAGATGTAATGTTAAACATCATGGTGGTGTCACAGACAATAGTGAGATATTACTTATTTATATCTTGATTTTAAAAATTCTCCTGAGCTGTTTCTGCATGGGATTAAAGTTGAACACTGCTCGTTCTCTGTTCTTCCATATAGTGGATATAACGACTTCTATTGAAGCTTCTTGTAAACCACAAGAGATTATGGATTTTTCTTTGAAGATGTTTAAATATTCTTTAGAAGAAATGCAATTAGTGGACATACAGATAAAGCAGGAGGTGTGGAGGACAAGGGGTTGGATTAGTGGGACTAATAGAAAAAAAATTCTGGTTTTATGATGTGCTTTGTTATAAGTTTACTTGTATTTATAATACGCCTAATTAAATCAAATGTCAGCTAAATAGGTAGAGAGATCCTCTAACCTTGATTGCTCCTCCGAATAGTTTCTTATTGATGGGAATGCTTAGTCAACAATGTTTGGTTTTCCATTGGTTCTGTTTTCATATGTATACAGGTTATAATCAGAAGGAAGAGATTTTGAACACAAAATTTAGTCCCATAGCTCTACTGACTTTGGTGCTGAGAGTCCAGAGTTCAAAAACAAGGTTGGGACTTTGTCAACAATGTGTCATTCCTGATTGTCCAACTGGAACTGTGCATCACCTTCACTTTCTCTCTCTTTTTGTTGCAAATTACAACTGAAATTCTAACTGCCAGCTGATGCATGGAAGGCCAGCGTGACTTTGGAGCTTTTCATTGGCTAAGCCCACATCACCTCACCAAAGAAAACAGTTCTAATTTCTCCATTCTTTCCTTGTAACTGATGTATCTCATCCCTGGAATCATTCTTGTAAACCTCTTCAGCACTCTGTCCAATGTGTTTGTATTGTTTTGATAGCATGGCACTCAGAACTGTATAGAATAAAATAAATAAAATAAATAAATAAAATAAAATAAAATAAACTGTATAGAATACTCCAGCTGAGGCCTAACCAGTGGCTTACATAAGTTCATTATAATCACCCTTGTGCTTGTATTCTATTACGAGTTATATAGCCTCGAATTCTACGTGATTTATGAAATGACCTCTCCATTTTTTCTATTACATTCAGTGAGCTATGTACATATGCACCCAAGACTCTCAACTCTTGAACACCCATTAGAATTGTATCTTTTGTTTATCATTTAAACTTTATCTGTCACTTAATTGTCCACTCCACCAACATATCAATGTCCTTTCTGATGTTCCACATTGTCCTGCTCAGTTTACAGCTCATCCAGGTTTTGTGCCATCCACAAATCACAGAATCCCTACAATGTGGAAACACGCCCTTCAGCCTAACAAGTCTACACTGACTCTCAGAGCATCCCACCCAAACCCATCACCCTATAACCCACCTAATCTAGACATTCCTGAACACAATGGGCAATTTAGCATGGTCAGTCCGCCTAGCCTGCACATCTTTGGACCGTGGGAGGAAAGCGAACTACCTGGAGGAAACCCGTGCAAACACAGGGAGAACATGCAAACTCCTCACAGACCGTCGCCCGAGCGTGGAATTGAACCCAGGTCCCTGGTGCTGTGAGACTGCAGTATTAACTACTGAGCCACCATGTCGCCCCAACTTTGAAGTCCCTTCACATGAAGACCTAGATCATGTATGTGTACTAGGAAGGAAAGGGACTTATGGGGAACCGCAGCCCAAACCACCTTCCTACCCGAAAAAACAATCATGAACCATTATTCTGTTTCCTATTTCTCATCCAATTTTGTGCCCATGTTGCTACTGTCACATTTATTCCATGATTTATAAGTTTTGTCAAGTCTGTGTAGCACTGTGTCAAATGTAGTTTGGAAGTCAATATACACCATGTCAATGGCCTTCCCCTCTGGAGTTTTCCATCTTATCACTTCAGAAAACTCCTGTAAGTTACTTGAGCACAATTTCTGTATTCATTTGCACATTGCAGTGGGAGTATTCCAGTCATTAACATTTTAGAGGTCCTGCTCCTAAAATTCCAATTGCATGACCACATCTCTCCTCCTACTTTTGTCCTTAATACCAATATGGGCCAGGGTATCTGGTTTCTTGCCTCCCCCAGAAGATTGTTATGTAGTTGTTCTGTGACCCCGATGGCCTTAGCACCAGGGAGGTGACAAACCATCCTGCTTTAATGGTTTTAGAATTGTCTGTGTGTATCCTTAACTGAAGGATCCCATGTCAAGACCAGCCTTCTGCTTTTCTACCTCTCTTCCTGTATAATTGGACCACTCATGGTGCTACGAGATTAGTTCTTGCTATTCTCCTACAAGTTCCATTGGCCTCACTTCTGTCCAGAACAGAAAATCAGTGATTGAGCAGGTCCTCTGGGATTACAGCACTACTTTCCTGTTTCTTGTGGACTGCCTTGTAGTCACAGATTCCTTATCTGCTTGCTTACATATAACTTCTGCTGTGACCAGCTCTCTGACCATGTTGTCCATGTAATTAGCTGCCTCAAAATGTAATCAAATGGCACAGCAGTCATGATGGAGCAAGTGGCTTAATTCTGCACCTATATCTTATGGTCTCATCATGGATTAATGGATCTTGATTATTGACGCTTGCTTCCCAGCCTCTGACAGTGCGATAATTCCTCTGAATGAGGGTGATGCTTGTTCTTGGCAAGGAACTGCATATTAAATCTTTTAAATTGGAGGCCGTGGCACTCTGGCTTTCAAACCTTTTGCAACAAAATGATTTGAAAGCTATTCAAATGTAACTTTACAGAAGCTATCCTGATACAAGCTTTACTGATACAAAGAGAGGATTAAGTTTGATTCCTGGCTGAATAGGATGTCAGGGATACCAAGAACATATTGATTACAATTGTTCTGAGCAGGTGAAATCTGAATAGGCAATTGTTTTGCTTGGTAGTGGAGTGTGAGATCTGTAGCCTCTAGTTCTACATCAGCCCTTGAGACTGCAATGTTATCATCCATGAGATAAGATGATAAACTGTGGTCCTATCTAATCAAAGCAAAAGAGACGACTGCTGGAGCCTGGAACAAAAGCAGAAATTTCTGGAGAAACTCAGCAGGGCAGGTCTGGCAGCTTCAGAATGAAAAAGGGTCACTGGACCCGAAACATTAACTTTGCTTTTGCTCCACAGATGCTGCCAGACCTTTTGAGCTTCTCTGGCAATTTTTTTTTTTGTTTCTAACTGACTGTCTGTATGGGCTAATGGTTCCGTGCTGCTGTTTGAAGAAAAGCAGAAAGTTTATTTCATGGCATCTTGGTTAACATTTTTGATATCTGAACGTAGATTAACTGATCATTTGTACAACTGTTTTTTTAGGATAGTGGATGCTATGTTTACCTACATACCTAGATTGTATGCTAAACAATCATTTTGTTGATATAGAGATAGTAGGAACTGCAGATGCTGGAGAATCTGAGATAAGAAAGTGTAGAGCTGGATGAACACAGCAGGCCAAGCAGCATCAGAGGAGCAGGAAAGCTGATGTTTCTGGCCTCGACCCTTCTCCAGAAAAAAATCAGCTCCTCTGATGCTGCTTGGCCTGCTGCGTTCATCCAGCTATACCCTTAGAACATAGAACATAGAACAGTACAGCACAGAACAGGCCCTTCAGCCCACAATGTTGTGCTGACCATTGATCCTCATGTATGCACCCTCAAATTTCTGTGACCATACACATGTCCAGCAGTCTCTTAAATGACCCCAATGACCTTGCTTCCACAACTGCTGCTGGCAACGCATTCCATGCTCTCACAACTCTCTGCGTAAAGAACCTGCCTCTGACATCCCCTCGATACTTTCCACCAACCAGCTTAAAACTATGACCCCTCGTGCTAGCCATTTCTGCCCTGGGAAATAGTCTCTGGCTATCAACTCTATCTATGCCTCTCATTATCTTGTATACCTCAATTAGGTCCCCTCTCCTCCTCCTTTTCTCCAATGAAAAGAGACCGAGCTCAGTCAACCTCTCTTCATAAGATAAGCCCTCCAGTCCAGGCAGCATCCTGGTAAACCTCCTCTGAACCCTCTCCAAAGCATCCACATCTTTCCTATAATAGGGCGCCCAGAACTGGACGCAGTATTCCAAGTGCGGTCTAACCAAAGTTTTATAGAGCTGCAACAAGATCTCACGACTCTTAAACTCAATCCCCCTGTTAATGAAAGCCAAAACACCATATGCTTTCTTAACAACCCTGTCCACTTGGGTGGCCATTTTAAGGGATCTATGTATCTGCACACCAAGATCCCTCTGTTCCTCCACGCTGCCAAGAATCCTATCCTTAATCCTGTACTCAGCTTTCAAATTCGACCTTCCAAAATGCATCACCTCGCATTTATCCAGGTTGAACTCCATCTGCCACCTCTCAGCCCATCTCTGCATCCTGTCAATGTCCCGCTGCAGCCTACAACAGCCCTCTACACTGTCAACGACACCTCCGACCTTTGTGTCATCTGCAAACTTGCTGACCCATCCTTCAATTCCCTCGTCCAAGTCATTAATAAAAATTACAAACAGTAGAGGCCCAAGGACAGAGCCCTGTGGAACTCCACTCACCACTGACTTCCAGGCAGAATATTTTCCTTCTACTACCACTCGCTGTCTTCTGTTGGCCAGCCAATTCTGTATCCTTGTTATCTCACTTTGTAGATAAATTCTAATTATCTGTTCAGAGATTCTATACTGCACCGCTGGAGCAGGCAAGACTTGAGCCTGGGACTTCTGACTCAGAGGTATGGGCACTACCACTAAATGTAGATTGTGTAACTAAGAAGGATCGCTGCCTTGTCTACTGTTCTCTAAATTCATCACTTTCAAATATTCTGTCACCAATTAACTCTCAAAAATTGCTTCTGCAGATTGATATACGCACCGATATTTAAATGAAACAATTTTACCAGCATTGTGGCCTTGTAAACATGCACTCCACAGTCTCTCACTTCCTCCAGCCCTCTCAATACCCAGTGCATTCTCTCTCAGTTCTCCAGATTGAATTTGATGACTACTTTTCCTCCCAGTCCATCAAACAATTGGCATCATTCTGCAGTTGAAAGCAGAAATGGAAAATAAAGTGCGCCCTAGTTAGAGTATTTTAAAGAAGTTGACCAATATCCATTGGTACATTTTAGTTAGAATTGCTGTAGACAGGCTGCTGTCCCAGATGGTATCAAGCTTTGAGTGCTGTTGATATTTCACCCATCTAGGCAGATGGGGAATATTCCATCATGCTCCTGACATGTCACTTGTAAATAATGGACTGGGGTTTGAGCAGTCAAGTGGTGAGTTACTCAGAGCAGAAATCCTATCCTCTGTTCTGTTGTTTCAGTGGCCACGGCATTTAGGTTGCTCCTCTAATTCAGAATTTAGTCCCTGCTAATCCCCAGGATTTTGGGGATCCAGTGATACTAAAGTTATACAATATGAACAGGTAAGAGTTGGATTCTTGCTTATTGGACATGGTCTTTGCTTGGCACGTGTGTGGCAGAAATATAATCACTTACCTCTTACCACCCAAAGCCAGGGTATTGTCCAGGTCTGACTGCATGTCGTCGTGGACTACTTCAGAGTTTGAGAAATTGCAAAAGGTCCTAAACATTGTGCAATCATGGGTGAATATCCCATTTCAGACTGTATGATTGAGACAAGATCATTGAAGCAGCTGCAGACGTTGAGCCTAGGACACAATGCTGGGGAACTCCAGTTGCAAGTTACACTTGAATTAATAGGCAAATTATACTTCAAATAAAAGAAAAAGTCAATTTCACTTTGTATCAACTGTATAAAATTGCAAGCAAAATCAAATTACATTCAATAAGAGCATGAAATCCAAAACTACATTCTTTAAATATTGGTGCTTATATTAATCTGCAGGAGCATTTTTTGAGTTAGTTGATGAGAGAATTGAATATGTCTTTGAAAGTGATGAATTTAGAGGACAGGACAAAGTAGTGATCCTTCTTGATTACCCAATCTACATTCAGGGATTTATGGACAAGCAATCCAAGGTCCTCCTGTACCTTACCATTGGCCCTACACCTTAAGTTGTATTATAAACAAAAATGAAAATATATGTTATTGCTAACTGTATTGAATTCATCTATTCAATCCTTCAAGTATCTTTAACACTGTTGGATTGACAGGGTAGGGTGGTCCACTAATAGGTTTGCTGGTGTTCAGACTTCCTTGCAGCTGTACGTGACTGAGTTAGCATGTCCACATGATGGGCGGTTAGACCATTTACATGTATTTCCATTGCACTGATCATTGAACATGGGAGGTACTGGTAGATACAGTAAATGACACTGAGATGCCTGCAGCAGGCAATTGCTGCTCTTTGCCTCACATAGCTGCCATTTTATAAATTGCTGTGACTAAATTCCCTTTGGGATCTTGCCATTCAAGGATGAAATATGTTCTACATAATTCATTGATCCAAAGCTTCAGTTTAATTTAACTAACTTGAGGTTGCATAGGTTATGGTTGGGCTTGATGGAGCAACACAGCTATATGTGAATAGATTGATTTCCAAAATGCTAGTGCAGATAGCTACTACTCATAGGGCAGAAACAAGGCTATGATGCACCTTGAAAATTGAATCAAACTGTGCAGTCGTCTGCTGACAGAAATTTTGATAAATTACATTTTAACTTTGACTCATTCTTTCATCTCCATCCTGTTGTAGGTCTCCATGCACTGTTATTAGAATCCAATAAGAGTATTGGCCTGAATTTTGCAGTATTCGATGAAGTGATGGTGCTTGCAACTGACCTCCAAAGAAACTTGCTTACAAATATCTACCAGTCTCTGTGGTGTAGATTTCTACTTTTCTGACATTAGTTTGAATTTGATGGAAAGCCAAGGGAATGTGTCCTACAGGAGTGGAATCATAAAACAGAGTAATCAGTTAATCACACTGATATAGTCTCAGAGGGAGGAACGTACCAAGTAAACCACATAGATTATCCTTCAGTTTTCAAAGATAAATTTATTGTGAGTAAAACAAAGATTGGGATATACAGATGTGATTAAGATGAAAGCAGAAATATCACAAACATAGAATTATAAACAATTACTAAGAATGTATATCACACATACAGACCATTCAGCTCAAGTGGCTAATGTCAACATTAATGTTCGACATGACGTTGCTCCCACCCTTCTCTTCATCTGATCTCATCCACATAATCTTCTTATTCCCACTTTCAGCATGTGTTTATCTGGCTTCTCCTTGAATGTATCCATTTAATTTAACCCAACTGCTTCTTCTGCTAGCAAGTTTCAAGTTCTAAGCATGCTGCTGTTGAAAGTAGTTTTTTTTCATTCTTTATTGGATGTATAAATGACTATCATATTTATAGCTCTTAATTTTAGTCTCCCACACAAGTGGAAACCTCTTCGGTATGTCAATGCCATAAAACCTTTCATTACTTTAAAGACTTCTATTCCATAGAAAAGAGCCCAGTCGGTTAGTCTTTCCTGATAGCTATCTTCTAGTAGAAACTTGGTCATAGAGTCATAGAGGTATACAACATGAAAAAAGGCCCCACTTGTTCAAGCTAACCAAGTTTCCTAAACTGCACTCGTCAAGGTAGGTATGATATTAGATCGGTATGTTATCGAAATGTAGCTATTCTTTGAAAGATTGTATTGTTTACTTCATTACTCTTAACAAACTGATATTATAAATATATATCCCTTGAAATACATTGACAGCATATTATTTTTGTCCTAAAAATACCAAAAAGTTTTGTTTTTGTTTTAATTGAAACATGTGATATTCCATAAGGTGAAAAGATTATTTTTAATGACCACTCTTGATACTCATCAGTAAATATGAACTTACTGCACTCTTAACAATCTAGTTACATGTTTGAAAAGGTAATCTCTAGAGGGGATTTGAAGAAAACATGAGTGTGTTGCATGTTCAAACATAACAGCAATAGAGGCAAGAACCATAATGACATTTAAAGAGCACTTGAAACATGATAGCATACCAGACTACGCAGCAACCACTGGAAAATGGGATTACATTGCTAGATAATTGGCATGGATACAATGGGTCAAAGGGTCGTTTTTTTCTTCAGTTCTGTAAAAGCTATGATTCAAAAGGTTTTTACAGCAAGACTAATTGCACAAATGATCAAATTCTTGGCACTTTATTGATTTTCTAATTGATTGCAGTCTGTGGAAACTTCACAGTAGAACTTATGATAAAACATGTGGTATAATTGTGCTCCACCATTAAGCTTTTATGTGTGGTGCCGATAAAATTCCTCAGGTAGCCTTCCCACTACCTCCTATCATCTACCCCAAACCCCCATGTCTACAATATTACGTGGGACAAGTGAGGCTGAGGGCAATCTTGCCCCAGTTCAACTCCTTTCCTCCTTCAATCTCGAAATTGAAGTAGCAGGAGGAGTTTGGGGGCGGAGGTGAACCATGGCAGCTCAATTTGTTCAGGCTTCAGATGGGGAGATGGGCAAGTCTACCACAAGAGACAGATAAGCTTTGGCCACAAACACTCGAGGGTCTAACCATGGGTCCTCTCTCCTCTCTCTATCCTAACCTTAGATCATGATTCCCACTCCCCTCTTCCCATCACCTTGAGCCTCTGCAATCCTCCCTGCCATAAAACACCTTTGTGTTTCCCTGGCCCTGTATGTGGTTCTGGTCCTGGGACTGTAGAGTTGCCTACCAATCAGATTGACAATTTTGGCTATTAGCTCTCTAAGGTAGGCCTTTCATCCTGACCTGCATGTGTGCACAGTCAGATGCTGAACTACAAACTATCAAAAGCACATTCACTGAGGCATATGAGAGAATAGGTCTCAGACTAAACATCTGGAAAACAAAGGTTCTCTACCAGCCAGCCCCAGTTACACCATACTGTCTCCGGGCTATCGAGATCTACGGTGAGCACTTGGACAATGTGGGTCATTTCCCGTACCACAGGAGCCTCCGCTCAGTGTGAGCCGACAGTGACCATGTGTACAAAATGCGGAGGAATGGAATCGTGGGAGATATAGCAGTTTGGATTGGAAATTGGCTTGCTGAAAGGAGACAGAGGGTGGTAGTTGATGGGAAATGTTCATCCTGGAGACCAGTTACAAGTGGTGTACCGCAAGGGTCGGTGTTGGGTCCACTGCTGTTTGTCATTTTTATAAATGACCTGGATAAGGGCGTAGAAGGATGGGTTAGTAAATTTGCAGACGACACTAAGGTCGGTGGAGTTGTGGATAGTGACAAAGGATGCTGTAGGTTGCAGAGAGACATAGATAAGCTGCAGAGCTGGGCTGAGAGGTGGCAAATGGAGTTTAATGCAGACAAGTGTGAGGTGATGCACTTTCGTAGGAGTAACCGGAAGGCAAAGTACAGGGCTAATGGTAAGATTCTTAGCAGTGTAGATGAGCAGAGAGATCTCGGTGTCCATGTACACAGATCCTTGAAAGTTGCCACCCAGGTTGACAGGGCTGTTAAGAAGGCATACAGTGTTATAGCTTTTATTAATAGAGGGATCGAGTTCCGGAACCAAGAAGTTATGGTGAAGCTGTACAAAACTCTGGTGTGGCCACACTTGGAGTATTGTGTACAGTTCTGGTCACCGCGTTATAAGAAGGATGTGGAAGCTTTGGAAAGGGTGCAGAGGAGAATTACTAGGATGTTGCCTGGTATGGAGGGAAGGTCTTACGAGGAAAGGCTGAGGGACTTGAGGCTGTTTTCATTAGAGAGAAGGAGGTTGAGATGTGACTTAATTGAAACATGTAAAATAATCAGAGGGTTAGATAGGGTGGATAGGGAGAGCCTTTTTCCTAGGATGGTGACGGCGAGCACGAGGGGGCATAGCTTTAAATTGAGGGGTGAAAGATATTGGACAGGTGTCAGAGGTACTTTCTTTACTCAGAGAGTAGTAAGGGAATGGAACGCTTTGCCTGCAATGGTAGTAGATTCACCAACTTTAGGTCCATTTAAGTCGTCATTGGACAAGCATATGGACGTACATGGAATAGTGTAGGTTAGATGGGCTTGAGATCGGTATGACAGGTCGGCACAACATTGAGGGCTGAAGGGCCTGTACTGTGCTGTAATGTTCTATGTTCTATGAAATCCAACATCAAATCTAACGTCAGAGATCGTAAGAACTGCAGATGCTGGAGTCAGAGATAACATAGTGTCTAATGTGCTAGTGCAGCTTTTGGAAACTTGAGAAACAGTGTGTTTGAAGTCTGAAACCTCCAACCCAGCTCCAAGCTAATGGTTTACAGAACAGCTGTGGTCTTCAGCTTCACATAGGACTGAAAGCATAGATCAGTACAGCACAGTACAGGCCTTTCGGCCATGAAGTTGTGCCAAATTTTTACCCTAAACCTAAGGTCTATCTAACCTCCACCCCACCTTATAATATCATCAATGTTCCTATCTAATAGCTGCTTAAATACCCCTGATGAGGCCGATTCCACTACCCTCTCAGGCAATGCATTCCACACCCCTACCACTCTCTGAATAAAGAACCTACCTCTGACGTATCCCCAATGTCTACCTCCACTCACTTTAAAACTCTGCCCCCTCGTAATAGCTACCTCCACCCTAGGTAAAAAAAAGTCTCTGGCTGTCCACTCTATCTATACCTCTGATCATTTTGTACACGCCTATCAAGTCACCTCTCACCCTTCGTCATTCTAAACAGAAAAACCCTAGCTCTCTCAACCTTTCCTCGTAAGACCTTCCCTCCATTCCAGGCAACATCCTGGTAAATCTCCTTTGTACCTTTTCCAATGCTTCCACATCTTTCCTGTAACGAGGTGACCAGAACTGGACACAGTACTCCAGCTGTGGCTGAACCAGGGTTTTGTATAGCTGGAGCATAACTTCACGGCTCTTGAACTCGATCCCTCTATTAATAAAAGGGAACACACCATATACCTTCTTAACAACCTTATCCACCTGGTTGGCAGCTTTCAGGGAACCGTGGACATGAACCCCAAGATCCCTCTGCTCCTCCACACTGCAAAGTATCTTTCTGTTAACCCTGTATTCAGCTTTCAAATTTGTGCTTCCAAAATGAATCACCTCACACTTTTCAGGGTTAAACTCGATATGATACTTTTCAGCCCAGCTCTGCATCCTATCAATGTCCCTTTGTAACCTAGAACACCCCTCCGCACTATCCATAACTTGACCCACCTTTGTATCATCTGTGAACATACTAATCTACCCTTCCACTCCTACATCTAAATCATTTACAAAAATCACAAAAAGAAGAGGACCCAGAACAGATCCTTGTGGTACACGACTTGTAACTGAGCACCATGTTGAATGTTTTCCATCTACTACCACCCTTTGTCTTCTAAGGGTCAGCCAATTCTGAATCCAATCTGCCATATTTCCCCCTATCTCATGCCTCCTTACTTTCTGCATTAGTCTAACAATGGGGAACCATACCTTACTTAAATCCATGTGTACCACATCCACTGCTCTATGTGTTTGGTCGCCTCTTCAAAGAATTCAATAAGGTTTGTACATAAGAAGCATAGACAATGCACAGCAGGCACCTCAAATCTCTGGAGAGTTATCAGCTGACACTGCCTTTGGAAAATTCTGCACATTCACCTGACAGGGTAGGCATACCAACATAAGCATGCTCTCCCAAGCCAATATCCTCAGTATCAAGGCACTGGTCAGCCGTGACTAGCTGCTATGGGTGGGCTACATTACCCAAATCAAAACACCTCAAAACTCCATGTTTTACAAAGGTAGAAAATCACTTAGGAGGGTAGGCAAAATGCCACTAAGACACTAGGAAACATCCCTAAACAAATGTACCATCCCTACCAACGAGTGGGAATTGTCTGCCCTAGAATGCACATATTGGAGCATTTGCAAAAGCACCAAACCCTTTGAGCAGCACTGAGCGGAAAACATGGAGGCCAAGTGTGCAGAATCCAGAAAGTCGCATCCACCCCACCCCCCACCTCATCACCCATAGAATATCTGCCCCACCTGTGGTTCCAGGATCGGACTATTCAGTCCCTGCCTGCCATGGAGTGGAAGTAGGTCATCTTTGAAGGTGCAAGTCTTGTCTCCAGATTTGTGTAGACCTTAAGTAGTGTTACCCTGATTAAAAGATGTGTATTACCACTGAATCTTCAGGTCAGGAAACACATCCATCCAAAAGAATCTTGCCCACTCACTGACATAAATTTCCAAGTTGAACTGCTTGTATGTGGTCTCTAGAAATTGCCATGATTTTCAAATGAGCAGTGAAGTCACATTCTGACAGTTTTACTGTCATTTCCACCCTAAAATTGAGAATTGTCTTGCCGTACACCTGACTTGTGTTGTTTATTGGTACGAGTTGCTGTATTTAATTTTTGGAGGCTGTTAAGGAACTGTTCATGCTGAAATTAATCTGAAATATTAGCACTTACTTATCAACATATTCAAACTGTATCATTACAAATAAGTTCACTTGAAATGGAGCTCACCTTGCAACTTTTATAGCTAATCTTCTTTTGATTATCGCTGCTCAACAAAAAAAGGTTGTTAGTTCAATCTTTATACAGATGAACTTGCCTGATGTGACATAGTATGGAGGGAGCATCATGCTGTTACAGCAGCCCTCTACAACAACATTAAACTGACTCTCCAAATAGTCTGACATTTCCCACCAATCATTGTCAAGTGGGGAATATTTTATTGGGTGAAATGGCTGCTGGGTTTGAGAATATAGCAGGGACAGCACCTGATATACACAATACCCTTTGGAATACTTGTACGAGCTGTCATATCCTTCTCATAAAAGACTAGGTGCTGAAGGCAGGCAACCCACTTGCCACGGAAGATGATGTTGGCTGGCGGTATCATGGTAATGTTACTGGACTAGTAATCCTGAATCCTGGGCGAATACCCTGGGGACATGGGTTTGACTCAAACTGTGGGAGAAGTGGATATTTGAATTTAATAAATATGTTGAATTTAAAGGTGACCCAATGACCACCATGTAATGATTGTCGTTAAAACCCATCTGGTTCATGAATGTCCCTTTTGATTTTATGAAAGATAAAATATGTAATCTTTACCTGGTTTGTCCTATGTGTGAATCCATATCCACAGCTGTGAGCTTGACTCTTAACTTCCCTTTTAAATACACCTAGTGAAACACTCAGTATGAATTCATGACCAATGGGCAATAAATGGTCATGAAAATTAGAACAAATTACAGTTGTATTGTCTTTTCTAGCTTTAGGATGGCGCAAAGTTCTCACACTCAAATTTAAGTATTTTTGAAAGAACACAGCAGGCCAGGCAGCTTCAAAGGAGCAAGAAAATTGACGTTATCATTCAGGACCCTTCTTCAGATTCCTGACTCGAAATGTCAGCTTTCCTGCTCCTCTGATGCTGCCAGGCCTGTTGGGTTCCACCAGCTCCACACTGTGTTGCCTCTGACTCCGGCATCTGCTGTTCTTGCTATTGCTAAGTATTTCTGGAGTCTTGTCATGAATGTAATGCTGGGAGCATGGCAACTGCAAACTTCCATAAACACCAATATGATAATGACTAAGCAATGGTTTTGGCTATCTTAATCAAAGGATAAATATTGATAGGACATGGAGATAACTCCTCTTCTCTGTAAATACTTCTATTGGAAGTTGTATGCCTCCCCAAGAGAACAAATTGTGCCTCAGTTTGATTTCACATCCAAAAGACCTCTGACAGTGTGGCATTCCCTCTGTAATGCGGTGGAGCGTCAGCCTAAATTTTTGTGCTCATGTCGACTGGTGTGGAATTTGATTCCTTCAAGTCACAGTTGTTACCATCATAGAAGGGATCACTAAAGCATTTTAATAGCTATAACTGGAAAGTGTATAATATTTCCACTGGCCTCGGAAGCAATATATTAGCTATTCAAATGAAAACATGAAGGTTTGCTTTACTGTACTCTTAAGGTTTATCTTGAACACATGGCTTTTTAAAAAAACACTTTTGATGGTTTATAGCCATAATTTAATGAAAGCATCTGGCCCGAAGATAGACTATATTCTGTTGTCTACAGATGTCATTGATTTCAAACCACTGTCCACCAATGTGTATTACTGAATAGACAATAACTAAAGCTACTTTTTTAACACATGATAGCTCTCTAACATTTGAACCTAAAGGTAAAATGTAATACAGTAGTGTGATGTTATCTTAAGGGCTGAGCAAACGAACCTCAGTTTGTTTTTATATTCACATGATTGTCCTCAGCCTATTCAGCACTTACTCCAGTGCAAACCATTAAAAATGCAATGTCAGTAATATGGAAAATTTAGACTCAGCTCTTTGACTGCTTTGTTTTTGTGTTGATTAGTGTACTTTTCCATAGTTCAGTAAGCATCAATTAGGGCCCACCGCTATCTCAAAACAGCCTTAAATAAATAGGCTCCATTTTCTGACCTCGCATTGTTTAATCCCAATTCTTTTTCCCCGTTGAAATTTTGAAAAAAACTGTTCGAAAATAGCAGTAATTTGTATAAGAGGTACCATGCAAATGATGATCCACGACATAAGCTATGGGGGACAATATTTTATCAGACCCTTGCAGACAGACTGAGTGGCAAGAAGGCTGTCAATGGGGCACCGTAAGTGTCTTTCCACCAAGATACTATGTAGATAGTGACAGGAGAACCTGCGAGTTGGTTTCTTGTGGGCAACTTATTGAGTCACTTATGCGGGCGTTTAAGGTCTACTTCCTTTTTCAAATGGCATTTTGGCCATGTTGGCATGAGAGGAGACTACCTGGTCAGAACTTGATGCTTTAGGGGCACTCCATGGCTCAGCTGAGAAGGCTCCCTAGCAACAATTCCATCCACCCTCAATGACCTGTTACTTCCAAACACCAGGGCAACCTGCCAGGTCCCCACTGTCCATGATCTCACTTCTCTCCCTCTGCTTCAAGGATGCCCAGCAATGGTCATGACTAGTGGCAATGCTGCTGAGTTGTCTCTTCCCACCCCACAATAATGGGGCCAGTAGCTCTTGGATGGCAGTGTTTGAGGAGTGTGGTCACCATCTTTAATAACTGCTACTGTCACTTAATTGGCAGCAGGCAAAATAAACCCCTCAGTGCAGGCATGGGCCACATTAGATACACAACCTGCTTTTGGCTCTGATGGTGAAACCTCTGCTCAAAAGTCTTAGGAAAAAGTCTGGTTACATTTTTGTTGGGATTCTCTCTTTTAACATAACATCACAATTATGTTCCGCTGTCTGGTTTGTTACTTCAGGATATTTGCTACAGCATGGTCAGAAACTGAAGCCTACAGCTCTACTAATCCCGTGACCATTGGCGTATTTGACATTTCTTGTACAATCAAAGACACAATTTTGGCTATTTATTTTCATTCTTTTTTTTTAACCCTCAAATTGTGACGGTGCAGTTTGCACAAAAGAAAAATTATCACCATCAGGAACGGAATACATTTCAGCATATAAAGTTTTTCTGCAGTTCTTTACCAAGCTTCTGGGCATATAGAATATTTCAATTCAGAGACAGGTAAATTGTTAGCTAGATTTTTGATGGGTAATAGGCTATTGTGGTCCCACAGAACTCTGCCTGTTTGCATCAGACAGGTGCTTGCTGAGAGAAAACTGATGGCAGAAAATGCTTTGAAAAGAATAACAACTTATTCTTTAATTCATTTTATTTCCTTATACGAAGGGTACACAATTATCTTAGCATGAGGTCTATATACATTCAGAAATCAATAGTTTTCTGTAATGAGCCAGAAGAAATGTTCCAAATATGACTTTACTTAACATATTTTGTTATTATATACAAAAGTTAATTGTACAAAACACTCCAACTAATATTTTCATTCAATCATTAATAAGTTAGTTATAGATACAAAGGAATGAAAAGTATGGAAAATTGTCCATGTATTGCTTTAGATCTTAGTAGTGGCTGATGAAAGCTGATGAAGCAATTGCATCAAATTCATGAGGTTTTGAGCTGAAATCGAACAGGGATCACAACCTGCACAATATGGGGACAGTCAACCAGGAGTGATTTATTTTTAAAAATCAACCTCTTCAGAGATGTTATCCATCGCTGTGGGGACTTGAATATGCACATCCTGGCTCAGAGGTTGTGACACGAACATTACACCACATTTTCCCTGAATTGGTCAATTCATAGCCAGATGGCCATCCAGTTAAGGACAGAAGGCATGGGATTTTGAAACTGGGGGAGAAACAGGAGGCTTTCCAGCTCAGCAACAGCTAGCAGTCCAGGTGTGTGAGTAAGACAGACAGGTTGCACTTGCATCTTGAAGTGTTCTATCTGCAAATTTTAGAAGTTTATCTGAACAACAAAAAAGGGTTCAACAGGAAGATCACCATAGTACAGAGGCACAGCCTATGGTCTGTGAGAAGGCAGAAGGGCAAGGCCTCAAAGCTTCCCTGGAATACCACCAGCAAGGTGCCTCGAAGAAATTGGACCAGTTTCCAACAGGTCCACAGGTCAGTTGGAGAATTCCAATCAATGTCGGACATGAGGCATTAATAGGCTATTAATCCCTTAACCAGTAGCCCTACCGACTCACATCCTGCCTCTGTGAAGGTGAACGCATGAGCAATAATGCCTTGTTTGAATAATACTGACATATTGTCTGTTGAAGGAAATCTCAGTATGGCAGTGTCGTTACGTGCATTGATAACAAAATGAAAATAAAACCCAATTTAAGCCTCCACACTTCAATGTAATTCCATGTTGATACCGTCATTTCAAGGACCTGAAATTTCTGTTGCCAGTGACAAGCGTTGTAAACACCTGACATTTACCTTTGTGTTAAATAACAAATATTGCCTTTTCCAGCCATAAAAAGACATTTGAAGGATAAATTTAGATTTTCATTTCTACATGAGAATGTCATGAATGCAATACTGTGGTACCAGATTCTGATAAATTAAATTCTTAGGTTGGCAGGCTGCATCAAAGTGTCATGGTGAAATCTAAGAGACAACACTATTGGCAGTGCCAAAGGAGTACTGAGAATTATCAGCCCAGTGTTTTTTGATGAAATGAAACATTGTCTCCAATTGAATTAGTAAATGTTTCCCTATCATTGCACCCTATATATTGGCAAAACTTCATACTTTCTTCAAACATTCATTTGGAGTAAGGAAGTTCAGTAGACAATAGGACCAAGCCGCCTGTGTCTGCTCTTTGAAAGACATAACAATTGATCACACTCTTCTTGTTCATTTTATATTGGATATGGATTAATTTTATAGCTAGAAACGGTTTTGACCTTTTGAAAAGGATGATGGTCATTGAGAATCTGGCTTTGCATGATTTAAACTAATCTGTAAATACAATTCATAAAACAATGTTTGATCAAATACACTATTGTATTTACATTGCTCAAATGGATAACATAAATTGACAGAAATACTGACAACTCAAATATTTCAAAGCTCCAATAAGAATTTATTTATCCACCCTTGCCAAACATAATTTGCATTCTTCAAAATGTGAAGTGTAGCCTCTGCTGATGAAGACATAACTTTCCAAAGTATATTTTGTCGACATCCAACTGAGGAATGTCAGTATGGGGGAACAGAACATTTTCTAATGTTGGAAACTGGTGTCAGCTTCGAGCAACTCTGGTCCAAGTGTGGCATGGGTCAGATACAGGAGTGGAGCCTGTAACTTTGTTCAAACAAATTGTGCCTTACTTCCGTTTCTCAATGCAGCAGGCTGACATTTCCACTTCTCCTTTTAGTCACTTTTGTTCTTTTTAGCTACGATTGTAAATTCGTACCAAATTATGAACAGCTTCATGTTATTGACTAACAGTCCATTAAGTCTTAAGGGTGCAAATCACACAGAGAGAATAACAAAACAGGTACATCCACTACAATGGGAGCTGCATTTTATTGGAATAAAAATCAGTATGGAGTTGCAAAGTATTGGCACCACTGCAATTAAATCAATGAATATAATGGTGTGATACACAAGTATATTGTAAATCAATGGTCAGGCATTCAGAGATACAACTAGTACACTGTGGAGTGTAGCTGTCTCAGTCAAAAACCTAGGTCCCATTAGAAAACAAAAAAAATATACTTACGAGGTAGTCAGACTACAAGAGAATAGTAGCAACAGAAATGTGGAACGAACAGTACAATCTACAACCTTGTAACATGACTTGGTGATTTAATTGATATATTTTATATATATATAATTTATACAATAACTTACAACAACATTTACGTCCTGCAATTATTGTTTTCAATAATATGCTGATAATTTGGTTTTGCAGGACATTTCTCTGAGATATACTGATATGAAATTGTACAAACACACTGATATTTTCTTCACCCAATTTCACTGTGCGATCCACCACTATAACCTATCGCAGGTCAGAATAAGCAGTTTTGACACTTCAGGCTCATTATCCTTGTCCAATTGGAAGCTACAATATATAAGAATGAAACTAGTTTCAAGTATTATATTAACACAGGAGGTAACATGTATGATGACTGATATGCAATCACACAGTAAACTGTCAGCAAACTGCTTGGATTGCTGAATGATGTTAGAGAGGTTCTCATGTGAATTTTAATTAACTGGTGAGTGCTACTGGCATCAGTACAGACACCAACTGTAATATCAGGTGGGGCTCTAAATAGGTTGCCTTTCAGCTTGTTAACTGGCATGGATGATTGGAAACTATGTTGTTAGATGTTTCTTTGTTGGGAGGGTTGAAATAAGAAGCAATCATTCCAGTTTGGTCAAGAAAAACCTACATGAAGTGGTTTACATAACAAGTTTCTTCCCTATATAACTGAATTTCAGCTTAAAGGTATTTTTCTTCCTGATTGATTTAGTAAGGATAAGCTGATGAGCAGATGCCAACTTCAAATTAGTAAATCAAAGAGAGGTGGGGAGGAGATAACAAGGTGTAGACCTGGATGAACACAACGGGCAAGCAGCACCAGAGGAGCAGGAAGGCTGATGTTTTGGGCCCAGATCCAATTTGTTTTCAATTCTGTTTGCTCATGGGAAATGGTTATCATGGACTAGGCCAACATTTATTGCCCATCCCCATTTCCTCAAAGGGCAGTTAAGAATCAACTACATTGCAGTGGGTCTGGAGTTGCATGTAGGCCAGGCTAAGTAAAGATGACAGATTTCTTCCCCAAAAGACATTAACGAAACAGTTGGGTTTTCACGACCATCAACAGTGATTACAAGGTTGCTATTCAGCCTATAAATTTCCTAATGGCACAATGTTAGGCATATTAAACATAGATAAATTAGGTGGAAAGGTTACAAAGTAAGTTGCTGGTTATTAGCACAAATTTCTTACTATTCAGGATGTATGTTATTCTTGGCACATGTACATCACTGGTGGGACTAGCACTTGTTGCTGGCTCTCAGCTGGTCTTGAGCAGGTGGAGTTGAGCTAACTTGTTGCCAAAAACATTGTTTTCTGTACATTAGTTATACTAATAATCAGCTGCAAAGAAGACAAATAATTTTCTGATGAGGTATTTCTGGGTAAAGGTTCTGAGAAAACTTACTATAAAAGAAAATTTTATTTTACGTTTCTCAGTATCTGGACACAGCAATCTCACCAAAATTGTGATTTAATTTGGCTTGGCGCTACTTGTACTCATTGAATAATACAGCATAGAAATAGGCCAATTAGCTGATGGTGCCAATGCTGGCTCTTTGGTAAAATTAAACAGCTATTCCTACTCCTTTGTTATTGTCCCAGAGCCCTGCAAATTTAACCCCTTCAAAATTTTAAGAGTCATTGAATCTGCCTGAACTACCCATTCAGTTATTACATTTGCTATTCTAACAACTCGCTGCTTTTTTGCCTATGTGGCACCTTGGATCTTTAGCTGATATGTGGATGAACTTTCAAAGCAACTACTGTCTTAAAGGGGGCATGTCTAAAAATCTAAATGAAAAAAAATAGATCAAACTCTAGTCATTGTTGGGCGGAGGTGATGGTGGTGTGGAATCTTAGGAAGACAAAGTAATTGTTCAAGGAAATGAATGAATCAAAATACCGATGCAATTACAGTGGTTCATTGCCAGTAATGAATATTCACAGCGTAGCTGTGGATTTTCTTAATTGTGCATCAGGGAATGATAAAGTGTAATCTTCACAGACAGATTATACTGAATTTCATAATCATGTTGGCAAAGTGTGGCATGCAACAAAAAATAATGTTAAAATTTTACTGCTCGGTTCTTTCATAAGAATTTAGAGCAACCCAAGTTTAAAATGGATTCAAACTCGCAACAAAGCAACAAATCTACCTTAATATAACAACTCAGTAGAAATTTCTCTGACAGACTTTTTCTATGGCAGGTATTTTGCTTACTGTGATGAAAGTTGTCAACTATATTTTAACTTTTGGATACATAAGAGGCATACAGATGTAGATCAAATCTGTTTTCTTTTAAAAGGTGGGAACATTATTTGGATAGTGATCTAAATAGATCATTTCTAAGAAAGGATGTGACTGCAGTTAAGTATCTGGGAGAACCCCTGTAGTGGAAATGGATGAACTGGTTATACTGTTGAGTTTATGACAGAGAATAAACACGTTAAGGCAACTAGTATAGCTTTGATAATAAAATGTGAGGCTGGATGAACACAGCAGGCCAAGCAGCATCTCAGGAGCACAAAAGCCGAGGCCTAGGCCCGAAACGTCGGCTTTTGTGCTCCTGAGATGCTGCTTGGCCTGCTGTGTTCATCCAGCCTGACATTTTATTATCTTGGAATCTCCAGCATCTGCAGTTCCCATTATTTCTGATATTAGTATAGCTTTGACTCTGAAACAGAAGTTTCAAAGTTTTAGTTCAGAAGAACTCAGATTTCGGTTCGGAAGGGGAAAAAAAATTCTTCTAGCAGGAAAACCAAGTTGTTCAGTTCAGGGGAACTAGTCATCTCAGGAGAAGTGGTTTCACGTCTGTGGAGTTTCTAAGCCAAGAGAGTTGAATTGAAAATTTCAAGTTGTTAGAACTGACAAAGTTTAGGCATCACAATTGTGAAGCAGGAAGAAGGATCCAGGAGGTACTGCTGGGGGAGCATCAGCCCTTGAACCTGTCTAACAGGTTTGAGATTTTTGCTTTTTGTGTGGACAAGAATGTGGGTTGTAGGGAGGATGAGCACGGTGATACTGGGAGCCATTCAAGAAGGGGGAAGAAAACAGCAACATAGTTGACTATGCAAACCTGATTACAGGGAAATAGACACTGTTCTCTGGGCCAGGATTGAGAGTCTTGAAGGTTGTGTTGTCTCCAGGTTTAGGATATCTCTGGGCTGTCCAGGAAATTGGAGTAGGAGGGGAAAAATTGAGATGTTGTGGTCCACGTTGGTATCAACAATTGAGGTGGAAAGGTGCTGAGGGAATATAGGCAGTTAGGGGCTAAATTAGAAAAGAGAATTTAAAAGGTGACAATCTCTGAATTACCACCTGAAGCTACTAAATGCACAAATTAGCACAGAGTCAACAAGATTAAGGAGGTAAACAAGTGGCTCAATGATTGATGTGGGAGAAGGAGGTTCAAATTCATGGGACATTGACATCATAGATGGAGGTGTCCTCATGGGATGGGCGCCACCTGCATCATGCTGGGACCAGAGTTCTGGTGAATCACATAACTAAGGCTGTAAGTAGGGTTTCAAACTACATAGTGGCTGGGGTGGGTTCAGTTGCATGGGAAATTGTGGAAAAAGGCAGGGAGATTAACGTTTTCAGAACAAGTAATAGGACAGAGAGTATGGAAGGGTCAGGAATCTAACTTCAGGCACAGAAGATGTGGGAACAACTATGAGAAGGGGTCAATCAATGCAGGACTCAGGGTAGCATACTTAAAGGCAGGCTGTATGTGAAACAAGGTAAATGAGGTTGTAATGCAGATTGAAACCAGCAGATATATTGTGGGTATCATAGAGACGTGACTGAAAGGGATCAGGGCTGGGAACTAAATATTCAAGGATACATGTCTTGTTCAAAGAAGTGGCAGATGGGGCAAGGTTACTTTGTTAGTAAGGAACAAAATTCAGTCAATGTCAAGAAGTGATATAGAGTCAGAAGGCATAGAATCTATGTCAGAAAAGTCAAGGAGCCACAAAGGCAAAAAAAAAGACTCTGAAGGGATTTGTGTACAGGGCTTTTAGCAGTCAGGACATGGGGAAAAAAATGAATCAGGAGATGGAAAAGGCTTGTAAGAAAGACACGATTATGATAAGCATGGTGGACTGGGAAAATCTGGTTGATAGTGGATTCCAAGGAATGGAATGTGTGGAATGTTGATTAAATATTTTTTACAGCAGTTTGTGGTAGAACCCACTGGGGAACAGGCAATTCGAGATTTAGTGATGAGTAACGAGGCAGACTTGATTAGGGAGCTGAAGGTGAAGGAACACCTCAGGCTCAGTGACCATAACATGACAGTTTGTTTGAGAGGGAGAAGATTGCATCAGATGTAACAATATTACATGTGAGTTGAGGAAACTACAAAGACATGAAGGAGGAGCTGGGCAGAGTTGATTGGAAGGGGAGCCTAGCAGGGAAGATGGTGAAGCAGCAACGGTTGGACTTTCAGGGGGGAATTTGGGAGGCACAGCAAAAATTCATCCCAAGGAAGAAGAAACCTACTAAGGGGAGGATGAAGCAGCTATGGCTGACAAGGGGAGTCAAGGTCAGCATAAAAGCAAAAGAAATTGCACATAATGTGGTGAAGATTATTGGGAAACCAGAGGATTAGGAAGACATTAAAAGCAAGCAGATGATAACTAAAAAAGCCATAACATGGGGAGAGGATGAAAAATAAGAATAAGCTAGCTAGTAAAAGAAGATTGGTAGGATTTTTTTAGACATCCAAAATGTAAGAGTGATAACAATGGACATTGCACTATTGAAAATGAGGCAGAGAACTAGCAATGGGAACAAAGAAAAGGTGGAAGAACTGAGTAGGTACTTTGCATCAGTTTTCACAATGGAAGACACCAGCAACATACCAGAACTTCAAGGGAGTCGGAGGCAGTGGTGAATATAGTTGTTCTCACTCTGGAGAAGGTGCTGGAGAAGTTGAAAGACCTGAAAGTAGATATATCATCTAGATTGGATGGACTACACTCTATAATTCTGAAGGAGATAGCTGAAGATATTGTGGGAACATTGCTGGTATCTTTCAAGAATCACTGGAGTTCAGCGAGGGTCTTTCAAGAGTGGAAAATGGCTAATGCAACAGCCCTTTAAGAAGGAAGGGAAACGGAAGTCAGGAAACCAAATGTCAAGGGTCTAGGCCCGAAACGTCAGCTTTTGTGCTCCTAAGATGCTGCTTGGCCTGCTGTGTTCATCCAGCTCCACACTTTGTTATCTCGGATTCTCCAGCATCTGCAGTTCCTATTATCTCTGTCAGTTAGCCTGACTTTGGTTATTGGTAAGATTTTAGAATCCATTATTAAGTTTCAGATTTCAGAATACTTGGAAGGACATAATAAAGTAACATGGCTTTGTCAAGGGGAGGTCATGCCTGACAACTCTGTTAGAAGAGTTAGACAAAAGATAGCCAATGGACCTGATCTATTTGGATTTCCAGAAGGCCACTGACAAGGTGACATACAGGACGCTGCCAAATGAGATAAAAGTACATGATGTTCGGGACAGGTACTGGCCTGGATAGAGGATTCGTGGAATGTCAGAAGGCAGAGAGTAAGGATAAAGGGGTACAGCCAGTGTCTAATGGAGTTCCGCAGGGGTCAGTGTTGTGACAATTATTCATGTTATATATTAAAAATCTGGACAAAGGAACTGAGGCCATTGTGTCATCTGCAAACTTAACAACAAAGACAGATGGAGGGCCAGGCAGTGTTGAGAAAGCAGGGAGGCTGCAGAAGGACTAGGAGAATGGGGAAAAAAAATGGCAGATGGAATATAATGTGGGAATGATTAAGGTTATGCACTTTAGTGGGAAGAATAGAGGCATAGACTATTTTCTAAACAAGTAGAGGCTTAGGAAATCTGAAGCACGAAGGGACTAGGTGGTCTTAGTTCAGGATTTTCCCACTATCGACATGCAGGTTCATTTGGTGGTTAGGAAGTCAAATGCAATGTGAGCTTTTGTTTCAAGAGGGTTAGAATACAAGAACAGAAATGTACTGCTTGATGGTGTATAAGGATGTGATCAGACACTAGTTGAAATATTGAGAGCAGTTTTGCACTCCTTGTCTAAGGAAGGATGTGCTGGCATCAGGGGGGATCCAGAGGAGGTTTACAAGAATGATCCCAGGGATGAAGGGCTTGTCATATGAGGACTCTCACTCTGTTTCTGATGGAGTTTAGAAGAATGAGAGGGGAGTCTGACTGAAACCTCCAGAAAACTGATAGACCTGGATACAGTGTACATGGAGAAGATGTTTCCTCCAGTAGCAGAGACTATGACCCGAGGGAACAGCCGCAGATTGAAATGATGACCCTTTACAATGCAGATGAGGCAGAATTTCTTCAGCCAAAGGGTGGTTAATCTATGGAACACAATGCCACAGAGGGCTGTGGAGGCCAAGTCGTTGACAGTATTTAAGACAGAGTTAGATAACTTCTTGATTAGTAAGTGGATCAAAGGTTAGGGGAAAAAGGCAGGAAAATGTGTTTGAGGAATATAGCAACTATGATTGAATAGAGGAGCAGACATGATAGGCCAGATGGTCTAATTCTGCTCCTATGTCTAATGGTCTTATGAAGCCTGCAGACTCAGCAAGGAATCATAAAAGTCTCAGCAGTCAGAGGGAAAGAAACTGGAAAGCTTCATCTAAGTAAACATTTAAGAAGCTGAGATGGGAGTCATCTGTCTCTGGGATCGAGTCTCTGTGAAAGATAGCATTGGGAAAGAGGCTGAAACTTTGTTTTGATGTTTGCCGTATGATCTTTTGAACTTTATTTGATTTATACATAGGAGAACTAAGAAAAACAAACAAAGCTATGTAATTAACTTACAAAGTGTTGTTAAGGAACACCTGCTTTGAATGTACTTCAGTGACTAACCACCACATCAACAGACTTCAAAAATTAAATGTATGATCTATCAATTGGAATCCGACTTGTTCATATTGCCATCAGTTGGAATCGTAAGAGGATCATGATCCTTTTATTTTCCCAACAGACTAACACAGAAAAAGAGTCAAAATTTTCCATCACTGTCCACTAAAGTCAGGACATGGTTCTGGGATTCTTGCAATTCTCCAGATGTACATTGGAAATGACAGGAATGATGCTTGGGTCATGATTAACTTTCTCCTAGGATATAGACATTGCTGGCTAAGACAGCATTTATTACCCATATCTAAATTGCCCCTCCAAAAATGAAAAAAAATCTCAAATGGGGAGAAAGCTGTTAAGCATGGTCTAGGCCCGAAACGTCAGCTTTCCTGCTCCTCTCATGCTGCTTGGCCTGCTGTGTTCATCCAGCTCTACACCTTGCTAAGCACGGTGAATTTGTTTTAATGCAATCCCAAAAGTGTTAATCAATCAATGTGATGGAGATTTTGTTTGGAGCTCTGATACCTAAACAACTCTTCATCATTTGATTTTAAGCTTTACCTTTCTGGCGCAGGCTAAACCCACGTATCCTCTCCTGCAGGCACACACATTTGGTCTGATGCACTTACTTCCAAACAAACATTTCTGATCGCAGATAGCTGGAAACATAATCAGGCATTAATATGAAGCCAAATTTCCACATTTAATATGGTTACTTGTCTAATGTGAGATAACATTTTCTACCGCATGCAACACCCATTCTACAATTGTCTTAGTACAGCACTCACTAAAGAGAGCCATTGACTGATATTCACTTCTGTGCTTTGGGTACTTTAGTTAATTGTGGTGTTTCTATCACTGCTTGGTTGACAAACTTATTGTCAAATATAATGATTGATACAATTAACTATTTATTTTGTAGAGATATTATGTTGTCTGGCCTTATAATCGTATACTTATTTATTGCATAGCCAAGCTGCTCTTCCATTCTAAGTTTGTTTATGCCAGTTGCAATTCTGAAAGTGGGAAAAGAATAGCACTGTTTCCCGAACAAGACGTTTTTGCCCATTTAGAAAAAAACCCTTCTCCTATTTAATGTTACTAGCATTAGCACTCATCAAAAATCTAGGATTTAAAACTAAATCTCCTTTCACATAAAACATTGTGAGTGGACAACAGAGTTAATCAATTTTAGCTATATGAAAGTGTAGGCATCATTCAGTAAGAGAGTGCTCACTTGAACGGCATTCGAAATGGGTCAGAACCTGGAATTGATTTATCAGTATGTGAGAGGGGTAATCAGGTCCTGTGCCAACATTTCATTGCACTCCCCTTACAACTCTGACAGTAGCATGAGGAATTATACTGCAGGAATATGACTGACACCGACAGAGTATCAATAAAGTTTAAGATGTGCCAGGAATGCTTTGCCAATAATGAAAAGTACATTATGGAAGAGAAGCTCAATGAGTTTCTTTATGGTGATAACTGTATTAAGTTGCAGAATATGTTTGAAGAAATCTAATGAAAATTCCAAAGAAATATTTTTATAAAATACTGCAGCCTGTGTTCTCTCCAGTCTATCACTACCCTTCCCGCATTTCACAATACCTTCAAGTGCAGTGATCTCTGCACATTTTGAAATTCTGCCCTGTATGCCCCTGTCACTAATACAGATCAAAAAATGTAATATTCCTCGTACAGCGCTCAGTTGCATAATATACCCACCTTCAGTCCTCAAAGCTAACTGTTCAAAACTACTTTTTTTCCCACTTAACCATTGAGTATAGGAGCAAAGAGGTCCTTCTGCAGCTGTACTGGGCCCTCGTGAGACTGCACCTGGAGTACTGTGTGCAGTTTTGGTCTCCAAATTTGAGGAAGGACATTCTTGCTGTTGATGGAGTGCAGTGTAGGTTCACGAGGTCAATTCCCGGAATGGTGGGACTATCATATGTTGAAAGATTGGAGCGACTGGGCTTGTATACACTTGAGTTTAGAAGGATGAGAGGGTATCTGATTGAGACTTATAAGATTACGAAGGGATTCGACACTCTGGAGGCAGGAAGCATGTTTCCGCTGATGGGTGAGTCTAGAACCAGGGGGCACAGTTTAAAAATAAGGGGTAGGCCATTTAGAACAGAGTTGAGGAAAAACTTCTTCACCCAGAGACTGGTGGATATGTGGAATGCTCTGCTCCAGAAGGCAGTGGAGGCCAACTCTCTGGATGTTTTCAAGAAAGAGACGGATAGAGCTCTTAAAGATAGTGGAATCAAGGGTTATGGGGATAAGGCAGGAACAGGATACTGATTGTGGATGATCAGCTAAGATCATAATGAACGGTGGTGCTGGCTCGAAGGGCTGAATCGCCTACTCCAGCACCTATTGTCTATTAGAACATAGAACATAGAACAGTACAGCACAGAACAGGCCCTTCAGCCCACAATGTTGTGCCGACCATTGATCTTCATGTATGCACCCTCAAATTTCTGTGACCATATACATGTCCAGCAGTCTCTTAAATGACCTCAATGACCTTGCTTCCACAACTGCTGCTGGCAACGCATTCCATGCTCTCACAACTCTCTGCGTAAAGAACCTGCCTCTGACATCCCCTCTATACTTTCCACCAACCAGCTTAAAACTATGACCCCTCGTGCTAGCCATTTCTGCCCTGGGAAATAGTCTCTGGCTATCAACTCTATCTATGCCTCTCATTATCTTGTATACCTCAAACCCGAGACTCTACAACTGTAGTGTCTCCCACCCGCCCTCCTCCTCTAACCTAGTTAGTAAGGTGAGGTTCATTCTAAACTTTCTCTATTGAACATAAGTTTGTTATTAATTTGTTATTATTACTTGAAGTAAGCTTTCTACTTTAGTACTGAGTGGGTGTTCAGATAAGTGGGGTATGGATGCTAGGGCAGTTGCTTGCTCCTCCTGCAGAATGTGGCAGTAGGGAGATGTGGCACACGTCTCCGCTGGCTACATCTGCGGGAAGTGCACCCAGCTACAGCTCCTTGAAAACCGTGTTAGGGAAATGGAGCTGGAGCTGGATGAACTACGGATCATTCGGGAGGCAGGGGGGTAATTGAGAGGAGTTATCGGGAGTTGGTCACTCCTAAGGCTCAGGACGAGGATAGATGGGTTACAGTTAGGGGGAGGAAAGGGGACAGACAGACAGTGCAGAGATCCCCTGTGGGCATTCCCCTCAGCAATAAGTATACCGTTTTGGATACTGCTGGGGGGGATGACCTACCAGAGGAAAGCCATAGTAGTCAGTTCTCTGGCACTGAGCCTGACACTGTGGCAAAGAAGGGAAGGGGGCAGAATAGAAAAGTACTCGTGGTAGGTGACTCGATAGTTAGGGGAATCGACAGGAGATTTTGTGGGCAAGATCGGGATTCCCGGAAGGTATGTTGCCTCCCTGGTGCCAGGGTCCGGGACGTCTCCGATCGGGTGTATAAAGTTCTAAAAGGGGAGGGCGAACAGCCAGAAATCGTGTTACATATTGGCACAAATGATATAGCCAGAAATAGGTTTGAGGATATAAAAAGTGATTTCAGGGAGTTAGGATGGAAGCTGCAGAGCAGGACGAACAGAGTAGTGTTCTCTGGTTTACTACCGGTGCCACGAGATAGCGAGGTGAGGAACAGGGAGCGGGCGCAGCTGAACACGTGGCTATGCAGCTGGTGTAGGAGGGAGGGCTTCAGATATGTTGATAATTGGGATGCCTTCTGGGGAAGGTGGGACCTGTACAAGAAGGACGGGTTGCATCTGAACTGGAAGGGGACCAATGTCCTGGGTGGAAGGTTTGCTCGAGTAGTTCGAGAGGGTTTAAACTAGTATGGCAGGGGGGTGGGAACCTGAGCTGTATACCAGAGGTGAGCGTTGATGCAGGTGAGGCAGTAGCAAGAGGTAGACCAGCTAGTGGGAAGGATCCAAGGGATCTGTTAAAGTGTGTCTGCTTTAATGCAAGGAGTATCAGGAATAAAAGTGATGAACTTAGAGCATGGATCAGTACCTGGTGCTATGATGTTGTGGCCATAACAGAGACATGGGTTTCTCATGGGCAGGAATGGTTGCTGGATGTTCCAGGGTTTAGAACATTTAAAAAGAATAGGGAGGGGGGAAAAAGAGGAGGGGGTGTAGCACTACTAATCAGAGAGGGTATCACAGCTACAGAAGCTTCCATTGTCGAGGAAGATCTGCCTACCGAGTCAGTATGGGTGGAAATTAGGAACAGCAAGGGAGTAGTCACCTCGTTAGGGGTTTACTACAGGCCCCCCAATAGCAGCAGGGAGATTGAAGAAAGCATAGGTCGACAGATTTTGGAAAAGTGTGCACGCAGTAGGGTTGTTGTAATGGGTGACTTTAACTTTCCTAATATTGATTGGAACCTCCTTCGAGCAGAAGATTTGAATGGAGCTGTTTTTGTAAGGTGTGTTCAGGAGGGTTTCCTAACGCAGTACGTTGACAGGCCGACGAGGGGAGAGGCCATTCTAGACTTGGTGCTCGGAAACGAGCCGGGGCAGGTATCAGATCTTGTGGTGGGAGAGCATTTTGGTGATAGTGACCATAACTGCCTCACATTCTACATAGCTATGGAGAAGGAGAGGATTAGGCAGAATGGGAGGATATTTAATTGGGGAAGAGGAAACTATGATGCGATTAGACATGAGTTAGGAAGCATGGACTGGGAGCAGTTGTTCCATGGTAAGGGAACTATAGACATGTGGAGACGGTTTAAGGAACAGTTGTTGGGAGTGATGAGTAAATATGTCCCTCTGAGACAGGCAAGAAGGGGTAAGATTAAGGAACCTTGGATGACGAGAGCGGTGGAGCTTCTAGTGAAAAGGAAGAAGGTAGCTTACATAAGGTGGAGGAAGCTAGGGTCAAGTTCAGCTAGAGAGGATTACATGCAGGCAAGGAAGGAGCTCAAAAATGGTCTGAGGAGAGCCAGGAGGGGGCACGAGAAAGGCTTGGCAGAAGGAATCCGGGAAAACACAAAGGCATTTTACACTTACGTGAGGAATAAGAGAATGGTCAAAGAAAGAGTAGGGCCGATCAGGGATAGCATAGGGAACTTGTGTGTGGAGCCTGAGGAGGTAGGGGAAGCCCTAAATGAGTTTTTTTGCTTCTGTCTATTGTCTACTTTATATTCACCATGTCATAGTCAATTTTTCCACCAATGTCTCTGGCACATTGTTGCATGTCTTTGAAAATCTGTATGCACCAGTATAATAGCAAGTCCCACATTCTAACTGCTGGCTTGGTAAGGGATTTTTTTCATAAATTTTCTGACTTATTTATTAGTAACTATCTGATGTTGATCGCTCACAGTCCCAGCATCGTCCACAAGTGGAAATATTTTCTCTATGTCTATGTATGAAACACTTTTATGATCTTCAAGACCTATGTCAGGTCATCTCTAATGGATCTGCTTCTCCTTCTAGTAAATGATAGTTTTACGTTTTCTCCAGTACCATTGTAACATTTAAATACAGTGCTCGGAAGCATTCACATTGCATTAAATTTGGTCTAACCAAATATACCTCTCTGAGGAGTGATGAGGAGATGTTCCCATTGATTACTCGGCCACAAGAAGTGGTCGAGGCAGAAAACTTTGCACGTTGAAGGTGGAATCGGGTCATATTTGAAACACAGAAAGGTCCTTTATAACGGAGTGCAGGACAATGTGATTAGATTAGGAACGTTTGGACACTGAGACTGTACGCACATGGTAGGCCAAATGAACCTGTTCTGTGCTATAACATGCTACAATTCTAAGGGTTAGATAGGCTCTGATCCACAAAAAAAGCACAGGCAGCTTCTCAACCATACCGCCTGCAGGGATACATAAAGTTTAGGCAGCCAGTTTTAAATAGGTTAAGTTTCATTTCTTCACAACACTAAGATATTGAACACATATGTTAAAGGGTAGGTAATAAAAAGGCAGCAACGCTGGTGATACAAAATAGGACAACATTGACTCTAATCTGGGTTCTGTTACTTACGGATTTGACACAGCACACCTTCCCAGCCAGGCTGACAGTGACAGGTATTCGCTCCCAAACATTCTCCACCATTCTGGCACTTTTGCAGACAGATTGCTGGGTACACAAGTGATAATAGAAAATCTATTCAGTGAAAATAGTGTATCAACTATCTAGCACACTCTGGGAATAGGTGGTGCTTGAAGAAAAAATTCATCCAATGTAAGGGATACAGCTCAATTGTTCCACCCATTCAGGTATTTAACAGAACTTTATGGTATCTTGATGGAGTTGAAATATTATAAAAGTTAATTAGTTACACTGCAAAACCACAAGCATGGATGGTCATGGTCTTAGGGAGCCATCATATTTTCAGGCTTATAAACATAACATCACTATCCAAATTATATTATTGATATTTGGGATACAGCTCATAAAAATGGAAAAGTTACACATGACATGTCAACCTTATGTAGTATATGTCATTAAAGGTCATAATGGTAGTTGAAGCTAATTTTGGAGGAAATGCCAGAGATTCTGGATGGTGGAGTGCCACATTCGAAGAGCGTTACTGTATAAACCTTTTGTAATGGTGTGAGGTTCCTCCAACAGGGTGTTTTACCTGTGATGATTATGTTATCTATTGTAACATACGAAAATGGGCATGGATATCACAAACTATTATGTACAAACATTTCAATCCTCAGGTACTTAAGTGTTTGGGTTAACATGAAGTTATCATGTTACAAAATAGAAGCCCGCTTCCATTTAAGTGTCATACTTTAAGTGTTTGGAGAAAAGATGAAACACAAGATCTTTATACCCTCAGGTCAACAGTAGACAAGAATGAAAACAAAACCTGAAAGATGCTCTCGGCAATCTAGACATTTTTTCACCGGTGTAGAGAAAAATAATGAGTGACTTGCAAAGGTCTTCAAGGCTGTGACCAGTGAAATACTGGTGCATTATTATCAAATGTTAATGAGGCTAAATTGACAGCTCACATGTTTTAAGATTGTCACAAAAGTGTAAAAGGTTAGGGGAATTTTGTTGCCATACCAAATTGTTAGATATGGAGCTCATTGCTGCAAAGTAATTGCAAATGCAGACTTTATCAAACTCCCCTCAAAATAATTTATAAAGGAAAAGTGCTAAATGGTATGCAGAATGAGCATGTTAGTTGGATTGAATTGATGGCTCATGTACAGAAATAAATTGGTCCAAGCCGAATAGACTGAAAGACATCTTTTCACCGGTTATTAACTTGCTAACTTTTCAAAACCAGTTTTTACCAAACCAAATGCAGGCTTGAAAATCTGATCTAGCTTAATCAAATTCCTTATCATTCCAAGGTGCGCTTACGTTGATTGCATCGCTTTCCTTTCCAGCCTGATGGACAATCACAGATATCTGGGCTCACACATTTCCCTCCGTTCATGCACATTGGTTCACAGACACCTGCAGAAGGGATAAATGTGGACAAACACTTCAAATTACAAAGATCAATGGCCTTCCACCACAGACCTTGGAGCTGCCAATCCTTTCAAACCTCTTATACTTGCCATATGATCGGATTCTGATCTGCACTGTGCTTACTAAATTGGAACAATGTTCATACAATGAGTGTCTCGAGTTGCTGGGGTCTGATTTTGTTATGGAAGATTGAAATTCTTACTTAAATTGTTTTAAAATTTTAAGGCTTTTGTTTTTTGTTTGCCTGTTTCCAGTCCAGCAATTTTGAGCCTGTGTGGTCATTGCTCAGCTGTTATATTTTTTTTAACTCCCAGTTCAATACTGCCATTAGTGACAAGTTAGCCACATGAACTTTTAATTTGATTTGATTTATTATTGTTACATGTGCCTATGAACAGTGAAAAGTTTTGTTTTGTGTGTAGTACAGACAGGTAATAACACAGAAAGATCACATGGCGAGGAATACAAGTTGTGACTGCAAAGGAGGAGCAAAAAGATCAAGATTTTAAAAAAATGATGCGTGCCTTCATTCATTTTCAAGTATATACCATGATTTGACAAATCACAAATAGATTATAAGAGCAAATAATGTGGCAGATCTCATGGTCCAGGTATAAAAGAGCTCCAATTAGAGTACATTGGCTGACAAATTGAACAAAGCCTGAAGTCACTAACCTATTCAAAACAAACCTATGGACATTTTGTGGCAAACTGCCATCAAAAAAATATGGTAAAGTAGCAGTCACATGTACTGCTACGCCATGGTCATCAATTGTTCATTCAGATAAATTCTTGTTTCTTGCATTGGAGTTGTGACTTTCAATAAAACTTTTGTAAATGTTCCATGTGAAACCACAGCCCAGTAGACCAACAGGAAATTCATGTGCAGTACAATTGTAACTGGAGTTCTCTAAAATAGTCCTCTGCTGATTTGCCATCTCTTTTACAACTTGGCAGTTGGAAGGTTAATACAGATGTCCAATGGAGTTCTGACTGATTGTATTTGAATATTATCAACTCCTATGTAATAAAATGTGACGCTGGATGAACACAGCAGGCCAAGCAGCATCTCAGGAGCACAAAAGCTGACGTTTCGGGCCTAGACCCTTCATCAGAGAGGGTCGACCAGGGCAGGCAGGTTTGTGGATTTTGGGAAGGAGATAGAAACAGGCCGTGCGGGGTTGGGGAACAATGAGGTGTGGGTGGGAGGTCCCCTGAGGTGATGAGGTCATGAATGGTGCTGGAGATGATGGTTTGGTGCTCGGGTGTGGGGTCATGATCGAGGGGGCGGTAGGAGGTGGTGTCGGAGAGTTGGCGTCTGGCCTCGGCGATGTAGAGGTCGGTGCGCCATACTAAATATCAGTGTTCCACTCTTTTCAGAACTTGCTGACTTGGTACAATGGATACCCTCATCCGCCTAGCCGAACTCGTCCTCACCCTCAACAACTTCTTTTTTGATTCCTCCCACTTCCTACAGACTAAGGGGTGGCCATGGGCACCCGCATGGGCCCCAGCTATGCCTGCCTCTTTGTAGGTTACGTGGAACAGTCCCCCTTCTGCACCTACACAGGCCCCAAACCCCGCCTCTTGCTCCCCAGAGGAGCTCGAACAGTTCATCCACTTCACCAACACCTTCCACCCCAACCTTCAGTTCACCTGGGCCATCTCCAGCACATCCCTCACCTTCCTGGATCTCTCAGTCTCCATCTCAGGCAACCAGCTTGTAACTGATGTCCATTTCAAGCCCACCGACTCCCACAGCTACCTAGAATACACCTCCTCCCACCCACCCTCCTGCAAAAATTCCATCCCCATTCCGAATTCCTCCGCCTCATCTGCTCCCACGATGAGGCATTCCACTCCCGCACATCCCAGATGTCCAAGTTCTTCAAGGACCGCAACTTTCCCCCCACAGTGGTGAAAAATGCCCTTGACCGCGTCTCCTGCGTTTCCCGCAACACATCCCTCACACCCTGCCCCCGCCACAACCGCCCAAAGAGGATCCCCCTCGTTCTCACACACCGCCCCACCAACCACCGGATACAACGCATCATCCTCCGACATTTCCGCCATCTACAATCCGACCCCACCACCCAAGACATTTTTCGATCCCCACCCCTGTCTGCTTTCCGGAGAGACCACTCTCTCCGTGACTCCCTTGTTCGCTCCACACTGCCCTCCAACCCCACCACACCCGGCACCTTCCCCTGCAACCGCAGGAAATGCTACACTTGCCCCCACACCTCCTCCCTCACCCCTATCCCAGGCCCCAAGATGACATTCCACATTAAGCAGAGGTTCACCTGCACATCTGCCAATGTGGTATACTGCATCCACTGTACCCGGTGTGGCTTCCTCTACATTGGGGAAACCAAGCGGAGGCTTGGGGACCGCTTTGCAGAACAACTCCGCTCGGTTCGCAATAAACAACTGCACCTCCCAGTCGCAAACCATTTCCACTCCCCCTCCCATTCTTTAGATGACATGTCCATCATGGGCCTCCTGCAGTGCCACAATGATGCCACCCGAAGGTTGCAGGAATAGCAACTCATATTCCACTTGGGAACCCTGCAGCCCAATGGTATCAATGTGGACTTCACCAGCTTCAAAATCTCCCCTTCCCCCACCGCATCCCAAAACCAGCCCAGCTCTTCCCCTCCACCCACTGCATCCCAAAACCAATCCAACCTGTCTCTGCCTCCCTAACCTGTTCTTCCTCTCACCCATCCCTTCCTCCCACCCCAAGCTGCACCTCCATCTCCTACCTACTAACCTCATCCCACCTCCTTGACCTGTCCGTCTTCCCTGGACTGACCTATCCCCTCCCTACCTCCCCACCTATACTCTCCTCTTCTCTCCATCTTTGGTCCGCCTCCCCCTCTCTCCCTATTTATTCCAGAACCCTCACCCCATCCCCCTCTCTGATGAAGGGTCTAGGCCCGAAACGTCAGCTTTTGTGCTCCTGAGATGCTGCTGGGCCTGCTGTGTTCATCCAGCCTCACATTTTATTATCTTGGATTATCCAGCATCTGCAGTTCCCATTATCACAAAAGAAACTACATAGAGCTTTTTGACAATACCATAAGAATTTGCATTATACTGGAATAAAAGCAAAATCTACAATTGGAATAAGTAGGTATTACCAGTTCAACTTTTCCTATTAGATTCATTGATACTTACAAATGTACAAGACCATATTTTTAATATTTCTGATGAATTAAAAAAAGCTGACTGAATCAGTCTCCGAAAAATGTTGACACAAAGAGGGGAACAGAACTCACTCTTCTGGCATCTTCTTCCTGTATAACCATCAGGACAGGAGCACACGTTGTTTCTCATGCAATGACCACCATTCTTGCAGGGGGGACTGCAAACAGCTACAAAACCGAAGATTGTATTTTAATATTATTATAAGCAACTCCATTCAGACACTTCCTTTTGTTGAAAAATACAAAGCAGTACTATTACACGATTATTATTTACACAAATTAAAATAAATCTCTAACTTTATAATGCAAGATAGATGACTTGAGTTCAGAATTGGTCTGGTATTGCTTGGGTTCAGGTTTCAATGATCCCTTTAAAACTCAGGGTTCAAATGCTTGGTGTGTTTGTTGAGTTGATTTTGAAATTCTGGAAGTTTGCTATGGTAAGTAGCAGGGTTAATTGTGAAGCATTAATGCTGAGCCTGATGACCCGTGAAACAGTTTATAAGCAACATCACCTACTTCTTAAAAAGTGGAAAGGTACATGCATTTCTACAGAGCTACTCAATGACTTATCAGCACATTTAATTCCCACTAGCACAACAATATTTGGAAGTGCTGTACAAGCTGTATGTTCTGAAACCTGCTGGTAAGAGGAAAAAAAATCACAAAAGGAAAGATAAACATATTTATTCCTTAACAGAAATGTAATTGGTTATACATTTCACAGAAAAAAGGAAAAAGACCCAGAGCTTGTGCTTGGTCACACTGGTTTACTTGCACAATTCCCCTGATATCAGCATTGGGTGCACAAATTTTAAGGATAAACTGTATTCAGTGCAGTTTGACTACCAGGAAGCAAGTCCGTCCTTCAGGTATATTGATCGTCACTAGCAATTGTCAGGACCATTGCTGATTCTTCATTATTTTAGTTTTTAAAATAAATTTTAGTTTGGTGGCTGTGAATTGAGCTGCAAGTTGATTGCAAGTTGGTTTCTAATCAAAGGATTCTACAGACACTTAAGCTCTGGGAAAATAGTATGTTTAAACAGACAGGAGATGTTTGGCTGTTACTGAGGTCAGTGCCTGGGAATGGTTGCCAGTAAGTTTGGGAGAGACCATGTTGGTCAAACAGGGAGAGAGACCAGAGCTTTTGAACTCTTTTTTGAACTGGGTGTTTCTGGCAGGAGGCATTTGAGTGCTGAAGCTATGGCGTGAGGATTTGAAAGCTCCCTGCCTAATCTCCCATTATCAACTACTGGAAGTTCAGGGACTGGAAGCTAAGTTATTAGTGTTACTCAAACAAAACAGAAATTGTCGGAAAAACTCAGCAGATCTGGCAGTGTCTGTGGAATGATTCTGAACAGGTGTCATTGGGCCTGAAACGTTAACTCTGTTTTCTGTTCACAGAGTTACGAGCCTGCTGAGTTTCTCCAGCAATTTCTGCTTTCCTTTCAGATTTCCAGCATGCAGAGATCTTTGGTTTTTGTAAGTAATATTGAATCTTCCTCAAGAGTAAACTGAAAAGGCAGCACTGATCAACATCCTCAGGAAATCATCCAAGAAACAATGATATATGCCTGCGGAACAACACATCATGAAAACGAATTAAGTAATCTGGCCAGTTTTGTTACATCTTTTTAAAGAAATTATCCTTTCATTATCCCTTCTGTCTGTCTGTCTTTTGTGTGAATTGGGCTGAAAACAGAACTTATTGACTCTAAATCATACACATTAACTAAATTGCGCTGCTGTTTAATTTTGTTCCGTTAAAGTTGCTGAATTGTTAATAACTTGCTAAATCTTTTATTTAAGCTATAATCTTCGTGTCTGGAATCAATTATTCACAAAGTCTGGGATTCGTCATTCACAAAGTCTGGTCAGTAAACCATTGGGGTCAATTTTGAATGTTTTTATTTTGTATTGCGAATGCAGAGGTGGGGGGGGGGGGTGATTTTATTTGGCTATATTGTATTGTAACACAATTTTCCCTAATTTTCATTGTTGGGCTTTTGAGGAAATTTTAAAATTTAAGATTAAGTAAATGGACGAAAGGATGCTACTATTTTAGTTTGTAATATTTTCCTGTACAAATTTATTCTTTTGCTACAGTTCATTATTGTACCATGACACAAGCAGAGCATTTTTTCCCAGAAGAATTGTTCTCATTTACTCAGTTTACTTACTTAATAGGTCAAAGAGTCATAGAGATACACAGCATGGGAACAAACCCTTCCGTCCAACTCACCCATGCCAACAAATACCCTGTATAAACCTGGTCCTATTCGCCAGCATTTGGCCCATTTCCCTCTAAGCCCTTCCTATTCATTTACCCATCCGGATGTCTTTTTACTGTTGTAATTGTACCAGCCTCCAACACGTCCTCTGGCAGCTCATTGCACAGAGGCACCACTCGCGACATGAAAACGTTGCCCCTTAGATCACTTTTGTATCTTTCCCCTCTCTTCTTAAACCAATAGCCTTTGGTTTTCGACTTCTCCACGCCAGGAAAAAGCCCTTGCCCCTTTTACCCTATCAATGGCCCTCATGATTTGAAAACTTTTATAAGTTTGTCCCTCAGCCTCCGACAATCCAGTGAAAACCGGCCCAGCCCATTCAGCCTCGCCCTCTAGCTTAAACCCTCCAAACCTAGGAACATCCTCATGAATCTTTTCTGAACGCTTTCCAGTTTCACGACATCCTTCCTTTTAGACAGAGACCAGAAATGCGTGCAATACTCCAAGAGTGGCTGAACCAACTCCTCTCCTCAACGCACTGTCCAATAAAAGCAAGGATACCAAATACCTTCTTCACTATCCTACCTATATGTGACTCCACTTTCAAAGAACTGTGAATATGCACTCCAAAGTCTGTTTGTTCAGCAACACTCCCCAGGACCTTACCATTAAATATATAAATCCTGTCCTAATTTGCCTTTCCAAAATGCAGTGCCTCACAGTTATCTAAATTAAACTCCATCTGCCATGCCTCAGCCATTGGTCCATCTGTTCAAGGTCCTTGGACTCTGGCTATCTCTTTTTTGAAGGCTTCCCATTTTCCAGCAATCCTTTTACCTGTGAACATCCGCCCCAATCAAGTTTTGAAAGTTCTTGCCTAATACCGTCAAAATTGGCCTTCCTCCAATATAGGACTTTAACTTTGAGATCTAGGTAATCTTCTTTCATCACTATTAAAACTATTGGATTATGGTTACTGGCCCCAAAGCGTTCCCCAATGACACCTCAGTCACCTGCTTTGCCTTATTTCCCAAGAGTAGGTCAAGTTGTGCACCTTCTCTAGAAGGTATATCCACATCTGAATCATAAAATTTTCTTGTCCACTCTTAACAAGTCCCTATCTATCCAAGCCCTGAACACTATGGCAGTCCCAGACAACTGAGATCTCCTTACAAATTTCTCAATTTCATTCTGACTATTGGGGGATCTACTGTATAATCCCAATAGATTGATCATCCCTTTTTTTATTTCTCAGTTGCACCCAAATAACTTCCGTGGACGTAGTGCCAGGAATATCCTCCCCATGTTCAGCAGTAACGTTACCCTTAATCAAAAACACCACTCGTTCTCCTCTCTTGCTCTTCTTTCTGTCCTTCGTATAGCATCTATACCCTGGGCCATTAAGCTGCCAGTCCTGTCTTTCCCTTAGCCATGTCTCTGTAATTGCTATGATATCCCAGTCTCTCATGTACCTAACCATGCCCTGAGATCATCTGTCTAACCTGTTGCATTGGAGCCGACCAACCTCCGGATGCAACGCATCGTCCTCCAACACATCCGCCATCTACAATCCGACCCCACCACCGAAGACATTTTTCCGTCCCCACACTTGTCTGCCTTCCGGCGAGACTACTCTCTCCACACTCCCCTCTAACCCCATCACACCTGGCACTTTCCCCTGAAACTGCAGAAAGTGCTACACTTGCCCCCACACCACCTCCCTCACCCCCATCCCAGGCCCCAAGATGACTTTCCACATCAAGCAGATGTTCACCTGCACATCCGCCAATGTGGTATACTGCATCCGCTGTACCCATTGTGGCTTTCTCTACGTTGGGGAAACCAAACGGAGGCTAGGGGACCGCTGTGCAGAACACCTATGCTCGGTTTGCAATAAACAGCTGCACTTCCCAGTCGCGAACCATTTTAACTCCCCCTCCCATTCCTTAGACAACATGTCCATCCTAGGCCTCCTGCAGTGCCATAATGATGCCACCCATAGGTTGCATTCCACTTTGATACCATTGGGCTGCAGGGTTCCCATGTGGATTTCACCAGCTTCAAAATCTCCCCTCCCCCCACTGCATCCCAAAACCAGCCCAGCTTGTCCCCGCCTGCCTAACCTGTTCTTCCTCTCACCTATACCCTCCTTCCACCTCAAGCCGCACCTCCATTTCCTACCTCCTAATCTCATCCCGCTCCCTTGACCTGTCTGACCTCCCCGGACTGACCTATCCCCTCCCCACCTCTACTCTCCTCTCCACCTATCTTCTCCTCTATCCATCTTTGGTCCATCTCCCCCTCTCTCCCTATTTATTTCAGAACCCTCTCCCCATCCCCCTTTTCTGATGAAGGGTCGAGGCCCGAAATGTCAGCTTTTGTGCTCCTAAGATGCTGCTTGGCCTGCTGTGTTCATCCAGCTCCACACTTTGTTATCTTGGATTCTCTAGAAACTGCAGTTCCCATTATCTCTAATTTATCAGTCCTGCCTGGTTCTCTGCTTTGCTTTGTTCCTGCCCACCCTGATAGGTCACTTCTACCTCAGAGGAGATTTCAATGATCCAAAAATATGAATCCTTCTCCCCTGCTTCAGCCCCTCGGCCAAGCATTCATCAACACTATCCTTCAATTCCTACCCTCAAAAGCTTGTGGCACTGGGAGTAATTCAGATATTATTACCCTCAAGGGCTTTTTAAAATTCCTGCCTAACTTCCTATATTCTCTTCTCAGAATCTCATCGTTTCCTGTTCCAATTAGGTCCAACCTGTACAACAACCTCTTTCTCCTTTGAGAATATTCTGTACCCTCTCCGAGAGATACTTGATCCTCACAAAAGGGAGGCAACACCCAATTTCGTTATAACAAGGTTCAGAGCTGGATGAACACAGCCTGCCAAGCAGCATCAGAGGAGCCGGAAGGCTGACGTTTCGGTCCTAGGCCCTTCTTCAGAAATGGGGCCCCCATTTCTGAAGAAGGGTCTAGGACTGAAACGTCAGCCTTCCTGCTTCTTTGATGCTGCTTGGCCTGTTGTGTTCATCCAGCTCGTCACCTTGTCATCTCAGATTCTCCAGCATCTGCAGTTCCTGCTATCTCTGACCCAATTTTGATATCTCATTTTTGGCCGCAGAAACATGTGTCTGTGCCTTTGACCAGAGAACCTACTGTCACAATCATCTGCTTTGGAACCTGGCATTTCCCTCGTTACATTACAGCCAGTTTCAGAACCAGAAACCTGGCTGTCGGTGCTACATTCCTCTGGGAGTCCATCGTCCCTACATTTTCCAAAACAGCATACTTGTTTGAGATGGGAATAGCCACAGGAGAGTCCTGCATCACCTGCCTCCCTCTCCTACCTTTTCTGGAGGTCACCCATCGACCTGACTGTATCCTCACTTTATCTCCCTTCCTGCAATTGCCATCCATCGCACCCACTAACTCCTTGAACTACTCATTGCCTCTAAACTGCCACTCCAACTGATCCAAGCGATCCGATAGGATTAGCAACCGAACACACTACTGGCAGGCAGAATCATCAGTAACATGAGTGGCATGGTGGCTCAGTGGTTAGCACTGCAGCGTCACAGCACCAGAGACCCGCGTTCGATCCCAGCTTCGGGCGACTGTCTGTGTGGAGTTCGCACATTCTCCCCGTGTCTACGCAGGTTTCCTCCGGGTGCTCTGGTTTCCTCCCACAGTCCAAAGATGTGCAGGTTAAGTCGACTGGCGATGCTAAATGTTCAGGAAGGTGTACATTAGGTGGATTATAGGGGGATGGGTCTAGGTGGAATGCCCTGAGTTTCAGTGTGGACTTGTTGGGCCAAAGGGCCCGTTTCCACTCAGTAGGAAATCTATGATTCTCCCAAATCTCCCACATCCAACAGGAAGAGCACAGCACTCCACTAAAGGGCATGTTTTCATCTTAACTATCTACACACCCAGAAAATAGAGCTGTTTTACTCTCAAAAACACTGCTCCAGGCTAACTTAGTACCTATGCTTTATATTTTTAAAGTTTTTTCAAGAAACAGGCCTCAATAAAAACATATATTCAAGAAGAACCTATTCTACTGACTATTGTAGATTTTAAAAAAACTAGCCACTTAGCTGCTCCCCTGCTGTGATCTCCCCACACAGATTTCTCCAATGTCAGCTATGAATTTTGCTGTTTTCATGCTGTGATTTAATATGTTCATGAAGAAGGATCACTGGACCTGAAACATTAACACTGCTTTCTCTCCACAGATGCTGCCAAACCTGTTGTGTTTCTCTAGCAATTTCTGTTTTGTTGCATCTTTTGGTGTGATATACCTATTCCCGGTTACCAATTTATCAAGGGATGTTTTAAAAGTAAAATTTCAAGCAAGTTTTAAATTGTAACACTGCATTCATTCAAGGCATATCTCCGTTGATGTGCAGCTTAACTTTGAGATGAAACCCAGGGAACAAAACATATTTGAAAACAACTGAGTATGCTTGAAGTAGAGAGCATTCGAGAAATGACCCTTGATTTTTGGAACAAAATTCCCTTGCTTTGGAGTCTGACCTAAATAGGTCCCTTGGACAGGATAGCTCAGAATTACTTATTCTGACCTATATTGAACAGGAAGCCGTGCAATGTTATTTACATGCATTTCTTAGCCATTAGATCATTTGCAGAAACCCAGTCATTGCCGAATAGTGCACAGTGCTAAATCATAAATAAAAGCCCTTAGGGAGAGAACTTACCACTCTGACAGTGAAGTCCATAGAAACCACGAGGACAGATACATATATTGTGTCGAACACAAATTCCGCCATTAAGACATATAGGGGTGCAAACAGCTGCACAAAATGAGAAATTAATCAGTGTATCAATTAAAAGTTATGTGCATTGCCATTAAGAGAAACAGAATAACTTCTGTTTCTTAGGTATTTGCTGTGGGTTGAGGATGACTTTGAGGAGAACATCATATTCGGTTAAACCTTGCAAAAACTCTCCTTGGACAGACGTGCAAAAGCTCGAGTTGACATCACAACCATAAGTTCATGTGCACACAGAAGTTCAATACTCAAGGTTCCAATCAATTTACCTGTTTCACAGGAGGGTCCCGACCAACCATCCTTACATTTACACACATCAGGGGAAATACACTTCCCGCCATTCTGACAGTGTCTATTGCAAACCACTGTAAATACAAAACAGTTGAATTCAACAGGTCCGCTGGCACAAAGAAATGAAGAACATCACAATTTCAACAGAACAGATATTTTCAAGTGATGTAAAGCCTAATTCCCATTGTTCTTTACCCACTTCTACAGCCCCAGGTTCTGCTCTCTATGGGTTGCTCCTCGCACAGCCATGGGAGGTTGGAAGTAGTACGTTGATATTGATAGGGAATTGGTTAATGGGCAGGTAACAGTGAATGGGGCTGAGGATTTACTATTCAGGTCGGTGATCTGTGGTCTATGGGGGTCCATGTGGATCAGTACCGGAACTACAACTGCTTGCAGTACATATGTTAATGACTTAGAGGAATTAAGAGAATGTACTGTAGCCAAATTTCAGACGATACAAAAATAGGTGGAAAGGCAAGTTGCAAGAAGGATACAAACTGTTTGCAAAGAGATACTGATAGGTTAAGTAAGTAGGGAAAAGATGGCAAATGGGGTTTCTTGTAGGAAAATCTGAAGTTGTTCATTTTGGAAGGGAGTGCAAAATAACTATTATTTGAATGGAGTAGACTGCAGAAAGCTGCAACATAATGGGACTTGGAGGTTCTGTGAAACACAGAAAGCTTGCACAACAGTGCAGCAGGCATTCAGGAAGGGTAATGAAATGTTGGTCCTTATTTCAAGAGGATTCAAGTAAAAGAGTTGAGATGTCTTCCTGCAACTGTACAAGATGTTGGTGAGATCACATCTGGAGTACTCTGAGCCATTTTGGTCCTGTTATTTAAGGGAAAACATTGTTTCAGTTGGAGGCAGTTCAGAGAAGGTGCCCTTGGATGATCCCTGGTACTCAGGAACAGCCTCATGAACAAAGGCTGAAAAGACTGGACAGTACTTACTGGAGTCTAGGAGAACGAGAGGTGTTCTTCTTGAAACATGTAAGATTCCTTAGGGTCAATGCTGACAGGATGCTTCGCCTCATAGTGGAGTGTAGGACCATAGGACAGAGTGTTAGAATAAAGAGGTGCAAATTTAGAACTGAGATAGGATGAATTTCTTCTCTTGGAGGGTTGAGAGTCTTTGGAATTCCTTGCTACAGAGAACTATGGGAACAGAGTTCTTAATACACTTAAGGTTCAGTGAGGTGGATTCTTGACCAGTTCGGGAATTAAGGGTTTCAAGGAAAGTGCTGGAAAATAGTTTTCAGGAATATGAGATCCACCATGAATGGTGGACAGGCTGAATGGCCTGCTCCTGTTTCTTTTTCTTATGATCTTATCGGCTTATTCAGTGGCCCTGCTTCCATCTATTCATCTCATTTCCCACTCCAGTGCCCATTCCCCCAAACCCCTTCTTCAAGATAAATGCCATCATTTCCCAGCTTCTTTTAGTTCTAAAGTATCATAAGATTCAAAATGTTAACTCTGTTTTCCCTCCACAGATGCTGCCAGACCTGTTGAGTTTGTCCAGCATGCTCTATTTTTGTTTCAGATTTCACAGTCTGTGAAATGACTCTACTATTTTAATCTTGACAAGTATTGATTAGGTCCTTTTTAAAAAGTATTAAATCATCTCAAATTGAACAATATTTTCAGGTGGTCTATTCCATATATCTGGTCAGCCATTGGACAATATCTTGCTCTGGCTTCAAGTTATATTGAGCAAATGACCAATATTACTTCTCTATTGAATCCTCCAGAACAGTCAGACGATTTGCCACACTGGAGCAGAATGATTCATATTTAATAAATACCAGGGTGCCAATTTTTCATGTAACAAGGATATAATTTGCACTTGATCCTCTCTTTAATAAAGCCCAACTTACATTGCATGAGGAAATTTTAAGTTTTTGATGTTCAGGATAATACCAAGCCAAATAGTATACTTACTTGTTTCACATCTTGGGCCCACAAATCCATAATGGCAAGAGCAGGTATTTCTGGTTATACAAGATCCACCATGTTCACAAGGTGGAATACAGAGAGCTTTTTTGGAGAAGAAAACATCATCAGTACACCACAGCATTGATATGCACGTTGAGTTGCCTTATACTTTCATATTTCATCAGTCTCATCAATTTCAGTACTGAAAACAGAACAGAAGCTGGATTGTAACTTAATGCCTTTTAGTTTCTGTTGAAATACCTATTCTCTGTCAATCATTAAGGGAATCAATTGGAGAACATCTTGTCACTGATTAAATATCAATAGAATAAAATAACAGATACTGTCAGATGAAGGGAATACAATAAAGCCCTTCACCAGTGAAAGATGAAATCCAGTTCCACATTTTTGCAAGAGTGAGACAGAACAGATCATTCCAAAAGATGTTAGGTAGCAATATTCAAAACTGCCCTCTGATAGCAACAGGGTTTGTTGCAAAGTTTTTGACAGGTCTTTCAGTACAGTTAAAAGGTTATTGAAAAGCAGTTTCAGGGTATCATGGATAGTTTGAGAAAGAGTAAGGGAGGTTATGCTGGAATGGTATAAACTGTTGCTTAAGCCACAGCCAGAGTGCTGTGCATAGTACTGGAATCTAGGAGGAATGTGACAAATTGTACAGACTGTCAAGGAGATTTACCAGCATGTCGTCTGGGCTGGAGAGTTTTAGTTATGAAGAGAGATTAGATAACCTGGGGATGTTTCCCTTGGAACAAAGGAGATTGAGAAGGATCATAAATGAGATTTATACAATTGTGATGGGCATAGATGGGTCAGACTGGAAGAAATGTCTCCCTTTGATGGAAAGACCAATGACCAGAGGGCATTGATTTAAGGCAATGGGCAGAAGATTTAGAGGAGATGTTAGGAACTTTATTTGCCTCCAGAGGGTGGTGGGAATCTTGAACTTGCTGCCTGCAAGGGTGGTTCAGGCAGAAATCCTCATTATGTTTATGAAGTATTTACGTTATACTCGCAAGAATATGGGCCAAGTGCTGGAAAATGGGATTGGGATAGTTAGCTGTGATAATGGGAGCTGCAGATGCTGGAGAATCCAAGATAATAAAATGTGAGGCTGGATGAGAAGGGTCTAGGCCCGAAACGTCAGCTTTTGTGCTCCTGAGATGCTGCTGGGCCTGCTGTGTTCATCCAGCCTCACATTTTATTATCTTGGGATAGTTAGCTGGGTGTTTTTGACCAGCACAGACATAGTGGGCTAAAGGAACTTTTTTTGTGCTGTAGATTCCTATGACTCTAAAGGGACAAAACAGACTCTATTTTAGGGGTGAGAGATAGTAGGAACTGCAGATGCTAGAGAATCTGAAATAGCAAGGTGAAGAGCTAGAAGGGTCTAGGTCCGAAACGTCAGCTTTCCTGCTCCTCTGATGCTGCTTGGCCTGCTGTGTTCATCCAGCTCTACACCTTGTTATCTCTATTTTGGGTGTGCTGATTTTGAGCTGCACAATAGGGAAAGAGAAATCAGTTAGAAGGCTCTATCATATTCTCCGTGACAACAAACTCAGGGAGAACTGCTAGAAATTAATAGGCAGCTTAGAGCAAGGCTTAGAATAGACGCAAGGAGCTGAGGAAGTGAGAAGACCACCAGGTCAGTGAAGGGGGATGACATGAGGAATTCAGCAGAAGCCTGTAAGGATCAATAGCTGAGTGTGGGAGTTGGAAAAGCACAGCTTAAAACATCTGAGGAAGGTTAGAGCTCAGTGAAAACCCTGGGGCAGTTTCAAGCTTGAAGAAATCTACTGTCAGTGAAAAGCTAGAATTGTGCCTATGAATACGTCCAAGAGGAGCAAATCAGAATAGGTGCAGTTGTTCAGGCTGTCTATGGTGAAATGGTTCTTGAGACAACGTATCAAGGCTGGATTGGCAAATAGAAAGAAGAATAATCCCTTATGAAGTTTAATGAAATTTAATGATCCGTCATGTCATTAAATATGGGGCACAGGGGTTGGATGATAAATCCATGGGATATGTCTCGACTGCATTTGCTATTTGATGTGCACCATGGGTCTGATCACTGTGTACTGCCTATATTTCCCAAGTTAATTCTGGATATTAAGAAATTAATTGAATTAGTGTCATAGGCTGTATTACTGCTGTCATTCGTACAGTATTATTTAGACCAGACTGACATGTTTTGTTATGATTTTTGTTATGATCCCAGGCAAGATCACCAAATTGTTACAATGCACCTTTCAAGAAAAGTAACCTTTAGTTTTAAAGTAGACAACAGATGAGATCTGGAGGACATACAGAGAGAACAAAGCCACAAGATTCCATGGTTTTGAACAAAGTACAACGTTCATGTTACACATTAGAACAGATATAGCCCCATCGCTATCACAGGGCAGAACAGTGCTTGTTGTTCCCTCACATCTTTCGGAATGCTAATGAAAGAGCCAAGTACTGGGGATGTGAAATAAAAACTGAAACTGCTGGAGAGACTCAGCAGATCTGGCACCATCTGTGGACAGAGATGTTAATGGTTCAAGTCCAATATGACTCTTCTCTGAAGACTGTTAATTCTGTTTCTTCCTCCACAGATGCTGCCATTATTTTTGGGAATGCTCTGTTCCCTGAATATTACATTCTCAGAATCTTGGGAATGGATTTCATCACAACTGATGCAGTAACAGCATTGTGCACTACCTACATAACAGATCTCAGCAAATCAAGTTTTTTTTTGACAGCATCTTTGGAAACTGTGATCATTGCGTCACTGTTTTAACAGTTAGGTTTGCGATTCAGCCAAGGGTGAAGATGGTAGCAAATAACCAAAATGTGCAAAGCTCAGATTTCTAAGCTCAGTGTTGGGCCAATACAATAATGAATCCTGAGGCAGGCTTCTCAGGCATGCCTTAAATGTCTGTCAGTGGGGAAAGCATTCCCACTTCGCTGCTGCTCCCTACAACAACCAGAAGAGCACTGATAGAACATCATGACTTAATGGTAGTGCCATCACTATGTGGAACATTAACATTTCAATCCAGTCCATTGAAATACATTTTAAACACAGTGCAAGGCATTTTACTTCATGTGGCAGTGTCAGCTACATCTACAGCAGAACGGTATTTCTTTCATCAATGGTAAGATGACTGTTACATAGGTTTGCCAGAATGGGAGTGGATTGTGCTTCTCAGTTTTCCAGGTCCTACTGTCTAATTTCATACAATCATCAAAAGAAGACTATAAGAGGTATATCCTAGAATTTAACCGGATGAGCCAAGTGTCAGCTCAGTCTGAAGAGACCGTGTTTGACATTGTTTCACGAGTAGCACCTTGGAGAACATTCTTGTGACATGTCTTGACACTAAAAGTTAGTAAATAAGTATGTCGCACACACAGACACAGATGATGGATTGCTAATGAGGCCCTATAATTGTGTGTTCAGTTATGAGGTTAAGATTTTTCATTACATTTCCTATGTGATGAAGCAGAACACAGAAAACATCTATATTGAATCATGCTTTTTAAAGAATGTTGCCTTTAAGAATGAGAGCTTTAAGAATTATATAGAATGGAAAACAGTTGTTGGAATTTAGTGAAGAGAAGGGTAAAGTACACCTTCAATGCAGTCAGTACATGCGGAGACTGAGATATTCCATTTAAGAATTGCATGAATCTGTCTTGGTATGGATATTCCTTTGCAACTTCTTCAGGTTGCTTCTATATCTCCAGCCAATTCTCATGAGGCCTTCGACATTTTTAACCTTAAACACAAACTTGAGCTAGTACCGGAAGATGTTTCCAGATCAATCGAGACAACAAGATTATGCCTTTGATATACTAACAATGTGCTTATTCAGTGGTGGGTGCATGGATTGTATTAAGATGCTCAAACATTGTAATAGGAGAAATCTTGATTGCCCAGGAGCTACCTTTTGTGATCAAAATATGATGCTATGTCATATTACTTCGAGATATTTTCAAAATCAGCTTGTTCACACATGTTATGACATACCCGTGGAGAAGATGGGACCTGAATTGAGGCCTTCTAGCCCGAAGGTAAGGACGTAACCACTGTACCACAAGACCCTGTGTCAACGAGCTCAATGTGCTCTCCAGGGGCAGTGTCACTATAACAAAAAATAACAAAAATCAAAGGAAACTAGGGAGGGACTAAATCAAATTAGTGTCAGAGAGGTGTTAGAGTTTCTGCTGTTCTCCTGTTTTACCAAAACAAAGACAGAATGGGAATCCATGGCTCTCTGTTAGGAAGAGAGAATTTGTGGAGGCAAGAGTTGTGCAGATTGATAGCTGGTCACGCAAGCTACAAGAAACCAACAGCAATTCTTGCAATGGCAGTCCAAATAATGAAGGGACGTGAAAAAGCTCGAAAAATGTATTTTGTAAATTTTACCAATATTTATCTTGGTTCTCATACCATGTAAAGACACTGAAGGTGTACAAGGAGGCAGCATGCAACTTATACCCCTTTTGTAGGTGGACAGGATGGAAATGAAATATTCCTACCATCTTCACAGGTCGGGCCATTGTATCCTTGGGGACACTCACACACATCTGGTTTGATGCATTTCCCTCTGTTTTTGCAATCAGGCCGACAGATTGCTAATAAAGACAAGTGAGCATAACTTTAGAGTCTGTGCCAATAAAATAGTCTGCAGTCATTCATTCACAGCCAATAACATTGCAAATTTAAACATTTCAAACAAGGACATTTTTTGCACAGAGTCTTTAAGCAAAGTAGAGTTCTTACCTATGTGACAGTTATACCCTGTGTAACCAGGCTTGCAACGACATGTGTTGGGAGCTGCACATTCCATATTCTTTCCACAAGGGTACCTGCATATAGCTAATAAATATCATAGTTGTTAGCTGGGGCCTATCTTTCTTTTCAAAAATGCCACACGTGACTGTTATTCCTGCAACATTTGTCTGAAAAGTAATTGGTAACAAGTGGCACAAGAACACAGCAGGATTTTCTGGTGAGAAAATAGGTGCAAAATCGTTCGTAGGAATATTTGGAAATGGGGTGTGTTTAAATGGAGGAGACAAAGTTGAGCTGCATTTAGTATCATGGATAGGCCAGAGATCATTCTGGACACAGAATTCAGATGTAGATGGGGAAGAGTAAGGCTTATAATCAGTCAACTATGATACGCCATTGCATAATCCATTATACTTTTTATAACTAAATTAGTTTTAAGATATGGACAATCTTAAGTCTCTCTCGTTTGCAGATACAAAAAAAATGTTTTGCATGTTCCAAGACACATCTCACAACCGAGCAGAGTGGGACAGAGGAAAAACTGGGATAATGCAAACACACTTGATGAGAAAACTTGTAATGGCAATGAGAATTTAAGCTGCTGAGAGAGAAACTGAGGAGGTAGGGAATCTAGTGTCTGAGGGTGGAGTTGCACGACATGGCCTAGACAAGTCACCAGTACTGTGAAGCAGAACCTTTATGGAGGAGTATACAAATAAAGATGTGAGATAAGATCAATGAAGGTGCACACTAAACGCACAATTTCTGAAGCAGCTATGTGGATTGAACAATAGTTGTACAGAAAGCAACATAACCAATACAATTGTGATCTATATGAACTCTTTTCGTAGTCAGTGCATTTACCTTTGCATGTTACACCATCACCAGTGTATCCAAAAGGGCATCGTCCACATTTAAAGCTCCCAAATTGTGTGGGCTCACAGGGAACTCCATTGAAGCAAGGCATGTCAGCACAGGTCATCTTTTTCTCAGTAGGAACTAACTCATTACTGATGCGGGTGATGGAAATGGCTTGCGATGCCGTCACAGCTCGCAGTGCAGAGGCTGCAGGTCTCCAAAACGTGGTTGTTTTTTTTAGAAACTTGGGTTGAACAGCAATCTGGGATACGGTTCCAGAGTTGAGGATTGCAGGATCTGTCATCATAGTGCCAACGGAAGATGATAAGCTTAAAGTCGTGTATGGCTTATCTGTCTTGAGAGTTGGAGGTGGTTTAGCTTTAGTAACTGCTTTCTCCATTGTCACTCCGCCAGCCAAAGGAGTCAAGCCAGGAGTGGTTTGTTGGCTCACTGGTGGCAGTTTAATTGGCCCATTGTTCATTCTCAGAGTGGGAAACCAATGTTGATGAAATCTTGACGCAACATCTGGGGAAACTAGAGGAACAGACATAAAAGTTTACAAATGCATCTGCAACAACTTCAAAAGCATCATCTGGTCTAGCAGCATCTCTGGAGGAGAAAACAGAGTTAACGTTTCGGGTTCGGTGACCCTTCCTCACAGCCTTCAGAAGGGTCACATTTATCCAAATTATACTGCATCTGGCATTGATTTGCCCACTCACCCAACCTGTGGCGATCATGCCGAAGGATCTCTGCATCTTCCTCACAGCTCACCCTCCCACCCAACTTGATATCATCTGCAAACTTGGAGATGTTACATTTTGTTCCCTCATCCAAATGATTAATATATTGTGAATAGCTATAAAATAATTTAACTGCATCACATTGTGAATTAGAACTCACTTTAACCCAACGATATCCAAGCAAAGACACAAGGGTATGATTTAATCGACAGTGAAGATTTCATGTTCTGTTTGCTTTCCCTATTTTGTGTCTGACTCACACATAAGCTTGTGTTCATTGATGGTCCCTCAATGATAGAACAAATATAATTTCATCTGTGATTTGTTTTCATTTGAAACTATTAAAAATTAATGTTCTACAGTTGTGGCCCAGCATATTCCCCAAACCTCAGTCTACCATGACTTTCATGAAATGGGATCAACTTGGTGGGCTACAGTCAGTATCTTGCCTGTCGCAAACAGCCGAAAGGATATGCTGTTTGATATGGTCTACCAGTCTTTATACACATGGCCTATTCACCTAGTATTAAAACAGCAGTGAAATGCACATACCATAAGACAGATTGATCTAAATACTGCACAATAATTTGTGGGATTCCAAATGACTTGTCTGGTTCTTACATGCAACGTAATGCCAGTAGGCCAACCGAGGCATACATATCAGTAAACCTGACAAACGAACATGAATAGATAATAAAATGTGAGGCTGGATGAACACAGCAGGCCAAGCAGCATCTCAGGAGCACAAAAGCTGACGTTTCGGGCCTAGATGAAGGGTCTAGGCCCGAAACGTCAGCTTTTGTGCTCCTGAGATGCTGCTTGGTCTGCTGTGTTCATCCAGCCTCACATTTTATTATCTTGGAATCTCCAGCATCTGCAGTTCCCATTATCTCTGAAACGAACATGAATAGTTATCCCTAACAAGTGTAACTGTATCATCAAAAGGGAGACCATTCTTCATGATGGGTCCAAATTGGTATTCATTGGACCAGCCAGTTTGCATGAGCAGACGTACTTACTTAGAACAAGTTTAAAATAAATGTTGCTTCAAAAACATAAATTGCTGGAAAAGCCCAGCAGGTCTGAAAGCATTTACAAAGGGAAATCCGAATTAATGTTTCGGGGTCTGGTGGCCCTTTCTCAGAACTTATAAATGCTTATAGGACTTACGTAAAAGCAGTGAGCTGACAGATCATATATATGATAATATTCATCCTCACATCTCACGGGGTCTGTGTATGTTTTGGCTGCTCATGACTGCTAATGTCCTTTCGTGCCCTATTTTATTTATGACCACTCTGCACAACATGAGCTGGCCAAATATGCAATTTTTGCAATCATTCAATGTGAAGGATTCCTGAGGAAGTTCTGCAGTTCTGAGGAAGGGTCACCAGACCCGAAGCATAAACTCTGTTTTTGCCTTGATAACAAAGTGTGAAGCTGGATGAACACAGCACGCCAAGCAGCAACTTAGGAGCATAAAAGCTGACGTTTCGGGCCTAGACTCTTCATCAGAGAGCTTAGGCCTGAAACATCAGCTTTTGCGCTCCTAAGATGCTGCTTGGCCTGCTGTGTTCATCCAGCTTCTCACTTTGTTATCTTGGATTCTCCAGCATCTGCAGTTCCCATTATCTCTTTTTCTCCTTCACAGATGCTGCCAGACCTGCTGAGCTTTTGCAGCAACTTTGTTTTTGTTCCTGATTTACGGCAACTACAGTTCTTTTGGTTTTTATCCTGGCAATCTACATCTGCCAACATTGTGTGAATCGGTTTACATTGAACTTATGAACTCAGTAACTTATGCATTTGAGTTCAGTTTTAATGACACAATGTATGGCAAAGTAGATTATGTTTCCTAAGAAACCTCACTAGTTCTAGCTGTTGCAGATACCTCTGGACTGCAACAGTTTAAGAAGGAAACTCATCACCGCCCTCTCTAGTGCAATTAGGAATGGGTAATAAATAATGTCTTGGCCACTGAATCCCAAATCCAACGAATGAATTTTAAAAAAGGCTTGTAAACAGATTCAGAGGTCTTTGTTCTCTGAGTAAGCTCGATACCATCCTGCAACATAATGGCTAGTCTGATCAGATCAGTTGTTGCTCCACATCATGCAAACTCCTGAACAGGCTGAAGGGCTCTCACTCTTGGTCCTGAAATGTGCCTGGTATAGTTTTCATGGTGTATAAAAATTTTGAACAGATGTTTCACACTGCTACTATGCAGTAACAACATGACAGGTTGTTGCCAATAACAGGATGCTGCCATCAACTTTCTGCCTTTCACACAAATAAGTAAGGTGATATGTGAATTTCAATGCTGTGTGATGCTAGCTAGATATACAGGCTTTAGGTACCGTGACACACCAGGGCATATCATATCAAACAGAATATCCACTTGGCTGTTCACAACAGGCAAGCTATTAATTGAACCCAACCAGCACATGCTTGTAAAACTCAAAACAGAGTCCAAAATTAGACATACTTTGTTAAATAGACAAACATTTGAGTTTGTGAAGAATCATGCAAACAACTAACCTAAGATTGTTAATTTGGCTTCCAGTGTGGTGTTTTGTACATACTGGAAGATACGTATATTAATACACATGGCCCTTTGCCCTCCTGATGGAAAGAACATGCACGCACAGTGAGATGGCAAGAACTGCAGATGCTGGAGTCAGAGATAACAAAATGTGGAGCTGGACGAACACAGCAGGCCAGGCAGCATCACTGGAGCAGGAGAGCTGACATTTCGGTCCGGGATCCTTCTTCCTCTTCCTCTGATGCTGCTTGGCCTGCTGTATTCCTCCAGCTCCACACTTTATTATCTATGCACACACACTAAACTTGTGTCAACTCCAGCTGTCACGACAGCTGTTCCCTAGTTCATTTCTCAGATCAATGCCACGCCCAAGTCAATCAACCTGGTTTAAATGTTAAACAAAATTTGGCAGTTAACTGTCAGTTATCATATTACTGTTGTATTTTCCTTAGCAAAGTGTCTATCAATTAGGGTCCACTTGTCAACCATCAGTGTTGGTTCCTCAGGCAGTATAAATGCATACTGTTGGGACCAACGCAAGATGAAAAGCTTTGACAGAATATGTCTTCTATCAGCAATGCTCAAGCTGTGTGCTACTAAATAACCATAATTGTACAAATTACTTTAAAATTTAGTACTATGGAGACATTTTCAGCTCAGTGTAACATATAAAACGCTCATGCTGATAAATTCCAACCGAAGCAGCAGAAATTTATTTTTTTTTTCCTTCATTCATAGGATAAGGGCATCGTTGGCTAAGCCAGCATTTATTGCCCATCCCTAATTGTCCAGAGGGGAGTTAAGAGTCAACCCTATTGCTGTGGGTCCGGAGTCACATGGAGGCCAGACCAGGTAAGGATGGCAGTTTCCTTCCCTAAAGGACATGAGTGAACCAAATAGGTTTTTCCAACAAAAGACAATGTATTCTTGGTCATCATTCGATTCTTAATGTGAGATATTTATTGAATTCAAATTCCACCAATTGGAATGGCGTTTGAATTCAATAAATATCTGGAATTAAGATTTGAACCCGGGTCTCCAGAACATTATCTGGGTCTTTGGATTAACAGTCCTGCAATAATACCACTTGGCCATCACCTCCCCTGAGGCTTATAAGAAGTACACGACTTTCAGCCACAGCCAAGGCACAGCAAGCTCGACAACAGAAACAGCCACTTGGCCATGACCAAACAGCTGTCTGTATGACGCAGACACATGAGGAAGGATGCAAGGTGTTCCCTGTCACTGGTGAACCTCCAGTGACTGACAACTATTCGCTTGTAATTCAACATTGCCATCAAAATTTGTCTGACAGGCGTCATGGATCCATGTTAAGAGTCTGCCACACTACTTAGTTGATTTCTATATGATAAGAGCCTCTAGATTCACACAGTGGGTTGCCTCTCTTTCATCATAAATTTTCTCTCTGCAAAATAAAAGTTGGACAGACTGCAAAACCGGTCTGCAGATGGTGGTGGGAGTCTGGAACATACTGTCTGAAAAGCTGATTGAGTCAGAAACTCCAGCAATGTTCAAGCATGACTTGATATTCACTTGCATTGCCATAGCCTCCAGCGTAATGGGGCTGCAATATAAAATTAGTGTAGTTCGATCTTTGTTGACTGGTATGGACACAATGGGCCAAATAGCTGCCTTCTGTGCTGTAAATGTCCAAGAGACAAAAATGAGTCCAGTTCATTGTGTTTTGCAACATTTCTCAATTACATATTTGTGTGTTTTTTTTTTGTCTTGATAAAGCAGTTGCACTGGGGACAACAATACATCAAACTGTTGAGCTGTGAGCAAAAAAAATGTTGGTAACAGCATAGGCATCTAACCCTGCTTGAGCTTCAGTGCCACGATTTAGTTCCTCTCAAGCTGCTATGAATATACTGCGCTCAGAGCCAGCACTGTATCTCATTATTGCAGGGACACAATATGTAGTCAATCATACATGGCATGAGCACTAACTGGATACCCGTTACTAGTCTAAGAGTGTGTCACTGCAGGAAATCTCTCAGAATGCTCAAAGATCAGCGTAAGCATGCAACAATGGATAACTGAGATCCCACAATCTTTCCTTCTTGGTTGTTTGTAGTCATTCACTGTACAGACTGACAAATTGAAACTAATTATGAGTTTGGATCCTCCAGTCATGGCAACAACAGTAGAAGCAAACTTGAGAGATGCTCCTTATTTTGCTTGTAACAGGCTCAGACAGAAATTGACCACAAGCTTAATTGACCACAATGTCCCTTAATCCTAATATCTCCAAATCCCATTTCATTTGCATGGAGATGTCTGATTTTGCAAAACATCATACAAATATGTACACAAATAATAACAGCATTCAAGAATGATGTGATTCACGGTTCTATACACCTCTCCAGAGTTCATTGTCCTCATGTCTTCCAAAATCTGCCTTGGTAATAACTCAGATATTGAGTCCTCATAGATATGGAACTGCTTCCTATCTCAGGCACACCCTCTTTCTGAGAGAGTCGAATATTAAGAAGCTTGTAATGTCTGAAAAGCTGATTGAGTCAGAAATTCCAGTAACATTCAGGCATGTTTTGATATTCACTTGCATTGCCATAGCCTCCTGGGTTATGGGGCAAGAGTTGCAATATATGTTTAGTGTAGTCAGATTTTTGTTGACTGGTGTGGACACAATGGTCCAAATGGCTGCCTTCAGTGCTGTAAGTGTCCACGAGACAAAATGAATCCGGGGATTTGGAGGGAAATCAAAGATTGTAAGGCAGTTTTTTTAAAAAAGGTAAGCAATGGGGGTGGCTATCCACCCAGTAGTGACAGATAGCCCATTATGGCAATTATCCGGTCACTTGGCACCAGATTGGTGCTAGTAAGATCTTACATGGTAATAGCCAGGTAGTCATTGGAACTGACCGTATATTGGCAGGCTGGGGAGAGGCGCCAAGACTTACTTTATCCATGAACTCAATCACCCAATCCATCTAGCTGCAGGGCCGAAACGGTGGAAGGAGCCCACTCAACTATGCCAATCTAGCTGTTTTGGCTACAAATAGTTCTACTAATTTCAAAACTCAGCAGGCCCACTGAGAGGGTCCACAGTGATGTCCTGCTGTCAGGCATGGTGGACCCAACTGCCCTATGTAGATAAAGCTGCCTCTATCTTGAGACACTCTTGTGTTCCTCTACATAGGGCAGTTGGGTCCACCATGTCTGACAGCAGGACATCACTGTGGACCCTCTTAGTGGGCCTGCTGAGCTTTGTACCCTTTTAAATGGATGGGACTGCAGGAATGGCCTGTACTTGTTCACTTCCAGGAACGTCACAAAAGAGGGTGAGCAGGCATCATCAGCAATGTCAACACTCAATTTTGTTCCAGAACTTAGAAACTCTTCAATGCTATTAAGATTCCACCAGGAGCTGTGCTGTTTTGTCAACTTTTATCTTTATCTGCATGAGCAAGGGGAAAGTGACACAGAGTTAATTGTAAAAACCGAAATAACCAAATCTGTATATCAGGAACAAAAACAAAGTTGCTGGAAAAGCTAGCAGGTCTGGCAGCATTTGTGAGGAAAAAAAGAGTTAACGTTTTGGGTCCAGTGACCCTTCCTCAGAACACAGTCCCGTTAACTGTGTTTCTTCCTTCACAGATGCTGCCATACCTGCTGAGCCTTTCCAGCAACTTTGTTTTTGTTATGACAGGGTTAATTGTGTAGAATTTACCATTTATAGTCTAGCCCCTTTCCCATCATGCCCTTTATACTGTAACCTGCATAATTCTGAGCTTTTCCAGCAATTTCTGTTTTTGTTTCCGATTTGTGGCGTCTGCAGTTCTACAGTTTTTTATTACAGTTAGTGCATTGAAGTTGGTTCCTACTTTTCAATTATTTCAGCAAATTAAATGAGCTGCTTGGCTGTACTTTCCTGCAGTTTCACGTTTGCATAATTAAACAAATATTTCTCCTACATTTTTCAAAAGCCCCATGTCTCATGCTTGGCATATTGTGATTTTTGTGCATTCGTTGTCAGCTGTGCTACTTGTATTTTGTTAAAGATTGCTATTTTGCTTGAAATTATTGATGCAATCCCTTTGGAGCAACTGTACATATTAATCAAGCGTGGAGCTGGATGAACACAGCAGGCCAAGCAGCATCTTAGGTACACCTAAGATGCTGCTTGGCCTGCTGTGTTCATCCAGCTCCACACTTTGTTATCTTGGATTCTCCAGCATCTGCAGTTCCCATTATCTGTGTACATATTAATCATGTCTGTAAACAGTACGATAGCTGCAGGGTTGAGGAAAAACCTCTGGCAGTATGGCTGCTGCTCTGATCCAATTCACATCCCTATTTTGTATCTGGCTATATTTTCTCTGGTTTTACTCAAATAACACTGAAGGAGAGAAGGATCCCTGGGTTTTCATGCCACATGCCTAACTCACCATCACTTTTTGAAGTCACTGAGATTATGCCTTCCAGGAGTATCCCTTGTCACCCATGAACCAGCACTTTCAGATTACTTATGGGGGCAAAACGTTCAGGGAACCTGGGAGCTGTGCACAATATCTGAATCGTGACAGCTACCTGGATGGAGGATAGATCTGCAAGAAGTGTTGTCTGTGGTCACAAATAAGCTGGGCTCTGATCATTCTGCACAGGAGCCTGGCTGGACAATGCCATGGTGCTTCCAAATGCCACAGACAGGCAGCTGCCAAAATCTACTGAATATACACTCAGTGTGCTAACCTCCTTTTCAAATTAGTGTAAATTATATTAACAACTATACTAACACCTCCTTAAGATGCATGGGATCCACATTGACTTGGCCCCTTGGATTCAGAATTGGCTTGCCCATAGAAGGCAGAGGGTAGGGGTGCAAGGGTATTTTTGTGGCTGGAGGTCCGTGACAAGTGGTGTTCCCCAGGGATCCATACTAAGACCTCTGCTGTTCGTGATTTTTATAAATTGACTTGGATGAAAATGTAAATGGGTGGGTTAGTAATTTTGCAGACGACACAAAGATTGGTGGAGTTGTGAATAGTATCGAAGGTTGTCAAAGGATACAGTGGGATATAGATCAGTTGCAGATATGAGCAGAGAAATGGCACATGGAGTTTAATCAGGGTAAGTGTAAGGTGCTGTACTTTCAAACAGCAAATGTGAAGGAAAAGCATACAGATAATGGCAGGACCCTGAACAGCACTGGTGTACAGAGGTATCTAGGGACTGAAGTCCATAGCTTCCTGGAAGTGGCTAGTGAAATAGATAGGGTGGCAAAGAAGGCATATGGCATGCTTGTCTTTATTGGTCGTGGAAGTGAGTACAAGAGTCAGGATGTCATGTTGCAGCTTTATGAGACTACGGTCAGGCCACACAGAGTATTGCATTCAATTCTGTTTGCTGCATTACATGAAGGATGTGGAGGCTTTGGAGAAGGTGCGGAAGAGGTTTACGGGATGCTGCCTGGATTAGAGAGTATGAGTTATAAGGAGAGACAAGAAAATATTCAGTTTGCTTTCTCTGAAGCAGCGGAGGCTGAGGGGAGACTTGATAGAAGTCTGTAAAATTATGAGATGCATAGATATGGTTGACAGTCAGAGTCTTTTTCTCAGAGTTGAAATGTCTAATACTTGGAAAGATACATTTAAAGTGAGAGGGGGAACGTTCAAAGGAGATGTGAAGGGCAAGTTTTTTTACACACAGATCTGCAGGAATGTGGAACATGCTGCCAGGGTGGTGGTGGAGGCAAATACATTAGGGGCGATTAAGGAACTTTTAGATTAGCCCATGAATATGTTAGGAATGGAGGGTCACGGACAAAGGGAAGACAGAAGGGATTAGTTTAATTTGGTGTCATTTTTAACACAACATTGTGGGCCAAAGGGCCTCTTCCTGTACTGTACTGTTCTATGTTCTATTGCACCCCAGTCCTCTACTTCCCAGCCCATTGATCCAGAATTCTAAAGCCCTTCCTCCTCTATCAACTCTTCATCCATGCATTTGTTTTAGCTGCCTATTGCGATATTCACTAACATGTGTCTCGTGACATTCTGGACTCTGGCTCCAGGAGGACATTATCCTGGAGTCATGTCTGTGTCTGCACACCTCACTGCTGACTTTCTAACCTTTATTGTTCTCCCTGTTTTTCTCCTTCCTCCTTGATCAGCTGGGCTGTGACTACATTCAATAGAAACCGTCATTTTTACCACTTTCAGACAAAGAATAATACACCACAGTACAGGCCCTTGGGCCCACAATGTTGTGCCAACCTATTATCCTATTAAGATCAATCTACCCTGCATACCCTACTTTATACTATCCTCCATGTGCCTATCCAAGAATCGCTTATAAGTCTCTAAAGTATCTGACTCCACTACCACCGCTAACAGTGCATTCCACACGCCCACCACCCTCTGTGTGAAGAACCTACCTCAGACGTCTCCCCTACACCTTCTTCCAATCACCTTAAAATTATGCTCCCTCATAACAGTCATTTTGGATCTGGGAAAAAGTCTCTGGCTATCCACTCTATCCATGCCTCTCATCATCTTGTAAACCTCTATCAGCTCTCTTCTCATTCGTCTTCATTCCAATGAAAAAAGCCCTAGCTCCATCAACCTTTCCTCAAAAGACCTGCCCCTCCACACCAGGCAGCATCCTGGTAAATCTCCTCTGCAGCTTCTCGAAAGCTTCCACATGTTTCCTAAAATGAGGTGACCAGAACTCAACAGAATATTCCAAGTGTGGTCTAACCAGAGTTTTATAGAGCTTCAACATAACCTCATGGCTCTTAAACTCAATTCCCCTGCCAGTGAAAGCCAACACACCATACACCTTCTTTACAGCCCTATCAACTTGGGTAGCAACTCTGAGGGATCTATGGACGTGGATTCCAAAGTGAATCACTTCACACTTTTCTGGGTTGAATTCCATCTGCCACTTCTTTGCCCAGCTCTGCATCCTGCCAATGTCCCCTTGCAACCTACAACAGCCCTCCATGCTATCCACAACTCCACCAACCTTTGTGTCATCGGCAAACTTACTAACCCATCCTACCACTTCCTCATCCAAGTCGTTTATAAAGATCACAAACAACAGAGGTCCCAGAACAGATCCCTGCAGAATACTACTGGTCACCGAGCTCCAGGCTGAATAATTGCCATCTACTACCACTCTCTGTCTTCTATTAGAACATAGAACAGTACAGCACAGTACAGGCACTTTGGTGCACAATGTTGTGCCAAACTTTTACCCGAAACCTCAGGTCTGTCTCACCTCCACCGCTACCTTATGCTATCATCCATATGCCTATCTAATAGCCGCTTAAATGTCCCTAATGAGGTCGACTCCACTACCCTCTCTGGCAATGCATTCCACACCCCTACCACTCTCTGATTAAAGAGGATTCACAGGCATCATATTGGACAGCCAATTTTGTATCCAGACAGCCAAATTTCCCTGGATCTCATGCTTCCTTACTTTTTGAATGAGCCTGTCATGTGGAACCTTATTGAATGCCTTGCTAAAATCCATATACATCACATCCACTGCTCTACCTTCATCAATGGGTTTTGTCACACTCTCAAAGAATTCAATAAAGCTTGTGAAGCATGACCTGCCCCTCACAAAACCATGCTGACTATTTCTAATCAATCTGCGCTTTTCCAAATAACCATATCTTTCAAAATCCTCTCCAATAATTTTCCCACCACAGAAGTAAGACTGGCTGGTCTGTAATTTCCAGGATTATCCCTATTCCCTTTCTTGAACAAGGGAATGACATTTGCCATGCTCCAATCTTCTGGCACTACTCCAGTGGACAATAAGGGCACAAAGATCATTGCCAAAGGAGCAGCAATCTCTTCCCTCACTTCCTGTAGAAACTTTGGGTATATCACATCTGGCCCAGGGGACTTATCTATCCTCATGTTTTTCAAAATTTCTAGCACATCCTCCTTCCTAGCATCCACCTGTTTGAGCATATCTGCCTGTTTCACATTGTTCTCACATGTTTCCACAACAGAAAAACTGTTCCTGAGTGAGATGTATACTGTGGCTTCCTTGATTACCTGTATGTCTCCCTTCTTCTTACTGGTAGCCATCTATTCCTTCTCTGCATGTGGTTCTTTAGTCTGTGGTGACTACATCCAAAAATATGATATCAACACAACTCTCAATCTCATGCCTCCAGCTGACACTCAAGCTGATCAAACCAATACTTCCTTTGGTCAGATTGTGGCTATCTACACAGAAGTTTTTGTTGCGAACACAATTCCCAATATGCCACAATTGTCTGCTGGATGGGCAACTGATGTTGGTCTTGCCAGTGGCTGCCATGGAAAAAAAAGAACTCCCTCAGTAGTATACTGCAGTATCAACCTAGATTTCGGCGTTCCAGTCCTGAAGATGGAAATTGAAATTACAACTTTCTGATTCAGAGTACTGTCAGCTTAGCCACATCTGGACGAGGATCAATTTTTCATTTGGCTGGACAGCAACATGGTAAAGAAGAAATGGTCAGGCTGTTTGAACTCAAGTAAAGTAATCCCCATTTTGAACAAAATCCGTGAAAATGTCAGTTTTTGTTGTTGACTAATGACTCAATGACAAAATTGGATCAATATGTGGCTTTGAAATGACTGCTTACTCAGCACATGATATCAATCATGAATTGGCAATTAGAGTAAGATCTCATTTTTTGTCAAAAGATTAATTTAATCCACAATTACAAAGTGTGCAGATACAATCTGGCGCAACCCATTTACGACAATCTGCAACTGGAGGTCCTTATGGTGGTCATTAAAAGCAAATTGCAAGATAGTGAACATAGATCATCGTGCCACAATGGATTTCACCAGTGACAACAAAAAGAATGTGTGGTATACAGAAATAAAAAAACCTCATAGTACTATAGTAAGTGGATTCAAAACACAGATGGGAAACATCTGTGAACAATTTATCCTGGAAGTTGGTTTTAATGGGTCCGCTGAGTGCGAAGTTTACATAGATTTGTAACTGTGGCATTTTGATACAACGTCCCTGGTTTATAAAGCTGTTAGTACTCAAAACCTTACCTGCACCGTGACTTTAGAAATCCATGCTTATCAGGCCATGAAAAGATTCTGTGCAACTATTTGAATTACATTTGTATTTCATGCATGTTTTACTATTGTAGCAGAAGGTAACAGCTAAGTGGTCAACGTGTCTTCAGGGGTATTTGTCAGATCTGACAGATTTGTTGACTATTCAATCTTGCCTGAATAACAATTTTGCTTTGGTCGTTCTCAGGATTTAGGTGTCACCAACAAATCAGACATTTAGTATCCTCGAAAAGATGGTGGGTGGTATATTGTCTTTTTCAACTTCACACCAAGATCTCTCAAAATAGGGAATGATTTCAACATTCAGATTAAAGGGTGTATGAAATATAAATTGACAGTGAATAGTGACAGACTAGCCATCCAAAAAGAACAGGATTAATTCTTGTTACAGAGATAGTAGGAACTGCCAATGCTGGAGAATCTGAGAGAACAAGGTGTACAGTTGGATGAACACAGCAGGCCAAGCAGCATCAGAGGAGCAGGAAAACTGATGTTTCGGGTCAAGGTCCTTTCTCAGAAATTCAGGATTAATTCTTGAATCAGTGACAAGCGGAAGAACATAGATTTGAGTCGAGATGAAGTAAAATGTAACATTTACTGAGCCATAAGGAAACAACACATGGCCATTTAATTTTTGGCAAATGTATTATGCTGTTTAGATATCTAATGGTACTTTTCTTTAATTCACAATTTCACATGGAAAATATATTTAACTGTGGGGTGTAAGGTTTGGCCCATTCAATATGTATTCAAATTCTTTGATGAAACTTTTTTTGTGTTTTATTTAAAGATGAAAATATTAGAAGAGCTTGTTTTTAACAGCACACTAGCTCAGATTAAGGTGGCTAATTCTTCAGTTATTACACACAGACAACTGAAATGATTATGAATACTGTAACATATTGTCACATACACTTGCTCTCAAAGAGCAAGAAAGCTTTCAGAAAAGATTTTTGGAAATGGATCCGGGGTGAGGGGCTTTAGTTCTGCAGGTATGATAGAGCAACCATGTTTGTTTTCCTTACTTAGAGAAGGTTGACAGGAATGATGGTAGAGATGTTCAAAATCATGAGTGGCTTACAGCAACTGTTCCTACTGGCCGAAGATTTGAGAACCAGAGGACATTGTTTTGAGGTGAATGGTCAAAGAACTAACATTATAAATTTTACGCAGCACTTGGTTAGGATCCGGAATGCACTGCCTGGGACTGTCGTGGAGGCAGATTCAATCAATCCTATCAAAAGGGAATTGAAGAGCAAGAATTTAAGGTTTTGGGAAAAGGGCAGATGAGTGGACTAGTTGAGTTTCTCTTGGATAATCAGCATGGTCCCAATGAGTCAAGTGGTGTATTCCTGCACTGTACCCATTGTATAATGCTGTGCCTTCTCCTGTTGTGTATCCACAGGTCTCCAGTGCTGAACTGTAACTCACCATGCCGCGGGATCTTCATACACGTTCGCCCAGTGCCAAAGAATCCTACAGGGCAGCGTCCACAAGCAAAACCAACAGAAGGTGGTTTCCGATCAAAGCACTGTACTCCTGGGAAGCAGGGTTTATTTGCACAAGTAATTGTGTTCTGTGGGACAGAGGTTAGGGCTAAAAAGAAAATAAAAACAAAAGTTTGGTTCAGAAATCAGAACAATTCACTTCATGGAAATGCATCAGTAGTCAACTCATAAAACCCACAAACAACTGCATTAAAAAGTGTTGATTTCAGTTATAAAATCAAAAATGGATGATAGTGTGAGCAAAGACAGATGATTAATCGCAACATGCAGAAATTTCTCTGTACGTATCTGCTCTATTTGAAGTACTCTATTTTGATCAGTCATACCTGCTCATTGTCCAGGCTCACTGGAAACATGAAACTTAGAACAAACAGGTTCCCAAGCATGTAGCCTGGAGCAATTGTGAATGTGAGGCTTTGATACACAACAAGAAATAGGAACTACTCGTAAGTGGTCTGATAAATAACAGCAGCTGCCTGTCTTCAGGGCTCAGCAAGGGTATGTACCAGGCTTAGAATCACCTTGCTTCAGGCAAAGGAAGGTAGTTCCAGCTCTCAGAAACAGGAAGCCTGTTGCTATTCTGAGCCGAGATGTTGCAGATACTTTTGACTGTTGCCTCAAGTGAGGTTTACTGGAACATATTGTTTCTGAGCTGGTAATCAAACATGGAGACTGGAGGCAGTCAGCTGCTCAAGCTGTATGTCTCCACTTGCAAGAGGGCCAGGCAAAAGAGGGACCCTGTGGCAGGCAGTCTGTGATACCTAGAGAAGCAGATGTAATAAGGACCCTGCAACAGGCCTACATATAGGCTCCTTTCAAGGAGCAGGCGAGTAGAGGCAGTGATACAGGTAGTCAGCATTACCTCCGGGATCAGGCAAGAAGAGTAACCCAAGATAGGCAATCCTAAACAGAAGTAAAGAAGGCGTATGGTGTGTTGGCTTTCATTGGCAGGGGAATTGAGTTTAAGAGCCGAGAGATTATGGTGCAGCTCTATAAAACTCTGGTTAGACCACACTTCTCTGTAGAAGAACGGAAGGTGCTAAACAACCTCAAAGCGGATCAAAACATCGTTATTCTACCAGCTGACAAAGGACGTATCACAGTCATCATGGACAAAGCAGAATACATCGATAAAGCAAGAGAACTACTAAACGACACAAATACCTATCGCTGACTAGAAACCGATCAAACCACAAAACATGCAAACAAAATTAACAAAACCCTGAAGAAACTCAAGGAACTAAACAAAATCACCAAAGAAGAACACTGGAGGATGAGTGCACGCGATTTGGAAGTTGCTAGATTCTACGGATTCCCAAAGGTACATATGGAAACAGTACCTCTACGACCAATTGTCTCACTTCCAAAAACACCAACCTACAATTTATCAAAGGAACTATGGAAACGGATGAAACATCTTATCAATGGATCCCCGTACTCAATTAGTAATGCGCAGCAATTCTTAAAAAAGCTGAGAAGCGTACAAATCAAGGAAGATGAGATAATGGTGTCATTCGATGTAACCTCCCTGTTTACATTAGTGGACCTCAACTCTGCCAAAGCCACAGTCGCCGACCTGTTGGACAGCATGGGGCCACGCATGGACCACTCAGCAAGGAAGATATCTGCGAACTCCTTGATCTCAGCCTAACAACTTTGAGTTCAACGGAGAGCATTACCAGCAACTGTGGGGAGCACCCATGGGATCTCCCATCTCGGGATTCATCGCAGAAGTCACAATGCAAAAACTGGAACAGATCATTCTACCGGAACTCACCCCCAAAACATGGGTTCGCTACATGGACGACACATTCACCATCATCAAGAAAGGCGAATTGGTCAGAACAAACGAACTACTGAACAACGTCTTTCACGACATCAATTTTACAATGGAAACCAAGACTGATAACAAATTGGCATTTTTGGATGTTCTCGTCATCCGAATACCGAACGGACAACTCCAAACCGAAGTCTACAGGAAGGAAACTCACACAGATCAACTTTTGAGCTACCACAGCAACCACCCAAACTGCCACAAGCAATGCTGTATCCAGACGCTATTCAAGTGAATCAACACATACTGCAATACCACAGAAGCCAAATTGAAAGAGGAGAAACGATTATATGAAGTCTTCACAAAAAATGGCTATCCAAGAAACTTCATCCGGAGGACACTGAGAATTTGCACAGTGACAATTCCCCCAAGACAACATGAAAACAGGAGAATCGTCCTCCCATATATCACGAATATTTCTGAGATGACAGCAAGACTATTTCGATAACATGGAGTAACCATCGCCTACCGACCCATGAATACACTCAGGAGCAGACTATCAAAACCCAAAGGGAAACTGGATGTGATGAAAAGAAGCAACGTGATCTACCAAATTCAATGCAACAAATGCTCCAAGCATTACGTCGGTCAAACTGGAAGAAAGCTGTCTACGAGAATCCATGAACACCAGCTCACCGCCCGAAGGCACGACCCAATGTCGCTGGTATCCGTCCATGAGGACCAAGAGAGACACCAGTTCGACTGGAACAATGTGAAGGTACTGGCACAAGGAAATACCAAACAAGAACGGGAATTTATCGAGGCATGGTACTCATCCGAAGAAGCAATAAACAAGCACATCGAAATTGATCCAGCCTACCAATCGTTACGGACAAGGGAACAACAAACTCGGGGGAACTGCGCAAGAGACCAAATGCCACGAACCCAAGGCACGCAGAAACGATTCAAACAATCTCCAAACAGCCAATCAAATGGCGAGTTGACAAACCATAACACAAACTTGATTTAGATTACCAAAAATATCTACCAATCAAAATCGAGAACATTAACTACTAAAATATCTACCAATCAAAATCGAGAACATTAACTACTCTTAGGCAACCTATATAAATGCGAGCACCAGAGGAATCACCCACTGACGCACTGATGATGTCTTCTCGAATGGAGATGAAACATTTGCAATTCATTTGCCAAGCTCGGTGAACAAACCAACAGCCAACACACTTAGAATATTGTGTTCAGTTCTGGTCACCTCATTATAGGAAGGATGTGGAAGCTTCAGAAAGGGTGCAGGGGAGATTTACCAGAATGCTGCTTGGACTGAAGGGCAAGTCTTATGTGGAAAGGTTGAGGGAGCTAGGACTTTATTCATTGGAGTGAAGAAAAATGAGAGGTAATTTGATAGAGGTGTACAAGATGATGAGAGGTATAGATAGAATGGACAGTCAGAGGCATTTTCTCAGGGTGGAAATGACTATTACTAGGGGGCGTAACTTTAAGGTGGTTGGAGGAAGGTAGAAGGGAAATGTCAGAGGTAGGTTCTTCACACAGAGGGTGGTGGGCATGCGGAATGCACTGCTGGCAGTGGTCATGGAGTCAGATACGAGACTTTTAAGCAAGTGGGTAGGCACATGGAGGACAGTAAAATGTAGGTATGCAGGGTAGTTTGATTTTAGTAGGATAATAGTTGGCACAACACTGTGGGCCGAAAGGCCTGTACTGTGCTTTAATGTTCTATGTTCTAAGTAGATTCATTGGAGCTGACTGGCAAGAGATCTTTTTCTGCTTTCTCATCCATAGTTTAAATTAAATAGTCTAAAAATAAGCTTAAGGCATAGCAGAAAAGATCAGTTAGATTGAATGTCTGTTCTTTGCCATGTGGTGAGTCATAGACCCTTCACGTAGCCAGGACAATTGCATGTGTGGGAAATGTCTGCAGATGCAAAGATATGAGCTCTGGGTTTTGGAACATGAGTGGTGGCTGGAATCACTGTTGTGCATCCACAAATCTGAGAAACACATGAACATTTACCGAAGTGGTGACACAACAGAATAAGGCCAGGCAGGAAAAGACAGGATGGGCGACTGCTAAACTGTATGGGAAGATCAGGCAGATAACTGCAGGAGTTCCTGAGCTTGATTCACTAGCTGGTTTTCTACTTGGACACTAGTGAGGGACAAAAATGATTGGTGATTCAATAGTTAGGAAAACATACAGGCACTTCTGTGGCTGTAGCCATCACTCCAAGATGGTACATTGTCTCCCTGCTGCCAGCATCAAGGAGGTCACACAGCAGGTTTTGGTTTAAGGTGAAGAGTCAGAATTTGTGGCACACACTGGAACCAAAGACATTAGGTAGAAAGAAGAATAAATTCTTGATTGTAGAATTAAAGGAGCTAAGGAAAAAATCTCAGGACTGCTCCCAGTGCCACACAGAGGGTGCAGAAATATGTGGGCAAAGAAACACATGGTTGGAAATGTGGTGCAGGAAGGGCAAGGTTTTAGATTTTATGGGTATTGAGACCACTTTTAGGGCAGGGAGGATCTATACAAGGAGGACAACTTACAGGAGATTTGACAGTGCAAATTCAATATGTTTATGATGTTGGGAAGGTTTTGCTCTATAGCCGGTCAGGAGACTGGGAGCCCATGTAGGAATTCAGATAGAATAAAAATAAGACTCATTATGAGAATTAAAACAACAGTAAATGGATGTGGAAAACAGCAGAAACAAATCATACAGTCAATGAAGGCCAAACTATAGAACAGTGTGAAGGTAGATAAAAGAATAAATCAAAATTAAAAGCTCTGTCTGATTGCATGCAGCATTCACAGCAACACAGATGAATTGATCGCATTAATGGTAAAGGAGTATAATTTAATTACCATTACAGAGATTGCAGGTGCCTAAAACTGGGAACTGAATATTGAAAGATATTTGACATTCAAGCAGGATTGGCAAAATAAAGGTGATGTAATGCTTATAATAAGGGGTGATCAGTGCATTAATGACTGGGGATCTCCAATGTGAAAAAAACAATGTAGAATTTGTTTGGGTGGAGCTAAATAACAAGCAAGGGGTAGCAAACATTGCTAACACTGGTTTATAGGCCACCAAATAGTAGCACTAACATTAGATATGGTACAAGTCAAGACAGTAGAGGTAGGTATGGCAACAGGAATGGAGTAATCATTGATAACTTTAGATTTACCCGATATATGTGTATATCAATGAGCACCAATGTGGTGAACGAAGAATTCCTGGGACGTGCTTGAGATAGTTTTCTGTCACAATTTATTGAGGAACCAATTAGGATACAGGTAATTTCAGATCTAGTATTATGCAATTAGAAAGGGGTCATTAAAATCTTATTGTGAAAACACCTTTAGGGAATAATGACCATGGGGGCTTGGTGAAACATTCGGTTGAGTTTGAAAAGCACGTACTTGAATCTGAAAGCAAGGTTAAATTGAAATAAAATCAATTATGAAAATATGAGGAAGATATTAGCTCCAGTGAATTGGGCAAACATACGTTAAAAGGTGTGATAGGCAATGGCTAGTATTTAAAGGCTCAATGCTTGTTTGGAAAAAATATGTATATTCCTTGAAGGCAATAAGACCCAACTGGAAAAACAAGGGAGCCAAGGCAAACAAGGAGAAGCTAAAAATAGTATTAAATCAAAGGAGACGGCCAATAATTGTCAAAAAGATCGTAAACTTTGGAATTAGGAGAATTTTAAAATTCACTGAAAGAGGACCAAGAAATTTATGAAGGTAAGAAACAGTAGAAAATTAATGCAAAATAGCAAGAAACATATAAAGATTGCAAAAGCTTTTGTAAGTATGTTAATAGGAAAAAGCTTAGGGAAGACAAATATGGATCCATTACAGACAGAGACAGGACAATTGATAATAGAAAATATGCAATAGCAAAAAAGCTAAATAAGTACTTTAGAGCATAGAGCATAGAACATTACAGCACAGTACAGGCCCTTCAGCCCTCGATGTTGTGCCGATCTGTCATACCAATCTGAAGCCCATCTAACTTACACTATTCCACGGACGTCCATATGCTTGTCCAATGACGACTTAAAGTTGGCGAATCTACTACCATTGCAGGCAAAGCGTTCCATTCCCTTACTACTCTCTGAGTAAAGAAACTACCTCTGACATCTGTCCTATATCTTTCACCCCTCAATTTAAAGCTAAGCCCCCTCGTGCTCGCTGTCACCATCCTAGGAAAAAGGCTCTTGCCTGTATTCAGTGAAAAAGACTCAAGATGTCTTCTTGAAATAATTAAGATCCTGGGGTTGACTGAGAACAACGAATTGAAAAATATTAACGTCTTCAAAAAAAGTTTGGAGAAATTAATGTTGACAAATCCCCAGGACCAATGCCCTTCTCTCTGGGATGTTAAGAGATGGCTGCAGAGATAGTGGATGCACAGTGACCATCTTTCAAAATACTTTAAATTCGACAATAGTGAATGCAATTGGAAATATTGTTCTCAATGCTGACAACTGGGGACTTAACAGTATAATTCTCTCCAGTCAGAAGAAAAATCCATTCACTCCAATGCACTGCCTCTGCCTCGTATCTCTTGCATTCCTAAACCATCACAAACCTTTTTAGTATCACACACTCATTTTTTTTCAAAAAAAGTCCATTATATGTTATCATGTACGTCAGAAGTTCGTAAGCATATAACCTCCATCAACCCTTTGTATCATTTCAACAAAGAAATCAATCCAAAATAAAGTAGACTAAAAGCTGTGAACAACCTGCAGTTTTACAAACTGTATGTCTCAAAACAAGTTTCCGAATATATAGTTGGAGATTAAATTTGTTATTCAACTCTAAAAACAGAACAGCTTCAAATAGGATCAGAGATAATGGGAACTGCAGATGCTGGAGAATTCCAAGATAATAAAATGTGAGGCTGGATGAACACAGCAGGCCAAGCAGCATCTCAGGAGCACAAAACTCTCTGATGAAGGGTCTAGGCCCGAAACGTCAGCTTTTGTGCTCCTGAGATGCTGCTTGGCCTGCTGTGTTCATCCAGCCTCACATTTTATTAGCTTCAAATAGGAATAACTTTTTCCTTTCCACAATATATGGGGCAAACTATGAACTTCTTATGGCTAAGATTCATGATGTAGCTTTTAGAAAAATTTTGAGGAATTTTGTAAAATTAGGTGTCAAAGTCTAAGAAGCATTATGAACCAGAATTTGTTATGAAGTGTATGAAACCAACCAAGAGCTAGATTTATGAAATTCAAATGCAGCTGCTTTACACGAGCAGGTTATTAGTAACAATTTTACAATTACACATGTGGAAAAGGGATTGTTTCTTAACCATATGCTTTCAATTTTACAACACAGATCAGAACCATCTCCCCACATCCCCTCTCTCTGAGGAAGAATGGTCAGTCCTCAGTAAAGGGCTCACCTTTGTCCTCCTCCACCCAAACATCAACGAATACCGGTCACGCATGGACGTTGAAGTTTTTCCGCCGCCTCCGCCTCCACCTCCACGCTTACTGCTTTAACCGTGAGCCTAACCCACCCTCTACTGACCCCTTCTCCGACTTCCAACACACCCCCTCCTCCTGGACACCACCCCAAGGTCTCCTAACCTCCCTCGACCTCTTCATCTCCAATTGCTGTCAAAATATCAATCGCTTCACCCTCTCTCACCCACTTCAACCTCTCCCCACAGAACGTGCAGCCCTCCACTCCAACCCCAACCTCACTGTAAAACCCGCGGACGAGGGTGGCGTGGTTGTGGTATGGTACACTGACCTCCACATCGTCGAGGCCAGAAGCCAACTCTCTGACACCTCCTACTACCGCTCCCTTGATCATGACTCCACCCCCAAACACCAAAATATCAACTCCCAGACCATCCACAACCTCATAACTTCAGGTAACCTCCCACTCACAGCCTCCAACTTAATCATTCCCCAACCCTGCACCGTCCATTTCTATGCCTTTCCCAAAAGCCGCAAGCCTGACTGCCCTGAACCACCCATTATCTCCGCCTGCTCCTGCCCTACCAAACTTATCTCTACCTATATCGACTCCATCTTCTCCCCCTTGGTCCAGGAACTCCCCACCTACGTACGTGACAGCACCCACGTCCTCCACGACTTCCGATTCCCTAGGCCCCAACACTTCATCTTTACCATGGACGTCCAGTCCCTATACTCTTGGATTCCCCATGCAGATAGCCTAAAGGCCCTCCACTTCTTCCTGTCCTGCAGGCCCCACCAGTACCCCTCCACTGACACCCTCATCTGCTTGTCCAAACTCGTCCTCATCCTCAACAACTTCTTCAATTCCTCCCACTTCCTACAGACAAAGTGGGTGGCTGTATGGGCCCAAGCTACATCTGCCGCTTTGTAGGATACCGTCTTCCAAAGGTATACTGGCTCTACTCTCACCTCTTCCTCCGTTATATCGATGACTGTATCTGTGCTACCTTGTGCTCCCACTAGGAGCTCGAACAGTTCATCCACTTCACTAACACCTTCCACCCCAACCTTAAGTTCAGCTGGATTATCTCTGATACCTCTCTCTCCTTCCTGGACACCTCTGTTTCCATCTTTGGCAACCACCTGGAAACTGATATCAATTTAAAGCCTACCGACTCCCACAGCTACCTAGAATACACCTCCTCTCACCTACCTTCCTGCAAAAATGCCATCCCCTATTCCCAATTCCTTCGCCTCCACCGCATCTGCTCCCGAGATGAGGCATTCCACTCCCGGACATCCCAGATGAACACGTTTTTTAAGGACCGTAACTTGCCCCCCCATAGTGGTCGAAAATGCCCTTGAATGCATTTCCCCGCAACTCATCCCTCACACCCCCTCCCCACAATAACAACCAAGCAGAATCCCCCTCACGTACGATCTCACCAACCTCCGGATCCAACACATCATCCTCCGACACTTCCACCATCTGCAATCTGACCCCACTACCAAAGACATTTTCCCTCCCCACTCTTATCTGCCTTCTGGAGGTACCACTCTCTCCGTGACTCCCTTGTCCACTCCATACACCCCAACAGCTCCACCACACTGGCACTTTGCCCTGTAACTGCAGGAAGTACTAGACCTGCCCCTACACCTTCCCCCTCACCCCATCCCAGGGCCCAAGAAAACCTGCCATCGAACAGATGTTCACCTGCACATATGCAAATGTGGTATATGGTATCTGCTGTTCCTGATGTGGTCTCCTCTACATGGTGAAACCAAGCGGAGGCTTGGAGACCACATTGTGGAACACCTATGCTCGGTTTGTGACAAACGACTGCACCTCCCAGTCGTGAACCACTTCAACTCCCCCTCCCATTCCTTCGATGACACGTCCATCCTGAGCCTCCTCGAGTGCCACAATGATGCCACCTGAAGGTTGCAGGAACAGCAACTCATATTTTGCTTGGGAACCCCTCAGCCCAATGGTATCAACGTGGACTTCAAAATCTCCCGCCCCCAAGTGCATCCCAAAACAAGACAAGCTCGTCCCTGCCTCCCTAACCTGTCTGTCCTTTCTCTCACCTTTCCATTCCTCCCACCTCAACCTCCACCCCCACCTCCTACCCACCAGCCTCATCCTGGCCTCCTCGACCATCTTCCCTGGACTGAGCAACCTCACCTACACTCACCTTTACTGGCTCCATTCCCACCTCCTTGATCCGTCCATCTCCTCGCCACCTATCTGCTCCTTCATCCATCTTCTATCCGCCTCCCAGCCTCTCTATTTATTTCACAATCCCCTTCCGCTCCCCCATTTCTGAAGAAGGGTCCAGATCTGAAATGTCAGCCTTCCTGCTCCTCTGATGCTGTGTTCATCCAGCTTTACACCTTACTATCTCTGAAAACAAGTGTTACCTTTCAAAAGTGTATACAATAAATATGCCATGTAAATTAATGCAGCATTCTGTTGTACCATCCAAAATAATGCACCATCCTTAATTTGATTATATTTGTATTTATCATTAGGAAAACTCAACAAGGTTATATGAGTTTAATAATAATGTAATCAATGGGTCGATGGGAATGCTGCATTTATGGTGAGTCAGATTGGTAAATTGCAGCATATGACCCAGCTTCAAATATCCGTGATAACAAAGTATGGAGCTGGATGAACACAGCAGGCCAAGCAGCATCTCAGGAGCACAAAAGCTGACATTTCCGGCCTAGACCCTTCATCAGAGAGGGGGATGAGGAGAGGGAACTGGAATAAATAGGGAGAGAGGGGGAGGTGGACCGAAGATGGAGAGAAAAGAAGATAGGTGGAGAGAGTATAGGTGAGGAGGTAGGGTGGGGATCGGTCAGTCCAGGGAAGACCGACAGGTCAAGGAGGCGGGATGAGGTTAGTAGGTAGGAAATGGAGGTGCGGCTTGGGGTGGGAGGAACGGATGGATGAGAGGAAGAACAGGTTAGGGAAGCAGAGACAGGCTGGGCTGGTTTTGGGATGCAGTGGTGGAAGGGGACGAGCTGGACTGGTTTTGGGATAACTTCAAATATCCGTGTTGTCTTCCAAAATCGGTGAATAGGTACCATAACTGGCTACCATTAAATTCATGTAATATGAATGACTAGTTTCTGATTTGAGCAAGGCCATTTGATTAATATCTTTTGTGGATTTTCCTTTCTGCACTGTCTCCCGAAGCCCTGACTAACCATTATTTTACTGAGCAGCAGTTCATGGCCTTTCATAAAGTGCCCTATAATGAAGAAATTTATAATAATAACTTTGGAAGTGGATGGCTAATGAAATGCAAAGATAAAGGATCTCAGAACACAAATACATCAATCATGAAAAGTTGTGCGAGGGTCTATGCCCAAAACGTCAGCTTTCCGGCTCCTCTGATGCTGCTTGGCCTGCTGTGTTTATCCAACTCTACACCTTGTTATCTCATGAAAGGTTATGCCACAGTTTAGCAGGACTTTCAAAAAGCCTATGAAGCAGAAGGCTGCATTTTGAGAAAGACAGAAGTGATATACAAAGAATTTATGCGGAACTTGGATTGAACAGGCTACCATGTATAAAATAATAAAATGGCACAAAAGAGGGTGCACAGAAGATTTGAAGACAACATGAGGAATGTGTGGGTTTATATCTGGGAAAGGATAGACAGGCTAAGTCCCTTTTCTCTAGTAAAAGGGTCAGGGGTGGTTTAATAGAGGTCTTTAGAATTACAAAGTGTTTGATCGAGTGGACACAGAATATTTCCACTTGTGGGGAGCAGCAGAGTTTAGAGTTGATCAATACAGAATAGTCGGCAAAAATTGGAAGAACATTTCTGACCCAAAGTGTGGTGAGTATATGATACCCACTACCATAGGAAGTAGTCAATGTTAATACCGTATATGTGAAGTGTTTCAAGGGGAACGGAATAGAGGAATATGATCAATTTACAAAACAAAATCACCGAACTGTTATTGTGCAGGAGGCTATTTGATCTGTCATCTCTGTGCTAGTTGTCACATCACTCCTGAAACTCCTCCCTGTAACCATCTTTTTCAGAAAATGATTCAACTCCCTGTGAATGCCATGATGAAACTGAGACTTGGTTGAGAGAAGGGCATGATTGGCAACTAGTTGTCCCAGGATATCGATGCTTCAGGCGGGATAGAGAGGGAGGTAAAAGGGGTGGAGGAGTTGCAGTAATGGTCAAAGACGATATCACAGCCGCACTGAAGGAGGGCCCCATGGAGGACTCAAGCAGTAAGGCAGTATGGGTAGAACTCAAAAATAGGAAGGATGCAGTAACAATGTTGGGGCTGTACTACAGGCCTCCCAACAGCGAGCGTGAGATAGAGGTGCAAATATGTAAACAGATAATGAAAAGGTGTAGGAGAAACAGGGTGGCGGTGATGGGAGATTTTAATTTTCCCAACATTGACTGGGATTCACTCAGTGTTAGGGGTCAAGATGGAGCAGAATTTGTAAGGTGTGTCCAGGAGGGTTTTCCAGAGCAGTATGTATGTAGGCCAACTCAGGAAGGGACTATACTGAACCTGGTGTTGGGGAATGAACCTGGCCAGGTGGTTGAAATTACAGTACGGAACTACTTTGGAAATAGCGACCACAATTCTATAAGTTTTACAATACTCATGGACAAACATGGGAGTGGTCCTGAAGGAAGAGTTCTAAACTGGGGGAAGGCCAACTATACCAAGATTCGGCAGGGTCTCGGGAATGTAGATTGGGAGAAACTGTTTGAAGGTAAATCCACATTTGATATGTGGGAGGCTTTTAAGGAGAGGTTGATTAGCATGCAGGAGAGACATGTTCCTGTGAAAATGAGGAATAGAAAAGGCAAGGTTAGGGAGCCATGGATGACAGGTGAAATTGTGAGACTAGCCAAGAGGAAAAAGGAAGCATACATGAGGTCTAGGCAACTGAAGACAGACGAAGCTTTGGAAGAAAATGGGGAATGTAGAGCAAATCTGAAACGAGGGATTAGGAGAGCTAAGAGAGGACATGAGATATTGCTGGCAAACATGGTTAAGGAAAATCCCAAAGCCTTTTATTCATATATAAAGAGCAAGAGGGTAACTAGAGAAAGGATTGGCCTACTTAAGGACAAAGAAGGAAAGTTATGTGCTGAGTCAGAGAAAATGGGTGACATTCTTAACAAGTACTTTGCATCGGTATTCACCAAGGAGAGGGATGTGACAGATGTTGAGGTTAGGGATAAATGTTTGCTTACTCTAGGTCAAGTTGACAGAAGGAAGGTGGAAGTGTCAGGTATCCTAAAAGACATTAAGGTGGACAAGTCCCCTGGTCTGGATGGGATCTATCCCAGGTTATTGAGGGAAGTGAGAGAGGAAATAGCCGGGCCTTAACAGATATCTTTGCAGCATCCTTAGACAAGGGTGAGGTCCCGGTGGACTGGAGACTTGCTAATGTCATCCCCTTGTTTAAGAAGGGCAGCAAGGATAATCCAGGTAATTATTGACCGGTGAGCCAGACACCAGTGGTTGGGAAGCTACTGGAGAAGATACTGTGGGATAGGATCTATTCCCATTTGGAAGAAAATGGGCTTGTCAGTGATAGGCAACATGGTTTTGTGCAGGGAAGGTCATGTCTTACCAACTTAACAGAATTCTTTGAGGACGTGACAAAGTTGATTGATGAGGGAAAGGCTGTAGATGTCATATACATGGACTTCAGTAAGGTGCTTGATAAGGTTCCCCATGGCAGGCTGATGGAGAAAGTGAAGTCACATGGGGTCCAGGGTGTGCTAGCTAGATGGATAAAAAACTGGCTAGGCAACAGGAGACAGAGAGTAGTAGAAGAAGGGAGTTTCTCAAATTGGAGACCTGTGACCAGTGGTGTTCCACAGGGATCTGTGCTGGGACCGCTGTTGTTTGTGATATATGTAACTGATCTGGAGGAAGGTGTAGGTGGTCTGATCAGCAAGTTTGCTGATGACACTAAGATTGGTGGAGTAGCAGATAGTGAAGGGGACTGTCAGAGATTACAGCAGAATATAGATAGACTGGAGAGTTGGGCAGATAAGTGGCAGATGGGAGTTCAATCCGGGCAAATGCGAGGTGATGCATTTTAGAAAATCTAATTCAATGGCGAACTATACAGTAAATGGAAAAGTCCTAGGGAAAATTGATGAACAGAGAGATCTAGGTGTTCAGGTCCATTGTTCCTCGAAGGTGGCAATGCAAGTCAATAGGGTGGTCAAGAAGGCATACGGCATGTTTCATTGGACGGGGTATTGATTACAAGAGTTGGCAGGTCATGTTACAGTTGCATTAGACTTTGGTTTGGCTACATTTAGAGTACTGTGTACAGTTCTGGTCGCCACATTACCAAAAGGATGTGGACGCTTTGGAGAGGGTGCAGAGGAGGTTCACCAGGATGTTGCCTGGTATGGAGGGTGCTAGCTATGAAGAGACGTTGAGTAGATTAGGATTATTTTCATTAGAAAGACGGAGATTGAGGGAGGACCTGATTGAGGTCTACAAAATCATGGGGGGTATAGGCAGGGTGGAGAGCAAGAAGCTTTTTCCCAGAGTGGGGGACTCAATTACTAGGGGTCATGAGTTCAACGTGAGAGGAGGACAGTTTGAGGGAGATATGCGTGGAAAGTTCTTTACGCAGAGGGTGGTGGGTGCCTGGAACGCGTTGCCAGCAGAGGTGGTACATGCAGACACATTAGTGTCTACTGAGGTATATCTGGACAGGTGCTTGGTTGGGCAGGGAGCAAATGGACACAGACCCTTGGAAAATAGATGACAGGTTTGACAGAGGATCTCGATTGGCGCAGGCTTGGAGGGCCAAAGGGCCTGTTCCTGTACTGTAATTTTCTTTGTTCTTTAAAATTGATTTCCAGGACACACGTAAGCAATGCATTCTAGATGTGAACCACTCACCACATGAAAAGTCTTTGTTCACAACTCCATCACTTCTTTTGCCAACTATCTTAAAATTATGCCCCTTTGTTCTTTATCCTTCTACGGGAACAGTTTTTATTTTATCTATTCCATCCTCATGACTCTGAATACCTTTCAGCCATCAACTTCTCAATCTATCTACGTAACTCTGGAGTTGCTAATTCTCCGAACTATTGTTTGTGAATCTTTTCTGCATTCCCGCTAATGAAACTACTACTGATTATTGTAAAAACCCATCTCGTTCATTAATGTCACTTCGGAGGTGGAATTCAGCCAGTCTTATCCATTCTGGTCTACGTGCAGCTCCAGACACACAGAAGTGTGGTTGACTTTTAACTGCCTCCTGAAATGGCCCAGCAAGCCACTCCGTTTGAGGATAATTTGGGATCTAGTGCAAATGCTGCACTATCAGCATTTGTGTACTCATTTAATAAAATGAAGCATTCACACTTTCCTGCATTTTATTTCATTGCAGCTTGTCCGTCCATTCCACCAACCTAAACCCTGTTGAAGTTCTGCATCATACACCTCACAGTTCAGAATTATTCTACGTCTTGAATCATCTGCGAATTTTGAAATTTCTCCCAGTACAACAAGAGTACATGCTGGGAGAAAGTTTGAAAGGAGTATGGATGCTAGCATGGACTGCTCGGGCTGAAAGGCTTCTTTCCATGCTCTATGTTCCAAGTAATTTTCCTCAGATTAACTTCCACTATTTCTAGCCAGAATTCCTAACATTTTCATTTAGACAGTCATATATATAAAATATTTTCACTAACTTGTCTAATACTCTGCTGCCTATATCTTAAAATGTATCACTGCATGTTCACCATTGTTCCATGCTTTTTGACCTACACTAGCTCCTGATCCAGCAATGGCCTCACCCCTTGCTACCTCTGAAATGTTCTCCAGTCATATAATCCTATGATCGCTTTACATTATCAAATCTGACCTCGAGTATTCTCAGTTTTAATTGATCTGAGGTGGGTCTACTTTCAGTTGGCAGGATCTGAAAATCCTCCCTAAATCTCTTTTGCTCACTCTCTTCTTTTCAGGTGCTTCTCAAAAATCAATCTCTTTGATTTTACTTATGAACATCTCAGCTAATATCTTTTTAAATGGTTCAGTGTCAAATCTTGTTTGATAACACTTTTCTGAAGCACTTGGAACATTTTAACAATATTAACGGCATTTGCAAATGGAAACATTTAACAAGGACTGCATCAATCATTCATTTCACATGCAGAACCTCAGCACTATAAACCAGCTCTAATTTGGGTAAAGCAAACCCTAAATCAAGCATTTTACATATTAGACATACAAACTCGATGGGAACAAGCATTCCAAAGACCTGCAAGCCTCAGGACAAAAATTCTCTTCAGCACTGTCTTCAGGGAGCCTCCTTATTTTTAAGCCATGTTCTGGTTTCTGTATCTGTGTTCTGGTTCTAGTTTCTCCCACAGGGGGAAATATCCTTACAGCACCTACCCAGTTAAGTCCTCTCAGGATTTTATACATTTCTGTAAGGTCATCTTTCAATCTTCTAAACTGCAATGCACACAGGCACATCCAGGCCAACCTTTCCTTAAGATAGCATAGCCCCTTCCTTGGTATTAAATCGAGTGAACCTTCTCTGAACTGCTTTTAATGCACTTACATCCTTTCTTAATTAAGGAGACCAAAAATATGTGCAGCTCTAAAAGAATGTAATATATTTGAATATACCTGGCTTTATAAAACCATTAGAGGATTTATTGTGCACAACTGATTTTCCAAATTTCACAATGGGGGATGGATTGATGGATAGCTACACCTGCTTATTGCTTGGCAACATTTATTGACTTAAAATTATTTTCGGTACTGGAGGGAGATGATTATGAACATGAAGTATTATTCTTAATAGAAATGTCTGTTAAAATATGGTTGACCAAATAAGTGACATGTTTGTTTGAATGAAGAACTCGCCCTTTGCAATTTCACTGTTAGATGTTTATTTTGTACTTGTGTGCTATTTTTTCCCCAATGCTGACACTCTTTCTGTCATGGCGCTTCCTAATTAGTCCTCGTGTTGGATAATAAATGAGTTGTAATAGAGAGCGAAGATGGGGAAAGTAAGCCCACAACCCCCAATGGAATATATATGAAAAAACAGCACCCAAGATCATCACTTAATCTCTACTCATCACTTCCACCCATCCCTGGAGATGTCAGAGGCAAGGCAACAAGTAGTAGCTTTTGTGATGCCACCCAAGAAGGTTATTCTTGAAAAAGGAAGTTTATTTCTCTAAGAAAGTCAAAAATGTCCACCTGGACTGACAACAGTTTAACAGGTTAGCACCCATGGGCAGCTCAAGAGAATCTGGCTCTAATTCCACAAGAGTGTGAATGATCTGTTGCACCTTGCCAAGCGCTACATCACTGTCGAATCAATGCCCATGCTCCTATGAGTGTGAGATAGCATTATAAGGCTGCTAATGCAGAAAACTGTCACATGGATTGGATGTCAGGTATCTCCATCAGATGTGTCATTCCACTGAACGTATGTCACTTTGTTGCCCTGAATGAGATTACATTGCTGGCACCACAGTGGTACGGTCTCTCCCACCTTCCAGGTTTCCTACATAAAATATAAAAGGAGCTACAAAACTCAGCAGCTTATGCACCATCAAGTCACTGAACTTTTGCCATCCAATAGCTCTTCCAAACACTTACATGGGACAAGCTCACAACCACAAAAAACATGTTCTTTCGAGTTCAGCCCTGCTGGCCTGTACTAATCTTGTTTTCTGGTGTCAGCTAGCATGGCTGGCTTACTTGACAGACTTGTTGGCCTTGTCAGGCTTCACCTCAGATACTGTTAGAGTTTAACACCACAAAGTGCTACACTGCATGTGACTGAGACATTGCATGAGCTGATCAACATGGAGAGGTTCATGCCCAATGAAGTAAGTGTTTGCATTAAGAAATGCTTTGGTTATGAAACAGCCATGTATCTGAGGATGTTTGTATTTACTGAAGATTTGGAACATAGGGAGTAGGCCATTCAGCCTCTTATGCTTGCCTCATCATTCAAAAGGATCACGGACGATCTGCGCCAGACCTCAACTCTTCTTTCATGCCAGATCACTGTAGCCCTTAAATTCCTAAAACTTCAAAAATCTATCTCCCTCCTCTTTAAATATTTTGTGATTTAGCCTCCATATCTCTAGGGGGTAGAGAATTCCAGACAATAACTACCACCGAGAAACGAAATTTAAATAAATTACATCATAGCATGCCTTTTCATTTTTCCTACCAAAGTACATCACAACATGCCCTCACATCTATTTTCGTATTATCAGCAAATGTGGATATGTCACACTCTGGCCCCTCCTCCGCAAGTCATAAATATAGATACTAAATAATTGAGGCCTTATGGCACTCCACTGGTTATGTCTTTTCAACCTTAAAAATGACCGAATAGTCTCGTTTCTCTGTCTTCGGTGTGGTAATCAACTCATAACTGAGGCTAATACATTGTCCTCAATTCTGTGAATTCCTATCCTATGCAATAACATTTTATGTTGCACTTTATCAAATGGCAGAAGAGTTCTACCCTGCCAGGTACAAGCCTTATAAATATATAACACACACACACACTAAATATACATGTTTCCTGTTGTTGGCTACCAAGATTACACCTACAAAAGTAATTTCATTCAAATGGCCTCCTTTATGTCATTCTTTGATCTGTGTTTTTTCTGTCAGGAGCTGAACAGGCTAAATACGAAGGATATGTACCATTATGTATATCCAAACGGTTTGGAAGTTCATGTGAAGGCCATCCACAATTAAATGTGAATATCTGAAAACTGCTGTCTAAATTATAGTATCCCCCAACAGCTTCACGAGAATGAGATCTTGCTGAGTGCCTCATCATTGAAATACACTGAATTTCACTAACTTACTATATTTGTGCCGGAGAAATGAACTTGTCACTTTAAATGCTAGCACTCTAACAATGTGCCAAGTGTTAATTAGTGGTATCTCTAGCATCAAAAATTAGCCATTCAAAATGTGCGGTTAAATTCCTTTGGCTATTAATTACATAGCATTATAAAAATAACATTTGTTATTTAGTTTTTTGCTGTTCCTTTCTTCTTCCAACCCTTAATCCCATCTGTTTCTCCTTCTCTTCCTCCATATCTAATGTGACACGGAATTGCCCAGTTAATTTATACTTTATTCTCAATCTTTGCCTGGCTGACTTCTCAGTCCTTCAATCTGGTTGTTTAAGAAAATACACAGAAGTTGCACTGCATTGTTCACTCGAGTCCCAAATATAGTTCCCTTCACTTTGTTGTTATCTGATCACCTTTTCAGTAAGTTGCCACATAACTGTTTGGAAAACCTGAATTTGCTGCAGCAATTCATAAGAGACATTTGACGCCGGTTGTACAAAAGAAATGTCGCCCAGCATATTGCAACCTCTCAGAAATGATTGAATAATCTGCTTGTTAAGCCAGTTCTTATGGTTAGTTCCTTCCGAAAATTAAACTTAATCTTCAAAGTGATTTATATGCAAAAATCATCGTAATTAGAGATTATTCAAATAAGTGAAAATGGAACCGTATAGGCAATACTTACGGAACTGGCAGATTATTTAAATGCAGAAGCAATCCCTGTAATATTCATGGTATAAAGCAATAATCATATGATTAACTATTCACATTGGAAAAATTCTAAAATAAATGTCTAAATGGCTGCTGGTAGTATCAAAGAATAAACAGTTTTCTTGATTGCTTTTCTAGTATTTCCAATTATGACGTGAAAAATAAATTTAAGAATTTTATAACACAGAACATTCTGACCGATACTCAGATTAAAGTTTACAAAAAAAACCAAAGTTTTGGAATTTGATATATATTGCAGGTGGAAGATACATATGGAGTTGCATTTTGGGAATCCAGCCTGCAACTACATTGTTGGAATTTGGTGCTGGGTGATTGTGAACGTACTCTATTGCATTGAAATAAATTGATTCATGTCAAAATACAGATATTTGCAGATGTTTGTGTAATGAACTAGGCCAAGGCATTAACGCTCACAAGGGAGATTATTTGAGAACCGTTAATATTGTATCCAGTAAACTGTCATTCATCTTTTGACTTGTTTCTTGGAATACATTCTTCAGTGAACAGCTTATTTTCACGCGTTTGATAAATGGGAGTTCATAATGTTGTGCGTTTTTGCTTCAAGTAGAAAAGAAGTTGGAATAGTTGAGTGCTGGCATTTTTAAATAATAAATATCTAATCTAAGTGGGTCTGATATAATTGACTCTCCTGAAGATGAGGCAACCCTGTTTAGACATGTCATCTCATTTTTTTTAATTGAACACATTTTAAATCATACATTTCAAGTTAACCACTCCGTATAACTACTCACCTTTACTAGCTTCCCCACTCCTGACCTCATCTCTAGATCAGCAACCCTCATCCCCGCCTCCTTGACCTGTCTGTCTTCTCTTCCACCTGTCTGCTCCTCCCACCTGACTGACCAATCCCAACACTACCTACCTGCTAGCACCGCCCCACCTTATTTATTTCAGAGGCTCCTTCCCCTCACCCATTTCTGAAGAAGGGTCCTGACCTGAAATGTCTGCCTTCCTCGTCCTCTGATGCTGCTTGGCCTGCTGTGTTCATCCAGCTCTACACCTTGTTATCTCAGATTCTCCAGCATCGGCAGTTTTTACTATCTCACTCGGGAAGGCTCATTGGTTCAGCAGAAATTTAAGTCAAGTACTACAGTTTCTTTTCTATTCATTCACAAGATGATGGCCCTGCTGGCTAGGTCAGTATTTACTGCCCATCCCTAATTGCCCAGAGGACAGTTAAGAGTCAACACTGCTGTAGGTCTGGAGTCACATGTAGGCCAAACCAGGTAAGAATGGCAGTTTTCTTCCCTGAAAGACATGAGTGAACCAGATGGAGATAATGGGAACTGCAGATGCTGGAGACTCCAAGATAATAAAGTGTGAAGCTGGATGAACACAGCATGCCAAGCACCATCTCAGGAGCACAAAAGCTGACGTTTTGGGCCTCGACCCTTCATCAGAGAGGGGGATGGGGTGAGGGTTCTGGAATAAATAGGGAGAGAGGGGGAAGCGGACCGAAGATGGAGAGAAAAGAAGATAGGTGGAGAGGAGAGTATAGGTGGGGAGGTAGGGAGGGGATAGGTCAGTCCAGGGAAGACGGACAGGTCAAGGAGGTGGGATGAGGTTAGTAGGTAGGAAATGGAGGTGCGGCTTGGGGTGGGAGGAAGGGATGGGTGAGAGGAAGAGCAGGTTAGGGAGGCAGAGACAGGCTGGGCTGGGTTTGGGATGCAGTGGGGAGAGGGGACGAACTGGGCTGGTTTTGGGATGCGGTGGGGGAAGGGGAGATTTTGAAGCTGGTGAAGTCCACATTGATACCATTGGGCTGCAGGGTTCCCAAGCGGAATATGAGTTGCTGTTCCTGCAACCTTCGGGTGGCATCATTGTGGCACTGCAGGAGGCCCATGATGGATATGTCATCTAAAGAATTGGGGGGGGGGTTGTTAAAATAGTTCGCGACTGGGAGGTGCAGTTGTTTATTGTGAACCGAGCGGAGGTGTTCTGCAAAGCCGTCCCCAAGCCTCCGCTTGGTTTCCCCAACGTAGAGGTAGCCACACCGGGTGCAATGGATACAGTATGCCACATTGGAAGATATGCAGGTGAACCTCTGCTTAATGTGGAAAGTCATCTTGGGGCTTGGGATGGGGGTGAGGGAGGAGGTGTGGGGTCAAGTGTAGCACTTCCTGCGGTTGCAGGGGAAGGTGCCGGGTATGGTGGGGTTGGAGGGCAGTGTGGAGCGAACAAGGGAGTCATGGAGAGAGTGGCCTCTCCAGAAAGCAGACAGGGGAGGGGATGGAAAAATGTCTTGGGTGGTGGGGTCGGATTGTAAATGGCGGAAGTGTCGGAGGATGATGCGTTGTATCCGGAGGTTGGTGGGGTGGTGTGTAAGAATGAGGGGGATCCTCTTTGGGCGGTTGTGGTGGGGGTGGGGTGTGAGGGATGTGTTACGGGAAATGCAGGAGACGCGGTCAAGGGCGTTCTCGACCATTGTGGGGGGAACATTGCGGTCCTTGAAGAACTTGGACCTCTGGGATGTGCGGGAGTATAATGCCTCATCCTGAGAGCAGATGCGGTGGAGGCGAAGCAATTGGGAATAGGGGATGCAATTTTTGCAGGAGGGTGGGTGGGAGGAGGTGTATTCGAGGTAGCTGTGGGAGTCGGTGGGCTTGAAATGGACATCAGTTACAAGCTGGTTGCCTGAGATGGAGACTGAGAGGTCCAGGAAGGTGAGGGATGTGTTGGAGATGGCCCAGGTGAACTTGAGGTTGGGGTGGAAGGTGTTGGTGAAGTGGATGAACTGTTCGAGCTCCTCTGGGGAGCAGGAGGCGGCGACAATACAGTCATCAATGTAACAGAGTAAGAGGTGGGGTTTGGGGCCTATGTAGGTGCGCAAGAGGGACTGTTCCACGTAACCTACAAAGAGACAGGCATAGCTGGGGCCCATGGCCACCCCCTTTGTCTGTAGGAAGTGGAGGAATCGAAAGAGAAGTTGTTGGGGGTGAGGACGAGTTCGGCTAGGCGGATGAAGGTGTCGGTGTAGGGGGACTGGTCGGGCCTACGGGATAGGAAAAAGCGGAGGGCCTTGAGGCCATCTGCATGCGGAATACAGGTGTATAGGGACTGGACGTCCATGGTGAAAATGAGGTGTTGGGGGGCCAGGGAATTGGAAGTTCTGGAGGAGTTGGAGGGCGTGGGTGGTGTCACGGACATAGGTAGGGAGTTCCTGCACCAAAGGGGAGAAAATGGAGTCCAGGTAGGTGGAGATGAGTTCGGTGCGCAGGAACAGGCTGTGACAATGGGTCAACCAGGGCAGGCAGGTTTGTGGATTTTGGGAAGGAGATAGAAACGGGCCGTGCGGGGTTGGGGAATAATAAGGTTGGAGGCTGTGGGTGGGAGGTCCCCTGAAGTGATGAGGTCATGAATGGTGTTGGAGATGATGGTTTGGTGCTTGGGGGTGGGGTCATGATCAAGGGGGTGGTAGGAGGAGGTGTTGGAGAGTTGGCGTTTGGCCTCAGCGATGTAGAGGTCAGTGCGCCATACTACCACTGCGCCACCCTTGTCTGCAGGTTTGATGGTGAGGTTGGGGTTGGTGCAGAGGGAGCGGAGGGTTGCCCATTCTGCGGGGAGAGGTTGGAGTCGGTGAGAGGGGTGGAGAGGTTGAGGCGGTTAATGTCTCGACGGCAGTTGGAGATGAAGAGGTCGAGGGAGGGTAGGAGGCCTGGGGATGGTGTCCAGGAGGAGAACTTGTGTTAGAAGCGGGTGAAGGGGTCAGTGGAGGGAGGGTTAGGTTCTCGGTTGAAGAAGTAAGTGTGGAGGCGAAGGCGGTGGAAAAACTGCTCTATGTCCAAACGTGACTGGTATTCGTTGATGTGTGGTTGTAGGGGGACAAAGGTGAGCCCCTTGCTTAGGACTGACCGTTCGTCCTCAGTCAGTGGAAGGTCTGGGGAGGATGGTGAAGATGTGGCAGGGCTCAGTGTGGCTGTCTCCTCTGGGGTTGCTGGCTGTGGAGGTCGTGGGTGGAGCGATGAAGTTTGTCGGCCGTGGGCGGGTTTCCGTCGGCGTTGGCTGTGGGCGGATTTCTGTCGGCGGTGGGAGAAGCGGAGTGGGCGGCAGCAGCAGCGGTGAGGGTGGTGTGTGTGGTATTGTAACTGGAAGTGGAGGCGGTGACTGCAGCAGCGGTCGCGTCCACGGTCCCGGAAGTGGTGTGCCCGACGGTGGCGGATGTGACGTCATCGGTGGGGGTCTCCAGCCGTGTCCTCGTGGTCAATGGCGGCGGGTGCATGGTGGGGGAGGGGCAGGGACAGGCTCGGGATTTGGGAGGTGCAGGATTCCTCTTGTGGGTGGCAGGGGCCAGTGAGTTTGTTGTACTTACGATTTTTGGTGTCCAGTAAAGCTGTGTAGAACTGGGTGTTCAGTCTGTGGATCCTGCGGAGGACAAAAAACAGCAGGGGTCCTTTTCAGGTCTGGGAGAGGGAGGCTCTGAGCTGGGGCAGGTTGGATTGCAGTGCCTGGAGATGCTGGCGCATGGCTGCAAGTGTCTGTTTCAGGACTCACAGGGAGAAACCCTTCTGAAGGGTCTGAATTTTCTGGGTGTAGAGGTGGTCACTGTTGGAGCCAAATTGGGAAGACTTGAATGTAGACTGTAGTCCAATGGGGATGATCCGGTTCTGTAGGCAGGTGCTGAGGAAGGTGATGTGACTGTGGTACCTGGTTTGCTTCAGGACATGGTCGAGCAGTTTCAAGGCTGAAGAGATTACAAGAGAGTTGCAGTGGGAGAGAGATTCCCTGAGATTGGTCCGGAGGGAGGAGGGTAACTTCTTCAGGTTAGGCATCCCTTCGCAGTGAGGTCCAGATGGAGTTCTCTCTGACAATCAGCAATTGATTTATGGCCGTAAGACTCTTAATTCAAGATGTTTTCATTCAATTCAAATTCTCCTATCTGTCATGCTGGGATTTGAATGTGGGACCCCAGAACATTACCTTGGCTTTGGAATTAACAGTCCAGCGATAATACCACTAGGCCATCTCGTCCACCTCTAGTTGGAACATTATTACTTCACAGAATGTTTAGCACATCTTTGACTTGCAATTATATATATTTACAGGGATTGGTGTGATAGCTGTGATTTTGAGGCATTAAAATGGATCTTTCTTTTTACGATTGTGGGTTGCTGTCAATGGCTAGATTTCATTAAAAACGGTCGCTCAGAGGTTAGCACTGCAGCCTCACAGCGCCTGGGACCCGGGTTGGATTCCAGCCTCGGGCAACTGTCTGCGCGGAGTTTGCACATTCTCCCCGTGTCTGTGTTGGTTTTCTCCGGGTGCTCCGGTTTCTTCCCACAGTCCAAAGATGTGCAGGCTAGGTGGATTGGCTAAATTGCTAAATTGTCCGTAGTGTTTAGGGGTGTGTGGGTTATCGGGGGATGGGTCTGGGTGGGATGCTCCGAGGGGCGGTGTGGACTTGTTGGGCCGAAGGGCCTGCTTCCACACTGTAGGGAATCTAATCTAATTAAATTGTGGACTGGTCAGTGGCACCTTAAGAGATCAAGTAGCAATGCTGGGGCAGCTCAGAGATCAAAGCTGCCACTTGGAAAATTGGTCCAAAATGGAAGAGCTGAGACAGTGGGTCTTGGGAGGATGTTTTGATACAAATGTGGAGTCGGGGAAGCTTTCCTGACTCTCTCAGTCACAAAAAAATCCTATATTTTAACACAACCTTCTGGGCCTTTTCAGCTGTTTCATTAGATTTTGCTTAATAGAGTTTGCAGCACGTTTTCATGTGTGCCTTAAAACTTGAAATGGTGTATTATGTACTTTATTGTGACCCGATCTGCATGGACTGAAGAGGCACTATTCTGATTCAGTTATGTTTATATATCACAAAGCTCACAGCCTATTTGAAATAGTACAGCAGCAAGTCCACCAATCTCTATTTCAACTTCAATACTGGTTTCTTTCTATTGAGACAACAAAATTAATACCTCCCCTTATACTGTAATAAGGACCATTTTCTCAACATCTGGATTTGAATAGATGTACCTTAGTATCGGATCTTCTTTATTTCTCAAAATTATTTTTGAAACTCTTTCTTAGTATTTCTCACGACCATGTTTGCATTCCTTGATCCTCCTTGATCTTTGGTCTTTTTTAAAACTTCATGTTTTAGGTCCAACATGGAGCTGTTTCTTTTCAAAGAAGACAGGGTGGCTAGGTTCTGACAGTCTCCTTGACCACATAGCTGCCAACACTCACTGCAGTTTATTTCACTGGATCATAGGAGTTTGAGAGGTGACCTTATTGTGGTTTATAAAATCATGAGGGGTGGAGATATGGTTGATGGGAGGTGATTTTTCCCTAGGATGGAGGATTTCGAGGCTAGGGGGTGTATATTTAAGGGGAGAAGAGAGAGATTTGAAAATTACATGAGGGACAAATATTTTTTACAGTGTTTTTTGTGGATGGAATGAACTTCCTGAGGAAGTGGCGGAAGCCAGCACAGTTATAAAGTTTAAAAGACACTTAGATAAGTATGTGAATAGAAAGGATTTGGAGGGATATGGGCCATGAGCAGGCAGACGGGGCTAATTTAGTTTGGGATTATGCTGGCATGAGCTGGTTGGACTGAAGGGTCTGATTCCGTGCTGTATGATCTGTGGTTGAAGTAACTGAGGGCTGCTGACTGGCTTTCTTCAGGAATTAATGCTTTCAGGAGAGGAAGGTTGACAACTGGTGGAAAATAAAAAAAGCAGGGCTAGTCATGCACCACTGATTTTAGTTGCCTGTACTTTTAGCTTTAGGCTAGAATTCCAATCTAGCTCAGGTTGACAGAATTATCATCATTCTGCATTGGGTCTGAGTGTACATTGTGTTCCTGTACCATCCCTTCTTCGCCGATTTCAAATCTAACTTGAAATGAAAGTTGTCCTTACTACACATCACTGCATTAAATTGTTTGAACCAGTCTGTCAATTAATTGCTTGTGAACACTGAGGTTACAAATGGCACACATGGCCAATTTTTCCTACAGAAATTATAAAGATATTTGGCAAGGAAAGTATCCTTGGTTGAACTATACCTGACGTAGGAGTGCTTGAAATGGATACCGGTTGAGTTACATATTAGACATTTAATGATGGAGTCACTGAAATGAAGAATGAATCATTTTTGTAAGGACCACATGATTCAATTTTACTGTTGTGTTGAGACTTGGAAAAAAATGTCAGCATAACATCATGCTGTGATATTATGGCTTGTTATGTTGTTGTTTGGTTTTAATTATTTTGTTTGCTTGTTTTGGCTATTTTCAATTGTGAGTTTCTACAGAGCTTTTCATTTCTCCTTATCTAAAGAAAACAAACAGAGCTGAAGTAAAGTTGGAAACTCTAAATATCAGACTGTGAGACAGCATGGTCCCCAAACATTAAAACAATAAACCTGGGCTTTCACAGAGCTTGAGGTGACAGCACAATGAGGAGTTAGCCTTTACTGCCAATCTGGAAATTCCTTATAAACTGCAGAGGAGTGCACACAGAGAATCACCACTACCACGTGCTTTGCAGATCCCAGTCAGCCCAACATAACCAAACGAAACACATCCTGATCCGTTTTCTGAGCGGACATCAGCAGTTAGTCCCTGTACTGGTTAGACCATTCATACTTGATACAAATTGGCAGAAAGAATGCGTCACAGGCTTTGTCGACTTGGACCTGAAAATTGCAATCAGCAGTCTATTCCTGTACTTAGTCCCTAACGAGGAAGGTGAATGTACAATAGCCAAATTCATGGATGATACAAAACAAGGTGGGAAGGCAAGTGTTGAGGATGACACAGAGATTCTGCAGAGGAGTAGAGACAGTGAGTGGGCAAAAACTTGGAACAATATTGTAGGAAAACATGAGGTTATGCGCTTTGGCAAGAAGAACAAAAGAGCTGAATATAATTCAAATGAAGAAAGATACAACATTGAAGGCTCTGAGAATCCTTGTGCATGAAACACAAATGGCTAGCGTTTAAATTCAGCAGATAATAGGGTAGGCAAATGAAGACACTGGCCTTTATTTCAAAGGGAACGGAGTATAAAAAATAGGGAGGTTTTGCTAAAAGCATACAAGGTAGTAGTCAGACCACAGCTAGAATACTGTGAATGGTTTTGGGTTCCTTTTTTTCTAAGGAAAGGTACAATGACATTAGAGGCAGTTTATGCAGGTTTACTAGTCTGAAACTGGTGTAGTGGGGGGTGGCTTAAAGGGAGTTGAGTACGGTGGGCATGGACTTATTGGAATTTAGAATAATGTGAGGCGACTTTATTGAAACACACAAAGTTCTTAGGAGATTTGACAGGACAGATGCAGAAAGGTTATTTCTCCATGCGGAAGAGTTGAGGACCAGAGGGCATAATCTCAAATTAAGGAATTGTCTTTTTTAAGATAGAGCTGAGTTGAAATTATTTCTCTCAGTGCGTGGTAGAACTGTGGAATTCTTTACTGTAGAAAGATGTCGAGCTGGGTCATTAATTGTGTTCAAGGCTGAGACAGACTGATTTTTACTTAGTAAGGGAGTTAGAGATTATGTGAAAAAGGGAGGAAAGTGAATTTGAGGATGAGCAAATCAGCCACGATCGCATAGACTGGCAGAACAGACTCAATGGACTGAATGGCCTACTTTTTTTCCTATGTCTTTTGGTCTCATTTGTGCATTGCTTCTTATCCTAATTTATTTTTAAGATAAGGAGTACTGATCTCTCCATTCTTTAAATATAAGTGCAATTATTGGGTAGGATCAAAATTCTGTGGCCAGAGGACAAATTTGTCATTTGTTATGAGTGTTGTTTGCAGTTGGGCCCTGAGACATTCAGGGTGAGGCTGGTCTATAGGAAAAGTGCTTGCAAGTTGTGAGCAATGTCAATGAAGCTGAATACTGTCAAAATATGCATAAAAATACAAAATGTAACGCAAACTGTTGCCACCTTCCTTGTTCCATGTCTCTGATTTGTAAAAGATTTCACTGCTTTGAGTTCTAGCAACTCAAGACTGAACATCCAGTAGGTGCCCTGGGCTATCAACTGCAGCAGAATCACACTGAAACACAAGCTACAACCACGTGCCCTGAAATATTACCCACTATACTGTTATCTTCAAGCGAGGTGAATAACCCTGTTTTAATGAAAAATGAGGTGTCAACCGGGTGAAGCTACACCACAGGGCTACTTGCATGTCAAACAGCATAAAGCACAGGTTTGGCACAACATCGCGAGCCGAAGGGCCTGTAATGTGCTGTACTGTTCCATGTTCAATGTTCCGTGTTCTAGTCATGAATGATAGCGGACAATCGTACAAATCACTGGAAGTAGAGGTTGCCTTAATAATGGGGTAGACAAACAAATCAGTTAAAAACAAAGCGGAAGCATTTGCAACAAACTTTAGCCGGAAGTGTCAAGTAGATGATCCACCCGGGCCACTTTATGAGGTTACCAACATCACAGATGTCAGTCTCCAGCCATTCGATTCACTCCATGTGATAACAGGAAACAGGTGGAAGTACTGGCTATTACATTCCAGCAATAATACTGAAGATTTTGCTAAAATACCCTCAACAACATCCTGAGGTGCTCTTTGACCAGAAATAGGAGTAGACTAGCTATAAGCACGATGGTTAAAAGAGCAGCTCTAAGGCTGGGCATTCTGCAGCTCTCTCTCTCTCTCCCCAGTACCTGTCCATCATCCAGAAGGTATACGTCTGAAGTGCTATACAATATTGAACAATAATAAAGTTGCTGGAAAAGCTCAGCAGGTCTGGCAGCATGTGTAGAGGAGAAAACAGAATTAATGTTTTGGGTCCGGTGACCCTTCCTCAGAACATAGAACAATCTCCACTTGTCTGAAATGGTACAGCTCCAACAATGCTCAAGAAATTTGACACTAACCCAGGACAAAGAAACCTGTTTGACTGGCACATTATCCAAAATCTCTAACATTCAATTCCTTTAGCACCAATACATAGTGGCAGCAGTGTTTGCCATTTACAAGGTTTACTGCAGTAACTCACCAAGGATCCATGACACAACCTTTCAAATCTGTCACATATACCACATAGGGGCAGCAAATATGGGGACACAGCCACCTTCAAGCCACACACCTTCCTGGCTTGGAACTACATGGCCATCCTTCATTGTTGCTGTGTGAAAATCCTGGAATTTCTTTCATAAAAATACTGTGGATACACCTACAACCCTCATTGTGCAGAGCTGTTCCACTCTTCTATGGCTTCTGGGACCCCCCCAAACTGTCCTGGCTGACCTACTGAAAACCTTGCACAAGTTCATTGTGACTTGGAATTGAATCAAATTAATATTTTGGAACAGTTAAATGCAGTGAATCCCTAAAACATCCTGTTCCTTAAATGTAAATATTTTCATAGATTGCACACTTACCTCACAAACTGCATGCAAAGGTCCATTACAATGCAATTTTTATACATAAACATGTCTATTTTTCACTCTCTAAAGAGTAACAGATCCAAAGGGGTGCCTTCCCTCTCCAAAGTAGCACCCTGACTATCCAAAGGAAATGTACTGACAAGAGACCTGTTCTAACCTGGTCTAACGTCCACATTCTATTGATTCCAAAATCCATTGCCGTGATGCATTTTCCCTCAATTAAAATTGATGTGGGACCAACTGATGATGTGGCACCAACTGGGCACCAAAACGTACTCCACACCCAGGAAAAAAAGAGGCCCCTTATTTTAAATGGATGGAACAAGAGTAAGTCACTTGTCCCTTTGAGCCTGCGCCACCACTGAATGAGATCATTGCTGATCTGATTTTGACCTCAATTCCACATTTCTGCATGCCCCCTATAATCTTTCATCCCCTTGGTAATCGAGAATCTACCTACCTTAAAAATATTTTAACATTCTGCATCCACTGTGTTTTAAGGAAGGGTACTCCAAAGACTCACCATGTTCTGAGAGAAGAAAACATTTCCCTGCCTTTTTTTTTAAATGGGTGACCCTTTATTTTTAAAACTATGGCCCTAGATGTAGATTGTCCCACAAGAGGAAGCATTCTTTCAACATCCACCTGGTCAAGTCCCCCAGGATCTTAAACCTTTCAGTTAAGTCAACTCTGGCTCTTCTGTACTCCAGAGGATACAGGCTAAGCTTGGCTCGCCTTTCCTCATAAGGCAATCTGCTCATTCCAGATATAAAATATTAAATGATTGCTTTCTTTCCCCTTTAACAATGTTAGATAGAGTAAACTAGTGTCAAACTTTGAATAAGCCCACTAGTCTCAACACTGCATTTCTCTAGAAATGCACATCGGGAATTGGGTCTTGAATGAAGCAGGATTAGTGCATCGGGAAGTATTACACCAGAGATGTGCTGATGTAATTCAGATCCTGCTGTAAAATCATATATTCAAATCTCAATTCTTTGTAATACTTTCTAGTATTGGTAAATAATAAAATTTACAACAGATTGAGCAACAGAAAAGACTGGAGAAAAGGGGCTCCTCTGTAGTAGAAGCCGAGCTGCCTAATATTTAAAAAATTCCTCAGATGGAAGGGTGTAATTACCATGTGATATCTTCATGTAGGCAGTTTCCATCATAAATATTTATACTAGGATACTTTATCCAACAAGATTTCGCAAAGGAAAACAAGAACAATGCGCCTCCCCTGCCAGTAATAAAAGAACAGGAGGTACGATTTTCTTAGAAACATCTTTACTCAAAGCAAATAAATCACAAGGGTAGGACATCGTTGGGACAATTTTCAACTGAACCGCCTGGTGAAATAAAATGTCAGCTTGTTTTTTTTTTCTTTATTCATTCACAGGATGAGGACGTCCACTGGCTAGGCAGCATTTATTGTCCATCCCTAATTACCCAGAGCGCAGTTTAGAGTCAACCACACTGCTGTGGGTCTGGAGTCAAATGTAGGCCAGACCAGGTAAGGATGGCAGCTTCCTTTCCTAAAGGACATTAATGAACCGGATTGGTTTTCCCAACAATCGACAACGGATTCACGGTTATCATTAGATTCTTAGTTCCAGATTTTTCTCTTATTGAATTCAAATTCCACCATGTGCTGTGGTACGATTCAAACCTGGGTCCCCAGAACACTATCTGGCTCTCTGGATTAATAGTCTAGCAATAATACCACTAGGCCGCTGCCTCCCCATATTGTTGAGTAATTTACAAAAGAAATGTATACATTTTGGACAGTATGAAGTTCAAGGGATATGGGGATTGTGTGGAAAGGTGTAACTGATATGGAAGATCAGCTATGATCTTACTGAATGGTGCAGCAGCCTCAGATTGAATGGAACTACTTCTGATCCTATTGCCTTTATTCTCATTTTGTACAATCTGGGCCATTTCATTCCGTAAAAAGCATGGAGATTGAAAAGTGGGCAGGTTCCACAATGCTGGGCACTCTGCTTCACTAAGGTATAATCAGAATAAATTTGTTGAAAAAAAAACCCAGCATGTCGTCCAGAATATTGAGAAACTAGTGACGAGACTGGCTTAGGCTGGCAATTATTATTGCCAAGTCAATGAACACTGAGGAAATAGGAGTATATTGGAGTGAGGCTAACTTGGATCTGCTTATTTAAACAAGGCTGGCATCACAGATATAACAGATGTGTGCTATAGCTCTTAAAATATTACATTTTTAAAATATCAGCAAGCTGAAACCTTCAAGTAGCAAGTAAGAGAAAACTCAAATAGTACATTAGGTACTGGGTCAACCTGATCGCAGGGTAAGAAAGAATTTGAAAAGCATCGCAAGGTATTCTAACTTGCAGGAAATTGACTTTTTGTACGATTTTCAACAATAGCACAAATTGTCGGTGACACAGATAAGAAGAAAAATATAGATGGTTTGCGGTTTGTCCCTGTAAATTGTTAGGACTGCACTAGTACTTGGATGAAATTATGCCAATACGTCAACTGGCCACCAAATTAAATTTGCACACCTCACCCTCCCAACCCTGCCTGATATCAGGGCTGTTGGTGAGACCACTTCAGCTGGATTAAATTCAGGCAGATCTTTCTTACAGAATCTAACAACAGGACTTTTGGATGAAATAACCAGGTCTATCTCAAGGGAAGACATCACCTATATTTAGAAATGTTTGAAAGCTTTCACATACTCTACAGCCCAAGGGGAATTGTATCAATTTTCTTTCATGCCACTGTTCAGTGAACAATACTGAACAAAATGTTCAAAGTCTAAAGATATGCAGGTTAAGTGGATTGGTCAAGCTAAATTGCCCATAATGTCCATGAAGGTGCAGGTTAGGTGGATTGGCCATGGGAAATGTAGGGTTACAGGGATTGAACAGGAGTGGGTCTTTTCGGGATGCTTTTAGGGGAGTCAGTGTAGACTTGATGGTCTGAATGGCCTGTTTCCACAATGTAGGGATTATACGATTCAACGAAGTGTTATGTTATATGGGATAAACCATTAATTATTATGCATTAAATCCTTTGCCTCCACTTCTAATGGATTTTCATAATGACTCACTGTTAAAGATAACAGAATTGTCTCCATAAGTCTGTCAATCTCTGTAAATTAGCTGCTAGAACTTCCTTCCTAACTTATAAAAATAAAGTCACCTGCTCTTTCTGTAAGGTACCTAGTTTTCCCATGCAAACAGTCTGGGTGCCTGTGGAGAGATAAATCCTCTAAAGTCAACACTGGGTCAGATGGCCTCTCCTTAGTTTCAGCAAAGCAGATTTGAAGGCAAGCCAGGAGCCCCTATGGAGCTGTTGGGCAAAGAATTTATTATACTAGCTCTGTTTTAATTTGAATTTTTATGCACTTGGATCAAGTTCCCAAGTTCTGTATAATTCAAAAGGATCACTGAGGCTAGGTACGGCAGTGAGATGTTTCTTTAGTCAAACTGACGATCTGGGAAGTCTTTGATCAGTGAAACTGAAGAGTCATGGTCAGATAAGAGGCTGTTCAACAGGAAATTGCCAGCTTCTTGGAGTCACTTTTCTTCTCTTGAACTTCACAGCTTCCTTTCTGCTATGCTTCCATGGTGCAACATGGGGGCATCTCATGCAGCTCGACATTGTACCTGACAAAAAGGGTATCACTGGCCGTAGGAACAGCTCCAGCATCAGAAGCAGGAGCACAAACTGTTTTTGCTTCATTGATATGCTGTTTCTCAAGGCAGAAGTGATAGACAGAGGTACAGTTCCATGGAGGCTAGACCTTTTTTTGCAGCGCTGAAGGCTTCCTCTCTTATTTGAGCATTATTGGCTCAGAAAACTGGGGCATTTACTGCAGATCATTTCTGATATCTGCAGCCTTTTGGAACAGGGCTTCCTTTCCAGATGACAGGAATTACATGGATTGCCAATTTGCTTTCAAAGAAATTGTCAATAAAATCTCTACCACTATTCCCCCCAACCCTGAATCTCCGTACCCCTCCAAAGTTGTGTACACTCTTGTCCTGTAAGGAGAGGATTATAACTGATACCAAGGGCTTGTGTGTCCAGCAGAAGAGGACAATGTCTGTAGTTGATAAATGTGTGATTTGGGGTACAAGAGAGCAGTAGCGTAAGGATTTTGAAGAGTACAGAACCACAGCAATGGAGAAGAGTTTTACAGAAGCTGCACCTGAGCACTCTCACTCTTTACCTGGAGGTTCAGCTGAAGGATATGAGGGGCTGCACAAAATGAGCTCTTCCAAGAATGAGAAGAAGATGACAGGTTTTCAAACTAAGATGACATGAATGGGAGTGACCAAAGAACTCAGCATTAGGACGTTGATACCTCTAGCCTTGAAAATTTCTTTCACGCCAATTCTCACCCAAAATTAATTTTAAGTGTCCAGTGGAAAAGAGACATTAGCTACTCTCCCTGCAGATTGGAGGGTAGCTATTGCCATTCCAATATTCAAACAGGGAAGTACAGAGAAAACAGAGAATTATGGCCCAGAAAGCCCAACATCATCAGTGGGGAAAATTCTCAAATCCATTATCAAGGACTTGATAGCGGAGCATTTAGAAAGCAGAGACAGGATCAGACAGAGTTAGCATGGATTTATGAAGGGGAAATCATGCTTGACAAATCTGTTGGAATTCTATGAAGATATAACAAATAGAGCTGATATGGGGGAGCCAGATGATGTGGTATATTTGGACTTCAGAAAGTGTTTTAAAGTCCCACGTAAGATATTATTGTGCAAGATTAAAGTGCATTGGGTAGAGGGAAGTGAATTGAGAGGGATAGAAAGCTGATTGGCAGACAGGAAACAAAGAGTAGGAATTAACGGGTCCTTTCAAGCCGGCAGGCAGTAACTAGTGGGATGCCACAAGAATTGGTGCTGGGACCCCAGCTATTGCCAATATATGTTAATGATTTGGATGAGGGAACAAAATGTAATTTCTCAAAGTTGGCAGATGATACCAAGTTGGGTGGGAGGGTGAACTATGACGAAGATGCAGAGATCCTTCAGCATGATCTCAACAGGTTGAGTGAGTAGTCAAATCAATGGCAGATGCAGTATAATGTGGATAAATATGAGGTTATTCATTTCAGAAACAAAAACAAGAAGGCAGATTACTACCTGAATGGATGTGAATTGGGAGAGGGGAATGTGCAGAGGGACCTAAGTGGCCTTGTGCACCAGTTGCTGAAGGTAAGCATGCAGGTGCACCAGGCAGTAAAGAAGGCAAATGGCATATTGGCCTTCATTGCGAATGGTTTGGAGTACGGGAGCAGGGAAGTGTTGTTGCAGTTGTACAGGGCCTTGGTGAGAACACACCTGGAATATTGTGTGTAATTTTGGTCTCCTTTTCAGAGAAAGAATGATCTTGCTTGAGGGAGTGCAGCAAAGGTTTACCAGGCTGATTCCAGGGATGGTGGGTCTGACGTATGAGGAGAGATGGACTAGGTTGGGATTGATTTTGCTAGAGTTCAGACAAATGAGGGGGGATCTCTTAATGACTTATAAAATTTTGACAGGACTAGACAGAATGGATGCAGAGATGATGTTCCTGATGGAAGTTGTGTCCAGAACCAGGGGTCCCAGTCTGAGGATTTGAAGTAGACCATTTAGGACGGAAGTGAAGAGACATTTCTTCACCTAAAGACTGGTGAACCCATGGTATTCATTACCACAGGAACTGGTTGATGCTAAAACACTGAACATATTCAAGAGGTGGCTAGGTATAGCACCTGAAGCGAATGGGGTCAAAGGTTATGGGGAGAAAGCAGGATTAGGCTGTTGAGTTAGACGATCAGCCATGACCATGAAGAATCGCAGAGCAGGCTTGAAAGGCTGAATGGCCTCTTCCTGCTCCTATCTTCTATGTTTCTATGAACTCCTGGATCCATTATTTTCTTTGACTTCCTTTAAAAAGGTCTGCTATTCTCAAATCTGTCATTTGACATACTAATTTCTTGTCAATTCTTTGGAATGCCACATCTCCCAGATGTATAAACATTGCAGTAAAACTCATACCAAACAGCAACAGACAGTGTATCTGCATCAGTCAGCTGCGAACAAAAGAAACCACTGAAAATCATTGTGGCTGAAATGGTGCAAACAGTCTCACAGCTGTCCCCTATAACACATGATGGTTTTGAAAAAAGATACCAAAACCCTCTCAGAATCTTGCCACGTAACTGAAATTTCTAGCTTCTGAACAGCTTTAATTCTACAGCTCTGAACTCTTCTCACAGACTGCGTTTTTAATATTTAAATGACAAGAAGCAGCTCTAGTTTCAGCTAAAGACCGAGTTTGGCGTCAAACTCTTTGGAATCCTGATTTCCAGAAAGAAAGCTTCTCCATTGAAAAATGAACTAACGGCCAGTGTACAGGAATCATAATACTACACTTTCAAATGCAACCAAGCTCTGTCAGATCAACGAACTACAAGAAACTTCACTGAACATAACGCTATAAGACTGTTAGACATAGGACCAGAAGTTAGGCCAGTCCATCGAATCTGCTCCGCCATTCAATCATGGCTGATAAGTTCCACCAGCCCATTCTCCTGCTTTTCCCCATAACCCTTGATTCCCTTGAAAATCAGGAACCTATCAATCTCCATCTTAAATATACTCAATGACCTGGCTTCTACAGCCTTCTGTGGCAATGAATTCCATAGATTCACCACCCTCTGGCTAAAAAAAGTTTCTCCTTATCTCCATTCTAAAAGGTCTTCCCCTAACTCTAAGGCTGTGCACTCAGGTCCTGGTCTCTTCCACCAGTGGAAAAGTCTTCCCAACATACACTCTGTCCAAGTCGTTCAGTATACTGAAAGTTTCAATTATATACTCCCTCATCCTTCTAAAATCCATTGAGTATAGACCTAGAGTGCTCAAATGTTCCTCATATGTTAAGGTTTTCATTCCTGGGACCATTCTCGTGAACCGTCTCTGAACCCAATCTAGGGTCATTACATCTTTCCTGAAATATGGAGCACAAAACCGCATACAATACTCCAAATGTGGCCTGACCAGAGCCTTATAGAGCCTCAGAAGTACATCCCTGCTTTTATATTCAAGTCCTCGCAAAATAAATGCCAAAGCTGCATTTGCCTTCCTAACTACTGACTCAACCTGCAAGTTTACCTTGAGAGAATCCCGGACTAGAACTTCCAAGTCTCTTTGCACTCTAGAACATAGAACATAGAACATAGAACAGTACAGCACAGAACAGGCCCTTCAGCCCACAATGTTGTGCCGACCATTGATCCTCATGGATGCACCCTCAAATTTCTGTGACCATATGCATGTCCAGCAGTCTCTTAAATGACCCCAATGACCTTGCTTCCACAACTGCTGCCGGCAACGCATTCCATGCTCTCACAACTCTCTGCGTAAAGAACCTGCCTCTGACATCCCCTCTATACTTTCCACCAACCAGCTTAAAACTATGACCCCTCGTGCTAGCCATTTCTGCCCTGGGAAATAGTCTCTGGCTATCGACTCTATCTATGCCTCTCATTATCTTGTATACCTCAATTAGGTCCCCTCTCCTCCTCCTTTTCTCCAATGAAAAGAGACCGAGCTCAGTCAACCTCTCTTCATAAGATAAGCCCTCCAGTCCAGGCAGCATCCTGGTAAACCTCCTCTGAACCCTCTCCAAAGACTTTTGAATTTCTCCTCAATTGCAATATAGTCCATACATCTATTCTTCTAATCAAAGTGCATAATCTCACACTTCCACCGTTGTACTCCATTTGTTTCAAATATTGATTCATGTGAATTAATGCCTCTTATTTTAAAAAAGAAGTCATAATTGAAATTGGTCTCTTTTTAATTTCCTATTTTTCTGTTTCTTCCTTAAATGATTTCATGTTGTGAAAATGCATCTCCTCAGTGTGGATACCTGAATAAAGCTTGTTTTAACGTTAAAGATAGTTTATTGTGGATCATTCAAAAATTGGACTTCATAAACAGAAGATTTGAAGATAACACTATGGCTTATTTTGAAAGGGAAAACAAAATTATGTATAAAAAATATAATCACTCGGTTATGGACAGAGCCGGCAGACCATAAAATAATTCTATTCACCCTTCCCTCTTGTCCATGACATTTAAGAAGCATCCTCACACTCCCCTTTAGACTGCCTCAATATTCTTTCTGCAAGACAGAGACCAAAACTGAACTTAATGCTTCCAAGGCAGTCTCAAAAAGGTTAGACACAGATTGAAAATCAACTTCTTTTACTCATAAAACACATTTGTAAACAAACATCCGAACATTTTCCTTCCTTCATTGGTATAAACATGAGTAAATTGTTTTAATGACTGAGCTACAAACCCATTACAACTCTTTTCAATACAATAATAATCCCATTAAACCAGAAAATAAAACTACTAGACAAGAAAGAAGTTCACTTCATTTACCTTTCACCAACCTTGCATTAGCATGACAGAATAATTATAAAGTCTGACTAATCATAGCAATCAATTTTGTGCTCAACACTTTCAAATTTCATGGCTTTGTAATAATTTGAGTTAAAACTCCGGCTGCCAATATCTGCTTACTGAGCTAACCTTTACAGATTTTCTCTTTTCTGCTTATTGCACCCGATTAGCATCATTAGCCAACACAACTTTGTTGGCATCATATACAAAATGAAGATATTAAAACCACATCCTCTGAGTCATTCATTTAAATTATAAGCAACAGGGCTGCTGACACTAACTCAGTGGTACTCTACTTATAGCTGACCTGCTCTGACAACAGTCCACACATTGTGATTTCTTTTGCCTACTTCTCAGGCATTCTTCAATTCATTACCAATATTTCATCTATTCTGAGCATAGACCTTGTAAATTAGATTGTAAATCAGATGTGCAAATGCTTCTGGAAAATTTATGTAGATTCATGACATTTATAAGCTTTGTCATTAGCTTAAAAACATCTGACAAATTGGTGAAACACAAGCTACCTTTTATCGGCCCATATCCAGTCTCCCTAATTGTCTGATTTCACCAGACGATTCCTGACACTATTCCTGCTCAAAGTCTAAACACTTTCCTTACAATTGAAGTAATGCTCATGAGTTTGTACCTGCAATTTTCTCAGACACCTCTACTTGCAGGGTAAATGTTAGACCTTGAAGATTTACCTTAAATTTTCTTTTGTTATCTAATGTGTCTTTTGGTCTAATGAGCATGTTAAGTCTCTAGCCCTAGATATCCATTTATTAACCACTGGAAGCAATTATTCACCAATTACAAGCCCTCCACAATCTTTCATAAACTCAAAAATAGCTAATTTTGTGCATATAGATTTAATTTTTCACTGTCCATATAGCGTTAGCACAGAGAAGCCTTTCAAAGTTGTGTGCAGATGTTGTGCAGATGTTATACATCGGATAGGTTAAGAAACAGCAGTCAATCTAAATTACAGTTACAGCTCTCACATTTATGTCATGAACGTGATTACAGGAACCAAAAGAATTTGGATGACATCCTCCCTACAAAAATGTCAGCTCTTTGTGAATTTCAATTAATCAGCACAATATGATACTCACGTTTGCAAGATCGGCCATCACCTTGCATTTTCCGTGGGCAACTTCCACATTTGTAAGATCCAAAATTATTGAAACAAAGGACTCCAGGAAAACATGCAGCTTTTTTGCATTCGTTAACATCTTCTTGACATGCAAATCCTGCAATACAATGTAGAGCAAATGAGCAAGAAAGTATTTGACATAAAAGAAGAAAAAAAAATCACGAGTTATTATTATTGCATTGACACAAATTTATTGAAGTCAGTTACTTGCCTTGAATAATTAATCATATTTGCTGGGAAATACATTGTATGTTTACCAGTATTTATGGATTTATGTATTTTTCATGTATTTTGTTTGCATCCTATTATAACTCTGGTACTGAGAGGGTTTTTTACTTTTAAGAAAGAAAATTCAAAATATTTTGGATGATGAAAATCTGAAACAGAAACAAAAATTGCTGTGTATACTCTCCATCAGTTTGTCTCCATCATTATATTTGGTTAGGTCTTCGATCTTCTCTTCCCCTATACTTTATCCAAGTATCACCTTATCATTAGTGATTATAATCTTCCTCTCAATTCCATTTTGTGTCCCTTCTAATATCCCACATCCATAATCTCAGTCTGTTCTTTGCAGTTTTGCTACTCCAGAAACAGAGCATACCTTCTCATTGTCTTTCAGCTTTTGATTTGATTTGTTTTATTATTGTCACATGTGAGAAGTATCGTTCTGTATGCTAACCAGACAAATTATACCTTACATAAGTGTATCAGGGTAATAGAATAGAATGCAGAAGACAGCTACAGCATGACAGAGAAGGTACAGAGAAGATCAATTCAAATATATGAAAGGTCTGTACTTAAATCTGATAACAGAGGGAAAGAAGCTGTTTTGAATCTGTTGGTACAGGTTTTCAAACTTTTGTACCTTCTGCCTGATGGATGAGGATGGAAGAGAGTATAACCAGGCTGAGAGAGGTCTTTGATTGTGTTGGCTGCTTTCCTGAGATGAAGTGTAGACGGAGTCAACTAAAGGAAGGCTGCTTTTTGTGATAGACTGGGCTGTGTTCACAAATCTCTAAGTTCTTGTGATCTTGGGCAGGGCAGTTGCCATACCAAGCTGTGATGCATTCGCACAGGAAGCTTTCAATAGTGATCTACAAAAACTGGTAAGTCTATGAAGTCCTCCTTAGACTTCTGAGGAAATGGAGGCATTGGTGTACTTCTTGGCTGTAGCATTGATGTAGATGGACCAAGATAAATTGTTGGTAACATTTACTCCTAGGAACTTGAAGCTCTCAACCTCGACCTCAGCATTGACACTGGCAGGGATGTGTTCGCCACTCTACTTCCTGAAGTCGATGACCAGTTCCTTTGCTTTGCTGACATTATGGGAGAGATTGTTGTCTTTACACCAAGTCACTAAACTCTCTATCTCCTTCTTGTACTTTATCTCATTGTTTTTTGACATCACTGGATCTCTCACTATCAACACTATCACTCACCAGAAACTCAACCGGACTCATCACCAAACACATTGGCTACAACAGCAGGCCACAAGCTAAGAATATTGCAGTGAGTAACACACATCCTGACTCACCAAAGCCTGGTCAACCAGCTCAAGGCACAACCAGTGTGATGGAATATTCCCCACTTGCCTGGATGAGTGCAGCCCCAACAACACTCAAGAAGCTTGACATAATCCAGGACAAAACAGCCTGCTTGATTAGCACTACATCCACAAGCAATCTCTCCCTCAAGTACCAATGCTCAGTAGCACCAATCTGTCCAATCTATAAGATGCACTGCAGAAATTCACCAAAGATCCTCAGATAGCATCTTCCAAACCCAAGACCACTTCCACCTACAAGGACAAAGGCGGCAGATATTTGGGAACAGCATCACCTTCAAGTTCCTCCCAAAGCCACTCAGCATCCTGGCTTGGAAATATATCAAAGTTCCTTCACTGTCACTGGGTCAATATCCTGGAATTTCCTCCCTAATAGCATTGTGAGTCAATCCACAGCAGGTGGTGTGCAGCAGTTCAAGAAGGCAGCTCACCACCACCTTCTCAAGGGCAACTAGAGACAGGCAATAAAAATGTGGCCAGCTAGCGACTCCCATGTCCCACAAAATGAATAAATGAATTAATAAATCGAACCCACTATGGTAGTGTCATCAGCAAATTTGTAAATGGAGTCAGAGCTGAATTTGGCCAGTCAGGAGTGTATAAGGAGTATAGTAAGGGGCTGAGTGTTCAGCCTTGCGGGACAGTGGGGTTGAGGGTTATTGTGGTGGAGGAGGTGCTGTTGCCTATCCTTTCTGATTGTGGTCTGTGGGTCAGGAAGTTGAGCATCCAATTGCAGAGGGGGAAGCAGAGTCCTAGGTCTCATAGTTTGGAGGTGGGTTTTGTTGGCATTATGCTGTTGAAGGTAGAACTAAAGTTAGTAAATAGGAGCCTGAATTAGATGTCCTTATTATGCAGATGTTCCAGGGATTACTGTAGGCCCAAGGAGATGGCATCCGCCAGGGGCCTAATAGGATAGTAGGTGAATTGTGGAGGATCAAGGCAATCTGGGAGGCTGAAGATGATGTGTACTATTACTAACCTCTCGAAGAACTTCATAACGATGGATGTCAGAGACACTGGGTGAGCCAGTAGTCATTAAGGTATGTCGCCTGATTTTTCTTTGGCACCAGGATGATACTGGTCTTCTTGAAACATGGGGGAAATTGTGCATTGTAGTAAGGTGATGTTAAAGAGGTCTGCAATTGACGCTCAAAATCTGAGTGCATGACTGGGGACTCCAAACAGGCTAATCATTTTCCGCGGGTTTACTTTCACAAAGGCCCATCTGCTGTCTGCGGTGGGTAACTGTGTGTACAGGTATACCTGAGGTTGACTGGCAAGTGACATTATTTCAATATCACTGACCAAGTCTTTGGCAATCTTAGCTTTGCTGTTTGAAACTTGTCCATTAAGTCCTTATGTTTTTTTTTGCTTTTAAAAGATCACCATAAAACATTTAATAATGCTTTTAATTATCTCTCCTCACAATCCTCTACTACTTGTAATTTGTTTCTTCGTTATGATAATGTCTTCATTGTTTGAGATGCTATATAAATTGAAGAGATGGTTGTTGTGGTCCAGGAATAACTGAGTATTTCCTCGAAGTTCCCAGTATACTTTGTCATCATGCATTCGAATAATCAAAACGGAGCTGATTCAGAGCAGAGATAGCCAGGTGTAGAGCTGGATGAACACAGCAGGCCAAGCATTTCTGAAGAAAGGCCCAGACCCGGAACATCAGCTTTCCTGCTCCTCTGATGCTGCTTGGCCTGCTGTGTTCATCCTGCTCTACACCTTGTTATCTCAGATTCTCAAAAATCAGCAGTTCCTACTGTCCCTGATTCAGAGCAGTATTTTTCTTGAAAATAACTTGTCTAAAATGACAGATATCAAAACATATCAACTTAAAAAAACTTATCACTTAAAATTACCAATTTTGAAAGAAACTCAAACTGGCAAGGACTTGCAGCAAATGCAAAAAACTGTTCTGTAATTACCACGGACACTGAAAAGATTTCTAGCATACTGTGCACATTATTGCTAACCCGTTCATGTTTTTTTTCCAAATACCAATTACTCCCAAGTTACAGTGCAATCTTCTCACATTGACAAGACCATGCTATGCACAATTAACTTCCACTTCTGATACTGATGCTGTCAGCAGAGATCAGTCAACTTGGCCCAGGTTTTGTTCAGTGGAATTCCTGGTATGGCTCCACAAAAGTGGAAGCAATCATCTCTTAATAATGTATGAGGTGCACACTTTACAATAGTTTCTGCTCAAAATAACTAATGGCATTGTAACTGATTACGAGATATTGCAATGGTTTGCACCACTTATCCAATTTAAACATGAGCAGTTTAAGTGCTAAAACTGCATTTATATTTGAAAAATTTCCTATCGTGCATTAATCCCATTACCTATAGCAGCCTTTCCCAAACCTTTACAGCTTGTGACACACTTTCAATGTCCTGTACTTCTCACAGCACACCAAATCATTTTAATATAATCAGCATTAACATTGCAAGAAATAACATCTCTTTTGAACAGAAACTACATTATTAGTGAGAAACATTTTACTTCACTTGATTTGACTAGAATTTCAATGTGAAATGTGAGGCTTTAATCAACTAATTTAACTGTTTAAGATTTGCTTCAAAGCTACAAAGAGCCACACAAAGCTCCTGGTCCATGCTTTTCAAACACAATCTCTGCTGAACAGAGTCATTGAGCCGCACAGCATTGAAACAGACCCTTCGGTCCAACAAGTCCATGTCAATCATATATCCTAAATTAATTTCGGTCTATTTGCCAGCATTTGACCCATATCCCTCCAAACCCTTCCTATTCATATATCCATTCAAATGTCTTTTAAATGTTGTAATTGTACCAGCCTGTGTCACTTCCTCTGGCAGCTCATTCCACACACGTATTGCCCTTTGCATGAAGAAGTTGACCCTTACATCCCTTTTAAATCTTGCCCCTCTCACCTTAAACCTACACCCTCTGGTTTTGGACTCCCCCACCCTTGGAAAAAGACCTTGATTATTCACCCTATCCATGCCTCTCATGATTTTACAAACCTTTGTAAGGTTATCCCTCAGCCTCCAAGATTCCAGGGGAAACAGCCACAGCCTATGCAACTTCTCCCTATTGCTCAAACCCTCCAACTCTGGCAACATCCTTGTAAACCTTTACTAAACCCTTTCAAGTTTCACAGTATCCTTCCAAAAGCAGTGAGACCAGAATTGCAGGCAGTATTTCAAAAGTGGCTGAAGCAATGTCTTGAGAAGGGACAGGGGAGAGAACAAATTTCACAAAGGTAGGTGAATGAAAATGACAGCAGAACAAGCATTACTTGATTTGTGGTCAAGGTATATTCATTTCCCACCTGTTGCTCAAATTGATCCAATAGAATCTCTATAAGTTGGTGTTTGAGGGTGCAATCACTCTTCAGACCCAGGAATTCTTCTGTTGTGCTTCAAAGTGAAGCTCACAGTTGATTTTTCATATTGTACATTGGACATAAAGCCTTTCGCATTCCCTGTCATTGCAGCTGTACCATGAGTGCATCCACTAATGCAGTTCTGCCGTGCAAATCCTTTTGTTCAGAAATACTCCTCGGTCACATTCTGAATATTTCTCCTCCTGTTGTTTTCTGTGGACGTTGCTTGCAAATAAATAATACTCTTACGAGTTGTCCTCCCCAGCAATTCAAACAACTGCGATCAGCCATGCCTAACCATCAAATCTATAGATTCAACACTCTGCATGGAAGGGCCCTTGAATTTTCTGGATGTCTCATGACATGTCTTTAAAGCTCCTGCTAAAGGTATTATTTGAAAGTGGAATTCTTGCCACATCTTTGCTGCTTCCGTGCCAATCAGAGTGCTGACAATATCTTGGCAAGCAGGTAGAATGTGAGTTGCAATGATGGCATGAAGCTGTGGCTCTTCACAACACTAAACCAAATATCAAACAGTTACATTTTTTGAAACAACTACACATTTCACATTGAAATCCTAGTCAAAAAAGTGAAGTAAAACATTTCTCATTAATATCACAGTTCCTGTTCAAAATAAATGCTATTTCCTGCAATGTTATTTTAAAATGTTTTTGTGTGCTGTGAAAGTGTGAGACATTGAACATTTTGGTTTTGGCAATCAATCCGGAACATTGTAGCTGACTTTTTGTGCATGATCCATGCTTTTACTGATGTTCTCATTGAGAGACCTTTTGCTTTGCATCCTGTTTGGCAACTTGTTGAAGTAACTGATATCCTTTTGGACGTGGGTGGGGTGCTTGGTGAAGACATGTTGATTCAGTTTGCACGGAACCATAGCTTCATTTGATAACCCATCTTGACAAATCAATGTAGATCGAGGAGCTGTGGGATTATCAAACCAGACTAATCCAAATGGCTGGGCCCATCATGGTACTGACTGTTTTGTACCTTGGTCTTCTTATGTTCTGACTCATTGCCGATGCTGTTGCTGACTCTGACATCTGATGTGACTCCGTCTTCAGAAAGATGTCTGTGATTGTGGGTTAATTTTTGCATCTAAAACTGGTAAATGGCAGGGAATCTTTAAAGACTGCCACCGGCACATAAAACATGAGATGAACCTAAAAATTTAAATTCAGACTGTCCAAACTATGGCCCAACAACATTCTCTACAGCCACGATCAACAGATTGTTTCAGTTAACGAAGTGTGGAGCTGGATGATCACAGCAGGCCAAGCAGCATCTCAGGAGCATGAAAGCTGACGTTTCGGGCCTAGATGCTTGATCAGAGCCTCTGATGAAGGGTCTAGGCCTGAAACATCAGCTTTTGTGCTTCTTCACATATTCCGCTTGGGAACTCTGCAGCCCAATTCTATCAATGTGGACTTCACAAGCTTCAAAATCTCCCCTTACCCCACTGCATCCCAAAACCAGCCCGGTTCGTCCGCTCCCCCCACTGCATCACAAAACCAGCCCAGCTCGTCCCCGCCTCCTTAACCTGTTCTTCCTCTCACCTATCCCCTCCTCCCATCTCAAGCCGCACCTCCATTTCCCACCTACCAACCTCATCCCACCTCCTTGACATGTCCGTCCTCCCCGGACTGACCTATTCCCTCCCTACCTCCCCACCTATACTCTCCTTTCCACGTATCTTCTCCTCTATCCATCTTCGGTCCGCCTCCCCCTCTCTCCCTATTTATTTCAGAACCGTCTCCCCATCCCCCTCTCTGATGAAGGGTCTAGGCCCGAAATGTCAGCTTTTGTGCTGCTGAGATGCTGCTTGGCCTGCTGTGTTCATCCAGCTCCACACTTTGTTATCTTGGATTGATCATTATATGTGCTGATTTGTCATGGTGTGGCAATACCTGTTGCAGTGATCAAATGATAATAGCAGGGAGAGTGGAAAAATCCAGCTAAACTAGGAGCAGGTTCACATTTCGGAGCATAACTGTCTTTCTCCATTATTAAATAAAACAACTCCGTTTAACATTAAGCTAGTGAATCAAATTAATTCACAGCCATGCAGAATCCGAGCACCAAAATATGGATGATGGACAACTTAACTTTGGCCTTACAGCCCTTCACTGAACTGATCAACATGTTAATCTGCGGTGTGGTTGAGATAAAGTGTGGATGTTCCCTGGAGGGAGAGAAGACATGGGAGTGGGGATTTCCACTTGACACGATTTTCCAATCTTCCCCAGATTCCACGCTCCACAATGTTGAGTTTGTTCTTGCACTGGTGCAGGTGAAGCAGTGTTTGGACTCCATCACCCAGAGATTGTGAGCTGATTGCCTCTCAGTAAACAGAGCTGGCATCTGAGCAGCCTGCCTCCCCATCTCCTGAAGGTGCTGGAGTTGCACCTGTATTGGAGTAGCGGGCAAAGGAACAGAAAAACTTTGTAGGTCATAAAACTATACATCTCCGAAGATGGCATTTGACAAATTACATTGCCATGTTTATGTTGGATTATACAAAAAAAACCCACATTATTTTTTACTGTTGCTTGGTTGCTGAGCAAACACCTTTTCAGCCACTTACTGATGAATGGAAAATATTCATGACAATTAATGGGGGAGGGAGCAGGAAATGGAACATGGGTATAGGAGTGGGCTATTCAGCCCTTCAAGTCTATTCTGCTATTCAGAGAGATTATGGCTGATCTTAGGCCGAACTCCATTTACCTGCCTTTGACCCACATCCTTTAAGATCTTTGGTTAACAAAAAAAACTATTGATCTCATCATTGTTTTCCTGTTCACTGGAATCATCTACAGATTGCATGTGCATCTGTTACCTTATTTCTCCTGAAGCACCAGAACCTCACTGCTACAGAGTATTGTGCAGTGCTCAGCACACCTCAATCCTTTTGGAAGCTCCACCTAGACAGGGCTGAAGGCACCTAAAGATCTGTCCACTTGGCTGGAGCTTATCGCACGGCCATTAGTCACAAGTGCAGAGGAGGCCATTCAGTCCATTCAGTTTGGTCCACCGCTCAATGAGAACATGGCTGATTTAATAACCCTCAACTCCACTTTTCTGGCTTTCCTCCTTAACCCTTGATTCTTTAATGATGAAAAGACTATCCCAGCCTTACACAGAAAGTAAAATCTTGTGATGATATGGCTAATATTGTTTTCATGCCTCACTAGTCAAATTCCTCACAGCTGCTGTCTCCCAGGTTTTTACTGGCTACCCTTTGTCTCTTAACAACCATTCCTCCGAGAAGGGTTAGGAGCTCGGACTAGCTCAGGATAAAAGCATCAAGGGAGCTGGTAGAAAACACCTGCTAAAGCCATTTCCTGGTGCTGCATAAACTCCTAATATTGCTGGGAATGTTCCTCGCAGTTTGTGTCAAATCCTGGTGAATCAGACTGCCACGTGCATGAAGTTAATGACATGCTGCACTTGCGGGAAACCAGAGATGCAAAACTGAGGGACAGCTCATTCTGAGCAGCATCAGTGCAGGCAAAGTTGATGTTAACCGCTGACCCTTGCAAATAATCTCATCACTTGACAAATCACCGTGTCTATGTAATATTTACACAGGAAATCCGAGAAATCTTCCTGGTAGCAGCCTGAAAGAACTGAGACGCAAAGAAAGTTGAGGACAGTCGTCAATTTCCCAACGGGTATTGCACAGATATCTGGTCCAGGATAAGGAGGCTTTCTTCTCTGTCTAACGTGATAGTTTTAGCAACATCAAAACACACCTCCTGCAAGTGGTCAAATGCAGACCTCCTGCAGGTTTCTCAACAGCAGGTCGCCACAGATTGACCGCTCCGAAAAGCTGGGAGGTTCACTAACTCACAAGTACAAAAAATAGCCTCTCAGCTAAATCTTTCTCAGCGGATCAAAGAGATCAACTGCCAGCACTGGGAATTTATCAGCACTCGTAACCTTCAATCGGCCCTTGTGAATTGCCTCACTTTCCAGTCAACGGCAACTTTCAAAAAGCATCGGAAATCTGTAAATTTGAGGTTGGCTTCAAATGAAATCTCGCTGAAACTGAATTTAAATTTCGTAAGCCGGAATTTTCCCCTCGAGAGAAATTTCCACACGTGCACCAAGACAAGATCAAGTTAACCCTCAAGTCACAACATTGCCGCTGCTGTTTTGGACAATAATAACACCCTAAAACATCAACACACACGCTCTTTACAATTAAAATTCAAATTACTTCCCCCACCGCCTCCACCCAGGTATGGAGGAGGTAGAATATCTGTTTTTGTGCGCAGACTGTATATGGGAATATGCATATTGAGATGGCGTACAAGAGAATAATGCAGGTCCATTTTATAAAGTGCAGGTTTCAGAGGATGCAAAATATTTAAAGTTAATTACTGAAGAATGGCTCCAGTTATGCTTTGCAATTCCTAACTTCTAAAAGGCATGCTTAGGAGTTTGCATTTCGCAATTATATTTGATTCTGTATATTTGGAAAGCAGCCTTGGTGTTTTGCCAGAATAAAAGACAGTAAATCAATTAAACTGAAAGCAAGCATGGGCTCAGAATTTTATCCTGGGCGTAATACCCATTGGAGGTTGTTGCATCCTTCAGGCTCACTTTGGTTTCGATATAACTGAAAATATATGAAGTAAAATCTTCCATTTTAAAATGAAGTTTTAAATCCACATATTTCGTGGAGTATACAGGAGGTTTTCCTGTTACAGTCAGCAAGACAGACAGCATTGATGGGGAGGTTATCAGAAGCATGAAACTTTTGAAAAAATAAATAAGAAACTCTTCTCCCCTACTAATTGGGAAATTACTAACAAGCACAGCCTTAATAACACTGGAAAGTGCCCAGGCAAAAGTTAAGGAGATACCACTCACACACACAGCTATTAGAACCTGAATACTCTAAACACAAGCAGTTACTGAGACAGGAAATATTCTCACATGGGATGGAATCCATCAAATCTTTGAAACAAAAGAATCTAAAAGAATTTGTGGAAGGAAATAAGCACACAACAATAACTAAAAAGATTTAGAATGAACAACTTCAACTAAAGAGATAACAACTCGGCAGGTAGCGTGAGCCTCTTTCTGTATTTCACCCACCTAATGGGACACTGCAATAACAAATCCTATTTTAATGGCTGTGCAACCACTGGGAAACTCGGCATGTCCATACAGACTCTTATCAATTTGTATAGATACACCATATAAAGTATTCTATCTATCTGCCTCACAAATTGGTATGGCAACTGCTCTGCCCAGGACCATAAGAAACTATAGCGAGTTATGAGCACAGTCTAGTCCATCATGCAAGTCAACCTTCCATCCATTGATTCCATCTATGTTTCTTGCTGCCTTGGAAAGGCGACCAACATAATCAAAGACCCCTCCCAATCAGTTATAATCTCTTCCAACCGCTTCTGTCAGACAGAAGATACAAAAGCTTAAACACACTGGCCAACATATTTAAGAACAGCTTCTTCCACGCTGTTATTAGCCCTCTGAAAGGACGTCACAAATTTCAAATTTAATTGATCTCACTCTTTGTGCACCTTCTCTGAAGCTGTAACATTGTATTCCTCACTCTGTTCTATTACCCTCATGCACTTTGTATGGTATGATCTGCCTGTACTGCATACAAAAACAAAACTTTTCACTGTACCTAGGTGCATGTGACAATAATAAATTAAATCAAATCAAAACGGTTATTCCAAGATTATTGTCAGTAAAGTTAATAGATATTAGGATACTTCAGGTTTAAAAGTGGCAGATAAGAGTGAACTTACAGAAGTATGTAAGTTATTAAGTGGAATAGGAAATTTAAAGCCAATGTAATTTTTCCAAAATAAGCTGGGACGATAGGACAAAGGAATGTGGATAAAAATGAGTAAAAAGCAAATTCAGTGCTGATGGCAGGGAGCTTATCATTTTAAAGAATGATTAATATCCGAGAGGGGACCTCTGTATGGGGTGCTGGATATAGACACATTGGAATAATTTAAATGGCAGTTAAGTGTTGTGGCAAGGGAATTGTATATTTCAATGTAGGGATGCGTTAGTGAATCGAATGGTTTGCCTCATCTGTGCTTATTTTTCAAAACTTTTTTTTTCCTTCCAGTTATGGCAACAGAAGAAAATACACTTCAGCTTTACTGTTCTAAACATAAATTTTAAAAAAAAATTCTGGAACTCTGGCAGAAAATGATAAGTCAACCTCAGTCACAGCAGACAATTGCAAACAGACCGAGCAGCTGTTAACAGTTTTAGAAGGGTCTGAATGAATTCTCAGCTGTCATCTGCTGCTACAGGTCTCCACATGTTTCAGAATTCTGTCTCAGATTATTTCATTTTTAATAAGGGCTAATTTCAATCCAAATTCAGGGATCTGCAACTAATATCCAAAACACCATTTAGTCTCTCCAATTCTGCCAACAAAGCAGCTCCCCTCTATTTTGTCTTCAGGTACAGCTCATTTGGTCTAAGTATAGGCTCATTGAGTTATATTATCTTTGTCAAAAATATTTTGAGGCGATTGTCTGCCAAATGAACACTTTCTAATATTAAATTGTTTTTGATCAATGTATTGTGAATTAGCAGTCAGATAGAAACAGAATAATTCCCATTAAGTGGCAAACAAAGGTATCCAATCCATACATTTACTGGATTACAATTAACACACCAAAGTGGGTAGAAAAACAGAACTACTCAATGAAAGTTTTCAACCATGCAGTCTATTTCCCAGAGGCTGCAGAGGTAAGCTCCTCTCATTTCTGGGAGGGAATAATAGCCAATTGAAAGGGCTTGAGATATGATCCCAGAAAGTGCTGTGATGATGAAGAATAGAAGCATAGAAGATTTTGTGTTAAACCAAGAGGTTAAGGGGCGCCTTGCATCACCATTACCAAATCCGCCACTACCAACATCATTGTGTGTGTGTGTGTGTGTGTGTGTGTGTGTGTGTGTGTGTGTGTGTGTGTGTGTGTGTGTGTGTGTGTGTGTGTGTGTGTGTGTGTGTGTGAGACAGTCTCTGAACTGGAACAACTGTAGAAACATTGTGGCTATAACAGCAGATCAAAGGCTGGTAATTCTGCAGTGAGTACCTCACAAAGTCTGCCCACCATCTTTGAGGCACAAGTTATAAGTGTGAGGGGGTATTCTCCACTTGCCTGCATGGATGCAGTTCCAGCAACACTCAAAGAAGCTTGATACCATTCAGGATACAGCGGCCTATTTGATTAGCAACCCATCTACCTCCATCAACATTCAATCCCTTCATACACTGGCAGCAATCTCTGGTCTGTCAGAAACTGATGGAATGGATGGCAGTTTCTCAAATGTTTCCTCTCCAGTCTGAGCAGCCTTGGGCAAAAGATTCCCATGCGACACTGACTGTGACTTTTCTCAGGGAGACTTTGAGGATGCTCTTGAACGGTTTCTCTGACCTTCTGATAACCACTTACAGTGGTATGGCTTAGAGTAGAGAGAGCTCGTTTCAGAAGTCTTGTGTCAGGCATGCTGACAATGTAGACTGTCAATTGCAGCAGATGAACCATAACCAGTGCCTTGGTGCTTTGGCCATTAGCCTGAGAGAGGACACTGATACTGGATTGCTTACCCTGCCACTGGATTTGTAAGATTTTGTAGAGGCACCACTGGTGATATTTCTTGAGGGTTTTGAGGCACCTGTGGTATGTTGTTCACATCTCTGCTTCATAAAGGAATGCAGTTAACACTGCTGCACTGTAGTCTGAGCTTGCTGTCAGGTGTGAGGTCTTTGTCATCAGCAAATGCTTTGTTCTGAATGACAACAGCAGAATAATGGCTGAACGGCTGTTTGAAAACATAGGGACAGTGGCTGTGAACTGAAATTCTTGAACTCAAAGCCCTGTATGGCTGCTGAGATAAAGACAAGATTCATTTGTTCAGAGTTAGTTGGAACTGCCGGTGCTGGAGAAACTTAGATAACAAGGTGTAGAGCTTGATGATCACAGCAGGCCAAGCAGCAACAGAGGAGCAGGAAGGCTGATGTTTCGGGGCTGGACTCATTTCTGAAGAAGGGTCCAGACCTGAAACGTCAGCTTTCCTGCTCCTCTGATGCTGCTTGGCCTGCTGTGTTCATCAAGATCCGTTTGTTGTTTCTTTTCAGGATACTAATTCTTTTTGTCTTGTAGCATTGCCATTTTTGTCATTTAATTTTTGCCCTTTTATGTCCTGTCAGTGACCCTCCCTTTTGCTCTCCCCACCCCTTTCTTAATTTTCCTGTCTCTGTACTTTAAAACCTGTTAAATATTTAACATTGTCTTGTTATGATGAAAGAAACATTTCTCTCCACATCTTTTGCCACAGGCCCAATGAGTAATTTTGTTTTCATATTGATTTGTCAGCATCTGCAGAATCTTGTATTTGTACACGATTTCTCTGCTACTCGAGTGTGATTGCAAGATGGTGGAAATTGAGCTAGCTCTACAAAACAGTCCCACCTTGACAGGTAGAACTGAACTGTCACGTGGCTACTGACTCAAGGGATGCTATTAAATCATTGTAATCTTCAAAGGACGTAGTTTTTGTGATGTTAAGAAGTTCTGCACAGAATATAAGGTACTATATACTCTGTAATAAAGTATATACAATGACCACAAGACATAACTAAAAATTTATATTTGTACCTAACAATTGAATTGGTATCTGCTTCTTTCATTAGAATGTTTTTGTGCAGATTGTTTAGAAATATAAATTATCATAGAATATCTATAGTGTGGAAACAGGCCCTTCGGCCCAACACATACACAACAACCCTTGAAGCATCCCACCTGGACCCATCCCTCTGTAACCCATCGAAGCTACATATCCCTGAATACTATGGGCAATTTAGAACAGCAAATACATCTAGCCTGCGCATCTTTGGACTGTGAGAGGAAACCCATGCAGACACTGGGAGAATGTGCAAACTCCACACAGACAGTTGCCCGAGGGTGGAATTGAACCCAGATTCCTGGTGCTGTGAGGCAGCAGTGTTAACCATTGAGCCACCATGCCGCCCTATTGCATTTGTTATTGATGGTGATAAATTAAGGACTCTCAGTTTGCAACATCTATCATCTTATTTCAATACGTGGAACTTTTCATGGACTGCAATGGTTTTTAAGAAAGTAAAAATGCTAATCTAAGATAGCTAAGATAATAAAATGTGAGGCTGGATGAACACAGCAGGCCAAGCAGCATCTCAGGAGCACAAAAGCTGACGTTTCGGGCCGAGACCCTTCATCAGAGAGGGGGATGGGGAGAGGGAGCTGGAATAAATAGGGAGAGAGGGGGAGGCGGACCGAAGATGGAGAGAAAAGAAGATAGGTGGAGAGAGTATAGGGGGGGAGGTAGGGAGGGGATAGGTCAGTCCAGGGAAGACGGACAGGTCAAGGAGGTGGTGAGGTTAGTAGGTAGATGGGGGTGCGTCTTGGGGTGGGAGGAAGGGATGGGTGAGAGGAAGAACAGGTTAGGGAGGCAGAGACAGGTTGGACTGGTTTTGGGATGCAGTGGGTAGGGGGGGGGGGGGGAAGAGCTGGGCTGGTTGTGTGGTGCAATGGGGGGAGGGGACAAACTGGGCTGGTTTAGGGATCCGATGGGGGAAGGGGAGATTTTGAAACTGGTGAAGTCCACATTGATACCATTAGGCTGCAGGGTTCCCAGGCGGGATATGAGTTGCTGTTCCTGCAACCTTCGGGTGGCATCATTGTGGCACTGCAGGAGGCCCTTGATGGACATGTCATCTAAAGAATGGGAGGGGGAGTGGAAATGGTTTGCGACTGGGAGGTGCAGTAGTTTGTTGCGAACTGAGCGGAGGTGTTCTGCAAAGCGGTCCCCAAGCCTCCGCTTGGTTTCCCCAATGTAGAGGAAGCCACACCGGGTACAGTGGATGCAGTATACCACATTGGCAGATGTGCAGGTGAACATCTGCTTAATGTGGAATGTCATCTTGGGGCCTGGGATAGGGGTGAGGGAGGAGGTGTGAGGGCAAGTGTAGCATTTCCTGCGGTTGCAGGGGAAGGTGCTGGGTGTGGTGGGGTTGGAGGGCAGTGTGGAGCGAACAAGGGAGTCATGGAGAGAGTGATCTCTCCGGAAAGCAGACGGGGTGGGGATGGAAAAACGTCTCGGGTGGTGGGGTCAGATTGTAGATGGCGGAAGTGTCGGAGGATGATGCGTTGTATCGGGAGGTTGGTGGGGTGGTGTGTGAGAACGAGGGGGATCCTCTTTGGGCGGTTGTGGCGGGGGCGGGGTGTGAGGGATGTGTTGCGGGAAATACGGGAGACGCGGTCAAGGGCGTTCTCGATCACTGTAGGGGGAAAGTTGCAGTCCTTGAAGAACTTGGATATCTGGGATGTGCGGGAGTGGAATGTCTTATCGTGGGAGCAGATGCGGCGGAGGCGGAGGAATTGGGAATAGGGGATGGAATTTTTGCAGGAGGGTGGGTGGGAGGAGGTGTATTCTAGGTAGTTGTGGGAGTCGGTGGGCTTGAAATGGACATCAATTACAAGCTGGTTGCCTGAGATGGAGACAGAGGTCCAGTTTCAAAATCTCCCCTTCCCCCACCGCATCCCTAAACCAGCCCAGTTTGTCCCCTCCCCCCACTGCACCACACAACCAGCCCAGCTCTTCCCCTCCACCCACTGCATCCCAAAACCAGTCCAACCTGTCTCTGCTTCCCTAACCTGTTCTTCCTCTCACCCATCCCTTCCTCCCACCCCAAGCCGCACCCCCATCTACCTACTAACCTCATCCCACCTCCTTGACCGGTCCGTCTTCCCTGGACTGACCTATCCCCTCCCTACCTCCCCACCTATACTCTCTCCACCTATCTTCTTTTCTCTCCATCTTCGGTCCGCCTCCCCCTCTCTCCCTATTTATTCCAGAACCCTCACCCCATCCCCCTCTCTGATGAAGGGTCTAGGCCCGAAACGTCAGCTTTTGTGCTCCTGAGATGCTGCTTGGCCTGCTGTGTTCACCCAGCCTCACATTTTATTATCTTGGATTCTCCAGCATCTGCAGTTCCCATTATCTCTGAATCTCAGATAGCTGTAGTGATTGCGCAGCACAGTGGCTCAGTGGTTAGCACTGCTGCCTCACAGCACAAGGGACCTGGGTTTGATTCCATCCTCAGATGTTAGTGTGGAGTTTGCATATTTTCCCTGTGTCTGTGTGGGTTTCCTCCAAGTGTTCCAGTTTCCTCCAACAGTCCAAAGATGCGCAAGCTAGGCGGATTGGCCATGCTAAATTACACAGTGTCGAGCGGTGTAGGAATTCTATGAAATCACCTGAACTAGGTCACTTAGTCTTTACAAAACCATGAATGATTAGGATCCAGTCTGAGCTGAAATTAATAAATCTTCAAATTTACTGAGCTAATCACTTAGATTGATGTCTCCTGTTTGATGTACTCCTGCTGGAAGTTTATTATGTTCGGTTGGAACCCCGTTAAAGATTTTCCAGCTTGAAAAGAAAATGAAGCTAGACATGGGAATACACAAACAAACCATTTGTTCGGTGACAGATTTTAAACCGAGAGCGGGGAGAAATGTATTTGTAACAACAGAACTAGAAGACTCTTTCCCTTGATCTCTCAAAAGTCGGTGCCTCATGAGAAAGGAAGATCATGAAATATTGATTAACAGAGAACTCAAAAAGATACCGACAAATTTCCTTATAGTGGAGGATACAAGTCATGACTTAAACAACCAAGGTCTCAGGTTAAACCGAACATTTTAGAATTATAACGGCTTTTTAAACCTACATTCTTTTTTGTCACAGACATTTATCCCTTTTTAAACTTTATCTACATATTAGTATGTGTGTTTGATGTTGCATTTAATTATTTTGTGAGGTTAATAATAAAATCCCTCTTACTTTCACTCAATGAAACCCTGTAATTCGCTTCTTAACTTTGAACTAGCAAACCGTATTATAATCAAAGTTTAATAGAACTGCATACTGAATAGAATTACAAATCTTTGTTGCAGACTTAAAAAGACAGGAGCAAATTCACCCTTCTCACTTGTCATACTGCAGAATTACATCTGCATAATTCTGAGACTTAAAATATTGAACTGGGTTAAAGCTATTAATACTGAATTAAACAGATTAAACTTGTGGAAATAAAGCGTAAATGGTATCAGTCCACATTTAATCTGGAAAGCTTCTGCAAAAGAAATGTTGTTATACGCATGATTGATATTTCATATCAAAATCAACAGTGAATGATGTCAGGTGATGGTTTACTTGTTGATTTACTGTTTATTTTCCTGCAAGACAGTAATTTCATAGGAATATATGAATAGTAAATTATTATTCTATATCAAAATGGCAAGACAGCGCTTTTAGCAGGACTAATCTTTGATGTAGTTTGGGAATAAGAACTTTGACGGTTAGAACAACGGACAGAAAATTCGAGATAACAAACTGTGGAGCTGGATGAACACAGCAGGTCAAGCAGCATCTCAGGAGCACAAAAGCTGACGTTTCGGGCCTAGACCCTTCATCAGAGAGCTAGGGTCGAGGCCTGAAACGTCAGCTTTTGTGCTCCTGAGATGCTGCTGGGCCTGCTGCGTTCATCCAGCTTCACACTTTGTTATCTTGGATTCTCCAGCGTCTGCAGTTCCCATTATCACAGAAAATTCGAAGATCATTTTCCAATGAGTTTCATAGAAAACAGATACTTCCATATATGGCACCTTTATGAAAGAGACCATCCAAAGACTAAATCGCAATAAGGTATGGAAAAAAAAGGCCAAATTAAAAGAGGGAGAGGTTCAAAAGAAATGAATGACAGAAGGTGAGTGTGGGAGAAATGAGCTTCAATTCATGGGGTACTGGCACCAGTACTAGGAATAGTGGGAGCTGTACAATTGGGAGGACCTTTACCATGCTGGGACCAGTGGTCTGGCACACTGTATAACAAGGGGCAATAAAGACAGCTCTAAATCACACAGTGGGAGTGAGGGATCAAGTAAGGGAAGACAGGATAAATTAAAGAAAGAGATCAAGCTAAAAAAGCAATGTAACTCGCAGGGAATTGATAATCCAATTGTGTGGCATGAACACAGAAGTACATAAAGATAAGAGTCAGCACATGAGGCTAGATGTAGTGTAAATAATAGAAGTGAGTCATGAACAATGTGGGTAATATGCTGAAAATCAAGCCCCACTACTCCGAGAGACATCACAAATATGAAAAGCTTTTAGGCAGACTGTCCAAAATTCCAAACATTTGTCTAACTCAGATTAAAACAAAACATTCATCAGTTTTCTGTATGTAACAAATCTTTTATTTGGTTAGAATAAAAAAACTGTCTTTAATCAATGACAATTAAGAAATGCGAATTGTTAATTTATAACTCTACAAGCTAAACTCCAAGCCTTCTTAAAATCTCCATTCTCATGGAGACAGACGTACAAAGACAGAGAAGGCATGAATATCGTGGGTGTGCAGAGATACTCTCAACTCTCTCATTCATTGCTTGAGAATTTGTTTTCACTGTCTTTAAACATGCTTCAATCCTCATTTGACAGGTATTTGCAGTGAAAAATGAGTGGTGCTGTTTCCATATGATGCACAACAATCCTCAGCTAACCTGGTGCAACTGAAGCCTCACCTGCCCTTTCAACTGAATGTAAAACATGAATATGGCATGAGTTTGAAGAAGAACAAGGGAACTATTCATGGGTCCTAAGGGCCGTGTGCCTCTGAACACTATCTTGTTGTTGTATGTGGGTTTTCTACCTAATTGGCTGTAGTACATCCTAACTTATAAACAGTGAGTGTACTCAAAATTAATTAACTGACCGCAAAGCCCTGCGGGTATTCTGCAGCCACAAAAGGCTCTATATAAATGTACTTATGCCCCTTTTTTCTTGCAAAAATTATTTCATATATTTACAACATACCAAAGAAATCCTTAAGTCCAGAACTTACTGTAATGTGAAAGAGTTAAAGTTAGTTGTAGTCATATTTCTGATTGCAATTCATTTTACAGAAGATTCAACATATTCATATTCTTTCAATTTTAACCTGACTTGTAATTATATCTACAGTATTATTTATATAAAGTAATACAGGTTCTTACCTGTGAGACCAGCTGGACAGTTGCATGTGTAGTTGTTGACGCCATCCACACAGGTGCCAACACCACATGGATTTGCTTTACATTCATCTATATTTTCTTGGCAAAGCTCTCCTTTAAAACCAACAGGACACACACAGAGGTATTCACCACTTCCTGGGGGGAAATTGATATTTGTAACACATGTTCCAAAATTAGTGCAGCCACATGGCTTCACTAAAACCTATAAAGGAAAATAAGGAACAGTTGAGACAGCTTAGGCAGCAGAGTAGTAACACACCATCACAATTATAAACACGTGTTGTTTTAATGACACACATAAGCAGCACATTTGGTTTTTGATCACCCTTGTAAGTTTTGTGTTTGATTTTTGTCATTTTCTTTCCCTTCAGAGTTGCTGGTACTACTATGGTAAGTGTGCCAATGGCTATTCAACTTTTGTAAAGTCCAGGTCGAAGACACTCAAGTTCAGTGACCCTGACCTACACGGAAAATCCGGGTACGATCTTCACAAAACCATCGGGGACACCAAGAGACAATACCAGACTAAAGTAGACTAACCACACAAGCACACATCAACTGCGACAAGCTTACAAGATGTAACAGGCTACGAAGTGAAAGCCCGACAGAATCGCTGACTACAATGTAACCCTCCCTGATGTGTTCAATGCATTCTTTGATCGTTTTCAGCAGAAGGTAAGTGAAATGGTGTCAGCTGACCTGGCAGCCACTGTAGATGACTAACTGGCCTTCTAGAGAGTGGTTCCACAGAAAGCAACTGGCTGGATGCAATCCCCAACCATACACTAAGACATTGTGTGGTTCAGCTGGTGGGAGTACTTGCAGACATCTCTAACCTCTCCTTACTATGATCTCAGGTTCCCACCTGCTTCAAGAAGATCACTACCATCCCGGTGCCAAAGGAAAATCAGGCACATGCCTTAATGACTGCTGCCTGGTAGCGCCAAAATGCATCGTTATGAAGTGCTTCAAGAGGCCAGTAACGGAACACATTAGCTCCAGCCTCCCAGATTGCCTCGATCCACTACAACTTGCCCACCATCGCAACAGGTCCACGGCAGATGCCATCTCCCTGGCCCTACACTCATCCACACAACATCTGGATAACAAGGGCCCCTATATTAGACTCTTATTTATTGCTTTCAGCTCCACATTCAACACTATCATTTCCAGCCAAACTCATCTCCAGACTCTGAAACCTAGGGCTCTGCTCATCCCTCTGCAATTCTCGAACTCCTGACCCACAGACTACAACCAGTAAGGATAGGTGGCGACACCTCCTCCACAATAATCCTCCATATCTGTGCTCCACAAGGCTGTGTACTCATCCCCTTACTCTACTCCTTATACACTCATGATTGTGTGGCTGAGTTCTGCTCGAACTCCAGTTACGAGTTTGCTGATGATAACACTGCAGTGGGTTGGATCTCAAACCATGATAAGACAGAGTACAAAAAGAGATAGCTTAGTGGCACGGTGTAAAGACAACAATTTTTCCCTTAATGTCAGCAAAATGAAGGGGCTTGTAATCGACTTCAGGAAGCTGAGTAGAGGACATGCCCCTGTCTGCATCAATGATGAGATGGTCAAGAGCTTCAAGTTCCTAGGAGTAAATATCATCAACCATCTGACCTGCTCCATCCATGTCAATGCTGCAGTCAAGAAAGCACACCAACACCTCTACTTTCTCAGAAGGCGAAGGAAATTCATCATGTCCACAAAGACTCTTACCAATTTTTATAGATGCGCCATAGAAAACATCCAATCCATATGCATAAAAACTTGGTTTGGCAATTGTTCAGTCCAAGACTGCAAAAAACTACAGTGAGATGTGAACACTGCCCAGACCATCATGTAAAGCAGCCTTCCATTTATGACTCCATCTATGCTTCCTGCTGCCTTGGGAAAATAGCCAACATATTCAAAGAACCCCTCCCACCCCGGTTATGCTCTCTTTCACCCTCTGCTGTCAGGCAAAAGTTTGAAAACAAGCACCAACAACTTCAAGAACAGGTTCTTCCCTACTGTTATCAGGCTTTTGAACAGACTTCTCATATATGAAAGTTGATCTTTCTCTGCATCTTCTATCCTGTTTTCTATGGTATTAACTTGAATGTACTTATGTATGGCATGATTTGCCTGGTTAGCATGCAAAACAATACTTTTCATTGTATCTCAGTACTTGTGACAATAATAAATCAAATCAGACCTGTGAGCAATGAGACTAAAAATGCCTGAGGGTGAAGTAAAAAGAAAGAGAATCATTGTGAGTTATATTGGGAACAGCAGTCAGTTTCTAGTAAATTCGAAGGAATGTACTCAAAAACAAATCAAAATATTTCAATTAATGGCCTTATATTTAGGAGTCTTTCTAAAGGCCCAGAAATGAGTGTGACAGGCAAAAAGTTACAATGGTGATTAATTCATCCTGGGAGCAACACCAGATCTGCTTCTAGCATTTTGTTTTAAAATGTGTGCAAAAAGTTCACAGAAAATCAAGCTGCACTGAATGTAATGATCTTTTAAAATCCTGTGACTCTTTGCTCCAGTACAGAGACTTTCACAAAATTCCACCTAAAAGACCAGAAAAACCAGGTTTAGAATATAGACTGATGTAGCTGTTGCCCAGGCTTAACAGAGGCATGAGGTGGTCCATGGATTAGACGCGCACCGGATCCATGAGGAATTTTTGGCCTCGTCCTCACAGATAAGGTTGTTTGTTAACCTTGACATGTTTGTTCTTTGCATTACCAATTGGTCACTGTTTAATTAAATATTTCCTACATAATAGCTGCATGGTTTAAGTCGTAAAATTTAATGAGGTCACTACTTTGCAAAATGCATTTTCATTAAGCAACACAATATCAGTTCCTGCTGCAGGCAAATTAGTGGCATGTTTAATAGCCCTGGTGAAAGTAAAACAAGTGTGCTGATATCTTGAGGGACCCCAGCAATTTTAACCTAGTATTGCCAGACAGGAGACCAATGAAATTGGACAGGATAATGATTTTACACACCAGTACCATTTAACATTACAATCATTTCGGTGGAGAGTTAAATTGGACTAGTGTGTAACAAAGTGTTGCATTTGATCCTGTTAGTTTCCCAATGGGTGAGTTACTTGAAATTGATCCTGATACACTTCACTTCACAGTGCAGTCCAAAAGCCTCCATGCTAAAGCTTTTTATTAAGACCTTAATATTCCGTTGTATTGAAAATTGTGCATGAATGTACAGGACTGAAATCAAACCTAATATATCTAACCATTGAATGTGTACTATAGTTATGTATCTAACTTATGACTTTAATAGGAATATATTATCCATGAATTCAAAGGAAATATTACTGTTCTCCTGTACTTAAGAACACATGCCTGTAACAAGTACCTTTCTTTAACAATAAAGCAGATGTATTGAAGTGGCACAGTGGCTCAGCGAATAGCATAGCTGCCTCACAGCACCAGGACCTGGGTTTGATTTCAGCCTGAGGTGACTGACTGTGTGGAGTTTGTGTTGTCTCCCCGTGTATGTGTAGGCTTCTGCTGGCTGCTCTGGTTTCCTCCGACAGTCCAAAGATGTGCAGGTTGGGTATACTGGCCATACGAAATTACCCATAGTGTTCAAGGACATGTGGTTAGGTGCCTTAGCGTGGGAAATATAGGGGATGGGTTTGGGTAGGATGCTCTTCAGAAGGTTGGTATGGACTTTTTGGGCTGAATGGCCTGTTTCCACACAATGGGGATTCTATTAAAAGAGCAATTTACATTAGAAGTCAGTTGCACTTACTGATTTGTAGCAACGTTCCTGGCTATTATTGTATATAGCCTACCTTTATTTGAAGCTTTACCTGCGAGAGACTATTTGGTAATTAAAAGTAAGATAAAGTCATCATTGTCTTACCAGAGAATAAGGCCGTTTGCCTATTAAAGAGTGACACAACTGGTGGTGGTTTAACCCAAGGGTCACCACACCTCAGGTGAGCAAAGAGGTGGAGAAATAGAGTCCTTCATGGTAACCTCAGCAGGAATTGAACCCACAATGTCAACATGACTCTACATCACAAACCAGCTGTCTAGCCATCTGAGCTAACCAATCCCCATGGATGGTCACATGTTGCAATTCCTGCTGATTTCTTAACATTAGTCAACATAAGCTGGAGTTCCGTTTGCATGGAAATGTTTTAAATTGATGTAGGTCATGAATAAAGAAACTTGTAAGAGTTCTTTAGGTTAATAGGCCTTTCTGAACTCACCTGAACAGAATATGTGCTTTGTGCATTGCATTCATCAGCTACAGTAAAGCTGAAGTTGCCAGACTCTTGAGAATTCACTTTCCAGATCAGAAGACCTGCAGGTGATAGGCTGCCATTCTGTGGTCCAGATTCCAGCAAGAATAGGACTGCTGATCCTTCAGGGTCCACAGCCATGAACTGGTAGACAAAATTTTCACCAAAGAAAGTCTGCAGCTTAGCTGTGGACGACTGGTAAATTGGTGGCTGATTGTCTTAAGGAAATGCAAAATTGAAGTTAATTAAGAATAAATCTAAACAAAGCAATTGCTCCCCCAATCTTCTCTCCAGAACAAACAAATAAATTCCGCTAAATCAAACACAAAAAAGCTATCAATTTAAACTTACTTTCATTTATAGACCAGGTGAATTTGGATATGTCAGGCCTGCAATGTAAACAAAGGCTTGTTGGGTTTGTGTCTCCTTCACCATAGCATAGGCCGTCTATATTACAGGTCTTTTCCTATGGATAAGAGTGATATTTGAAATGCACACAAGGATCAACAAAAAGAATCACTCTAATTGAAACAGAAAATGGTGAAAATATCCATCAGACCTGACAGCATTTACAAAACAAGGAACAGGGTTAATATTCTCACTGCTAAAACTGTGCAGTGAAAAAGGTAATTGACCTGAATTGCTACTTTGGTTCCTCTCTCTACAGATGCTGCCGAAACTGCTGAGCATTGCCAGAATTTTCTCTTTTTATTTCAGATTTTCAGCATCAACAGTAATTTGCTTTTAGTTACTATAATAATTGATGACATTCATCATAAACAACAAGTGTATATAAATCATTGCACTTGTCTAACCATGTGGAAATTGGTGATCTTTGTGGCAATTTAATCTTTATAAAATGACTTTACTTGCAAACTGATTTCATACTTCTAAAGTAAATTACTGCTTGGAATGCACTTTTGGATGTCTTGAGTCATGAAGGACATTATATACAGGCAGGCTTTTGTTTTTAAAGCCTAGCTACCAAATCCTTGTATTCCTGTTTTTGTTTCTTATCACAGATTTGCAAGCAGTGTTTCATGTTTAGTTGCTTTCCCTACTCTTCCCTTACTGGCTTTTACGTTAAGCATCTGATTTATTATTTCTGCAGGCAATATTGTTACTCCAATGAAAATAACTATCGCATTCTGAGCAATGTACAAAATCTGTTCATTTAAGTAAATAACAAACAGATCCAGCTCAATTAAGGTGTATCGATTCCTAACTCCCTTTCTCACACATCATTCAAAAGTGACCAAGTTGATTATTCTTCAACATTCATACAGGCCGTCCTCAAACATACAGAAGGTTGATTTGGTGCAGTAGGTCAGATTGCTGCATCTAAAGTTAACTCTGCTATTTACATCTACTAAACAGTGACAGGATGAAGGTAAGACATCAACAATCTGAACGCAACTATGCAGTTAGCAAAGGTGAGCAAGGAGTGCTTTGGGATGGGTCATGCTTATTCTGCAGTGAGAAATAGTGCCCTAAAGGGAATTGCAACAGGTTGCAGGAAGAGGAGGAAGTTATAAGTCTGTCCACCGGGACGCACACTAAAATAAACATCAACTGCACCTGGAAGGCCATCAATTCAGTGAAAGATGCTCTTTGAAAGCCTGTAACTTGTTAGTCTTCCATAAGAAGGCAGTGACCCCGAATGAATGTTGCAGACTGGTACACTCCAAGGTCCAGGACTATGCACTGAGCGATGCACTAAAGCTTGGGTCAGCTGATGCCAAGGCGCAGTAGTCAAAGACCACTGTTTAAGGTCTTTCTGCTGAAGGTAAGTAGGTCTGTTCAGTTATCAGACCCTCCGAGCCACAAATACACGTAAATATTAGTAGGCAGAGATAAGAGGAACTGAAGATGCTGGAGTCAGAGACAACATAGTTGGAGCTGAAAGAGCACAGCAGGTCAGGCGGCATCAGAGGGGCAGGAAAATTGACGTTTTGTGTCATGACCCTTCTTCAGAAATGGGGAAATAGAGAGAGGGGTGGGGCTAGGGAAAGGTAAGTGCGATGGTGTTAGATGAATGGAGGTAGTGAGTGGTGGAAATTGATCAGTGGGATGGGTGGGGCAGATAGGTAAGAGAGAAGATGGACTGGTTGTGTCTGGTCAAGGACATGGGAGGGAGAATGGGTCATGGGAACGATAGGTGGGGTGGTGATAGGTTGGATGCATTTGAGGGGTTGTGGGGATTCGTAGATGGGAAGGGTAGGGCAAAAAGGTGGAGAAGAAGATGGACAGGTTCATAGAAGATCATACAAACTCTACAGTGTGGAAACGGGCTAATCGGCCCAACAAGTCCACACCGCCGCTCTGAACAGCATCCCACCCAGACCCATTCCCCTACTCTTTCCTGTAACTTAGCACTTCCCATGTCTAATCCACCTAATTTATACAGCCCTGGATACAACAGGTAATTTAGCATGACCTATCCACCATACCTGCACATCTTTGGACTGTGGGAGGAAACTGACATAGACACAGGGTAAACGTGCAAACTCCACACAGGCAGTCGCCTGAGGATGGAATTGAACCTGGATCCCTGGCACTATGAGGCAGCAATGCTAACCACTGAGCCACCATTCCACTTGTGTCAGGTCAAGGAGGCAGGGGTGGGAGGGAGGGTTGGATGTGGATGACGCCTGGGATGGGGAGGTCCTAAAACTGGTGAATCCCACGTTAAGGCCTTCAGGCTGTAGGCTCCTGAGGTAGAATATGAGGTGTTGCTCCTCCAGTTTACATGTGGCGTCACTGTGGCACTGGACGAGGTCCAGGATGGACATGTCAACTGGGGGGTGGGAGGGGGAGGGGGTGTTAAAATGGTTGGCTACTGGAAGGTACTCTCGTTTGTCTCATACAGAGCACAAATGCTCCACAAAATGGTCCCCAGGTCTATGTTTGGTCTCACTGGTGTACAGGAGGCCACATCAGGAGCAACAGTTACAGTAGACCAAGTTGGAGAATATACAGGTAGACCCCTGTTGGATATGGAAAGGTTTGCTCTGAGCCTTGGATGAAGATGAGGGGGTAGGTATAGGGGCAGGTGTAGCACTTCCTGTGGTTGCAGGAAAAGGTGCTAGGGGTGGTGGGGCTAGTGGTGATTGTGGAGTGGATGAAGGAGTCATAGAGAGAGCAGTCCCTACGAAAGGCAGACAGGAGTGGGGAGGGAAATATCTCTTTGGTTGTGGGGTCGGATAGTAGGTAGTGGAGAATAATACGCTGGATGTGGAAGTTGATGGGGTGGTACATGAGGACTGGGGGAATTCTGTCTTTATTTCTGTTGGGGGGATGGGGTGTGACGGCAGGAAGTACAGGAAATGCAAAAGACGTGGTTTAGGGCATTTTTGATCGCCGGACGGGGTATGTTGCAGTCCTTGAAATACGAGGATACTTGGGATGTTCAGGTGTGGAATGCCCCATTTTGGGAGCAGATGCGGCCGAGGCAGAGGAATTGGGAGTAGGGGATCGCATTCTTGCAGGTAGGTGGGTGAGAGGAGGTGTAGTCCAGGTGGCTATGGGAGTCGGTGGGCTTGAAATAGATGTTGATGTTGAGGCAGTTGCCAGAGATGGAGATGTAGATGGAGAGGTCCAGGAAGGGGAGCGACGTATCGGACACGATCCAGGTGAACTTGAGTTTGTGGTGAAAGGGGTTAGTAAAGTTGATGATCTGTTGAACTGCTCCCACCCATCCACCTCACCCATTCCACTGACCAATTCCCACCACTCCCTACCTGCACTCACCTATCACCACCCCATCTACCTTCCCTAGCCCACCCCTCCTCTCGCTATTTATTTCCCAGCTCCCTTCCCTCTCCCCATTTCTGAACAAGGGTTCCAAACCAAAACATCAATTTTCCTGCTCTTCTAATGCTGCCTGTCCTGCTGTGCTCCTCCAGCTTCAACTGTGTTGTCTCTAAATATTATTAGTGTTTATATCAGAGAGGTCTTTGTATTTTTGGATAAAGACAAAGTCCATTTCTTTTTTTATAGCACCAACTGCCATATACTGGAAGGTACTGACTAATATACAGTGAAATGCTTTGGAAAATTAACAGCTTTGCACAACGTTAATAAACAAATCAGTTAATGGGTGAGTGAATGTTTACGTGTGTACATAGTAGGATGTGTGAAGTAACCAGACAAATGGTAGGATGGGTCAACCATGAGGATAGCTTGACAGATGGGTGTGGTAACAGCAAGGGTAGGGTAGGCTGCCAGCTGGGTGAGGTGAGTAGTTGGTTCAGGAAATGTTGAGAGTAAAGCAGCCATGTGGGAAGGGATACTTTTCAAATTAATAAATTCTGACATCAAGTCCCATAAGCAGATAGTAGAACCAGTAAGGCTACATTTACATTACCAAGTGCAGTTCTGGTCACCCTACTATAGAAAGGACATTATTAAACTAGAAAGAATGAACGTAAAGATTTACAAGGGTGCTACTTGAACTGGAGGGTTTGAGTAATAAGGAGAGGCTGGGGCTTTTTGCCCTGTAGTGTAGAAGATTGAGGGGTGACCTTATAAAGATTTATAAAATCATGACAGGCATAGATACCCAACTGTTTTTCCTCATGGTAGGGAAGTCTAAAATTAGAGCGCATAGGTTTAAAGTGAGACGGGAGAGATATAAAAGGGTCCAGAGGGGCAATGTTTTCACACACAGTGGTGAGTGTCTGGAACGGGCTGCCAGAGGAAGTGGTGGCAGCGAATACAATTTCAACATTTAAGAAATATTTGGACAGGTGCATGGATGGGATAAGTATGGAGGGATATGGACCAAACACAGGCAAATTGGACCAGTTTAATTGTGAAAACTAGGCAGCATGGATGAGTTGGGCTGAAGGGGCTGTTTCCATGCTGTAAACCTCTATGACTCTGTGACATTACTGAAAGGTTGGCCACATGTGGACTATTTCCACTTTGTAATGATTCTAGCTATAGAAAAGAAACTAGCAAAATTTAGGGAGAGAATTCCCTAACATAAGAGCTGGGCAACAGAATGTACAGACAGCAATGATGTAGGGATTAATACCGAAGAAGTGGAGATACCTCAAAAATTGTGATGGTTGTAGGAAGTTACTGAATCAGGGAGTGGATAGGCCTTGAATGGATTTGAAAAGAGGGTGAGAATGTTAAAATCTAAGCATTACCAGATCAGGAAGCTGCAGGTGAGCAAACACAGGAATGTTGGTAAAAAGGAATTGGTGTGAGTTGCCATATTGTCCATAAGATTTTATGTTTATTCTCTGCATGAAACTCGCAGCAAACTGCTTATCTATCTCATTATGCATATTAAGTAAAGGTTGGTATGGAAATCAAGATTCCTAAAAACAGCTCTTTACAAAACTTGAGCTCTTCTGTCCTAAATGAGATATTAAACAAAGGCTGAATAGGCTGGGGATGGTTTCACTGAAGTGACAGAGGCTGAGGGGCGATGTTACAGAGTCTTTTAAAATCACAAGGGACATAGATAGGGTGAATAGCTAAGGTCCTTTTCCTAGGATGGGGAGTCCAAAATTAGACGGCATAAGTTTAAGGTGACAGGGGAAATATTTAAAAAGGGCCAGAGGGGTGCCTATTTTTTTTTTACGCAGAGGACGATGCATGTTTGGAATGAGCTGCCAGAGGAGGTGGAGGTGGATACAAATACAACATTTAAGAGGCGTCTGGATGGGTACTTGAAGAGTAAGGGTTTACAGGGATATGGACCAAAGGCTGGCAAATGGCACTCAGTCAGATAGGGATGAAGAGCGGATGATTTGGATCGAAGGTTATATTCTGTGCTATATGACTCTATGACTGGGACTCTGTCTGCTCTCTCAGATGGAATGAAAAAGACCCATGGTATAATTTAGAAGTAGTGCAGGGAGTTAATCCCAGGGCCCTGGTTAATATTGATTCCTCGATTAACATCACGGCTTATTCGAATTCCTGTTTGGAGGTGTTTGCTGTGTTTGTTGCTGGTTTTTGACATTATGACCACAAAAGCTGAGAGGAAATACAATTCATTGTCTGTGAAGCAATTTGGGGCATCCATGTTCATGAAAGGTGCTTAGCGACTGTACATGCTAGGCTACAATACCCAGTAACATACCAAGCTGCATGATTTGAAAGAAAAAATGACTGTGTTGTCTGGGATACAACAGCTGGATCAGAGTTACACGAAGGCCAAGGAATGCAAGTCCTGAAGGGTAGGATGCCCTTTTCTGGGCAAACAGTATGCAGTTAACCAATGGCCAAGTTCAATTTCAGTTGGATAAGCTATAACCCCAGATACATTTGAGAGTCCCTACACGTCAGTCGTTAATAATTTCGGATAAGTACTGTGCATTCCTATAGGTGACAATTTCTCACTTTCTGACAGAGAAGCCAACTTTATTGCATGTGTTTTTCTCAATGGCTTGTTTCGGAAATCCTTGTTATATTAAAGGATCTTTCCAGGTGGTATGCTAACTCCTAGCTGACCAAAATCTCAAGTTTAATCATCGACAAGCTCAATGTCAATTCTTTTCAAGCATTTTGCATTTGAAACTGCAAGATTATACCGATAATTCGAATTTTCTGTTGAATCAATATTTCAAAAACTGAAGTTACCTTCAACTTACAAATTCCGTGAGGCATGTTGTCACAGATTTGGCAAACCCCATCATAGAGCGTTAGGACTTTTGTATTACTAAACAAGGTTCCATCATTTGTAATCTGCCAAATTAAAAAAAGGTATTTTCAGCAAAATAACTACATATTATTTTATTCAAGCATTTAATAATTGGAAATTTTTATCTGGAAAGTTAAAAATAAATCTCACCCTCAACTTGAACAACAAGGAATTCATGAAACCTATTTCTTAGCAGGTCATTAGCAAGGAAAAGAGCAGTGATTTCTTCCCTCGTGCGTGGTCTAATTGGTACCCTGGTAAAGGCTCACATGCAGGATTTTTAGAAAAATTTGAAAGCAGCTACTGCTTTTGGATGGACCACAGAATTCAGTGTAGAATTCAACCGCAGTGGGGAAGTCGTTTTCTTTCCTATTACATTGCTCTGTCTTGTAAGCTGCTTCCTATAATACAACATTGCACAGGAACAGGCCCTTCGGCCCACCGAGCCTGTGCCCATTCCTGATCTTTATTCAGACCTGCTACGCATTGCCCCATGGACAGTTACTATCCCTCTGTTCACCTCACGTTCACGTGTACAATCAAGATACATCCTAAACTTTGCTAATGTGTCTGCTTCCACCACCTCCACGAGCAGCATGTTCCAGGCACCTAACAAAGTTAATCCACACTCCTCCCCTAAACTTTCCCCCTCTCACCTTGAACCTGTACCCTCTCACAGTTGACCCTTCCACCCTAGGAAAAAGCTTCTGACTACCCACTCTATGTTTCTCATAATTCTGTAGACCACTAATGGTTGACCCTCAGCCTCCATCCTTCCAGTGAAACGATCTGAGTTTAACCTCAGATAAAAACCTCTCCTCATAACTAAAACCCTGCCGATCAGGCAAACCTTTTCTGTACCTTCTCCAAATCAGCCACATTCTTCTGGCAGTGTGGTGACCAGAGCTGCATGCAGTATTCCAAATGTGGCCTAACTAAAGTTTTGTACAGCTGTAACATAACTTGCCAAAATTTATATTTGCTGTCTCAGCTGATAAAGCATGCTCTATGCCTTCGAGACCACCTTATCTTCCGGTGTTGCCAAGTACGCCCAGATCCCACTGTATGTCAATGCTGTTAAGTGTTCTGCCATTTCTTGTATAATTCATGCCTGAATTTGATCTTCTGAAATCCATTACCTAGCATTTTTCCAGGTTAAACTCCATTTGCCAATTTTCTGCCAAAATCTGCAATCTATCTATATCCTGCTGAATCCTCTGCCAAACTTCCTCACTATTTGCAACTCTGCCAATTTTCTTGTCAACCACAAACTCACTAATCATACCACTTACATTTTCCTCCAGATCATTTATGTATACATTACAACCAACCAAGGTTATTCTTCAAATTTTTGTGGATTCATTTTTAATCCAAATCATGTAGAATGAGCTGTGACAATGGCAGCTAATATCGGCACTGAGGAAATTATAAGGAAATAGGTATTGTGGGCAGTAAATGTTTGGAAAGCAAAAGATGCTGGCAGAGAAGATTTGAAAAGTAACTAAAAAGAGAAAGCAGACAGACGAATGTACAGTAGCATACTGCTGGTTGTAGTTGAAACAGGCAAGGCTTTCAAATGTCGGACTGTATTTCCTAGCCCCTGAATGATGTGAAAAGTTGATTGGGAAAACGTAGCCAGATGTAGAAAAATTGATTGTTGGCATTGAGAAAAATAAAATCCAATTTTTTCACCTAAAATGTGCACAGTTGCATTGAGAATCTTGCTGTTGATGCTTATTTGCCTGTTTTTATATCTCATTAATATCTGATCTCACCTCACTCATGTCAATTTCCTAATCTCTCACACAAACTTGACAGTGGCAATTCCCAACATGAAAATCAGAGCGGGTACTTGGTGACTTCGATTCTCTACTTCCTCCTCCCGGCCAACATCTAGGCCAGCAGTCCCCAACACCTCAGGGCATGCTCCATGTACAGTGACCATCTGCATTCTCCCTTCCACAGAGATTGGCTTTGGACATGTAACAAGTTCATTGATTCACTCAGAATACAGATATACACGTCACAATGCCACTGGGTGTCAAGTGATCAAAGTGAGACTCTCTCTTGTTGGGGATGGTCATTGCTTGGCACTTGTGTGGTGCTAATTTTTCTTGGCTACTGTCAGTACAAACCCAGATATTGCCCAGGTCTTGCTGAATTTCAACACGGTCTGCTTCAGTACCCGAGGAATCACAAATGGTGCTGAATGTTATGCAGTCATGAGTGAATATTACAACTTCTGACCTAACGATGGAGGGAAGGTCGCTGATGAAGAAACTGAAAATGGGTGCGCCAACAACACTACCCTGAGGATCTCCCGCTGAGATGCCCTGGAGTGCAAGGCAGCAGAGAATGGCTGGTGACACATCTTTACGGAGGGCAGAAGATCATTAACCATGCTCCTGCACTGCTGGGCAGTATGCTATACCATAAATATTGCACTGGCCTAGGGTCTAATTTCAGACAAGGTTGTCAAGCTCTAGTGCCATGATCTCTTCTGGCAAACTTGAGGAAATAGCCCTCCTCTCTACCACTCTACTCAACAATACCTCCACATCCCTGTCAAAAAATCAACTGCCAACTTGTCTTTGTTTGCCACTTTTGACAACATTACTGTGAATGGCAGTCCCTTGCTGGCAGCTGGTGCACAGCTGGAGTTTGAATATGGCATTGGTAATGGGAATCCAGGGCGAGTGCACTTTCTGCTGATAAGTGAGATAATGCAGAAGTGGTGCCACAGAGGCGTGGTGTATATATAATGAGAGGAGCATTGTAAATTTAGAAAGCCTGCCAGGGCTTATGGCAAGAAACCTGCCATGAAACTCCCTGAAATTGACATTTAGCCATTTTTGTAACGTTCGACCTATAATGGTGGATTTCCCAGTGACCAGTCGCAATGGGTCATCTCACTTGAAAGTACTGAAAGCTTTGAGTCTTACAGATCAGAAAATCTCCACTCCCTATATTAATGATGTGCTCTCACACATTAAAATGATAATATTCATAGACTGATATCTATCTGCTGTAAGGATGGAAATTTGATAATTACTACTGGTGGCAGTCTGTGTCGTTTGATGTAGAGAAGGCTGAATAAAAGAATAGGATTTGCTGAGTGAAAACAGACCACAACACATTAAGGTTGCCGTTAACTACCTTGGTGATTGTCTTATGGGATAATGGTGTTGTTGATGAGTTCCTACACATAATCTCTATGATTGGTAGTGTGTTTTGGAGACCATCTGTCCAAAGTTACCAGTTCTTCTCAGAATGCTAAACTCACATCAGCATGTATTGGAGACTCAGTTCCCTATTGTGCCTAAGAAATTGGCTCCACAAATACCATCATTAAATACCAAGCAGTAAATGATAAAGAAACCTACAAACCCAGAAACCTATAAAATTCTAACAGCTTGCCTTCACTGGTCAGTGCATTATAAGTATGAGTTGGCATGTTCAGGTCATTGGTTAAGCCACGTTTGGAATACTGCATTCAATTCTGGTCTCCCTGCTATGGGAAAGATGTTGTTAAACCCAAAAGAGTTCAGAAAAGATTTACAATGAAGTTGCCAGGATTGGAGGGTTTTGGCTGCAGGGTGAGGCTGAATAGGCTGTGGCTTTTTCCCTGGAGTATCAGAAGCTGAGGAGTGACGTTATAGAGGTTTATAAGATCGGGGGGGGGGGGGGGGTGGCATGGGCAGGGTGAATAGCCTATGTCTTTTTTTTAGGGAAGGGATGCCCAAACCTAAAGGGCATAGGCTTAAGGTGAGGGGGAACAATTTAAAAAAGATTTGAGGGACAACCTTTTCACACAGAGGGTTGTGCATATATTGAACAAACTGCCAGAGGAAATGGTAGAGGAAGGTACAATTACAACATTTAAAAGGCATCTAGATGGGTACACGAAGAGGAAGGGTTTAGAGACATATGGGCCACATACTGGCAAATGGGACTAGATAGCTTAGGATGTTTGGTCGGTGCGGACAAGTTGGATTGAGGGTCTGCTTCCTTGCTCTATGATTCTATGTGACCCATTGTCAAACCAGTTACGAAAAAGGAGACCAGAAGTTAATCTTCACTCAGTTCTAGATGCAGTCACAAAGTAAAACATAAATGAACAGCTCCTAACTCTGCAATCCACCACCAGTGTCAATTCGTCTTGTTTTATTTGTGTGCATGTAATTGTCAGAAAGTGCCACCATCTGAATGCACTTCACCTTAATTTATACAATTAATATAAATTACACGTATACTGCACCAAACAAAATCCTGAAAGAAATCTATAACTACAATTAGAATAAATCAATACAAACTGTATCCACTCCAACCTCAGCAAGCCTATAGATTACAGCTTGCTCAGTGAAATATTGGTAGTGCAGATTTGTTTTGAATTTACATACCCCATCAGCAAAAGGTCATGCTCCCCAACTGAGCTACTCTAATGAGTGACCAGAAGAACCTTGCATATTCAGCACAGGATTAATGAAGGAGAAAATGAATTTGGGGGAAATAGTAACAGTTTGTTATTCAAACCCAGTGTTAAACACAAACAATTCAATAACTCCAAAATCAAGTTACAACATCAAAGTATAGTTTGAATTTCAGTTTAGAGTATTTTAGTCTTCGGAGTTTCAATGCCTTACCTTTATTTGCCACCTGGCAAAAGGTTTATCTGAAAACATGAAATCCACGGTCTCAGTGGCCAAACTTGTCAGTGCTGGAATTTGGCAATCAACAGCTTTGGTACTCAGGAATGTTGCCTTTGTTATTAGCGTAGCTCCCAGAATCCATTCTTCATTCACGTACTGCTCTCCACATTAACAGGAAACAGAAAGCATATATTCACATTGTGATCTGCGCAAGCCCTTTAACCACCACAGAAGAAAGCAACAACTCAAAATTAGAAATCTTGACCTTAATTGTTTCTTGCAACCAATTAATGATTGCCAAAGCCACCCTTTGCTGTATGGGCATAACCTCTGGTGTACAGGTTAGTGATGATGTGAAGGTGCCAGTTTTGGACTGGGGTGGACAAAGTCAAAAGAAACATAACATCAGGTTATAGTCCAACAGGTTTATATGAAATCACAAGCTTTCCGAGCAAAGCCCATTTGTCAGGTACACCTAGGTCCCACTGGACAATCACGGCAATATTTCTCCAATATGAACTGGTAACAGATGAGGTTCCTTCATATGGTATTAGAATTATAGCAAGCTTCACATTAGACTGTGGTACTTCCTTCTGTTTGAAACTGCAATCAAATATTTGAAACAAAGATATTTTAAAATATTAAAGATTGTTGTATTGCGTCAATATAGTCTCACCAGGCCACAGGCCTACTCTCTTATTATAGAGACAACCAGTGGTAATTTAACCTGTGGGCCACCGTACCTCAGGCCATGGGAGAGGCTGAGAGGGAAAGGCCTGCATGGTAACCTGAGCCAGTGCAGAAGATTGAACACATGCTGTCGGCATCGCACAGCTTCACAGACCAACCATCCAGCCAACTAAGCTAAACATTTCATTCTGCAGGAAACCTATCTCCAATGTATGATTCGTGACAGGTTTGAAATTGACAGCAAAGACAAATAACCTTGTTCAAGTATTCTTTGAATAGGGCAAATGATTAGGAACAACTTGGATTCCCAGGGTAAGCTTCATGAATTTCTGCCAGATTCTCTAATTTTGTATATGAAGTCACTGATGCGGTAAAAAGTTTGGTTTCTGACTAGTTCAAAGCAACAAAACACAATAGACAATAGGTGCTGGAGTAGGCCATTCGGCCCTTCGAGCCAGCACCACCATTCATTATGATCATGGCTGATCATCCACAATCAGTATCCTGTTCCTGCCTTATCCCCATAACCCTTGATTCCACTATCTTTAAGAGCTCTGTCTATCTCTTTCTTGAAAGCATCCAGAGAGTTGGTCTCCACTGCCTTCTGGGGCAGAGCATTCCATATATCCACCACTCTTTGGGTGAAGAAGTTTTTCCTCAACTCTGTTCTAAATGGCCTATCCCTTATTTTTAAACTGTGTCCTCTGGTCCTGGACTCACCCATTAGCGGAAACATGCTTCCTGCCTCCAGAGTGTCCAATCCCTTAATAATCTTATACGTCTCAATCAGATACCCTCTCATCCTTCTAACTCAAGTGTATACAAGCACAGTTGCTCCAATCTTTCAACTTATGATAGTCCAGCCATTCTGGGAATTGACTTTGTGAACCTACGCTGCACTCCCTCAATAGTCAGAATGTCCTTCCTCAAATTGGGAGACGAAAACTGCACACAATACTCCAGGTGCGGTCTCACTAGGGCCCTGTACAGCTGCAGAGGGACCTCTTTGCTCCTATAGTCAATTCCTCTTGTGATGAAGGCCAGCATGCCATTAGCTTTCTTCACTGCCTGCTGTACCTGCATGCTTGCTTTCATTGACTGATGTACAAGAACACCTAGATCCCTTTATGTTTCCCCTTTACCTAACTTGACTCCATTGAGATAGTAATCTGCCTTCCTGTTCTCGCCACCAGAGTGTATAACCACACATTTATCCACATTAAACTGCATCTGCCATGCATCCGTCCACTCCACCTAGCCTGTCCAAGTCACCCTGTATTCTAATAACATCCTCCTCACATTTCACCCTGCCACCCAACTTTGTGTCATCTGCAAATTTGCTAATATTACTTTTAATGCCTTCGTCTATATCATTAATATATATCGTAAACAGCTGCAGTCCCAGCACCGAACATTGTGGTACCCCACCGGTCACTGCCTGCCATTCCAAAAGGGACCCGTTTATCACTACTCTTTGCTTCCCGTCAGCCAACCAATTTTCAATCCAACTCAGTATTTTGCCCCCAATACCATGTGCCCTAATTTTGTTCACCAATTTCCTATGCGGGACTTTATCAAAGGCTTTCTGAAAGTCCGGGTACACTACATCCACTGGCTCTCCCTTATCCATCTTCATAGATACATCCTCAAAAAATTCCAGAAGATTAGTCAAGCACGATTTCCCCTTCGTAAATCCATGCTGACTCTGACCTATTCTGTTACTGCTATCCAAATGAGTCGTAATTTCATCTTTTATAATTGACTCCAGCATCTTTCCCACCATTGACGTCAGGCTAACTGGTCTGTAATTTCCTGTTTTCTCTCTCCCTCCTATCTTGAAAAGTGGGACAACATTGGCCACCCTCCAATCCGCAGGAACTGATCCTGAATCTATAGAACCTTGGAAAATAATTACCAACGCGTCCACGATTTCTACAGCCACCTCCTTAAGTACCCTGGGATGCAGACCATCGGGTCCCGGGGACTTATCAGCCTTCAGACCTAACAGTCTATCCAACACCATTTTCTGCTGAATATAAATACTCTTCAGTTCGTCCATTACCCTCGGTCCTTCAGCCACTACTGCATCTAGGAGATTGCTTGTGTCTTCCCTAGTGAAGACAGATCCAAAGTATCTATTCAACTCATCTGCCATTTCCTTGTTCCCCATAATAAATTCACCCGTTTCCGCCTTCAAGGGCCCAATTTTAGTCGTAACCATTTTTTTTCTTTTCACATACCTAAAAAAGCTTTTACTCTCCTCCTTTATATTTTTGGTCAGTTTTCCTTCATAGCTCATTTTTTTCTCTGTGTATTGCCTTTTTAGTTATTCTCTGTTGCTCTTTAAAAGCTTCCCAGTCCTCCGGCTTCCCACTCATCTTTGCTATGTTATACTTCTCTTTGATTTTTATACAGTCCTTAACTTCCCTCGTCAGCCACGGCTGCCCCCGCCTCCCCTTGGGATCCTTCTTCCTCTTTGGAATGAACTGATCCTGCACCTTCTGCACTATATCCAGAAATACCTGCCATTGTTGTTCCACTGCCATCCCTGCGAGGGTATTGTACCACTGAACTTTGGCCAGCTCCTCCCTCATAGCTCCATAGTTCCCTTTATTCAACTGCAGCACTGACACATCCAATTCTCCCTTCTCCCTCTCAAATTGCAGATTAAAACTTATCATATTATGGTCACTACCTCCTAATGGCTCCTTTACTTTGTGGTCCCTGATCAAATCCGGTTCATTGTACAACACCAGATCCAGAGTTGCCTCCTCCCTGGTAGGCTCCAGTACAAACTGTTCTAAGAATCCATCTCGGAGGCACTCTAGAAACTCCCTTTCTTGAGGTCCAGTACCATCCTGATTCTCCCAGTCTACCCGCATGTTGAAATCTCCCATAACAACTGTAGTGATACCTTTGTGACGGGCCAATTTCAACTCTTGATTCAACCTGCACCCTGCCTCCTGACTACTGTTTGGGGGCCTGTAGATAACTCCCATTAGGGTCTTTCTACCCTTACAGTTTCTCAGCTCTATCCATACTGACTCTACATCCCCCCTCGCAAGGGACTGAATATCATTCTTCACCAACAGGGCTACCCCACCCCCTCTGCCCACCAGTCTGTCCTTTCGATAGCACGTATAGCCTTGAATATTCATTTCCCAGGCCCTGTCCACTTGAAGCCACGTCTCAGTTATCCCCACAACATCATACTTGCCAACTTCCAACTGAGCCTCAAGCTCATCCACCTTATTTCTTATGCTTCGTGCATTCATATATAATATTTTTAATTTGTTTCTCCCCTCACCCTTCCTATCAATCCCTATTTCACTTGGCCATACCGTACGATCCCTTCTTGAGTTTTCTGCTCTGTCGATTCTGTTGTCCTCCTTAACCTCTCTTATTCTCACTTTCCCATTAACTTCTGCCATAAGAGATCAATGGTCATGCTTTTGAAAGGGACTTATCTATAAATCCTATGCTATGATTTAATAAAATTCATGAATCAATCAATAAAGCTGAATAAAATAAATGTTTTGAAATATGTTGTGTTTTTTTTGGCTCATTGCAGTATGCCATGGCAGTGGAAAGAACATTTTTCCTATTTGTCTGTCTGTCTGACTGACTGACAGTCAGCCAGTATTAAATAATGCATCAACAGAAAGTCTGAACCCCAACTTCAGAGAAATGCATTACATTCGCATGCATTTATACCATCCTTAGAGGAGGATTTTTCCCTCACATTTCCTAACCCGACCATCAAGCTAAGCCATGGGTATAAGGCCCATTGGGGGAAACCATCATTACAATTCTCCCCAGGCCACCCAATTAATGGTAAAAGGCAGGATCCTTAACGCAACAGGATATGGAGGCCCCTGGCAGTGAGGCACTGCTACATAGAGACTGCATATCTTTGCCCTGATTTTGATGCTGCTCAAGTTTATTGACACACACTCTGAATGCGAATGTAAGTGCCAACAATAACGAGAACCTCTCATTCCAGCCTAACCCCCACAGCATCCAAGAGAAGCAACAGGCCTGTAGGATAGTAGTATGGCCATTTTACTGTCCAAGGTGCAAAGTGATCGGCTCCGACACTTTGTGCAGTTTATCCAACTAAGGGAGACGGAGAGATCTGCAAAGCTGGAGAACCAATGTGTGGCCTTCCAGTTTGAAAGGAGCAGGAAGTGGTAATGCAAGTGAAGGGAGAAGGTGCTTCAAACTGAGCAGGCTGTGTGCACATGGCAGTTCGGAGCCAGGAACCTTCAGGAAGGCCACTGGAGTTCTTTTTAACTGACCATGGTAGGGGCCAAAAATCAAGCTCCAGGTCTTGTTATTCTGTAGAATTATACTGAATACAAGATATAGAAACAGGCAGTGGGATCAGCGAGTTAGCCTAAATATCACACACTTGGCCCTTCGTTGAAAAGAGGGAAAATCACAGCCTTCAACTCAGTTGACTGCTCATTGTCCCAGCCATGTGCATTGATGCTTCTGGTGCTGTTAGGGCGAGGACCACCCCAGCCAAGTATTGCTCTTTGGAATGTTTACTGGTTACAGGAAAGTCAGTATTGCCTGCAAGACACAGCCATCAACTGCTCAACTGACAGAATGGGAAACCTTTCTAACTAAAAATCCTGGCCCTGGTGTCCAGAAGTCTTTCCATTTGTCGTCTAACTGTCTTCAATTTCTTGACTTTTCAATTCTATCGCTATAGAAGTTAAGTACTTTCCCTGGTTAAGATGTACCTGAGAATAAATGTGGCACCCGCATGGGCCCCAGCAATGCCTGCCTCTTTGTAGGTTACGTGGAACAGTCCCTCTTCCGCACCTACACAGGCCCCAAACCCTACCTCTTCCTCCATTACATTGATGAGTGTATCGGCGCCGCCTCTTGCTCCCCAGAGGAGCTCGAACAGTTCATCCACTTCACCAACACCTTCCACCACAACCCTAAGTTCACCTGGGACATCACCAGCACATCCCTCACCTTCCTGGACCTCTCAGTCTCCATCTCAGGCAATCAGCTAGTTACAGATGTCCATTTCAAGCCAACTGACTCCCACAGCCACTTAGAATACACCTCCACCCACCCACCCTCCTGCAAAAATTCCATCCCCTATTCCCAATTGCTCCGCCTCCGCCGCATCTGCTCCCAGGATGAGGCATTCCACTCCCGCACATCCCAGACATCCAAGTTCTTCAAGGACCGCAACTTGCCCGCCGCAGTGGTCGAGAACGCCCTTGGCCATGTCTCCTGCATTTCCCGCAACACATCCCTCACACCCCGCCCCCACCACAACCGCCCAAAGAGGATCCCCCGCATTCTCACACACCACCCCACAAACTTCCGGATACAATACATCATCCTCCGACACTTCCGCCATCTACAATCCGACCCCACCACCCAAGACATTTTTCCATCCCCACCCTTGTCTGCCTTCCGGAGAGACCACTCTTTCCGTGACTCCCTTGTTCGCTCCACACTGTCCTCCAACCCCACCACACCTGGCACCTTCCCCTGCAACCGCAGGAAGTGCTACACTTGCCCCCACACCTCCTCCCTCATGCCCATCCCAGGCCCCAAGATGACTTTCCATATTAAGCAGAGGGTCACCTGCACATCTGCCAATGTGGTATACTGTATCCACTGTACCTGGTGTGGCTTCCTCTACATTGGGGAAACCAAGTGGAGGCTTGGGGACGGCTTTGCAGAACACCTCCGCTCGGTTCGCAATAAACAACTGCACCTCCCAGTCGCGAACCATTTTAACTCCCGCTCCCATTCTTCAGATGACATGTCCATCATCGGCCTCCTGCAGTGCCACGAGCATGCCACCCGAAGGTTGCAGGAACAGCAACTCATATTCCGCTCAGGAACCCTGCACCCCCATGGTATCAATGTGGACTTCACCAGCTTCAAAATCTCCCCTTCCCCCACCGCATCCCAGTTCGTCCCCTCCCCCCACTGCATCATACAACCAGCCCAGCTCTTCCCCTCCACCCACTGCATCCCAAAACCAGCCCAGCCTGTCTCTGCCTCCCTAACCTGTTCTTCCTCTCACCCATCCCTTCTTCCCATCTCAAGCCGCACCTCCATTTCCTACCTACTAACCTCATCCCACCTCCTTGACTTGTCCGTCTTCCCTGGACTGACCTATCCCCTCCCTACCTCCCCACCTATACTCTCCTCTCCACCTATCTTCTTTTCTCTCCATCTTTGGTCCGCCTCCCCCTCTCTCCCTATTTATTCCAGAACCCTCACCCCATCCCCCTCTCTGATGAAGGGTCTAGGCCTGAAACGTCAGCTTTTGTGCTCCTGAGATGCTGCTTGGCCTGCTGTGTTCATCCAGCCTCACATTTTATTATCTTGGATTCTCCAGCATCTGCAGTTCCCATTATCTCTAACAAATGTGGCCTTACTGGTTTTCAGTTCATACTTCATGCTGTGCAGCAAAACATACTCAGCAATTTGTATGTCCTTGAAAAAAAATCCATATCATTTAATATCCTATAAATCTTTACAGAAAGAATGTGAATAGTTTTTTTTCTTAACTAAGAATCAGATTTTTGCCTGCAGATGATTCACAGTTATGGTAATTTGTTTAAAAATGCGTTCATCGCACTTTAACAGCTCACAGTATCTAGTTTATGAGTAAGATGGCAGTTCCTTTTGCTGTCGAGTTATCATTAGGATTTCATTTGACTCAAAGGATAAACGGTGTATAAAAGGGACAGTGAGGTAAAGTTCATCACATGACTTCAATACTGCTCCTGCCACACAAAGAATTAGTGAGGGATTGCACCCACTGAGGAGTTTTCATTACCTGGAGACAGGATGTCTGTGGTCTTGACGGTTAAGCCAGTTTGGAGTGTAGGGGGATGGAAGGAGGGGGATGTTGATGGCGCGTCAGAATTTGTGCGTCTTTGTGAGTGCATGCCTGTCTCCTGCAATGTGGAAAAGACCTGAGGACTGAGCTGGGTTACCTGCCCACTTTCCACCGGCCCTTGAACGCTTCCTGTCAGCTTTAGGTTGAAACTAAAATACAAGTTGCTGGAAAAGCTCAGCAGTTCTGGCAGTGTCTGTGAGGAGAACTAACGTTTCAGGTCCACTGACCCTTCCTTGTAAGTGTTAAACGGAGACTGAGCAGGAATGAGGAGATGGTGGGCTGGCTGCCTTAGGCCTCACCAGCTCCCCATAAAATTGAAGGTAGTTCGAAGGGCCATCTGGGGAATTTTATAGACCCTCAGCCTGCAAAGGAATGGCAGGGAATGTACAATTCTGTTAAATCATCCAAATCAGTGTTTCCCTCTTACCTTTAGAGTAGTAGCTTCACACTGGAGACTGGGTGAGTCCCTGAAGCCCAGACCAAATACTCGGATGCTGCTGCACTCATAGATTCGAATATCACACAGGCCACCATTCTCCAGATCGGTAATCTCAGGAATCTGATCTTAAAAAGGGGAAAAAAAAATTGCAAGGAACGTTATTCTGGCAGCAAACAAATTGTAGTCATGCATTAAAAAACTTAATTTTGTGAAATTAAAGGCTCATAACATCATAATACAAGCACATAACCTAATTTTTAACCGTCTCTATTTTGAACTCTAATTTTTCTGAATGATCACTGCTCTAAACAAGCATTGCACGTCTGCCATACAAAGGAGAAATAAAGCTTGTGACATGGTGGGTAGTTTAATGAAAATCTGATAACTGGTTTAATTTTAAGGGTCTAATCATGAAGTCCAGATCAGAAACTGTACATAACATCTTGTTCTGTATATGACAGCTTACCGTTACACTCTTGTGGCAGTAGAAGAGTATAACAACCAAGGTAACGGGGATGCATCAATTCCTAAAGACTTTTCTTCACTATTTTCTTAATTATTTCTATTACATTCATTTATTACAAATAAAACTTAAACAAACATGCAAAGATTGCTGACAAAAAAACGTTTTAGACAGTGCAAAGATGGATATGACTTGTACTCTAACATCCTGAAGTAAACAAGGGACAAATATGGACAAGAGACAAACAACATCAAGCAGCAATTCCAACTGAGACAGATCCCACGGATTTCTCAGCATTCCCCCAGACATTAGCTACAATGCGGGCCACTACATAATTTCATAAAGGACTCCAATTGCACCTTTCGATGGTCTGGCCTTGAAATTCCCTCAAGAGCTGCCATGAAGACCACTCAGCTTCTGGGGGTCCACTCCCTTTCCAGGGACTTTGCTTCCTGCATTCTGGGAAGTGCACTTAATCACCAGTACAACTCCAGCTTTTCACAAACAATAGCATTCGTCAAGCCAATATTACCCCAGGCTTGTTACCTGAACTGCAATTTGGGTTAGTTTACAAAGCAAATGCAGCTTTAGTTTCAGAGATAATGGGAACTGCAGATGCTGGAGAATCCAAGAAATCGAGTGTGAAGCTGGATGAACACAGCAGGCCAAGCAGCATCTCAGGAGCACAAAAGCTGACGTTTCGGGCCTAGACCCTTCATCAGAGAGGGGGATGGGGTGAGGGTTCTGGAATATATTCCGCTTGGGAACCCTGCAGCCCAATGGTATCAATGTGGACTTCACCAGCTTCAAAATCTCCCCTTCCCCCACCGCATCCCTAAACCAGCCCAGTTCGTCCCCTCCCCCCACTGCATCATACAACCAGCCCAGCTCTTCCCCTCCACCCACTGCATCCCAAAACCAGCCCAGCCTGTCTCTGCCTCCCTAACCTGTTCTTCCTCTCACACATCCCTTCCTCCCACCCCAAGCCGCACCCCCATCTACCTACTAACCTCATCCCACCTCCTTGACCTGTCCGTCTTCCCTGGACTGACCTATCCCCTCCCTACCTCCCCACCTATACTCTCCTCTCCACCTATCTTCTTTTCTCTCCGTCTTCAGTCCGCCTCCCCCCTCTCCCTATTTATTCCAGAACCCTCACCCCATCCCCATCTCTGATGAAGGGTCTAGGCCCGAAACGTCAGCTTTTGTGCTCCTGAGATGCTGCTGGGCCTGCTGTGTTCATCCAGCTTCACACTTTATTATCTTGCAGCTTTAGTTTGTTTCCTTCACCTTCATTCACAGCTGCAGTAAACTATCATTGGCTTCTTCTGAAATCTAGCAGCTCTCAGGGCTTTTCCTGCACCTAAAGCCCAACACATTGTTGTGCCAAATGACTCCTAGAATTGCGACCTTGGTTCGCACAGCCTACAGCATTGCAAATGCTCTTGACATCTTATTGAGGTCCAATATATTATTAACCAACTGACCTCTGAACACCTAACTTTGGCTACACATAACCTGTGGTCATAAGTCATTTCTAAAAATCTTGATACAGCACTAGATTCCTAGTGTGAAGTGGGGGAAAGGACGGAAAAAATGGAAAGGGAGGGAGGAAGAAAAGGAAACAAAGAAAAGTCATTAAGAGTCCTCATTAGTCTTATTTCCAGATAAATATTCTGTGACTTTTTCATTTACTTGGGCACATTTTCTTTAATTCATTCATGGGATGTGAGTGTCACTAATCAACATTTATTGTCTGTCCTTCACCACCCAGAATGCAGTTAAGAGTCAACACACTACTATGGATCTGGAGTTACATATAGGCCAGGACAGCTATGGACAGCAGGTTCCTTCCCTAAAGGACATTAGTAAACCATTTGGGTTCTTCTGACAAACAACAAAAATTACACAGTCATCATTTGATTCTTATTTCCAGATTTTTATCAAATTCCACTATCCGCCATGGTAGGATTCGAGCCCAGGTCCTCAGGACATTACCAAGCTTAACAGTCTAACAATATCATTGGGTCATGGCTCCCCTAACTGCTGTTCATACCATGGAGTAGAAATTCGTCTTGGGTACTATCTTGGTGCTGTTATATGCCCAGTCACTGGCTTCTATAGAAATTAATGTGGCCCAGTGATTATAAAAGGTCATCAATTTGACACTGCACATTTTTGATTGCTGCTAAGACCAATTTCTTCATCCAAAACTTTTCGTATACTTCTTTGGCAAGCTATCACAAACATGATCAGTAAATAAGGGTAACCAAATAGAAATAAATTACAAAACCTTTACTAATTACTTCATTAGCATTATTGGTGTACATTTCAGTATGGCTTAAAGTCAAACTTTGAAATCTATACTTTTTAATAATGTTAAATCAGTATTTGTTCCCAAAAAATTGCAGTCAATTGTCGGATTGCAGAAGTATTTGAGGCCTAAATGAGGCCATAAGATTTACGAACAGAACTATGCCATTTGGCTTAACAAGTCTGTTTGGTCTCTGCTCTTGTATTCTAGCCCTCTTGAAATGAATGCTTACATTGTAATTGCCTTCCTACTGCCAACTGAACCTGCATGTTAATCTTAAGGGAATCCTAAACCAGGACCCTCAAGTCCCTTTGTGTTTCAGATTTCTGAAGGCATTCCCTGTTCAGAAGATAGTCCAAACCTCTATTCTTCTTACCAAAGTGCATTACCTTACACCTTCTCATATTGTATTCCATCTGCCACTTCTTTGACCACTGTCCTAGCCTGTCCAAGTCCTTCTGAAGCCCATTCCATTTCGATTCCTTCAACAATACCTGTACCTCAATCTATCTTCAAAACTTACCAGCAATGTCCTTTGCAGTTCCTTCATCCAGATTGTTAATGTAGAATGTAAATAGTTGTGGTCCCAACACTGACCTCTGTGGAGCTTCACTAGTCACTGGCTGCATCCTCAAATAGACACCTATACCCCCACTCTCTGCCTTCTAATACCATGGGCTCCTATCTTATTTAGCAGCATTTGTCAAAGGCCTTCTGGATATCCAAGTAGATCACATTCACTGGCTCTCCTTTGTCTGATTTGTTCATTATCTTCTCAAAGAATTCCAACGGATTGGTCAGGCATGACTTCCTCTTCATGAAATGGTGCTGAATAACCCTATTTTAATATGCACTTTAGCAAGTACTCTGCAATCTCATCCTTAATAATGGACTCTAAAATCTTAGCAATAACGGAGGTCAGCCTACAGTTTCCAGTCATCTTCCTCCCTTCTTAATTAGGTGTGTTATATTAGCCCTTTTCCAGTCCTCTGGGGCTCTCCCTAACTCCATTAATTCCTGAAAGATCAACACAAATACCTCCACAATCTTCCCAGCTATCTCCTTCAGAACCCTGTGGTGTAACCCCATCCAGTCTGTGTGATTAATCTAGCTTCAAACCTTTCAGCTTCCCCGGCATCTTCTCCTTAGTGATGGCCACTACTCTCACCTCTGTCCCCGACTCTCTTGAAGTTCTGTTTTGCTGCTGGTGTATTGCACTGCAAAAATGGATGTGCAGTGCCTATTCAGTTCCTCTGCAATTTCTTTGATCCCCATTATTTATTCTCCAGCCTCATTTCCTAGTGGTCCAATGTCCACTCTTGCTTCTATCTTATGTTTTAGATTTAAAAAAACTCTTGCAATTTTCTTTTAAATTACTAGCTAGCTTACTCTTGTATTTCTCTCCTTTATTTCCTTTTTAGCTATTCTCTGCTGGTACTTGAAGAATTCCCAAACCTCTGGCAACCAACTAAACTCACAAAATATGCGTCATCTTTTGCTTTTCAGCCATTACTAACTTGCCTTATCAGCCATGGTTGCCTCATCATCCCCTTAATATACTACTTCTTCCTTGTGATGAAATCCTGCTGTGTCTCCCAAATTACCCCCAGGAATATCTGCTATTGCTGCTCTATCATCTTCCTTGTTAGACTCCGCTTCCAATCAACTCTAACCCTCATGTCTTTATAGTTATCTTTACTCAACGGTAATACCACTGAATTAGATTCCAGCACATTTTTCCTCAACCTGTCAGGTGAATGCTATCATATTGTGGTCTTTGCTCCCTATGGTTCTCCTTTACCTAAAACTCCCAGATCAGGTCTGCATCATTATGTATCACTCAATTCAGAATTCCCTGTTCCCTCATGGACTCTATCGTAAGCTACTCAAAAGCTATCTTGTGGACATTTTGCAAATTCCTTTTCCTGCAAGCTGCTACCAACCTGATTTTCCTAGTCCACCTGCATATTGAAGTTCCCCAAGGTTATTGTAACAGTGGTTTTCTTACATTCCCTTTCCATCTCCTAATATATTTAATATCCACATTCTGACTCCTGCTAGGAGGCCTATACGCAGGTCCTATCATGATCTTAGGTAATGGGAACTGCAGATACTGGAGAATCCGAGGTAACAAAGTATGGAGCTGGGATGAACACAGCAGGGTAAGCAGCATCTTAGGAGCACAAAAGCTGACGTTTCCAGCCCAGACCAAGGGTCATCATCTTCCAATCATGACCTTTTCTCTTTTGCAGTTATTCAACTCTCCTCACACTGATTCCATGCCTTCTGACTATATATCACTTCTGGCTACTGAGTTAATTTAAATTTCTTACTAACATGGCAACCCTGACCATCTGTCCTAACCTTTCAATAGGATGTGTACCCTTGGATAATCAGTTCCTAGCCCTAATCCACTGACAGCCACATCTGTGATCCCCACCATATTGTACCCGCCAATTTCAATCCGTGCTGCAAGTTCTTTTTTTTGTATATTGCATGCATTTAAGAATAATACCCTCAGTCCTGCATTGTCTGTCCCTCCATCTCATAGACTTCTCCTTATCTGATGTTCCTGAAGTTAGATTCCTGACCCTTTGTCCACACTCTGTCTTATTATTGGTTCTGGAAACTTAAATAACCTCTGCCAAGCTTTTCCCCACCTTTGGTTTTTCCATAATTTTCCATGCAACTGTGATATCAATCTTTTGTGCAGGGGCCAAGATCCTGGGCTTCAATTTATATTGTTACAGAGACTTGACAAACTATGAGCTGTAACAACGTAAGTGAAAAGCACCTCTTCCCATCTGCACTGTCTTCAAATTCCCTGAACTATAAACTTACTCAAGTTGTGTCTCACTTGAATCAAATGTCAAGAAAAATCTAGTAAACAGTGTCTGTACTCTACAAAATCAGGTACAAAACAGCACAGTGAATTGCTAACAATGAATTGTTTGTAATCCAGCCAGAGACCAGATTAGAGATAATGGGAACTGCAGATGCTGGAGAATTCCAAGATAATAAAATGTGAGGCTGGATGAACACAGCAGGCCAAGCAGCATCTCAGGAGCACAAAAGCTGACGTTTCGGGCCTAGACCCTTCATCAGAGAGGGCCAGATTATCTTGTTCTAAGTGAGGACTTCCAGTGAATGCATTAATCTGCAGAAATTTCACATGGATTGTAGTTTTAAATTAATATCTCATAAATAATTCATAAGCGAGCAGTAGATTATACAAATAAGTACGTAAGCTTCACACAAAGTACACTGTTCCAAATAGATCAAGTCAGCAAGAACAGAACAAAGTGAAAATGTAAAGACAACTCACAAAACTGCACCCAATAAACTGTGAAATGTTAAAACACAAACACGCTCAAAAGAATACACTAAACATTGAGCACTTTTGAAACAAAATGCTGTTTGGTTCAGGATTTTGTTGGGATTTAAAAATGTCTGCTGTTCGCTTCTTCTGAATGAGTAGTCAATTTTGTTGTATTAACACAGTTGAGAAGCATTCCTGGACAACATCCACATCAAACACCATTTTTTAAAAATGTTAGAATTGGCAGTATTGTGGTAAATGCATTATTCAGTGTGACTGTTCACAGCTGTTATAAAACATTGCACAATGGCTGACCTGTCTGCTGTTTATTGCTATGAGTATTTGCAGCTTTTAATGAACATGCTGGACCAGGCTAAAATTTAGTCAAATGACCTTCCTGATGTGTAATTACCTCGTGTGATTTTGTAAATTTGCTTTCATGTTTCCCTACCTCTAATGGATTAAATGGAGTCACACAGCAAGTCTGCTTAAAGTTACAATATACAGATTCCTTGTGAAGCTTATTACCTGAATTACATAGCATGAACAAAATGTTGTGCCTTTAAAGACTCAGATGAAAGGCAAAATTATTCAAGCACTTGTGTACTTAAGCTCATAACTATTTGTCACTAAAATACAACAGGGTAAATCTGCCCTGAAGCATCGAAAAGTCCTCTTAGTGACAAGGCAAACAAATCAGAGGAAGTCCGAAATTATTGCAAAGGGGACAAACAATGAATGCACTGTCCTGGAAAATTTGGCTGAAGGAGATCTTTGACCTTTGAAATTCAATGCAATTTATGGGATAAAAATTTTGGGAAACTGAAATGCAAAAATCCAGACTATTTACAATCTTGATCGGACAACGGGCTCAGAATACATCAATTTTTTAATGTATTCATTCATGGGCTGAGGGCATCGCTAGCTAGGCTGGCATTTATTTCCCAACCCTAGTTGCCCAGAGGGCAGTTAAGAGCTAACCACATTGCTGTGGGTCTGCAGTCACAAGTATGCAGTCTTCACCATCCCCCCAGGCCTCCTCCTTACTGAGGACGAATGGTCAGTCCTCAGTAAAGGGCTCACCTTTGCCCCCCTCCACCCACACATCAACAAATATCACTCACGCTCGGGCGTTGAACAGTTTTTCTGCCGCCTCCACCTCTGCGCTTACTTCTTTAATTTTGAGCCTAGCCCTCCCTCCACTGATCCCTTCTCCCACCTCCAACACAGCCCGTCCTCCTGGACACCACCCCAAGGCCTTCTACTCTCCCTCGACCTCTTCATCTCCAACTGCCGTTGTGTCCTTCTCTAACTCCTCACCTACACCCACCTTTACTTGCTCCAGCCTCGCCTCTTTGACCTGTCTGTCTCCTCTCCACCTATCTTTTCCTATATCCATCTTCTATCCGCATTCCCCTCTCTCCCTATATATTTCAGAATCCCCTTCCCCTCCCCCATTTCTAAAGAAGGGTCTAGGCCCAAAACATCAGCTTTCCTGCTCGGCCTGCTGTGTTCATTCAGCTCTACACCTTGTTATCACATGTTTGCAGATGACAGTTTCGTTCCCTAGGGGACCATCTTTCCTCAACAGTAAACAATTGTTTGATGGTCTTCACGAGACTCTTAATTCCAGATTTTTACTGAATTCAAATTTCACCATCTGCTGTGGTGGGATTCAAACCTGGGTCCCTCCAGCATTACCTGGATTAACAGTTTAGCAACAGTACCACCAGGCCATCATGTTGATTGTGTTGATTTGTCGGATGGCCTAGAAATAGAATGGGTATTTCAAGCTGAATCCACAAAACAGAAGTATTCAATTCATCATGACTATTAATAGGTTAAGTAAATAAACAGGCTATATTGAAAAGTTACCAGCTCAAATACAGTGAAAAATTCTAAACTGCATAACTCTGTTTGAATTGTTGGCTTGTCCATTACCACTTAAAATGCAGTGAAGTGGAATGCATGTTCTGTCACAAAGGAGCCTATTGGCAAAGAAGCTTAAAGCATAAACTGTCACTTTAGACTTTATGTAGAATGAGCTGAGACACAATATTTAGTAGCATATCTCTAATGATAAGCTTTTCACAGCTTGTCATGATTGGCAGTCACAACAAATCTTTAATTTTGGAGATGGAAAATATCACATTGTCATATCAGAGAACAGTTTTGAGAAGCTACAACTGAGGCTTGTCATTATAACACACCAGATCAGGCTTAACAGCATACAGCCAAGACTTGGGGTAAGATTGTCGGATGTCCATGGGTTAGGATTTGAAAGGACTCGTAAAATCATGAGTCGGTTCAGTGTTACAATTCCGACCCATTTTTGTAGAGGCCAGATTGGGATCAGGTTGGAATTTCCAGGTGGCATGCAGATTTTACACACTGGTTAAAACACAACCAGTGAGTCAATGCACCCAAATGGCAGAAGCGGGGTGGGCCTTGATTAATCCTGTGATGCCACCCATCATGATTGCCAGGCCACAAATATAGCAGCTGGTTCTCCTGTAGAGGGGCTGTGGCTCAATGATTATTGCAAGTTGCTGCAATAGTTTTAATTTTTTAAAAAATATGACCTTTACTTTAGAAGACTCCTCCACATTGAGATGCCCTCTCCCTTGCCAACAATATCTGCTGGGGGGCCTTCTCCTAACCATCCTGTCTTCTAAGCCCCCTTGTGTCCTCAATCAGACAGCAAACTGGTTCAGTGGCCACGAACTGTCTGACACTTTCTAATTTGAGGTGACTTTATCAAGAAAACTGGTCTTAATGGTAGGCTGTAAGCTCGGAATGGAAACCCAAGCCTCATAGACTATAATCTCATGTTAACAAGACTAACTGAAAAAAACGAAGCAAAAAGTACAATCAATTTGTTCAACAGCATTCCAACAGATGCCAAATGGACACTTTTAAACCAGTAAATGTGACCACACAGGCAAAATCAATATTATCTAACTTATCAATCAACTGACTGAAATTAAACAAAAGACTATCTTAACGGAATCCCACGGATTTAAGAAAGGGTTGTCCGTGCTTACATGGAGTATGTAGAAACCAGTTAAAAGGCGGGGCTGTGGGGGCAGAAAACCCGTTATCCAGAGATACTAGTCAAACGTAGGCCGGCAGACTCTAGGCAGAGCTAACGGCAATGCCAGTGTCAGCACTGGCAATAGCTGGCAATATATGCATGCAGAAAGAAATCATTCAAGGTTTCAACAGAATGGGAGCCAGGTCTCTGATGCCAGGTTCCTTGGATGCTAGTGTTGGTGGTGGGGTGAGGTGCTTTAACAGAAAATGAACTGGCAGTAGGGTGAACGGCTTTCCACGAGATTTTACTGCTGGCCAGACCTCTATGGTACATGTATAGCAGTCGCTTCCAAGCCAATCTGCATGCAAATTGATGTGCACAGAGCTTTTGAGCAACACCACAGCTCAGAGGGAATGTGGCCTGTATTCCCACAAAACGTGCTGGGTGGCACAGGAGCTCAGCGGTTAGCACTGTTGCCTCAGAGGGTCAGGGATCTAGGTTTGATTCCACCACTGGGTGACTATATCTGTGGAGTTTGCACGTTGTGCCCGTGTATGCGCGGGTTTCCTCCAAGTGTTCTGGTTACTCCCAGAGTGCAAAGATGTGCAGATTAGGCCATGCTAAATTCCCCATAATGTGCAAGTTCAGTGGGTTAGACATGGAAAATGCTGGGATAGGGCAGGGGATGGGTCTGGGTGGGATGCTCTTCGGAGGTTTGGGATGGACATGGTGGGCTGAATGGCCTGTTTCCACACCATAGGGATTCTATGCTGCTCCTGTCCTTCTTGTTGGTATAGTTCACTGGTGACAGAACTATTTGTTTTACGCAGTAACATGTTTGACACTAACTTCCAATTTCTCATTTAAAGTCTGACCACGTTGCCTTTCAGCAGACCTGCAGATAAGAGATTTCCTGCAAGGTACTGAGAAAGCATTGTTGGTGTGTGGGAAGAAATCTTTAACTATCACAGCTTTTCAACAAAAGAGCTGTAAGCAAGGAATGAAAACAATGATTCATTGAGCAGCAGGTCATGATCAACAGTCTTATCTAGAAAGCACAAAGACTTACAAAAGCAGCTCAGGGAACATCAAATTTGAGTGAACAAAATATGCACTGTCCGAGGCTGCTATATTTCAATGAAAGGAGGCAGTTTAGTATTTAAATTGAACTTTTTCAGTATGTTTCTACAAAGAAATCTAAATCACCAATACATTTTCTTGTCACATCTATAAATGGAAAACACATTTCTTATTCTGCTGGTTTCTTATTGAACTTGCTAAGACATAATAATGATGCTGCATTTGGTCTCAAATCCCCTTAAAAATGGAATAAAAGAAATCAGCTGGGGTTCCTTGGTGGGATTGAAGTCACGCAAACATGAGAATTAAGTTTAGATATTGAATTTGGTTGTACGTCCTCTGGTCTTATAGATCTCACACAATTATATACAATGAGAAATTATAGCCATCATGGTAAGAACAGCAACTTGGCAGAGAAAGGATCCAGGGTAGAGGCAGGGATGGGCAGGCTGGTTTGGTAACACCAGGGTTTTGTATTCATACAGAAATTTGTGGTGTTGATCCATTTATAATTCGAAACAGAACTCTTGGCCCAATGCCACTCGACTAGAGAATATACACTGCGTTACTCTTGTCAAATCATTCACTGGCAATTATGTTCAGTGATCACAATAAAGTTTACCTTCACTCACAGTCAATTAAAGAGGGCTGGATTGCTTTTAATCCTGAATTTGATTGATATTGATTAACGTATTTGAGGCTCACTTTTCCCAGTTATTTTCCCTGGCTGTTTGTGCAAGAGTAAACCAGATAAAATAACAACGTCAGTACTGGGCATGTCCTAAGTAGGAGAATTTTAATAAAAAAGACCTTTGTCAATAGCATAACAATTAACATGCTCTACTTACTACATAGTCACAGGTAAAATTTGTCTGTGTTTTAACTGAGCTTCCTTTTCCAATGTTGTTAGGAAAGCTGGACTTTATGATAACTGCCCTCTCGTTTTCAAAGCAAATTAACTAGATTGGAGAAGGGGTTGTGAAGTCCTGCAAAACCTGCCCACATGGCTTCAAGAGATGGGCCCATGTGACCTGCTTGTCAAGGAGCCAGAAACTTAGAAAAGGCCTTGTGTGTTTATTTTTGATTGTGGATTTAAAAAATGAGAAAAATAGACATGGCTTTAAAAGGAGAGAATGGGTAAGGACTGGTTTGCACTTGCGGAAGGTAAACAAGAGAAGCTGACACATATGAGACAACATTTCTACTTGGGTGCATTCAGTCCAGATGAATTGGCACCATGTATTATGGGTTCAGAAGAACTCAGCATGGTAACATAATAAATGAGAATGGAGGAATCAAGGAATCTTCCATAAGTTGGCTGCATCAATCTTTCACTCTTTCTCCTATTTTTCAAATCAATCCCATTTTTCAAACCAATCGTTGAAGAATTAAAGGGATTGTGAAATAATTTTTTTAAACAGCAAAATACTACAGATTTTGTAAATGTGAAATAAAAACAGAAAGTTCAGGAGAAACTCGATAGGTCTCGCAGCTCCTGTCAAGACAGAAACAGAATGAACAGAGTCCGAGATGATCTTCTTCAGAAATAGTTTATGATCTGAACTGGTACGGAACTTCTGACTTTTTTTCCCCTCCAATATTTGTGTTTTGACTGTTTCTGCTTCAATGTGTGTCTGGTTGTGGTGGGGGAGAGGAGGGTTGTGGGGTAAGAGATTAAAAGGGCTAAAGTTTAAGATAGGTAAATTAGGAGTCCTTAACTTCCAAATAGAAAGGTGAAGTGCACTTCTGGTACACTGTTTCAGTTAGTCATGACAAATTCAAAGCAAAACTAACTAAAATTAACTTCAAGTGTTAACATCTGGACACAAAAGGTGAGGTGGTTGGTGTGCGTATTCATAAATTCTCCAAGGAAGCCAGACAGAGAAATGTCGGTAAAAAAACGCATAACAGCTGTGTCAGGCTGAAGAAAAGGGCTGTTTTGGGTTAATCACAAATGACGTTACTGGTAAGGATAGATTCCTGACTCGAAGAAACCAGCTTTCTGGAGATTTAAAGATCAAGATGTTGACAGTGGGTGCTGTGCTACTGGAAGTTTATGTGATTAGGCTCAGAATTTCATGTGAAGCAATGTTGTGTCAAAACGATATGAGCAGACTCACCCTGTGGGCAGAGAAAACAGACCGCATTAAAGCTGGAAGAAGTTTGTGCCTTTATACAGAATACAACATTCCTGAGAGGATACTGCAGTGCACAACTGGGGATTTTGGTTGGGGTACGAAATAAACGGGAAATTCCTTTCCTGTAATTCATTGTATTATTTGTTTGCTAAGGAATGTTTAGTCAACATAGATTTTAGTCTATTTATTATCATGTACATTTTAAAATGTGGAAACCAATTGTGAGTCTTTACATTGGTCACACTGAAATTCAAATTTTTAAAAACTTCTTTATCGATCTCTACAGCAGCAATCAACAATGCTTCTGATATTTAAAAGATGGCTAGTTAAGATGTCAGAAACTCAGCATGAGGAGGAAGTGTATTCACACCTAAAGGCTTGGTTTTCACTTTGGCACAAAGAGATGGAGAATTCTCCCCCATACCACAGAAGATTTAAAACTGAATCAACTCTGGCAGCATGTAGGATTCACAATGTTCACTATTGTTGACCATTAAACATTACACCAGCATTAGACTGTCATATGTATGTAAATACCCAACACAGTTCCCAGCTCTCTCCAGTTTTACAGCCAAACAAGCAGGCAGCAAAATGTGACTGACTGTAAGACTAGAAATATTGGTTTCTTCAGTCGACACATTTGTTCCCCACTTCCTCCTGTCTCTTCACTTATATCAACCACTACCACTAGCCACTTTGTTTTCAAGATAACAAAGTGTGGGGCTGGATGAACACAGCAGGCCAAGCAGCATCTTAGGAGCACAAAAGCTGATGTTTCGGGCCTACACCCTTCATCAGAAAAGCTTTGTTTCCATCCACTATTGTAGCAGTATTATTGATCTGACCTTCACAGCTTTGAGAATAACAAACCACGCCATATCACACTGTCAAATTCTGACTATGTGTGTGCTTGAAATAAATCTGCTTCACAACATGAGAATGATCTGATTTCTGCTGAGTAGTGATTATGCATATGTAACATATACATTAAAAGTTTAAAAAGTGTAGTCTATATATACTATTGTAGTGTATATCTAAACAGAGCTTATTCATATTGAGCACCCACAGAGCTACTTTTGCCTTTTAAATATGGTAAACCATCAGATACACCATTCGCGAATCCTCAGACATTGAAGCAGTCCATGTCCAATTGCAACAAGACATGGACAATATTCAGGCTTGGGCTGGGTTCTGGCTGGACAGACATTGGTCAGGCCACTTTTGGAATATTGTGTGCAATCCTGGTCCCCCTCTTATAGGAAGGATGTTCTGAAACGAGAACGGCTGCAGAAAAGATTTACAAAGATGTTGTTCAGGTTGGAGGGCTTGAGCCACAGGTAGAGGCTGAATAGGCTGGGGCTATTTTGCCTGGAGCGTCGGAGAATGAGGAGTGACCTTACAGAGGTTTATAAAGTTATGCGGGGCATAGATAAGGTAAATCAGCAAAGTCTTTTCCCAAGGGTGGGGGAGTCTAAAACTGGAGGGTAGAGGTTTAAGGTAAGAGGAGAAAGACATAAAAGGGATCTAAGGGGCAACTTTCTCATGCAGAGGGCAGTGTGTATGCGGAATGTGCTGTCAGATAAGCGGTGGAGGCTGGTATGATCACTACATTTAAAAAGCATCTGAAAGGATTTAGAGGGATATAGGTCAAATGCTGGCAAATGGGGCTAGATTTATATAGGTTATCTGGTGGCATGACAAGTTGGACTGAAGGGTCTGCTTCTGTGCTGTATGTTTTTCTAACTCTATGATTCAATATTGCATTGAACTGTTGGGATGAGTCTCAAGATTCTGTTCCTGAGATGAAAGTGAGTTGGGCCATTTTCTGATCTTGCAATTCAGTCTCCTGGTCTAGTAATGATCCAATACTATTTTTATGATGGGTTGGTAGGAATACAATCTTAGAATCCCTACAGTGTGGAATTTGGCCCAACAAGTCTACACTGGCCCTTTGAACAGAATCCCACCCAGATCCATCCCCTACACTTTCCCTGGAACACTGCATTTCCCATGTCCAATCCACCTAACTTACACATCTCTGGGCACTATGGGCAACTTAACATAGTCAATCCACCTCACCAGCACATCTTTGAACTGCGAGAGGAAACTGGAGCACCCAGAGGAAACCCACACAGACACAGGGAGAATGTGCAAACTCCACACAGTCACCCAAGGCTGAAGTCGAACCCAGGTCCATGTGTTGTGAGGCAGCAGTGCTAACCATTGAGCCACCATGCCACCCTGGAGCTGAATTTGGGGCCGCCATTTGTAGAAGCAGTCCTGCAGTGAGAAAGGAGATAGGCAAGTGGCAAAGATTGCAGTTTCGAAATCATACCTCCATAGCTCGCTTATCTACTCATATCTAAAATGCCGTGAACCTGCTGTCTCAACTCCAGCGTAGGACTGATATTCCCATGGAGTAAGCATTGGTGGGATTGACATATACACTCTATCCTGGGGAGATTAAAAAAACAGTAGGTATGGGGTCAAGAATCTTGGAATCGGGTCTTGCCCACCATTTTTCAGTCCTGGCCTCTGTCCTGACATGGATGGAGGGACAAAAATGCCGATTGAGATCTTGTGTATCATGTGAACGATATTGAAGGGAAGCTCAGAAGTGAACACACATTTCATGAAGGGTTAAGATTCTTATAAAATTAAGCCAAAATGCAGACTGTATAATTGAATTAGTAAGGTGTTCAAATACCATCTGTAGTGACAGTTGACCAATAGACACCTTAGAAATGTTAATTTTTCCTGACATTAGTGCTGCAAAATTATAAAAGAGAATTAGTGAATTATTGCATAAAGTGCATGAATACAAAGATGATTCAAATTAATTCACACATTTGATGAGTACAAAACAAGTTCCCTGTGGAAATGCTCTAATTATGTGGTAAATCCTGTTTTGATATCCAGAATAAAGAATTTGATAACACTTCCAAAAAAAACTTTTAGTACGGGAATAGTAAAGCTGAATTATCCACATGTACTATTTCTTGTTTAATCTTGTGATCACTTGAACAGTGAGACAAACTACATTTTATTCCTTCAAACATGTCTTCTGCATGGAGAACTAACTTTAAGACACTGTATTCATGCTACTAATCTGTTGCTCGTGGCAGGGTATACCACATAAGATTATGATTTAAGGGGATCATCTTTAAAAAAATTACACAGAATAAAGTAAACTAGTTAAAATACAAGTGTCCCCGACATACGTTTGTGCCAACAAGCAACAAGTTCTACTGACTGCATGAGAAATGTAAAGAAAGACTCCCAACAATCAGAATGTATGAAGAAAAGATTTGCTAAGAAAATAATGAGTCACATAAATATATACGTTGATACAATTGAAAATGGATTGTCCTCTGCACACATTCATGCAATTCTTTTCCTTTAGTATAAAAGTGGTTGTGTTTTATTTTACACTGATTTTTCATTAATGCAGTTGAACACAGTCTATTTGCATTCTGAGATGGGCAACTCATCCCAATTTACTTCTGATACTCAGAGACTGTTTCAAACTTAATCACATTATGTGTGTTTTGCTGGACATGTTTTACTACAAATCCATTTCACTTGTGAACAGTGCCACTTTAAAATTCAATCTTGCCTGCAAAAAAAGTTCTTCCTAAGTGCGTTCTCCCAAATTGAATTCCAAATAAATAATTAAACGTTGTGTTAGGTGCAGATTTACAAAGCGGCACTTTTTTTTCTTCCCAGGAGGAATTTTAATCAAATCAATCTGGCAGGAATGTGATGTGATATGATATGATATGATAGACCTCACCATTCTTACTTTCAGTGTGCATTGATCTTGATCCAAACAGAATTTTAAAAAGTTGCCATCACTCATTCTCATTTTATGTTAATTAGTGTCCTCAGGCCTCAGTACTTGTCACAGGAAATGCCACGCTTGTTAGGACTTTGGAGCTGATACAATGAATGGCTGTTGAAATGTCTGCATTGCTAATGTGACACCAGCAGTGATATTTATTTTGAAGCTCAAGGCTTGACGAGATATTTTCTAACCAACCTGTTCAGAGATGTTATTACACATATCTGGAGCAGGTGGGATTTGAACCTGGGCCTCCTGGATCATTATCACTGCACCACAGGAGGCCTTTTTCAATACTCTACTAAATGCCCTCTAAGCTTCTTACAGTGAACCTTCCTTTCCCAGCAAAAAAAACCTCACCTGTACACTGCTCAAGCCCTCGTCAGTACTAAAAGTGAGTTGTTGATTGACTAATCCTTCCATGTGTGATGAATAAGTGTTTATTATTTCCTAAAGCTTTTCAAGGTCAAAGGTCTGTGGAGCAAAAGCATGACAGGTTCTGCACATGCTTCTGCTACTTCAAGAATTCTACACTAACCAGTTGTTCCAAGACATGGGCCCACTAGTTGGTATTCACCTTAGAATATTCTAAGAATTGGAGAACGAATACAGCAAAATGAGTTGGTGATGATGGAGAAGGAGTAGAAGAAGAGCTGGAAATCAAATCCACTCCAGGTGCTCAATCTGAACCACAGGATCAAAAAAAAATGAGATGTCAGTGCTCCAGTAAGGATGTACTCACTGAAATTTGCCAGCTGCTACAGCTGTAGAGCTAGGCTAGGACTACATTGCCAATTTCTGTGAACGTGACTGTGGCAATTAACTTTCTTGCATCTGATTCTGTCAGATGTTGGAGTCATTTGCAACATCTCACAATTTGCCATTGATGTTGCATATGTGAGGTCAATGAGGCGCTCTATTCAATTATTTTAAAAATTCCATTCTCTCTTGCCAGCATCAAACAGATGGAGTGCGCATGTGGTTTTGCTAGGCTGAAGTCTTCCACAGGGTACAGAGTGGCATGAGCTGAAAACACATCTCTTTGCTGCTTGTCAACACTGTTCTATGCCAAAACCCTGATGGATTCCTATCTCTCAAGGTTCAACTGGCATGTGTCCATAGGTAGAGCAACATGCAGGTTACTGCCTAATATCCTAGAAGGACCCCAGCACTTTAATTCTGTAACAGTCCCTTGCCAGTTACAGTTGAGTCACCAGATCAAACTGAAGGGTAGGGACGGTTTGACGGGGTTATCCTCTAAACCACAGGCAGTCCGACTTTCTGACCCACTCACACACCCCAACAGAGTTGAAACTGACAGATTAATCTCTGTCCTTGCATATTCTTGAAAATGAAAAGCACAAAATGTGTCTGTAGTTTGGAATGTAATTTGCAGGCACTAGCCTGCTATTAAGCAAGGGTTTGCCTCACTATTATTACCCTTGCAATTAGTTACAAGAGATCACAGTCCAAGCCATTTTAACTTGCTTCGTCACTGCTTTAAGGGCTGTAGTTTGAAGTCCTCTTCATATCTGTACACCTGAAATTCCATGGGTCTCTCCTTCTCTAGTTATACGTTTAAATTACAGCTACAATCATGTTTAACCATATTAACTTTCTTTTATAGAATGCATTGTAGAATTATAAGTTAAAAGCGTCCACAGTTCTAACCCAAAGTGGAGAGCGGGGATGGGTCCCACCAATTTTCAACGCTTCACCAATCATATTAACTTCCTGCATAACTCTCAGAATGTGCTCCAGCCACAGTACACCTTCCTTGTTAGGTGGTGCAGGATAGTCTTAAAATCGACAGTGTGCTGAGTGCTGGCTGAACATTGAAATGATTTCAAATAGCATATGCTGTGAAGTTAACATGCCTCAATAGTTTCACTGAACGTGCATGGGTTAATTGTGAACTGCAATCCCAGCACTCATTTTTCAGTTTATCCAGTTCAATTCCAGGCTTCTCTTGGCAAACCAAGTATCCATTTCTCAGGATTTAAAACAGTTCCTATTAAATCCCCTGTTCAATAAATCACTGTTGGGATTCAAGACAATTTACTTACTTGACACTTGAGGGTTGCCTGCAAATTGCCACATCATTCACAGTGGCAAACAAAAGTTCATGCTTGGAACAGGTTTTATTGGGCCTAATGTCCTACAGATAGCGTGATGGATTGCAGTTTGTTATAGAATACTCTACGTCACAGTATCTCATTCCACAGTGAATGTGTTACACACATGGAACTTCATCAGCATGCTTTACATGTCTCCAAGTGACTGAAAATCCACGTCAGTGAGACTTTTAACTGCTCAATATGGAGCAGATATTACTCTCCACAAAAACTCGTCTCATTTATCTAAGGCTGGAGTGATTCAGTGTCACCGAGCCAGGCGGAATTGCTGGCATCGGCAGCCTGTTGACAGCTTCGCCAGCAAATAATTTTCCAGCTATTTTATTCAGCTAGAAGAACCCTGACCAGGACTTTGTTTTCTGGTTATCTGGAAGTGAATATGAAACATCTCAGCATCATGACAGGTTCCATTAATGGCCTCTTTGATCAATCATCAACATTTCCCCATTTGCACTAGATCTGCTTGGCTCAGATTCATATTTCGAAGTCTGCCTGATAGACTCATTACAAAAAACAGAGTAGATAGTGGCTCAATTAATAATTTCAAACCTGAAAATGGCTGATTATTATTAGCCAGGGCTATTGAAAGAATATAAAGCTTAAGACGAAGCTGAGAAATATTCAACCACATCTCAGAGAATGATGGGACAAGTTCAAGTGGCTGAACATTCCATTCATGTTCCAATGATAAGCATCAATAAAGGGAAGTGAACTGAAGTAGAGATAGTAAGAACTGCCGAATCTGGAGTCAGAGATGCCACAGTGTGGAACTGGAGGACTGCAGCAGGCCAGGCAGCGTCAGAGGAGCAGGAAAATTGACATTTCAGGTCGGGGCCCTTCTTCAGGGACCCTTCCGAAGAAGGGTCCTGATGCAAAACATAGAGTTTCCTGTTACTCTGATGCTGCCCAGTCTGCTGTGTTCCTCCGGCTCCACATTGAATTGAAGTAGAGTCAGTCAGCAATAAAATATGTACCAGAAGCATTTTTGGTGGGAGGAAAATAAATGGCTCCCTTGTTGTTATTACTTTATATGGTCGGAGCAGGCTCTGAAGGTAAGACTTAAAACTATTCAAAGGCAAGGGGAGAGATACCTAGGACTTCATCCTCTTTCATAATCTTACTGATTATCAGGTTAGATAGCATTGGAAAATCATGAACTCCGGGTGAATCATTTTGGTAGTTGATATGTGCAGGCCCTTCACTAGTGTGCATTGTCATGATCGTTAAGGGTCGCCCTTTACCCTATAACTGAGGATGGCGACTTTGCCTATGAGCTGATTTCCTTCCTGTCAGTCCAGTGTAATCGCTGTATTCTGACACCATCATGGGAAGTTGCTGGAACAACTTGAGGCTCCCCCACAGAGTCAAGATTATGGTAACTCCCTAACCCTGTTAAAATTGCACAACACCGAAGGTGATCATTTCATTTAGTTCCACACTACTGTCCTTTCCATTTAATCCAACAAAGGTTTCAGTTTCAAATATTTATCCAAATCCTTTCTGAAATTTATTAAACCAGTTTCTACTTCCCTTTCAGGCAATGTGAGTCCCAATCATGACTCCCTGCTTCAAAAATGGTATTACATTATTGCTGGTTCTTTTGCCAATGAAGTAAATCTGCCTCCTTTGCTAAATGACCTTTTTATGCTGGAAATACATTCTCCCCATTTATGGGCGCAAATCACTTCAAGATTTTGAATACCTCCTTCAGATTTCCTTTTCACCTTTTCTGCTTTCTTCAAAGAGCAGCACATTTAGAATCCAAGATAATAACGTGTGAAGCTCGATGAACACAGCAGGCCAAGCAGCATCTCAGGAGCACAAAAGCTGACTTTTCGGGCCTAGACCCTTCTTCAGAGAGGGGGATGGGGTGAGGGTTCTGGAATAAATAGGGAGAGAGGGGGAGGCAGACCGAAGATGGAGAGAAAAGAAGGTAGGTGGAGAGGAGAGTATAGGTGGGGAGGTAGGGAGGTAGGGAGGGGATAGGTCAGTCCAGGGAGGACAGACAGGTCAAGGAGGTGGGATGAGGTTAGTAGGTAGGAAATGGAGGTGCGGCTTGAGGTGGGAGGAATGGATGGGTGAGAGGAAGAACAGGTTAGGCAGGCAGAGACAGGCTGGGCTGGTTTTGGGATGCAGTGGGGGGAGGGGATGAGCTGGGCTGGTATTGGGATGCAGTGGGGTAAGGGGAGATTTTGAAGCTGGTGAAGTCCACATTGATACCATGGGGCTGCAGGGTTCCCATGCGGAATATGAGTTGCTGTTCCTGCAACCTTCGGGTTGCATCATTGTGGCACTGCAGGAGGCCCATGATGGACATATCATCTAAAGAATGGGAGGGGGAGTTAAGAAGGTTCGTGACTGGGAGGTGCAGTTGTTTATTGCCAAACTCCGGATACAATGCATCATCCTCCAACACTTCCGCCATCTACAATCCGACCCCACCACCCAAGACATTTTTCCATCCCCACCCTTGTATGACTTCCAGAGAGACCACTCTCTCCATGACTCCCTTGTTCACTCCACACTGCCCTCCAACCCCACCAAACCCAGCACCTTCCCCTGCAACCGCAGGAAGTGCTACACTTGCTCCCACACCTCCTCGGGGTGGTGTGTGAGAACGAGGGGGATCCTCTTAGCGCGGTTGTGGCGGGGGCGGCGTGTGAGGGATGTGTTATGGGAAATGCGAGAGACGTGGTCAAGGGCGTTCTCGACCACTATGGGGGGCAAATTGCGGTCCTTGAGGAACTTGGACATCTGGGATGTGCGGGAGTGGAATGCCTCATCCTGGGAGCAGATGTGGTGGAGGCGGAGCAATTGGGAATAGGGGATGCAATTTTTGCAGGAGGGTGGGTGGGAGGAGGTGTATTCTAGGTAGTTGTGGGAGTCGGTGGGCTTGAAATGGACATCAGTTACAAGCTGGTTGCCTGAGATGGAGACTGAGAGATCCAGGAAGGTGAGGGATGTGCTGGAGATGGCCCAGGTGAACTTGAGGTTGGGGTGGAAGGTGTTGGTGAAGTGGATGAACTGTTCGAGCTCCTCTGGGGAGCAAGAGGTGGCGCCGATACAGTCATCAATGTAACGGAGGAAGAGGTGGGGTTTCGGGCCTGCGTAGGCGCGAAAGAGGGATTGTTCCATGTAACCTACAAAGAGACAGGCATAGCTGGGGCCCACGCAGGTGCCCATGGCCATCCCCTTTGCCTGTAGGAAGTGGGAGGAATCGAAAGAGAAGTTGTTGAGGGTGAGGACGAGTTTGGCAGGGCGGATGACGGTGTCGGTGGAGGGGGACTGGTTGGGCCTGCGGGATAGGAAGAAGCAGAGGGCCTTGAGGCCATCTGCATGCGGAATACAGGTATATAGGGACTGGACGTCCATGGTGAAAATAAGGTGTTGGGGGCCAGGGAATTGGAAGTTCTGGAGGAGTTGGAGGGCGTGGGTGGTGTCACGGACGTAGGTAGGGAGTTCCTGGACCAAAGGGGAGAAAATAGAGTCCAGATAGGTGGAGATGAGTTCGGTGGGGCAGGAACAGGCTGAGACAATGGGTTGACCACGGCAGGCAGGTTTGTGGATTTTGGGAAGGAGATAGAAATGGGCCGTGCGGGGTTGGGGAATAATAAGGTTGGAGGCTGTGGGTGGGAGGTCCCCTGAGGTGATGAGGTCATGAATGATGTTGGAGATGATGGTTTGGTGCTCGGGGGTGGGGTCATGATCGAGGGGGCGGTAGGAGGTGGTGTCGGAGAGTTGGCTTTTGTTCCCAGTTCTTTTTCTTCCTGTAGTCCTTTAAAATTGTAGCAATTTTCTCTCCCCTCATTCTTCCTACCTAAACGAATCCTCCTGTACACCATTATCACCCTCTTCATCGATTACTACATTTTGAGCATTGTTCCATTTTCAAAGTTTAAAATCATACTATGCATCTCCAAGTAAATGTTACTAATATATCCAAAAGATCTGTGGGTCCAGTATCAATCTTTGGGACAATGCCAAGTCACACTTCACTTCAGTCTGGAAGCTAACATTCAGCAGTACTGTTTGCTTCCTGTCCCTTAGTCCTCTATGTATCCACTCAGGCATTAACCTATTAATCTTACAGACTTGTTAGACTTCAAAACTGTGGTGCTTTCTGACATCTATGCATAAAATACCGAACACAGCATCTAACAACAATCTCCTTCACTTCATCTAAGAAAGCAATCCAGGTGATCATTATTAGCACCTCATATTTTTCCCAGGTTGTCAAATATCAGTGTCCAGGACTAATGTTTCAAAGCTTTCCCATCATTGACGTGAAAGGGCTGTGGTTACTGATTTTATCCCTCCCCAGTTGTGGGCAATGTAAATCGGGACAAACAAGGTTACTGGCCACAGAATTAGAAGCTTTGTGGCAAATGGTCTGAAGGAGAGAGGGTAACCTGGTGACTGAGCATAGAAATAGGAGCAGGAGTGGACCTGCTCTGTCATTCAATTATAGCTGATCCTTCATCTCAACTCGAGTTTCCTGCCTTCTCTCCTTATGTCTCTCAATTCTCCGAGAGCCCAAAGATGTACCTCAACTTTAACTGTGTTCAACAAATGAACTTCCACAATTTTCTGTGGTAGAGAATTCTAAAGGTGCACATCTCTGAGTGAAGAAATTTCACTTTTCAGTTCTAAATGATCATCTCCTTTATCCTGAGACCATTGACCCAGCATTCTAGAATCTTTAACCTTGATTCATCAGGTGAAATAACTTCTGAAATAACTTCTAATGTCTACTCTTTTAAATCCCTTCAGAATTGTGTATGTTTCAAATGCATCATCATATATTTTTCTAAATTCTTGACAGTATTGATCCAACTTACTCACATCATACCCCAATTTTCTTATCAAAGTAGCCAGTGTACTGAAGCATTGCTACATAGCTTCATAATTAATTGCAACCTTCTTTTTATACAGAGACAAAAACTGCCACAGTGCACAGGCATTGTCATATCAAAGCTTTCTATAACTGTAGTAAGACATCCTAATACTCGTTCTCTAGTTCCCTTGTGATAAAGGGCAATATGTCATTTGCCCAACTGCTTGCTGTATCTGAATGTTACTTTTTACTCGACATAGATCCTACTTAGAGGTGTCTTACATGTCTATAGCCAAGTCTCTCTCAATGTGAGCATTTAGAAGTTTCATTTCTATTATTACTACAAAAGTGAATTATCTCAAATGATAGACTTTGAATGAATATCAATGTTTGTCTCCTTTATGCTGCTACAACCATAGCTACGGACTGTGGTCCTCCCATTTGCTTCAGCCTGCATTGTTGTCTCTTCATGGATTCTATCTATCATGGATTCTCTTGGGTGTTGGAAGCCTGAGCTGCACTCTTTGAGGCTGCTCTATTCTATCCTTATCTAAAAGTAACTCTCTCTCACCTCAGTAAGTCCAATAGATTCCTTATCGAGATATCTTGGCTGACAAATTTATTAGAAATCTCTGAGGACCTAATAAGCAATACCAATAAAAGGAGAAGCAATGGATGTAACATAGTAGATTTTCTGAAGGTGTTTGAAAAAGCACAACACATTAGGCTACTTATTAAGCTAAGAGCCCATGGTGTTGGAGGTAGAGTGCCAACATGGATAAAGAATTGACAGAGTTGGGATATGATGGGCATTTTCAGGAAGGCAGCATGTGTGCCACGGAGATCATGACTGGAGCTACAATTACTTACACAATATATTAATAATGTGGATGAGGAAAGTGAATGTTCTATAGCCAAGTTTGCAGATGGCACAAAAACAGGTTGGAAGGCAAGTGCTGAGAACACCACAAACAGTCTGCAGACAGATATAGACAGGTTAAGTGAGTAGGCAAATACTTGACGGATCGAAGATAATGTGGGGAAATATTGTGTATGCACTTTGGCCTGGGGAAGAGTGGAGCTGAATGTTATTTAAATGGAGAAAGACTGTCGAAAGCTACAGTACAGAGGGATTTCAGAATCCTTGTGCATAAGTCACAAAAAACTAGCATCCAACTTCAGCAAATAAGGAAGGCTAATGAAATGTTAGCCTTTACTTGAAAGGGAATGGAGTATAATAAGAAGGAAATCTTGCTAAGACTGTACAAAGCACTAGTCAAACTACAGCAGTAATACTGTGAACAGTTTTGGGGCCCTTAACTCAGGAATTATATATAGTCTATACTGATATAATGCATGTTTCTTCAACACAGATTGGCCATAATGTGATTGAAGAAAAGGAGAATGCTATTTGTAAAACACAAACTTTCCCTACCTGTGTTGCTGCAACATGATTCTGCCCCATCACTAAGTGTCACAGTTATTGCACCATTTTCTATAGCGTGAGGTCGAGCGAGAACTCAACTATCCCATTACATCAAAACCGACTGTACTAGCATTACAGGCAGTCGAGAGAAGGCTTACCAGGCTGATTCTGGGTATGGAGGGAATGGTTTATGAGGAGAGGTTAAGTCGGCTGGGCCTGTATTCATTGGAATTTAAAAGAATGAGAGGCTACCTTATTGAAACATGCAAGATTCTTCAGGGACTTGACATCATAGATGTAGAATGTTTATTACCCCTTTTTGGGGCCAGACAGCATAATTTAACAATAAGGGGTTGCCCTTTTGAGACAGAAATGATGAGGAATTCCTTTCCTTAGCAGGTAGTGAATCTGAGGAAATCTTTAGAGCAGAAGACTACAAAACCTGGCTCATAGGTAGGAATGTGGAGTTGAGGGTTATCAGATCAGGCATGACTTCAGTTGAAAGGCCTGCTTCTGCTCTTGCACCTTATTGGCCAAATCTCCAATGGTTGTTGATGATACTATATAAATACAAGTGTTCCTTTTCACTCTATTGGCTTCCCTTTACTATTTACATCCTCAAGCATCTTTAATAGGATGATGCAGTCATAGAGTTGTACAGTGTGGAAACAGACCCTTCTGACCAATTTGTCCATGCTGGCTAGATATCCTAAATTAATCTAGTCCCATTTGCAAATATTTGGCCCATATCCCTCTAAACTCATATAACCATCCTGATCCCTTTTAAGTTTTCTAATTGAACCAGCCTTCACCACTTCCTCTAGCAGTTCATTCCATACACTCACCACCCTCTGTGTGAAAACATTGCCCCTTCGGTCCCTTTTAAATCTTTTCCCTCTCACCTTAAACCTGTGCCCTCTGGTTTTGGACTCCCTAGTCCTGGGGAAAAGGCCTTGGCTATTCATCCTATCTATGCCCTTTTATAAACTTCTTGATGTCACCCCTCAGCATCCGATGCTCCAAGCAAAATAGCCCCATCCTATTCAGCCTTTACCCTACTTCACAAACTATCAAACCTTGGTAACATCCCTGTAAATCTTTTCGGCAGCCTTTCTAGTTTAATAAGTGATAATGGGAACTGCAGATGCTGGAGAATCCAAGATAATAAAATGTGAGGCTGGATGAACACAGCAGGCCCAGCAGCATCTCAGGAGCACAAAAGCTGACATTTCGGGCCTACACCCTTCATCAGAGAGGATATGAAGAAGGGTCTAGGCCCGAAACATCAGCTTTTGTGCTCCTGAGATGCTGCTGGGCCTGCTGTGTTCATCCAGCCTCACATTTTATTATTTTGTCAAATCATTTGCCTTCTATGAAATCTGTTCATGCTAGTCACACATTTTTTAAAACTGCATTGCTAAGACTTAATAAATAGATTCCAGTATTTTCCTAATGCCTGACGTCTGGCTAATTTCCCTGAAAATCAATGTTTTCTTTCTTTCACTTTTCTTGAGTAGCATTTTTATATTTGCTAACTTCCAATTTGCTGGAATTGTTCTCTAGCCTGGGATATTTTGGAAACTTCTGTTAAAGTCACTGGAAGTAAGCCACAGGCCCTGGGGGTGTGTCAGCTTTCAGTCCCTCTAGTCTCTGAAATACATTTTCCCTGCTGATATTAACCACTTTAAATTCTTCACTCATATCAATGTTTTCGTCTGGACGTGCAAGTTGTTCCAGGAACCACAAATTATTTCACTGCTAAGATCCAGCTGGATGGCAAGTTTGAGCTTAGTGCCCTGAAGCAAAGTCATGCTCTGTGTCTGCAGCACTTACATATACAGTGAGGGCACCAGAGACACCAGAAGCCTCTGCATTAATCTAAAGCTCATAGACTTGGCGACACAATGATTTCCTGTCTTCTGAGTCTATTACATCCAAGTGACAGTTTTAACAAAGTCCTTCACTCAAAACATTAAAATCAACCACAAGGAATTAAACATGATCTCGACCTGCACATCTCATATTCAAACCAAGTTCGTAATTGAGTTGTCCAGGCATACGCTCCAAATAAACACTCTTTATTAAAACCTTTCACTAACTGGGATTTGCTACAGACAAAGTGTCCATATATATCTTTGGATAATTTTACTCCAAAGGTTCTTGTATGAAGTAACAGATAAACATGTTAAATAAAAGACGGCTGTTCATTCAATTGCGTCACTTTACACAACATATTGACTTTTTAGCTGCAATATTACAGTCTTTGTTAAATCATCTGTAGGTATTGAATTACTCTTGCTTAACCTCTTTGTTTGTGTAAGAATTTTTACACATTAAATTCATGCTTTCCTTCTCGGCTTCCTGAAGACTACAAGGTGGTACATTGACTGAATTTTTGAGCACCTGTGCAGCAGTAATTGCCTTGCACCAAGTTCCCTTGAAACAGTGAGAATCCCACTGTGAGCCTGTCAGACATGAAAGTCTAAGGTATCTAATATAAGCACACATCATTGCTTTCCTAAATCTAGAGACAGAGAGAGCAAGGGAGTGGGAAAGAAGGAGTGAGCGAGTGAGCAAGAGTGGAGAGAGAGAGAGAAACAGAGGAAGAAAACCATAGGAAAAGTATAAAGCTATGGGAGGTACATGTTCAAATCCTACCAGTGGTAGGATCTATACTCAGTTAAAAACAATGGAATATAAATTATCTCAGTCATGGCAGCCACCAAACAATTGATTCTTACGAAAACCTATCCTGTTCACTAATGTTATTCAGGGAAGGAAATTTGCCATCCTTACTTCGTCTGGCCTACTCATAACTACATTGCTGTGGGTCTGGAGTTGAGTCTCAACAGCTCTCTGAAATAGACATGGCAATCCAATCAGCTGAAGGGCATTTAGAGATGAGCAACAGTTGTTATCCTTATCAGCATCACCGACATCCTATTTAAAAACAAAATCCCATTACCCAAATCCCGACCTATCCCGTCTTTGACCGCCAGTCAGAACATTTCAAATAAAAACTGAGTAAAGGTGAAAATATGAGTTTTCCCAAGCACAAATTACCGAAAGCAAATCAGTTTGCATCATTTGGGAAGGAGCCAGGTTTTTGAGGCATTTGAGCTGCGCATTAACATTTCTTAAAAGTCACTTAACCAACACCAGCTGCGAGCTTTAGAAAAACCAGAAATAACTTAGTGTAGCTGAATGTATTTAAAGTCTTCAATGGGAACTACTGCCCAGGTATCAAATAATCTCGGGTATAATACAAATATATAATATGACAACATCTGTTCTATTCAACAGAGATCAAATGTTTTACTGTTTGCAAGCAGTCCTCATAATTATTTCCATTGTTTGTGTTGGTATACTGTTTCTTCATCGTAACAGATTATAGCTCTCTCTCCTGCCAGTAGATCATTAAGCCAAAACTATTCAACTGAGCAGATTTACTTTAAAACACAAACTGACAATGATGCTAGACAAAAGATTTTCCAGTACTGAGCGGTGCCTCTAAACATCTGTTGTTCAAATTTGTACAATAAGATTCATTACACCCTAAAATTCAAACTTTTTTTCCAGGATGTAACATCATATGTAAAATTTGCCTTTTCTTTGATTACGACTCTAAGTAGTGTTTTGCAATCAATCTTCTTTGATTCTTCTGTTTGAGACTTTTTGTCTTATATCCGGTCTTTGATGAGACGCAACTTCCTCGGATTAAACACGGGAATGGCAGGAACATTTTGTTTGGCTTTGATTCAACTTGGATAGTCTAGTGTCAAATTTTAATCCAAACATTATATTCTTTTTGCCCATTAACTTTTTCCTTTGCAACCAAAATTTAGTGACCATCCAAAGTACAGATTCCTCCTAATAGATAAATACTGAGGCGCGACAGGGCTAGAAGCGAAGCTGATTCTCTGTACCATACTGACGCAGCTGAAAACAAAATGCACATTATGTGCCATAGTAGGAAGTAAGGAGAAGATAAAACATAGGCCAGAATTCCAGCCTGATCTGAAATCAATGCAAAACAGTTAAACAGCTTTGGTATTTATTCACATATGGCATTGTAGGAAACCAAATTTTTACCTGTCCACAGAGCTAATCTGCAGGATTAGTGATTTGTGATCTGCGTATTTTAGCACCCTATATTCGGCTGTTTCTCCTATAGCCCTGGAAGATGTTTTTTTCTGAACGGAGCCACGAGAACATCTGTCCACTACAGTTTTATTTGCATTGTTGCTTGCAATTGATTGTTCCAGTAAAACAAGCAATTGAAAGAGCTGGTTTGTCAAAGCGGAGTAAACCTTCAACAAACTTTTAACTTCTGGCGCATAAAGTAGTACTTTGAAGACCATAATTTTGTCCAAGAAGTCACAACAATTAAAATAGCTTTATGCTTACCATTAGCAACACTGCAGTCATGGGAGCTGTACTCAGCAAAGCACTGGCAGCCCCATGCTGTACATTGCCCATTCCCACTGCATCGATTTGGACATCGGAGAGCTGTAACTATTTCTTCAACATCTGTTCCATGGCCCCATTTATGTCTATTTTCCAAGAGCTTTCCTTCACACTCATTGTCAAGAAATGCCAGCAACCCTTCCTCCCAAGCAAGATCATCTTTAAGTTGCAAGTCTAAAATGCAGAGGTCCACAGCTTCAATAAGCTTTCTTCCTAGGAAGTCTTGACATACCACACCAATTGTGGAATTTCTAAGGGCTTGCTGACAAATCTCAATGGCTTTAGCTGATGTCAGTCCACTTGGAGTTGGCCATGTTGGCTGCACACTAGGCCGGTTTCCAGACAGATGGTCTTCTGGGAAAAAGTAAGTTAAGCTTTCTAGATCAGTTTGACTTAGGCTCTGGAATGTGAATATTGGTAGATATTCATAATAATCTTGCCTTTTTACTCTACGTAATGTAATCTTTGGTTCAACAAGATCAGTTATGTCTGGCCATCGGGAAGTTCCCACCGACTGACCGGTAGAAATAAACAGCTGGCTTTTGGAACCAGGTGCTTGAAAGTATTTTTGCAAATCTGTATGTCCTTCTGAATTTTTAGAAGACTCAGTTACATCACGCTTTTTGAACATGGACAGTTCTGGATTGTTTATGTATTCTGCAGTAACATCCAAAAAAGGAATCACTGAAGTCAAATCCACATTATCATATGCCTGGCAACTAGACGATAGATGAGAATGACCAAATTCAGTGGTCAGCTTATTGAACGAATGGAGAGACATAGCATATTCCTTTCGACAACCACAATAATTTCTTCGTTTTTGTCTCTCAGAGGATGGTGGTGTCTTGTCAAACAAACTTTCTCCTGGATGTACTCTATAACAAACACAGTTAAATGATAAATATTATTTTCAAACTACTGTTCTGAACAACATATAAACATGTGCCTTGACAGTAGGTGCTCTATTATTCCAATGTTACAATTTGTCTTGTTATTTTAGATTAAATGTGAAATTGTTACAAGGCAAAAGATTTTCTGCCTTAACTGTAAAATCAATAATGAAAGGTACATTAGCACAATCAGATCTTGCATCGATAAACACTGCACAACCATAAAGGAAGATGAAGCATCATTGCATAGATGAAAGTGATCTCAACATTCTGTAATCAAAGAATCTTAACATTTTATTTTTAAATAAAAGCACAAGCAATATCAAATAACTCCAAATAGTCCAGCAGTCTATTTAATCTTTATAAACAAATCAAAGTACCAGTTAATAAAAGCAAAATACTGCTGATGATAGAAATCTGAGGCAAACACAGAGAATGCTAGAGAAACTCAGCAAATCAGGCAGCATATGTGGAGAGATGGAAACACAGCTAACATTTCGAGTCTGATATTCTACTTTGGGACACTTCTAAACTGACTTGTGGAGTCAGGCATTTGTCCCTTGAGGACAGATTAAGTAGACCATACATTTACACACTAGGGTTTGTAAGCACGAGAAATGGTTTACTTTAAATTTAAAATACATTTGAGGGCCATTTGGAACAGATTGTGGAAGATATTTTCATTGGCTGGAGCACTTCAAAGTAAGTGTCACAATCTCAGAAGACTGAATGACCAGGTCATTTAGGAATGAGTTGGGGAGACATTTCTTCATTTAAGCTGTTGTGGGTCTTTAGAAGCCTCTGTCCTGGAGAACTATGGGTGCTTAGATGTTGATAAAGAAAGTGTTAGTAAATTACTGGAGTGTTAGTAAATTACTAGTAAATTAACAAAGGATTGAGAGATATGGAAATAAGAAATAGGAATCACCAGTTTATTTCTGATACAGAATCAATTTTCTAAATGTACTTTTTGTACATTTCAGAGATGATGAAGGGTCTAGGCCTGAAACCTCAGCTTTTATGCTCCTGAGATGCTGCTTGGCCTGCTGTGTTCATCCAGCGTTACACTTTGTTGTCTTAGAAGGTAACCACAAATTGTACATGCCTCACACAGCCAATACGAATCTAATCATGCAGTGTCTGGACCAGAATTCAGAGATACCAGTGGTTATACTGTACATGTGATTTGGAAAGGGTTAATAAGGCCTTATTTTCAGTAGTACAGTGTGCAATTAGTAGAATGAGGAATAATTTTGGAATATTCAGCACCCAGCCATCTGAGGATTGGTATTGTGTTGTGAATCTGTTGACGCCACATGCCTTGTTAAATGTCATTTCCATCGGGCTTGTTTTGATAACTTAGTACATTTTTGAACCTTGTTTACCCACACTCATAGCTGGGGGTTTCGCATTTTGTTGGATCCTGGCTCTTACAACTGATTTTGAATTGGATTTCAGAATCCTACAGAGGGAAGGCTGAGTTGATACAGAAGTTCAACCATGATTCTATTTAAAAGTGGAGATTGCATTAACAGTGAATGGCTTCCCCTTGCTGCTATTTCTCAAGCCATTGCGTTCTTAGTAGAAAAATGAAAAAAGTCTAAAAATAGGGTTAGTATTTAACTGAAACTTTTCAAAATGAAAGATACGTCTGGAGCAGGCAGCATATAACCACAAATTATTCTTTATTGATGGTTTGATTATTTCCAGTAGTGGTTTTATTTTTAGGTTTTATTGGTAGAGGGACTGAGTTCTGGAGCCGTGATGTCATGCTGCAGCTGTACAAAGCGTTAGTGCGGCCTCATTTGGAATATTACGTGCAGTTCTGGTCGCCCCATTACAGGAAGGATGTGGAAGCATTGGAAAAGGTGCAGAGGAGATTTACCAGGATGTTGCCTGGTCTGGAGCGCAGGCCCTATGAAGAAAGGCCGAGGGACTTGGGTCTGTTCTCGTTGGAGAGAAGGAGGCTAAGACGGGATTTAATAGAAACATACACACTGATCAGAGGATTAGATAGGGTGGACAGTGAGAGTCTTTTTCCGAGGATGATGACTTCAGCTTATACAAGGGGGCATAGCTACAAATTGAAGGGTGATAGATTTAAGACAGATGTCAGAGGCAGGCTCTTTGCTCAGAGAGTGGTAAGGGCGTGGAACGCCCTGCCTGCCAATGTAGTTAACTCAGCCACATTAGGGGCATTAAAACAGTCCTTGGATGAGCATATGGATAATGATGGGATAGTGTGGAGGGAGGGGCTTAGGTTAGTTCACAGGTCGGCGCAACATCGAGGGCCGAACGGCCTGTTCTGCACTGTTCTATGTTCTATGACAAGGTGGAACAAGTCAACAACAGTCAGTTTCCAACACAAGTAGTATAATTCATTGCGTTATACTATGTCAACCTCCATTTCCCATTGACATTGCATTATTTTTGCGAAATCAAAAATGGTATTTTGGACTAATGCATACCTCCATTCCTCGATGAAATCGTCAGGGGCATTATTCCAATGTGCAGCTGCCAGTGGAATCCCATCGGCACCATGGAAGTCATTATTGCTGTTTCGGTCAAAGATTCCACAGAGACCTCTTGTATTGTTGAAATCAATGCTGGGAGCTCGTACTGTTATGCTCATTCCCCAGTCACTCACATCTGAACGAACAAATGCTCCTGACGGGAACATGATCTATTGAAACAGATACCCAAAAAGTCAAAATAAATAACAAAATATGACTTAATGCTTTAAGTACATTAGCTTATTTAAAAAAATGGAAAATACATTTGGAAAATGTGAACACATTGCAGTTTCTAGTTTAATACTTCAATAATATTAAAAGAATGAAACCACTTTTTAGTCAAATGTCATAATAGAGTTCCCTGAAATTTCTGTTCACTGTTAAAGGATTGTTTTCTTCCCACTTTGTATCTAATCACAAGTTGTGAATTAGTAGAAAATTACAGCTAATTCTTGTTAGAGCGGACTGTACTATCTTCTGGAGACTATTATGTGGTGTTATGGACTAAGAATATTTAGTATATCCGTTGGGTTGTATGCCATTTGAAAAATATACAAGAGTAGCCGACACATTTCTAGGATATAAAGGCCTTAAATATTTATTAAAATAGATTTGCTATTAATATTCAATCATAGATAAATGTTAACTTCTTTCAACTAATTAATATTCCTCACTGCATTTTCTAGCAGAAAATACTCTTAAATTTTGAAAGAAGTTAAGAAATTTTTGGTCAAATTTAAATTTTATTAAATTCGAAGTGGTATTCCTGTTATTTTTAAAATTCACTGTCAGAATTTGTGATATAACATTTGAAGTGCAAATGAGTTATCAAACTGCAGTCCGTACCGATACTTCTATGACTTTTCATTCACTCCATAAATAGTCTTTATACTCTTTGCATTTGCTTTTATAATGAGATGCAATTTCAGACTTCCATTCAGTTTAATGTTGATCAGAATAGAGTCCAAATAGACAATTTTTTTTAACTCTTCTTTGTATAGGGCGTCAAGAAATTACTTTAATTTTACCAATTTAATCCGAGTGTCATGTTATGGCGGTATCTATTAGACTAAATTAGTTTTGCAATTTTAAAAGGTGTCATAATGCCCAATAAGGAGATCATTGTGTAACCTAAGTAGTAAATATGAATTATGTACTGGAAGTGCTAACTATACTTACTTCATTACAATCTAGAATTAAAGACATAAACAATAGGATAAAAAATGTCACAAATAATACAAATTTGATGGTACGCAATTGTAAATAGCAATTAATAGTTATTCCAAATGTGACGGTTTACAAATGGAGAAAAACGGCTGAAAGCTACAACTCTCAGGGACTTGGGTGTACTTATGCATGAAACACAGTAAGCTAACACACAGATGCAGCCATTACTCAGGAAGACTAATAGACTTATTTCAATAGGGGTGGAGTATAAGAATAGGGAAGTCTTACTGCAACTGTACAAAAGTGCTGGTGAGGCCACATCTGGCGCACTGTAAGCAGTTCTGGTCCTTTTATAAATCATTTCATTTCATTTCAGGCAGTTCAGAGAAGGTCCACCAGATGATCTCTGGTATGGAGGTTTGTCTTTAGGTTGGGATTCCACTCACTAAAGTTTAGAAGAATGAGAGGTGATCTCATTAAAACATACAGGATTCCGACGGGGCTTCACATGGTAAATGCTGGGATGATGTGGCCCCTTGTGGGAGAGTGTAGGGCCAGAAAGCAACAGCTTCAAAATAAAGGGGCTCAAATTTAAGGCTGAAATAAAGAGGAAATTCTTCTCTCAGAGGGTTGAGAATCTTTGGAACTCCTTGCCACAGTGAGCTGTGGGATCCTTGTCTATATATAAGGCTGAGATAAATTGGTTCTTGATAAGTGGGTGAATCAAGCGTTGTTGGAAAAAAGCCGGAAAGTGGACATGAGGAATGTCAGTGATAATGGGAACTGCAGATGCTGGAGAATCCAAGATAATAAAATGTGAGGCTGGATGAACACAGCAGGCCCAGCAGCATCTCAGGAGCACAAAAGCTGACGTTTCGGGCCTAGACCCTTCATCAGAGAACTCTCTGATGAAGGGCCTAGGCCCGAAACATCAGCTTTTGTGCTCCTGAGATGCTGCTGGGCCTGCTGTGTTCATCCAGCCTCACATTTTATTATCTTATGAGGAATGTCAGATCAGTCATGAACTATTGAATGGTGGAACAGACTTGAGGGGCTGAACAGCCTACTCCTGTTCCTATTTCCTAATGTCTTCTAGACGACGGCAGTAAAAGCATGGTAGCTAAATTTGCCGATGGCACCAAGATAGTGGAAAGGATGTTGTGAAGAATATGTAGGACATTGTAAATGATAAGGGAAAGATTAACTGCATGATTTAATTTTCACTCTGAGATTTAAGTGACTTTGCAACTTTCTGCAAATAGAGACAGAGTCATTAAAGTTTGTTGCGGCATTAGGTATTGTTTTGCAGGGGACATCAAAGATTGTCAGTGATAGATGGGAATGTGGAATTCAAAAGACAAACTAATGAAGTCTTGATATTATAGAACGGGAGACGCAGGTTTGAGGACGCTGCAGTTTTGTTTATATCTAAACAATAAAATCAACAGCACATGAATAACAACAATTGAGTCACGATATAAAACTGAAGTACACACAGTGATCTTCTTTCCTTGGTGCGCGTCCATTATTTTGATACGATGTGGTTCTGGTCCACTGCTTTTCACTGACAAATGAGGCCTGGTTTCTTGAAAGTGTCCGTTGCACATGTCAAATGCAATGATGTCATCACCCTCCCTGGCAACCACTCCACAGTTACATGATACAGCATAGTGGCGGCTGCCACAATCCCACTGACGCACATGAACTTCAAATTCTCGCAAAAGGCTCTTGTACAAAATAAAAGTCCCAGTTTTATGGTTGTCATAGCGTCTGCAATAAAATAACAAATGCATTAACCCAATGGATGCCTCCCTAAATTAATACAAATTAATAGAATGTTAACAATCTTACAACCTGCTGATTTGCATACTTTGCATACTTGCAGACTTTAATTTGAAGTCAAATTAAAAGGTCACGTGACCTGTCCTGAAGTCTGCCTTACAGCAAGTCATGTTTAAAGGGCTGTCCGGGCTGTTCTTCCAGAAGGTGTTACCACTTGAGTGCAATAGCATCAACCTGTGCGCTAACAGTGTATAGAATCTAAATCTCCAAAATGACAGTACCATCAAAATTGTTTGGTTTTAATAGTTATATTTTATTCTGTCCTTTTATTTCTGCAATTAAAGATAGTTAAGCACAAGAATGTCCAATCTGCATTTCTACTTGGATACAACAGATACAGATGGATACTCGAAATTGGATGGAAAAAGGAGAATTTTGAGCAAGGTTTGATCTTGAGATCCAAGAGCAGAAGTAGCTCAATCAGCCCATCAAGATTGCTGCACCATTCAATGATCTTACAGACTTCAGCTTCACCTACTTATCTTTTCCCCATTACCCTCGGTTCCCTTACTAATTAAATATCGGTCTCTCTCAGCCTTGAGTATTCTTACAATCTAGCCTCTACAGCCCACTGTAATCAAGAAATTCACAGACTTATTTTTTTCTGAAAGAAGGAACTCCTTCTCATTTCTGTCTTAAATGCCTCTTACATTGAGATTGTGCTCTCTGGTTCTCGACTCTCACACAAGAGGAAACAAACTCTCTTTGTCTAACCTGTCAAGCATGCTTACATTTTTATATTCTTGTGATATTTCAGTAAGGTCTCATTCTTGTGAACTTCAATGGGTGTAAGCCTAACTTACTCAACCTCTCCTTATAAGAAAATTCATCCATAGCCAGGAGCCCTGTGAATCTTTAGTAGACTGCTTCCAATGGCAATACATCTTTCTTTAACAAGGGGACCGAAAATATTCCAGGTGTAATCTGACTAGTGCCTTGTATAATTTTAGCAAGGTTTCCCTGTTTTTATACAGTACTGATTACCATACTTATGGAAGGACATTAACAATTTGGAAGCAGTTCTGACAAGGTTGACTTGACTGATACCTGGAATGAGCCTTAGGAGGTAAAGTTAAGACAGGCTGGGCTTATATTCCCTGGAGATTAGAGGAGTTCAAGATTTCTGAATTGAAAAATATAAGTCATGAGGGGACTTGATTTGATGGATGTTTACAGCATGTTTTCTCTTGTGGAAGAATCTAGAACTAGGGATCATGGTTTAAAACTGGGATGAGAAAATTTCTTTTTCTCTCAAGAAAGTTGTAAGATTTTGGAATTCCCTTCCTCATAAGTGCAGCATTTTGAAATATTTTCAAGGCAAAGGCACGTAGAATCTTAATTAGCAGGGGATGAAAAATTATCAGGGATATACAGGAACGTACAGTTGAGGTTAAAATTAGATCACCCATGATCTTATTGAATGGTGACACAGGCTGAAAGGGCCGAGTGGCCTATATTTGATTGTAGGTTTGTATACTCCATTCCCTTGAAATAAAGGCCAACAGTGCATTTGCTTTCTCTATTCCTGCGGAATTTGGGAGCTAGCCTTTTGTGATTCATGATGGAGGACCCCCAAAACACTCTGTGCTGCAGTTTTCTTCAGTCTCTTGACAATTAAATAATATTAATCTCTTATAGACCTCTGTCAAATTGCATTACCTCTTGTCTTCCAACATTATATTGCAATATGGCATTTTTTTTACCCTCACACAGCCTGTCTACATCCCTCTGCAGATTCTTTACAATTATTCCTTCTAACTGCCATTACACCTATTTTCATGTCACTCATAAACTTGCTGTTAGTACATTCACTTCCCTTGTCATTTAAATATAAATAATTGTGGTCCTAGCACTGGTCCCTGTGAACTCCACTAGTTACAGGATGCCATTACCAAAACACCAACTTTCTGTCTTCTATTAGTTAGCCGATCATCTATCAATGTGGCTATACCTCCTTCAACACTCTTATGAGCTCTTATCTTATAAGTAGCCTTATTTGTGGTAACTTATCAAACGTCATTTGGAAATGTAAATATATTACATCTTCTGACTCTCCTTTATCTATCATGCTTGCTAACTCCACAATGAATCCAATCAATTTGTCACTGGCACCAGGGAAGAGTAGGCTCTGAGTAAAAATCAACATTTTCCCAAACCTGTCAGTTTTCCCCATTGAGTGGGCTATAAAAACCAGCATTCTCTCTGAGCCTGTGGGTTCCCACAAGGTGACGAGTTAAAATGGTCCTCGTCAATGTTATTTCTCTGTCTCTCATGTCCACTGGAATCTGATATATGAGCAATCTGAACCATTGCTCACAATAAACTCTTTATTATTGCTTACTAGATTCATTGTGGCCATCTTGTTCAGTGTGGGGATCTACAGGGCTCTATTCTTCTCATGTAGTCGAGGAAAATCAGTTGATTGTCTAACCAGGATGTTCTGAGGAAGGGTCACTGGACCCAAAATGTTAACTCTGTTTTCTCCGTCACAGAAACTGCCAGAACTGCTGAGCTTTTCCAGCAACTTTGTTTTTGGTTCTTGGCTTAATTAGTTTAGTGTCTGATAGCAACAAGGTAAAAACTCTTTATCACTATGTTTATGTATAAATACACAAGAAAGTCCTCTTTGAGATCCCAAGCTGGTACCTGATAATAGTGGTCAATGCATAAGACACTCAATCATACAGTACAGAAGATGCTTTTCGGCCCATCATGTCTATATCGCAAAAACTACACCGAATCTGTACTATTCTCATTTTCCAGCACTAGGCACATTGCATTGAATGTTATGACATTTCAAGTGCTCATCCAAGTACTTTTTAAAATGTTGTGAGATTATCTGCCTCAACTCCAAGGCAGTTCATTCTAGACCCTCACCACCCTGTGGGTGGGAAGATTTTCCTCAAATCAGTTCTAAAGCTCGAGCCTTTCGCGTTAGGAGTGTATCACTTTGGTATTGATCCTTCATTTAAGGAGAGCCGGCACTTTATAGCTACCCTGTCCTTCCCCCTCATAAATTTATATACCTCTCTCAGGATTCCCCCCAACCTTTCCCAATCAAAAGAGAGCAACCCAAGATTATACTGTCTCTCTTCATAGCTAAAGCACTCCATCCCAGGCAACATGACGGTGAACATTCTCTGTCACTTCACTGAAATCCCATCCTTCCTACAGTGTGGTGACCAGAATGACACACAGTACTCCAGCTGTGCCCCAACCAAAAGTTTTGTACAACTCCAAACAACCACCCTGCCTCGACTGACAAAGACAAGTATCCCGTATGCTTTCTTAGCGATAGCTATAAACCTGCCTGCCACCTTCAGGACTCTGTGAACCAACTCCCCAAGATCCCTCTGTTTTTTCTGAGATTCCTAGTGTCCCACCATTCATTAAATATTTCATTGTTTAGTTATTTTGCATTAATTCACCTTATAAGGATTAAATTGCCTCTGCCACTGATCTGTTCATCTGACTAAACCATTTACATTTTTCTGTAAGTGTTTCCTCACTGTCAACCACCTAACCAATTCTCGTATCATCTGCAAAAATATTTATCATCCCTCCCACATTCTCTTCTATATTATTTAAATTTATCGCAAATATTAAGGGACCAAATGCTGATCCCTGCAATCTGCCATTGGACACCAATTTTCAGTCAGACAATCAGTCTTCAACTATCACCATCTGTCATCTATCACAAAGCTAATTTTGGATCCTACTTGTCAAGTTCCCCTGGTTCCCCTGGTTCCCCTGTGGGTTTATCTTCTTTATTAGTTTCCCATGTGGGACCTTGTAGTTTACATGGATTTCAGCAAAGCCTTTGACATCAACTACATTATCCTCATCTATACACCAGGACACATCCTCAAAAAAATCAACCAGATGTGTTCAGCATGACCTCCCTTTGAAAAAGCCATGCTAACTATCCTTCATCAAATCTTGCCTCTCCAAAAGAAGATTAATTTCTCCTTCCGAATGTTCTCCAATAGTTTCCTTACCATTCTGTGGTCTGTAATGCCCTGGTTTATTTCTAACACCCGTCTTGAGAAGTTTAATCACATTAGACATCTTCCCGTCATAGAATCACAGAATCCCTACAGTGTGGAAACAGGCCATTCAGCCCAACAAGTCCACACCACCCCTCCAAAGAGCATCCCACTCAGACCTATTCCCCTACCCCTGATTTCCCATGTCTAACCCAACTAACCCAAACATCACTGGACACCACAGGCAATTTAGCCTGGCCAATCCATCTACCCTGTGGTAGCGGCGCCCATTCCTCAGCATTAACCTTTTCAGACCACTGCCCTCTTGTGTAAGAGTATCTGTTTCTCTCTACCCTCAGTGTCATTCCTGAATTTTAGTTGCTTTTGCAAATGAAAGTGAATCTGGTCCCAGCACTGTGCATGCAGGGACTGTTTTCTTGAGAAATCCCAGCTGCTGCACATCACATTGAACAGCAGCAGCTCGACATTGGTAGGGATGAGAGAGAAAGCAAAAAGAATTTTGTCCTCCAGACTGTTAGCAAATCTGACTTTCCTACCTTGTTATATCCATCATGTGATGTGTAAATTCTGCTACAAAGATCAGTAATAAAATCTTCTGACAACTTTATATACCCATGTCTTGCAGTTTCTCGGCAACTTACATCAAGTCTAGCTTTCAGTATCTGCTTCTTCACTGCGTTCCCAGCTGAACCCTTACACCAGCAATTCCCTCTCTGATAATTACAATTTAATCTCTGGCAGACATGTCACTACCATACTAACTTTTAATACTTTTCAAAAGAAGAGTAGCCATGGGCAAATCTTTTAACTGGGTATATAGCCATTGTAACATTAATTCCTGCTTCCCAAATTTTCCCCTGAATTCCACTAATATCCAGAGTTTAATTGAATGTGCAGGACCTAACACTCCTGATTTATTGTCTGGCTTGCTGTTTCGTTTACCTACTTTTTTTTAAACTGTAACATAATTCACCCTTTTTAAGCAGTTCTTTCCACCAATGTCGCCTTCTTAATTGTTTCTCCAAATAAATGTTTTGAACAAACTGTGTATTTTTCTTCAGCAGGAGAAGGATTGAAAGTTTGCATGTATAATGTACTGGCAATCACTTGCTCACAAGTACGTTGTCCAGGTAGCAAATTCTGTGTCACTGGTCCTGGGTTCTGTGGATCGAGAGCTACAAACCTGACCACACATTTGACAGGCGTTTCTGAGAGGTGGAACTGCTTCTTGGCATTGAAAGCGCATACATTCCTTTCTCCAAATTCTTTTCCCTACTTCTTCTTGCCGGCAGCTGTTCTTGAAGAATTGTGTCCCATCATACTGGAATTTTCTCCAAGTCAGTTTCTTCTGAGTGAGGGTCTTCCAGGCTTTGACGTCTATATTGCATTTCTTGAGCTAAGCCTTCAGGGAGTCTTCAAAATGCTTCATTGATCCTCCTCTCATTTAATGGTGTTCCTTATGCTGGGTGAAGAACATTTGCTTTGACAGTTGTAACTCAGGCATCCTAGGCATGTGGCCAGCCCAGCAGATTCAGTTGGATGATCATGTCCTCAGTGCAGGTGCTATTGGCTTCTCCAAGCATGCTGATGTGAACATGCCTGTCCTCCCAGCTGATGCGGAGAATCCATTTCAAACAGCCTTAAAGCATACATATATGCACACATGCACAAACATAATACATTTTACACACTTGCTCACACATATTACCTATAATCTTTCTCATCAACATCACCAAAGAAATGTCCATGAAACTGTTGTCTCTTCCCAAATAGTTTTACATTTTGAATGAATTCATCATGGTCTAGAGAATCTGGTATATATCTTACGCAAAATTTCAGATATGAAAATTATTAGCCCTACTGCTACCAAACTGGATATAAGCAGATTAGAATGAGCTAAGAATATTAAGTAAAAGTAATATATCAAATGAAGTTCAAAGAGTGAGCCCTTTTATACATCAGGCTAAAGATTCACAAATTGAACTCAGACAGAAATAACAAAAGGTGAGATTTTCCCAACTGAAATAGTAAAACAGTGGTCAATGAGTTTCATGGTATGGTTTCCACCATGGCCTGGGTGAGTTAGTTCGAACAATCATAAGCTTCTCTCCTCAATATTTCTGTGAGTGAGATGTTGGACTTGTTTCTCATTAGATCACGTCGCAAGTGGAACAGATGTGTTCACTACTGCTGAGATATTCCAGGCTTTGCAGCCATGTGTACAGTCCAGCTGCACAGCTATCCAGGCCTTATCTGGAATTAAGAATCTAATGATGACTGTGAATCCATTGTCGATTGTTGGGAAAAACCCATTTGGTTCATTAATGTCGTTTAGGGAAGGAAACTGCCATCCTTACCTGGTCTGGCCTACATACAACTCCAGACCCACAGCAATGTGGTTGACTCTTAACTGCCCTCTGGGCAATTAGGGATGGGCAATAATTGTTACCTAGCAAGCAACACCCTCATTCCATGAATGAATAAAGAAAAAAAATCCCTGCACAATAGTGTTTGTCTCCAAACTATAATCAGATGGCAATGAATAAAACTCCGCTTTATCCTCATTTCATGGACAAAGATTTCGAGTGTGGATGGAGTGGTAGAGAGAAGGTCAGTCCTCTGGCTGCAATAAGAATCCACCCCTCTCCCACCCCAGATTTAACCAGCTTGGACAGAGCTGCCAGTATGGCTCAGTGCTGTCTCTACTCTGAAAAGGACCATCCAGTAGTGCAGAAAGAAGCTGAATGATCTCTGCTCCAGATATGGCATTGTCTTCTTTATGCTCGCTCACTCACACAGGGCCATCATTTACTGTAAACTTGCCTGTGAACATGCTTCTCACCAACGGTGATGGACTACAACATTCAGCAACACATACATCATGTTTACGTCAGGACTTGTAATCACCACACCTTCTGCAAATACTAACAATTCCTTTTACACTTCCTACTCACACACGATCAATAACAACTCTTGCATCAGCTTCCACCATACTCTATCCTTCTTTTTCTGGCGTTGCAGGGAAACATGGTCCACAATTGGGCCAAAATGTCCCAATCTGGCTGGAAGAGATTGGTAGACATTTGAATTCTCATTCCCAAGAGTAGAAAATAGCATAATTGGTCTTCCCAGGAAGAGTAGGACTCTTCATGTAGTGAAGGGAGGCAAAAATGGACAATCAACACAGTAAGCTCCACTGAATTGTGCTGCTCTCCCATTATCATTAGCGCTAATTTATCCAAGGTCTCCTAAAACTTGTATCAATTTTCTCTAATTGACAGTCTCTCTTCATAGAATTGTACAGGCCTTTTGGCCCACTGAGTCAGTACCACCAGAATCACACTAAATCTGCACCAGTTCCACCTTCCAGCAGTAGGTTGGTAACCTTGAATGCTATGACATTTGAGGCGATAAACATGTAATAATGCAAGTTTTTCAGCTTACCCAATTAAACTCCCCTTCCAGGCAGTGCATTCCAGACCACCACCAGTCTCTGGATGAACAAAAAATGCCTGCCTGCAATTTAGTGCTAAAATTCCTGTTGAGATTGAGGCTTCTCCCGAGCACCAACTTCTAGCTACCAGCATCCAAGTCCTGTAATCTCTCAACTCAAAGACTTTAAAGACCTGAAATCATGGCACAGTTGGGCTGAGACCAAGTCTGATGATGTTGTGAAGCTTAACATTTTTCAATGCTGAACTGCAAATGTGATTGGCCAAGTACAGCGTGATCATTCACTACACAGGGCCTTGGAAAGAGGAAGCTGTTCCATGTTAAAAAATAGCCAAATGGCTGGCATGGTCATTTCTCATGCTCTAACTAATGCTGATGAGACAAGATGCCAGGTACCTGCTCTATTTTACTGATCGTGTTTTTATGCCATCAGGTTTCTCAATGGGGGAGAGGAGAGTTATCTATTGCTAAGATAAGTTGGGGTATTAATAAGCTTTAAATGCATGAAAATAAGCTTCACAGTACAACACAAGTTTCTGAACTCATCTGGATTGGGAGAGATATACTTGACATTCAGGATTTGATTTCTAGACTCTTGCCCAATTAAGTCATCTCACTCACCACTCTCGCCACCTCAGAGAAGGGATAATTCCACCCAGAAGCCAAACCTTTTAAGTTCATGTTAGATTAACGCTTCAACACAAAGTCACCGATACTAATGCTTACGGACCCTACTAACAGAGTGGCTTGACACTACAATTACCGCCAGTAAATATGGGCTGCCTATCTAGAAGTCCCTAACAGAAACGTGGCCAATAACTCATTGTAAAACAAAATGTTCCTTTACCCCATCATTCACATTCTGCAAATCCTGTGGAATGCACGGGAGTTAATTAGTGTCTGACTAACTGTTTCCATTAACAGGACACCATCACTAGGCTTTAATGTTATAAAATATCTAAAGCAGCAACTCCTCCAGGGGAGTTTTGAACCTCAGTTGATGACAGCTAACAGCTAACACCTAACAGCTGCGACAAATTACAGTATTATCACAGTCTAAATCTAAACAGCTTTGCTATTTTGAAATAACCCAAACCAATTATTCATATCAGCTCTGTGCTACAATAGCACTGGGGCGATGAAATTGAACTGAGAGTGGAATGGCGAGGGGCACGGGGTTGTTTAGGATGATTGGGAGCAGCATTACCTCTAATTTTCTTTCCAGTTATGAGGGCCTCCCAGGGTCCAGGCATGGCAGTGGTCCTGGAACCAGGAGTCAACGCTGTGACGGCATACTAAAACCCACCACTGTAGGTGGAACCTCAGAATGGCTGTACACACGCACAGCCATGCAGCTTTGAGAGAACTTTGTGGGGTGGGGCGGGTGGTGAAGTAGATTTATTTACATTTTGGAAGAACAAAACAATTTGCCATCATGGGCCTTGAGGCTTAAATTGATCAAAATCCATTCCTCATTGCTCATGCAGTTTCTAACCTATCCACCCATATCATCAAGCATCACCTGCTCCACATCTAGCAGGGTCTTCAAATTATGAGATTGGATTTATCTGCTATCTCACAGCTCATTAAACCGGAGTTGAATCTCAAAGGACCATCAAGAAGGAGACAGTCTAGCAAGGCTCTAAAAACTCGAGAATACTGAAGAACATTGATGTACTTTACAGTTTTCTAAATCCTAACGTAAACCATAATCAGGGTTGTAATGGGTCAGAAATGTGGAAGTTTATTCACAACTGATTATGTAACACTAATAGGGCTGCTCAGACTTGCATATTCAGCCTGGGTTATATCCTTAATTACTATTACATACATAGTTGACTGCCTGACTAACAGATTGACTAGCACACTGACTACCAACTGAATGTACACAGAGTAAGATGGAGACCTCTTATACTGTTGTTCACATATTAACTCATCTAGCTGTCTTAAATATAGAGTGCCTTTCTGAGATCTGTGCAATAATGCAATAACCCATTTTTTTCCCTCTCAAGGACAGGAAATCTGTTCTGATTAATATGTAGAAGGATGTACATTAGCAACATGTCTTTATGCATTAAGATAACTCTTTGGCAGACATACAACACAACTGAATGTAGTCCTTATACGATGATCATCACTTGACTATCTAGTTTCACTCTGCAGTGTACTTTGTTGTGAATGAACGTGCATCATGCATAATAGCTGTCTGGTTAATGTTGGGTCTGACACTTTTAGTATCAGACTCATCTGTTAGGATGGATGGTTTTGTTACATAAAACCCAGATTTGTCATCAGTTTCATCATAGGATTTAACCAGTATGTGTGACAATGTTTTATAATCTAGGCAGTACATCATGGTATCTTTCTGTAAATCCATGTACTCATAATGTCTCAAACTCTGATACGTTGTCCTGGTTCAAATTAGAATAACTGTTCACATGCTCGTTGATCATGCTCTTGTATCATTTTCTCTGTTCTTTCCAGGGATGCATACTGTACATGTGGATTGTTGGGACAGTTTATGAATGAAGAACTATGTAGATCTATCCTCCAAAAAGGATAGACCATTGCTGTGAGGAAAAGCACAGAGGCTTAGCAGGCTATCTGACAATTCTGGTATGCAGCTTTGTAATCAATGATTACAGGCTTGAGGATAGGGAGGAGAAAAGGTAATGTGATGAAGCCCCTACTTCCTGAAGATCCTGGAAGATTTCACAAGTATATTGTGGACACAACATGCTTAGAAACACCAAATATTGAATGTGGTGAGTTACGTGCCAACAACTGTTGCACTATCTTTGCTTCGCCTCACAGGAATTGGGAAAAGTCAGTTACCATGATGTAGACATGGAAAATGTTGGTTGTGATCTTGCATCAGAAGGAACTGGATGTGGAATAAAAGGTTCTCTCCAAGTTGATGGAGTTGACGTTTCACACAATTTCAGCTGATCAATGTCTTACAGATACCAGGCGAATAGACAGATTCACCTGCTAATCCCTTGAACTTTCTGTGCCAATGTCACCTGTATGTACATGATCAAGCATATCTCCAAGTGGAGCTTACGGAATAATGACTTGTTTGGCTTTGAAAATTATATTCTTGCTTTTACGAGCTCTAGTTTTTCTCTGATTGACCTGCAATATGTTCACTGAGCATTGTGTTCAATGTGTTTGGATCACTCTGATGATGCTCTTCTTAATCTGTTGCAGCTGGACCTCAAATGACCTAGTTTGTTGAATATGCTCTGCTTGGCTATGACCAAAGTGAATGAGATCGATGTGAAGACTATCTTCAGACTTGATTCAATAATATTCATTTGTAAATCTAAAGAAACAGCTTTGTTTCTAGGTAAACCTGAAAGTCATCTGAGAGCCTAGTGTGTATGGCATTTTGAAACTCTATCCTTGGATCTTCACATGTAGCTGCTGTAGTCAGGGTGGCATTCTTATGAGAAGATTTTGACAGATCATTTCCAATTGTTTGTAGTCAGTATGAATAAGCTAATACATGCCAAATAGGAATGTGTGGAAGCTTTGTACATCAAAAACTAGAGTGAGAGCTTTTCTTTTCATGTTGAAGGAGTTTGTCTGAGCTGTAAAGAGGTTAGAACCAAATAACAAGATTATCATCCTATAATAGAGGCTTTTGTGGGATACATCTACTTCCAAAGATTAAGCCTGGAAGGATCATAATAGTGAAGAATACTTTTTGCTGGAAGATAACAATCAAAGATTGTTAGGGGAGGTGATGGCCTAGTGGTATTATCGCTGGTCTGTTAATCCAGAGACTCAGATTTGAATCCTGCCATGGCAGATGGTGGAGTCTGAATTTAATAAATATCTGGAATTAAGAATCTAATGATAACCATGAATCCATTTTTTATTGTAGAAAAAAAACAAACAATCTGGTTCACTAATGTCCTTTAGGGAAGGAAATCTGCCACCCTTACCTAGTCTGGCCTACATGTGACTCCAGACCTACAGCAATGTGGCTGACTCTTAACTGCCCTCTGGGCAAAAAGGGATAAATGCTGCCTATCCAGCGACACCCTCATCCCAGGAATGAATGAGGAAAATAAAAAATAATGCTGGATATCAAGGATTAAATAATATATGGTCATCTTCCTACCAGATGCATTATATAGCTTTGTAAAACAAACCTCGAATAAGAGATACATTGGTCCCAAAATTCAGAATATACAGGGAAAAAAAATGGAAGAGAACGGGTTACCATTGTAACTCGCCTTTGTCTTATTTTGTAGGCATTTTGTCTTTTACTTCAGTCGGATCAGATCTAATTTATTGATCAAAAAAATTGATGAAAGTCTGTCCAGAAGTGGTTTTCAAAAGGATTTGATATATGGTGACACAATGACCAGCTCTATCAGCCATTCAGATAAATCAACATCGATCTGAATCTGTTTGTTTCTTAGTTGATTCTCTGACAAACAGATATAGCTAATTATCTTTGTGTATACAATGTATGAACTAGTCCCTTACACTATTACTGCAGATACTGTTTGCTCAGGCAAAATGAACATTAAAAGGCCCCTGATTACTGTATGACTGTTACAAGCACTTGTATTTCCTGATTTATGCTCTGGCTTACAATTCAACTACTATTAGATAGCTCATAAAATCGTGCACTATTTTCTCTGACCTTGTACTAACCTGATTTCAGTCAAAATACACTTAAATTTACGAAACCCAGGCCTTTTCTCTTTAATTAGACGGCTTTTAAATCCATCCTTCATTACCAGGCTACTCTCAACTTTCTTCTATGTTGTTTTTCTGATCTAAGGTGTAAGAATCCTGTAACATTTAATTCCCAATGTTGTTACTGTGCAGCTATGTCTCCACAATAATTGTCAGATCAAACTCGTTAATTTCTGACTGTGAAACAAAACTCATTCTGGTCTGTAAACATCAGCTCTGTTTCTCTTTCCACAGATGCTGCCAGACCTGCTGAGATGCTCCAGCACTTTATTTTGCTTTTAATTATTGTTCATTTCTACCTCTATTATTGCTTCATTAGTATTGTTGTGAATGTTTTGCACCTTCAACATAGTGCCTTGAGCTTTATCTTTCCTTTCTGATGTCACCTTGAAGGTGAAGATACATAATTGTGGCAAGAATCGATTGCATAACAGCAGCTGTGTTTTCAGATCATTTGTTTCTTCTCACTGCTACTATCCGAGCTGATAAATAACCTTGTGATTTGCGATTTGTTGCAAATACGTTTTGCTGGAGCTACAGAAAATTGGTTTCACAGGACAATTTTCACACAGCTCTGGAAAATGCCTGACCTCGGCTAGTGCAGGGTGATAACAAGGCAGCTAGTCCAACAGCATCTGCATCTGGGATAAAAGCAGATTTGCCTCAAGACAAACATGCATCTTCCAGCAGCTCGAGTGCGAAACTTGATCATATTCCTGACTCTGACTGAATCCTCCGGAATGATTTTCAATTGCAAATCCAGGGATATATCTTTAATGTTTACTCAAAAACAATCTTGGAACCAAAAAAAATTGACTGTGACTGGTTGCCCAAAATCTTCGTATTGCTCTTGCCCACCTTTTGTTTTGGCTTCAACATGCTTTTCTCTTCGGATTTTCCTTTGCAGAAAAGCTCCACCTCATGCCGACCTGACCTATATGAAACAGTAAAACTGCTGGTGGCAGACCCAAGGTTTAACTTGCTGCCTCTAATCAATGTAAAGTTGTAAAAGCCTTCAATGGCTCCTGACAAGATGAGTTACAGTTTTTGATTGGGCTGTTTGGACACGTCAGCTACAGTAGAAGAGTGTAGACATTCTAAGGAGACACATATCAAATGAGGCCAGTTCCACACTCAGCTTCCACTGCATCCACATTAACCTTCAGCTATTCAGCCTTGGCAGGGACATCACCCCAACCCTCCCCACTGCCAACACACACAGTGCCATACAATCCCCGACACTCTGGTCACTCACTTGCAAGGGGGAGTGACAAAAAGGAGAAAAGCTGAACAGATGGGGTTAAGAACACTCGCACATGTCTTCTGGCCTGGCACAATGGTCTTTCAGCCCAACGCGGCCTCAGTGGGGACATCCGATGTGATTCCGAAACAGTCTCCCAGCCATGACAGTCTCGAGGTGAAGCCCAGGTGTCTGAAGTCAAGGTCTGGTACAACTGGAGGCGAGGTGCCAGCAAGGGCTGGGTTGCAAGAACTGTTGTTTTGAACTTCTTATTTCCAATTTCCTAATTTATTCCTACAATCTGCAATGTTGGACTTTTTATTTCTTTATTTTTCTCATTTTTTTCCCCGAAGAACTTATACTGAGGAATCTGTACCTAGGTACTTTGCAGCTAAGATGATGCTGTAAACCTTTCATTGAGCTTATGTGACCACATGGGACATTTCCGAAGGAGGGTCTAGGCCCAAAACGTCAGCCTTTCTGCTCCTCTGAAGCTGCTTGGCCTGCTGTGTTCATCCAGCTCTACGCCTTGTTAAGTCAGATTCTCCAGCATCTGCAGTTCCTACTATCACTGTACTTTGAGCCAGTTTGCAAAGGCAGAAGTGATTTAAAAGCACCTGACCGATAAGTTGGGGTGTCTGGCTCTTTGAGTGATCTCAGGGCAGGGCCTCTCTTGCTGCTGAACACTTGCTCTTTGTTAACTGAAAAGAGAATTTGTCCAACCGTGCTGCGTAGGCCACGTTGGGAAGTCGGCGATCAAACAAAAGTGGGGCCAGGCAAAACCGTGACAGACTTCGATTGTTTCCAATATAAGGAAATGTGCATGAGTGTGTTCCCACAATTAGGTCCATATAAGACACACCAAAGGTTGCATGCACTACTAGGAAGATGCTCTGTTTCTGTAACACTATCTTCAGCAGCAAAACAACAGTACTTTCCACCCAAACACGGTTATTCTTAAAAAAGAAAATGAATCATGGCATCATTATCAGGGTTTCCTCCCGGTGTTCTGATTTCCTCCCACAGTCCAAAGATGAGCAGGTTAGGCGTACAGGCAATGCAGAATTGCCCCATAGTGACTAGGGATGCACAGTTGACATTGGCTAGCTATGGTAAATGCAGGGTTATAAGGATAGGGTGGGGTTCTGGATGGAATGCTCTTTGCAGGGTTAGTATGGATTCATTGAGCTGAATGGCCTGCTTCCACACTGTAGGAATTCCACGGTTCTATCAGAACAAATGTGATCTAAATCTCTAGACTAGTTCAACTTTGCCCTATTCCATATTCTAAAAAGACTGAAGTAAAACGTGGTGACAAATTAAATCCAGCAGGCATAAAGATGGTAACTATATATCTAACATTTTATATATTAGACTACATTGGTCAAATAGACATCTGACAACTCAAGACAGTCTCAAAATAAATATTGTAGTGCCTTACAAAGTTATATTCATAACATTCCTGATTGAAAAGAATAAATTTTTGGTGTAGGCAATTTCAGTTCATAAAAGGAGATACGCAGGCCAGATGTCACTATGAAGTTGTGGGCATTATTTTCCCAGCTGCCATCTAGATAAATAAGATAAACAACATGTAAGCTGTCAACTGCAAAGAATAAATAATTCTTCATTCACTCAACACATCGAAAGTCTACTGCTGTGCAATAGATAGTTAATGATATCAGGCAACAATACATTCCTGACACAAACTGTGTTTCAAATTAAGTTCGGCTTTTCACACTGCAAGGTGGCAGAGTGACTAATAGCAGTACTTCCAAATCTATAAACAGGAAAGTCATTACAACCTTCAATATATAATGCAGTTTCTTTGCTAGTCCAGTTTCTTTCTTTAAACAGACAACTGTTCTCAGAAGTGGATGAAAAAATGTGGAAATTTAGCTGGTGCAGTGATGTGAGGGGTATTTTCTCAATGGAACCAGATTTCCATCCACCTCAAATCAGAGAATAAAACCTCTCAGCTGGCAATAAATTGAACTTTTTTCTCAGCACACTAAAGCCAACTGGGGCTAGAGGGGCTTCCCGAGACAAGCAACTCCCTAAACTGGAAGTTTTCAAATGCAATCAGGAACTGGGAATGTGTTGGGAGGCCCCAATTTAACTTTATCTCTGCACGCGGTTACTGTCTCTTTGGGTGTAATTATATCTGAATGAGCTTCTAAAACTACCTTCTTTACAAAGGCTATCTGTTTGTGTTTCTTTAAACTTATCCACCTATTCCGGAACTTAGCTTGTCTGTTCCTTAAACCTTGATTCACACCCTCGTCATCTTTGAAACTCTTGTCACCCTCTACTTTCTGTAAATCTCAACTCAAAACCAAAATTCTGCTTTTAATGTTCCATAGCACACCAAGCCTTTTTTGCCAATCAGCCCCATTCTCAATGACCTACACCAGCTCCCAGAACATCAGTTTGAAATTCTTGCCTGTAAATGGCTGCATGCCATTACTCGCCCAGCATTGTATTGTCTCATGGTCCGTTCACAGTCAGACGCTGTTTCTGTAACTTTGGTTTCAAGAGTATTCTTCCCTCTTTTCATCCCACAATTAGCAGCTTTGTTTCCAGCTGCCTATGCACGCTGTACTCCAGAAGCACCTCCCTAAACCCCTGCACGCCTTTATCTATCTCTTCTCCTATAACATCTACCTTAAAATATTCACTAAACTCTTAAACACTCCTCTTAACGTCGCCATCTTTCAGTCAGTGTCCATTGTTTCCCTTACATTTTGATCAAGCACTTTGGTACATTGATGTTGTTGGAAGATTTAAAAAAAATCAAATGTCTTTTAATACGGGTGCTGTTCTGAATCAATAGTACAATGGCAAGGACTTCACTTTTCGTGACAAAAGTGGAGGCATGCTGAATTCATTTTAAGAAAGACTCCAGATAGTGATTTCTGATCAAAAGATGAAAAACAAACCACTTCTTTTGTTGTGCATGTTCAAAGCGTTCCTTCTCTAACTATCATGTTGAAGCCTACATCAATACAGATAGCGGGCATTTCCTGTAACTCAAATCCAATTATCTACTGTGTATGTTTTGCTCCATCCAGCTGGCAGCTGTACTGTTAAGTTAGATCTCCTCCATCTCTTTATACATTCCAAATGAATACTTCAGTTGCTGTAGGCTCTACAATTTGCTCTGAGGTGTAAGAATCATAACAACTTGCATTTATATAGCTCCTTTAATGTAGATAGAATGCTTTATGAGGGAACTTCAGTGGAGAGATACAAAAATAATCTGACACCAAGCCACATAGGGCAATGTTAGGACAGGTGTTCAAAAGATGGGTCAAAGAAGTAGCTTTTAAAGAAACTTTTAAAACCATGTAAGAGATGGAGTTGTGGGAAGCTTTGCTGAAGGAATTCCGAGATAAGGGATAAGACCGTAAGACATACAAGTGGCAGTAAGGCCATTCGGCCCATCAAGTCCACTCCGCCATTTAAATCATGGCTGATGGGCATTTCAACTCCACTTCCCTGCACTCTCCCCGTAGCCCTTGATTCCCTGTGAGATCAAGAATTTGTCGATCTCTGCCTTGAAAGCATCTAACGTCCCGGCCTCCACTGCACTCTGTGGCAATGAATTCCGCAAGCCCACCATTCTCTGGCTGAAGAAATGTCGTCTCATTTCAGTTTTAAATTCACCCCCTCTAATTTTAAGGCTGTGCCCACAGGTCCTAGTCTCCCCGCCTAACAGAAACAACTTCCCAGCATCCACTCCTTCTCAGCCATACATTATCTTGTAAGTTTCTATTAGATCTCCCCTCAACCTTCTAAACTCTAATGAGTACAATCCCAGGATCCTTAGCCGTTCATCATACGTTAAACCTACCATTCCAGGGATCATCCGTGTGAATCTCCGCTGGACACGCTCCAGGGTCAGTAGGTCCTTCCTGAGGGGTGGGGCCCAAAATTGGACACAGTATTCTAAATGGGGCCTAACTAGAGCTTTATAAAGTCTCAGAAGCACATCGCTGCTTTTATATTCCAACCCTCTTGAGATAAACGACAACATTACATTCGCTTTCTTAATCACGGACTCTACCTGCAAGTTAACTTTTAGAGAATCTTGGACCAACACTCCCAGATCCCTTTGTACTTCTGCTTTACGAATTTTCTCACCATTTAGAAAATAGTCCATGCCTGTATTCTTTTTACCAAAGTGCAAAACCTCACATTTACTCACATTGAATTTCATCAGCCATTTCCTCGACCACTCTCCTAAACTGTCTAAATCATTCTGCAGCTTCCCCACCTCCTCAGTACTACCTGCCTGTCCACCTATCTTCGTATCATCGGCAAATTTCGCCAGAATGCCCCCAGTCCCCAGATGAGGCAGTTGAGTACACAGCAACCTAGGTTAGAGTGATGGAAATCAGAGATGTGAAGCAAGCCAAGGTCAATCAGCACAGACCCAAGGTTATGGAAGGTACAGGGTCAGAGTCTGGGCAGAAGCAGGTCTTATTGGATCACATTGTTTAATCCAAGAAAAAAAAAGATGTCTGCAAGTAGGATAATCATTCATTTTGAGGGCAAACACATTTGAAATTTCAGAATAATGAACTAGTACAGAATTTTGGCAGTGGAAGTTTATTTCAAAGACTTGCAATTGAATCATGAGCCAGAGAGAAAACCTAGTAAAACAAAAACAGTAATACTTGAAATGAACAAACTGGAGCTTCTCAATGAAGCAAACAAGACAAGTCAGAACAGTTTGTGTCATTGGCTTCCCTTTCTGGGTAGGGGAACACATGTACAGAAAAAGAAAATCCAAATTGTCACTCTGTAGCCTGACCTTTACACACACTCACGCACATTCACAAGGGCATGCTGTTCAGGTACCCTGTGCCAAGGCCTGTTACCCTTCAGGTGAATGAGCCTCCCTGTAAGCTGTGATCTCTCTCGAAAGCCTGTTTGCAGCCTCACTCCCTGTCCTGGACCTGCCTGAGAGCCATGGAAGAGTGTCCCACTTACCATCCAAATCAGGCCCATACTTGGCACTTAATTCAGGGACAGGCTATTGTCCCAGCGGTAGCCACCAGTCCTATTGGTGCTGCTGAGGCTAACCAGCTGGTGCCAACTGCTTGGCCAGTGGCTCTTGTAGGTGCACATCCTCCCACATGACAGATGAAACTTACAACCCCGTGCTTAACACCTTGCATCCAAAAGATCCAGCTATGGCTTCCAGACCAGAGGAAGAGAATTCACCCTGATTTTGCAACCAGTAACTGGGCGCTGTGACTCCATGTAAAGCCCAACCACATGTGTCTAACCTTCATTAGAAATGAACACCTAAAATAGCAGAACCTAGTAATGAAACTGGATGCTAAAAGAGACAAAAAAAATTAATTCTTGGCACTAGCATCTGATATTTCGTTGCACACAGAATTCCTTTTAATATAACAACTTTGATATCATTAAAAACTGACCTGCCATCAAAAGTGATAATATGGGGATCAGTGAAAGAATAACAATTTCCTGTTGGGAGGTCTTGAACGATCACCTAGGTGAAGAAAAAAAAATAAAAAGACATTATAGCACAGCCTGTTTAATAACAGTACCTATTAATTTCCATCTCTCATTTAAATTTACTAATGTCACAAAAAAATGAACTACCAATATTATCACATTACAAAAGGATCTGCAAGTAAATAATTATTCAATGTGAGATACTGATTCTTTCATAATTCCAGTTCTTTCATCAGGAACACAATTTCAAACATATTAATGGAATGCAATCTGCTTCAAACTACACCCAGTTTTAAAATTACACAGCTCACGCAACTAAGCACATGGTTTTTACTCTTACAGGCATATTGTTTCATATAAACAAATTACTGCAGAGCTGCTCGGAAAAATAGTCACTGGTAGTTCTTGGGTATCTCATTTTTGTTGTTTCTTTACAGATTAAAAACCTTGCAACAAACATGTCTTGATCTAACACTACTTAAGTTAAGTGTGTTGGTGTTCCTGTTTAATGTGTTTCAGGCACCGGTTAACACAGCTCATTCTGTTAGATGCAATAAAAGCTCTCGGTTACATTCTTATTCAGCTCGGCAACACTTTTAAACATTTACAGATTCCACTTTAAACAGGAGCATTATGTTTTCTGAATAATTAAACACCGTCTGTTTACAACTAAGATGCTGCGGGGCCTGCTGTGTTCATCCAGCCTCACATTTTATTATCTTGGATTCTCCAGAATCTGCAGTTCCCATCATCACTGAAGTAGCACCTATTGTTTTTAATGTCAAATCTGTCAAATGCATAGATTAGTTTACTGCCCAATTTAAGTTGGCAAGAACGATATACAATTAAACAGGCTTCATTACTTCCTTAGTGAGTTAATGCAAGTTTATAATTCTGCTTCAGAACCTTAGCCTTAGAAGTGCTCCTCCTGAATTGAGACAAGTCAAAATCATTTCCCATGCAATAAAAGTCATAAGGACATCAAATACACAGCATCAAAATTTAAGGTAATTTGAACCAGAAACTGAGATAATAAAGTGTGACGCTGGATGAACACAGCAGGCCATGCAGCATCACAGGAGCACAAGAGCTGACGTTTCGGGCCTAGACCCTTCATCAGAGAGGAGGATGGGGTGAGGGTTCTGGAATAAATAGGGAGAGGGGGAGGCGGACCGAAGATGGAGAGACAAGAAGATAGGTGGAGAGGAGAGTATAGGTGGGGAGTTAGGGAGGGGATAAGTCAGTCCAGGGAAGACAGGCAGGTCAAGGAGGTGGGATGAGGTTAGTTGGTAGGAAATGGAAGTGCGGCTTGGGTGAGAGGAAGAGAGGAAGAACAGGTTAGGGAGGCAGAGACAGGCTGGGCTGGTTTTGGGATGCAGTGTGTGGAGGGGAAGAGCTGGGCTGGTTGTGTGATGCAGTGGGGGCAGGGGACGAACTGGGCTGGTTTTGGGATGCGGTGGGGGAAGGGGAGATTTTGAAGCTGGTGAAGTCCACATTGATACCATTGGGCTGCAGGGTTCCCAAGCAGAATATGAGTTGCTGTTCCTGCAACCTTCGGGTGGCATCATTGTGGCACTGCAGGAGGCCCATGATGGACATGTCATCTAAAGAATGGGAGGGGGAGTTGAAATGGTTCGCAACTGGGAGGTGCAGTTGTTTATTGCGAACCGAGTGGAGGTGTTCTGCAAAGCGGTCCCCAAGCCTCCGCTTGGTTTCCCCAATGTAGAGGAAGCCACACCAGGTACAATGGATAGAGTATGCCACATTGGCAGATGTGCAGGCGAACCTCTGCTTAATATGGAAAGTCATCTTGGGGCCTGGGATAGAGGTGAGGGAGGAGGTGTGGGGGCAAGTGTAGCACTTCCTGCGGTTGCAGGGGAAGCCGGGTGTGGTGGGGTCGGAGGGCAGTGTGGAGCGAACAAGGGAGTCACGGAGAGAGTGGTCTCTCCGGAAAGCAGACAAGGGTGGGGATGGAATTTTTCACCTCCTTGACCTTTTTGTCTTCCCTGGACTGACCTCCCTACCTCCCCACCTATACTCTCCTCTCCACCTATCTTCTTTTCTCTCCACCTTCGGTCTGCCTCCCCCTCTCCCTATTTATTCCAGAACCCTCACCCATGCCCCTCTCCGATGAAGGGTCTAGGCCCGAAACGTCAGCTCTTGTGCTCCTGAGATGCTGCTTGGCCTGCTGTGTTCATCCAGCGTCACGCTTTATTATCTTGGATTCTCCAGCATCTGCAGTTCCCATTATCTCTGAACCAGAAACTGGTCAGGCTGGCAGCCACTGGTCAGGTGATTAACTTGCCAAGACATCCCTACCGGTAGCTGACTGGACTCCTTTTTAAATACGCAGATAAGGGTGAGGTCACCATATGAACTGATTTCAATTTTAACTGTGGCAAAAAAACACGTTCTGGATTGGTGAAGACAGTAGAAAGAAAAGGCTCACACAAAAATGTTTACTTAACATGTTTTGTTCGGTCTTGACACAATTAGTAGAAAGAGTACCCAATCCACAATTCTCCTCCATATAGACAACTTTCATTAAGTCCCAGCCAACAGTCTTGTGAAATCCTGATCCCTCCTGCTATTCTCTACCCATTGTGGATTGGCTGCTGATCCGAAGAATACAGAGGATGCCATGAAATTAAAACTGAACAGGCCGTACTGATGATCAGGGGTTGGAGGAGGAGCTGTCTAGTGCAAAGGGGTGGGCTACAGGGCAGAATATGCTCTTTGTCAGATCAGGATACCAGAGAGGCTTAAAACCAATGAATTATTTCTGAAATTGTGTAACCATTGTAATGTGCACAGTCAACTCTGACAAGGAGCAAACAAGCAGTTCACCCATTTTACTGATGGTAGAAGAGAGTTAAATTGACAGTGTGACAAAGTGTATGATGTTGGGGGGTGTGGGGCAGCTGTTGGAAGTGCGGGAAGGGGGTCATGACTAATTATGTTGCCTTCCATACACAGGTGAATTGCAAATGCACACTGCAAATTGAAAATGGCTGCAACTACACCCAGTGTCAGCAAAATAAGTCTCTTTGCTGCCTGAGCACAGGGTTCTACTTGTGAGTGATGGGAGCCCCTTCAGGGGGAAACAACATTAATCAGGCATTTTCACAGTCCAGGTTGAAGTCATCTTGGCCCTCTGATGCTGCCTGGCCTGTGTTTCCCCAGCTCCACACTGTGTTGTCCCAGGGTTTAATGAATACCTGGTTACAATCGATGTAAGCTAGGTGTAGGTCATCACTCAGTGAATGTAAATTTATTGCTGCTTGAAAGGCAAGCAGCCTGTTTCCACAGCAAATGGAGATTTTTGTTTGTGTTTCTCTTTGCTTCTCCTGTTGCCAAATAAAAATGAACCTTTTCATCCTCCTAAATGTGTTCCATATTGAATGAAGGGAAATATTATGCTGGACCGAATGTTGGGAAAACAGTAGCACTCACTTGGGTAAGTTTATAAAACAGATTGACACAAAGGGAGGGTAACCTGGGTAGCTTGGTTCTTAAATAGTAATACATTTATGAATGTGTACTTGAATTTGCAACAAAGCGTCAGTCATGCCACTCACGGGCCCCGAGGAGTGTTGATTTTATTTGCCTCCCATTAGAGCTATAAAGTCATAGAGTTGTACAGCATGGAAACAGACCCTTTGGTCCAACTCATCTATGCTAACTTGGTACCTTAGTACCTTAAATTACTCTAGTCCCATTTGCCAGTATTTGGCCCATATCCTTCTAAACCCGCCCAACTGCACTGCTTACTAATAGTACGGTGAAGAGTCACTGCCTGCCTGCAGCGTTTGACCTGGTGCATGGTTGGGCTTTGGATATGTTGCAAACACCAGGATTCCCATAAGGTCTCAGCAGAGGCATGTACCAACTCTGGTGAGAAGGAAGATAGGAAGATAGGAGCACCTTGGAAGTGTCTTGAAGCAGTGGAGAATAATGAGAGAAAACTCACTAGAACTAAAGGGAGAGAAACCCTCCACAAATGCTGCCAAAATTGACACTTACTTGATTTCTCATAAAATGCAGCCCCTGGTGTTGCCTATTCACATTGATTCCCCAGGGATAGGCAGCACAGGATCTTGGCTAACATTGTTGAACAATGCAACATGGTTTAACAAAGTACCTGCCACTACACAAATTAATTTCTCCCACCAGTGTGTCCAGTGGGAGAAATAAAAAAGTGGAAAAAATGCTAAGTATAGGTAAAATACAAAATGGAAATTAAACTAAATCACAGGATTAAACCAGGCAACTCACCTGGGGAGTTACACCAACATTGCCTGAGAATTTATTTCTGTTTATAGTGTTCACTGATTTCATGTGTAGAGAAGACAAGAGGACCCATTTCCGACATCTCTGAGATTGCAAATGGTGAGTAACGTTCTATTTCAATTGTAGTACATGATTCACAATTTCACACATTGATATTCAATGAGTATGCTCATGACTTTTGAGAGTGAAATATGGAACAATCATCTGTTAAAGCTACTAAAATGTTTTTTTTGATACTGACCTTCATTTCCTTAGGGGAGTAACCCCGCCAAAGGAGATGCTTTGATTGAATTGGCTCAATTCTAATACTGCTGACACGATTTCCATCGCGTGCAAAATCAGTTACAGCCATCACAGAGAGTGAGCTTCTTGCACAGCTGCCACCCGTACAAGCAGGCATCTGTACCAAATCCACCTGGCATGAGGATAGTGCTATGTTCAGTGTTGTGGAACTCACACTATCTGAAAGCACATCAACAAATGGAACTTTTGAAACCCATAGAACAAGTGTGAGCCTGTATTTGCAGATGGTAAGGTATAATACAAAACATGTTCAATATTTAATCTAATAATTCCAACATTTGAAGCAGGATAGGGTCAAGCTAATTCTCCAATTTACTTTCTTTCTACAAAAGTTTCTGTTCCAAACCTTCTCGTTTCATGAAGATCTGTTAGAAATATGTGTTTCTGGTAGCTACTCCTTCTTGTCTTATACACACAGATGGTGGCTAATAAGTTAATGAGTGGGAAAAGTTTAAGGGAGATATGCGTGGAAAGTTCTTTACACAGAGGGTGGGTGGGTGCCTGGAACGCGTTGCCAGTGGAGGTGGTAGAGGTGGGTACGATAGTGTCATTTAAGATGTATCTACACAGATGCATGAATGGGCAGGGAACAGAGGGATACAGACCCTTGGAAAATAGACGACTGGTTTAGATAGAGGTAATGGGAACTGCAGATGCTGGAGAATCCGAGATAACAATGTGTGGAGCTGGATGAACACAGCAGGCCAAGCAGCATCTTAGGAGCACAAAGGCTGACGGTTTGGGCCTAGACCCTTCGTCAGAAAAAAAGGGTCCATGCCCGATTTCTAATGAAGAGTCCGGGCCCAAAACATCAGCTTTTGTGCTCCTAAGGTTTAGATAGAGGATAGAGGATCAGGATTGGCGCAGGCTTGTTGGCCAAAGGGCCTGTTCCTGTGCTGTAAGTTGGTTTGTTCTTTGTTTGTTCTAGTGGCCACCATAAAAACAGCCAATAACAATCACAGTTGAGGTACAATACTTCAACTTTGAAAGGAATATGAGTAGCACATAGGCACATTTTTGTTTTTCAAGATGAAAACTACTGACGTCAAGGGAAGCTGCTACGTAGAAACAGGCCATTTTGGCTATCAACTCTGTGCTGGCTTTTCATCTATTAAACACTTAGCCTAATCCCATTCACCTATTTGTTTCAATTATGGTCTAAAAGAACTTATGGTTTCAGTTTCAAGAACTGTTTAAGGCAGGGAATTCCATCATTACAGTACTCTCTTGGATTTTTCTAACTTCCCTTGTAGTTATTTAATGCCAATCTTAAATTTGTACTCTTTTGTTAGTCTCACTGTTCAATGAGGCTAATCTACTACTTGTCAGCTATCAGAATGTTACACACCATTTCAGTTATCCTATGTACATATTCATTCCAACTTTCATTTTTATTGCCTAGCATGGGGGCACTACTGTTTCTCAGCTGGATATTTAATCTCACTCATCTATTTGCCCAAGGACATTCATTCTCGGACAAATGTCTTTTGTAAAATCTACAAACACCTGAATTACTATCCTTTCCAATTCTTTGAACAGTTCTGACTTACAATCGTATTTGTCAAATTTCATTCTGTATTAATGTACTGTCAGTTTTGTTTTGCAGCCGAATTCCTTCTTCCTCAACTTTTTTGTCTGATTTTACAGAGAAACGAACATACCGCTGTTAATTTTACTTGCATGCCCCCCTCTACTTGTACACTATGTCTACTTGCTTCACTTTATCTAGAACAAGCTACTTTTGTCCAGCCATAATGAGCCAACCACATTCTGACTAAGCTAACATCTCTTAACATGCTATAAAAGGCACCATTTTCCACTCAGAACATTTTTCTGCGTCAGATTCTCTTTTCAGCAATTTGGAACAACTGATTTTTGCAATTGCAGTCTATAAAGTGAATGCTACTTTTTTTTGCATTTTATATAACTACTTGAATTCTTCTTTATTTCCCTACTTCTTTATTTTCTACTTTATGCCTAAGATTTTGTACCTAAGTACGTTTGCATCTTAGATGACACTCAGAATGGTGACTTTATGTACTTTTTACTGTATTCCTGTACCGCTGTACTATCACACTGTACATGACAATAAAATCTAACTCATTAATTCAAAAATACTTTAGGTTATATTGATGCCATGATAGGCTCTTCATAAATGCAAATTCCTTTCAGTAATGTTGAATTTTTACTGCTGTCTCAGTCTCAGTAGAGCAAACTGTGCACACTGCAGGGAATCCATTCCAGTCCATTATCCAGCCATTTAATTATTTTACTCTTGAAGTCAGGATGTGCTCAAGTGATCTTTTGGATCACAAAGGGAAGTTTAGGTCCCTCCTCTTTTCTAAACCATGTCAGTCATCCTGTCCATGCTTGGGCTCAACAGGTGCTTCCCAGCCACCTAACTTTCCATCGTTTTCCAGTTGATGTGTTTGGGTAGCAGACCAGCAGCATTTTTTCCAAGATATTTTGTGCTCCAACGGATATTTGCCAAACCAGATTTGTGTAAACTGCAGTTAAACCTTTGTTTCATAGCCTAGGTAATCACGCATTCAAAAACCAATCTAAACAATATCAGAGCTGTGGCTAGAAATCATTTTGCACAAAGGGCTTGGTCTTCCAAAGCACAAAAGCTTGTCAGATCACTTATTCTCTTTGTCACATAATGTTCAAGGCATTAAAAGTAAATACTGAGATCAGTTTGAAAATTTTAAATGTAATTTCCATCATTGGTTCTGGAATTCTACAGAGTTGATTTGGTTTGATACAATGGGACTTACTGCTCGAATCGGATACTTATTCAGCTGGAGTTGGCAAAAACAACAGCAGTGTTAATAAACATATTTCAAAATCTAACAGCTCTGTTCCTTTAAATACAAAGCGCAGCAAAGCAAGTTAGAAGGCAACAGATGTGATTGCAAAACATGAGTTACCAGGCTTGAAAAGCATATTTAATTTTGATTTTGCAAAAACATAATTTGCTGTGGTAAGTAACATCATGGAACAGGAACAGGGATTACTGGAGTTTGCTATTTCTGGCTGAGGTGCAGAATGAGCCAAGTGCCAAAGTGCTCATTTCAGTACATTATATTTTTCTGCCTTTGAGCTGATATGCCTGTGCTTATTCTCTGGCACAAATTAAATTTTGTTGTCTGCTGGGTGATCTCAGCTGTCAATGTTTCTTGCTTGTAAATGAGAATTGATGTATAAACGTTCTTGAGAAATAATACCGAGGACTCTGCTTTCTTACCACACATTTTAATGGCTTCCCAACATATGGAATTCTTTCATATTTGGAAACAAAACAATGAGAAATTATAAATCTGGACAAGCTAATTCCAATATCATTTCTAAACTGCTAAGTAATTATAATAATCTGCACAGTCATATAACACTTGCAAGACATAGTTTTGTTTTATTTGTTTTTTATTATTGACTTTTGAGACTTAATTCAAAAATGGCAATCAGATCTCCACTTCACTGTCATTAGTAGTTTGCCAAATAAACTATAGCTGGAGGGACTAAAGGAATAACAAAGAACATTATACCAGATTAAAGGAAGCAGTCATGAGTGGACTGTTTCAGTAAAATATTGACTGGGGGATGGGAACAGATTACTTACTCATTGTCTCATTCAAACAATGCTACATTACCCAAGGTCCCTAAAGGACAGAGGTGCAAAATTATCCCATGCAATCATCATCTTTGAGAATTTCATATATTTCTATGAAATTTCAAATTGATTGTTTCAACAAATTGCTTAGCCTGTTTATTTCAAACCAACAGATTTTGCAGATTTGTATATTATTATTTCCAGTGTGGATAATGTTTCGGCTATTTCTCTGTTGTCAGAGATACATAATGTGAAGTATTACATTATTTTTATGCAGCCATTTGATATATTAATCCTAAAGTAATGGCTGAACTTCTACATTAGATTAAAATAAATGAGTTTTCGCACACAAGTCATTAAAATCACAAAGTAATTTGAGCAATTTCAGAGAAAGCGAATGAGTTTTAACATGTTAAATGATGTTGTCCAGGCAGTGATATTTTTGATAACAACTGCTTAAAATACATATGCCATGAAAAATGAAAACTAGCACAAAATATTCAGCATATTCTTGATTTTTCACTCTCAGATATTTCAGTTGAGTATCAGAAAAGAGAATGAGTTAACCATTTCTGCCAAGGGTGGGAGGTAGGTAAATGCATCAGAGATAACGAACAAAGGAAATGTGTTGCTTAGTAAAAACAAATAAAACAATTTTTTTTTATTTAAACATCTGGGCACACAACATCTAGTAATTATTCTATTTTAAATTAGTAGCTGGGTTTGATTGGCTGCTTTACTAAACACATGACACGTAACACATAAACACATTGACATAAAATGTACAATCCTGGAGATTCAACACAAATTTAAAGTCTTACCTGAATCATTGATAGTGAGCTGAAGTGCTATTTTACAACTGTTCACATCCTGGCCTTCTTCCAGGCAAGCGATAGGAATGGTACTTTGGATCAACAACGTATGTGCTTTACCATCTTCTGTGATTTGCAAAGACACTGGGTCAAACTGTTTGAAAGTAAGAAAGAAATTTTAAAAAGCTATCTTTCCAATGTTTGAAAAATGTTTCAAGTTAAAACATTACAAGCCATTCCAGTTATAAACGTCCCTAGTTACTGATTAGCAAGACAATCTTTTTCCCACTTAATTACTACAGAGACTGGCTCCAAAACTACATTTTTAAAAGCTCTTCACGTTCTTTCCAGGAGCAATTTTACGAGAGTAAGTTTGTCGGCAGCAACAACTCGAACCTACAAAACACCATGAATGCAGTTATAAATTCCATGGTCATTCACAGGAATATTATCAAAATGGACATTTGATAACAAGTCCTGTAAGGAGGTTGTTTAGACAACTAGTTTAAAAAGTTAGGTAAATGAGGATAACTGTGAGGTTAGGTCACAAAAGCAGACACATTATCTGAATGGCAACTGGGAAAAGCAGATGCAGTCAGACCTGGGTGGCCTTGTGTACACAAGTCGCTGAAAGTAAGCGTATGAGTGTTGTAGGCAGTGAAGGCAGCAAATGGTCTGTTGGCCTGCACAGCAAGTAGATTTGAGTACAGAACAGGGATATCTTGCTGCAACTGTACAGACTCTTGGAAAGACTTTTGGGGTACTGTATGTAGACACTGTCTCTTTATCTCACAATGGATGTCCTAGCCTTGGAGAGAGTGCAACAAAGATTTACCAGAGTGAATCCTGAGATGGCTAGACTGATCTATGAAGAGATACTGGACAGGCTACGTCTATATTCACTGGAGTTTAGAAGAATGACTGGGATAGGAGTGGCGGGGGTGCTGGTCACAGAAATCATTAGAATTCCCAACAGCACAAGACAGCGTTAATGCAGGTTGATTGTATCTGTTATTTGATAAGTCCAGAACTAGGGGTCACAGTTTACAAGTATAGGGTAGGCCATTTAGGACTGAAGGAGGAGAAATATCTTCACCCAGAGACTGATGACCGTGTGGAATTTTCTACCTGTTATAAAGCAGAGGTTGATCCTTTCGGAGAACCAAAACCGAAACACCCGAAGAGAAGCACTTCACACTATAATCTGTAAATGGAATGTAAAAAGTGGTGTAACCTGCCTTTCAGCAACATCTAGTGGTTAACTAAAAGAAATCCCTGACATTGACTTTAAAATCAAGTAACAGATTATTTATCTAACTCTAACAGCGAACAAATTAGATAAACAATTAAAAAACTGAATAAACTCCTTCCAATTACTAACTATTCCTGAATAAAACAAGACTGCAACGGTGTGCTGTTCCAGTGAATAAAAGTCCCATTTATATAAAGTAAAAAGTAGAATTTATTCTCTTGACATTACAACCAGGTTATGCGTCTTCCAGAATGTTCTGTGCCTTCTCTATCAATTGTTCTGTCAGGAAGATCTTCTCTATCGATTCCTCTGTCAGGAATATGAACTAATTATGCTGTAAGTACCTTTGATTTAGATGGTGCTTTCTCTAAAACTTAGAGGACACAGTGAGAGCCAGTGATTCCTCCTGACAGCTCAGAGCTGTTAACTCGGGCAGATGGCAGTTTGCCCTCTTGTCTTTGCGCAACTGCTCCTTCTTTTATACCCTTGATGATATATCAATTTCTGACAATAGGATTGATCCTACATTGACAAAACCATCAGATTTAAATTTAATTAATTTTGGTATCTAAGTGCCTGTTTCAAATTGATTGGCTAGATTCAAAGCTTTGTTGTCTTGGTAAAACTGTAGCTTGGCCTGCTAACTGAGTAGCATTTTGATAAAAATAGAACATAGAACATAGAACATAGAACAGTACAGCACAGAACAGGCCCTTCAGCCCACAATGTTGTGCCGACCATTGATCCTCATGTATGCACCCTCAAATTTCTGTGACCATATACATGTCCAGCAGTCTCTTAAATGACCCCAATGACCTTGCTTCCACAACTGCTGCTGGCAACGCATTCCATGCTCTCACAACTCTCTGCGTAAAGAACCTGCCTCTGACACCCCTCTATACTTTCCACCAACCAGCTTAAAACTATGACCCCTCGTGCTAGCCATTTCTGCCCTGGGAATGTTTCAATTCAAGTGCTTTCTGTGTACCTGTAAACCCAGAAGCTGCTGCCCACAGATATCCTTCTGGAACTCTAAGCACAGAAAAAGGACATCATCTTTTAAAGAGACCACACACTACTTTCCCCTAGCATTTTACAAATACCAAATTCTAACTTACTACCTTCCAATCCACAAGTACTGTATCCAACTTCACAACATACCAAAGACAGCGAATGAGAGCCAAACATTGAGGGAGTTAAGATGCAGTTCTTAAGGTTAAATGGATCAAAGGACATGGGGAGAAAGCAGGAATGGGTACAGAGTTTGATGATTAGCCATGATCAGAAATGCATGGCAGAGCAGATCAAAAAGCCTAAGTGAATAATAAAATTTTATGTACAAAAGGAGGTTATTTGACCCATTGTGTTTGTATTGGCTTCTGAAAGAGTTAGCCAGCTGGTCTCAGCGTTTAAACTTTCAAACTTATATCCAGCACTGTTTTCAAACCTTATAAGGAATCCCCATCCACCACTCTCTCTGGCACTGCATTCCAAATCAACACACCTCTCTGAGTAAAGATGTTTTTTCTCATCTCACTCCTAGCTCTCTTGTTGAGATACCAACTAGTGGAAACAGAATATCCTTCTTTACCCTGTCAAAATTCTTGTACCATTGAGGCTGTATCGTCTCTCTAAGTTTCTTCCACCAAAATGCATTACCTCATGTTTCTCTGCATTAAAGTTCATCTGCCATTTGGCAAAGTTATCAATGTCTCTCTGAAATCGGTGAGCGTCCTCCTCATAATTCACTGTTCTCTCTCGTCAGAGAGTCATACAGCACAGAAACAGACCCTTCATCTAACTCTAGCTTAGTATCATCTGCACACGTAGAGATTTTGCCCTCAACATCCATGCCCAAACCTTTTATACAAATCAGAAAAAGCAAGAGTGCATCAAACCCAGGGAACACCACTTTCAGCTCATCTCCAATCTGGGAAATGCCCATTTTTTTTTTGACTGACACTGTTTCTTATCTCTTTGGCAACTCAAGAATGCAATCAAATTTGTCAGAAATGACCTGCACTTGACAAATCCATGTCGATTTTCTGGTATTAACTGATTTCTCTTTAAATGTATCCAATATTATGGCCTATAATGACCTACTCCTGCTCCTATTTTCTACATCACAATGTTAAAGAATGCTTTAATAGAGAGAACGGTAGAGCATTAGGGGCCAATGGAGGGAATTTAGGAGCATTTGGTTGCCAGGGCTGGAGTGATTGCAATAAAAGTTGTGTGTAAGAGACCAGTATCGGGAAAGCATTCAGGTCTTAGAAGGTTGTAGGGCTGGCAAGATTACAGTGAAAGAGAGGGTCAAGACCTGTGAGGAACCTGAAAATAAGAATCAAAGTTTTAAAATGCACTCTATACCTACTTTAGTAAGCAGTAAATTTGTCTTAATTAGTTCCTTCTTTTCTTGATGATTCTGAGTTCTAGCTACCAACTCACCAATGTAAAGTTTCTCCAGAACTATTTCAATCAAAACTTCATATAATTTGGAGAACCTGTATTAGATTACTGTTGAATGGTAAATATTTTAATAAATCCAATTTCTCTAGTCTCTCCTCATAACTAAAAAAGCATGGCATGTGTAATTTCATTTTAGCCACTCTCTTTCTTCTCCTCTTCATGATTTTGATATCTTTGCTAAAACAAGATGCCCTAAGTAATAAAATATTTAAATAGTAGCTTAATTTGCATAGGTTTAGAATATGAGGCTGATACTTAAATTGGATTGGATTTATTAGATTTAATGGTTATTAGCTGTTTCTGAAAGTCATCTTGCTACTTTAGGGGATAATTTTTAAAAAAAACTATTTCTGCAAAAAATGGAGTTTTGAAGAAGCTTGTGTTAAGCTAGACAATTACCTGCCTTCCCTATAGACTGAGCTGGTAAAATATTTTGTCCACATGTTAGAGGGTTGTAGGGCTGGCAAGATTACAGTGAAAGGGAGGGTCAAGGCCTGAGAGGAACCTGAAAATTAGAATCAAAGTTTTAAAATGCATTCCATACTTACCTTAGTAAGCAGTAAATTTGTCTTAATTAGTTCCTTCTTGATGATTCCGAGTTCTAGCTACCAACTCACCAATGTAACTCTCCAGAATGTTCTATGTTCTATAATGTAGGGTTACAGGGAAAGGGTGAGGAATGGACCTGGGTGGGATGCTCTTCGGAGGTTCGTGTGGGCTTGTTGGGCCAAATGGCCTGTTCCTGCACTGTAGAGGTGCCATGGATTCATAATTGCTTGAGTGAAAGTCTTTCTCCTCACCCCAGTCCTAAACGATCGCCCTGTTATCATGAGACTGTGAACTTGTAATCTCCTATATTTCCCCATATTACCTGCATCCAGGCTGTATGGAGACTCAGAATATTATCTCTCTTACTTATTGAATTAAACCCTACAGTGTGGGAGCAGGTAATTCGGCCTATTGAATCCAAAGGGGCCCTCTGAAGAGCATTCCACCCAGATTCACCAACCCCTACGCTATCCCTGCCACCCTGCATTTCCTGTGTCTAGACCAGCCAGCCTGCACATCTGCTGGTAACAGTTATCTTTCCAGAAACATTCTTTTCTCTCTTTAGCTTATGAAAACAATTCAACAGCACTACTTTTTCTGTTCTTCGAGTGACTTTCTGCATTGACTTTGCAACTCCAAACAGAAATAGGATTAAAGTAAAATTTTACCTGAAGGATTTCCACCAGAAATTGAAAGTAGCAAATTATATCACATGATGGGAAATACCTTTACACAGCTAGACTTAATTCAAAAATCCCAATGCATCTTATACTACAGAATTGCTCGCTAACCCTTCTGATTTACATCAAAACATATTAGAGAATATTTCCTCTGTATCTGCATTAATTTTAAATTTGCTGAAGAGCATCTTTTACTTTTCATATCAATGTGCAATAAGATACTCAGTCTTTTTAAGTAATACATTTAATATTCCATATTAATTAAATACTTTTTTACATTTACACATTTAATTCACCTTAATCCCAGCAAAGAATGGTTTACTATCCCTGGGAAAAGTACGTATGTCTGGAGAACCCCTCAAGAAGGCGGATACACTACAGTAAACCTGCAAAAAAAAAATTAAAAGTTGCAAAAAAAGTTTGACAAATTAATTTGACAAAACATTTTAAGTTAGTGCTATTTAGGATGGCATTGTGATGGCCCTTCTGGCTCAGGAGGAGCCCATTTGACCAGTCATTCATTAAAAAAATCGAGAAAAATCAAAGACAGTGATCCCATTAGGAATGGCAAAACCCTCCTCCACGTTACAACTTGGACTACAAAGTTATTTATTCATGTTCTCAACAAAAAGCAGCTACTATTGGCAAGCCGGCATGTACTATGAACCGAAACGTGACCGTGCACGTAAAACATCTGGCATATCACTAGTGGGTTCACAATGAATCCTTTACAGCACTGTAGTACATACTGGAAATAGCACAGGATGTTACCATACACAAATGATCTTTTAAAACCAACAAGCAAGTTACATTCATAAATCAAGCAAAGGCATGCTTCTGTACAAGTTAATTAGCTGGTAAAATAAATAAAATCATGCTGATAAGCAATAATCTACCTACTTTATCTATTTACTTTTTCTGGAGGCATTAACCTGTTCTCAGGGCCTAATATAAGGAAACATTTTGAAATTTTTAGACTTGGTTAAGGAAATGGGGGCAATTTTTACTTTAAGCATAAAGAGCAGAACAGAATTTGTTCTGAAGTTGTCCTGGCTCCAAACCTTCATACCAGACTTGAAATGTTAATTCTATTTCTCTCTCCCCAGATGCTGCTCTACCTGTTGAGGTTTTCAGTGCTTTTTTGACAGCAGAATATCTGGCCCTCACAACTTTGCATCCATTCCTATTATGCCGGGTTTCTGCCAATTTTTTAATCACAATAACGCGGGATATTTGACCAAGCTCTGCAAAAATTGCCAGCATGAATAATGTCTGTGTAAATTATTCATTAAGGGTGAAGGCATTTTGCTGTGTGTGTGACAGGTCACCTGCCCATTGAAGAATACCAAACTCAAACCTATCTGTTGAAGGAGTTGGAAGACAATAGTTGATGATTCCTTTCAACAGATTGGCCTTTTTGTAGATGTAAGTGAGATGCAAGTAGAGAAAAAACATTAGCTGCGTGATCTTCTGACTGATTAAAGCAACAACTATGAAGGAAGCAAAGTAATGCAGCACATTTGGCATTTTGAGCCTGTGTTGGTTCTTTGAAAGTGTTGTCCATTTTAACCCAAACCCAAGGTTTTGCACAAAATCTTGAAAACGGGTCCTCATCCAAGGATATGTCCAATTATAGGAAGATGTTTTGTTTTTTGTAAATGAGACACCAAAATGATGGCTAAAATTGAATTAACACCCACAGTTAGATCACAAAAAAAAACAGTAGGATTAAAGTATGGAACTTTTTATGCCAGCTAACATTCAGTCAGTTGCTCTACTGGCTCAGATACAGGGTCAGACACTTTAAAGCAGGAGTGAGCAACAATGTTGTGAACACTTTTTATTCCAGTGGCAGCTGTGAGATTGTCTACCTTAACTTCATTGAAGGATGTTTGAAAAACTGTTTGCACACACTCTGTGTCCTTCTGAAAGCCAGCCAGCTTTAACTCTCTGTCTGAAAGTCAAGATGAAGTCTGACTTGAACATACAAAAATCTCTCCTAAACAAAGCATAACGAGTTCCTCACTCTCTGACTTACAGCAACTATTTCCAAGGATTAAATATAGAGTTTAAAATTCCACAACCCCTGTAACAGGGTGCAGGGAACTGAGTGTACAATTACTCTGTTCTGGTGCTTCCAGAACAGGGTACACAGCAGGCAGCCAAGGAGCAGGAGAAACAGAAAGAGAAGAGACTTGCCTTACTACCCCCTTCTGGCTGCATGTTCATAAATAACTAGCACAATAAATGCAACCCAAGTTCCTCCTTCACCAAACATTCCCACCCTTTGTCGCTGACGTGGTCACTTGATGTCGATACAAACATAACGACCAAAACGAAACAAACAATTCCAAGCCAAAATTATCAATCTCAACATTCTACATTTCACAAAAAAGGCTAATTCCCCTTGTATATATCCTTCCTTCCAGTCTTCCATGTGCCTTTGCCTGCCCTAGTCCTGCCCAGTAACTACTGCATGGTTGACGGGAGGCTGCCGACTTTCAATCGGGACATGAGGATGCCTTTGGATAATGTGCAACTCTGGATTCACAAGGTCTGATTTTGTGCATGTATGTTCTATTCTATGCAATCAGGCAAAATGGTGGCAAGCCTGAACCTTGCTGCCTTTCCACCTCCACCTGCATTAAGGTCAAGGACAACATTTCGGTCCCTGCTGCAATGGAATCAATGTGGGACCTCATTCAGCTGCTGCTGCCATGCAATGTCCTCCAGGGAGGCAATGGCCAAGTGGTATCGTCGCTGGGCTATAAGCCCAAAGATCCAGACAACATTCTGGGGACCCGGGTTCAAATCCTGCTACAGCCGACGTTGGAATTTGAATTCAATAAAATACCTGAAATTATGAATCTAACAATGACAGTGAATCCAATATTGATTGTTGGAAAAACCCATTTGGTTCAGTAATGTCCTACAGGGAAGGAAACTGCCATCCTTACCTGATCTGGCCGACATGTGACTCCAGACCCATGGCGATGTGGCTGACTCTTAACTGCCCTCTGGGCAATTCAGGATGGACAACAAATGTTCCCTGGCCAGCAACACCCTCATCTCACGAATGAATAAAGAAACAGAAAATGTGTGCAACATAAGACAGGACCATGCAGTCAGCTCAACACCTCTGCTGGGGTGGGGCTTGGTGAAGGTCCCAAAATCACAGGTGTTCAGTGTCTCATCAAAGGCCTGAACATCAGGAATTGGAGTCCTGCTACAGCCATAACCCTATTCCCTGCTGCCAAACACCATTATTCCTCCTGCAAAATCCTCCACCACATTACTTAACTGTGACCTGGGTTACTCAGCAGATACATTGGTGTTGCGAAGTACAGTGGCTACGAGCCTCTAATTAGCAAAGCTACCATCCCCAGGGTTTTGTCCTGGGATAGTCCTCCCGAGTCGCCTCAACACTGCCTCTCTGAAGGACACATGCTACCTTTTCATTGTCTACCAGCCTGTAAGAGGGTCCTCCAATACCTCCCCTTTTGTTCCAGCTCAACAGAAATTCACTCATTCAGAATTATTGACACCTTCGTGATTTTGGTAATAGATTTTGAATTAGACCCCTCAGTGTATGGTGGAACAGAGTTACAATTTTTGTTTGTTTTTATTCACTTGTGGGACGTGGGCTTCGCTGGCTGGAGGCACATTTATTGCCTGTCCCTAGTTGCCCTTGAGAAGGCAGTGGTGATCTGCCTTCTTGAATCACTGCTGTTCACATTCCACAATGCTGTTAGGGAGGGAATTCCATGGGTTTGACCCAGTGACAGCAAAGGAATGATGATTGATTTCTAAGTAAGGATGGCGAGTGGTTTGGAGCAGAAATTGCAAGTGATAGTGTTCCCATACACCTGCATATTTTGCAAGTTAACTCTCGAGTATTTTGCATTCAATAACATGGCAAATCCATTCAAACTGACTTTTGTACAGACATCTAAAAATCTCTTTAACTGTCCACATCAAGGATAAAAATACATTGGCATGGTGTCTCTAACAACAAATGTTATTATTTCCAATTAATTAGGACGGATGAAAATTTATTATCCAACAGACTGTACATAAATTATATTACTAACAATAAAGGTTTTACACATTTGAAATTCTAAACATTATTTTAAGCTAAATGTTCCTTATGGACTTTGCACTTGTAATGTTTTTTATAACTATCATAGCACAGAAATGATACTTGCTCATTACTGGTCTAAAAGCATCCAATTTACCAATTATTAAAACTTCCAAGGGAATTCAAGTAATTTCAGTTTGAGCATTACAAATCTCTCAATTTCAAGAACTATAGTATAAATTCATTAGCCCCATTCCTAAGGAAGGGCATGTTGGAAACAAAATTAGATTCTGAAAGCCACAGTTCATAGAGCTGTGACACAGGGGCTTACACCACAGAATCTGTAACTTACCCATATAGCACATAATAGATATGGTTGACCGAGGCCCTTAAATTGACTGCATTTATCTGTCCTGAATTTAATAATCCAACAATCAGATTTTATCACTTGCATTTACAGAATGAGCGCAGGTAAAACGATACAAGAAGCTGAATATCCTACGTGTACGATGCACATTAAAATGTTGCAGTTGAACAACTGCAATGAAGAAAAACTGTTGATTAAAGTAAAAGTCAAGGCATTTATATGGAAGCAAATCCAGGGGTATGTGAATTCAAAACCAGCAGCAAGTTGAATGGAGAACTGTGCCAAAAACAGAGCAAAGATTCAATCTATAGGGCCACAAGTTTTACATCCAAATCAAAAATACTAATTCCACAAACTTGATTCAGGACAGAATGCCTCCTACATGATCTAATTTTACTTCTGGGGGTGGGGGAATGGAAATTAAGAGGAGATGTGCCCATTTTCAACCAGGAAAATGAAGAGGTAGTCACAGCCTGGTGTTGTAAGGCTCACGCATCTATAATTTTATCCCAGCTGCAAAGAAAACCCTAATAAATAATACCTTACCCTGATTATGGGATGGTCCAGAATTTAGGGGTCACAGTCTAAGGATATTGGGTAAACCATTTTGGACTGAGATGAGTTATCTGGATGAGTGCAGTTCCAACAACATTCAAGAAGCCTGATACTATCCAGGACCAAAGCAGCCTGTTTGACTGGCAACATATTCACAAACATCCACGCACTCCACCATTGCAACTCAGTACATAATGCTGCTACCACTTACAAGATGTATTGCAGAAATTTATCAAAGTTTCTCAGACAGCTCCTTCCAAACCCACAACCCCTTCCATCTAGAATGGTAAGGGCAGCAGATATGTGGGAACATAACCATCTACAAATTATCCTTCATGTCACTCACCATCCTGACTTAAGAAATTCATTGTCATTCCTTCACTGTCACACAGCCAAAATCCCAGAATTCCCTCCCTGACAGCACTTGGGTCTATCAATAGTACATGGAATGCAGCAGTTCAAAGAGCTAGCTCATCACCATCTTCTCAAGGGCAACCTGGCAGGGCAATGAAAATGCTGGCCATCCAGCGATGCCCATATCCCACAAATGAATAAATAATGGAAAAGGTCTGTAACCTAGAGCTAGGTGAGCCTATAGAATTTCCTACCGCAGAAAACAATCTAGGCCAAATATGATTTCAAGGAGTTATATATCGCACTTGGCACTAAAGGGACTGAAGAATATGCGGGATAAACAGGAGAAGGCCATTCAGTTGGATAATCAGTCACAAACAAATTAAATCACAGAGAAGGCTTGAAGGGCCAAACGGCCTGCTCCTGCTACCATTTTCTATGTTCCTAAGTCACATCCAAAAAATAGACAGGCTCAAGTTCTGACCATGTGCATGCTTCTCAAATACATGTTAATGTTCTTATGGAGGAAATCATTGATCTAGGTCATGTCAATGAGATAAGGTCTTCAGGGTGGAAAGGATATATTGGTGATTTTCATCTATTTCCTGGCAGCTCCCTTCAAATCAGAATTTGTAGACCATCAGGTAAGGGCAGAAATCTCACCTTTGTTGCAAGACTAATGATTGTGTGTTGGATGTGAATGTATTTCTATTTTGTTACATGTGAAGAATCACTTGACTTCAAGTATGCAATTTAATCGTGATATCACACTGAGAAACTTGAATAAGAATTAAGGAGATGTTCACATGATGGAATGCTGGCCTTTTGTTTCAAGAAATCTGTAAATCATTACCGTATCGCCCAGTTTTAAAGTCATCCCATCCATCTCCACAAACGAGAACAGTTGACGGGTTGTGTCTCTCTTTATCTCTTCCTTCCTGTTAAGTGGAGAAACCCGTGACCACATCACCACATACGCTACAGTACTGTTTAAAGCAGATTTCATATAGCTGCACTTCAGGTGGATGCTGGTACCCACTAACTCTGGAGTTATCACTGGTCTGTCAGGTAGATTGGGAAGCTTAGCTGCAAAAAAAAAAGCACATGCTTCAAATATAAAGCCAGCAAATTAGGTTCATATATACACAATTAAAATTAGCCCCATACAAATTGTCAACATTTCACACTGTCAGGGAAGTCAAAGATGAATGTGTACAATTGCTTAAAAGTATACAACTAGGACAAAATGGCATGCTAACATTTTCAACAGTTGTTCTGGCATTACACCCAACCCCAACATGGATTTTCCAGTATCAAAAGCAAAGTACTGTGGATGCTGGAGATCTGAAATGAAAACAAAGCACTGGAGAAACACAGCAGGTGTAGAGAGAGAAACAGGGTTAACACTGGAGTCCAATTTAGATTTCCTTGGGAACAATTCAAGAATTATATTTTTTACACCATTGATGACAGGGAGAAGGAGGAATTAGAACAAATGATCAGTGTTTCCAGTGTAAAAGGCAAAGGCAGTGATGGAGGTAGAGGAAGAATGAACATGAAGAATGGGGGTGCTAACAGTAGGCATTAATCATGGACAATAGGTTATCTCGGCTGAGAGCAAACACATACAACAAAGGGAAAATAAATAATGACATCTTGAGAAATGTCCATATTACACAGCAGGTGGTGCCAGATGTCTTAAAATGCATAAAGGTGGATAAATCCCTGAGATCTGATCAGGCGTACCCTAGAATAATGTTGGAAGTGAACGAAGAAATTTCTGGGCTTCTTGCTGAGATATTTGTATCATCAATAGCCACAGGTGAGGTGCTGAAAGACTGGAGGTTAGCTAACGTGCCACTATTTAAGAAACGTGGTAAGGAAAAGTCAAGGAGCTGCAGACTGGTGAGCCTGACATCGTTGGTGGGCAAGCTGTTGGAGGGAATCCTGACAGGCAGGATTTACGGATATTTGGAAAGGCAAGGACTGATTAGGGATCATCAACATGACTTTGTGCATGCAAAATCACATCTCACTAACTTGACTGAATTTTGTTAGGAAGTAACAAAGAGGATGGATGAAGGCAGAAAGGTGGACGTGATCTATATGGGCTTCAGTAAGACATTGGACAAAGTTCCTCATGGCAGGCTAGTTAGCAAGGTTAGATCACACAGAACACAGGGAGAACTGACAATCTGGATACAGAACTGGTTCGAATGTAGAAGACAGAGGGTCGTGGTGGAGGGTTGCTTTTCGGACTGGAGGCCTGTGACCAGTGGTGTGCCACAAGGATCATGCTGGGTCCACTGCTTTTTGTCATTTATATAAATGGTTTGGATGTGAAGATAGGAGATATGGATAGTAAGTTTGCAGGTGACACTAAAATTGAAGGTGCAGTGGACATGGAAGAAGGTTACCTCAGAGTACAATGGGATCTTGACCAGATGGGCCAATGGGCCAAGGAGTAGCAGATGGAATCTAATTTAGATAAATGTGAGGTGTTGCATTTTGAAAAGGCAAATCAGGGCAGGGCTATGCACTGGGGAGTGTTACTGAACAAACAGAACTTGGAGTGCAGATTCATAGCTCCTTGGAAGTGGAGTCACAGGTAGATAGGACAGTGAAGATGATGGCTGGTACGCTTGCCTTTATTGGTTAGTGTATTGAGTGTAGGAGTTAGGAGGTCATGTTGCAGCAGTGCAAGACATTGATCTTGTTCACTTTTGGAATATTGTGTGCAATTCTGGTCTCACTCCTGAAGAAATGATGTTGTGAAACTTTAATGGATTGGGGAAAAATTTACAAGGATGTTGCCAGGTTTGGAGAGTATAAACTGTTGGGAGAAGCTGAATAGGCTATTTTCCACGGAGTGTCAGAGGCAGACGGGTGACCTTATGGGGGTTTGTAATTTCATGAAGTGTACGGATAGGGTAAACAGATAAAGTCTTTTCCCTGGAACAGGGGAGACCAAAACTAGGGGGCATAGGTTTTGGGTGACAGGGGAAAGATTTACAAGGGACCTAAGGGGCAACTTTTTCACCCAAAGTGTGGTGCATAGATGGAATGAGCTGCCAGAGGAAATTGTACAGGCTGGTACAATTACAACATTAAAAAGACATCTGGATCGGTACATGAATCAGAAGGTTCAAAGGGATATTCTGGTAAATGGAACTCAATATATTTGGTACCTGTGGTTGGCATGGATGAGTTGGACTGAAGGGTTTGTTTCTGTGCTGGAGAGCTCTATGACTCTCTGATTTTCTGGGGTGGAATGGGGGAGGTGGAACAGAGATCAGTCGCACAGAGACCTTTGATCTTTCTTTTATACTGTGCCTTAGCTTTTTCAGGAACTGTCTTATACTAATTAACTGTTAGCCCCAGTATAATTATACAAGCTACAGCAGCCCCACTTACTAGATGTGACTATTTTTCTGCTTCTCATCACTAAAAGAGATTTAACTGTCCACCCTTAAGAAGTATACTCTATGAAACTATTAGTGGTTTTAAAGAACTAGCAGCAATTACTATTAGAATCTACAACAAGAGATTAACTCTTAAATTCCCACATTTACTGAATGGCCACTGTCAAGTGTTGCTGGTGGACCTGCTGAGGTTGTCCATCACTTTCTGGTTTCCTTTCAGATGTCCACCATCTGCAGTATGTTGCCTTTATTTGAAGCTTAACATGTCAATCTTCAGGGCTCTGTGTCCCCTCCCTAAACCAATTATTCCTTTTAGTACTAGCCAGCACCCTCTTTTTTGTATGGATCTAAAAGCCTAACCTGAATGATTAATAAGACACAATACAGGAAGATGGGTCAATGTCAAGTCATTTCAACACATTGAAAGGATGGAAATGTAACCTGTTCTCTACCAATACCACCCCGTGAACCACCAACTACTCCTCCCCATTCCTTCTTCACTCTTCCAGGTCAAGTACTGACCAGTCCCCATGCATTCACCCAATGCTCTTTACTTATCTCAAGGCTGAATACAGTCATTTTGTTCTTATGGTGAGTTGTCTGTGGAGGCTAGACATACGTCTACAGATTGCCCCAAAGTGCAGAGGACTAAATACTGCCTATGCCCAAGCTTCGTTATTCGGACACACACTGCCCTCAATAAACAGGGCCAGAGCAAAATCTGCACTTGTGCAACTTTACTTAGATAATGTCAGATGGGAAGCAGTGGTGTAGTGGTAATGTCACTCGGCTGGGAATCCAGAAACACAAGCTAAATATTCTGGGGGCATGGGTTTAAACTCCACCATGGCAGATGGTGTAACCTGAATTCAATAAAAAGATTCTATAATTTTAAAAAATGCGAACCTAATGGTGACCACGAAATCAAATCAGAGTGGTCATTAAAAACTAGCCTACTCAGTCATGCCCATATACTGTGAATTAGTAAAAAAAAGTTACCAAAAAGTAATTAAGTGCCAAATGCAAGTTGCCCTTTAAGTTGCAACAATTTTACAGCAAGTTGCAGATCCAACAGGAGATTTTAGATAATTTATTAAATGCAACTTAGTTAAAAAAACTCAAACTTATTCATGGTCAACTTTAAACGGACAAAAATTTACTGCTTCCAATTTTTAGGCAGGCACTCTGTAATTCTGTCAAATTTTTGTTTGTCCCCTGGATGATGCAATGTCTTACTGCCCATTGTACAAATCATAGGTGATTGTTTAAATAAATATAAAACTGACTTTTAATTTTATCTGGAACATAGAACTATAACAGTATTAGACTGAGACCACTTGATGCACAATGTGATTCACAGTCAGTAGTACTTCAAGTAAATTAGTATGAACAACTCTCAACACACAGAAGAAAGGTATATTGGAGTGTTCTGAAGACCTGACTGGCTTTCCTTAATTTTTTTCCAAACATTAAATTAAAAAACCGCACTACGCAAGTCTAACAGTATTCAAAGGCTGTCTGAAGCTCATGCCACTCGGAATTATGGGACATGGTGTCAGAGTTCTTGCAATCAAGCAGAAGAGGCAGTATAACTGGATAGTGGGAACTGCCAATGCTGGAGAATCTGAGATAATATGATGTAGAACTGGATGAACACAGCAGGCCAAGCAGAGTCAGAGGAGCAGGAAAGCTGATGTTTCGGGTCAAGACTCTTCTTCAGAAATCTGAGGAAGGGTCGCGACCCGAAACGTCAGCTTTCCTGCTCCTCTGATGCTGCTTGGCCTGCTGTGTTCATCCAGCTCTACACCATGTTATCTCAGCATAACTGGAGTTGAGTTCATTACTTTCATTTAATTTTGTTCACTCTTTGAATCAAGAGTAGATAGCACCTTATCACAATCTCAATATGTCCCATTAATCCTTCCTTTTGGAAATATAAAATTAATTCGGTAAACACAGCAATAAATGTGTGCAAAGCAAAGCCTCACAACTACCTGGGGACAAGGATAACAGTGAGGAGCTGAAGGAACACAGCACAAATTCTTTTTTCTGAAGAAGGGTCCCGACCTGAAACGTCAACTTTCCTGTTCCTCTGATGTTGCCTGGCTGGCCATGTTTCTCTAGCTCCACGCTGTGTTATCTCTGACTCCAGGATCTGCAGTTCTTACTATCTCTACCTGGAGATAAATTTGCTTTTCTGGAGGTGGTAACTGAGAGATGAACACCAGACTGGACAACTGGACCTTGGTGAACTGCCTGGTTTTAACCACACAGTGTCATGGTGTCTTTTTTATCCACGTGAACAGATAGACAGATCCTTAGTTTAATGTTTCATTGAAATGACAGTATATTCAATAACGCAACTGCTCCTTATACTTCACTAAAGGAGTGGAGATAGAAACTTTAACCTGTCAATCAAACTGTGAACTCAAGTTGCTTTGCTGAGTTAGTCCTAACTTTTTGAAATCAACAAAAATTCATAATGAAATAATAGCCGTTTGGGACGTGTCAACAAAGCGCAATACTAGAATTGCTATACAGCTGCTAATGTTTTTATTACAAACCTACAACTTTCAGTCCATCTGGCAGAGAGTATTTTTTTAAATGCTCTTACTGACAGCTACAGTCTTTGTTTATGTTTATACAGCAGTGGATTTAAAGAACTTAAGATCATGACAGTTATACAAACCTAATCCATTCTTCAGTTACTTTTCTATCTACTCATATTCATGACTCCCAAAAGGCAGGTTAAGGCCCTTTGCAACAACCAAAATAAGGTCTTTATCTGCTGTCAATAAATTTTAGTGGGCCACAGGATTTGTGATTTATATCTAAACAAAGCATGTTCTGCCCCCTTCCTTGTAGGTAAAAGTTGTTTCATTCTGAACACAGAGGAAAGGATGGCTGAAACTGCATCCCACCCACCATTTCAAAAGATTTGCTGAATCAGGATACTCAGCTAAAAAATCAGCCGATGCTGTCAAAGCTTGATTATTCTTCGCTGATTAACCTTAAACACAGTGCCTTATAAGCGAGTTAACACTTCTATGTCAGATCTCTGTGGTAGCAATACGTAAAATAAGCCCATACACGGTCAATAGCAAAAAAAAACAGAAACAAAAAGAACATGCAATTCAATCTTTTACCTGGCTCCAAATTACAGCTGTAAATTTGTCACAATGAAAGGAGTTAAAAAATGAAGCTTCGTTGTCAGTGCTCTGAGACATGGAGGATAGAACAAATTCTGATCCAGAGAAATATAACACCAATTGAACTTATTATCTCTGTTTTCATTCCCAAATCAAAGAAAGGTATGGCATTTATCCAGGTATAATTTTTAAATAGCCCAGTTGAACTCATAAAAAACAGTCTGATCTTACTTCCAAATCTACTTTAGTGATGAAATAAACCAAGCAGGATTTACAAATGTATTACTTTGGCTATTTATTTAGCATTTTTTTTTAAAAAGTAACAAATGCAGCAGTATAAAAATCAACCTCACGTACTATCAAATAAAAATCTCGTGGTGAAACCTCCATGTGAAGGAAATAAATAAAACAGAGAAGGTTCCACAAAAGCAACATCAATTGCATTAATGTTACAGTCTCTGAGCACAAGGTTAGTTTCTTACAAGAGCTGTTTACTTGTTTTCTTTTAAACCAAAATCGATTTTAAAACAAAGTGAGTCGGAAGTTGAACCCTTTGATTCGCATGAACAATTTAATTGACCTTCTGAATGAAATAGTCAGAAAGTTCTATACTTTTTCAAGGATGTGTTACAATGTCAACTTGGACCCAGTGCGTACCAATATCTGTCAAAGTTCTGAAGTAGTATCAAAAATGATTTTGCAATGGTAATTATTTTTTATCTTTCTTGAAATAACTGCACAAAATCCAGTATCCATTTACCAAGTCATTCTTTATTGACACATATGTTGTACTTGACGCTGGTCCTGCTTCCTCAGGATCAGCTCTTAGTGAACAGAGCCTCTGACATTCCTAATTATATTGGTCAGCTCGGGCTCCCTCTTTGGACCAGGTTAAAAACTCCAATTAGGGAACTCATATTTGAGGAGGTTGGCAGGCCTCATTACAACAACTACATTCCTGGTCTTATGATGCAATGGAAAGGTGTGGTGATGTGATCACTTACTACCTGATGAAGCATGACATCTACACAAGACCCTGTGATACATGTGGGCATCAAAATGGAAACAATCGATCATTTCAGACAGAAATAGGATGGTACTTGAAGGAAATAAAGTCATGAGATCAAGGCGATATTTAAACGAGTGAGATTGACTGGAATGGTCCACAGATAGCAATCATAGACTCAATGGATCAAATAGCATTCTCCTGTGCCTTAAATGACTCTCTCTCTCTCTCTCTCTCTCTCTCTCTCTCTCCATCAATGCTATGTGTTCAATTCAAGCACCACAGATGTCAGCATTTAAGACAGAATTTGAAGCCAGGATAATTCCCTCCTGGTGCATATAAAATTAAGCCACTGGTGCTAATGTGGATGGTTACCACTTTCAATTCTGATTGGCATCCAATGTAAAGAGTTGGCAGGTCTTAAACTAACATTTCTTTTCAATACAGCCTGTACCTGATCACTTGTGCTTAATCTAAGGTGCCAGTAAATAAATCATGCATTTGAAAATGAAAGGTGACTATCTACGCAAATAGAACGTAGAACATTACAGCACAGTACAGGCTCTTCGGCCCTCGATGTTGTGCCGACCTGTCATACCAATCTCAAGCCCATCTAACTTACACTATTCCATGTACGTCCATATGCTTGTCCAATGATGACTTAAATGTACTTAAAGTTGGCGAATCTACTACCAATGCAGGCAAAGCGTTCCATTCCCTTACTACTCTCTGAGTAAAGAAACTACCTCTGACATCTGTCCTATATCTTTCACCCCTCAGCATATTACAGCTGGGAACAGAACTTGACTTAAGCACTCAGTACTTCACTACTGAACTCTCTTTATTCTCACAACAGTATTAGCAAATATGTGTCCTAATATATAACTTGAATCTGTCCTGTTTCCATTGACAACTCAGAGGCCAACCCATCTACTTAGATTTATTTTATATCTCTTTTTGTTTCATTTCTTTTTATTCCTCCAGACACCTTTCTCCAAGCATCATGCTTCCTGTCATTTCTCCTATCCCAAATCGTCAATGCTCCTTGACTTTCCTATTTTACTGATGTCATGCCAAGATTGACTCCTGCTCAGACACACCAATGCTTCTCTCTGTGCCTTTAGGCATGTTCCCAAAGCCTCATCTAAGCAGTCATTGCTGCCTCCCTATCTTTCCCAGTTAGCTCCCTCCACCGAAAGATCAGCTATCACTCGTCCTTCATATGTCACCTTCTGGAATGTAAGCGCACATGAACAAGGGCTTGCCATGCATGAAGTTATGTTGGCTTTGATGAAAATCTGGCTGAGAAGGGTGACATCTTCATCCCCAAATGAAGCCTCTCTGTTTGGTCATACATTCCACCATTTCTGCATTCAGACTGTTGCAATGGCAGGGTAGCTCTCAACGCCAAATCATATCTTTGTCTCCCTCTCTCTATACCTCTGTCACTTTCTTCTCATAGAACATAGAACATAACAGCACAGTACAGGCCCTTCGGCCCTCAATGTTGTGCCGACCTGTCATACCAATCGTACCCATCTAACCTACACTATTCCATGTACGACCATATGCTTGTCCAATGACGACTTAAATGGACCTCAAGTTGGTGAATCTACTACCGTTGCAGGCAAAGCATTCCATTCCCTTACTACTCTCTGAGTAAAGAAACTACCTCTGACATCTGTCCTATATCTTTCACCCCTCAATTTAAAGCTATGCCCCCTCGTGCTCGCCGTCACCATCCTAGGAAAAAGGCTCTCCCTATCCACCCTATCTAACCCTCTGATTATTTTATATGTTTCAATTAAGTCACCTCTCAACCTTCTTCTCTCTAATGAAAACAGCCTCAAGTCCCTCAGCCTTTCCTCGTAAAACCTTCCCTCTATACCAGGCAACATCCTAGGAAATCTCCTCTGCACCCTTTCCAAAGCTTCCACATCCTTCTTATAATGTGGTGTCCAGAACTGTACGCAATACTCCAAGTGTGGCCGCACCAGAGTTTTGTACAGCTTCACCATAACCTCTTGGTTCCGGAACTCGATCCCTCTATTAATAAAAGCTAAAACACTATATGCCTTCTTAACAGCCCTGTCAACCTGGGTGGCAACTTTCAAGGATCTGTGCACATGGACACCGAGATCTCTCTGCTCATCTACATCACTAAGAATCTTACCATTAGCCCTGTTCTCCATTTAGTATCTTGCGTTGTTCCATGCATTTCTGTTAAAATTTTCATTCACTACTGCCCATGAAACTACGATATATATTTTCTCACTGGTATATTTTCAGTGCTCTACTTCCCTCAGAGAGTGAACATAATAATAGTATTCAACCCCTCAGGCCTGCCCCAGCATCCAGCACACCCACGTAAGTTTATATGAGTCTTCGAACCACTCTTTTCTCCTTCACACTGGATGCTGATTTCACTCTTATCTTCACTATCCAAAGGGGTTTCTATACTGAGTTCATTTATGAATATCAAGTCCAATTTCACCCTGCTCTGTGGTCATTTCCAGAACACTTTGTTTTAAGAAATTATCTCAGTGGCATTCTAAGAGCTCCTCATTAAGGCAACTATTGCCAGCAGATTTTTCAAGTTGTTGGATGAAATCAACTAAGATTATGAATGTCTCTTTATCAAAAACACTCAATACTTCTTCTTACACTGTTGTCACTGTTCAGGAGCCTGTGGATCAATCCCACTAGTGACGTTCTTCACTCACTGTCCTTCATCTTCACCGAAACCAATTCTACATGAATCTTCTGAACCAAGGAACCAGGTCCTTGGGTCTTTGGTTCCTACCACACTCCATTCAGTAACCACCAACTCCAGCTCTCTCCCTAGCAACTGTCTGAATCAAGCCAAATTTCTGCAACATTTATACCATATTTGATCCCAAGATGAATCCTAGCGCAAATATGCCCCGTCTTTAAGACCAATTCAAACTTTGCCTGGCTCCAAACCTATCAAGCTCATCAGGTGCTGAAACTTTCAGCCATATTTTTACTGCCTTTGGCCTTAACAATTCCAACATTTTCTTGACTGCTCTCCCTCATTCTTCTTATCTGTAAGCAGCAGATCATCCAAAACTTTGTTGTACCTTGTCCCATTCACCATCACCATCCCTGGATTCGCTGATTTGGCTTGGCTATCATTTAATATAAGCGTTATTTTTAAAATTCTCGTCCTTGTTTTCAAATGTCTCCAGGGCCTCACTCCCCTCAACTCTAATCTTCTTCAATCTGATAATTCACATCAATACCTGTACTTCTCCAAATCAAACCTCTTTAACAACCTCATTATAGGAAAGATGTGGAAGCTTTCGAAAGGATGCAGAGGAGATTTACCAGGATGCGGCCTGGACTGGAGGGCAAATCTTATGAGGAAATGTTGAGGCAGCTAGGGTTTTTCTCATTGGAGCGAAGAAGGATAAGAGGTGACTTGATAAGAGGTTTACAAGATGATGAGAGGCATAGATAGAGTGGATAGTTAGAGACTTTTTCCCAGGGTGGGAATGACTATTACGAGGGGGCATAATTTTAAGGTGACTGGAGGAAGGTACAGGGGAGATGTCAGAGGTTCTTCACACAGAAAGTGGTGGGCATGTGCAACGTGCTGCCAACAGTGTTAGTGGAGTCAGATGTTTTATAGACCTTTAAGTGACACTTTGGATAGGCACATGGAGGATAGTAATATATAGGGTATGCAGGGTAGGTTGATCTTAGTAGGTTACCAGGTTGGCACAACATCATGGCCGAAGGACCTGTACTATGATGTACTGTTCTATGTTCTATGCTCTATGTACCATTAGTTGACGTGCCTTTAGTTCTTGTAATCCTAAGCACTGAAATTTCCTCCATACATCTCTCCTACTCTTTTCCACTTTAGAATGCTCCTTAAAACCTACCTCCTCGTCCAAGCTTTTTGTTATTGGTTCTAATATTACCATTTGAGATTCAGTATGAAATTCAGAACCTTGTGACATTTTACTACATTGTCAATCAGGTGACAGCATGTAGTATATCCCTACAATCTCTCCTGACCTCGGAAAGTAACGACAGATTGGGCAAGTCTGTAACTGGATAACTACACTATTTGAGGTGAGTCTGCATAATTTCCCTGCTTATTATTTCACTGCAATTACCCTCCACAAAAAGATAATAAATCTCAGTAATGGAAAATAATACAATATTTTTCACAACTTTATAAAAACCGTTTCGCAAAAAAATTTGATTATATCTGGCACTTCCCAGTAAAAACCCTATGTCAAACCATTAGTACTATAAATTTCTACCAGTAAATATGTTGCTGCCATTTGTCAGACATTGATCGAGTAATCAATACGACTGAAGCTCAAGTCCATATAATAGATCATTATTTTGTATCTAATTTGCTTTTAAGTAGTGCAGTGAGCATCACAGTGCAAAGAAGGGAGATAGGTTTCCAATCCCAAAATAGTGAGTTTGTTCATTAACTTAGGTTTCCTTTTATTCCTTTGGCTTAGTTCTGGGCTGAAAAATCAATATAAATGAACCCCTACAATAATACCTGTCTGAAGACAAATGCCCTGATCAAAATCACCACCCTTTCCTTTCAGTACAAGTGCAATACTCCAGGGTACTAGAAATGGAATTAACAAGGTGTGCCAGCACTCAGATTGTAGGTACACAATGTGATCCAACTTCACACACAACTAAAGCTTTATATTTGCATATTAACTGCTGGCAATGTAATGTTACCAAGGGAAGAAATATGTGAACCAATTTTACAAGTCATCATGCCTGTGTAATTCACTGTATATTAGGGTAAATGAGCCAACACTCAGGCTGAGCAGACTAAAATAAATAAAATGGCTCACATGCTGGATAGTTGGCAAAAAATGTGTTTTCCTCAAAAACATTTCCAGATTTCTTCAGTTTAATTTTCCTTACTCTTGAATAAAACATTTTATTTTTAATCAAATTATTTGTTGACATGGATTATTCTCGAAAAGTACTGTGTTCTGAGGAAACCATAAGCATATAAGACTGCAGTGTGATGAAACATCACAGATCTGAAATGTTAACTTGCATTTGACAGGTGCTGCCAGGCCTGCTGAACATTCCCAGAATTTTCCAGTTACATTTCAGATTCCCAGCAAATGCATTATTTTGCTTGTGTAAAAATGAGGAAATATTGATCAGGCCCGATTTTACCACAGGATGGGACTCAACCTGGTCGCAGGATCTACCAACTTATATCATCTTCTGAGGAATTTGCAATGTACAGCAATTCTCAAACATTTACTTTTAAGAAACATGTATAATGATTAACACCGCTGTTTTGTACAATTCTGTTGAATACTTCAAAATGTTTGTTTTTGTTTCCACAGCAAATCAAGGTCAATAAATAGAAAAGGAATCAAGGTTCTTCATCTTAGATTTTTGTAACTTGGAATGTAAAATTCTGTCTGTAATCATCATCCCCTGAGAGTAATGAAACTATGTTTACACATCAGCAATTAGACTTTTTCATTTTAAGCAGAATCTACATCTTAGCAGAAAATAATGTGCGTAATATACCATACATTCCTTCAATTTTTCTACTGCAGAGTATCATTTACTTACCACGAGCAGTCTTGACAGATCCCACAGTTGGACTAATCTGATAACTCAAAATTTACATAAAAGAGACTTCTGTCTGCTCAAGAGATGATGTTAATAAATTCATAAAATCCTTCATTACCTTGACAGGTTCCATCTATTGTTACTCCCCATGGAACGCAGGACAGTGACTTTGTTTCTGCAACTGCTATTCACAATTGGAGTGGGGATAAAGAGTGAAGCATTTAGAATGAGCAGCATTAAAAGAGAGAAATTATCCTGAATTCATTTATTTTCAAAACAACAGAGGTTACTTAAGTGACTAAACTACAAATATCTTAAACACTTTTCTTCATCTATCAACAAGCATAATTAATACAAAGATCACTCCAGCTGTTATAATAGAAGGCAGGGAGAGTTCTGTCAAAGTGGTCTGTCCCCACTGCTGTCTATGAATTTGCATATGTCAAAGGATTCTGCAATCTTCAGTCCTTCCTTCTGAAAAAGTGGAAAGCATCCGTGATTGCTACCAGAAAAGAATTTCAAACTGTATCCAAAGGGAAACTTATTTTCCAGGGGTTGGCAATGATCATGGTTGGCATTTAATTCTAATATGTTAATATTGCCCGTACCACATCATGATCCACAGAGTGCTGGTTGTTGGAAATTGGAATGCCTTGTCGTCTGCAAATAAAAGATCAAGCTATTTCAATACATCTAAGACACATTCTTAATAAAAACTATTTGTTACGTTGGCCTGCAAACTATCTTCTGTGTTATGTCCTGAGATAATTCCAAATTGAGCATGTCCAATTTGAGTAGCAGCCAGCCCTTTCAATTTGAACTTTTAAAGCTGTGTACTGAAAGGTCTTCCTGATGGTTTCAGTCAACATCGGTGAGTCAACATGGAAATATAAAAGTTTGCATGACAGAAGAAAGCCACGTAACACACTAAATCTTTGCAACTCTTCTGTTAAAACAATCCAAGACAAACTATTCTCTCTCAATATTCCTTTGCCTCAAATGTTTATTTAACATCTTGCCATAAAAGTATGCAGTGATCTTCACCTTAACGAAACAAAGGAAATCCTGAATAATTTTCTTCATAAATAACTTTGTTCTTATTGTCCTAGTTAATTTGTTATAAAACTGATAAATAAATGTCCAACTAGTATTTTCCTATTGACTATAGTTAACCAGTCATTTAGTTTTCTAAACAATAGCCCATTAAGCTTTCTCTTAACCTTTTCTAGCTCTGAGGGAACAACTATACTCATTGAGTCATACAACATGGAAACAGACACTTTCGTCCAACTAGTCCATGCTGACCATGGTTCCAAACTAAACTAGTCCCACCTGCCTGTGTGTGGCTCATATCCCTTCGAACCCTACTTATCCAAATGTCTTTTAAATGTTCTAACTGTACCTGCACCTACCTTTTTCTCTAGCAGTTCACTCCACACACAAACCACTCTGTGTAAAACAAGCTGCCCCTCAGGTCCTCTCACTTTAAACATATGACTCCAGTTTTGTACTCCCCGACCCTAGGGAAAAGACCTTTTTCATTCACCTTATTTATGTCCTCACAATTTTATAAACCTCTATACGGTCACCTTCAACCTCCTACATTCCAGTGAGAAAAGTCACAGCCTATCCAGTCTATTTTCATAAGTCAAACTCTCTATTCCCAGCAACATCCTACTAAATCTCTTCTGAACCCTGTCCAATTTAATATCCTTTCTAAAGCAGAGTGACCAGAACGGCACACTGCAAAAATAGACTCACCAACATCCTGCACAACCTCAATGTGACATCCCAACTATGCTCAAAAGGTCTGAGCAATGAAGATAGGGGTGCTAAACACGTTCTTATCCTGTCTACCTGTGATGCAAATTTCAAACAATTATATACCTGATTCCCTAAGTCTCTCTGTTCTACAACTCTACCCAGGGCCCTACCATTAATTATATAAGTCCTGTGTTTGTTTGTCTTAGCAAAATAGAATACCACACATTTATTCAAATTAAACTCTATCTGCTATGCTTCAGCCCATTAACCCAATTGATCAAGATCTCTCTGTAATTTTAGATAACTTTCCTCCTTCTCCACTATATCACCAATTTTGGTGACATCTGCAAACTAACCAACCATACCTCCTATACTCTCATCCAAATCATTTACATAAATGACAAACAAATATGGATCCAATATTGATTCGTGTGGAACACAATTGGTCTCAAGCCTCTAGTCCAAAAAACCCTCCACCACTTCCCTCTGACTCCTATCATGAAGCCAATTTTCTATCCAATTGGCAAACTGACCCTGAATCCCATGAGATCTGAAACAAAAACAGAAATTGCTGGAAAAGCTCAGCAGGTCCAGAAGCTTGCGTTGAGAGAAATCAGAGCCAACGTTTCAAGTCAAGGGTCCTCTCCTCAGGCCCATGTGATCTCACTTTACTAATTAGACTACTTACAGAACCTTGTTTAAGGTTTTACTAAAGCTCAAGTAAATAACATCTGCCCTCATTAATCTTTTTGGTTACTTCATTTAGCAAGTTTGCTAAATTTTCCTCACACAAAACCATAGTATCTCCACTTTCTTCCAATGATTATAAATTTAATCTCTGATATTATTCTGGTGAGTTTTAGTGAACAGTGTCATCCTATGGAGCATTCCCAAGCCTTAATTTTGCTGTGACTTGCTTTGTATGGTCTCACTGATAAGAGTGGCAATGAGAAGATTTACAACTGCCTAAAATAAAAGAGGCTACATGCTTGTCATAAAACTTCACCATTTTTCAATTGTTAGGAAGACAGGTTTTGATAAATTGCCCACTTGAATGTTTAAGCCAATGAAGGATGGTTAAACATAGGATAAGACTTCACAGAATGGTTCAGTCAGATTGACATGTCTCCCTCCTTACCTTTCGAAGATTAGCTCATTTGGGTCATTTCAGATTTAAACATATTGGGACAGAACAACAACAGGAGGCCAGTTAGCTCTTTAGCCTGTTCTGCTTTTCAACGATATTATGACTGATCTGTGACACAGCTCCATATCTCCTACATTTCCCCTTTATTCTCTAAAAGCCTTAGTTATCAAAAATCAACCCATCTTTGATTTAAAATTAAGAGTTGAACAAGCGTCAATTACCATTTGCAGAACTGAGTTCAAAACTTTTCCCTTTACGTAAAAGGTTTTTTCCAAAGGTTATGATTTTGACTTTGAGATTATGGTTCCTGACCTGCAAAGCTAACTTCTATATACTTTCTCTATTATCTTTAGTATCTTGAAAATTTATTTTCTTTATTATTCTTTAGAATATTGATGTCACTAGTTAGGCCAGTACTCACTGCCCATTCCTAATTGTCCTTGAACTGAGTAGCCTGTCACACCATTTCGGAGGACAGATGCGTCAAACACATTGCCGTCTGTCTGGAGTCAAAGAAGGACAGGCGAGATAAGACAGCAGATTTCCTTACCTTAAGTGAACCATTTAAGTCTTCTCTTAAACTGAGAATCAATTTTTTTTTATAGTCAGCAATATAAATGAGCTTTATATTCCAGATTTATTAAGTGAATAAATTCCACAAGCATCTACTCCCTACAAGACCGATGCTCAGTAACAGCAGTGTGTATTATTTACAAGATGCGCTGCAGAAATTCACCAAAAATCCTTAGACTGCACCTTCCAAACCCACGACCACTTCCATCTAGAAGGACAAGGGCAGCAGATATGTGGGAACACCAACACCTCCAAGTTTCCCTCCAAGTCACTCACCATCCTGACTTGGAAATATATCACTGTTCCTTCACTGTCACTGGGTCAAAATCCTGGAATTCCCTTCCTAATAGCACTGTCAGTCAACTGAAAGCAGAACTACTGCAGCAGTTCAAGAAGGCAGCTCACCACCACCTTCTGAAGGGGAACTAGGGATGGGCAAGAAATGCTGGCCAGGCAGTGATGCCCATGTCCCACAAATGCATGGAAAAAAATACACTGGTATGATGAGATTTAAACCCATGCTCCTCAAGTGTGGGCCTAGACCCTGATGACTATACCACCACACACCCAAAAACTCATGTAATCCTGTATTTTCATGAAAATACAATCTAAAGTTATATATCCCTCTTTATAATTTAATTGTTCCCTACCAGTTACCAGGCTGACAAACCTGTATTCCATTCCCTCAAATGCCAGTGCAGTCTTCCTAAAGTACAGTATCCCCAAAGTTCCTGAAGTGAACTGTAAGATATTGCTTGACACTTTCCCTTAATGACGACCAGATTAAAGGTTTCGCATCCAAAAGAAAAATGCTTCCATTCTCCAGTTGGCAGTTGCACCATTTCTGCAGTACTATGATCAAGAAGTGTCTGCATTTATCAACCACTTCCAAAGTGACCTGAAGTGCACTCATTCAGAGGTGTACTAAATCAATAACTTCACCATCCGATAGGTGATAGATAAGGATTAGAGGCAGTGGTTAGGTTGATCTTTTATCATAGAGGTGGAGCTTTCTTTATAATCCCTCACCCCAGAGTATTAGTTCAATGTCATCAGAGTCCCCAAACACAAAAAAATTGAAGTATCCTCACATAAATGCATTCAGCATTTCAAATGTAATAATCTTGAAGCATACTTCTGTGACTTATTCGGCTAATCTACAGTGGTCAGAGAATTTGAACAGATTGTGGCATAAACAGAATCCATGTTAGCAAGCATGAACTTACTGCGTGAGTGAAGATATGGTTTACCTTGTAGTTCAAAGCTTGAAATAGATATTACATGAAAACTAGCTAAGGTTCAAAGCTTGAAATAGATATTACATGAAAACTAGCTAAGCTCTTATTAAAACTGCGCAAGATTGATGGAACAGATGAGATGGTATGAATGTTGGTGCTGGGAAGATATTTGGAAAAGTATTGTACAAACAAGGCAAGCACTGCCTGATAACTTCAGTTAGCGTGGAGTCAGATTCTCCAGATTCCTAGATAGTAGCAGAAGGCTGTCTGGCAGGCCTAACAAATGCACCTAGCATCCGGGTGCACATCTTAGTCTGCATTCACATGCACGTCACTCAAAACAAAGGCACGAAAGAAACAGAAAAACTCATAAATAAAACATCCTGGTCCAAAACATCTTTTATACTTAAGAGGTAGAGCTCCAATATAATCATTATATTCATTTCTAACTGTTAATGTTTTTTTTTTCTCTACAGTCTCCCATAACAGAACGCATATCCCTGTCCTTCAGTGAACTGGCCCAAGAACTATCCTTGATCCATGCACGCACTGTAGCCCACTTATACCTCGTGTCAAACCATGTACAGATCCTGACATTCTACCAGCCTCCTTTACATGTGCAGTGCTAGCATCTGAGCTGGTGGGGCTGCAAGTATCAGATCCAGTACTGATGGTGCTTCATTAATCCTGCACCGTTGCTCTCATTCTTCTTCCTCACTATGCTATAGCTGGGAAGATAGATGCTTGAGTGCCTGAATGCTGGAAATTGGAAATGGAGAGCTCAGGGTGAAGGATGTCGAGTGAAAAGGAAAGCAAGAGATGCGTGATCGCACCATGTGCGGCTTGCTCACCATGAGGCAGAAGAATAAAGGTGAACTAGGAGTTGTGAAAAGGCATAAGATTTTTTTTTACAAAGAGTGGTAGATGCCTGGAATGCGGTGCCATGGGTAATGGTGGAGGCAGTAACGATAGAAGTGTTTAAGGTACTTTTGGATAAGCACATGAATAAGCAAAGAATGGAGGGATATGGGCCATGGGCAGGCAGGACCAGTTAGTTTAACTTGGTGTCTTGTTTGGCACAACATCGCGGACCAAAAGGCCTGTTCCCGTGCTGTACTGCTCTATGTTCTATAAAGAACATATAATAACGATCAAGATCCACAGCAACATCAGCACACACACACGTTCTGTTGAAGGTAGCCACATGTTCAGGACAGCCATCTTCTCTGTAGGCTGTAGGAGATGCGAGAGTCCTTATTCCCCACAAGTTCTGTGCTGTTGATACAGGTGTCTTTGTCCTGCAAAAGACTGTGTTGCATCGTATTTCGGTGATCAGTGAAAGGTAGACGTATAGTGAAGCTGCCAAATCTGGGCGTGAGGTCGGCATAATTGGAATTATGTGAAGGTGGGGTGGGATATATTAGCAGTGCGACTTGATGCTGATGGGTGTGATCTGATGGATGCGTGACCACATTTTCGTACGACGCTATCTCCAAGTTCACTGATGACACCACCGTTGTAGGCAGGATATCAAACAAAATGATGAGTCAGAATACAGGAAGAAGATAGAATGCTTGGTGTCATGGTGCAAACTCCCTCAATATCAGCAAAACTAGATAACTAATCGTCAACTTGAGGAAGCAAGGAGGAGGACATGCCCCTGCCTACATCAATGGAGCTGAGGTGGGGAGGGTCGAAAGCATCACGTTCCTGTGAATGGCAATCAACAACAATCTAATCTGGTCCTTCCATGTGGATGCAATGATCTAGAAGACATAACAATGCCTCTTGTTCCTCAGGAGGTGAAGGAAATTTGACACGTCCATAAGAATCATCACCAATTTTGACAGATGTGCCATAGATAGCTTTCTATCTGGGTGCAACACAGCTTGGTTGGCAGGACCATAAGAAACTACAGAAAGTTGTGAACACAGCACAGACCATCTCACAAGCCAAACTCCCATCCATTGACTCCATATACATTTCCTATTGCCATGGAAAGGCAGCCAAAGTCAAAGACCCCTCCCACCGTGCTTATATTCTTTTTCAACCTCTTTTGCCACACAGAAGATACAGAAGCTTAAGCACACTTAGCAACAGGTTCAAGAACAGCTTCTTCCCCATTTTTATTAGACTGCTGAATGGGCCTCTCAGATTTCAAATCTAATGTTGATCTTGCTTTTATGCATCTCCTGGGCAGATGTAACCTTGTGTGCCTCGCTCTGTCTAAACACCCTCTGATCTAATTGTCCTTGTTTGCTATGAACTATTGGTACAAGCAAAACAAAACTTTCCACTGTACTTAGGTGCTCGTGACAAGAGCAAATCAAATCAAATTGATAAGTTTGGTGTATTGAACTGAGTGAGGAGAAGATACTGTTGTGATGAGTAAAGGATCCTTTGAACATCACAATATGTTATAGAACTCACTGGAGACGGTTTCTACTGGGGTCGTAAATAGCACCCATTATCTTTGCAACCTCAAGAGACTACTGTTCAGTTTCTGTACTGCATCTTTGAAGTGTCTCTATCTGAATCTCCTAGATACACCATGGGTACAGTACTTTCCGTCAGTGCCAACGATAATCCACAGGGAGCTTTTCTAGACACTAAATTACATTCTCAGTCAGCTTTGGCTTGTACTCTATTTTAAGGCCAAAATGTTTTCTTTTAAAGCTGTCTTACCTAGAAGTTCAATATGGTCATAAATAATTTGGGATTATGATCGGTCATCATGCATACTGGAAGCCATCACATTTGTATACAGAACTACAAGTCTGTGATGTGCAAAGGTGCCAGTCTTTTTTTTTTTGGTGGGATTGTGGTAGATTGGATTTACCATAGTGGCGTACTGCGAGAATTTTCGTTCCCAGCGTAGCATGAATACTTTACTGGTGCAATGCATATTTAAATTGGGTGTCATTCCTCAGTCTTTTTTTATTGAAAGATGACACGGACCTCCTTGAGAAGCCTTCATGACATATAGTTAGGACAGAGTATGAGGCTTTCTTGCTAAGGTGAGTGCTCAGGGCTTCTCTTACAAAATGGCATTCTCTCTCTGCTATTCTCCACAGATTTTCAGCTTACCCAGCCTCACACAGAGATTGCCAAGGCTGGAGTCATTATGGTGTTGTCCCAAATGTGAAGACAATGTAGTAGGAGGGAGTAATTGCAATGTCAACAGCAACCTCCAATCGCTGCTACACAGCCTCCAGAAGAAAAGGCAGCAGGAAAAGTTCTCTCAAGGAGGCACAGTAGAATGATGCAGTTCCACATCTACAGTCTCCGCCATCACTTCCTGCAGCCTTCAGAAACACAGTGCAAGCACCAATTAGGAATGTCTCAGTCTATTATCATCCAGCTGGGTCAGCTGCTAAAACAAGGACTTGGGTTCTGAAGGGCTACATGACAGAAGAGAGAGCATCAGTTGTCTAATACGAGTAAACATTTGTGCAGGTGAAGATTGAATTAGTACTGGTGGTAACGAGGAGCAGCGTAGCACAGTTCAATGAACCTCATTGGGTTGCTTGGCCATCAAGATCTCCCCATCTCCATAAGAGTGAGGGTGCTCTGCTCCAATCAGTTTCAGAATTTTGCATTCTACGGAGTCAGGAGCCTCATGTCTCTCACCATCTCCCACCTCCACACACCCACCCCTTACCCCTCACCCCCATCACCAGTTTCAGTGCTGTCAGCCTGGCCGTGGGCTAATTTCCCCTGAAATGAGACTAAAGCAAGGCATTGACTGTCGTCAAAGTGGTAGGAAGAGCAGTTAATGGTGATGGGGGAGCAGGAGTGATGGTGAGGTGTTCCGACTGAATGAGTAAGAAATACAGCAGGCAGAACAGATAGCAATTTAGGAGGAAGAGGTGGGTGAAAGCCATTGAATGCAATAGGACCCTGAATGCAATAGTGAGAGTTGTAGTACTTGGGTCTTGGTGGAAGGTATATATAACGGCAGAGTGGAAGTGATTGGTGGCCCCATGCATGTGAGTAACAGATAGAAGATAGTGGCACTTACCCCTGCAGAGCACATCAATGACCTTCCTTCTGCACTGCTGTGCATCACATTTTACAGAGGGCACAGCACTGACCTAGGCAGCTATCTCAGTCCAGGCTGTCTGGGTCTCGACCCTTCATCAGAGAGGGGGATGGGGTGAGGGTTCTGGAATAAATAGGGAGGGGGAGGCGGACCGAAGATGGAGAGAAAAGAAGATAGGTGGAGAGAGTATAGGTGGGGAGGTAGGAAGGGAATAGGTCAGCCCAGGGAAGACGGACAGGTCAAGGAGGTGGGATGAGGTTAGTAGGTAGTTGGGGGTGCGGCTTGGGGTGGGAGGAAGGGATGGGTGAGAGGAAGAACAGGTTAGGGAGGCAGAGACAGGTTGGACTGGTTTGGGGATGCAGTGGGTGGAGGGGACGAACTGGGCTGGTTCAGGGACGCAGTTGGGGAAGGGGAGATTTTGAAACTGGTGAAGTCCACATTGATACCATTAGGCTGCAGGGTTCCCAGGCGGAATATGAGTTGCTGTTCCTGCAACCTTCGGGTGGCATCATTGTGACACTGCAGGAGGCCCACGATGGACATGTCATCTAAAGAATGGGAGGGGGAGTGGAAATGGTTTGCGACTGGGAGGTGCAGTTGTTTGTTGCGAACTGAGCGGAGGTGTTCTGCAAAGTGGTCTCCAAGCCTCCGCTTGGTTTCCCCAATGTAGAGGATGCCACACCGGGTACAGTGGATGCAGTATACCACATTGGCAGATGTGCAGGTGAACCTCTGCTTAATGTGGAATGTCATCTTGGGGCCTGGGATAGGGGTGAGGGAGGAGGTGTGGGGGCAAGTGTAGCATTTCCTGCGGTTGCAGGGGAAGGTGCCGGGTGTGGTGGGGTTGGAGGGCAGTGTGGAGCGAACAAGGGAGTCATTCCTGGGATAGGGGTGAGGGACTTTCCACATTAAGCAGAGGTTCACCTGCACATCTGCCAATGTGGTATACTGCATCCACTGTACCCGGTGTGGCATCCTCTACATTGGGGAAACCAAGCGGAGGCTTGGAGACCGCTTTGCAGAACACCTCCGCTCAGTTCGCAACAAACTACTGCACCTCCCAGTCGCACACCATTTCCACTCCCCCTCCCATTCTTTAGATGACATGTCCATCGTGGGCCTCCTGCAGTGCCACAATGATGCCACCCGAAGGTTGCAGGAACAGCAACTCATATTCCGCCTGGGAACCCTGCAGCCTAATGGTATCAATGTGGACTTCACCAGTTTCAAAATCTCCCCTTCCCCAACTGCGTCCCTGAACCAGCCCAGTTCGTCCCCTCCCCCCACTGCACCACACAACCAGCCCAGCTCTTCCCCTCCACCCACTCATCCCAAAACCAGTCCAACCTGTCTCTGCCTCCCTAACCTGTTCTTCCTCTCACCCATCCCTTCCTCCCACCCCCGCACCCCCATCTACCTACTAACCTCATCCCACCTCCTTGACCTGTCCGTCTTCGCTGGACTGACCTATCCCCTCCCTACCTCCCCATCTATACTCTCTCCACCTATCTTCTTTTCTCTCCATCTTCGGTCCGCCTCCCCCTCTCTCCCTATTTATTCCAGAACCCTCACCCCATCCCCCTCTCTGATGAAGGGTCTAGGCCCGAAACATCAGCTTTTGTGCTCCTGGGATGCTGCAGGACCTGCTGTGTTCATCCAGCCTCACATTTTATTATCTTGGATTCTCCAGCATCTGCAGTTCCTATTATCTCTGTCTGGGTCTGTTGGCATGAGCTCCTTTGGTGATCAGCAGGAAAAAGTACTGCCCACCTCCTCAGCACCCAAACCCTCTGGGTCGCTGTTGGTGAAACAGCATGTCAGATTTCTTTTCTGGGCCATCTATTCAGTCACAACAGTCCAGCAGCAGAGCAGAAGGACCAGTTCTGGCTTGTAGCTGATGAGGTGGTTTGCTTCTGGGCTTTAAGTACAGCACCAACAGTGTGAACGTCGCAGCAGTACATAGCACATCTGCCTCTCCTGTTGTGCGAACCCAGGCCCCAGGCCACAGCAGGGTGGGCACCATGAATCTGGTGAGTCAGAGATTTTGAATCTTTAAAAAGCTTACCTCGAGCGTCGGTGCCTTCCATTTCTGGTTGCAGCAGCAGCGCGAGCGGGAGTTTGGACCAGGGGCCTGTCAGGAAGCCGGTGAGACAGAGATTTTGAATCGTTAAAAAGCTTGCCTTGTGAATAGGCGGAGCGTACGCTGAGCAGGAGCGGACACGGGACTGGTGAGTAAGTGAGGTAATATCTTTGTGTGGCTGCGTTACCCGAAACACTACTCGGGTAGTGCCTCCCACCCATCCTCCCCCTCTAATCAAAAAAAAGGTTCTATGCGACAGAAGATAACTAGTTTATTTTTTATTCTTTATTTTTGAACAGTCTCTTTGGAAATTTAGAATAATGGCAACGTAGGTCAGGGCAGTTGAATGTTCCTCCTGCAGAATGTGGGAGGTATGGGTCACCACTAGTGTCCCTGCTGACTACATCTGCGGGAAGTGAAACCAACTCCAGCTCCTCAAAAACCGTGTTAGGGAACAGGAGCTGGAGCTGGATGAACTTCAGATCATTCAGGAGGCAGAGGGGGTTATTGAGAGGAGTTACAGGGAGGTAGTCACTCCTCAGGTACAGGAAGAAGGCAGATGGGTTACAGTCAGGGGACGGAAAGGAAACCGGCAGGCAGTGCAGGGATCCCCTGCGGCCATTCCCCTCAACAATAAGTATACCGTTTTGGATACTGTTGGGGGGGGGAACGACTTACCAGGGGTAAGCAGCGGGGCACAGGTCTCTGGCACAGAGTCTTTCCCTGCTGCTCAGAAGGGAAGGGGGAGAAGAGGAGCAGACCAGTAGTCATTGAGGACTCCATAGTTAGGGGGTCAGATTGGAGGTTCTGCGGGGACGAGAGAGGCTCACGGTTGGCATGTTGCCTCCCAGGTGCCAGGGTGCATGGTGTCTCTGATCGTGTTTTTGGGATCCTTAAGGGGGAGGGGGAGCAGCCCCAAGTCGTGGTCCACATAGGCACCAACGACATAGGTAGGAAGAGAGATGGGGATTTAAGGCAGAAATTCAGGGAGCTAGGATGGAAGTTGAGAGCTAGGACGAACAGAGTTGTTGTCTCTGGTTTGTTGCCCGTGCCATGTGCTAGTGAGGCGAGGACTAGGGAGACAGAGGAGTTGAACACGTGGCTACAGGGATGGTGCAGGAGGGAGGGTTTTGGATTCTTGGATAATTGGGGCTCTTTCTGGGGTAGGTGGGACCTCTACAAGCAAGGTGGTCTTCACCTGAACCAGAGGGGGACCGATATCCTGGGGGGGAAATTCGCGAAGGCTATTCGGGTGGGTTTAAACTAATTCAGCAGGGGGATGGGAGCCAAAATTGTAGTTCGAGCAGAGAAAAGGTTAAGAGTAGGGAGGTCCAAAATAAAGTTTCAGGGTCGCAAGTTGGCAACGGCAAGCAAGAGGTTGGTTTGAAGTGTGTCTACTTCTATGCCAGGAGCATCCAGAATAAGGTGGGTGAACTTGCAGCATGGGTTGGTACCTGGGACTTTGATGTTGTGGCCATTTCAGAGACATAGACAGAGCAGGGACAGGAATGGTTGTTGCATTTTCCGGGATTTAGATGTTTCAGTAAGAACAGGGAAGACGGTAAAAGAGGGGGAGGTGTGGCAGTGTTGGTCAAGGACTGTATTACAGTTGCAGAAAGGATGTTTGGGGGCTCATCAATTGAGGTAGTATGGGCTGAGGTTAGAAACAGGAAAGGAGAGGTCACCCTGTTGGGAGTTTTCTATAGGCCTCCGAATAGTCCCAGATATGTAGAGGAAAGGATAGCAAAGATGATTCTCGATAGGAGTGAGAGAGACAGGGTTGTTGTCATGGGGGACTTCAACTTTCCAAATATTAACTGGGAACACTATAGTTCGAGTACTATACATGGGTCAGTTTTTGTCCAGTGTGTGCAGGAGGGCTTCCTGACACAGTATGTAGACAGACCAACAAGGGGCGAAGCCACATTAGATTTGGTACTGGGTAATGAGCCTGGCCAGGTGTTAGATTTGGACGTAGGTGAGCACTTTGGTGATAGCGATCACAGTTCTGTTATGTTTACTTTAGTGATGGAAAGGGATAGGTGTATACCACTGGGCAAGAGTTACAGCTGGGGGAAAGGGAATTACGATGAGATTAGGCAAGATTTAGGGAGCATAGGATGGGGAAGGAAACTACAGGGGATGGCCATATTAGAAACGTGGAGCTTATTCAAGGAAAAGCTCCTGTGTGTCCGAGATAAGTATGTATCTGTCAGGCAGGGAGGAAGCTGCAGAGGAGGGGAGCCATGGTTTACGAACAAAGTGGAATCTCTGGTCAAGAGGAAGAAGAAGGATTATGTTAGGATGAGATGTGAAGGCTCAGTTAGGGCGCTTGAGGGTTACAAGGTAGCCAGCAAAGACCTAAAGAGAGAGCTCAGAAGATCCAGGAAGAGACATGAGAAGTTGTTGGCAGATAGGATCAGGGTAAAACCTAAGGCTTTCTATAGGTATTTAAGGAATAAAAGAATGACGGGAGTAAGATTAGGGCCAATCAAGGCTAGTAGTTGGAAGTTGTGTGTGGAGTCAGAGGAGATGGGGAAGCACTAAATGAATATTTTTCGAAAGTATTCACTCTAGAAAATGACAATGTTGTCGAGGAGAATACTGAGATACAGGCTACTAGACTAGGTGGGATTGAGGTTCACAAGGAAGAGGTAATAGAAATCCTACAGAGTGTGAAGATAGAAAAGTTCCCTGGGCCGGATGGGATTTATCCTAGGATCCTTTGGGAAGCCAGGGAGGAGATTGCCAAGCCTTTGGCATTGATCTTTAACTCGTCATTGTCTACAGGAATAGTGCCAGATGACTGGAGGTTAGCAAACGTGGTTCCCCTGTTCAAGAAGGGGAGCAGAGACAACCCTGGTAATTATAGACCAGTGAGCCTTACCTCAGTTGTTGGTAAAGTGTTGGAAAAGGTTATAAGTGATAGGCTTTATAATCATCCAGAAAAGAAAAATTTGATTAGGGATAGTCAGCACGGTTTTGTGAAGGGTAGGTCGTGCCTCACAAACCTTATTGAGTTCTTTGAGAAGGTGACCAAACAGGTAGATGAGAGTAAACCGGTTGGTGTGGTGTATATGGATTTCAGCAAGGCGTTCGCTAAGGTTCCCCACAGTAGGCTATTGCACAAAATGCGGAGGAATGGGATTGTGGGAGATATAGCAGTTTGGATCAGAAATTGGCTTGCTGAAAGAAGACAGAGAGTGGTGGTTGATGGGAAGTGTTCATCCTGGATACCAGTTACTCGTGGTGTACCGCAAGAGTCAGTGTTGGGTCCACTGCTGTGGGTCATTTTTATAAATGACCTGGATGAGGGCGTAGAAAGATGGGTTAGTAAATTTGCAGACGCCACCAAAGTCGGTGGAGTTGTGGATCGTGAAGAAGGATGCTGTAGGTTACAGAGAGACATAGATAAGCTGCAGAGCTGGGCTGAGAGGTAGCAAATGGAGTTTAATGCAGACAAGTGTGAGGTGATGCACTTTGGTAGGAGTAACCAGAAGGCAAAGTACTGGGCTAATGGTAAGATTCTTGGTAGTGTAGATGAGCAGAGCGATCTCGATGTCCATGTACACAGATCCTTGAAAGTTGCCACCCAGGGTGACAGGGTTGTTAAGAAGGCATACAGTGTTTTAGCTTTTATTAATCGAGGGATCGAGTTCCAGAACCATGAGGTTATGCTGCAGCTGTACAAAACTCTGGTGCGGCCGCACTTGGAGTATTGCATGCAGTTCTGGTCACCGCATTATAAGAAGGATGTGGAAGCTTTGGAAAGGGTGCAGAGGAGATTTACAAGGATGTTGCCTGGTATGGAGGCAAAGTCTTACGAGGAAAGGCTGAGGGACTTGAGGCTGTTTTCATTAGAGAGAAAAAGGTTGAGAGGTGACTTAATTGAGACATATAATGAGAGGGTTAGATAGGGTGGATAGGGAGAGCCTTTTTCCTCGGATGGTGACGGCGAGCACGAGGGGGCATGGCTTTAAATTGAGGGGTGATATAGGACAGATGTCAGAGGTAATTTCTTTACTCAGAGAGTAGTAAGGGAATGGAACGCTTTGCCTGCAACAGTAGTAGATTCGCCAACTTTAAGTACATTTAAGTCGTCATTGGACAAGCCTATGGATGTACATGGAATAGAGTAGGTTAGATGGGCTTCAGATTGGTATGACAGGTCGGCACAACATCGAAGGCCGAAGGGCCTGTACTGTGCTGTTATGTTCTACGTTCAAAATGGGAACTTTTAACCACAGTCTCTCATTTCCTATCACCACCAATAGAAAGCCTTTATCCCTAGTTGTCCTCTGGTCCTTATGTGCAGTGCTCATGCAAAGCCAGAGCCGCAAACAGCTCCCTTCAATTGAACCGTTTTGGATAAAAAAAACAGCAAACACTTGGCTGCACGAGTGACTTATTGCATGGTGCTCAGGAAGCCAGCAACACAGACTCCTCTTGGGCCAATGCTACCATCGTGCAAATAAGGAGGCAGCATCAGATTTGTATATTCTGACCCCAAAGGAAACAGGTGGGTATACATCATGACCCTTCCCGACCTCAACAGCCAAAAACGGACCACAGCAGATTTTCAGGTCAGCAAATGGCACATCCATACTGACAACGGACACACAGTCTGCATGACGTTGTCAGCCTTTCACAAAAGCAGATATAATGACACCGCTATCAAGAATCCAGAACAATCTGAACAGAAATTACTCCGCACAGTAAAAGAAGGGGCAAGCATCATGTAACAGCCCAAAATTTTGAAAAGGCAAATGCTTCAAATCATTTCTGTTGTCAGCTGCAATACTTCCAAATCATTTCCCTATGACATGGAGAAGGAAGAAATCGCTTTCAAAATGCTTCCAAACCACGCCAAAATGAGCAAATACAAGAGGAACCTTCTCAAGCATTGCGTTAAATGAGTCTTCAAAGTGTAGTTGTGACTAAATAGCGTGCTGAGATAGGAAGAGGCTAATGCTGACTAAACTGTGAATGCTTAGTCAAACATTCCACACCACTGATAGAAATCAAGCCAAAGGACCAGACAGATCATTAAGGGGATCATAAAGATATCCTGCCTTATCTGAATCAATGACATACTCTGTGCGAACAAAGACACAAAAGGTTCTGGTGTAAACAGTACCAATGCTTCATTGGTGGCCCCCAGGATATAAAAACATAGATCAGTTCTTGCAGAGGAGGTCATTCAGCCCTTTATGTCGGTGCTGGTCATCAACCAGTTCCATTATTCTGCTCTTTGTCTGCGGCTCTGCAATTTTTTTTGCTGTAGGTGCTAATTCAATTATCTTTGAAAGCTACAAGTGAATCTTATCCATTATACTGTCAGTCAGTAGAATCCACATACAAAACACTTGCTGCGTATGAAAGTTTTAAATCATATCATGGGTTGATTTGTTTGCCATTCATCTCAGTTGCTGTCCTCTGCTTCTTCGCACTTCCTCGAATGGAAACATTTTCTCTCCATCTACTTTATATAAACTTTCAAATTTTGAGCACCTTGATAAAATCTCTTCTTAACTTTCTCCTTTCTAAGGGGAAAAATGCCAGTGTCTTTGAATATATCCAAGTTAATTGAAATTCCAGAACAAAAACAGAAGTTGCTGGGAAAGTTCAGCTGGTCTGGCACCATCTGTGATGAGAAAAATCAGAGTTAACATTCGAGTCCAGTAGCCCTTCTTCAGAACTGATGGAAGCTGGGAAAATGTATGTTTATGTACAAAAAATAGGGAGGGGAATGGGGTATGGAGTAAACGATAGGATAGAGCCTGAAGAGAGAGAAGAGCTGTTGGACAGACAAAGGAGGTGACAACAATCTGGCTGGGAGGGTGAATAGTTGTTAATGGGGATTGTTAGTGACTAACAATAGGTAGTGTGTGGTGGCACCCTATGTGATAACAAGGTCTGGTGTGTGGGGTAGGAAGCTTGGACATGTGAGAGTTTACACCCTGAAATTACTGAACTCAATATTGAGCCAGGGGGCTGTAGGGTCCCCAAGCAGAAAATGAGGTGTTGTTCATCCAGCTTACGCTGAGCTTTGTTGGAACACTGCAGAAAGCCAGAGACAGAGATGTTGGCCAGGGAGCATTGAAGTGACAGGCAACAGGTAGCTCAGGGTCTTTTTTGCAAGCAGAACATAGATGTTCTGCGAAGCGGTCACCAAGTCTACACTTCATTTCGCTATTGTACAGGAGACTACATTGTGACCAGTGCATGCAGTAGATTAGATTCTGGGAAGTGCAGGTGAAGTGCTGTTTCACGTGGAAGGTTTGTTTGGGCCCTTGGATACTGGGAAGGGAGGAGGTAAATGGGCAGGTGTTGCACCTTTGCTGGTTACAGGGGATGGTGCCGTAGGGCCGTGGGGAGGTGTTGGGCATGAAGGAAATGTGGAACAGAGTGTTCCAGAAGGAATGGTCCTTGTGGAAGGAGGACAAGGAAGGGGAGGATAGTATGTGTCTGGTGGTGGTATCTCACTGGAGGTGGCTGAAATGGCATCTGATGATCTTCTGGATGTGGATGCTAGTGGGATGGTAGGTAAGGCAAGGGGAACCATTTTGCTGTTGTGGGAGGGGCGAAAAGGGGTGAGGGTGCAAGTGCAGGAGATGGGTTGGACACAGTAGAGGGCCCTGTTGACAATGGTGTTGGGGAATCCTCAGCTGAGGAAGAAGGTAGACATTTCGGATGCTCCCATGTCGAAGTTAGTCTCGTCTGAACAAATGTGACAGAGACCGAGGAACTGAGAGAATGGGATGGAGTCTTTACAGGAAGCAGGGTGTGAGAATGTACAGTCCAGGTGGCTGTATGAGGCAGTGGGCATTAGTGGCCAGCCTATCCCCAGAAATGGAAACAGAGATTTTGAGGAAGGGGAGGGAGGAGCAAGAGATAGACCAGGTGAAACTGAGGGCAAGATGGAAATCGGAAGCAAAAGTAATTAATTTTTATTATGCCGGATGAGACAGGGAAGCAGCACCAATGACATCATTGGTGTATCGGGGCCAGAACAGGACTGGAAAAAGGAATGTTCCATAGACAGTACACAGAACATAGAAAAGTACAGCACAGTACAGGCCCTTTGGTCCACGATGTTGTGCCGTGGATTAGTCCTAATCCAAAACTAAAATAACCTAACCTACATTCCCCTCAATTCACTGCTGTCCATGTGCGTGTCCAGCAATCGCTTAAATGTCACTAATGACTTTGCTTCCCCGGCGACACTGGCAAAGTATTCCATGCGCTCACAACTCTCTGGATGAAAAACCTCCCTCTATACCTTCCTCCTAACACCATGTTCCATGTACCCCACAAAGAGATAGGTATAACTGGGGCCCATGTAGGTACCCAAGGCAGCCCCTCTGACCTGAAGAAAATGACAGGGCTTAAAAGAGAAGTTATTGAGGGTGAGGACAAAGCTCAGCCAAGCAGAGGAGGGTGCTGGTGGGTGGGGATGGTTCAGGCCTTTGCTTCATGAAGAAACAGAGAGCCCTAAGACCCACCATGTGTAAAGGGATTGCATGCCCAAGGTAGAGAGGAGGCTGCTGGAACCAGCAAACTGGAAGTTTTGAAAAAAAAGACAAAGTTGCTGGAAAAGCTCAACAGGTCTGGCAACATCTGTGATGGAGAAAAGAGTTAACGTTTCGGGTCCAGTGACGCTTCCTCAGAACTTCTAAAACCAGTGTAAGGCGTCAGAGGAACCATGGATGTACATGGGCAGAGACTGGACCAGAAGAGAGGGTCGGAAGAAAAACAAAAACAAAGTTGCTGGAAAAGCTCAGCAGGTCTGGCAGCATCAGTGGAGGAGAAAACAGAGTTAACGTTTTGGGTCTGGTGATCCTTCCTCAGAACCAGACCCGAAACGTTAACTCAGTTTTCTCCTCCACTGACGCTGACCGACCTGCTGAGCTTTTCTAGCAACTTTGTTTTTGTTCCTGCGGATTTACAGCATCCGCAGTTCTTTTGGTTTTTATCAAGGTAGGAAGAGATGAGTTCTGTGAGGCAGAAGCAGGCTGAAACAATGGCTTTGCCCCGACTATCGTCTTTGTGGATTTTTGGAAGGAGGCAGAAGCGAGCTATGTGGGCTGGGGGACCTGAGTCTTGACAGGAAGTAGGCCACACACACCAGGCCTTGTTATCACATAGCCTGCCATTATATACTACCTATTGTTAGTTACTAACAGTCCCTATTAATAGCTATTCACCCTCCTAGCCAGATCGTTATCAACTCCTTTGTCTATCCAACTGTTCTTCTCTTTCTTCGGGTTCTATCCTATTGTTTTCTCCCTACCCCATTCCCCTCCCTATTTTCTGGAGAGAAACTGACAGTTTCCCAGCTCCCATCAGTTCTGAGGAAGGGTCACCAGACCCAAAAAGTTAACTTTGGTTTTTTTTTCCTTCACAGCTGCTGCCAGAACCTGCTGAGCTTTTCTCGCAACTTGTTTTTATTCCTGATTTACAGCATCCACAGTTCTTTCAGTTTTTAATGGTAATTCTTCCTCCCTGGAATCTTCCTGCATCTTTTCAAAAGACCCCAGATCTTTTCCATACGTCATTGCTCTGAATTGGACAGAGCCCTCGAACTGAGGCCAAATCACAGTTTTGGAAAAGTTACCTTCTTTGCTATTGCACACAGTTCCTCTATTAAAAACAATCCCTTAAGCCTTTCCTGAAACCAGTCACCTGGAACAACTTCTGCATCCATTTTACAACTGCATCTCTTTTGCTTTCTGTTCCTTTCTTTGATTCTCCTAATAAAACAAATCACTTCACAATTGTCTGGATTAAAATTCATTTGCCAACCGTCTGCACATTCAATCTGTCTATATTCTTGAAGTCTATCACTATCCTCTTCATAGTTCTTAAAACTTCCAAGTTTTGTGTCATCTTTAAAGTGCGATATTCTGAACTGTGCATCGAAGTAGAGTTCAATGTTACATCTCAAGAATGCAATGATTATGGTTCTGATCTCGGGGAACTTCAACGCATTTCTCATTTCGGTTTGAATAATAATGTTTTCTTCTAGATTCTAATTGAATTGTTACTTCTTGTAATAAAACACATGATGTCATAAAAATGCTCCAAGTCTCAAACATACATGCTTTCAAGAAGTTTCGCCACACATATACAGGTTAGTTACAAACAGGGAGTGTAGATCCCATAAGGCCATGAGAAGACAATAAGAAATAGGAATAGGAGTAGGCCATCATTCAATAGAGTTATGGCTGATCCGACATTCCTTAACACCTCTCATTCTTTGAAACTCAATTAGTTCAGTCCCAACCTGTTTCAGCCTTTGCTCATAACAATCCTTCCTGTAGTAGGGATTACCCTCGTGAACATTGTCTGAACTGCCTCTAATGAGATAATATCTTTCCTTAAATTAGGAGAACTAAATTGCTCACAGTACTTCAGATGTGGTCTTACCAACATTTTGTACAGTTGCAGTAAGACCTCCCTACTCTTTATACCAACCCCTTGGAAAAAGGGCCAACACTCCATTAGTCTTCCTGATTACCTGCTGCACCCATATGCTAGTGATAATGGGAACTGCAGATGCTGGAGAATCCAAGATAATAAAATGTGAGGCTGGATGAACACAGCAGGCCCAGCAGCATCCCAGGAGCACAAAAGCTGACGTTTCGGGCCTAGACCCTTCATCACCTGTATGCTAGTTGTCTGTGTTTCTAGCACAAGTACGCCCAAACTGTATTCAAACAATATTGTTATTTTGTTCTCTCTTCCAAGATGATCAACTTCACATTTTCCCACATTATACTCTATTTGCCAACTTTTTGCCCACCTACTTAACCTATCAATACCTCTGTGTAATCTGTTCTATCTCTTTCACACCCTGCCTTTCTTCCTTTTAGTGTTATCTGCAAATTTAGCTATAATACACTCACTTCCTTCGTCCATGTCTGCATTGTAAACATTCATGGTCCCAGCATTGATCTCTGTGGAACCTGACTTGTCAGGGGTCACCAATCTGAGAAGAACCGCTTATCCCACTGTTTCCTGCCCACTAGCCAATTTTCTATCTGCACCAACGTAATACTTCCAACAGTATAGGTTCTAATCATAAGACTCAACCTTTTAAGGTTCCTTGTCAAATACCTTCTGGCAGTCAAAGTGCCACTCCGCTGGTTGACTTCTATCACTGGTTGAGATTTCCTCAAAAAACTCTAATAAACTATTCAGATACAATTTTCCTTTCATGAAGCCATGCTGACTTTGCTTGATTAGCTTATGACTTTCTAAATGTCCTGCTATCACTTCCTCCGTAATTGATTCCAATACATTTTCAACAATGGATGTTAGGCTAATCAACCTCCTGCCTGCTTTCCTCTTTGAATATAAAGTGGTGTCACATCCACAATTTTCCAATCCTCTGGAACCTCTCCAGAATCCAATGAATTTTTAAAATTAGAGCCAATGCATCCATCATCTCTGTAGCTTCTTTTAGAATTCTAGGATGCAGGCCATCAGGACCAGGGGGCTCCTTGCCTTTAGCCCCATTATTTTGCCTAACACTATTTCTTTAGTGATGGTGATCATATTTAATTCCTCCCCTGTATTCTTTAGTACAAATGAAATGTTTGAAATATTTTTCACCATAAAAATTGATGCAAAATCTGCCTTTAACTCTATGGCCCTATGTTTACTTTTATTTCTCTCCACCTTTCTATTAATTTGAAGAAGCTCTTGTTAGTTTTTAATATTCCTCACCCGTCTGCCCTCAGTTTATTTTCTCTCTCTCCACTATCGTTTTAGTCCTCCTTTGCTGGATTCTGAATTTATCCCAGTCTTCAGTCTCCATAAGTGCTTTTCCTTTCAACTTTGTACTCCACTTAACTTCCATCGTTGGCTGCGGTTGGTTTATGCCTCTCTTAGAATCTCTCCTCCCTACAAGGATGTATTTTTGCTGACTGTCAAGGATTATCTCTTCAAATATCTTTTACTTTGAGGTCATTTATTAAACTTGCCTCATTACCAGATCCAAGACAGCCTGCTCCCTAGTTAGCTGCATGACATGTTGCTCTAGGAAATTATACGCAATGTACTCCATCCCAAAATTAATCATGTTCTGGACCTTGTAAATTGATGACTTGGGTGGATTAATGCTGGGTTTGATTATATTTCCAAATTCTGATTAGAGATGATTTAAAATTGTGGGCGATCTTGGTCTCTATCCCATGGTATCAGCAACTGTTTGCTTTACTTCAGCAACGCAGCCTGAGGGGTTCGATTGATCAGAACGGAGGCAGGGCACATGCGTGAGAGTGCGACAGGGAGCTACTGCCAATTCTCTCTCCTCCTACTCATGACTTTTGTGTACACAAAGGATCAGTTTCGTTATCATACAATTCAAGTGGCCAGTTAGCTACTAGTCATGGCAGACTGAGAAATCCTTATTCCAGATTCTTCGTTTGAAGTAGTGATTACTCTACAATGACCATTTGGACTATTGTCCAAAGTGACCGAATCAACAGCTTGATCCACACCCACCTGAAGACACAGGCTTTCCAGACGTTTACGGATTAGCAGTGGATGTTTTGCAAATGGTTCAGGAGGTACATTATTCAGACTCATTTAAGTTTTAATCGTTTATCTCTGATGTTGTTTAATTGTTCAGCCAGCCCAGTTCGTTGCTGATGATTTTGTAAATTGCCAGATGGTTTAATGGAAATGTTCAGATATTTTGAAACCTGTTATTTCAGTCACTTGAATCTTTTATTGTAACAAAAAACCTTCAACCCATTCAATAAAGTTTTTTTTAATAACAAATCTCTATTAATCAGAACTCATACCCAACGTTGTGGTGTTTCCCTCATCCTCTCAGTCTTAGCTCTGCTGCAAGCCTCACATTCACAGCTCATAGTTTTCTTTCACTACCAGTTATATAATCATGACAACCACGGCAACCAAATACATTGCACAACCATCACTGATGCACCGAATTTTGAGACCCTACTCTTCTGTAGGGTCTCAAGAGCCGTCCAAGTAGTGGAAGTATTATTGAAACACCTTGCTTTATCACATTTTGTTTTGTACTAGGATTTATATTGCTATATGTTACCCACATGAGCATGGTTTGTGTACCTTAGTCATCAGGTTTTGGTCAGCAAACATTCTTATCACCCAATAACCAGCTTCACAGTAACTGTACCGGTTTAAATATAGTAGACATAATACACTTCTGTAAAATGAAGATATCATAACAGCTGTCAAGATACTGGACATTGAAGATAGGATTCTCTGTGCATGGTCACACACCAGCTAGACATAGAGAGATTGGAATCCCTTCTAATTCCCATACAGGGTAAAGTTGGTATGAGGCACATGCATAGGAATGTGCATACAGTCTATAACACTCTGCAACATATCAAGACCTGCAATCTTAATAAAGCTACATGCTTCCCCTGTCTATTACTCTTGGGAAAGAGACAAGGAAATGTAGTTTGCTCAGACTGAGTACCCTTCTCTTAAGTAACAATGGATGGTGAAATACAAAGTACTGCAAATATCTCCAGTTCCAGCTTAAAGAACTTCTGACGTATAAAAGTTCAATGCTACAGCTATCCTACAGCTAGTGAGAATGTGGCTCATGCCTAGCAGCTGCTCTGATATTAAAGTTGCGGCTGCAAAATAGAACACAAAGAACTGGCATATTGTTCCTTGCTAAAATTCAGGCAATGAGAATAAAAAAATTCAGGTCAGAGAACTGATCCCTGAAAACCCCAGACAGTAATGTCCTCCTTCAGACAACTAAGGGCAGCACGGTGGCTCAGTGGTTAGCACTGCAGCCTCACAGCGCCAGGGACCCGGGATCGATTCCCGCCTCAGACAACTGTGTGGAGTTTGCACATTCTCCCGGTGTCTGCGTGGGTTTCCTCCAGGTGCTCCAGTTTCCTCCCACAGTCCAAAGATGTACAGGCTAGGTGGATCGGCCATGCTAAATTGCCCATAGTGTTCAGGGGTGTGAGGGTGATAGAGGGATGGGTCTGGGTGGGATACTTCAAGGAGCAGTGTGGACTTGTTGGGCCGAAGGGCCTGTTTCCACACTGTAGGGAATCTAATCTAATCTAAACTCTCTTTTGTACTTCACCCAGCAGTTTGCCCTGCTGCATGTAGCCTCTTTCCAGTCTTTTCGCTCTATTTACCAGTATACCATGTCCAGAAGCAACTGGCATATGCAAAAGCCCAAAATCAGCAAAAAGCCCTGAAGGAGCTAGCTCGCCATTTCTATTGGCATTTACATCACCACTCAAGTGGAAAAAGCAATAACATTCATAGAAATTGAAGAAAAAGCAAAAAAAAATCAAATGGCAACTAAATTGTAAGTAGTCAATTATCACTTGTAGGATATTTACTGCTGCAGAATCAGTTCAACATGTGAAAGCATTAGCTGAAACCTTGGGCTTCAAAATGTCCCCAGTTCCATTAAATTAAGGTAATTATCTGTGCGGTCTTCATACTTTTATAAACTGGTCAATGTATACATGCTCTCACGAGAGGTACCTAACGCAAGGTACTTCAAAGTGTGCTCATGTACAATAGACACTGCTTGGAAAGTCTAGTGACACTGGTAACGTACAAGCAATCTGATTTCGAACAGTCTATAAAACTAGTCAAAAGACAGCCTCTGTAATAGTGTTAAATTATCAGTCATCTAAAAAGAGTCAAATCGTGAGACAGCAATTTTAGATATTACTCTCAATTGTAAATTAATATAAATTAGCACGTAACAAATGCTGAATTGCAGGCATGTCTGCTATCACACGTCTCGTTAACGTGAATTGGCCATAACACGATTGATGAAAAGTGAATGCTATTTGGATAATGCAGACTTTCTGCTGTACAGGGATAACAATTTTCTATCGTGATTTCTGCATAACGTGATTTCCTGTGGTGATTTTTCTATAGAGTCATGTCATACAAGAACGCAATTACGGCCTTATAGGATAAATACTTTGGAGTCACTGAAATGCCCTTATAAGACTTGTCTATTTACTCAATTAACTTAGGAAAGACGTTCTTGATGGCGGAACCAGGAGTCACAGTATAAGGGCATGAGGTGAATCATTTAGGACTCAGATGAGGAGAAATTTCTTCAACTAGACAGTGTGAGCCTGTGGAGTTAAGCAATTTAGGCCAAAATTTTGCATAATTTAGATATTCGAAATCGCACTTGGAGCCAAAGGGATCAAAGAATACGGGGGAAGAGCAGGAACAGGCTACTGAATTGTGGAGTAGGCTCAAAGGGCTGAATGGCCTACTGCTGCTCTTTTTCTTCCTATGCCATCAGTTAATTATCTGCATACTCAATGTTTATTTATTTTTCATTATTTTCTGTGGTTAATAGGTCATTATTAGTTCTAAATTTTGTTACGTGGCTTCATCTTTGATCATTGCTAAGAAAGAGCCAGAAAAAGAGAGAATAAGTACTTTTCCAGTCATCCCAAAGTGCTTTCAGGATTTAAGTCACTGATGTAATACATGTAACAGCAAGTTTCCACACAGGCCAATGGACAATGATTAGGTAATATCTGTATAAACTGATACTGATACCAAAGATAAATATTGGCCAGTACACCCGGGAAAAGTTCCAAATAAAGTTCACCCACACTCAAAATATTAACTCAGTTTTTCTCTCTCCACAGATACTGCCAGACCTGCTGAGTTTTTCCAGAAAATTCTTTTGTTTGTTACAAATCCCCTGTTCTTTTCCCACATCTTTCATGTTCACCTGAAAGGATATACGGTGTGTAGATCCTTATGGGAATTTGGAAGCTTAAGATGATAACACAGTCTGAACTGCTTCAAGGAAGACGGCATGACAAGTCAAATATTGATTTGATAATATACAGGCCTTGCCTTGGAGATAGATTCTAAGGTTAATGATTCATCTAGTGGCCTTCTTTACTATGATTTAGCATGTGGCAGATGAATATCATTGTCCGAATATTGATCCCAGTAGTCTGACTCTCTTTCAGACACTTCAGACATGCTCTAAAATAAGAGTTTTGGTTCAACTAAATTACTTTATGTGAGGTTATGTGTGGTTATATCTTAAAAAGTTAATTATATCTTAGAAACATCTAAGATACCAAATTGCAATTAGATCTTCAAATATGTACTTTTAAAAATCTATACTGGATAGTCAGTACTGAACAGGTTAAAAACTTTGATAACTTATCTACTAACCTTCAGTAGCACAGTAGCCCATGCATCCCTGAGTAGGCTGAAGGTAATAAACAAAGAATGACCCACAGTTCCTGAGAGATACAGGGATCCGAAATAAACAGCAGTCTTTGATGCTGCCCATGAAGAACTGCCACGTAGCACAGGCTGTAAGTTTCTTTACTTCACCAGGGCGAGGCAACGAGTTGGAGTCTTCAAGAGAAAGCCAAACTGGAGCTTGTGTGCCACATTTATTCATCTGAATTCATAGAAATTGTTACAATCAAGGTTCAAAGTTACAACTTAGACAGTATATGCTCTTGAAATAACTTTTTGAACTGTAATACACTCAAGTAATTTACAACGTATGAACAATTTGTTGCTAAAAAAAACTTCAAGTTAATTGAAACTTATCATCTTGCATTCGCAGGACATCTGCAAGAACAGCAAATTTTCAAGTGGGGAACACCTTAAACTCATTAGAAAAAAAATGATAACTGCTAATTTGCAGATTGGTGAAGGTGTTGGATGGCAGGGAACACCTGCCCCTCATAAAACTGAAAAATACACAACGCCAGGACATTTTACTTCATCATACAGAGGACAGATTCTAGTATATGAATATATGTAGATACCAGCAAGCATCAGTGAGTTATATTCTGAGCCCAAATGATTATCTTCAATTGGATGTTAGTGTAAATCACGTCACAATCAGGAGTATTTAGCAAGCGTTGTTCAATCACCGAATCTTATCTGTTGTTAGACATTATGTTCTAAGTTTCACAAGCAATGACAGTATGCTGGTTATTTCAATTCCACAAATGAAGAGCAATCAAAGTCACCTTACTAGCCAATCAGCACCCTTCTCCCATGCTGCATAAACTTTTGCTGCCTTTGCAATTTGGCATTCTTACATCCTTTCGGATGAGTGCAAGGCAAAAGCCTTTCGTAACACATCTCTTAACAGCATTTAGCATGTTGTTTTCCATGGTACTGATTCTATAATAAGGATCTACTAAGTCTAAAATTATAGCTCTATAGTAAAAACTGGCATGTTCAATTTACTAGGATGACAATTTTATTAATATTCCACAAAGTCTTTTGTTGTACAGCTTTTCAACTCAGGTTATTATAACATATTTTTAAAGATTAGATAGAGTTTAACCATTCTACATAGTTTTGGAATCTGAGCACAGATGCAGTCACACAGACTTGTCCAAGCTATCTACTCTAACAAGTGAAGCAGATTCAAATTTATTTTTTACCCATTCTTACAGAAATTGGAGAGCAATTTCCACCTCACAACTCCCACTGACATCGGATATACGAGGACAAGAGAAGGTCATCATCTATTTTGTTGATTATGTTTACTGAATTGGAAACTGTGGAATCAGCAAGTGTTACTCATCTAGTCCGGATATTAACTCTGCCAAAGACTTCTCTCCAAACAGCTAACTTTTACAAGTTCTCTGAAAACATAGGATTTTGAAGAGTCAATACTCCATAAATAAATAAATAATTTGGTCGAATTTTTGTCAGATTACATAATTTATTGGAAGGCAATTCTCATACTCACAGCAGACCATTTGCTTCCTTGCCATCTCATCTAACACCAAAGTGAGCTTCCAATCCACATAATGCTCCATCTCAAGTCTTACTTAATTTCAGCTACTGTTCAAAACCTCATTTTTGACTTTGTTTCAATGTGGCTGGTCTTTTCAAGCAATCTCTGACCATTCTGCCCCATTTCGCTCTGCACAAATTTCAACTCATCTACCACTCTGCTATCAATATCCTCACACACTAAATGCCATTCGCTTGGCACCAATGTGTTCACCTGCCTAAACTGGCTTGGCTTAATTTGTCAAATTTAAAAGACAATGTCTCAGCTTCCAAATGTCTGTGTGATCTCACCCCTCATTATCGTCACAAACTTAATCTCCTCCAGCCCTCTCAACTTCCAAGATCTCCATACTCACTAGTGGTGACCATGCATTCAACTGTTTATCTAGCTTTCATCAACTCTTATAAGATGCTCCTTACCTCTTACCTCTACCTGCCCTTATAGTGCCTTAAGTGATTCTGATTATGCTCGTGCAAAGTTCATTGGAACTTTTTATTATTTTAAAAGCCCTAATTGAATGCAAGTTATTACTGTGGTTGTTATAAGTTGCTACATAATTAAATGTTGAAAGCCTCACAAATAAAACCTTCCAGGCTGACTAATTAAAACATAAATCTGTTAAAATATTTATAACTTCCTTGTAATTATGTATATGTCTTTTTGAAAGAAGCTGAAGCTACAAAACAATGTCGAGAAAGCTTTGACAAATTGTTGTTGGAACGCAAAGACAGCTTAAATACGTAATTGGGAGACTGTCATATTTTTCCCATCATAGTTGAAAAAACAGTTCAAAGAGAAGCATAGAAATGATACAGCACAGAAGGGGACTATTTGGCCCATCTTGTCCATGCTGACCCAAAGATACTCAGATGCTCTTCCTAATCCCGAGAATTGGAACTGGACCAGATAACAGAATCAGGAAGCTTGGTAGGGTGTACTTCCAACTCTGCCAGGTGGAGGTATGCTAAGGTTGAATGAAGAGAGAAAAATCAAACAGGAAAATCAAATGCCTGTTACAAAACCTTCCCAAACTGACAAGGTAAGACTGAGTCACCTAATAGCAAATCTTTCCTTAGACAGAGATGACTGGTGGTGATTTAACCCGAGGGTTACCATGCCTCAGGTGAGGGGAGAGGATGAGAAGGAGAGTCCCTCAAGGTAACCTCAGCAGATCAGGAATTGAACCCATGCTTTGGCAAGGCTGTGCATCACAAACCAGCCATCCAGCAAACTGAGCACCTAACTAAATTAATAAATGGAAGTGCAAGTTGGCTGTCTGATAGGAAGGCAATGTTCTCCAACTAATTTTTCAATCTGTCCATGTTTCACCTACAATGTTCAAAGTTACTAAACATGAACGGTTAAATAATGCAAACAGTTTGGATAAATTTCTACAATTCACTTTCTATATTGCATTTATGTTTAGGCTATGCTTAGAAAACAAATGTTACACATACTACTAACTTCAATACATTTGGTTGGCATTTCTGCTGGCTGATCTCCAATCATGAAGCGGTACCATCCCGGTGTCAGGGAATGATCACATATCAGGTCCTGGATTGCAAACTGCTGTAGCTCAATTGAATCAAAGTGAATGCTGCGCTGAGAGTTCTGAAGAATGTGATATCCTCCGGGGTAGCATTCTGGGGCTAGAGGAAATTGAAATTACAAAATAGCAATGAGAAGAAATTTGTTCCACTGCTCTTCCAACAGCATATCCAGCATGAAAAATTACAATCAAAACTTGTTAACTGAAGCAGATGATAAAGTCTTTTCATGTCAGGCGTTGACCAATAAGCACAACCAGTGTTAATGAAATAAATGCACTTATAAGAACACACTATGTCATAACTAAATATTACTATTAATCATAGTTTTACCATCTTTCCCAAACTGCTCCGACAATAACAGAGATAACAAGGTGTAGAGCTGGATGAACACAGCAGGCCAAGCTGCAGAGGTGCAGGAAAGCTGATGTTTCGGGTCGAGACCCTGAACAGAGGTGACATTAAATTCCCCCATTTTACATTGCTTTCACTTAACCCAAGTGTTTTATCAAGGTGAAAGGTAAAGCAATTGACTAACATACAGGCATCTGACAGTGCAGCTCCAAAATTGCCATTCAAGACATTCATGAGAACAGGGGCCTGAATTTTCCACTGGTCAGGCAATCGCTATTCCAGTAATAGGAGATGAGTGTGGGGATGTTGCAGAATCCCCATCATAGTCGACACAGTAGGAATTGTCTGGGAAGTTGAAGATTCTGCTGGGCAATTTGACTATCCCTCATAACCTCTAAAAATCTTCATTAAAATCTGAGAGTTTTAACGGTTCCAATGAAATTAAGTAAGCAGTTACTCATGAGAAGTTAGACTATTAAATACGTAATGCAACAGCCCGAGTAACTAGTCAACCGACACCATATTTACTTCACACACAATCAACTACACCGTCTCCAGTCCATTTGCACTCCCACCTGTGACCCGACAGCCCAGGATGCAATACACCTAACACCCCTTCACCTGCTCCTAGCCTGATCTCTGTTACTCACCACTCCAACTTGCCCACCCCTGTTCCACAATCAGAACCCACTTCACGCAACAAAGGAATCAGTTCCCTTTCATCTGAGCTCATTCCTTCCCCCACTTGGGCTCCACAGCCTCATTCCTTCCCCCACTTGGGCTCCACAGCCTCATTCCCAGGACTCCATGCCCACATCACCCTGATAAGACACCTAGCTTCCCCTGCACACACTGAGTTAGATTGGTCCTACCAACAAGGACCTACCCACAGCACTGCATCGCTTACCTGGCCCCTTTGTCAGCCTGCATCTGGCACCTTACACCTTAGGCACCCTGGCATCGTGCCCATTTGGCAGCCTAACCTCTCGCATGCCTTATATACTTATCATTTAACAGCATCCTGTCATAAATGGCTGGTTGCGATTCGGGGACTTTTAAATTTCAGAATATGGCAGCTGACAGCTGTGAAAAGGGGTCAAGGCTTACCTTCCCCTGATAGTTCTACACTACAAAAGGGCGTACAGAACAGAAGCATGGCTTTGCACTTTCAATCTAAATAAAAATGTAAGTATAGCCATAACATCACAAATTCACTTAGAGTGAAGTTTACCTAACCCTGATCATTTTTGGGCAGTCTGAGGAAGTTTCCAGAAAATGCTTCCATTGAAATTACTTTGTGAAGCTTGTTAAAATTTCAAATATACACAAAGTTAACTTTTTGCATTCCAGACAAATGTCTTTCTTACACATGACACTGAGTTCACTCTGCAGAAAGGTTGGGCCAAAGGATCTGCTTCCATGCTGTATGATTCGATAACTCGAGGTGCTGGTGAAAAAAAAAGTCAACTGCCCTACATCATAGAGAAAATAATAATTAAACACAAGGGAAAAGAGGCATTGTAAGATAATTGGTCAATTAACCCCCAATGTTCTCAAGCCTTTGGAGAGTCTTTCAATATCAAGAGCCAAGTCTTTCCTGTTTGCAAGAGAGATCTCACCAACTTGCAATGGCCTCCTACAGAAAGTCTGTCACTGTGGTCGAGCTCAGATCACAAATGAAAGTTGAGGGAAAAAAAAAATTCCTAGAGCTTTTCTTTCCCTTAAACTGGCTAAAAGCTTTGCACTGATTTCTTTTTCCCTTTTCCAGGCAAGTGAGGGATGGGCTTGGATGAGGTCACAGTCTGTAGGAGAGGAGGCTTAGTGGACTAGCTGGCTTTTCCTTTCACATATTCTGATGACAGCCATGTCAACAGCAATGACAAATTACTGCAGTACATCTTATAGATGGAGGTACTGCTGTCAGGAGTGAAGGGAGTCAATATTTTATGTGGCAGTTGAGATGTCAAACAAGTAGGCCATTTTGTCCGGGATGTTTTCATTTTTTAACAGAGTATCGAAGCATATAGAATTTTTTTAAAAATCAAACAAACGATATACTGAAATCGTCACAAGGATTGTTTCAATTCTCTGAAAGATGCAGCTGATGAGTGCTCTAGATAGAGATCAATGTAACCTCAAAACGTTTACAGCGTATGTTTGAGCTGAGCAGTCAATATTAGGGTGTTTCCATTCTCTATAATATTTCCCATAACCTATGAAAAAGCAATTGCTGCTAAGCTGTCTTATTTGTACCCTATATATGGTTCTGTTTCTGGACAGCCAAGGTTGAAATCTGACAAATTGTTCCAGCAATTTTCATGCAAGGCTTTGTCATTTGCAAAAGATTTCAAATGTTTCATATTTTCACAGCTTTACCATGTGTCTTATTTCCTCCTGCAACCCCTCAACAGAAAATCTATGAATTTTGACCCTTGACTTGGGTCTGTAACTTGGCCAAAACAGTGTACATTCTACCCAGCTATCACCTTCCTGTATATGAGCTCCAACCAGAAAACTCCATATTGTTCACCAATTACATCGTGCTTCGTATGCATGAACAGAGTTTCTCTAACCATCTCATGTTTGAATGCCTACTGGAAGTCAGAAATGAGATAACAAATTATCTGCTGTCCCAGATGGTTATGGATAACAGCTTCATTAACTCTGCGGGTGAACTCATTAATGTAACAATCTCCTTTTTGTCTCATGACATCAGGCAATCTTCCTCTCACGAGTTAACAGCAAAGAAAGTGCATCCTTCAGGATTAACCTTCAAGAATCTTGAACTTGACTTCCAATCAGAAATGCATAATTCATGACAACAAATCCTGTCAGATCAAATTATAAATGATCCCTAGTCATGACAATAAGATGAAGCTAGGTGAACGCTCCACATTTCTAAGAGTATTTATTCAGACAATAGGAATGTGATCAGAAACCAGCATTTATTCCCCATTTCTAATTGTCCTAGAGAAAGTTTTCCTAAGCAAACTGCATGAGCCAGCATGAGCCACTGCTGTCTATGTGGTGTTGGAACACGCATGAGATGTCAGGGAGTGAGTTCCACAATTTTGATCCAGTTGCAAAGAAGTATTAGTGGTATTGTTCAAAGTCAGGGTGGTGTGTAACTTGGAGGGGAACTTTAAAGTGGTGTTGTTCTCACGTGTCTACAGCTCCTTTAGATGGTAGAGATCGCAGAGTCTGATACAGGCTATCGGGGCAGCTCAGGAACATTACTGCAACACATCTCATATATGGTCCATACTGGTGTCAGTGATGGAAGAAGTGAGTTGTTTAAGATGGTGGATGGGATGCCACTGGTCAAGCAGCATGTTGTTGATCCTCTTGAATATCACTAGGATCACACTCTTCCAGTTGAGTGCACAGTATTCCATTGCACTTCTGACTTGTATTTGCCAATGAAAGGAAGACTGTGGGAAGTCCGGAGGTGAGTTAGATGCCACAAATTTCTCAGCATCTTTCAGTCATCTATTTATATGGGCGAATCAATTCAATTTCACCAAGATGCTGATGGTGGGAAAATGATTGACAATAACCCTGTTAAATGTCGGGAGACATGGTCAAATTCTCTCCTATTGGAAATACTCACATTGAATGTTACTTCTTGTGCCAATCATGACTGTTGTCAAACTCTTGTTGTATCCAGTCACAGGCTGCTTAAGAGTCTGAGTAGTTGCAAATGGTACTGAGCATTGTTCAATCATAGCAAAAATCCACATTTCTGAAATTGTGATGAAGGGAAGATCATTGCTGAAGCAAGTGAAGAAATTTCAGAAAAAGAAACACAAACATGGAACACCAATCAAAATCAAGTTCAATAATTTTAGGGCCTGAACACTTCGTATTCTTTACCCATCTCCACAACCCTGGCTACGTCAACATATTGGGCTGGCTGTGATGAAAGAAGCCACTGTGTCCCACTAATGCTCTTTATTATTACTTTTCTTCCTTTCTCCATGGCTCAGAACTATCTATCCCTTTGTCTACCCAACCTCTGTTCTCTCTGGTCTCCATCTCCACCTATTGTTTACTCCCTTACCACCCCCTCCATCCCAACCCAACTCCTGTTTTCAGCACTTATACCATATTTTCCTAGTGCAATCAGTTTTGAAGAAGGGTCACCGGACCCAAAATATTGACCTTGCTTTCTCTCCACAGATGTTGCCAGACCTGCAGAGTCCAGAAGTTTCAGCCTAGGTCACTGCTTGGGAGAATTACAACAGAGAAGTCATGGGGCCAATAATCCTCCAATGACCAAAACATTTCTCATTTTCATTGAGAATTTCTAATTTCCGTGGACCCTTGTTTTCTTAGGGCTCCTTGATGACACACTCAGCCAACTACAGTTTTGATGTCATGGGCAATCAACTCTCTTGTCAACTCTAGAATTTAGCTCTTTTGTTCATGACTGTAATGAGGTTCTGAGTGCAATGGTCCTGATCGAACAGGTCATTGCTGTATAACTCCTGCACTACCAAAGACACCTGCATCACTTTGCTAATGATTGACAGTAGATTGATGGAGACATAATTGGCCAAGTTGGATTTGTCTTGCTTTTCACATACAAAACATAACTGGGTAATTCTCCCCATCATTGGGTCAATGCCAATGTTGTACCTGTGCTGGAACAGCTTGGCCAAGAGTTCAGCTAGATCAGGAGCACAGGTTTGTCAGATGTTGTCAGGGTCTATAGGTATTGCTGTATCTACTACCTTCAGTCATTCCTAGATTGCACACAGAGTATATCAAACTGGTCAACAATTGGAGTCTGTGATGCTGTGGGTCTCAGAAAGATGCTGAATTGGATCACTGGTCCACTTCTGGCTTAAAATTCCAGCCACTGATCTGCTAGGGTCCCTCAGCATCGAGCACGAGGATGTTGACTCACAGTTGGATATGGCATGACCACTGAACATTGATCTGGTCCAGGCACGAGGGGCTAAAGGCCTACATCAGCTCTTAACATTCACTAAGCTGATCTTAGCATCAGAGATGGGCATCATGCTCTACACTTCCTAATCCATCTTCTCCTCCCTCTGTTAATCTCAGGTATGCAACAGTGATGAACAATGGATAAAGTTTAAAAAGAGTCCTCTGCATCTCCAGCAACGCTCACCCTGTCTGGACCCCAGATGCCTGACAATGTTCACCCATGGGTGGTATTGGGGGAGGGACAACGGAAAAAACTGAGTAGTGCTCAGAATGAGTGACAGGGATATTTCGTAACTCTGCATGTCAACAAACTGAAGACAGACCACAGCTTTGCTTTTGTTGCACTTTGCCAGTCTGCCTCCGCACTCTGCTTATTGATAGATCAAAAGGTCCAAAGGCTCCATTGTCAAAAGTGAGGGTGCATTGTTAAACATGATCAGCACGTGTACTTCTGCTCAGCTTGTAAACTAAGATGCAGACCACTAATTATATCCGTAAGCCTGCATGTGAGACTGACATCTTAAAAGGTTCTCACAATCATGTTGTGAATATAGACTGCGTGAAATATTAGCCAAGTTCTTTACGCTGCTCAGAAATTACAATATGGAATAAAGGTACCATAGCTTAACTATTCTGTGTTCTGCTTATACAATTGGTGAACACTAGTCAAATTATACCAGCCCACCCCATTTCCATATTCCTTTGACAACCGGCACAGCCTTCACCTTGCTTACTCCACCCCACTCCCCACCACCACCACCTCCCTACCACGCCCCCATTAGCATCCAGCCCACATCTACCTATTTTTAACGGTTGAGTTGAAAAATTTCAACCAAAATCAATGGGTGGGAAATGCATAGGAGTGAATGGCTTAATATGCCACTCGATTTCACAACGCACCAACAAATCATGAAGGGGTGATGCAGGTTTCAACTGATGTCATCAGGTTAGGCTTAAATTATCCCTATGATTTCTGTTCTGTTTACTATCTCAAGTTGCACATTCCATAGCCTCATAGTTCTCAGCGTAAAAACACTTCTTTCTGCTCTGCATCTCTTACATTTCATTTTATTTCTATGTCCCCTTATTTCTGGCTGCTCAACCACACTCGAATTAGTCCATTTTCAACTATCCTGAACTACAACTTGTAATTTTAAACTGCTCATTCAAATCATGTCATAATCTCTTGTGTTCTAATGCTTTCCTCATTTTTGTGTTTCCTGATACAAGACAGCTTCTTAGTCAATGTGTTCTCCACATCCATTGTTTCTACATCCTTCCTGTTGTGAGGAGCCCAAAATTACATTTAAACTTTGAATCTGTCCTTACTTAATATTTACATAACACAACCAGAACATTCAGACTTTTATGTCTCATGGGCAAATTTAATAGGGGCCTGAACATGTGGGCCATGCAAAGATTTCTCACAAAAATCACGAGGAGTCAGTTTTCTGTTTGACTGTTCATGGTCAAGCTATATGTTTGACTACAGTCGAGGGAGCAGACAACGGTCAAACCGGAACTTCTGGGAACAATAGTCAAGGAATCTCACATCGTCAGTTAGGAAGCTGTGAAGACAGTGGTCACATTGTGGGCAGTCATATTTAGGGGCTGCTTGAAGCTGTGCAGAGGTCTACGATAAATACAGTAACTGAGGAGGATGCCAGGAAGTGGGAGAAATGGAGGGATAGGAGCTATCATCTGAAAAAAATGGACAGCATAATCAAGGCTGGGGGTGTAGAACCTATGTGCTGGGGTGAGGACAATGATAGTAACCATGGGAAACACAAGATATAAGGTGGAGTACTGGGCAGGACTGCATCAGAGGGTATGGTAGGTTACAGGAGTGAGGTGGAGAGGTTATTAACAGTGACTGCCATCATGGCCTCACAAGAGAAGCTAGAGGTCCTGTTCTGGTCTATATGTGACTCCAAACCTGCAGCAATGTAGGTGACTGTTAAATGCCCTGTGGGCAATAAACGCTGCCCCAGCCATGACGCCCACATCCTGAGAGTGAATTTAAAAAGATTGCAATTACCTCAGCAAACGTGAAGCACTTTTAAAAATGTTAAAGTTCTTTTCTATGAAGTGCAATTTTTTTGAGAAAGTGTACACACGTCAAATACAGGGTCTTGCACGGTTACATTTTGTTTCTATACATCAAGCTCAAAACATAGGAGTGCCAGCTGATCTGGTGGTGATTGTGTTATATCAGGAGAACAGATATACAGGGAGTCCAGAATATTCAGAAGCACAGCTTGGGCAGTGAAAAGAAATTAAGAGAAAGAATGGGATAACTGCTGGAGTTAAGAATTTGCTCATTTCAATGAGGAATTGTAGATGAATTATCTATTTAGCTAGTTAATCCTAAAGTGAGTTTAATGTGACTCCAATGAAATATCTTGGAGAATTCTTTTGTGATGACATTTGACTGTGTGGATTTTTTTCTGCAGTGAAATATGTTTGGAGAAAAATGTCAACCATGAAGAAATATAATTGCAATATGGAAAATAAATGTATTAACTGTTAGAAACACATCAGCACAAATAGTTTTTTTTATGTATTCATTTGGGGGAAGTGGATGTGAACATCGCTGGATGGGCCGAACCACTGCAGTCCATCTGCTGTAGGTTGACCCACAACGACATTAGGAAGGGAGTTCCAGGATTTTTACCCAGTGACAGCGAAGGAACAGCAGTATATTTCAAAGTCACGGGGATGAGAGGCTTGGAGGAGAATTTGAAGGTGGTAGTGTTCCTATATGTCTGCTGCCTTTGTTATTCTGGATGGAAGTAGTTGTTGGTTTGGAAGGTGCTGCCTGAAGATCTTTGGTGAATTTTCGCAGTGCATCTTGTAGATAGTACACACTGCTGCTACTAAGCGTCGATGGTGGAGGGAGTGAATGATTGTGGATGTGGTGCCAATCAAGCAGGCTGCTTTGTCCTGGATGGTGTCAAGCTACTTGGGTGTTGTTGGGGCTGTACTCATCCAGGCAAGTGGGGAGTATTCCATCACACTCCCGACTCGTTCCTTGTAGACAGTGGAAAGGCTTTGGGGTGTCAGGAGGTCAATTACTCGCCACAGTATTCTTATCCTCTGATCTACTCTTGTAGCCACTGTGTTTATGTGATAAATCCAGATGAGTGTCTGGTCAATGATAAACTCCAGGGTGTTGATAGTGAGTGATCCAGTGATGGTAACACCATTGACTGTCAACGGGTGGTGTTAGATTGTCTCTTATTGTTGATGGTCATAGCCTGGCATTTGTAAGGCGCAAAAGTTATCTGCAATATTGTAGTTTATAACAGACATGGTGTGCTGTGAATGTAATGTGCATTGACATGTTGCAACCTAAAAACAAATGCAATAAAAAGGAGGTAAACACAAAAGCTTAACTGAAGTACCTAACACAGGAGATGTAAGAAAATTGGTGGATAAATATGTAGATGGTGTTTCTGATAATCGTCTGCATTAGTTTCAGAAGCTGTGTGAAGAACATTTAAGGATATCCCTTGGATAGATATTAATCAACATCATTTAACAAATACCCATGCCAGTGCTTGTGAATAACATCCTTAATATATTGGAAGTACACTTCCTTTTTTGCTCTGGGATCTGAAAATACACCCCAAAGGGGTGGGTAAAAGTCTCCTATTTTTTCTGAATGTAACAGTGAAATGAGATTGGGTAATTTGAGCCTACTAAGAGTTAATACAGGGATTGTAGATTTTATCTCACATCCATCATCTCCCTTGTACACTATACCTTTCCGTATCTATCATTCAGACCTTCATGCATTCATGTCAGAACAGCACTGTGTGCAAGTAGTGCAAGACATCAGTCATGTAAATATAATCAAGTTTCTCAAATTATATTCTTAGCCATGAGATTAAAGGTAATAAATTTGAAAAGTTATCAAGCTAAAAAATGATAAGGACTGAATTTTGCTTTCCTTATTGAGCCTGCAAGTTGCATACAGTTGTAAGAGGAAAGCAAGATTTAGAATTTAGATTTATGCAGATATGATGAAAATCTCATGTGAACAAGATAGCCCTGTGCTTTGGAAGCCATGCAACTGTTATGTGTGGAAGATAACTAGACAATATAGGACAGAATAATACACTATAAAGTTATATCCTGAAATTTCTAGCACATTGGATTTGGAAATTACAAAATTTATAATTTTTTCTCAACATTGCAACTTCACTTTATCAGATGAGGAAAGGATAGATTCTATCAAGTGCCTTTTCTTTGAAAAAGAGTGAACTTCAGTAACTTTTCTTTTGCTTGTGTGCATTTTTAACAGTCTGTCCACATAAAAGAAAGGCTTGTATTGATCTGAAAGTTTAATGACTATCCAAAGTCTCAAGGCACATTAGAGTCAATAAAATGCTTTTAAAGTGTCATCACTGTTGTTACTTTTTTAAGTTCATTCGTGGGATGAGAGCATCACTGGCCAGGCCAGAATTTATTGCCCATCTCTAATTGCCCAGAGCGCAGTTTAGAGTCAACCACATTGCCGTGGGTCTGAAGTCACACATAGATCAGACCAGGTAAGGATGGCAATTTCCTTCACTAAAGAACGTAATAAACCAGATGGGTCTTTCCAACAAATGGCAATGGGTTCGTCGTCATCATTAGACTATTAATTCCAGATTTTTACCAAATTTAATGGCAGGATTCAAACCCGGGTCCCTGAAACATTACCTAAGTCTCCTGATTAACAGTCTAGTGATATCATTAGGCTGTTCCCACCCTGCAATGTAGGAAGCGTTGCAGTTAATTTATACCCAGCAAACTCATACAAACAGCCATGTGATAATGACTAGATCATTTGTTTTTGTGATGTTAATAGAGGATTCAAATCACAAGAAAAGTTTAAATCCAGTTCTGAGGAAGAGTTACTGGACCTGAAATGCTAACTCTGATTCTCTCCACAGATACTCCCACACCTGTTGAGCTTTTCCAGTAATTTCTGTTTTTATTTTTGAAGGTATGGATTAATATTTTCCCTCCACTCTCAAACTAACTTCCAAAGTAAACACACTAAGATTCTGACAGGAATTATGGTCAGAAGGGAATGTACTTTTTATAAATTAAAATTCGCTCTCTGGCCTGGCAACCTTTCTTGGAATTCTTTACAGTTGGGGGCTGCTTCCTCAAAAACAAAAGGAGGTGCCACATGAAATCTATCAAAGTTTGTAGCAACAACCATCGTTCATTTATGAGCACCGAGGAAGTGAAATATTCAAAGTCAGCTCAGATATGAAACTTCTACTAGAGAAGTAGAAATACTGGAGTTTGGATAAGGTGAGTAATAATTTAGTGAGATAACAAGGTGTAGAGCTGGATGAACACAGCAGGCCAAGCAGCAATAATTCACTATTTATTTTGTACAATGTCATTTATTCATCCATAAATTAATGATAACATAAAATCTGTTACAGTACAATTTTAAAGGTAGGTTCAAGCATTGGAGTAGGAAGCTAAAGGGTACCCCTCCAAAATGGAATCTCTAAGTTGAAAGTTTCCAATAAAACTTGAGAAAATTTGAAAGCTGTGAATGCCACAACATCTGGCTCGAGTCAGAATAATAAGCTTGAATTAAACACAAACACAAAGTTGCTGGAAAAGCTCAGCACGTCTGCCAGCGTCTGTGGAGGAAAAAAACAAGTTAACAAGTTAACATTTTGGGTCCGATGACCCGTCCTCAGAACTGGTGAGTTAAATTAATTCAGATTGTGCTCAACACTAAAACCAAATAATCATTCTGAAAAGGACGATACGTAAAGCCTGGAGTCCAGATAGTGTTTTTTTTAAGCTGTTAGCGGAGGGAATTTGTAATCAGAGTGAACAGTCTCATGCACTGGAGGTAATCATGACATAAAAAAGCTGAACAAGTATTCTTCAACAAAATGGAAAACAAATATGCTTGAAGCCAATGGCAATTGCAAGAGGAAAGTTAACTTAGCTTCAGTATCTGCCAGAGTGCAAAAATTGCCAAAGAATATTAAGTAAGTTTGAACAGCATTGATGTACAATCATATCTAATAGAATAGAGAAGTTTGGAGGGGCTCAATGGTCAATTCCTATTTCTATGATTTTTTTAAATTCGATTTGATTGATTATTGTAGTATGTACTGAGACACAGTGAAGAGCATTGTCTTTCATGCTAACCAGACCAATCATACCTTACCTGAGTGCACTGGGTTACAGAACAAAGTGCAGAATGTAGACTTACAGCTGAAGAGACAAATAATTCCCCATCCTTGTGTAGTCCAAGAACAGAATGCAGGTGAAGATTGATCCAGTTGAGATTATCCAATTCTAAGTGCATAACCAGGTGTGGCCAGATATCGAAGCAGGGTGAAATCCGGACCTCAATCTGTGTCGTTATAGCAACTCTGTTGTAAATTTACATTTAAAAGGCCTGATTGGCCACAAAAAGTGGGCTGGGCACCCAATTAGAGACACAGGTTTGACCAGAGAAAAGAAACCATGTGTCTGGTGCAAGGTGCAAAGCTAGGTATGGTCTTTTCAAGAGTGATGGCTGTCTTGTACTTTACACTAGGCCATTGGTTAGGAGGTCAGGAGTTGGAGAACTGAGCAAGTAGCCATTCAAACAAATGTAAGGTACAGAGCTGCATCTAGTGCTGTTTGGTCCATCATCCATCTGTTTTTAACAAACAGCATTTTAACTGTCCCTACAATGAGTCCAGCAGCTCAGCACATTGTAATGAGCATCAGACTTTTCCAGTTGGTCAAAATAAAGAATGTAAAGTCATATTCTAACCACACATGACCCTTAACAGACTCTTAAAGAAGCTTAACAGCCCAGTAACGGGGGGCAAGTAGATCATCCAAACCATCAACATCCCCATTTTCCCAATTACCCTCTCACTGAAAACGTCAATCTATCCCAGAGGCAGCAAAATACACTGACTTCCTGAAAAGTGACAATTTTTGAAACATCCATACACTGTTACCATCCCTATCAGCAACTGAATGTTTATCCAGTCTTCCCTTAAAGACAATCATATTATTTGCTTCAAGCATTCACAAACAAGTGATGAAACAAATGATTAGATTGTCACCCCTCTTTGATATTATGCTACAATTTTATACAATAAATCCTTTTGATTTTGCCACAACCTGTAAACTTGTGCTTCAACATATATCCCTGACTCTAACATTGCCATCAAGTCATATTACCAACTCTGATTCAACAAACAGCATGCAAGTGTAATGGTGGTTCTGCACCAGGTTTATGTAAAATGGAAGCATTTGTAGTATTAAGTAATGGTTCTGAAGGGATTAATGTTCATGCTATATTGGCACCACCCATTCTATAGATGCCAGTCTTTAGGTGACGACAAGACGTTCTACTCTAACATTCAGAGGCTACAGATGTATCATAACCCGTTGCCTGATGTACTACTAATGATGCCTGTGCAAACATACCTGCACTTATACCACTGTAGATAGTCTACAGAAGACACACATTGGACAACAAGAAGGTTAATGGTACAGTAGTAATATTCTCGACCATTAATTACCAGGTCACAAACAATCTCACTGAATTGAATCTCGGCAAAAATCGTTTGTCAATTCTCACAATTTTTATGGATGGTTTCTCTCCCCAAGGCCTAGTGAGTTTTCACATGCTATCATCCCAAACTCATCTCATAACTATGTGCCATGCCCCTGTGAAGCCTGCTCTCCTATTCTGTCACTCATCGTTGGCAGAAATTCTGGCTACTGCTGGGATATTCCAGGATCCCCGTTGCCATATTTGAACCTGCTTTGCACCTGGTCAAGCGTTGGCAGTCCAGATTTTACCTTCACCATGAACGTAGTGCGGCTGCAGTGATAAACCAATGCTTCTTATGGCAGATGGATGGCATGGCTTTCATTCCATTGCGCGTATAACAGGACGTGCCTACATCTATCACTGTTCAAGCTCCAAGCTGTACAACATTCCAGTCGGGAGCCATTCATTCCATCTACATCAACTGCTACACTTCGCATAATGCAAACTTGTAGCGCAATATCTTACTATCGCTTAGTGCGAGGCTATTCCATATAGGAAGCCTTGAAAACAATGCAAAACATTCACTTTTATTCAGCAATAGCAAAAATGAACCAAAAAAAGAGAAAAACGGAACCTCCATTTGTCACTTAGACACTTCGAACAGATACAGACTGCTGTCTTTTACAGCCAATGAATGATCACTGCATGCAGCTGGGATTTACTGGAACCGTGTGTCAGATCAGTCCTGTCTGGATTGTGATGGTGCCAGATGCTCTATCATGTAGAAGATGATATTCCTCTAGCTCAATGGCCTCATCTGTCTCCTGTTCTTGCTCCTGCTCTCCCAGCCCATCCGCCCCAATCGTATCGCCTCGTTCCTACTCGGTTTGAACTGAACACCATATGTTAAGACTACACAGCACAGACTGTACTGCAAGACCCCCTCAGACAAATCCAAGCAGGGGAACCTCACCTTCAGGAGGCCTCAGTCTACTCCACCATGACCCTAACTGAAGAATGAGCCGCATAATATCAATGCTCTGCCTCAGTCAACTGGTTGTGCAATGGCATCATCAGCTAAGGTTGCAGAAGGTAGCTCTTATCAACTCATCCCTTTAGGAACCACCTCTACAAAGTACTGCACCCTCAAATGCAGCTGCAACATGATAATTCTCAAGAATATGGACTTCATGGCAGCCTCCAAGCTATCTAGCGTAGACTCCTTAGACATGATCCATTTTAGATACTATCGATGGGAATGGCCTCTCAGCGGATAACAACAGCTGCCAAATTCATGGCACCATGAGGGAGATATAGGCATAGAAATGTTAGAGCTAAAGAGGATTCAATCGTAAGGAGAATAGATGTTTCTGTGGCAGCAAACAAGAGTCCAGAATGGTGTGTTGTGTCACTGCTGTTAGGGTCCTGGATGTCTCGCAGCGAGTGCAGGACATTCTGGAGAGGTAGAGCAAACAGGCTGTGGTCATGATACACATTTGAACAAATGACATTAGGTTAATAAAAAGGATGAGGTCCTAAAAGCAGAATATAAAGAACTAGGAGGGAAGTTTAAATATAGGACCTCAAGAGGTAGTTATCTCAGGATTACTACCAGTACCACGAGCTAGTCAGAGTAGAAACAGCAGGGTATATAGGATGAACAAGTGGCTGAAAAGATGGTGAAAGGGGAGGCTTTCAGATTCATGGGGCATGGAACCAGTTCCGGGGGAGGGGGACCTGTACAAACTGGATGTATTACACCTGGGTAGGACCAGGACTGAAAGTTGGTGGGTGATGCTACTTGGTAGAGTGGTTGAGGAGGATTTAAAACAGTATGGCAGGGGGTTAGGGCCCAGAAGAATAAGACAATAGATGCAGAAATTGACGGAGACATACAAGGCAAACATGGCTAAGAACAGGCAGGGAAATGCCATTGAAAAGAGCAGGCGAGGTGGTCAGTTACGCATGTGTTTCAATGCAAGAAGTATAATATGCAAGGAAGATGAACTCAGAGCATTGGTTAGTACTTGGAACTGTGACATTATTGCACTTACAAAGACTTGACTGAAAGTGGGGAATGTCCCAGGATTTGGATGTTTCAGGTGTGATAGAAAGGAAGGCAAAGGGGTTGGGGAATTGCATAACTGAAAAAAGGAGTATCTCAGCTGTACTGAGGGAGGATACATCAGAGGACTAGTGCAGCAAGGTCATGTGGGTAGAAATCAGGAATAGGAAAGGTGAAGTCACAATGTTGAGGCTTTACTACTGGCCTCCCAACAGCCAGCAGAAAACAGTGGAGAGAATGTTATCAGATTTTGAAAAGATGTAAAAACAGCAGGGTTTTTGTCATGGGTGATTTTAACTTCCCTTGTTTTGACCGGGACCCAGTTTGCGCTACGCGCTTAGATGGAGCAGCATTTGTAAGGGCCATTCAGGAGGGTTTCTTGACACAGCTTGCAATCTGTCAAGCCAGGAAAGGGGTTATACCAGACCTAGTTTTTGGGAAATGAGCCCGGCCAGGTAAGTGACATTCCAGCCGGGGAGCATTTCAGCAGTAGTGACAATAATACCGTGAGTTTCAAGTTACCCATGGATAGAAATAACAGTAGTCCTTGGGTGTAAGTATTAAACTGGGGGAAGGTGAACTACAACATCATCAGGCAGGAACTGGAGAATGTTGATTGGTGTGGCTGTTTGAGGGTAAATCCACATCAGACATGTAGGAGCATTTCAAATAGCAGTTGATACGTGTTCAGCAGCAGCACGTTCCTGCCAGAATGAAAGATAAATATGACACATTATGTGAACCTTGAATGACCAGGGATGTTATGACCTTGGTCAGTAAGAAAAAGGAAGCAGACATAAGGTCTAGGAGGATGGGAACTAACAAAGCCTTTGAAGTATAGAAGGAAAGTAGGAAAGAACTTAAGGAATGAAGTAGAGGGGCTAAAAAGAGGTCATGAAAAACAATTAGTGAACAGGATTATAGAGAATCCCAAGGCTTTTTATACATACATTCAAAGCAAGAAAGTAACTAGGGAAAGGGTTGGGCCACTCTAGGAAAAAGGAGGGAATGTATGTATGGAGCCAGATGAGGTGCTAAACAAATACTTTCTATCAGTGTTCACCAAAAAGAAGGAATTGTTGGAGGCTGATATAAGGGATGGAAGTGTCGAGTTTCTAAGCCAAGTTGATATTAAAAAAGAAGCGGTGTTCTGCATCTTAAAAAGTATTAAGATGATAAGTCCCTGGGGCCTGATGGTATTTATCCCAGAATATTGAGAGAGATGAGAACAAATTGCTGGAACATTGACAGACATCTTGGCCACAGGTGAGGTCCCCGAGGACTGGCGAATAGCTAATGTTGTCCCATTATTTAAGGACGGTAACAGGGATAATCCAGGAAATTACAGACCTATGAGCCTCACTTCGGTGGTGGAAAATTATTGGAAAACATTCTCAGGGACAAGAGCTATAGGCAATTAGAAGTAAACAGACTGATTATCGATAAACAGCATGGTTTTGTGCAGGGGAGGTCATGCCTCACTAACTTGATTGAGATTTTTGAGGAGGTGATGATGATGAATGAAGAACAACAGTAAAGCTTTTGACAAAGTCCCTCATGGCAGACTGGTACAAAAAGGTGAAGTCACATGGTATTAGGGGCAAGCTGGCAAAATGGATACAGAACTAGCTTAGTCATAGGAGACAAAGTGGAGCAAAGGATACAAAGGGACAAAAGGATACTTTTCAAAATGGAGGGCTGTGACTAGTAGTGTTCCACAGGGATCAGTTCTGGGACTTCTGTTGTTCATGATCTACGCAAATGATTCGGAGAACAACATAACTGGTCTAATTATTAAGTTTGTTGACTCCTAGAGGCTGCACTGTCCCCAAGTGACAGATGAAATACTATTCTTCAAGCTTTCACTGAGCCTGGCTGGAGCACTTCAGCAGGCCCAAGACAGGAATGTTCGCAACGGGAGCACTATGTGTCAAAGTGGAACTGAAAGCTTGGGATGTTTACAGACAGAACATCATCCAGTCTGTGATTCATTTCTGCAGCATACAGAAAACCACACTGTGAACAGCGAATACAGAAGACTAGATTGAATCAAGTGCAGATAGATTGCTACATCACCTGGAAAGTATGTCTGGAGCCTTGGGTGGTGAGGTGGTGACGGTAAACAGACTGATGTTATACCTTCTGCTATTGCATAACAAGGTGCCTGGGATTGCAGGCAAATATTGAGAATAGACCAGGGTGTCCCAGAGGGAACAGTCCCGGCGGAATGCTGACAATAGAGGGGAAGGGAATGAGTGTCTGGTGGTTACATTCTCACCAGAGGTGAAAGAATGACAGCTAATGATCCTTTGGATGTGGATGTTGGTGGGGTGTTATGAGAGGGTTAGAATGGCATCATTGCGAGAGGTTTTGAGTACAGGAGCAGGGACTTGTTGTTGTAGTTATACAGGGCCTTGGTGAGGCCACACCTGGAGTATTTGTGCAGTTCTGGTCTCCTCTTCTGAGGAAGGATACTCCCTTGCTCTCGAGAGATTGCAGTGAAGGTTTACCAGGCTGATTCTGGAAATGGCAGGACTGCCATATGAGTAGAGGTTGACTAATTTAGGATTGTTTTCGCTGGAGTGCAAACCCTGAAAGCTGCCCCCCAGGTGGATAGAGTTGTTAAGAAGGTGTATGATGTGTTGGCTTTCATTAATGGAGGGATTGAATTCAACAGCTGAGAAGTTATGCTCTAGCTATACAAAAGCCTGGTTCAGCCACATCTGGAGTATTGCATCCAGTTCTGGTCACCTCATTACAGGAAAGATGTGGAAGCGTTGGAAAAGGTGCAGAGAAGATTTACCATTTTGTTGCTGCCTGGAATGGAGGAAAGGTCTTACGAGGTAAGGCTGAGAGAGCTAGGGCTTTTCTCTTTAGAACGTCAACAGATGAGAGGTGATTTGATAGAGGTATACAAAATGATCAGAAGTATAGATAGAGTAGACAGCCAGAGACTCTTTCCTAGGGTGGAGGTAGTTTTTATGAGGCGACATAGTTTTAAAGTAAAAAGAGGTAGATATCGGGGAGACGTCAGAGGTAGGATCTTCACTCAGAGAGTGGTAGGGGCGTGGAATGCATTGCTAGAGAGAGTGGTGGAGTCAGCTTCATTAGGGGCATTTAAGCAGCTGTTAGGTAGGCATATGGATGATGGTGTAAGGTAGCGGTGGAGGTTAGATAGATCTTAGTTTTCGGGTAAAAGTTCAGCACGACATCGTGCTGTACTGTTCTATGTTCTATGAATGAGGGGGCATCTCATAGAGGCTTATAAAGTTCCAACAGGACTGGGCAGGGTAAATGCAGGGAGGATATTCCCGATCATGGGTGTGTCCAGAACCAGGGGACACAGTCTGTGGATTTGGGGTAGATGATTTAGGACGGAGATGAGGACATGTTTCTTCACCCAAAGAGTGATGAGCCTGTGGAATTCATTACAGGGAGAAATAGTTGAATATTGAATGTATTCAAAAGTCAGCTAGATATCGCACTTGGGGTAAATGGGATCAAAGGTTACGGGGAAAAAGCAGGGTTAGGCAGTGATTTGGACGATCAGCCATGAACATGATAAATGGGCGGAGCAAGTTCCTATGTTTCTGTGTTTCTATGTTCCTCGTTCCTGTAGGAAGAAAGAGAAGGGGTGAGGGCAGAAATGCAGGAGATTGGTTGAACACAGCTAAGGGCCTTGTCAGCCATGATAGCGGGGGATCTTCACCTTTCAGAAAAACGTTGGACATTTCCAAGGCCCTCCTGTGGAAGGTGGCATCATCAGGAGAGATGTGACAGAGACAAAGAAACTGGGAGAATGGGAGAGAGAACGATATGGTCAATACTACTTCTGACCACCGTTTGCAGCCGACACAGTTTTACACTGCATAAATTTTACTGGCAGAACTATATAATTACACATATCACTGTGATCATACAATGCCCTTGACAGACTGTACTGGGACCTCCTCACTGACAGCAGCCTCCATAATTTGAGAGATGATTACTTCCCTTCAACTTTTGATGTGGCCATTTGGTTGAAGCACACACATTGACTACTGGCACATATTATTGATGTAGGATTGACATAGCACTGTGCCACACAGAAACACGTCCATACTCTTGACCAAGGACTGAAGACAACCACAGCTGATCACTACTGACAAGCACAGTGAGCTGTCTGATTTTGTGTGTGTGCTAACCTACAGAGGAACAAAGACATACTGCAAGCCTTCACATTGTGGTTAAAGGGGGAAGCATCAAAAGGCAAAGATTTTGTGAGCATCAAGCTCGGTGCTAGGTGATGGACAGATTAGTCCTGAGATGTAGCCTGGTCCAGTCAACGAGTTCGTTGCCCAGCTCCGCATTCAAAGTGTCCTTACAACAGCACTGTAATTAAAGGCGCGCTTCAAAGTGCAGCACTGAAGTTCAGAGCTGTGTTAGAAGTGGACTGGAGATGCGCCATGATGATGTGGTGAGGCTGGTATGTGTTGGATGCCAATGCCTGTGGATATGAAAGCATTCAGCCACTGCCTGTGGAGTGTGCCCTGAGATGTTGGAGGTGGGTGTCCAAGTTGGAGATGCAGAGGAACAAGTGATGAGCTGCAGTTGGCAAGGTAATCTCTCTGACTTGCACAGTTAAAACTGTGCCCAAGCATGCAAACAGGCCACACTGCTCACTAGCAAGAATCCAGTCTTGACATGCAACACTAAGATGAAAAATGCAATTTCTTTCTCTCAATGTCAAAAGCTCCTCACTGGACACATCACAAATTTTCCGTACTTTCCAAACCTTCGCACCATGGTCCATGTCAATCAGAAGAGCGGCATGGTGAATCAGTGGTTAGCACTGCTGCCTCACTGCGCCAGGGACTTGGGTTTGATTCCAGCCTCAGGCAACTGTCTGTGCGGAGTCTGCACATTCTCCACGTGTCTACGTGGGTTTCCTCCAGGTGCCCTGGTTTCCTCCCACAGTCCAAAGACATGCAGGTTAGATGGACTCGCCACGCCAAATTGCCCATAGTGCCCAGGGATGTTTAGAGTAGGTGTGTTAGACACAGGAAATGCAGGGTTAGGGGAAAGAGTCTGGGTGGGATGCTCATTGGAGGTACAGCGTGGACTTGTTAGGCCAAATGGCCTGTTTCCACACTGTTGGGATTCTATGATTGAGAGACTGGCGAGATTCCACCCACTAGTTAATAGACTCATGTCACTTTTGCATCCTCCCTTTGTCTCACCACTGGCAACCACGTTTTCAGCTATTGGGCACCAAATTATACACTTCCCTTTGCCTCACTACATGCTATTCCAAAAGACTTTCAAAGCCAACTTGTTTGACAAAGTTTTAGCCACTCTTCCCAATATCTCCTGCTTTGCCTCAGCATCCATTTTTGCTTGACACTGCCCGTGTGACATACCTTGGGATGTTGATGGTACTATATAAATTAAATCATGTTGCTATTCTTACGTCGGTGAGTCTTTTGAAATTTGTCCTCTTGTTTTCTCATTAAGTGGAAATGTTTTGAACAAAACATTTGCTTTTGCTTCTAGCTGCTATGCCTCAGCTGCATGAATAGTATTGATGCTTTCTGCAGTTGTGAAAAATTAATAGCATTTCAGTATTATAATGACTAAATGCTTAGAAATGTCAGTCATCAAGGTGGGAACAACATATGGCAAGAACAGAACAATGCTTGAGGGAAATATAAGTTATAAGTTATTTGGTTAATCAAATGTAGTGCCCAATTATCTAGCTTTTCTTTCTAATGATTTGGTTATTACTGCTTTTCTTAATTTTCTGAATTGAAGAAAATAAACTAAATGCATTTCAATGATTAAGTTGTTGTCTAACTGAGTAAGTGGAACTGAATTCAACAAAAACTAAATGCTATACAGATTAGAAAATTGTCACCATTATTCTAAATAGCGCCAATTTATTTTAGTTGCAATATGTCCCGCTTTTGTTAATACTTGTGGTTTTTTTAGAACAGCTTGAAATTTCTAACTTGAAGGCAATCATTAAATTTCATGCTGTACTGTAACTTTTTGCATGTTGCATCTTTTATTCTGGCAAGAGCCTATAACATGGCAAGTCATGAGCTGGAAGCACTCTTCATCTCTTTAATATATTCATCCCAAAAATTGCGGACAGCATGCACCTCGTAGAGAAATGTGAAGAAAGTCTCTGATAAATTTCCAAAGTATGCACACTGCGTTTCAATTAGGTTTTCTAGTAGTGGATAGATAATAATAGAACTACTTCTGCATTGCAAACCACAATTATCTTGCAACACCCAACAGCTCAAAGTTTAATGCTCCCAGTGGGGAGCTAATCAGATGAAATTTCCTAAAGCATGTAGAAAATATTATCTAAAAAGTGACTGACAATTTGAATTTTTTTATTTTTCACAAATTGCATCTTCATCAGCAGGAAAACAGTTTCTGCTTATTTTTATAATCTCTGGTTTATGGTTTGTTCCAAAGTAATGTCACAATGAGTAGAATTAAAATGAAATAACAGGCATCATGAAGGGAAAGCACATATATAACTTACATGTGCATGAAACAAGCACAGGTCTGTCATGTTAAACTCATTAACACTGCTAATTTCTCTTTCTGTTCTTCAGCTGTAACTTCATACAATATGCCATATGATTTTCACCTTTTCTGCTTTCTGCAGCAAACAAAAAGGATAGGACTTTTACAATGTTTTTAAGCAGCATATTGTTAACATTGACATGTACTGCCTCAAAGATGGTGGAACTGGATTAACTCGAGCCCCCTCAGAGGCTGCATACTTGAAAAGGAAAAGAAAATGAAGGACTGTTGGAAAAGAACAGGAGAGCAGAACCAAGAGCAAGTAAGAATCTCCCATGCTTTAAAGAAGTTCTAAGCATCAATCAGGCTTCCAAACCATCACTAATATAGGACATTACAACTACAGTCAGTGGAAGCTTAGAATTCAATGGAAGCACTGTAAGGTTGCTAAATACCTTCAACTGATCACAGACATTTTTTTGCATGCATATCTGCCAACATCAGAACCTGGCAACAAAAATATAGTTGAGACAGATTTAAACAACATGCTAATATAAGCCAAGAAAATGCTATACTTTTCATTTGATAAATAACTGGAAAAAAAAAGTCAGAAACAATCCTACAAACCAAATGTAACTTTCTAACTGATGTGGAATATGACCTACAGCTGAAGTGAAGCATATGCTGGCGCGCACCTACAAACAATGTTGACAGAAGCAGTTCTGCAGAAACGAGGGACGAAGGAAAAATATTGCTATCAAGCGAACCCCAGCAAAAAGACACAGTACAAGCTTAGATGAGAACTTAATTGGGCTTGGCTGAGATGGTCCTATGTTCTCGTGGCCCCATTCCAGAAGTTATTTGCACAATCTAGGTTGACAATTCCATGCAGCTCTGAGCAAACATTATACTGTCAGAGATGTTGGGACGGATTTGATGAGGACTGGAAATTATACAAAGATTGCCATGCTGCTTCTTTTTTTTTCCTGTTAGGAAGAGTTCTACATTCCTAACAAGAAATTCTGATCAGGTCCCCTTCGGGGGAAGAGGCAGCACATGTAGTTCCCTCATCCAAACCATTAACATATTTGTGAACAGGTGGGGTCCAAGCACTGATCTTTCTGGACGCCCAACTAGTTATCCTTTACCACTCAGAAAAGGACCAGTTTATTCCTACTCTTTGTTTTACGTCTGTTAACCAATTCTGTATCAATCCCAATACATTACCCCCAATCACATGCACTTTAATATTACATGCTAACCTCTAATGTGGTATCTTATTGAAAGCCTTCTGAAAATCCATATAAACCATATTCAGTGGCTCTCCTTCATTACCTCAACGGGTTACATCTTCAAAAGAACTTCAGTAGTTCCAGAGTCTATACAATGCTGGAAAATGACCACAGATGCATTCACTATTTCTGCATCCATTTTTTTACAATACTCTGAAATTTGGATTATCATGCTCTGGGAATTTATTGGCCTTCAATCCCATCAGTTTTCCCCAACACTATTTTTCTACTAATACTGATTTTCTCCTGATCCTCCCTCTGAATGAACATTTTGTTCTCTAACATTTCAGGCATGCACCTAACACCTTCAAACACAGAGACAAAGTACATACTTAGTTGGTTTGCTTTCTATGCATCAATGGAATTCTCTTCCCCTGAAATGATTTCAGGCTGTGTTAGGTAGGTTTTTGAGACACAAAAGAATTAACAGTTGTGGGCTGTGAGACCACAACCAGTTCAGCTTTAATGTTACCAAACAGCAGATCAGGTTCAAAGGGCCACGCTGCTCCTGATGCTTTGTCTTGAGCTTAATACCAAATCTGATACCAGCACACCAGCATGCCAGTCTGGAATATCCTAGGTTGTTGGTCTCTACACGTACACTGTCAGCAAGGTTCCTTGTTCCTTGTCTGTAAGTAAAGCTCTTCAACTCCTTATATACTGTAACAGGCCTTTTATATCTATAAATGGTGGGTTTTCAAATACAACTCTCTAGTGCCATGTTGAAGACTTCACTCTGCACATGGTGATTCTGAAATGGTGTCTTCTCTTTCACTGGTAACAGATCACATGGCTCAGTTATATCTTTGTAGTTTGCATGAATCTCATTATGCTACAATTAAATCCCAAGTTCTAATGTACTATGTTCTAAGAAATAATTTATTTAATGGAAATAAATCTATGGTGCTTGGTGGGGTTATATTGGAGTGTTTCTCCCCGCCACCTACATCTCATTGCCTAACTTCACACACAATGAACTGGTACCTGAACTAGGTACTAGTGGGCTGCCAGGTTTTGTGAAATTTTGCCCTTACTATCTTTATGGGATGCGCAACTGTATTCCATTTGGGCCAAATATGTTTCTGTGAAGAGGACACAGGGAACAACTTTGTTGAAAAAATTGCTGACAAAATCCACACATGCCTTTTATTAACATTCAAGCTACACTGCTGCAGCATTCAAAATCCCAAGGTACCGCTCTGAGCAAATCTCCTCCACTCTCATTCCTTTAATCATGTTATGCCATTTTGAAAACCTAAATAATTGTAACTGTGCTTGGGGAATTGTAAACCTGTTAATCTCGAAGATGTGAAATATAAAGGGGCAGCCTAATTCTGTCTTTGTATTTTGACTGAGCTTTCCTTCTACTTTTCAGTTCCTGATCTGTAAGGGGCACAGACCAAACATTATCAAGAGAACATGATCCTCACACAGGACTCTCTTGCTGCTGCTCTGAAATTCTGTTCAAAGCTATCTCGAAGCAGTGCCAGTTCCGATGGGATTGAGAGGTAAATGGTGCAGGCTTTAAACTGTACTGTCAAGTACGAAAGCATGTAAAACACTTACATAAAATACTGAAGGGAAGGTTAGAAAATAGCTGCGGAAATGTAATTGTGAAACATATTGGGTAAAGAAACTGCTGGAAAATTCTATGGAACCTTTCCCATTATGCGTATAACGGTTCCCAGCACAGTTTTGGTGAAGAATTGTAAGAGCTCCCCAGAAACATGAGCAGATAGTACTGAGAAGGATATTGAAACATGAATAGCATTGAGGTTACTGCAGGACTATGATTCAAGTTCAAGGATTGTTAAAAAGATCTTCATCTATGGGCAGTTATTGCTAAAGTAGAATCAGGCAATAAAACAGATCACCCAAATGAGTAACTGTTCAACTATCCATTACAATTTCAATGAATTGAAAACAAGTTTGTAAGGTGAGAGCATAAGACAACTATGAAACATTTGAATTCATTTCTTATTCACATCCTGCATGCTTTTATATCTCATTTCCACAACAACCACCTGCTTCTTTGGCATTACATACTTGTTGTGGCAAACTCACTCAAATTTTAATGCAGCTTCCAACAGCTCCAAGCACACAGCATTACTACCGGCTTGTCAGTGACCATAATATTCCGAGTGACCATTACAACACAATCCCACCTACATCAAACTGTAAACAAATTTACATGGACTGGGCAAGGTTTAGGGTGGACGTCACAGTCAGTGCCAAAACAGTACTCTTCAATCATCACCAAGAAAGCTACCTGCAGAGATCTAGATATATCTGTAGCACAGTTTTACCTCACCTTGATATCACTTTGAAACAAATTAAGGGGATCTCCAAATATGCAGTGTTTCCAAGCAGCGTAATTAATCCAATCAAACTCAAGTATTCTCTCACACAGCAAACCAGGAGTTAAAATGGTATCATATATTTTTTCTGAATTACATTCTACCAGAGCTAAGTAATTAACTGAGACACACACTTGGGTTAAAGTGAAAAAGAATGGGATTTCATAAGACTTCAAAATTAAATAAGCAATTTTTTAAAATCATATGGAGAAATTTGATATTCTGCAAATATCAAATTACTTTTCTCAGATGACAGGGGTTTTGTAACAACAATTATTAGCTCAGTGGGCGATAAAAAGTTACCCCTTTTTCAACAGTGATAACCTTTTCAAGAGCTTTTACTGCAGGATTAAATAGCATACAATGGCAACAGCTTGGCATTTTAGTGATTTCAACTTGACTGCAGTCTGAGACCATTTCAACAACTCAACTAAACAGGAAGTATTGGATCACCAATTACAATTGCAAAATTTCCACATTTAACTGCACATTGTCTTGATTTCAGAAGTTACAGGCAATTGCAGGCAGTAACAGTCACAGTACAAGCAGAAAGCATTGACAGCTTCACCATCATTACAACCCCATGATCCAGACCATAGTATTAACTTAGCAAGATAAATGTCCAGTTATGACAGGTTGGGGATTAAATTTTGGTTTTGAAATGTCGTCAAATTTGTACCAGATTTATTCTAGTGGGTACAATGTTGTGGGTATCACAGAGACATGGCTGCAAGGTAATCAGGCCCAGGAACTAAATGTCTAAGAACACACATCCTATCAAAACATCAGGCAGATGGGCAGGATTGCCTTGTTAATAAGAAATTAATTAAATCTATCAAAAGTGACAGAGTCAGAAGGCACAGAACCTGTGTGGGTAGAGGTGAGGAACTGCAAAGGGAAAAAAAACCTATGATGGGAGTTGTGTACAGGCCTCCTAGTAGTCATTGAGATGTGGGGAAGAAAATAAATCAGGAAGCAGAAAAAGCATGCAAGAAAGGCTCAGGGGACTTCAACATGCAGAGGGATTAAGAAAAATCAGGCAAGTAGTGTGTTCGAAGAAAATGAATAGAGGCAGAGGTTAGTACTAGTGGCCATCACTTAGAAAAAGGTGCTGGGGAAGCTCAAAGTTCTGAAGGTGCATGAATTACCCAGATCAGATGGACTACATTTTAAAGGTTCTGAAGGAGTTAACTGAGGAGATTGTGAAGGCATTAGTAGTGATCTTTCAGGATTCACTGGAGTCAGGAAGGGTCCCAAAGGAGCTAATGTAACACCACTGTTTATAAAAGGAGGGAGGCAGAAGACAGGAAAACTACAAGCAAGTTAGCCTGATCTTGGACTCGAAAATCCTACCAATGGCTATTGTTAAAGATGGATTGCAGAGTACTTGAAAATGTATGGTAAAATAGGATCAGAGATAATGGGAACTGCAGATGCTGGAGAATTCCAAGATAATAAAATGTGAGGCTGGATGAACACAGCAGGCCAAGCAGCTTCTCAGGAGCACAAAAGCTGACATTTCGGGCCTAGACCCTTCATCAGAGAGGGGGATGGGGAAAGGGAACTGGAATAAATAGGGAGGAGGAGGCGGACCGAAGATGGAGAGTAAAGAAGATAGGTGGAGAGAGTATAGGTGGGGAGTTAGGGAGGGGATAGGTCAGTCCAGGGAAGACGGACAGATCAAGGAGGTGGGATGAGGTTAGTAGGTAGATCGGGGTGCAGCTTGGGGTGGGAGGAAGGGATGGGTGAGAGGAAGAACCGGTTAGGGAGGCAGAGACAGGTTGGACTGGTTTTGGGATGCAGTGGGTGGGGGGGGGGGGGGGGGGGTGGGGGGGAGAGAGCGCTGGGCTGGTTGTGTGGTGCAGTGGGGGGAGGGGACGAACTGGGCTGGTTTAGGGATGGAGTTGGGGAAGGGGAGATTTTGAAACTGGTGAAGTCCACATTGATACCATTAGGCTGCAGGGTTCCCAGGCGGAATATGAGTTGCTGTTCCTGCAACCTTCGGGTGGCATCATTGTGGCACTGCAGGAGGCCCATGATGGGCATGTCATCTAAAGAATGGGTGGGGAAGTGGAAATGGTTTGCGACTGGGAGGTGCAGTTGTTTGTTGCGAACTGAGCGGAGGTGTTCTGCAAAGCGTTCTCCAAGCCTCCGCTTGGTTTCCCCAATGTAGAGGAAGCCACACCGGGTACAGTGGATGCAGTATACCACATTGGCAGATGTGCAGGTGAACCTCTGCTTAATGTGGAATGTCATCTTGGGGCCTGGGATAGGGGTGAGGGAGGAGGTGTGGGGGCAAGTGTAGCATTTCCTGCTGTTGCAGAGGAAGGTGCCGGGTATGGTGGGGTTGGAGGGCAGTGTGGAGCGAACAAGGGAGTCACGGAGAGAGTGGTCTCTCCGGAAAGCAGACAGGGGTGGGGATGGAAAAATGTCTTGGGTGGTGGGGTCGGATTGTAAATGGCGAAAGTGTCGGAGGATGATGCGTTGTATCCGGAGGTTGGTAGCGTGGTGTGTGAGAACGAGGGGGATCCTCTTTGGGCGGTTGAGGCGGGGGCGGGGTGTGAGGGATGTTTTGCGGGAAATACGGGAGACGCGGTCAAGGGAGTTCTCGATCACTGTGTGGGGAATGTTACGGTCCTTGAAGAACTTGGACATCTGGGATGTGCGGGAGTGGAATGTCTTATCGTGGGAGCAGATGCGGCAGAGGCGGAGGAATTGGGAATAGGGGATGCAATTTTTGCAGGAGGGTGGGTGGGAGGAGGTGTATTCTAGGTAGCTGTGGGAGTCGGTGGGCTTGAAATGGACATCAGTTACAAGCTGGTTGCCTGAGATGGAGACTGAGAGGTCCAGGAAGGTGAGGGATGTGCTGGAGATGGCCCAGGTGAACTGAAGGTTGGGGTGGAAGGTGTTGGTGAAGTGGATGAACTGTTCGAGCTCCTCTGGGGAGCAAGAGGCGGCGCCGATACAGTCATCAATGTACCGGAGGAAGAGGTGGGGTTTGGGGCCTGTGTGGGTGCGGAAGAGGGACTGTTCCACGTAACCTACAAAGAGGCAGGCATAGTTGGGGCCCATGTGGGTGCCCATGGCCACCCCCTTAGTCTGTAGGAAGTGGGAGGAGTCAAAAGTGAAGTTGTTGAGGGTGAGGTCGAGTTCAGCTAGGTGGATGAGGGTGTCGGTGTAGGGGGACTGGTCGGGCCTGCGGGACAGGAAGAAGCGGAGGGCCTTGAGGCCATCTGCATGCGGAATGCAGGTGTATAGGGACTGGACGTCCATGGTGAAGATGAGGTGTTGGGGGCCAGGGAATTGGAAGTCCTGGAGGAGGTGGAGGGCGTGGGTGGTGTCACGGACGTAGGTGGGGAGTTCCTGGACCAAAGGGGAGAAAATGGAGTCCAGATAGGTGGAGATGAGTTCGGTGGGGCAGGAGCAGGCTGAGACGATGGGTCGACCAGGGCAGGCAGGTTTGTGGATTTTGGGAAGGAGATAGAAACAGGCCGTGCGGGGTTGGGGAACAATGAGGTTGGAGGCTGTGGGTGGGAGGTCCCCTGAGGTGATGAGATCATGAATGGTGTTGGAGATGATGGTTTGGTGCTCGGGTGTGGGGTCATGATCGAGGGGCCGGTAGGAGGTGGTGTCGGAGAGTTGGCGTTTGGCCTCGGCGATGTAGAGGTCAGTGCGCCATACTACCACTGCGCCAGCCTTGTCTGCGGATTTGATGGTGAGGTTGGGGTTGGAGCGGAGGGAGCGGAGGGCTGCCCGTTCTGCGGGAGAGAGGTTGGAGTGGGTGAGAGGGGTGGAGAGGTTGAGGCGGTTAATGTCTCGACGGCAGTTGGAGATAAGAGGTCGAGGGAAGGTAGGAGGCCTGGGGGTGGTGTCCAGGAGGAGGACTTGTGTTGGAAGCGGGTGAAGGGGTCAGTGGAGGGAGGGTTAGGCTCCCGGTTGAAGTAGTAGGCATGGAGGCGAAGACGGCAGAAAAACTGCTCTACGTCCAATCGTGACTGGTATTCGTTGATGTGTGGTTGTAGGGCGACAAAGGTGAGCCCCTTACTAAGGACTGACCATTCGTCCTCAGTCAGTGGAAGGTCTGGGGGGATGGTGAAGATGCAGCAGGGTTCAGTGTGGCTGTCTTCTCTGGGGTTGCGGGCGGAGCGATGAGGTCGTCGGCCGTGGGCGGGGTTCCGTTGGCGTCGGCTGTGGGCGGGGTTCCATTGGTAAAATAGGGCTGAGTTAGCATGGCTTCATCAAGGGGATGTCATGCCAGATAAGTCTGTTAAAATTCTTTGAGGAGGTAACAAGTAATTTAGACAAAGGAGAGCCAGTCGACATGATCTATTTGGATTTCCAGAAGGCCTCTTACAAGGTGTCACATAGGAGGCAGCTAAATAAGAGCTCATGATATTAGGGGCAATGTGCTGGCATGGACAGAGGATTGTGGAGGGCAAGTCATTGAGTGTATATAAAACAGAGAAGGATAGGTTCTCGATTGGTAAGGGTTTCAACAGTTCCTGGGAGAAAAGAGGAGAACAAGGTTGAGAAAGAAGTAATGACAAATCGAATGGACTATTGAGCTGATGTTCTGTGCCCAATCCCCAGAACGTGCAAAACTACTTTAACAAAGGAGGATATTCTTCAAATTAATTGAAGATTGTTGCCCTTGCAGAGCATTAGGACTATGAACACTTGACCAGTCACAAGGTTGAATGGTTTCTTGAAAGCACGTAAGTCAGAGCATTTCACACTCTCTGCCTGACAGATTATATAATAAGTTGATTGATGTACTGTGGTTCTCAAGCATTTTTAACACCAAATGAAATACACAGAATGATTCTGTTACATGTGCTGCCAGTTTACAAAGAGAAGCAACTTTTTAAAAAAATAGCTACTGCAGTGATTGGAACGAGGTTGACCTCATTGACTATGAGGTCATTGACTGGATTTACTGAATGGCCACAGCCAATGTACTGTGCGTAAGTAAAGGGTGATTTGGTGATAGGATACCGGCCTCTGTGCAGTTATTTCAGCTACCTAACATGGAATTTACTCGCAAAATTTCAGTCAACTAAGCTTAAATGACAAATCAGTGTTGATGCATAACAGATACCTACAAAATGAATTCAATGTCTATGAATTAAATCGTACAGAGCTGCATTTATAATGCAAGGTCAGTTCCAGACAGTTTTACACTGCAGTGGCCTTAAAATCACATGAGACTAGAGACAGTGGAGAGATGTGAAATGCACTGAAGGATATTTTCTTACTCAATTTTGTCTGACTCAGTTTTAGTTTTAATATTTGGTTTTTACAAACATATTGTAAAGTTGAACTGGCTTTGCATTAAGGCTTACTTGTGTGGATTAAACGTAGTCTGAAATTATATGAAATACAAGGCTGGGTTCCCTCAACACCGCACAATACAATAGAAGTTTTTGTTTCTACATTCTCATTTATACAATTATGTTAGCACCACTGACAATCTTCTATAATGGTGAGAAAACCAGATACCACTGATCTGGTCAGAAAGGCTTGGAGTTATGCGACGTAAGTTTAACATCAATGCAAAGCATTGTAATTAAATAATGTGTGAAATAACCTGCCAGGCAGGGGAACAGAAATGCTGGACATATACATCTTAACTGTTGTCATGACCCAAAGGGAAAGATGAATTATTCTTACTGTTCTCTTCTGTTGCTAACACAGAGGTGGGCATTAATTTCTTGTCTTGCTTTCCCTTCCCTTTAAGAAAAAACAGGCAGTGATGTGTTTCGTCAAACTCTGTTCATGAATTCCAATTTAAAATTTACCTACAGCAAACTCCTTTCAGAAACAAAACCCAAAATATGACTTTTAATGCATTCATAACCAGAGGCAGTGGTTCACAACACATTTTCACATGTGCATATTCCAAGGAAGAAAAAGAGAAAGGAAAGAAGAGAATTTCCAAATTACTTAAAAAGTAAAGACATCAACATTGATTTACTGGATTATCTAATTCATGAATTGACGTCCAGTCCTTTCAGTTGGCTATGCACAGATAAGCAGCGCCAAATGCAATTGAATTGTAGTTGAAGATGCAGCAGTTAACACTTGTCAACTGATTCACTTTGCCGGTAAAATACAAGATCCTTTCACGACATCAGACTTTTCTGACAGACGAAGATCAGAGGCAGGTATTAGTCAAGTCTATAACTGCTATTGTTCCTGTCATCTGGTTTCACAAGCAGATGAAGGACTCTGCTTTCTCTCCACGGCTGCTGCCAGACCTGAGAATTTCTTCATCAAACTGTTTCTATTTCAGATTTTCAGTATCAGCAGGTTTTGGTTTAATTTTGCTATCCCTTTGTATTGTTTTGACTGGATTTTCATACAAGTGAGAAAAGATAAAGAGTTAGTCTTTATCCAGGTAACTGTTGTAAATTTCAAGAAAGAGCCAACCTGCTCATTCTGTGTTTGATAGCAGCAATTGTGATTGAGCTGTCTAATATAGTTTTTACTGAAAAATCACTAAGTATATCTCGAAGTGCATTACAATTGGTTTTTCATCCATTCGTAACACTATTGCGCACTTTTCTTTTTCGCATTGTCGGGACTGTGCCAAAATAACAGTAGAGGCATCATGATGGCTCAGGGATCAGAACTGCTGCCTCAAAGTGCCAGAGACCAGGTTTGATTCCAGCCTTGGGCAACTGACTGTGTGGAGTTTGCATTTTCTCCCCTAGTCTGCATGGGTTTTCTCTGGGTGCTCCAGGGATGTGCAGGTTGGATGGAGAAGTCATGGGAAATCCAAGGGTACAAGGATAGGATGGGGGAAGTGGGTCTGGGTGGAAAGCTCTTCGGAGGGTTGGTGCGGCTGAAGGTCCTGCTTCCACATTGTTGGGGCTCATTGATTCATGAAGAAATAGCTGGACAAATTAGGAATACCATTGTATTGCTTCAAATAAAGTCTTGTAAATATGTTCTAATTACATTAATAAACCTTGTGACGCATACTTATCTAGCCCACATTTATTAGTAACGTGCAAAGTACATGATTTTTGCTATATGAAACAAATCATGCAGAAAGTGTCTCACATATTTATCCATTTGGAAACAGATTTTTCTGATTATCACAATAGTGATCATCATTACTATTATCATTATTCATTTTCAAATTCTGTCATCCAACTGTAATGCCTGGGATTTCCACTGATTAAATGGTTTTCAGATGCAAAACCACTGCTTTGACATAGCCATAGCAATCAACTGCCCACACACAGGCTAGCCATGGTTCATAAAACCAACAAGGCATAAAATAATTGGCTGAACTGAATTTTTTAATATCAAAAGCTGAATCTAATCCACATAGTTAGAAGAAGCCCCATCTCCTATTTTCATTTAAACCAGTATATTTTTCAGATATGGAAGGCAACATCTGCATTATTGAACTCAGAGGCAAGGTACACAGACATTGGAATAGATAAACCAGTTGTATTCCAGGGTTGGAAACATAGTGCTGGAGAAACTCAGATAACACGAGGGGAAGCTGGATGAACACAGCAGGCCAAGCAGCATCAGAGGAGCTTTACACCGTGTTATCTCAGATTCTCCAGCAACGACAGTTCCTATATCTCTGCTGGAGAAACTCAGCTGGTCAGCAGCCTCTGCGTCCATAGAAACAGAGTTAACTGAGTCCAATTGGACTTTTCAATTTGTATTTCAGAAGGTTGCATTTTGCAGTGCCGAGGAGCTGGGTTTGTGACTGCAAACAACTGGACAAAGTACTCTTTCGACATTTCAAGAAGGAAACATAGTGAGTCACAAACTGATTAAAACAAAATAACAGAACTCCAAGTGCTCCAATTGATAATTTAATATTCTCTACAACTGACAAGATATTAATTAAACAGCCGTGGCCTCAATTTAAAATCTCTGTGCCTCAAAGATACTCTAAAGGACTATAATCCGTAGTTTTTTTTATTTTAATTTTGTAATGGGCTCTAGCCTTTTTTTCATTTTGTGCCTTGTGTATGTATGCTTGACTTCACATCTTGAGTATTGCTTTCACAATTAGCAAATAATAAAATTACTCTTTCACTGAAGAAAGAACATTAGAAAAAGAAGTATGAGTTGACTACCTGGCCCACTGAGCCTGCTCTGCTCTTCAATAAAATAATGGAAGATCTTTTTGTGGACCCACCTCCACTTACCACCCATTCATTATAATCCTGAATTCCTTTATTGTTCAAAAATCTATCTCTAAAAATATTCAAGGAGGTAGTCTCAACTGCTTCATTGGGCAAGGAATTCCAAAGATTTACAAACCTTTGGGTGAAGAAATTCCTCAACTTAGTCCAAAATCTGTTCCCCCTTATTTTGGGGCTTTTTCCCCAGTTCTCATTTCATCCACCAGCAGAAGCAAACTCTCTGCTTCTATCTTACCTATCCTTTTATTCCCACTCTTTGCTTTCTGTTAATTAATTAGATCTTCTATCCATGCCAAATATATTACCCAAAATGCCATGCATTTTTTATCTTATGCAGCAGCGTTTTGTGAGGCACCTTGGCAAATGTCTTCTGGTAATCCAAATACACCACATCTACCTGTCCCTTGTTGCCCACTGCGCTCATAACATCTTAACAAATTCCTCAAAGGCTTGTAACTAGCTCCGTACTTACATTTTCAACATTACTTCTTTTAAGTACAAATATAACTCTCTGGTGAAACAGCATTTTCTTTTATTAAAGCATCTTTGTTGTAGCCATACAAGAAGATTAGAAATGGAGGAGCTGACTCACTCTGCTCACTTGTTTCTAACTTTATGGCCCAGATCTTCCATTAGCAAGACAGACATTGCAGCAGTTTAGACAGGAGCAGGTCATTGGGATGATGCAGATGTCTCAAGGCAGATGACTCCCTAACAGTTTCTCTAGAAGTCGAAACCTCTGACGGGCAATTATCTGGCATCTGGAAGTCTCCGAAAAATCCACACCAATTATCATCCAGGAATGTTCAGCAGAATGCCTGGGTCAGTACTGAACTGAAAACCCCTAAAACCCACAGCTGACATCCTTTCGACACTCCACAAGTAAGTGACACATGTGCACCTCCAAACCAGACTCGGACACCCTGACCTAACCCAAACTGACTCCCTTGCTTGTATCTGAGTTGCTTAATGGCCTTTAAATCCTGGAAAATGGCAGAACTGTTGTGAGAAATAGGCATGGATCCCTTGCCAATCCACTTTGCATGGATTTCTGGCCCAGATTAGACTGTTTCAGCTCAAAAGATTCTTGATCCAGAATTTTACATGGAGAATTCCTTTAAGTCTTTATCTTTTGTTCTTATCTCTCCTTGATCTGTACCACAAAATATACGGTACAGACCTACAGCAATAGAGATGTTGTGCAACATGCAGCATTGACTTTTGCTATAACAATTGCATGTTCTCACAAAATGGAAAGTAAAATCCCACCTATTAAAATGATTAATACACTTCAATGGTAATCAAATTGAAGTTCTAATGCACTGTTCTTACCATTCCCATGAGTTTTACTTCTTACACAACAGAAATAACTAACATTGCACTACAAGCATATATATGAATGACAAAAACAGTTGTGCCAGTTCTCACGCTTTGACAACTAAAGAGCGTTTTGTTTAAATTCAGTGTAATCAATATGGAATATATTTTGCAACAGTAGACTATATTGTTACTCATATTATTAGCTTCTTAAGGTATCCTTACTGTTTACTCAATAAATTGCTTTTACCATTGTTCATCGCTTTTGATTTTGGAAGGAGTTGTTATGCATCCTTATAGTTAAAAGGAAAACAGTCATTTTCCCATACCATTTTGGAAATCATTCAAATGACTCACAAATGAAGGAGCTATAAAACTTTGTTTTCTCAGACCCACATTAAATCGATGGTTGTTTTAATTCACTCTTCATACATGTGTATTGCTGGTTGGCCAGCATTCCATCGCTAGTTGTCCTTGAGAAGGTGGAAGTGAGCTGCTTTCTTGGATTGCTACATTCTATACGCTGTAGGTCCACCCACAATAGGCTTTGGAAAGAAATTCCAGGATCCAGACCCAGCAACAGTGAAGAAACGGCAAGAAATTTCAAAGTCAGGATAGCGACTGACTTGGATGGATTGTTGCAGGTTGGTGTCCCCGTGTATCTGCTGCCCTTGTACTTCCAGATTGGGCATACGTTTGGAAAGTGCTATCTAAGGATTGCTGAAGAATTTCTTCACTGCATCTTGTAGATAGTACATATTGCCATCACTGGGGATGAGAGGACTGTGGTGCCAATCAATGAGCTTTGTCCTGGATGGTGTTAAGTTTCTTGACTGCTTTCGCAGCTGCACTCATCCAGGCAAGTAGAGAGTATTCCATCACACTCCTGACTTGTGCCTTGTAGGTGATGCACAAGTCTTTTATTTGGTGGAGGTGTCGGGTAGTGTTACTCACCACAGTATTCCCAGTCTCTGACCTGCTGTTGTAGCATGGCAAGTCCAGTTGAGTTTTTGCTCAAAGATTATCCCCAGGCTGTTGACACTGGGGAATTCTGTTGTGATAACATTATTAAATGTCAAACGGTGGTGGTTAGATAATCTCTTACTGGGGATGGTCATAGCCTGGCATTGTGTGGCACAAAAGTTACTTGCCGCTTGGCATCAAAGCCTGAATACTGTCCAGATCTTGTTACATTCGAACATGGGCTGCTTCTGTATCTGAGGAGTCACAAATGGTGTGGAATATTGTGCAATCATTGATGAACATCTTCATTCCTGGCCTCATGAGGAGGGAAATGTCATTGATGAAGCAGCTGAAGATGGTTGGGCACAGGACACTACCCTGAATTCCTGCAGGGATGTCCTGGAGATGAGATGATTGACCTCCAACAACCACAACCACCTATGTGTCAGGTACGAGTGCAACCATTTGACAGTTTGTCCCCTGGTTCCCATCGGCTCCAGTTTCACCAGGGCTCCTTGTTGCCACACTCGGTCGAATGCAGCCTTGACGTTAAGGGCTGTCACTACCCACCCCCCCACCCTCTGGAATTTGGTGTTTTGTCTATGCATGAATTGAAGTCAAGGGCTGAGTGGCCCTGGCAGAAACTAAACCGGGTGCTACTGAGCAGATTGTTGCTGAGCAGGTGCTGTTTGATCACACAGCTGACAACACCTTCCACTTTACCTGATGATCAAGGGTAGCCTGATGTGGCAGTAATTGGCCTGGTTGGATTTCTCCTGCATTTTGTGTACAGGCTATACCTGTGCAATTTCCACATTGTTGGGTAGATGCCAGTGTTATAACTGTACTGGAACAGCTTGGCTTATGGAGCAGCAAGTTCTAGAGCACAAGTCTTCAGTACTATTGCCTGAATGTTGTCAGGTCCCATTGTCTTTGCAGTATCCAATACCTCCAACCATTTTTGATATCATGTCGAGCAAATTGAATTGGCTGAAGATTGATATCCATAATGTTGGGGATCATTGAAGCAGGCCAAGATGGAACAGCCACTTGGCACTTCTTGCTTGGATTGCTGTAAATTCTTCAGCCTTATCTTTTGTGCTTATGTGTTGGACTCTTCCATCATTGGAGGATGGGGATATTTAGGAATCTCCTCCTCCGCGGACCTGTTCAATTGTCAACGCCACTTACAACTGAATGTGTCAGGACTACAGAGATTAGATCTGATCAATTAGTCATGAGATTGCTTAGCATTAGAAACAAGTGACAGATAGGTATGCCTGATGCTGCTCCTGGCATGCCCCCTTGTACTCTCAACTGAACCAGGGTTGATCCCCTGAATTGACGGTATGCTTGAGTGGAGGATATGCCAGGCCATGAGGTCACAGATTGTGCTGGAGAACAATTCTGCGCTGTTGATGGTTCACAGCACCTAATAGATGTCCAGTCATGAGTTGCTAGATTTGTTCAAAGTCTGTTCCATTTAACATGGTGATAGTGTCACACAACACGATGGAGGGTGTTCTCAATGACAAAGCAGGATTTCATCTTCACAAAGACTGTGCAGATGTCACTCTTATCCAATAATGTTGTAGACAGTTGCATCTAGAGCTGGCAGACTGGGAAGGTGAGGTCTTGTGTATTTCCTCTTGTTGGTTTTCTCACCACTTGCCACAGACCCAGTCTAATAGCTACGTCCTTTCGGAACCAACCAGCTCATTCAGTAGTGCTGCTTCTGAGCTACTCTTAGCAATGGACATGGAAATCCCTCACCCAGAGTATGTTTTTCACCCTTACCACCTCAGTGCTTCCTCCAAGTAGTATTCAACATGAAGAGTACCAATTTGTCAGTCGAGGGAGTATGACATGTGGTAATGAACAAATTTCCTTGTCAATGTTTAACCTGATGCCATGAGAACTCACAGGGTCCAGAGTCAGTGCTGAGGACCCTCAGAGAAACTCCCTCCCAACTGTATGCCAGTGAGCCACCACCTCTGCTGGGTCTGTCCTGCCAGCTGGTAATGGTCATGTCTGGGACACAGTCATGCTCTCAGAATCATGTTACAGACAAGGTCAGGCCATTGCTTGACTACTCTGAGACACAGCCCTCCTAATTTTGGCACTCGCCCCCAGATGTTATTAAGAAGAATATTGTAGGGTTGACAAGGCTGCTTTTTCAGTTGTTGTTTCTAGTTCTTAAGTCGATGCCAGTTTGTCTGGTTTAATTCCTTTGTTAATTATTTGTAGTTATTGATACAACTGAGTGGCTTGCTAGGCCATTTCAGAGAACAGTTGAGTGTCAACCATATTGTTGTGGCTCTGGAATGACATGCAGGTCAGATCAGGTGTGGATGGTAGATTTACTTCCCTGAAGGACATTAGTGAACCAAATGAGTTTATCCAGCAATCGCCAATGGCTTCGTAGTCATGATTCTTAATTACAGAAGTGCTTTTTTAGATCCAAATTCCACCATCTGGATTTGAACCCAGGACCCTGGAACATTAGCTGAGTTTCTAGATTAATCATCTACTGATAATGCCATTAGGCTATTGCTTAGCAATTTATGGTTCAAAAATTACTTGTATATAGATCGCAGAATCCCTGCAGTGTGGAAACAGGCCCTTCTGCCCAACAAGTCCACACTGACCATCAGAGGATCCCATCAAGACCCATCTCATATAGCCCACCTAATATTCATATCCTTGAACACTACGGGCAATTTAGCATGGCCAATCCACCCAGCTTGCACATCGCTAGACTGTGGGAGGAAACTGGAGCACCCAGAGGAATCCCACACAGACACAGAGAGAACGTGCAGACTCCTCACAGACAGTTACCAGAGGGTGGCATCAAACCCGAGTCCCTGGTACTGTCAGGCAACAGTGCTAACCACTGAGCCACCATGCCACTCCAGAAAATGGCTTGCTGTATACTCAGTCTGTAGTTCAGCAACATTAGTTTTATTTGAAGTGGTTAATTGTTTAAAATTCTATTGATTTGTCATTGAATTTTCTGCACAACTTAACAGTCCTGAAGACAGTACATCATTATACCACTGGATTTACATTTGTAATGTGGTCCTAACAAGCTGCAAGCTAATTTTAAATTGGCTCTTGACAATTTCAAATCAAAATCAGTATTCTGAAGGGAATATTGGGACAAATCAAGAGTGGCTCCTCATAAAGCTAACTTTATTTTAAAAAATAGCAAACTAATGATCAATTTTGATACAATCATTACCAGTAAAGTTGACTTTCCAAGACTTACATTCAGCTAAAAATGGGAGGGGAAGGGGCAGGTGAAGCAACGTTTCGACAAGTAACAATTCTGAGATGTTCAAATCCAATTTCTCAAAACAGCTGACTGTTGCAGAGATTTTTGCCCCCTGTTGCCAGTTCAGACACCATTCCCACAGAGCCCACCCCTCTTCCCATGCCCTCCCACTAAAGGTAGCATAAAAAAGGAGGCAACGGGCATTTTTATTACTGAATTTTTTATCAATAAGTTTCAAGTTATTGATCCGTCTGGATTCTATTTGCTATTTGAGAGTGGTGGGGGAACATGATAGCGAGATACACCACTGAGGTATTAGGGTCAATATCACGTATTTTGATGTGTGTAGACAAAAGTGGAATGGCTGCCTTCAATGGTGTGCTATTCTGCGATTCTATTGATGAGTGGCTTTGCAGCAGGGACAATCTGACTTCAACAACGAGCAGGAGCGTGTACAAAGACTCTGGGCTTTTAGCTGTCAGTCAGGATTTAAAGTGTACAAGAGATATTTGTAAGATAATTCCTTTTTGGATTAAGTTCGGTGCATTTTTTACACAAGAATGACCATTACTCAAGTAAGTATAATATACATAGCCATTAGCTACGAATCTTGATTAAAATCTCTCAAACCTTGTTGCTATGTAGAAAACCGCAGCACAACGCAAGGTCTATTAATAAGAAATGAAATGAAGAACTGTTTAGATTTTTGAGGCAGTGGCCAAGGATACACAGAGGAAATATTAAGTAGTACTGTACTTTTGTTTCATACCTACCTGGAGCACTGGATCATGGAGGCTCTGAAATCCATGCCTCATTTGAAAGATGTCACTTTAAATAATACTACACCCCCTCAGTATCACACTTTTCTAATGTAGCTGTTTGCTTATGGAATGCAAGTGTTACTGACCACACCAGCATTTATTCCCTACTCAGAGTCACCATTGGAAAGATGGCTGAGAGTTGCTGGCAGTGAGTAGTGGTACTACTGGGCAAATCCTGGTGATCAACATGGCTATCTACCAGCCAGCCCACATTGTGTCCTTCTGTCTAAGACCACACTAAGTACCCAAATTAGCAGTACAGCATGGTTCTAACAGCCTTTGAAAAATGCTAACTTATTACAGTTATTCCATTACTCTTTTATTATTGTGTTCTATACACCTTAAGTGATCATCTTACAATTAAACATTTAAACAATGATTTTTAATTTGACACAGCACACAGTACGGATGAGAAATTTCCATCTCGGCAAAATTCTCACTCTTTGATTGTGGAATTCGACCCACTGAATCTTTCTCTTACCTCCATCTTTCCATAGGTCTTTGCTCCACTTTTAACAAACAGGCACCATGCGTTTAAAGCACACTTGAACAACATGTTCTCATTTTTGTCACTGACGACTGAGCATATTCAGTCTCCTTTTTATAAACAAACTGCTGCTTCACCAACTCCATCCAGCTCACCGGTCCTCAAATCAATCTTCCCACTCGATGCCTCTCCCAAACACAGTTGTATAATATCTCCTGGTCAGTACAACTTTCAGGGACATGTTTATGATATCATCACCGTATCACTGCTTGTGGCCTGCAGATACATAAAGATCTCAGCCTCCATCTCACCTCTGCTCACTTGAAGCATGAGATTCTATTGAAATCATGTTCATCAGTAATAAATGAATAGCTTTTAATATTAGCCCAGATGTTTATTTCTGAAAGAATTGTAATTTTTGTTCAAAAGAGTTAATTGTAATAAATGTTTGTTGAATTCTTCAATGCCACATGATTCCCCTGTCTAGGTTATGTTACAGGAGATAACATTAGTATTGCTGCATCAGGTAAAACACCCTATTGGAAGGAAGTTCTCATGACTTGTTACTGCCTTCATTAGACACACCAGTTCACTATTTCTCTTTCCAATCTCTTGCCTACACTCCATCACGGTCCTACCTCCTACCATGAACACTGGATGGGAGTTACTTAGTGAACAGAAACAGGTGTGCAGGCCCAAATCTTCCCAATTCCTGATACCCATCTCCTAGACAAAAAATCTGGTCCTTAAAAAATTTAAGAATTTTTACTACTTTAAAAGAGGAAAGAAGATGGTTTTTGGCCTGGTTCGGTTGAAGGCAGCTAATAGGTTTTAACATAAAAGTTATAGATCAGAAAAGTAACTCCTTCTTTGTTGCACATTTCCTTTATGGAAAGATGTTTTAACTTAGCACCTTGTCCTTTAGGAACACCTTAGGAGTGCCGAACAAGGTATAAGTGTACATAATTCAACAAAAGAATAGACTTCATCCTGTATTATATGCAGCTACTGCATTGAATGTTGAAACGCAGCTCACTTTGGTGATTTGGGATAGACACTGGTCTAAGGTCTTGACTATAATAGAAGCTCACTAAAGAAATGCTAATGTTTCTGCACAATTGAAATCTAACAATTCCAGTGATTTGAATAGGCTTCAAAGAACACGCATTTCACTACAAATCATTAAAAAGCACTATAATTATCCCACCGTGCATGTTCCAGTGGCTATGTGTACAATTCCTTATCATAAAATAATTCAAATTTTTTGTCCTTACCTATTCTCAGCCTGGTAAGTACTTTCACCATGGTTTTAATCACTGAAAGCAGAACCTCAATGGGCATCCATGGAGAGACAGCTAGCTAACATTTTGAGTCTGAAATGATTCTTCACCAGAGCTGATGAAGAGCAATCTAGACTCGAAACATTAGCTTGCTCTCTCTCCGTGGATGCCCATTGAGGTTCTGGCCTGCTGTGATCTCCAGCATTTGGTGTTTTCAGTACAAATTCCAGCATCTGCTGTAACTTGCACCTCATCAATGAGACTGTCCCTCAAAGGTGAAATACTTACTTATTCAAAAGCTTTAACTTTCAAAACTCTGTCTACAATTTTAAACAATAAAGATTTCTGAATTATAGTAAGTATAATGATAGATGGGAGAAAGAAAAAACAGCAAAAGCAAATCCAATATAAAAGTTATAACGGTAAGAATAAACAAAATCAAATTGGATTCCTGCTTTCAGAGATAATAGGAACTGCAGATGCTGGAGAATCCAAGATAATAAAACGTGAGGCTGGATGAACACAGCAGGCCAAGCAGCATCACAGGAGCACAAAAGCTGACGTTTCGGGCCTAGACCTCTGATGAAGGGTCTAGGCCCGAAACGTCAGCTTTTGTGCTCCTGAGATGCTGCTTGGCCTGCTGTGTTCATCCAGCCTCACATTTTATTATCTTGGATTCCTGCTTTATTGTCTTGTGATCATTTTAGACTCTAGCCCAAGCATAAGGCACTCTAAATTACATAACAAAGATTAAATTATCTGGGCTTACAGAGAGAAGACAGGAAAATGGGTGAATTGCCAGTTTGGAGAGCTGGTACACATATGATTGGCCAAACTGCCTCCCGAGATGAAGCATTTCTGTGATTTTGTGAAGAAACTTTTGAAGGAAATGGAATGATCATCAAACATTAAATTGTGCCCTTGCTTCCACCTTAGCATCTTACACTGCAACAATTGTCAAAAGGGTACCTTCCTTCAGAAGGAGAAATTTCTGTCCTGGAAGTCCTGGACAAATTTTCATCTCCTTGCCAACCATATAATCCACAGAACAGCCACTGTTCTTCTCATCTATTACATCTGTCCCTAGATCAGAGAGCAAAACAGATATAAAGGAGAATAAGAATTTTACTTCTTTTTCTTGCATTTCAAGAGACTGGGATCTTGAGCCCTGGAGTCTTCTCCTTTGAATTTATTTATCCTTGCTTGTTCCTCACTGCTGATACAATCAAGTCTTGGTGAGTCAAAGCTCAAAGGTGAGCCCTCGTCAGAAGCTATCATTCCACTTCAACATTGTGCTAACTCTCCAATGACATGTCATGAAAGCACGTATGTCCTACTCATTCTTTAAGAAAACCAGGAATGCTACTGCAGATTAAAGTAAGGGGTAAAGCCTCCATTGTCCTGTCAGGCCATATGGCTGCCCTCTCATTAGAGGAGGGAGATGACTGGGGGTGATTTAACCTGAAGGTCACAACACCTCAGGTAAGAGAGTAGGAGAAGGAGAATTGAATTAACACTGTTGGTATCACTTTGCATCACAAACTAGCGTCCAACAAACAAAGCTAACTGACCTCCCACATTGGAGATTATGCCTTAAGCAGAAGAGATTTGTGGATGGGGGCAAGAGTGGAGTGAAGTGCTAAATATTCAGTTGAAATGTTAATGGTAAAATGAAATACCATAAAAAATAAGTGGATGAAGATGCACATTAAACCAGACTTTAACTCTGGATATAGCTAATGATCACATGCAAACACACTGATGTGGTAGTGACCTGAGATCACATGGGAAGTGCAGCTGGGTCTGAAGGGCTCTGGATAGGATGTCCTCCCTGAACGTCGTCTTTATATAAAAATATGTTCGATGAAACCTGTTGCTGCAAACTCAATAGTGTAGATCTCTCATTACTATAATTTCTTTTTGTCTCTCGGCGAATTTCAGACCCACCCTTTTGTTTACGAGGGCTTCAATCAGACATAGATCACGATACGGACTGTTTCTATAAAAAATGAGGAGGCAAAGGAAAATTTAGCATTTCTGATGAAGGGTCTAGGCCCGAAAAGTCAGCTTTCCTGCTCCTGGGATGCTGCTCGGCCTGCTGTGAGCTGTGCCCTGTTGTTACGGATTCTCCAGCTTCTGCAGTTCCTATTATCTCTGCATGTGTGGTGTGTGTACGAGCTAACTCTTTCAGTTCTTCTGCTCCCTTCAGCTTGAGGCAGATCTTAATAATATAGTGATATTTTTACTGCCAACCATATCAAAGCCAGAAATAGAGGCCAAGGGAGCAACCAGATCATTGGATAAGATTTTGAAAACCTAAGCATCTGTGGTTCTAGATGAGAGATGAATCTAACTTACCTGGCTGACTTACTAAATTTTGTGTTTCTTTGCAATTGATTTGAGTCCCAATTTTTTTTTAAAGATGCCGTGATCCCCAACTCAACCTTGTCCACTAAGGCACAACATTTAAGATGCAGCATGACATTGACATGGGTAAATCAGAACCTATGGTGTGGTGGCTCAGTGGTTATCATTGCTGCCTCACAGTACCAGGGGCCTGGGTTTGATTCCACCCTTCCTTCATGGAATTTGTACATTCTTCCTGCTTGTGTGTGGCTTTTCTCTGGGTACTCCAATTCCCTCCCACAATCTGAAGATGTGCAGCTCAGGTGGATTGGCCATTGAAAAATTGCCCATAATGTCCAAAGATCTGCAGGCTAGCTGGATTAGCCATGGGAAATTCAGGATTACAGGAATAGGGTGGGATTCTATGGGGGGGGGCGGTCAGTATGGACTTGATGGGCCAATGGCTTGCTTCCACACTGTAGGAATTCAATGGTTAGTTAATCAGTCAGAGAAGACTGTAGTTCTAAATCCAGCTTAGACTTTAATCATGCATAAGAAAGTGGGGTGCACGTCCCGCCTTTCTGTTAATTATTCCTTATTTACCAAAGAATTTTTAATACCAATTTCTTCAAGGTGGGTGAATTGGTATTTATTGACCATCTCTAATTCAACTGAGTGCATTAAATCATCTGGGGTTGGAGTCACATTAACTTGAGCATATTTGTGATAAGTTGATACCTCTGAAGGGTCAAAAATCACACCACACAGGGTTATTGGGTTTATCTGAAATCACAAGTTTTGAAGCGCTGGTCCTTCATCAGGTGCAATGAGAGAGGGCACACAGACACGGAGACTCTGCACAGACAGATCAAAGGATCATACTGCTGCATCTTAATCAATTGAAATTTGCGAAACCTTTCTAACAAGTCCTCCATCGGTCATTTTAGGTTTGTTCACTCCACTCACACCAACTGTACGCTCCTTTGATCTTTCTGCTTATAAACTCTGTGCCTCTGTGCCCTCTCAAAGGTGCACCTGATGAAGCAGCAGCACTCCAAAAGCAGGTAATTTCAAATAAACCCATTGGGCTATAACCTGTCGTATGATTTTTGACCTTGTTCACCCAGTCCAACACCAGTGCCTCCGCATGTCTGAAGGGTGTCACTGAAACAGGTGGATTTCATGGTAATTCTATTTGGTGCCAGCCACAAACATCAAGATTTAATGAATTCAATTTCTCGACTTGCTCTGGCATCAAGTATTAATTCAACAGCTTCTTTTTTTAGGTCAATTTTTTTAGACTTGTTGGTTAAGGAGTTGTACAAAACATCAAGCTTATGTTAGAGACAACCTAGGTATGAAAGGCAATGAAATCTTATCCAGATTTATTCCATGATACCAGTGAACTTCACTTACATCTGAACAACTGTGTAAAGTTAAGCATATTGACATGTTCAGGGCTTAGATGACTTAAATTTGTAATTAAGCATTATCTAATGTGTCAAATGGGGATAAAAGAGGTGGTTTCGGTAAGATGCAATAGGTGATTGATGTCCTGTTCAGTCAGAAACGATGTCTAATATTTTCCTACTAATTCGTGCAATCTTCTAAATAATCATCTTTCAATGTGGTACTTCAATCTTCACATAAAACATATTTAATAGTTTGTCATGGTACATTGTCAAAATCCTGTTGACTGTAACTAATTGTCCACTTCTTCACTCTATACTAAGCTTGGTGACCAGTTACAATAAGCTATTGTTAAGAGTATCCTGAATGTTAGATCAAGGTACAATATTCAAAAATAAATTTCTACCTTTTCAGCTCATATCTTCTCTTGCCATAAATGCCTATCAGGCAACCGTAGACTGGCAAGTCAACTTCCTTTCCCGCAGACTCCTGTCCCACAGGCCCGACCAGTTTGCCTCCACCGACAACCTCATCCGCCTAACTGAAGTCGTCCTCACCTCAACAACTTCTCTTTCGATTCCTCCCACTTCCTACAGACATAGGGGGTGACCATGGGTACCCACATGGGCCCAAGCCATGCCTGCCTCTTTGCAGGTTACGTGGAGCAGTCCCTCTTCCGCACCTACACTGGCCCCAAACCCCACCTCTTCCTCCGTTATCTTTACTCAGACAGTACTAAGGGTATGGAACGCTTTGCCTGCAATGGTAGTAGATTCGCCAACTTTAACTACATTTAAGTTGTCATCGGACAGGCATATGGACGTACATGGAATAGTGTAGGTTAGATGGGCTTAGATCGGTATGACAGGTCAGCACAACATCGAGGGCCGAAAAGCCTGTACTGTGCTGTGATGTTCTATGTTCTATATGTTCCGTTACATTGATGACCGCATCGGTGCCACCTCTTGCTCCCTAGAGGAGCTCGAACAGATCATCCACTTCACCAACATCTTCCCAAGTTCACCTGGTCCATCTCCAACACATCCCTCACCTTGCTGGACCTCTCAGTCTCCATCTCAGGTAACCAGCTAGAAACTGATGTCCATTTCAAGCCCACCGACTACCACAGCTACCTAGAATACACCTCCTCCCACTCACCCTCCTGCAAAAATTCCATCCCCTATTCCCAATTCCTTCGCCTCCGCTGCATCTGTTCCCAGGATGAGGCATTCCACTCCCGCACATGCCAGATGGCCGCCTTCTTCAACGGCCGCAACATTCCCCCCCCACAGTGGTCGAGAACGCCCTTGACCGTGTCTCCCGCATTTCCCACAACACATCCCTCACAGCCCGCCCCCACCCCTGCAAGAACCGCCCTGAGAGAATTCCCCTCGTCCTCACGTACCATCCCACCAAACTCCAGATACAACGCATCATCCTCCGACACTTCTGCCATCTACAATCCGACCCCACCACCCAAGACATTTTTCCATCCCCACCCTTGTCTGCCTTCCGGACAGACCACTCTCTCCGAGACACCCTTGTCCGCTCGACACTCCCCTCCAACCTCACCACACCAGGCACTTTCTCCTGCAACCGCAGGAAGCGTCACACTTGCCCCCACACCTCCTCCCTCACCCCCATCCCAGGCCCCAAGATGACTTTCCATATTAAGCAGATGTTCACCTGCAAATCTGCCAATGTAGTATACTGTATCCACTGTGCCTGGTGTGGCTTCCTCTACATTGGGGAAACCAAGCGGAGACTTGGGGAACACTCGGTTCGCAATAAACTACTGCACCTCCCAGTCGCGAACCATTTTAACTCCCCCTCTCCCCATCCCCCTCTCTGATGAAGGGTCTAGGCCCGAAACGTCAGCGTTTGTGCTCCTAAGATGCTGCTTGGCCTGCTGTGTTCGTCCAGCTTCACACTTTGCTATCTTCCTTTCCCCCATTCACTTTTATGGGTAGAAAATCCATGATTCTCAGTATGAACATTTTCATTCAGCCTCAGGATATGCTTATCACTAACAAGACCAGCATTTATCACCCATTTCTATTAAGGCAGCATCAGCAGTCATGGTTAGACCAGAATTAGTAAAGGTGAGGAGGGTTTCTTACCAAAAGAATATTGATAAGCTGATTTAATTCCCAGAATAATCCATTATTTTTATTGATATTTTTCATCTTCATTTCCAGAAATTTGAAACTGAATTCAACTTCTCAAACAGGTACAGCAGCACCTTGATCCATCAGTACTTTTGCTTAAAGATGACGTTTGGAGTGCAGATGCAGCCACACGGCAGCAGGACTGTATACGCTGGACTGGTTGGTTCATTTGTATATTGTTGCCGAGCTACATGTACCATTCGAGGCCCAAGGTAACACATCGCTTGTCACGCAGCAAGATCGGTCACCTCAGACCCTAGCTAAGGATTGCCTGATTGGGAGGGGTCAAATTGATAACCAATGGCAGCCCGAGTATTATTGGCAGGCTGTAGTAATTCCTTTAGGAACAGTCAGTTTGATTGCTGCGCATAACATGTGTTACTGTGATTTGTTGCCTAATTTTTACAGTCTTGAAACAAACATTATAACTTTAGTTTTATTTGCAGTCATTTAACTGCACCAGTTTCAGATACACATCCACGACACCTACTGATGAGTTCTAATTGATGTGTTGTATGGGATGCATGGAAATGAGTGCAGCCTCGCTGTCCATTGCATTGGATACTTAGGGACCTTGTGACTGTAAATGACCAGTATAGTCCGATTTACAAAACCACATTCACTGCTTTATTGATTAAGGACCATAACCACTTCACAACTGTACCTATATTTCTTGATATGCAATCCTGATCGATGAAGCTTGAGCTGAGATAAACAACTGGAAAATTTACCCTGAACATTTTTCCAAATCATCTGTCTTTTGTACAAATGAACACATTTTACACAATAACTTTTCTTCCAGCCTGGATCACAACATTGCCTAGCTCAACCAAATATTGCAGTGAAATCAATGTAGCATTGAGCTGGTCATGAAGAGGCTGCCCTTTTCATATGCTGGTTTGCGGCACTGAATTACTTCAATTTGTAACTGGAGGTGGACCAATAACCTGTCAGGCAGATTTGCTAGTGTTGCAAGGAAGGGTTTAAACTAGATTGGCAGTAGAATGGGATCCTAAATAGCAGGGAGGCATGTGCGGGGATGGAAGGAGATAGAGTAATCAGAAATAGCAACTTGGAGAGGCAGATCAGGCTGGAACAGGACAGGAAGTGAGGAAATGCCTTGTGGATTAAATTGCATCTATTTCAACGCAAGAGGACTGACAGATAAGGCCAATGAACACAGGGCGTGGAAAGGTACATGAGGCTGGTATATTATAGCCCATTACAGAAACATGGCTAAGGGAGAGACCGGACAGATGTTTTAGGCAGGACAGAGGTGGAGGAAAGAGGGGAGGGGGAGCTGCATTTTTGATTTAGGGAAGTATCACAGCAGTAGTCATGGATGAAATAACTTCGGGATCATTCAGTGAGGCTTTGTGGGTGGAGCCATGAAATAAGAAGGGGATGGTGATGTTATTGGCGTTGTACTACAGGCCCCCAAATAGTCAACGGGAATTAGAAGGAACAAGTATGCAGGGAGATTGCAGAGACTTGCAGGAGAAATACGTTTGTCATAGTGGAGGATTTTAATTTTCCTAACATAGACTGGGACTCCAACAGTGTTAAGGGTTTAGATGGGGTGGAATTTGTTAAATGTGTTCAGGGAAGTTTCCTCAACCAGTACATAGAAGGGACACAACTTCACCTACCCTTGGGAAATAGGACAGGACAGGTGACTGAGGTGACAGTAGTTGGGGGGAGGCACTTTGGGACGAGTGATCACAGTTTTGTTTCTTTTAAAATAGTTATGGAGAAGGACGAGACTGGTCCACAGTTTCAAGTTCCAAACTGGGGCAAGGTGAATTTTGATGGAATTAGACAGGATCTTGCAGGGGTTGAGTGAAGTAGTTTGTTTGCAGGCAAAGGGACCTCAGGCAAGTGGGAAGCCTTTAAAAGTGTGATAGCTAGAGCTCAAGGTCTGTTTGTTCCTGTAAGGATGAAGGGCAAGGTTGGTTTTATGAGGGAGCCCGAGGTGACAAGAGATATTGAGGCTTTGACCAGAAAAAAAAGGAGGTATGGCTCTGGAACAAGCAACTGGGATCAAGGGAATCCTTGGAGGTATATAGGGAATACAGGTGTTTACTGAAGAAGAAATTAGGACAGCGAAAAGGGTGCATGAGATAGCTTTGGCTGAGAAGATTAAGGTGAATCCAAACAGATTCTTTAAGTATATTAATGGACAAAGAATAACTAGAGAGAAAGTGGGCATGTATGTGTGGAGCTGCAGGAGATTGGCGAGGTCCTCAATGAATATTTCTCCTATGTGTTTACTGTGGAGAAAGACATGAAGACCTGGGGAAGTTAGTGGCAAAATCTTGGGGACAGTCCACATCACAGTAGAGGTGGTGCTGGAAGTATTAGAATGGAAGTATGAAGGTGGATAAATCTCTTGGTCATAAGCAGATATATCCAAGAGCCCCTCAAGAGGCTAGAGAAGAAGTTACGGGGGCCTTGGCTGATATTTTTTTTCTATTCATTTGTGGGATGTGGGTGTCACTGGCTGGCCAGCATTTCTTGCCCATTCCCTGTTGCCCTTGAGAAGGTGGTGTTGAGCTGCCTTCTTGAACTGCTGCAGTCCACCAGCTGTAGATTGACCCACTATGCCTTTAGGGAGGGAATTCCAGGATTTTGACCCAGTGACAGTGAAGGAACAGTGATATATTTCCAAGTCAGAATGGTAAGTGACTTGGAGGGGAAATTGGAGGTGGCAATGTTCCCATAAGTTGACTGCTCTTGTCCTTCTAGATGGAAGTGGTCGAGGGCTTAGAAGGTGCTGTTTGAGGATAGTTGATGAATTTCTGCAGTGCATCTTGTAGATCATACACGCTGCTGTTACTGAGCATCGGTGGTGGAGGGAGTGGATGCTTGTGGATGTAGTGCCAATCAGGCGGGCTGCTTTGTTCTAGATGGTGTCAGGATTCATGAGTGTTGTTGGAGCTTTACTCATACAGGCAAGTGGGGAGTATTCTATCACATTTCTGATTTGTGCATGGTAGATGGTAGACAGGCTTTAGGGAGTAAGGAGGTGATTTACTCACCACAGTGTTCCTAGCTTCTGACCTGCTCTTGTAGCCACTGTGTTTAGGTGCTGAGTCCAGTTGAGTTTCTGGTCAATAATAACTCCCAGGATATTTATAGTGGGGCATTGAGTAATGGTAACACCATTGAATGTGAAGGGATAGCGGTTAGAATGTCTCTTATTGGTAATGGTCATAGTCTGGCATTTGTGTGGGGCAAATGTCACTTGCCACTTGTCAGCCCAAGCTTGGATTTTGTTCAGATCTTGTTGCATTTGAACACAGACTACTTCAGTATCTGAGGAGTCACAGATACTGCTGAACATTGTGCGATCATTGGCGAACATCCCTGCTTCTGAACTTAAGACGGAGGGAAGGTCATTGAAAAAACAACTGAAGATGGTTGGGCTGAGGACACTACCCTGAGGAACTCCTGCAAAGATGTCCAGGAGCTGAGATGATTGACGTCCAACAACCACGACCATCTTCCTACACGACAGGTATGACTCCAACCACTGGGAAGTCTGTTCCCGATACCCTTTGATTCCAGTTTTGCTGGGACTCCTTGATGCCACACTTGGTCGAATGCTGCCTTAATATCTAGGGCTGTCACTTTCACCTCACCTCTGGAATTCAGCTCTTTTGTCCATGTTTGAACCAAGGCTGTAATGAGGTCAGGAGCTGAATGGCCCTGGTGAAACCCAAACTGGGCGTCACTGAGCAGGTTATTTGCCGAGTAGGTGCTGCTTGATAGCACTGTTGGTGGCACGTTCTGTCACTTTACTGATGATCGAGAGTAGACTGATGGGGCGGTAAATGGCTGGATTGGATTTGTCCTGGTTTTTGTGTACACGACATACTTGGACACTTTTCCACATTGTCGGGTAGATACCGGTGTTGTAACTGTACTGGAACAGGTAGGCCAAGGAAGTGGCAAGTTCTGGAGCACAAGTCATCAGTCCTGTTGCCTGAAGGTTGTCAGGGCCCATAGCCTTTGCAGTATCCAGTGTCTCCAACTGTTTCTTTATATCAAGTGGAGTGAATCGAATTGGCTGAAGACTGGTATCTAGAATGCTGAGGATGACTGCATGAGGCAGAAATGGATCGTCCACTTGGCACTCATGGCTAAAGATTGCTGCAAATGTTTCAGCATTATCTTCTGCACCAATGTGCTGGGCTCTTCCATAATTGAGGATGGGGATATTTGTGTTGCCTCCTCCTCCATCATTAGCCACGGGTGAGATCCCAGAAGACTGGATGGTAGAGAATGTTATGCCCTTATTCAAGAAGGGCTGCAAAGAAAAGTCTGGGAATTATTGACCAGTAAGCCTAACATCTGTGGTAGGTAAGTTATTTGAGAAGATTCTGAGGGATAAGATATATATATACATTTAGAAAGACAGGGCTTGATTAGGAGTAGACAGCATGTCTCCACGCATGGGAGATCACACTTCATAAATTTGTTCGAGTTTTTTGATGAAGTAACCAGGAAGGTCGATGAGGGCAGGGCAGTAGACGTAGTCTACATGGATTTCAGTAAGACCTTTGATCAGGTTCCACATAGTAGGCTGCTCTGAAAAGTTAGATCGCCTGGAATCCAGTGAGAGCTGGAAAATTGGATACACAATTGGCTTGATGATAGGAAGCACAGAGTAATAATGGAAGGACGCTTGTCGGCTGAAGGCTTGTAACTATTGGTGTGCCTCAGGGGTTGGTGCTGGGCCCACTGTTGTTTGTTATCGATATCAATGATTTGGATGAGAATGTACAAGGCATGATTAGTAAGTTTACAGATGACACTAAAATTGGTGGTATCAAGAACAGTGAGGAAGGTTATCAGAAATTGCAGCAGGATCTTGATCACCTGGGCAAGTGGGCCGACAAATGGCAAATGGAGTTTAATATCGATAAGTTTGAGGTGTTGCATTTTAGAAAGTCAAATCAAGGTAGGAATTTCATGGTGAATGGTACAGCTTTATAGAGTGTAGTGGAACAGAGGGACCTTGGAGTGTAAATGCACAGTTCTCTTAAAGTGGAGTCATGGGCAGACAGGGCAGTGAAGAAGGTATTTGGCACACTAACCTTCATCAGTCAGCACTGAGTACAGAAACTGGGAAGTTATATTGGAGTTGTACAGAATGCTGGTGGGGCCACACTTAGAAGTATTGTGTTCAGTTTTTATCACTTTGCTATTGGAAGGATGTTATTAAAGGGGTGGCACGATGGCTCAGTGGTTAGCACTGCAGCCTCACAGCGCCAGGGACCTGGGCTCGATTCCAGCCTCGGGTAACTGTCTGTGTGGAGCTTGTACATTCTCCGCGTGTCTGCGTGGGTTTTCTCAGGGTGCTCCAGTTTCATCCCACAGTCCAAAGATGTGCAGGCTAGGTGGATTGGCCATGCTAAATTGCCCATAGTGTTCCGGGCTGTGTGGGTTATAGGGTGTGGGTGGGATGCTCCAAGAGGCAGTGTGGACTTGTTGGGCCGAAGGGTCTGTTTCCACACCATAGGGAATCTAATCTAAACTGGAAAGTGTGCAGAAGAACTACACAAGGACGTTGCCAAGACTCAAAGGACAGATTAAGAGGGAGAGATTGGACAAGGGAGGATCTTTTCCTTTATAACGTAGGAGACTGAAGGATAATCTTATAAAAGTGTATAAGATCATGAAAGACATGGATATGATGAATGCACTCAGTCTTTTTCCCAAGGTTAGGGAATTGAAGAGTAGAGGGCATCAGCTTAAAGTAGGGGGGGGAAGAATACATGGGAATCTGAAGGACAACTGTTTTACATTGGATGGTATGCATATGGAATGAACTGCCAGCAGAAGTGGTTGAGGCAGGTATATTAACAACATTGAAAAGGCATTTGGGCAAATACATGGAGAGGAAATATTGAAAAGGATATGGGCCAAGTGCAGGGAAATGGTGTTAGCGTGGATGGGCATTTTTGTCAGCATCGACTCATTTGGGCCAGAGGGCCTATCATTGTGATGTAGGACTCTATGGCTCTATAATATAAAAACAAACCTTGGTTTACATCAATGGATGGGCTGGAGCTGAAGTGTATGGCACAGCAGGTCTTTTTGCAGTGTATTAATTTTCTACTCTTTGTAGCAGATACCAAGATTCCATTCCCTTCTCTTTTGGGAAGTCTCACCTAATGATGGGGACAGTGAAGCAATTCTAGCCATCATATTCTGTCCAGGTAACGAGTGAAGTACTTTCTTCTGCGTCCCTGGCACACTTGGGATCTACAAAGCATGAATCCATCTCACAACTCCACTATACCCCTTCACTCACCCCAATTTTCCTTCTAGATATCTTCACTATCTTACACCCTACATCATATATTACTCCTGCAACTGAAGGCATATAATCATCGGATAGTTACAATACACAAGGAAGCCATTCAACTCATCCTATTGGTTCTCTGTAAGGACAATTCCACTCAGCCTACTCATTTTGATTGCTCCCCATAACCATACAAATTCTTTCCCTTCAGTCAGATCTAATTTCCTTTTGAAAGTCACCATGGAATCAGTTTCAAGCAGGAAATTCCAGCTCCGAATCACTCGCCATGCAAACACCTTTTACAGCATGCTGTGCTTGATTCGCTTTACCCATCTCCCAGAAACCAGCGTCCTCTGGTTCCCAACCAATCCACCAATAGTGACAGTTTCTCCCTACCTACTCAGTCCATAACCCTCAACATTGAATACCTGTATCAAATAGCCTTGCAACCTTCTCCACTAATTTAACCCTATTACTGAAGTCCCTCAACCCTAGTCATTGTTACAAACCTTTTCTGCACCCTCTCTAAAATTTTTACATTCAAAAGTGTGAACTAGACTCATGATTTTGCTTTAATAGTACTATGTTTTATGAAAGTTCACTAACTTTTTTTTGCTTTTATACGCTTTGCATGCACAGTCTGTATAAAACACAGGATCCTGTATGTTTTATTGAACTCTATCTAAACCTACCCTGCCACCTTCACCAATTTTAGCACATTTATCTCGAAGTCCCTCTGGAATTTTCTAATCAGTGGCAGTAGATCCTTAAATCTGGCTTCCCAGCAAGGTCATCTCCAGAATCAAAGGTTCAGCCTTTGCTCCACTTTCTTGATCAGTAGGTTCTCGTTTAGCAATTTAATCCACAAAATGGGACAATAGTCTGCATGTGTACTAAAGTCATTCCATTTCAACTCAATTGACCACTCCTTAGGCTCTGTGATATCAGTTTGCTTCTTCAAATCTAATTTTAAAAGGGACCCAGCTTCCTTTAACTTTCCAAAGTGATTAAAATAGATATCTTAACACAAGTTCCACATCTTTCCCACCAATTCCGTGCCACACCCCAGCCACTACCACAGGCTGATACATATTGTTCACAATACTGACATCCTTTATGATCTAGATTTAGATCTTAATGCATGTTTACTTCATCATGCAGGCCACCTAGCTTTACCTTTTAGCACTGTTGATTCTTTCCTTGGCACAACTGCTCTTGAAACCCTCAGGTCTGTCCACATTCCACTGTTCAATGTTCCCTTGGCTGAACTCCCAGACTCCACTCTCTACCTAGTTACTGATAACATTGGCCTGGTCTTGGGAGCAATGACATTCACCACCATTATTTTTCTGAAACTGAACTTCTGCAGTCTGCTTGTGAGCAGTTAAGCAAAGAAATCCAGAATTTGCAGTCAGTGATTCAGTGCATTCCCATTGTGTGTAATCATTTAGAAATTAATAGACTGATCACAATTTGCATTTTTGCATTATTAGTCATGTTGTAAAACCCTTGAAAAAGTTACAATTTGTTAGATGGGGTGGAACTGGGCTTTTATGGTACTATACTCATAACTATCATTTTGTATCTAAGAAACTTGCATTCAGAAAATATCAGAATTGATAACGTCCCCAGTGTGGAAACAGCCAATTGGCCCATCAAGCCCACAGCAACCATCCAAAGACTATCCCAGCCACACCCACCATCATTTTACAAAGTGTGTAAGACAAGACATTATTGTTTTGACAGCGCTGAAAAATGTCTTCCTACTCCTGTAACTCTGCATTTCCCATAGCTAAGCTACCCAGCCACACATACATGGAGAATTTAGCATGGCCAATCCACCTAACCTGCACATCCTTGGACTGTGGGAGGAAACTACAGCACCCAGAGGAAACCCACGCAGACATGGGGAGCACATGCAAACCCCACACAGTCACCTGGGGCTGGAATCAAATCCCGGGGTCTCTGGCACCGTGAGGCAGCAGTGCTAACCACTGAGCTGTTGTGCCTTGAGAGGTGCGTTGAAAAATATATATTTTAAAGCATTTTTCAGTTTATGATATTTCAGCTTCTGCTTCAATCTCTTCTGAATGTTTGAATCATCTTATCACACTTTGTAAAATGATATTAAGAACTGTTTCATAATCAGTGCCTTACCTTCCTGATTTTAGGTTTGTGCAAATACTTCTGTGTGATTAGCTACTTACTATTCTTGATGACATCATTGCTACTGGCTCCCCTGACATCTCAGGACTTGGTGTCAGATTCAAATTAAAGTTGGGAATCGGGAAATCCACAAGACAGAGATCTTTGAGGGCAACTTTTTGAGACCAACGGCAAGCACCAATCCGTTACCACAAACAATGTTGTCCATTAGCTTTATAAACTATTATGGATTATCATAAACTGACCTTTCCAAAATGTTTGTATTTCATTCTGTGGTCAGACAGGTTTTCTACTCAGTGAAAGCTGGAAGCAGGAGTATTTAGCAATCACCAATTTATTTCCTGGCTCTATTGAAGCTTTCCATTTCAACTCAAACAATCACAAATCTGATAACTTTAATATTTATCCTATCTCTGCATTTCTGATTAATTCTCCTGTGTCCTCAATCACTGTAATTTAGCAAAAATGTTTAATTTTGTTTCTGTCAAAGAGCATCACATCATTGCTACTTCAGTTGTACTCAGTTTATGTTTAGTTGTCCAAGCATTAAATCCATTCTGAATATCTATTCCCCCCCATTTTTAGATACTATTAAAATTTGTCGTAAATTGTCATTGCCTTTCCATTTACAAATCCAACAGATGTGTCGAAGTTAGCTTTGAATTAATGAATTTCTATCGTCAATGGAACTGGATATGTTTCAGTCACTGATCAGCTGTGTTCAACTTTTATTATTATGGGGATATTTTCTGCAGTTAGCTGAAGGCTGCACTATCTTCCAAAAAAAAACCCTGAGATTCCACAATCAGAATCATGGACCGATAAAGTCATGCTTTTGTTTTTTAAAATCTACAATCAACCAGTAGATGTGCCTTCTGTGCTACGTCCGCTCAGAATACCAAAAGAGAGTGAGTGTGTAGCAAGCTCTCAAGTTTAATCAAAAGTTTGCTGCAGCAGCAGTAAACACCTTTTTCCTTTTGACAGCGCTGATAATTTCAATTTAAGAAAGGATTGACTGTACGTTTAAGGGATTCATTAAGAAAATGACTTCAAGCCTCTTGAACGGGTGACTTAGACTTTATAACGTTCACAACACTGTCAATACTACACTTTAAATTGGTGCCTGCGGCGATTAATATTGCGCCTGGTCCACAACTTCAGAAGCATGCTGACTTTGTTTTGGTTCTAACGTTGCAATTTGGGGAAATTCAGTGAATTTCTTCCAAGTCAATCCTTCTAAGAAATTAAATACATGTGCACAACCGGTCATAAAAATACTATAGCGGATAAAATGTCCTGACCCAAGAGCATGATAAAAGTAGCACCTTAATTGTATGGAGTGTGCTTTATCGTAAAGCCACATTCTCTTCAACGCATTTTACGTATTTTTAACTCCACCCGCCCCAGCCACACACCACCACCAAAAAGTCCCTGTCGTGTGCAAGTTATGCCAGCGACCTACCAAGATTTAGGCACAACAGACAGCCACAAAACTGCCTTCAACCTTCACACAATTGACACACACTCGTCGTCTTAAAGTAAAACAGCAGAATGTAGCTGCCAACTCTTATAATGCAGACTGATTAGGCACGAGTTCCAACATCAATGCAACATCTTTGGACAAACATATTAATCAACTCTCACATTTCCATCTAATAATAATTAATGCGCAAAAAAATGCCTAAAAAGACCACATGTGCAAAAGTTGCACTTTCGCCCTTTAAAAAAAAACTTAAATCTTACCAAACTGGGCAAGAGATATCCACACGTTGAGCAGAAAAAGCCCAAAGAAATGATAGTAACCAGATGATGCTGGCAAAAGGAAAGGATTCGGGAGACCCATGGTGAATTCAGCGTTGCATTTGCGCCACGATACTGCCCCGAACAGCTGAGTACTTGCTGACTCCGTGCAGGGTCTCCATCAAAAAAAACTGCAGAAAGTCAGCAAGCGTAGTCACTCGGCGCCATGCAATCCCGGGCTGGTGTCAGATCGCAATAATCCTGCAGAGGGCTCACAGCATTCCCACATTAGCATTTCCGAGGCAGGAAAAACGTGCTCGAGTCCCAGCCTGTAAAGATCTGCAGGAACAGATATGGTTAAAAAAAAGCATACCTCAGTGAACATTGAAAGGCAGGAAACGTATGAATATTTAACATTACCTGCTGTTCGAGTTGGGTAGATCTCATTATGTTAATTATTTTAAAGATCAGATAGGCAAATTCGGTTAATTATGTTGAAACAGATTAAAGGCGCTCTGCACTGTAATCAAATTCATTCATCAACCGATTATCTTGTTGGAAATTTTGCCTGCTGTCTAGTTCTACACCTTAACAGACAGGACGATATCTTTTTACTCCAAAGCATTTTCCAAGTATTATATTAAAAAACTACTTAAAAACAACCTCAGTTTTAAATTATGCAAATTATATTAGCTAATTCCATCAGTGACAATGAGAGGAATATTTCCCCCCACAGTGGTCGAGAACGCCCTTGACCGCATCTCCTGCATTTGCCACAACACATCCCTCACACCCCGCCCCCGCCACAACCACCCAAAGAGGACCCCCCCCTTGTTCTCACACACCACCCCACCAACCTCCGGATACAACGCATCATCCTCTGACACTTCCACCATCTACAATCCGACCCCACCACCCAAGACATTTTTCCATCCCCACCCTTGTCTGCTTTCTGGAGAGACCACTCTCTCCGTGATGCCCTTGTTCGCTCCACACTGCCCTCCAACTCCACCACACCCAGCACCTTCCCCTGCAACCGCAGAAAATGCCACACTTGCCCCCACACCTCCTCCCTCACCCCTATCCTAGGCCCCAAGATGACTTTCCATATTAAGCAGAGGTTCACCTGCACATCTGCCAATGTGGTATACTGTATCCATTGTACCCGGTGTGGCTTCCTCTACATTGGGGAAACCAAGCGCAGGCTTGGGGACCGCTTTGCAGAACAACTCCGCTCGGTTCGCAATAAACAACTGCACCTCCCAGTCGTGAACCATTTCAATTCCCCCTCCCATTCTTCAGATGACATGTCCATCATGGGCCTCCTGCAGTGCCATAATGATGCCGCCCGAAGGTTGCAGGAACAGCAACTCATATTCCGCTTGGGAACCGTGCAGCCCAATGGTATCAATGTGGACTTCACCAGCTTCGAAATCTCCCCTTCCCCCACTGCATCACAAAACCAGCCCAGTTCGTCCCCTCCCCCCACTGCACCACACAACCAGCCCAGCCCGTCTCTGCCTCCCTAACCTGTTCTTCCTCTCACCCATCCCTTCCTCCCACCCCAAGCCGCACCTCCATTTCCTACCTACTAACCTCATCCCACCTCCTTGACCTGTCCGTCTTCCCTGGACTGACCTATCCCCTCCCTACCTCCCCACCTATACTCTCCTCTCCACCTATCTTCTTTTCTCTCCATCTTCGGTCCGCCTCCCCCTCTCTCCCTATTTATTCCAGAACCCTCACCCCATCCCCCTCTCTGATGAAGGGTCTAGGCCCAAAACATCAGCTTTTGTGCTCCTGAGATGCTGCTTGTCCTGCTGTGTTCATCCAGCTTCACACTTTATTATCTTGGATTCTCCAGCATCTACAGTTCCCGTTATCACTTCTATTTGTAATAACTCGTTCAGTAGCAGGGTCCATACGCATCAAGACATGCGTTTTAAGTGGATGTTCAAGTGTTGTGGCAACAACCATCCAAGCGACTGGTTTCGATTAGCCCTGTAGATGGAGGATGCACTGGAGGATCAAGATTTATGCTCTTAATGAGGTTTTAATAAATATCACGCTAGGTTTCATAATCTAGCTGTGATGTGCATAACATACACCTGAAATGAAAACATAAATTGCTGCAAAATAAGACGTTAACTCTTGATTCCTCTCCACAGATGCTGCTCGACATGCTGAGCTTTTTCAGCGATTTATGGTTTTGTTCTGATTTCCAGCACCAGCAGGTCTTTCAGTTTTTATATAGCTGAAATGGTTCAGCAACCAGAGAGTGTTTTACTTATGATGCCTAGTTTGAACTTAGTCGAAGTTGATCATATATGATAGTTTGTGCTTTTGACCAGTTCTATGAACTGCTTATCACCACACCACACTAAATGTGGCTGACTCTTACCTACAAAGGAACAGACCCAGGGAGTATCAGCTAACTGAAGGTGACCATCTAATTAATTCCACTTTCCACTATAGAGGAGAAAGCTTTAGAGCTAAGCTGGGTTTCAGCCTGCCTGGCCATTGGAGATGGTGATGTGGGAAATTCCCAGAGACCTGCTAACTGATTTAAATATCAGCTATGCGCTGGACAACATTCACCCATATTGGGGAGAGTAGAAACTGCTGATGCTGGAGTCTGAGGTTACAAGGTGTAGAGCTGGCTGAACACAGCAGGCCAGTCTCCTGCTCCTTTGATGCTGCCTGGCCTGCTGCGCTCAGCCAGCTCTACACCTTACTATCTCATTCAACCATGTTGCCCTGCTTTCAGCAGGCAGTAAAAAATGTGTAATGTGTACGGTGATGAACTTGAACCCTCGCATACCTTGTCACTTCTAATGCTAGCTCTCACTTCCACAGGTCCTTCAAGCATCCTTCAGGAAGCCATTCATTTCTGTGACTGTACTGTTAGAGGAGTTAAACCCATCTTCCAATAGCTCAGTTAACCACATCACAGTGATAATTGGGTTATCACATGGTGGATTACACTCCACAAATAAGCAGCAGAAAATGATGGCAATAAATGAATAATTGAAAAGGAGCTATTGTCAGGAAGAAGATCCTCTAAGTTTGGCTCAGCTGCTATAGATGCTGAGCATCAAGGGTGTTGCTAAAGAAGATTATTCTGGAGCCACAGCAGAAAAGCTTTGTCAGCATATACTAGCACTGGAGGGGGTGCAGAGGAGATTCACTCAGTTGATTCCAGTGTTGAGGGGGTTGGATTTATGAGGAGAGACTGATTATATTCATTGGAATTCAGAAGAATGAGGGGACATCTTGTAGAAACATATAAGATTATGAAGGGAATAGATAAGGTGGAGGCAGGGATGTTGTTTCCGCTAGCAGGTGAAACTAGGACTAGAGGACATCGCCTCAAAATAAAGGGAAGCCAATGTAGGACTGAGGTCAGGAGCAACTTCTTCACCCAAAGGGTTATGAATCTCTGGAATTCCCTGCCCAGTGAAGTGGTTGAAGCTATCTCACTGAATGTTTTTAAGGCAAGGCTAGATAAATTTTTGAACAGTAAAGGAATTAAGGGTTATGGTGAGTGGACAGGTAAGTGGAGCTAAGTCTCAAAAAGACCAGCCACGATCTTATTAAATGATGGGGCAGGCTTGAGGAGCCAGATGGCCTACTCCTGCTCCTACTTCTTGTGTTCTTATTTCCAGGTGCACTGCACTTGATTGGTAGAGAACATCTCTAGTACAAGTGTCATAATGTCTCAAGCATTGGCACTGATGCCCACATCCATGCAAAGAATATCCATTTACATGGACTACCAAGTGCGGCACTCGACCACATGTAGGCTGAACTCACTAATAGCCTGCATATTCAGAATGTCACTTTGTTGAATTATGAGAAAAATCTCAAATTTCACTGAAATGTAGCCTTTTAGCTCTTGACAACCTGGGAAGTGCAGGCCATGAGACAAAAGATGGGAAAAGAGATCTTGCAAGCAAGTGATCCCCTTTCAACCCCTTTCCACATCCACCTTGCAGCAGCCTCCCCCACCGCTCCCCCCCCCCCCCCCACCCCCGTATCATCTCCTGACCAACTGGTGAAGTCTACCCTTGCACAGCTGTTTGGTGGGTTCTTCTTGATCTCCAAAACATTCAGACATTGGCAAGGTACATCAGAACAGCCAGAGCAGTGATTATTGCAACTTCCACAAAGGACTTTCACCGTATTAAAGCAGTAAACAAATGGAAGCTAAAGGATTTGTTGTTGAAATGAAGCATTCACTTGTCTGCTGAACACGGTATTACATTGTGATATATCTGTTGCAAATTTATATACTGTGAATTTATTTTATGCTCCATTGACCTCATTTTCACATTTCTGCCTTATGGAAATTAGCAGGACAAGAATTAAAGCCAAGCAAAAAGTGTCTTGAAGAGGACTTAATTATTGGCTGTGGGTACTTGTGCTGCATTTGAAAAGCCAATTGAGATCATAATTTTTGCAGTAAGCACAATCAGCGTGTCTTCAGCATCCCTGAAATATATATGCAGCCACTTGTGACCATAGCATGTCATTTTTCCTTTCTTGTTACTGATGTCAGCAAATACTCCCATCAGCTGGTCTGCACAGGTTCTGAGTGCACGGCCAGGGACTCCATCCGAGTGAACCATTTTCCATGGGTTCACTCTCAAGAAGGCCAATCTAATGTCTGCAGTGGTGACTGTGTATACAGGTGCATCCGAGGCTGCTGGGATAGGTGACATTGTTTCATTGACCTTCTGCTCAAAGCAAGCATAGAATGCATTGACCTCACTGGAAAGGAATGTATTATTACCCGCGATTCTCTTTGACTTTGCTTTGTATCCCTTTATGTGATGTAAGCCTTGCCCCAACTGACAGGTATCCGTGTGATTAGTATGGTTCTCGACCATAGTTTGGTATTGCCGTTTTGGCATCTCTGATGGCCTTATGAGGGTTTTCTGTATAGGTCAGTACTGCCTGACTTGAACATCTCAGATCTGGACTTTGGTAGAAAGAGAATGTCCTGGTTCTTCCATTGTTTCCGGTTTCAGAACATTTGGATTAACTTCTTCAGCGTGCAGTCATCTACCTACTTACTAATGAAGACAGTAATAGCAGTGACTGAGTTCTGGAATATGGACCAGTCCACTGTCTCTAAACAGTCTCACAGAAGCCCTTCCATTTCTGCGGCATACTGAAAAATGCATTAAAATGGGATCTCTACATAAAACTATTTTTCTGGTTTGCTGATAAGGATTAACGACTTGGAGCAAAATTAAACCTAACAGGTCATTGCCTCTACATAAAATTATATGAAATATCTCAGACCACGCAGAGCTCTTGTTGTTATCAAAAAAGACAAGCCCATCCTATCTTTGTCCGAAAGTCTCAGGGAGAGATTTAATCATATCATTGAGTTTTTATGCATCTACAAATGTAAAGGGACTAAAGCCCTTAAAATGGAATACATTCTGATACAATTCCTATGGATTTGCTGCACCACAAAATTTAATGTTTGAGTAAATATGAACTTCTAGTTAGCAAAAGGCGGAGTAACTCCCACACTGAAATAAAAAGCTGTAGGCATGAGAAATGGTACAGCAATGTGAAACTGCGGAAACAATGTGGATACATTCCTTCAGGGAATCTTGCTGACCACCATCTTCATAAAGAAGTTAACATACAAATGTCTAACTACCATCAACAATATGTACGGCAGTTAGATTAGATGCCACAGCTGCCTTTTTGGGGCTCCTCATTTCGGCCAATGTCCCCTTTTAAGGTTGAAAAGATGACCATGACATTAAACACATGAAGAAACAAAGATCATGAAATACTTCGAAGCTAGTCTCTGGAATACTTCTGCATATTGGAAAGGTCCATTATGGGAATGATCTCTTCGCTAGTGAAGTACTGTTGATGGTGACTTAAAAACTTGAAAATAAGCCAGTTGCTTCACAATATGGGTGGCATATTAAGATTTCATCTTGACATTGAACATTAACACGGAATATGCAAAGACAGGACAAGCTTGCAAGAAAACAGAGAGAGGTGGACAAGGAAGAGGAATGAAGTTTGCAATGCACATGTTCCCTTTTCACCCAGATGTGCACGAGTAAATAATTAATGAGCAATACCAGCAAAACAAGCCAAATTCTTCATTGTCAACAATCCCATACTCATACCCTTTCTCTGTCACTGTGCATCATAATTCCCACTTGGCCACAACACAAAATTAAAATTCAACAAAAAATAAACATTTTAAACAGACTTCATAAATTAAATCATACTGAAATACATGCAAAAATCAACTAAGTACTTTTTTCAATTCATTTGCTGGATGAAAATAGCAAGGACAGCAAATCTAAAGGCATGAGAGCAATAAACAGTTCTATGGGAAACAGTGCAAGCTTCCTCACATGCATATCTAAGTGTTTTGTAAACTCAATGAAAGTTTCTGCTTTTTCACACAGAGTGATGGTTGTTGAATAGATGGGAATAGACAAGTTAATTTCTTTGGAACAGATTAGACTGAAGGAGATTTAATTAAGGTCTATATAATTCTGAAAGGCTAGATCGAATCGATAGGAAGAATCTACGTCCACTATCAAATAGATTAACAACCAAAAGACGTCAATTTGAAGTAATAGGTGGTGGAATTAAAGGGGAGTTGAATAGTTTCACCATTCTTTTAATCAATAAGTTACAGATCAGCGTAAGCCATAGGAGCATAATAGGCCATTTAGCCCTTTGAATCTGCAAATAATTCAATTAGATCATGACTGATCTGGTAGTCCTCAATGCCATTTTCCTGCTTTTTTCTGGCATGGTGGGTCAGGGGTTAGCACTGCTCCCTCACAATGCCAGGGACCTGGGTTCAATTCCACCCTTGGGTGGCTGTCTGTGTGAAATCTGCTCGTCCTCCCACAGTCTAAAGATGTACAAGTTAGGTGGATTGGCCATACTAAATTGCCCCATTGTGTTCAGAGGTGTGTAGGTTACGTGGATTAACTAGGGGCTGTGCAGGGTTAGAGGGACATAAGTATGGGGGTAGATCTGGTTAGGATGCTTTTTAGATGGTTGGTGTGGACTGAATGGGCCAAATGACCTGCTTCCACACTGTACAGATTCTAGCTGAAAAAGGTGCTTAAGCAGGAGGTAACCTATGTTATTTTAAAAATAATTCATCAGCGATGTTATTACAGTTTGTGGATAAGATATTGACAAAGTTAAAGAGACTTAAAGAGTGACACTTTAAGTGTCATCTGAATTATGATGTAAATTCAGTTGCAATGCCAAGAAGGGTCCCGAATGAAACATGAACATTCCTGTTCCTATGATGCTGCCTGGCCTGCTGTGTTCCTCCAGCTCCACACTGTTGTCTGTATACAAAAAAACTCAGTGTTTAATAAACACGAACTTTTGATAATAAACCAATATTAATAGACAAGATACATTTTTGCACTACATCGTTTGATGCTAAATTATCATGTAATTCATTTGAAAAAATAATCAGCCAAGTGGAAACATGGCCCACAAGTTGGCTCTGCCTTCAAAAAGATTATGGCTAAACTTGGTCAACTCCATTTCCCTACCCTACCCCCATATTCCTCGATTTCCTTATCATCCAAAAATCTAGCAATCATGAATAAACTCAACAACTAAAGATCCAAAGCTCAATGGAGTCAAAATTTCTCCTTACCTCAATCCTAAATAAACAATCCCTTGATTCTGAAATGTGGTCTCTAATTCTAGGCTCTCCTGTAAGGGGGAAACTACCTCTCAGCATGTACTCTTTCTGACTGATTAAGAATTTTATATTAATTTTAGGTAATAAATGAAAGAGATCACCTTTGTTACTTTCAAAGTCTGAAAAACAGAAGGAAGCTGTACTCAGATGTCATCCTTTCTTCCCCGAATTCAATTTTAAAACAAACTGCCTATAGGGCAAAGTTATTTTTCCTTGGTAAGGAAGTCAAAACCGTACTCAGTATGCTAAGCGTGGGCTCATAAAAAATCGATATTTGTAGCAATATTTTGTCAGTCTTACACTTCAACTGTTTTGTAACAACGGCTTATATAGCAGTTGTGTTCCTAATTCTTTCTTTCCAGCATGGAATTTCCTAAGATTCATGTACAGAAGTATTAAGTTTCCCTGAATACCAAAATAGCTTTTCAACAGCCTCTTGAAAGGAAAAATAATCCACATAATGAGAAATCTGAGAAAATCAGGTGATATGTCCAGCAAGGGCTATCTAGAAGTTAAGAACAAAACATTATATTTTTTAACCAAGCCTTCCACGTTGAGATAAGTTTCTTGTGAAGGAGTGATGAGAGGCCTAATAGATTGAATTATCACTCATTCTCATCCTCGTAAATAATCTTGCCTCATTAATATGCAGTCACCCATTCTCCCAAATTCCAGATAAAAACTCAATGCTGAGAATTCCTGTGATGCAAATCGGAACAGTATTCAGTGACTCCAGTTCACTGCTTGCTCCTCTGGGCCTCCATCTTGGACACTCAGCAACAGCATGTCAGAGCACACCCACACCATGGGCAACAAATGCATGCAACTATTTCCAAAGATATTGACTTTCGACACTTACATGCCTTTCTGTGTCATCATGGCACATGTCTAATTCGCTTACAGTGTTTCTGCACTTTAATGCTGCACACTGCAGCTCACCAGCACCTTTGGTTGCAATGCTGCTTCAAGGACACTTTGAACGCAGGGACAGGCACCCAGTTCAAGGATTGGACCGATGAGCTTCTCCAAGCAGTTTGCTTACTCTCTTAGCACACACTCAGTTTGTGCGGAGCTGCATCACCGCATCACAGCAATGTGCAGCAAATAATTCAACTCTTCATTCCACAAAACCAGAATAAGACCTCAAACAGATCAGTGTGCTTTACCTACACAGCCAGACCTTAAAGACTCAGAGTATTCTTGTCGAAGGCCAGACAGGTTGTCAGGGATGTCATCAGTCATCTGTCAAGAGGGTGGACAGTTTTCTATACAGCATTGTGCAATATCAGTCTCACGGCATGTGGTGGCAGCTCACATGGCAAAAACACTTCATGTGCATTAACCAAATGTGCATGACTCAAAGTTGAAGTGGAGTAGACCTCAGTCAAGTCAAAGAGGTTGCCATTATCATAGAATCCATTTGGCCTGGTGAGTTCACAGGTGCCCTCCGAAGAGCTGACCACCCAGATCTACCCTACTTCACTAGCCCTGACACCCCACATTTCTCAGGCTTATCCATTTAGCCTGCACACCATGAGACCATAAGACACAGGAGCAGAAATTAGGCCACTCAACCTATCGAGACTGCTCCGCCATTCAATCATGGTCAATAAGTTTCTCAACCACATCCTCCCACTTTCTCCCCATAACCCTGATTCCCTTGAGAAGAATCAATAACCTATCTATCTCTGTCTTAAATATACTTAATGACCTGACCTCCACAGCCTTCTGTGGCAGTGAATTCCATGGATTCCATGGATTCATCACTCTCTGGCTGAAGATGTTCTCTTTATCTCCAATCTTAAAGGCCTCCCCTTTACTCTAAGTTCCCTCAGGTCCTGGTCTCTCCTGCCAATGGAAGCACCCTCCCAACATCCACTCTGTGCAGGCCATTCTGTAAGTTTCAACTAGATCTCCACTCATCTTTCTAAACTCCATGGAATATAGACTCATAGTCCTCAAACATTCCTCATATGTTGAGCTTTTCATTCTTGAGACAATCCTCATGAACCTCTTCTGAACCCAATCCAGGGCCATTACATCTTTCCTGAGATATGTAGCCCAAAACTGCATACAATACTCCAAATGTGGCCTGACCAGAGCATTATAGAGCCTCAGAAGTACATCCCTGCTTTGATAAACTAGCCCTTTCAAAATAAATACCAAAGTTGCATTTGCCTTCCTAACTACTGACTCAACCTGCAGGTTTACTTTGACAGAATTCTGGACTAGAACTCCAAAGGCTCTTTGCATTTCAAACTTCTGAATTTTCTCCCCATTCAGAAAATAATCCATGCTTTTATTCTTCTTACCTTCTTTGCACTTCAGACTTCTGAGTTTTCTCCCCATTTAGAAAGTAATCCATGCTTTTATTCTTCTCACCAAAGTGCATGGCGTCATACTTTTCCATGTTTTACTCTATCTGCTACTTTTTGGCCTACTCTTCTAACCTGTCCAAGTCCTACTGTAACCCCCGTGCATTCTCAATACCACCTGTCCCTCCATCTATCTTTGTATCATCTATACACTAAGTCAGAAGTCCTCAGTTCCTTCACCTAGACAACTAATGTATACAGTGAAGAGCTGTGGTCCCAACACTGAACCTTGTGGAACACCACTTGTCACCCGCTGCCATCCTGAGAAAAACCCTTTTTACCCACTCTGTGCTTTCTGCCAGAGAGCCAATCTCCTACCAATGCTATCACCTTGCCTCTAACACCATGGGCCCCTATCTTACTCAGCAGCCCCCTCTAAGGTACCTTATCAAAAGCCTTCTTGAAGTCCAGGTAGGCAACATCCATTGGTTCTCCTTGGTCTAACCTGCATGTTACTTCCTCAAAGAACTCGAACAGCTTTTGTCAGGCATGACCTCCTCTTGACTTTGCTCTATTTTACCATGCACTTCCAAGTAGTCAGAAATCTCATCCTTCACAATGGACTCTAAAATCTTACTCACAACTGAGGTTCGATTAGCTAGCCTAGACTTTTCAATCTTTTGCCATACTCCCTTTTTAAACAGGGGTGTCACATTAGCAATTTTCCAGTCCACTGGGACCCTTCCTGAGGCTCGTGATTCCTGAAAGATCACAACTAACGCCTCCACTATCTCTTCAGCTATCTCCTTCAAACTTCCAGGTGTAGTCCATCTGCTCCACCTTCGTATCACCAATGTATCCACCTTCGGGCCGTTCAGTTTTACTCCTTGGTCATGGCCACCATATACAGCTCTGCCCCCTGACTGTTGAATTTTTGGGATATTACTCGTCTCTTTCGCTGTGAAGTCTGATGCAAAGTAATTAATCAGGCCCTAAGCCATTTCCTTGATTCCCACTGCTATCTCTTCAGTGCCATTTTCCTGTTACCCAATGTTCACTTTTGCCTCTCTTTTGCCCTGTATATATCTAAAGAAATTCTGACAGCCTTCTTTTATATTAATGGCTAAATTACCCTCATATTTAATCTTCCCCATCCTTATTTCTTTTCTTGTTGCCCTTTGTTGGTCTTTGTAAGCTTCCCAATCCTTTGGTTTCCCGCTGCACTTTCCCACATTATATGCTTTCTCTTTCGCTTTTATGCTATCCCTGACTTCCTGAGTCAGCCATGGTTGCCTCATCATCCCTGCGCCATGCTTCTTTTTCCTAGGGATGAATTTTTGCTGTGGCCATGAATTACTCTTAGAAACTCCAGCCGTTGCTATTCCATTGTCTTTCCTGCTAGGGTCCTCTTCCAGTCAATTTTGCCCCGCTCCTCCCTCATGCTACTGTAGTTACCTTTATTCAACTGTAACACCATTACCTCCGATTCTATCTTCTCTCAAACTGCAGAGTAAATTCTATCATATTATGGTCACTGCCTCCTAAGGATTCCTTCACCTTAAGCTCTCTTATCAAGCCTGTCTCATTGCACAACACTAAACCCAGTATTGCCTGTTCCTTAGCAGGCTCCACCACAAGCTGCTCCAAAAAGCCATCTCGTAGACCTCCCACAAATTCCTTTTCCTGCAATCCATTTCCAGTCTGATTTTCCCAGTCCATCTGCATATTGAAATCCCCCATGATCACTGTTACCTCTCCTTTCTTACACACCTTTTCTATCTCCTGGTGTACCTTGCGCCCCAGCTCCTGACTCCTGTTTGGAGGCCTGTGCATAATTACAACTATGATATTTTACCCCTGCAATTCCTCAACTCTACCTACACAGATTCTACACCAGGTCACCCTACTACATTTCTTACTATGATTTAATTTCATTTCTTACTAATAAGGCAAACCCAACCTCTCTGCCCACCTGTCAATCTTTTCGATAAGATGTGTATCCTTCAATATTCAGCTCCCAATCCCGATCCCCTTGCAGCCATGTCTCCGTGATGCCCACCACGTCATAATCTGCCAATTTCAATCTGCATCACAAGCTCATTTACCTCCTTTCTTATACTGTGTGCATACAGATATCACACCTTCAGTCCTGTATTAACCGTTCCTCTTCACATTGTCTCTCATTTACCAGTGTGCTTGAAGTTTGATTCCAAACACTCTGTCCGATTTGTGCCTGTATTGGAGACTTTAATAATCTCTCTTGAGTTATCTTTTCCTGTCATTTTTTTATATATTTCCACTCAATGGAATCCATTCCTTTGGATGTTAACCTGCTCCTTTGTTCCCCACTAGGGGACACTTTACCCTTCCCATCCCTCTCCCACTTTCTCGTTTAAAGCCCTGTTGGCCACCCTATTTACCCTTTTCACTAAACATTGGTCCCAGATTAGTTCAGGTGGAAACTATCCCAGCAGCACAGAGCTCTCCTGTTCTAATACTGATGCCAGTGCCCCATGAAAATGAACCCCTCTTTGCCACACCACTCTTTTAATCACATGTTTGCTTCCCTTATTTTCATGTCCCTATGCCAACTTGCACATGACTCTGATAGCAATCCGGAGATTATAACTCTTGTCGACCTGTTCTTTAATTTCATTCCTAGCTCCTGATAATCCTTGAACAGGTCCTCTTTCCTAGTCTTGCCAATGCTGTTTGTTCCAATGTAGACCACAACATTTGAACCCTCACCCTCCTTCTCCAATATCCTTTCAAGCCTGTCAGAGTTATCCCTTACCCTGGCACCAGGCAGGCAACACACCATGCAAGTCTCTTGTTCTTGTTTACAAAGGATACTATCTACACTCCTGGGCACGATGGACAATTTAGCATAGCTAATCCACATAACCTGCATATCTTTGAACTGTGGGAGGAAACCGGAGCACCCAACGGAAACCCACACACACACAGGGAAAATATTCAAACTCCACACAGTCGGCTGAGGGATTTTTTTCTATTCATTTGTTGGATGTGGACGTGACTGGCTGGCCAACATTTCTTGCCCATCCTGAGCTGTCCTTGAGAAGGTGGTGATGGTGAGCTGTCTTCTTGAACCACTGCAGTCCTCCTGCTGTAGGTTGACCCACAATGCTATCAGGGAGGGATTCCAAGATTTTGACACAGTGACAGTGAAGGAACGGCGATTTATTTCCAAGTCAGGATGGTGAGTGGCTTGGAGGGGAACTTGGAGGTGGTGGTGTTTCCATATGTCTGCTGCCCTTGTCCTTCTAGATGGAAGTGATCGTGGGTTTGATGGGTGTTGTCTGAGGATCTTTGGTGAATTTCTGCAATGCATCTTGCAGATAGTACACACTGCTGTGAGGGAGCAGTGCTAACCACTGAGTTACCAGGCCACCAAGTCAGGGGTCCCTGTTACAGTCAGCATCCACTCACAGTTCAGGGGTTTGATCCAAATCAGCCATTTTCTTGGGATAGTCTGGATCAGGGTCCATTTCAGTATATCTGGGAAGTCATCTGCGGCCAATGCAAACAGTAAGGGGATTGGTGTACCATCAGTCAGGGATATCTGCAGACAGAGTTGTCAAAGGACTGGTCAGTTATTAGTCTGTCTGTTCAAGTCAGTCAATCAGGTTGGGCCAAAGTCCCTGCGGCCAATAGAATTAATATTTGGGGGCATGAGAGAATTCTGTTGTGGTAGGGAAGAGTGTAGACTCAGTACTGGGAATTGAAGGCAGCAACCTGGGATGTAGAGAGGACAATCTAGTGAAGAGCAGATGAGGGTGGCAGGGAAAGTTCATTATATAGGGGAAGGGAGGTGATAGTGCACGGGAGGACATATGATTCTGCGGCTGGGGAGGAAGCCACCAATGTGGCCTCGACAGGGAAAGTGTGCATCACATCTGGACAGTCATAACTGTAGAGATGGATTTTGTGGTTAAGGATGAAAGTTTCAGTTGTAACTCCAGGGAATGCCTGGTGGAAAGAGACATGAGGGTTCATGAGGCTGCAACCGTATCAAGAGGCCAGAGTCAGTGCTTCCTTCCTGTGCAAAATTATGGGTCTTATTTCTGAATGACTGGAAGCCATTAACGGAGCAATTGTATCAATGCAGAGTGCAAGTCTGAAGTCATTGACAGGCATACCATTGTGTTGTGCATAACCCTATGGGGTACAAATAGTGATCACAAGCAAATTGGACAATGTCAACCATCCTTATAGATTGATGTCTCTGTGAAGCAGAAATCATCCTTGATAACCTTAAAGGGAGTCACCAGCATGTCACAATGTACAAATATACTACAAGATCTCATGTAGGAGGGAAGAACTGACTTCTTGTCACCTTGAACAGTAAATATAATACAATGTGAGTTTAGAGGTCATTGTGCCCTTTGTCATTGATATAGGGCTAGGGGGAAGGTGTCAGCTGTCATGCAGCTACTGTCCTTTTGCAGCATGACCAGCAAGTGCATTCATCAGAATAAGGCCCAATGCCAAAACTCTATGTAGAGTCATTCCATGGCCCTCCTTGTTGGAATAATCCATGTCCATGCATGTGGAGTAGTATGCTGAGTTGCCATTAGTGAGTGATGTTAAAAGATCACATTGCTAAGGAGCTGTTCTGTTTTCCATGATCAGGCTGTGCAGGTTCATTGGAAAAGTAAGGAATGGATCCAAGACATTTAGAGTTACCATTGTTGATGCTGTGATGCAATGGAAATGCAGAGAAATAGAAGAGGAACAAATGCACCAGTAAGCCCAGGGCCAGCAGCAACTTCCAGTGAATGCTGAACAAGCCTCCACAGGAAGAGGCTAAGGCTGGAGGGCTGCTGAGAATGTGCAGAGAGTACAGGAGGCTCACAGTCTTATTGTCCTCTGTGTCATTACTTCCAGATAAGTGAGGTTCGCTGTCACTACAGGCTAAGGATATCCCCAGTACACTATCACAGAATGATGCCAACTACTACAGTGGGACCTGTGGCATGAAGGAATGGGTGACTATCCTATCCCAATGGCCATCAAGGTGACAGCTGTCTTAAATCTTTATGCAAATAGATCTTCTCAAGCATCATTAGGAACATGTGTGGGATCTATCAATCATCCACCCACAAATACATGACAAAAGTGACTAATGCCATTTGTAACAGATCACATAGCTGTCATATGGATGAGCAGTGCTCCAGGCTGAACAGTCAGTTTCAGCTAGATAGCTGACTTCCCCCAGGTGTAGGCTGTACAGACTGTGCATTCAGAGAATGCTATGTCATAACATGCTCATCAATAGAAATGATTCCATTCCATTAATGTGCACGACTTATGTGATCATCATTACCGTGTCTTAGAGGTTCTCGCTCTGTGATGTGGGAACTGTTATGATGCTCAGATGCTTGAAACTTTCATGTTCCTGATTCGTTTTAAAGGCTAGATGCTTGCAAGGATGGTTATTAGGAAGGCAGGGATATTCTTTCTGATCACAGCTGATAACCATGTTATGCAACTCCCTGATCAAGGCAGAGTGTCGATAAACTGCAGCCCATTCTTAGATCAAGGCCATGATGGTACAGATGATAGGCCTCTTGAAGAGGCCTGCTATCAACTGTTTTTGTTTTGGTCTGTGGGTGCCATACAGTGCTGTCCAGACAGATTGTGCCGATAACCCGAGCATCCTGTGTTCATCACAATGTAGTAGGCACGGGGAGGGAACATTTTTGAAGCTGATGACTTGGGAGTGCTGAAGAGGTCTTCCAAGGAGGATGATGAGAACATTGAGCAGGAGAAACATCACCTTCTGCATGATAAAGCAAAGCAGCATCAGATGTTGCAAGCCAGATGGGACGCAATTGACACCTGGTTCTGGTAATTGAGAAATAAGTGGAGTAATCAGTCACAGACTATAAATTTGTTGTTACTCGACATGCATGGGAGTTCATTTCTGCACCAAGAGGAAAGTGCAGCTTTTCTTTGTTTGATTTATGTTCAATTTTAGCGTTAGTAAACAAAAGTTACTGCTTTGAAATGGTTGAAGGCTTTCCTGTTTGCAATGGTCCCGCATTGAACAATAAGATACTGGGCATTGTGTAAGAGGAGCAGTGAGTTGGAGACAGTTGCAAGATGTGGTAAGTTGTGTGGCCAGTTGGTTAAACAGTGATTAGGGTATGAATATCGCAGGTTTGCAGGTAAAGAAGTGTCAGTGGTGTCAGCGATATGCTGTGAAAATCGTTGGTGTGTGGTTGCTGTGTTACTACACTAGCAGTGAAAGATAACTCTGGACTGCCAGCACTTGGTCAGATGCATGGCTTGGGTCAAAGAAGTTGCTAGTGTCATGGATTCTAAGATATCCTGACAGTAGCAAGTATTTCCATTAAAAGTGAATCCCACAAAGGAACAAAGACCTGGAAGGGAGTTCTTTACCGGCTCCTGAGCAGTAGTGAGGGTGTGAGGCAGAAAATAAATCAGGAGATTGAAAGGGCATGTAAGAAAGGCACTATTGCAATAACATGAGGGACTTCAGTCTGTGGGCGGACTGGGAATTTCAGGTTGCTTGTGGATTCCAAGAAAATAAACTCATGAAATGGCTGCAAGGATTTTTTAAAACCAATTTGTGGTAAAGCCCATTAAGAAACAGGTTATTCTGGATTTTGTGATGTGTAATGAGGCAGACATGACTAGAGCGCATAAAGTGAAGTAACCCCTCAGGGCAGTGAGACCATAATATGATAGAATTCACCCTGCAGTTTCAGAGGGAGAAGATTGAATCAGATGTTACGGTATTACAATTAAGTAAAGGCAGATAAAAAAAAGGCAGAGTGAGGAGCTGTCCAGAGTTGATTAGAAGGGAGTCAAACAGGGAAGATGGTTGAGCAGCAATGGTTGGAGTTTCTGCAAGTAATTCAGGAGGTACACGCAGAAAATTATCCCAACGAATAAGTATATAAGTGGAAGATGAGGCAACCATGGGTGACAAGGGAATTTAGGAACAGCATAAAAGCAAGAGAAAGACATACAGATGACCCAAAGATTGTTGGAGGAACAAATAGTGATGAGGAAGCACAGCGGCTGCAGAAGGACTTGGACAGACTGGGAAAGTGAATAAATCCGGGAAAGCGTGAGGTTATGCACATTGGTAGGAAGTAAACAGGCATAGATTATTTTCTAATTGGAAAAAAGACTTCAGAAATCTGAAACACAAAGGGAGTTAGGAGTCCTAGTTCAAGATTCTCCTCAGATTAACATATGGGTTCAGTTGGCAGTTAAGTAGACAAATGCAAGGTTAGTATTCATTTTAAAAGGGGTAGAATACAAGAGCAAAGATGTGCTGCTAAGGCTGTATAAGGCTCTGGTCAAACAGCATTTGAAATATTGTGAGCAGTTTCAGTCCCTGTATCTAAGGAGGGATGTGTTTATCTTGTTGGTGCTCCAGAAGAGATTTTCAAGAATAACCCTGGGGAATAAGGGTTTGTCATGTGAGGAGTAATTGAGGACTCTGGGATTATACTTGATGGAGTTTGAAAGGATGGGGAGAAATTTAATTGAAAATTACAGAATACTGACAGGCCTGGATAGAGAGGATTGAAGAAGATGTCTCCACTAGTAGGAGATACTACAATGCAAAGGCAGAGCTTTGAATTCAAGGGATGACCCTTTAGAAATGAAATGAGGAGGAATTTCTTCAGCCAGAAGAAATCTGTGGAACTCATTGTCGCAGAAAGCTGTGGGTGCCAAGTTACTATGTGAATTTAAGAGAGCGATAGATAGGTACTTAATTAGTGAGAGGATCAAGGGCTTTAGGTAGAAGGCAGGGGAAGGTGTTGAGAAATATATCAGCCACAATTGAATGATGGAGCACACTTGATCAGCCAATGACCTAATTCTGCTCCCAAACCGTGTGGTCTTACAGTGAGCCATAGGGTCATGACACATAAGTAATGAGGCAAGTTTGGGATGATTGTGAGGCCTTGAGTTTTCTTGCAGAGAGAGAAACATTTCTGGAAACTTGTGGAAACTCATACTTAAATGACATATTTTCTGATAAAATTCAGAACCCTGTTTCACTCCAAAGTTGTTGTCTAACCTGCTGAGTATTTCCTGCACTTTCTGTTTTCAGTTTGCATTTCAAACATCTGTCGAACTTTGCTTTTCTTTTCCATTACTCGCTGCCTATGTTTTACGTAATAGCCTGTTTTACTGTTCTTCATTTCAAATTGGATACTTTCACTTTAAACCCACTGTTCCCCACTAGCTACCTTCTTGCCCACTCCCTGAACTTATCTGTATTCCTTTCTAGACTCTTTGTATCCTTCAGTGAGGAGAAGGTGAACTTCAACAGGTAGATTCACAAGTAACTTCCAGATAAAGTCAGTGATTCAAAAATTAAACTTTAAACCTTTTAAATCTCACCATAGCACTATAAGCTGGCTCCTAACAAAAAAAATTGCAGCCAGCCTCACCTACCCTTTTTGCTCTGGTGATGTGTATTTCCCTTACAAATGAACCTACCAATCACAGCCTTGAATAAACTCAACAATTGATCATCCAAGGACTTCTGGTGTAAAGTATTCCACAGTGCCACAATCCTGAAACTGAAGAAATATCTCTTTATTTCAGTCCTGAGCAGCAGACCACTGTATGTGACTGTGATCCAATGTTCTCAGCTCTGCAATAAAGAAGAGCAGCCTTTAAATATTGCGATGCCAGTACAGTGTAACTCAAGTTTGTTGGCTCACTACCATTCTAAAAGGATACATACTGCACATCAACGTGCAGAATTAATGATTAAGTTACAAATTAGATTTTAGTACAGTTTTATTTTGGTCAAATTTGTGTATTTCAAGAGTTAAAGAAAAGTAAAAAGGAAAACAAATTGTAGATGGTATTATCAATAAACCAAGATTAATCTGACATTTCAACATGAATACTGCTTAGCAGAAAGGAGGATTAAAATATGAGCATGGCCAGTTCTTTTGATTTGAATTAAGCTGTTTATTAATGGTAGAATTCTCATGGTACATTTAGTGTTCTAGATGAATGAGAAAACTGTTCAGCCTTAACTTCCTAAGAGCCAAGACAAAGGTATATCAAATCCTCATCATTGATATGTTCTACATGGATAACGCTGCAGTAACATTCTAAACAGAGGATTGGAGTGACAAATTGACAGACTCACTCATTTGTGTTAAGAATTTGATTTGACCATCATTATCAGAAGTAGAAAGTTATGGTCAGAGGTGTTGCCACTATCATCATCTGTCAGCATTTACAGTGATGGTCAGCTTATGATATTGCCACGTATCTAGGCTTCATAATTACAAGCATTCCAGAACTTAACACTGTAATTAACTACATATGACAAAATCTATAATTGCTATGTGTAGTTGAGAACGAATGGACTGTTGTACAAATGAATAGTTTTGAAGGTATTCATGTTAATGGTACATTGGTTGATGTCACACAGAGCTAATGGGAACTGCAGATGCTGGAAAATTCAAGATAACAAAGTGTGGGGCTGGATGAACACAGCAGGCCAAGCAGCATCTTAGGAGTACAAAAGCTGATGTTTTGAGCCGAGACCCTTCATCAGAAAAGGGTCTAAACAGGCTATTTCTGATGAAGGATCTATGCCCGAGTACTGAGACGTCTTGGCATCATGGTAGCCCACAAACCCACCAACACACTTAAAACAGGAGCTAATGAACTTAAAAGACCCTATACAGACTACAAGCAAAATGAACGTCATTTACAAAATACCTTGCAAGAACTGTGATGAACACCACATTGGACAAACAGGCAGAAAGCTAGCCACCAGGATTCATGAACATCAACTAGCCACAAAAAGACATGACCCGCTAACACTAGTATCCTTACATACAGATGAGGAAGGACACCACTTTGATTGGGACAACACATCCATCCTAGGATAAGCCAAACAGAGACATACATGAGAATTCCTAGAAGCATGGCATTCCAACCGGAACTCCATCAACAAACACGTTGATTTGGAGCCCATCTACCACCCTCTGAGAAAAAGAACAGGAAATGACATCACCAACCCAAGGAAACCTAAACACATAATGGAAATCGGGTCATAACACCAGCGCTTCACCGGAGGCTCACTGATGATGTTACCTAGAATGGTGACAAAACGTCTGAAAAAGAACCTTCCAGCTCAGCGAGAAAACTTACATCCAGGATATCATCTATAAATCATCAGATTATGCTCCAACTTTATAACACTGCAACTAAGATTGAAAATGTCTTTGGATTTTGATAATCTGTTTAAATTTATACGATGAATGACATCTCATGACCAATCTGATTAAATGCTAAAGGAAATTTAATGGATTCCAGCAATCACCCTCAGGTTGTAATACCTTGGCTATGATCACCCAAGATATACATCAGCTCAGATTGATTAATAGGATTCTTGCATATTGTTGCAGTTAAGGTTCAAATACTGCAAAGTCTGTCTAAAATTCTCACCCAATGAAATACAAACCAGACCTTTACTGCTAAATGGATAGGTGGAGGCATATCATGGGAAACCCAGAGCATGGATTACCCATATGTTTCAGTTTGAATGATCTTATACGAACAATTAGATGGTCAAAAAATCTTGCATTAATATGGTACCTGTAGCTGGATAAACACATATCTGATTGGTATTAGCGTGCACCTCTTTCGCTGTATGAACAGCATAGACAGGAGAATAATCTTCGCTGAGTAGTGCTACTGGCTCCATCTTTCTGCTTAGCTTCAAAAACTTCTCCTAATCTCTGTACTTCCTACTTTTTGTTAAATGAAATTAAGTTTCAATAATTTAGCAGGACAATGAGAGGAAACACACTTTATAACTCTTTAAAAAAATCATGCGTTTGTTTTAATCACATTTTTGCTCTAACTTCTACAGCTCATTTTGAGGCATAAAAATAATACCAGAAGAAAAATCACATAGGTTGCTTATAGGTATGAATCATCCCTGAAAGTCATCTCAACTTCAGTCAAGCAAAGTGGTTGATTTTCTTATTTATTGTAGCTCTCAACACGGAGAATATGCGTGAAGATAGTTCATGTTTGGGGAAAGTTGATAAAACAAATTAGATAACTTACGAGCACTTTGAAAGGGAATCAAAAATATACTGGAAGTAGGCAGCTTCTGTAAAGATAAAAGAAGTTAACACTTTTGATCTTTCCTTTGATCAGAAATATGAATGAGTGCTCCCAAAATTTAAACTTCTACTTTCTTTGTATGGCTATTAACAGACAGTGCATTCCTAGCACTTTCTGATCTTGTCAAAGATTTACCACATTTGCAGCTTTATTTTTCTTTCAAAGCTTTTACTTGTTTCTGTGTTAATGCAGGTATGTCTGTGAATGCTCGACTGACAATCAATGAAAGTGATCTTTTATAGTAGACAATATTTTGTGTTAAGATTTCAGAAATGATGTCCCACATGGGAAGTATCACAGTCTACACTTAGGCCATTGTGCCTTTTCACAAGAAAGAACAAAGTTTGGACCTTGCTCAGTTGAAATTACCCTGTGTCATAGTTTGATGTACTAGATTTGTTTTGCTTCTGCTTAAACAATAACAATTTACTGAGAAGCTTGTGAAAATGAAACAGTTACCGTTAACTATTATCTATAACATTGAAACATGTTACTGTGTGTTGCCATAGTCTTACCAGACCATAGGGTTGCTCTCTCATTAGAGCAAGAGAGACAACTGGTGAAATAACCTAGTGTGAACACAGCAGGCCAAGCAGCATCTCAGGAGCACAAAAGCTGACGTTTCAGGCCGAGACCCTTCATCAGAGAGGGGGATGGGGAGAGGGAACTGGAATAAATAGGGAGAGAGGGGGAGGCGGACCGAAGATGGAGAGAGGAGAAGATAGGTAGAGAGGAGACAGACTGGTCTAGCTGAAACTGATGTCCATTTCAAGCCCACTGACTCCCACAGCTTGAATACACCTCCTCCCACCACCCCCCTGCAAAAATTCCATCCCCTACTCCCAATTCCTCTGCCTCTGCCGCATCTGCTCCCAGGATGAGACGTTCCACTCCCGCACATCCCTGATGTCCACGTTCTTCAAGGACTGCAACTTTCTCCCCGCAGTGGTCGGGAACGCCCTTGACCGCGTCTCCCGCATTTCACACAACACATCCCTCACACCCTGGCCCTGCCACAACCAGCCCCAGGGGATCCCCCTCATTCTCACACACCACCCCACCAACCTCCAGATACAACGCATCATCCTCCAACACGATATTTTTCCATCCCCACCCTTGCCTGCCTTCCAGAGAGACCACTCTCTCCATGACTCTCTTGTCTGCTCCACACTCCCCGCCAATTCCACCACACCTGGCACCTTCCCCTACAACTGCAGGAAGTGCTACACTTGCCCCCACACCTCCTTCCTCATGCCTATCCCAGGCCCCAAGATGACCTTCCATATCAAGCAGATGTTCACCTGCACATCTGCCAATGTGGTATATTATATCCATTGCACCCGGTGTGGCTTCCTCTACATTGGTGAAACCAAGCAGAGGCTTGGGGACCGCTTTGAGAACACCTCCGGCCTGTTCGCAACAAACAACTGCACCTCCCAGTCGTGAACCATTTTAACTCCCCCTCCCATTCCTCAGACGACATGTCCCTCATGGGCCTCCTGCAGTGCTACAATGATGCCACCTGAAGGTTGCAGGAATAGCAACTCATATTCCGCTTGGGAACCCTGCAGCCCAATGGCATCAATGTGGACTTCACAAGCTTCAAAATCTCCCCTACCCCACCTCATCCCAAAATCAGCCCAGTTCTTCCCCTTCCCCCACTGCATCAGACAACCAGCCCAGCTTGACCCCTCCCCCCACTGCATCCCAAAACCAGTCCAGCCTGTCTCTGCTTCCCTAACCTGTTCTTCCTCTCACCCATCCCTTCCTCCCACCTCAAGCCGCACCTCAATTTCCTACCTACCACCTCATCCCGCCTCCTTGACCTGTCCTTCTTCCCTGGACTGACCTATCCCCTCCCTACCTCCTCACCTATATCTCCTCTCTATCTATCTTCTTTTCTCTCCATCTTCGGTCCGCCTCCCCCCCTCCCTATTTATTCCAGTTCCCTCTCCCCGTCGCCCTCTCTGATGAAGGGTCTCAGCCTGAAACGTCAGCTTTTGTGCTCCTGAGATGCTGCTTGGCCTGCTGTGTTCATCCAGCTCCACACTTTGTTATCTTGGATTCTCAGCATCTGCAGTTCCCATTATCACTGGTGAAATAACCTGAGGGCTATCACACCTCGGGCAAGGAGGTAGGTTGAGAAAGAGAGCCCTTCATGGTAACCTCAAGCAGTGATAAGAACTGAGTCCATGCTATCGCCATCACAAAGCTTTGCAAACCAACTGTCCATCCAGTCAACTGAGCAAAACTAACCCCCAAAACAGTTGAACATATATATTGTTAGTAGATAATGTAAGGGAAAAACATGGGATTTTTTTGCATATACTTTGACAGGATGAGGGCATGCCATTTGTTCCCCATCCTAATTATTCTTGAACTGAATGGTTTCCCAAACTATTTCAGAGGGCATATAAGAACCAATTGCATTGCTTTTGTCTAGAGTCACAGTTAGGCAATACCAGATGATAGATTTACTAATTAAAGGTAGCAGATTGGTTTTCACAATAACTGTATAACTCGCGATCTAAAATTTTCTGGATTGAAATTCTATTAGCTATGATGATAGGATTTGAACTTACGTTCCTGAGTATTAACCTGTGACCTGGGAATCCTAATCCAGTGACAAAACCACCACTGAAAGGCACTGCTGATAACAAGACTGAATGACGAAAGGGTTAGGTACACAATAGTTTTTAAAGAAGAAAGTTAGTTCAAATTGTGCTAATATCGATGTTGACCCAGTGACAGTGCTGATACTTCTAAACCAGAAACCTCAAACCCCACTTCAGAGACTTAAACACACAATGCTAGCATTTCAATGCAATACTATTAATGCTTTATTGAGAAAAAATTAAATTCTTGTCATTTTCTCATACAAGTGGATACAAAATGTCATGGGTATCATTTAAAGAAGAGCATAGCAGTTTTCCTGGCAATATTTATCCTTCAAATAACATTGTTGAAAACCATCTGGTGATTAATCTCAAGAACACTTGTGATAACTTGTTGCGCCCTTCATTGGGCAGCACTGGATGGCAATAATCAAAGTTTCACCTGTTGATTGAAGAGCTGTTGCAAGCCCCACATCACCTATTAGGTGTCATTCAAGCTCTTAACTGCACCTTCCATCATTTTAAGACACTGGGAGTGGATAGCTGACCCACCTTGAGCTGCTGACCCATCAGAAGTTTGCACTTCTATGGAATGGTGGTGCCATTTGGATTACAGTGGCTGTTGCCAAAATAGCATATCCTCCTCATGCCAAATACTATGGAATCCCAAGCCTTAGGTAAGTGATGGCAGCATAGAGGCCTGGGAGCAGGGGATAGATCTTAGTGAGTTTTGAATGGGGGAAACCTTGACTGATGGCCTGTAAGCAACATGCATGTGTTTGCAACAGGCATTAATAACCCTAGACTTAAGGGACTCATTGAGAGTGGATCAGGATTCACAGGCCATCACACTATGGATGGAATTCAAGTGAAGATAGCAATGTGGTGAGATTCAAATCTTGCAATAAGGAATGACATGCAATTCTAGGCTTTGCTGCTAAGCTTCCCCATGTTATAATGTAAGGGTACTTCTTTCACAATGAAAAGATTCAGCACACATTGGGGTCATTTTTGGAATTGTACTTTCTTCACATCAAAAATATGCTCATTAGCCTCAAATATTTTGACCTGTTGTGAAAAGTCAATGATATTTCATTTTTAAAAGTTTTGATATTTAAATAGCTTTGGATAATGATAACTAAATAGACTTTACCAGTCAAAACACAAGCAGAGATAATGGGAACTGCGGATGCTGGAGAATCCGAGATAACAAAGTGTGGAGCTGGATGAACACAGCAGTCCAAACAGCATCTTAGGAGCACTAAAGCTGATGCTTCGGGCCTAGACTGTTCATCAGAAAAGGGGGATGGGGATGCTGCTTGGCCTTCTGAGTTCATCCAGCTCCAAACTTTGTTATCTAAAACACAAGCAGAGCAGCCTTAATCTTATTGAATGGCAGAACAAATCCAACTGGTTGAATGGCCTACTGCTGCTGCTTTTCATATCCTCCAACAGCTTCTATTCTATAAAAAAAACAAAGTTGCTGGAAAAACTCAGATAACAAAATATAGACCTGGATGAATACAGTAGGCCAAGCAGAAACAGAGGAGCAGGGAAGCTGATGTTTTGGGCCTCGATCCTTCTGGCAGCACCTGTAAAGAAAAAAAATAGAGTTCATGTTTTGGGTTTGGTGACCCTTCCTCAGAACTGATTAAATTCCCTGGTGGTGGTCCAGAGGAAGGGATACTGGACCTGAAATATTAACTCTGGGTGTTTTCTTCTTCAATGATGTTACCAGACCGGCTGAGTTTTTCCCAGTAACTTTGTTTTTGTTCCTGAGTTACAGCATCTGCAGTTCTTTCAGTTTTTATTTAGCTTCTATTCTATGTTTCCTAGTCAACCTATTCTAAGAAGTTATTTACATACTTCTGAAGCAGGTGGGGCTTGAACCTAGAACTACTCATTCTAGGGGTAGGGACACTTCCACTGCACCACAAAGAGATCTTCCATAGTGAGAGTCTCAGCTGGCAATTAACAGGTTTGGTTAGTATAGGAATTGAATGCATAACCTGGTATTATTAGCACCATGCTATATCTATTTGAATTAACTAACTAGTAGTGGTTTCGGCAGCACAGTGGCTCAATGGTTAGCACTGCTGCCTCACAGGGACCTGGGTTCAATTCCAGCCTCAGGTGACTGTCTGTATAAAGTTTACATTTTCTCCCCATGTCTGTGTGGGTTTCCTCCCACAGTCCAAAGATGTGCAGGCAAGGTGGATTGGCTATGCTAAATTGTCCATAGTGCCCAGGGATGTTTAGGTGAGGTGGCTTAGAAATGGGAAATGCAGGGGTGGGGGAATGGATCTGGGTGGGATGCTCTTCAGAGGGGCAGTGTGGACTTGTTGGGCCAAATGGCCTGTTTTCGGGAATTCTATGATCTTCCATGATCACGTATGTTGACTCTATCAATTATTAAACCCACACTGCAGATTAAAGCCCTTGCAATGGCCAAAATGGGATATAACTGAACTCAAGTCTGAATTTAAATTGCCTTGTTGAGATGTTGTCCCTTTATGTGTGTAAATCCTGCCAGCAAAAATTGGATCTGTCAGAAGTGGGGATGAAATTCCAGCATGCTAGGTCTACTCACAATTTTTGAAGGCCAAGATATAAATTAGCATAATTGTGAGAGATGCTCCTAATTAATCTCTGGTTGCAGAAGAACGCCTCCCAAATTATTTGAAGAGCTGATGAGTTGAAGTGGCATTACCAGCAGCAGGATACCCACTAGGTTTATTAATGAGACCCATTATTCCTGCATCCACTGCAATTTACTGGTGCCTTCGGGTTTTAATGGGAGGCACACAAATTACCTGCACCTTCAGAGAGCTACCCTGTGGAGTTTTCCAATAGCATCTGGACAGGGGCTTTTGTTATCAGATACTAATTACCCAATAAAGGGGAAAGACAACTGTACCGCTCCTTTTGTTTCTGACCCCCATGCCTCCTACTTGCAATCGCCTCCTCTTGCAACTCCCATCCTGAGCTTGCTCACCTTTAAAGTATGGACTCCCAACATATTTCTGGGCGTCTAGTAGATGCATTGCCATCTGAAGCCACTGTTGCTGCTGGTGTTGGCACAAAGGGTTACTATAGGCCTTTGATTAATCTGCAGCTCATATTGGCTGGGATTTCTGCCACCAGGGAATTTAAGCACAGGATTAGCATAAATAGTATGCATTTGGGCATCCTCCACAACACCTTTTAGTGTATCTTGCTGGTTTGCAGACCGTTCACAGCATAAAATCCAGCTGATTATTTTTTTTCAAAGCTGGGTAAATTGAAATGCAAAGAAAGTGGATAGATATTCAATATCTATTCACCATAAACATCCTGAGGTTTACTATTAACCAGCAACTGAACCAGACTAATCACATGAATAGTGTAGCTACATGAGCAGATCAGAGGCTAGGAATTGTGATGAATAACTTACTTCGTGTTTTAGCCATGCCTAACTAACATCGCAATGCTCAAGTCAGGGTGAAACACTGTTTGCCCGCCTGGTTCAGTGCAGCTCCAACAACATGGATTGATTACGCTTGGTGCCAACCAGCACAAAGAAGCCCACTTGACTGGCACTCCATTCACCATATTTAATTCATGATTCTTATGCCACACGTGCACAGTGGCATCAGTGTATACCACTTATAGGAGTTACTATGTAATTCACAAGGCTCCTCAGATAGCACTTTCCAAACCCTCAACCTCTACCACCTCAAAAGATAAGGGCAGCAGATACATGGGAACAACACCACCTGAAAGTTTTTCTCCAACCCACACCGTCCTGACTTGGAACTATTTCATTGTTCTTTCAGTGTCACTGAGTCAAAAATCCTGGAAATCCATTCTTAACTGTACTGTGTGTATTTCCGTACCTCAATGACTGCAGCAGCTCACAATGGCAGCTCATTCCCACCCTCTTGAAGGCCATAAGGGACGTGCAATAAATACTGACCCAGCCAAAACACCAATTCAATGAATGAATAAAAAGAATACTTTTTAGCATACCATTTCACAGTGCCAACCCCAAAAAGATGCTGTCAATTTACAAAACTAAAAAGGAAATATCCACATCTCCAGACAAAAATTTGTTTCAAAAGTAATAAGGCACCAAATTTACCATTTTATTCCTAAAAGATGTTCTCACATGTATAGCATGAGTAAGCAAATTGGACCTGACTTATTTACACTTCAAGGCCCCTGAAGGCTTTGAGTTACTTTATTGTCAGTCCATAATCTTTATATAGACAAAAACAATAAGTAGGAGAATTAGATATATAGACTCAAATTGTATTTTTTTGACACAGCTGGCCTGCTTGCCTAAAATCAATACAGGATATTGTACACATTTGCAAAACGTGGTCTGCATGAAAAATATGTTTATTCTATGTCTCTGTTTGTTTCGAATGTGTCAAGCTGAACGAGTTTCACAATCCAAGAGAATAATGATCCATGAGACATAGCTGGCCCAGGAGACTGAAGTAGCTTGTTGCACAAAAAATTGTTTAAAAACCATCAAATCATAACAAAACAACTAGTTTAGAAAATAAAAATGAGAAGCTACTTTGTACATTTTATACAAAGTAATATATGGGGTCTGTTATTAAAACAATGGGATATGTGAGAAATTTAAAGGACAAATGATAGCAGGTGTAAAATGAATATCACAAACACCTGTTTATTTTCAAGCATTTTAACTTTCTCAAATTCTTATCCCATAACTTTAACAGCATAATTACATCATTAGCCATGACAATTTTTATGGATCATTTTTTTTTCTGCCATTAATCTCTGTTATGGCAGGATTATACAGTGTATGAAAACAATCAAATCCTCCACTGTTTTTCAAACCTCAGTGCAGCAGTACTTCCATCTGCTGGCCTCAGTCACCCACCTTGCCCAAATTCCTGAAGTCACAGCTATTTACAAAAAAAAATTGAGTGCCAATTCAAGAGCTGCACTGTTGGATGTTTACCAGGTAAAGTCAGCAAACCTCAGGGACTTGTAAATGTATTGCCATTCCTTCATAGATGTTGTGCCATGTTCTTGAAACTGCCTCTCTAAGAGGAATTGAGGTATCGTCAGAAAAAAATTACGACTGATTCATGAAGTAGGGTTAGGTTTGGCTGGGATATACTGGGGAATCATTGGACAAGATGTGCCGTAATGACTACCTTTCTTTCACTTGCACGTTTGTTGCAAGGTGATGCCACATTAACGTATTATTTAAAAGAAGTATTGCTTTTCATTACCTCAACAGATTTTCAAAACATGACAGCAAACTGAGACCAAGAATAATAGAGTCACCAACTTCCCTAGGCCAATTAGGCACAGGCAATAAATTCTATACTACCATTAATGTCTACATCCCATGAATACAATATCTTGGGCTTTATCAATAGGGGCAAGAGCAAGGAAGCAAAACTTAATTTGTATCAAACACTTGTTAGGTCCCACCTACTGTTTTTGTTCTAATCCTGGATGCTACATTACAGGAAAGATGTGAAAGCATTGGAGTGGATGCATAAAATTGGTTGCTGGATTGAGAAACTTCAGTTATGATGATAAATTGGAGAGGTCGAGACTGTTCTTCTTGGAGGAAAGAAGGCAAAGAGGAAATCTGTTACATTTCACAAACATGAGGGGCTGGATAGAGTAGATAGGGAGAAACTACTACCAATTGTAAAAGGATCAGGATGAAAAGGGTACGGATTTAAAGTAATTTGCAAAATAAGCCAATGCAAGTAGAGGTAAAACACTTATTCATATGAACAGTGATAATGGGAACTGCAGATGCTGGAGAATTCCAAGATAATAAAATGTGAGGCTGGATGAACACAGCAGGCCAAGCAGCATCTCAGGAGCACAAAAGCTGACGTTTCGGGCCTAGACCCTTCATCAGAGAGGGGGATGGGGGGAGGGAACTGGAATAAATAGGGAGAGAGGGGGAGGCGGACCGAAGATGGAGAGAAAAGAAGATAGGTGGAGAGAGTATAGGTGGGGAGGTAGGGAGGGGATAGGTCAGTCCAGGGAAGACGGACAGGTCAAGGAGGTGGGATGAGGTTAGTAGGTAGGAAATGGAGGTGCGGCTTGGGGTGGGAGGAAGGGATGGGTGAGAGGAAGAACAGGTTAGGGAGGCAGAGACAGGCTGTACTGGTTTTGGGATGCAGTGGGTGGAGGGGACGAACTGGGCTGGTTTTGGGATGCGCTGGGGGAAGGGGAGATTTTGAAGCTTGTGAAGTCCATGTTGATACCATTGGGCTGCAGGGTTATTCATATGAATAGTTCAGCCTGGGTTGCATTCCCTCGAAGAGTGGAGGAGGTAGGTTCAACAGAGACATTCAAAAGGACATTGAATGATTATTTAAATAGTTGTGGAGAAGGCTGGAGAATGGCACTAAGTTGTTTTGCACATTAAGATAGCTGCTGCAGACATGATGGACCAAATAGGCTCCTTCTGCACCATAGCGCTCTTGTGTTCCTGTGAATTTCTTTTCAAAGAATAAATTTAATGGCAAAGGTTCATGCTAAGATGGAACTCCATTGGAGCCATTGGTATCTCCAGGATAGACAATAGCTTCACAACCACTCATCAAAGCAAAGCAGGCTTAGTACATGTCACGTTGTCCAAGATGTAGCCTTGATAATCCACGTTAGCTGAAGTAGTTGAGCAATTTTTTGGTGTAGAAGAGCATCCAGGAATTCTCTTTCTGTGAATATAATGTAATGATTTAGTCCTGAAGCATCTTTCATCGCTATAATCTTAATGTAGGTTCTCTTTTCCTGGCAGGAAGAGAGAAAATTTGATAATACAAATTTGTAATTTTGATGCATCTTCATTGCTTTTTCATGTTTTCATTGATTGTCTGGGATATTGCAATGACTTTACAACATGACAGTTCTCTCTTCCTGAAAAATTTGGGCCAGAAACATCACCAGGATTCAATTTATAATTAATCTTCATCCAATAAAAGTTGCACTCGTTGCATTAATTCAGTGAATTTTGTTTGATTCATTTTTTTTTGTATAAATGCCTTAGGCTGTTTCTCCTTTTATCGACACTTCACTCTTGTACTGTGAATTTGTGTTTGTTGTATATCTGCTGCACTTTACAGACACCTGTTTTAAAGACACTTTGGATAAAACATGGTAAATTATTTGAGAGAAAAAAAAGATAACAAATAATTTCTCTCTTGTGCTGCAAAGCAGAAAATGTGCATCAAAATACAATAAACAACAGATGTGAAATGCTGCTGATTTTTAAAAAAAGTCATTCATTACATTCATGTTTATCACAACAAATCATTTCTAGCTGGAACAAATCCATTTTATTTCCACAATGTCAGCTGCTAGAATTTGTAGATTACAGATGCACATACAGTGCAGATTAGAGAAATAATGACACTGAAAATTTTATCGATTCATCTGAGTAATTTAAAAGTAGAACAGACTTCAGTGCTTGTAATCAAGAGTTTTAGTGATCAAGTCATGGGCGTGATGGGCCAAACTGACTTTCCACTGTAACCATCCTATGATTCTGGAATGATCAAAGGCATAAGTCAGAAGTTTGATGAAATGCACTCCAGTTAGGGAGGGAGGGATCTCCAATGACAGTGAAGGAACAGCTGTGTAGTTCCAAGTCAGGATGGTAGTGGAACAGAGAGTAAATTGTAAGTTGTGGTGTTCCCATATATCTGCTCAGCTTGTCCTTCCAGATGGTAACTGGGAGTGTGGGAGTGTGTGCAGAGGGGCTAATCTTGGTGAATTTTTGCAGTGTATCTAGAAGATAGCATATGTTGCTGATATTGGAGGAAGTGGATGTTTGTGGATGTTGCTGATCCAGCAGGCTGCTTAGTCTTGGGTGAAGTCAAACATCTTGAGTGTTTTTGGAGCTTTAACCACCCATGCAAGTTGAAGGTAGTTGGGCCCAGGGAACCTGTAGGAACTCCTGCAAAAATGACTGAAAGCACATACCTTGGGATGATGATGACATTGTCACTAAAGTTTAAGGAGCTAGAGAACAATATATACAGAAAATATTATGTATTACACTATTTTGTTTGCCAGATTTTAGGTTGGGCACTTTGGTCAGTGAGCAATTCAGGCCAATCTACATCATACGGAGGGGGGAGCAAGGGCCACTTGGAGCACAGGATTAGACTAGCGCACATGCAGCAAAAATGATAATAACTTTGTTACTGTGCAGCACCTAGCTGAGTTGTGCAGGTCAATTAGTTTTGATTGTGTAAAATAAGGAGATGAAAGATAGACTTTCTCAGAAAATTTGGCCTGGACATACCTGGATGCAAACTGTTAACTCCTCTGCGGAAAAAACTCATAGGGCTATAGATATCCATCAAAAGGGAAGTTGTGGGAAAAGATCACTGGAGCACTCAATTACAATTTGTGTACTGCATAATTGTGCAAGAGTGGGATTTGGTTTAATGTCATGTGGTTGGGTTTATGTGTTCCATTTACTTCTTGGAGCAAAAGACCCTTGATGTAGATAGAGGTATTAACCTCGATAACCACGAGTCATTGGAGCAGTATAATCTGGAGGTGGCAACAGGAGCCAACAGAATGATTCTGAGTCTGTGGGAATTGTCCAGAGAAAAAATCGCTTGGGTCTGGAACTCTCCAAAAGAGTCTACTGAAGTCAGAGAATTTGGAAGTTTCTGACTTAGTTAGCTTGATAGTTCCTCAGAAAAGGTTAGAGGAGTAAGGACCTACTCTAACTCCTAGTTAGATCTTAAACTGACCCTGCAACTGACCTTAAACTGAACCATATTCCCATCCCTAATCCATGACAACCACCCTCCCCAGACATGGCATCTCCTCACCCCCACTAGGCTAACATGTCTCCCAGGCTTGACACACCTCCTCTGCCACCAGACCTGACAATGATCCTACCCAACTCCCAATGAACTCCAAACACTCATTAATTCACCTGACACTCCACCCTGTGACACACTACACACTTCCCCTTCAGGCATCTCACCCACCTGGCACGTACTCGCATTGCCCACTTGATACACTGCTATCCTTCACCCATCTGGCAATCTGATCTCACAAACAACTGCAATCATAACTCCATATTTACCCAGAGATAATGGGAACTGCAGATGCTGGAGAATCCGAGATAACAAAGCGTGGAGCTGGATGAACACAGCAGGCCAAGCAGCATCTTAGGAGCACAAAAACTGATGTTTCGGGCCTAGACTCTTATCCTTTCACAAGAGCTATCAAATTGGTTGGCCGTGTTGCTAGACATTTAGATCACAGAACCTGGCATTCTGCTGTAAAAGAGGGATTGGTTTGTCTGAAGATTTTCTTCACTGTTGAAGGTTCGTCAGTAAGCGGATGTGCCTGTTCAAGAATCTCGATGGTAATAATGTCTAAAAGTAAGTGTCTAATTTTTAATCCAATCGAGGTGTAAAGTAGGGTTTCAACAATGATTAGAATTTTGAGTCATGGAGCCATACAGCTTCAGCCCACCATGTTTATGCTCTTGAACAAACTATACTAATCCTATTTACTTGCACCCTGATGCATAGCTGACTGTTCCCACTTTTTAAGCGCTTATACAGATCCTTCCTAAACATTGGGAGAGTACCTGACTCCACCACCCTCGCAGACAGCATGTTTGATATTTCCCCCACCCTGTGGGTGAAAAAATATCTTTCCTCAGTTAACCTCTGAACCGCTCACTGCTCACCTTAAACTTATGCCGTCTGGTCTTTGGCATGTCTGCTGGAGCGAAAAGATTCTCACAACTTACCCTCTCGAAATAGCTCAATTGGATTGTCCTGCCCTTCAGTCTCTTCTGCCCCATGGAAAACAAACTCAGCCTCACTAATCTGATTATTGTCTTGCTGTTTGTGAGGGCAGCTTTCTTCTCACCCAGAAAACACGGAAACTAGAAAGCAAACCTTATCACATCACAATGTGTTGTTAAGATTGCAGAGATTAGATACCTAATAAAATATTTCTTTCTCTACCATAGAGAGTGACAAAAATGAAGGAATAACTGATGGTTACATCTCTATCCAGAGAAAAAGTGAGTAATGTTTAAATATTGGGGGTGTCAAGACTTGATGAAACACAACAATTATTTGAAATTAGGAAATCATACCAATCCAAAAAATTAGGAAACGAAACACCTTCAGCCGCCTGCTGCAATGGGGAAAGATGTAACAGGTTCAGTGCCAACTAAGAGAACAGTTGACACCTGCTTCCTGTTTTAATTAGTTGTCTATGATCTATTTTAAACAAAACCTGCTGGATCCACTATTATAATCACAGGCCTGTGTTTTCAAGCCAATCTTTCAATAACTTAACTAAACATGTCATAAACGCACAGAATTTGATTGAGTTTTTTCTGAAACAGTATTGAGTCATTCCAAAATGAAGCAGCTAAAGGCAATGTATGCATCATGTTTGTTAGTCAACTTGTATTTTTGTCCCCTCAGCATGTCCTAAGTATTCATTCACCAGGCACTTATTGTCTGGCCTCAGCTACCTCTTGCCCACTCAATTTCTCCCTTTGGTCGTTTCCATCACTGTATCCCCTAGACTGGGTGCAATCCCAGCAATAACCATCATTTCCTTCAGGCCAGCTGAGGTGGAAAAGCTGCCAGCATTCCAACTGGCCAGCAGCTCTCGAGATGGACTCCTACCTCTTAAAGGCTCAAGAGCCCTCATAACTGCCCATTGGCTGTCAGATAGGTCTAAAATGTATTTAAAGTACAATTATGTTGTTATATTCAAAGCTGTTTTACCTTAAAGATAACCACTACAACTATGACTACTTCTCTCACTTTTGTGAAGTCAGATGTGAGTTAGTTATTACCCTTTTGAAGGAGGCCAATCAGCCCATCAGGTCCAAGCTCATTCTCTATTAAACAATCTAGGCAATTCCTTTCCCAGCTCTATCACTGGAACAAGCTTATTTCCCTCAAATATCCATTCAGATTCATTTTCACATTATTGGTCATCTCCGCTTCCACCTTCCTCATAAAGAATAAGGAAAGTTGTTGCTACTTACAATGTAAGAGATTTCTTCCTCTTTTCGCTTATATGTCTATGACCCAAAATATTAGAGATGCGGCATGTAGTCCTTATGTCGTCAGTTAATGACCAGTTTCACTTTTCTTAAAAAGTCTGCCATCATAGTGTACATGCCCACCAGATCTCTGTCCCAGTCCTTTGCTTCAAGGAAAACAACCCAGCTTCAACCTAACCCTGAAGCTGCAATCCTCTGCAAACTGTTGGGGAAATCATTTTTGCACTATCTCCATGAAGCTCAAGATCCCACATACCTTGTCCACTGCTCTCTAAATATGTGCCTTCAAAGATTTATACACATTAACGTATTCTGCTAGCTTATCTGAATAATGTTTTAATCAATTAGTATAATCATTACTGTTTGTCATACCCCAAAGTTTGGTAACATTGGCAAATTTTACTCTGTATTTCAGAAAATTTTATATGAAAACAGTCTTAGCACTGACCTTTTGGGGAGAATCACCATCCACCATCCACTAGTCTGAAAAACATTCATCTACTAAAAATATAGAAACATAGAAAATAGAAGCAGGAATAGGCCACCAAGCCCTTTGAGTCTGCTCTGTCATTCAATACATTCATGGCTGATCATTCAACTCAGTACCTTGAGCCTGCTTCTCCCTACATGTTTTGAAGCTTTTAGTCATAAGAGTATATCTAACTCCTTCTTGAAAACATTCAGTGCTTTCTGGACAGAGAGTTCTACAGGATCACCAATCTCTGGGTGAAGATATTTCTCCTCATCTCAGTCCTACCCTGTATTCTCAGACTGTGGCCACCGTTCTGGACTCTGGTCATTGGGAACATCCTGCCTATTACCCTGTTTATTCCATTAGACTTTATAGGTCTCTAAAAGAACCCCCTTCATTCTTCTAAGCTCCAGTGAATATAGTCCTATCAGATCCAATTTCTCTTCATATGTCACTCCTTCTATTCCAGGGATCAGGCTGGTAAACCTTTTGCAGCGTTATTCCATAGCCATACTACAGCTGTTTCCTTTCCTTAAGCCATTGCTAAAATTCAGGCTGACATTCATCGTCCTAGAACATGAAACTAAATTTTGTAACCAAACGTTTATGTGATTATGTTGTCAAAATGCTTTCTTTAAATCCATATAGGCAAGGGTTGCCACATTCCCTTCATCAACATGCTCTGCACGCTCTGCGAAGCTATCACATCTTTCCGGTAGTATGGTGACCAAAACTGCACACAATACTCCAAATGCAGCCATTTCTACATGCAGGACTAACATGCGTGCTGAAAGTGTGTCCAGCTGCAGCTCCGTTTTCAGAGCCGGAACGTGGTTGGGCACACAATAGAGCATCTGCATGTCTGGCAGCATTGTTGATAGCTTGTTTAGAGACATGGTCATACAGCAGAAAAGATGGCCTCAGACATGATCAGTATGTTGTAAATCTGTAATGCTGTTCCTTAACTATCTCAATCCTCACCAAGTGGCTGTTCTTCCCTGATTATTGTTTCTTAAATCTTACCCACTTGTCTACTTACCCAATGGCAATTATTAAAAATGTCTTCAAAACTTTTCTTGAATAAGGACATCACATTTGTTACTGCCTAATCCTTTAGCACCTCCAAATCATTTACAAAATATTTTAGAATTACGGCAAAACCTTCTGCTATGTTTATTCTGTTCTGCTTGGAATTTGAGTATGTTTAAGGTAGAAATTGATGGATTTCAGATTACCAGCAGCACACGGGGTTATGGAGATGGGGTGGGTAAAAGGCATTGAAGTATTACATCAGCCATGATTCTACTGAATGGCAGGACAGGGTCAACAGGCCTACCCCTGTTTGTATGTTCCTATATCTCTACACTAATAAAAGATCAGCGACTTTCGGGCACAATAATCAAATATCTCTTCACTCTCACGGCATAATTGAATGAATCCTTTAGCCAACAGCAAATGGAAAATGAATTCCACAAGGATATATAATGCAAGACTAATAAACTTAAAGTAGACATATTCTGGTTTATAAGCATTACTGACATTTTAATACAATCTGAGACAGTAAGGATATGATCCTCTGGGAGGTCAGTTATTGGTACTGCTTGCGTTTTGGAATAGATTGGAATGCTTTTTACATCATTTTCTAATCATTTCAATCATATAATAATTTCAATACGCACTGAGTGTATATCCATTTTACAATATACTTTGTGATGGGAAGCTCAAAGATAATTGCTTGTAAGGCTTTGAAGAATGTTTTGATTAATTGATTCAAATATATAAAAAGGTCAAATGAATTCAAATACATAAAAATGAAACATACTCATCAAGTTTCTTCAGTGCCACTCAGTTTTATAATAATTATGTGGAAATCATTAATTCTTTAGCTGGAAAAACATAAAATATGCTGATCTTCATGATAATTGCTTGTTTAAAAAAGTGGATCAAATAAAAGAGAGCATCACTTGGAGAACATGATAGCATGAACTGTAAATAGCAGATATGACGGGAATGATTTTAAATTCTGTCTCGTAATGGAATTGAAATACTCAAACAAGCCACTAGAGGCTTATTCACCAAACTGATTCAAAATTCCTTGTTGTAAATGATGTTGCATGCGCTGGACGGTCTCCACCACAGGGATAGATTTGACAGGCTGGGATTGTTTTCCCTTGGAGCAGAAGAGGTTGGGAGGGGGCTTAGGAGAGGTAGACTACATAGGGCTGAAAGGGGCATTGATAGAGTGGCACATGGATGGATAGGAAGGCACTTTTTTTCCATGAGTAGAAGGGTCAATTACCAAAGGATATACATTTTAAGGTACAAGATGGAAAGCTCACAGGAGAGTTGAAGAGAAATATTTTCATCTAGAAGGTGGTGGGAATCTGACACTCAATGATTTAAAGGGTTATTCTTGTAATATCAAATCACTCTGATGAAGGGTCTAGGCCCGAAACGTCAGCTTTTGTGCTCCTGAGATGCTGCTTGGCCTGCTGTGTTCATCCAGCTTCACATTTTATTGTCTTGGATTCTCCAGCATCTGCAGTTCCCATTATCTCTGATACTATTTAAATATTGACTTGCACTGTCATTGTCTCCACAACTATAGGCCCAGAACTCGAAAATAGGCGTAGTATGGTCACATCTTCATTGGGTGACATCAACGGTGTGGCTGAATAGCTTTATTCTGTGCTGTAAAAATCTGAGTCTATAATTGTTGAGAGTAGATTTTTCATATGCTGAAACAAATAAAAACATTCTTTAAGTGCTATCAACAGATAGTATGTTCTGGTATGGACATTTATTGTTGGGCTTAAATTCATTGAAATTAAAAGAAACAATTTGCAATCTCATTGCAATGGATATGATCCAGGTAGATCTACCATTAAATGAAGTCAACTGTAGACTTTCACATTGCAGCAAACTGCCAACATTACACAATATAATCTAAGCTAATCTACCAATGAAAGTTCATATGATGCCTTTAAAGTAGGAAAATATCCCATGATATCTGGCAGGATGAACAGACAAAAAACAATATAAACTGAAGCAGGAGATTTGAGCAAATGTGACTACAAGATTGCTTAAAGCGTCTATTTTGAGGACAGTCCAGTGTCAAATATTGGCTTAATAGTTTTATGCTAATATCTAGGCGCCATCAGCAGAGATGTCAGATCACATGGAACTAGGACTCAAGATAATTGGATTCTGCTGAAATCCTGCTGGACCATGTCTCTTTACATAGTGTAAAAAGTTAATAAATGTTCATCAGTTTACACTCATAAGGGATCTGATCTCCATCTGCCTGAGATTCCCAGATATTATTAGGATCCCTGACCAGATCACCACATTTATGTTACTATCTGACATGAGACCAGTAATCTTTCCTTTAAACTGAGGTTGAGAGGGTGAAGAGCATCAAGTTCCTTGGAGTGACAATAACTAACGGCCTGTCCTGGTTTCCCACATAGATGCGACAGCCAAGAAGGCACAACAATGCCTCTTCTCCCTCAGGCAGCTCGGGAAATTTGACATTTCCATATGGTCCCTCACCAACGTCTACAGATGTACCATTGAAAGCATTCTGTCCAGGCATGTAATGGTCTGGTATGACAATTGCTCTGCCCAGGACCATAAGAAACTAAACAGCCCAGACCATCACGGAGGACAACCTTCCATCAATGGACTCCATTTACATCTCTCTCTGCTACAGAAAGGCAGCCTACATCATCAAAGACCCATCACACCCCGGTAATGATCTCCTACAACCTGTTCCATCGGGCAGAAGACACAGAAGCCTGAATACACGCATGAGCAGGCTTAGAAACAGCTCCTTCCTCACCATTATCAGATTGATGAATGGACTCACTAGCCTCAAATTGCGCTGATCTTGCTAATGTTGATCTCACCTAGTGCACGTCCTGTGCAATGTAACCTATTTGCCTCTGTCTAAGTCATAATGATCTGTACATCCTTTGGTTACCCTATGGTCTGCCTGTACTGCTCATAAACAAAGCATTCCACTATGTTTCAGTACACGTGACAATCAATCAAACCATCAGTCAAACTGGGTGAGATCCCAACTAAGAAAATAAAACCACAAGATTACCTTGTTTTGAGCAAACATCAATAAACTTTATGAGACAAATTTAAACAGTAACACAATCTTAAATACAGTTCCAAGTTATATTCTAACATTCAGAGTCAAACAAAGAGAAGAGTAACAAACAAAAGTGGTTCACGACCCCATGCAGTTCAAATTGTAAATACAGCCACGACAGTAGATTTCTCAGCCACTCTCCTTCCCCAATGTGAATGACATGACAGGTTGTCAAATCTAATTATCTAATTCTTTTCCATTTAAGACCTTGCTTTGGAATTCTCTCTGAAGCTGTACTGTCATGGATAACCTCAATGCCTATTCAGATTTCACTTTCCTTCCCCGTTGGATTCTGGAGTTCTCTCCTCTAAAAGGCACAACGAAAGGTTTTTACAGACTCACCAAGCCTCACCAAGTCAGTATTTCTCTTGTATCAGAGATAATAGGAACTGCAGATGCTGGAGAATCCAAGATAATAAAGTGTGAAGCTGGATGAACACAGCAGGCCAAGCAGCATCTCAGGAGCACAGGAGTTCATCCAGCTTCACACTTTGTTATCTTGGATTCTCCAGCATCTGCAGTTCCCATTATCTCTGCTACAATTTTAACCTCACTGCGAAGCCTTTTCCAGGGATGCCTAACCTGAAGAAGTTACCCTCCTCCCTCCGGACCAACCTCAGGGAATCTCTCTCCCACTGCAGCTCTCTTGTAATCTCCACCTATCTTCTTTTCTCTCCATCTTCGGTCCACCTCCCCCTCTCTCCCCATTTATTCCAGAACCCTCACCTCATCCCCCTCTCTGATGAAGGGTCTAGGCCTGAAATGTCAGCTTTTGTGCTCCTGCGATGCTGAGATGGCCTGCTGTGTTCATCCAGCTCCACACTTTATTATCCAATATTTCTCTAGTGTTGTTTTCCTGAGCAACAATCCTGGTTAATTGCACCAACAAATACTGCTTCTGGGCTTTTCAAATTTCATTTTCAGTTGGGATCAATTGTTTCTTCAGAGGACCTTATGGCTTCAATGACATTCCTGTGTCCTATCCCCCAACATTTAGCTGTGCCTACTGTGTCAAATTCTAAACTGCACAGTGTCACTATCACTATCATTCAAGTGTCACTGTCCACTTGCCCGTGAGCCCCAACTGCAAAGAATCAGTTGCCCTCTCTGTAGCACAGTTTAACAACAACATATTTCTGCTTGGAACCTGCTTCTGTCTCAATGGAAGACCAGTGAGGATAACATTGCAATAGTCAAGCCTAGAAGTTGTCAAGGTATATGCAAGGTTTTCTGCAATATATTGGCTTTTTCAGGAAGTTATCACAGTTGGCTGCAAGAACAGCCAATCATTGACCTCATTTATGAGACAGCTTATCAAATGCCTACTGAAGGTCAAAATACCAAACACTTTGCCTTCTTTGGGATTCCAGCCCCATGGCTCAATAACCATTGACAGAGCACAGCAAAAGTCTTTTACTGATGTACTTCCATTTCTTCTTTGTCTGTTACATGTAACCCAAATCTATTTGTAATTTGATTGCTCACTCCGAAAGATACACTTTAAGACCTTGCTGTGACTTACTTTCCAATTGCTTTACTTGTTTTTTTTTGTTATTTTATTCCTTGGAGGGAGGAAGTGATTGACAAAATCTTTAAGAGGAACGGGCTTTAACAGAGAGAAATTAGAAACATAATCAAATGAGATAACAACCAAGTGATGAGAAGCTACAAACAAATATAACGAATGAGGACATGAAACCAAAAGGGAAATGAACAGAAATAAAGTGCAGATAACAATTGAAAATGGCAGGTGGTCATAATAGAAGATATATCCAGTGAAGATAACATGATAATAATGAGGACAAATAATTAAGTGGGGAGAAGACATAGATAAATAGAGAAAAATCAAGACTGAGAAGAGCAAACAATTAATTAGGATCTGAACAAAACACTCAGGCTGACAGGCAAGTGAATTCATATTGTGAGCAGGACAAATAACTGGAGATTGAGTCAGAACAGTGAAAAGGAGATATTTCAGAGATTAGAATTAATATAAACTGTGAGAGAGGCTGATGATCAAGGGGAATATTAATGAATGTAGTAAGAAAGAGAGATAACTAAGTGAGGAATAAATAATATCACTGGAAAGAGTAATAACCGACAGGAAGCTGAATAGTAAGCTTGAGGACAGATAACCAGATGTGAAATGAAAAGAGGAAGAAAAATGGACAGTAGATTGGTTGCTTCATTCTTCGCAGAGGCTTTACAGTTAGATAGCCAACAGGGTTTGTTTGAGAAGGTGTTTGTGGAACCTGCATGTTTCTTCCAGTTAAGTGAAATATTAATATTGTGATCATAAGATTGATGATTCTGGAAACGCGTTCCAAATATTGTCTGGTCTGCAGATTAGCATTTTAAGATTTGAACCTTTATTTAACTTTAATTGTCTAGTCTACTTTTTTAAATGTGATGTGAGATATCAATTATGAAGTGGCGAAATCCATGCTTTATCTAGCAGCCCATCAGATTAGAAATCAAAAATGGTGCTTTTTTTAAGAATTAGAATTAGGATAATTGTCACATGTTCTCGCATGAATGCAGTGAAAAGTTTACAAAGAGAGATTACAAAGTTGCTATTTATGACACCATCTTAGGTACAAAGGTACCAAGGTACAGAATCTAAGGAGTAAATTAGAAAAATAAAGAAATAAAAGTTTCACCATTGCTATTCTTCAACCAGACCACACTGGGTTGCAACTCCCGGAAATGCCAGGCCTCACCTCCAATTCAGTCCAGGTCTTTCCTACTGACCACACCAGGCCTCACCTCCAGTTCACGCTGGGCTTTTCCTATTGACCACACCAGGCCTCAACTCCAGTTCAGCCTGTGCCTTGCCTACAGAATATGCCGGGCCTCTCCTCCAGATCACACTAGGCATTGCATTAGTCCATGCTGGGCCTAGCCCCCAGAATATGCAGACTTCCAGTTTTGACTAATCAACTATTTGAAAATCAACTTTTCTCAATAACTAAATCATTTAAAATTGCATTTTCAAAGTAAGTAAACATTTTGTTGATCATTTCATTCAAAGATCAACTATTATTCAAGGCCTATATTATTATGATCAGGGGTCAGAGTTACAAAGTTTAATAGATATTTTTAGCTTGTAATTCTGAATGTGTTATTTTTAAAGAGGCTGATACAGCCAAAATTGGATGTGCATCCAACTAAAGTGCCTGTGCAGAGAGACCGAGAGTGACAGACAACATCACACCTAAAGCGAAGGGAGCTTCAAATAGCAACACTTCAGACTGTGAAGGATCAACTCAAAACAGACTGGACTGTATTCTCTTGTGGCTACAAAGATAACAAAGGAGCTGATGACCCCTTGGTCAACAGACAAACAGCAGAATTTGTCCCATATTGCGGACATATTTGCATTTTCCGTTTGAAGGATACACCAAGACAAGGGTTGAAAAACTGGTTTCAACTCTTAAGCAAAAATCTGAAAGAACTGCAGATGCAAGAAATCAGAAACAAAAAAAACAAAATCAGAAGTTGCTGGAAACACGCAGCAGGTCTGGCAGCATCTGTGGAGAAAATCACAGTTATCGTTTTGGGTCCAGTGACCCTTCATCAGAACAGTTTCAACTCTAATTGGGTGCGTTGCTGGGGCTGCACACTTGTGTGCACCAGTGGGCTATGATTCCCAAAATCACTTGCCTGGGTTGGAGTGCTGGCTTGCTGTAAGGATCACAGTCGAAGATTATTGCCTAATCATATAGTATCAACAGTAAAGGAGCTCTCCCATCCCGAGTATAAGACAAAAAGACACAGGGCAACAAAAGGACTCATCCTTTACCTGAAACCTGGAAATTATTAATCGTCAAAAGGGATCAGAAGATCAGAATCTCAAGCAACCTGCAAAACAAAGAATCTTGAAATTGATGACAACAAAGTGTGGAGCTGGATGAACACAGCAGGCCAAGCAGCATCTCAGGAGCACAGGAGCTGACGTTTTGGGCCTCTTCCCTTCATCAGAGAGGGGGATGGGGAGAGGGAACTGGAATAAATAGGGACAGAGGGGGAGATGGACCGAAGATGGAGAGAAAACAAGATAGGTAAAGAGGAGAGTTTAGGTGGGGAGGTAGGGAGGGGGTAGGTCAGCCCAGGGAAGACGGACAGGTCAAGGAGGTGGGATGAGGTGGCAGGCAGGAAATGGAGGTGCAGCTTGAGGTGGGAGGAAGGGATGGGTGAGAGGAAGAACAGGTTAGGGATGCAGAGACAGGCTGTGCTGGTTTTGGGATGCAGTGGGGGGAGGGGACGAACTGGGCTGGTTGTGTGATGCAGTGGTAGGAGGGGACGAACTGGGCTGGTTTTAGGATGCGGTGGGGGAAGGGGAGATTTTGAAGCTGGTTAAGTCCACATTGATAACATGTCATCTGAGGAATGGGAGGGGGAGTTGGACGTCCATGTCCATCATGGGCCTCCTGCAGTGCCACAATGATACCACCCGAAGGTTGCAGGAACAGCAACTCATATTCCGCTTGGGAACCCTGCAGCCCAATGGTATCAATGTGGACTTCACAAGCTTCAAAATCTCCCCTTCCCCCACCGCATCCCAAAACCAGCCCAGTTCGTCCCCTCCCCCCACTGCATCCCAAAACCAGTACAGCCTGTCTCTGCTTCCCTAACCTGTTCTTCCTCTCACCCATCCCTTCCTCCCACCTCAAGCCGCACCTCCATTTCCTACCTACCACCTCATCCAGCCTCCTTGACCTGTCCGTCTTCCCTGGACTGACCTATCCCCTCCCTACCTCCCCACCTATATTCTCCTCTCTACCTATCTTCTTTTCTCTCCATCTTCGGTCCGCCTCCCCCTCTCTCCCTATTTATTCCAGTTCCCTCTCCACATTCCCCTCTCTGATGAAGGGTCTAGGACTGAAACATCAGCTTTTGTGCTCCTGAGATGCTGCTTGGCCTGCTGTGTTCATCCGGCTCCATACTTTGTTATCTTGGATTCTCCAGCATCTGCAGTTCCCATTATCACTAATCTTGAAATTGACTTGGGGTAGTCAATATCATTAGCAATAGGTATTTCAATTTTATCCTCCATCTCAATGGTTCAACTACCTGCTCTTTGTGAACAATTCCTAGACTGATTTTACATTTTAAAACACTTCCATATCTTTGGACTCATCTCTTACTTCTAATCTGTGTGCATGTTTCTTGCATTTTTAATTACTCACCCTCAGTCAACTCAAGAGGGCATGGTTAAACTGGCTCCTTTTTATAGTGGAAATTAATCAGATTTTATATAAAATATGAGAACAGAATTAAGACGACAACTACAAGTTAGTACTGTAAGGCATGTTTTAGCAGGTATGAACCTTTTAAATATCCTAATGGTTGTTGCCAGCAGAAATAACTGGATATGAACTTTGCACACCCTTGGCCTATACCAATCTTAGGAGCAGAGTAGAGAGTGTAAACAGATTCCTATGGACAGAATAACTGAAAGACTTATAATGGGGCACATCTTTTTTATTGTATAAGAATGAACATGGAACAATGTACATGTATGTGATTGCAGGGACAATAAGGTTGATGGTTTTCTATATGTATGAGACAGAGATTGTACAGAGGTTGGACAGAGATCAGACAGAGGCTGGCAGAGCCAGAGTATTGTACAATGCAATACAGCACAGGAACAAGCCCTTTGTTTCACGAAGCCTGCGACGATTCCTAGTCCTTATTTAGATCTGCTACTTATTGCCTGTGCGCAGTTTCATCCTCTGTTTGCTTCCTGTTCATATATTTATAAAAATTGGTAAAGAGTCCTTGTGGACATGCCAAGTTTCTTTAGCCTTCTGAGGAGGTAGAAGCGTTGGTGTGCTTTCTTGACTGTAGCATCATATTGGCAGCCAATGAAGGGATTAGATGAATAATAAAGGAGAGCCAATTCATCCCTTCTCACCTGTGCCTTAGTGATTTGGTGTTTTCCGTCTGGAACATGAACAAATTGGGAATGTTTTCCTCTGTCTGGCTTAACAATGTACACCAATATCAAAAGTAATCTGGTAAAATAAGAATCAGCTAAACTTCTTACTAAATTATACTTTTTACTTTGGCCAGGCACATATTCCATATCTTTCAGAGTTATGTGCTTTGAGAGTGAAAAATTCATCTGTAATTAACTGGTGTTTAGTAATCAATGTCTGATCAATGAGTTCCCAAGATATATTTTATTGGTTGTTTCCCTATCAAATAAAGATCACCAGTTTGCTAGTATGAACAGCCAAATTAATCAGAAATAATGGAAAACATCAGCTTCACAAGGTCAAGAATGAACTACCCTTATCCAGAGTGAGACACAGTCCAAATCAATATTTATTTAAGGGAATTTGGAGGCAAAATGGGAATAGAATTTGTCAACCTTTATTTTCTTTTTTCATTTTAAAAGCTTAAAATTCGGTAGTCTAGCGAAAAAGTTAGTAAGGTACAGAAACAAAAACAGGTTCAGAAGGGTCTCGACCCGAAACGTCAGCTTTCCTGCTCCCCTGATGCTATTTGGCTTGCTGTGTTCATCCAGCTCTATCCTGTGTTATCTCAGATTCTCCAGCATCAGCAGTTCCTACTATCTCTTCAGAAGAAGAATCACTGAATGCATAACATTCATTTTACTTTCTTTCCACAGATACTGCCAGATCTGCTGAGTTTCTCCAGCAATTTCTGTTCTTGTTTTAGATATCCAACATCCGCAGTTCTTCTTTCTTTGTTTAGAGGTGAATAAGGTAACTGACTTAGCTGACTGAAGGACAGTCATCAATAAATCACTTGAAGCCTACTAGGGCCTAAATAGGTGCTAAAAACAACAAATGCTATTCTGAAACAAGAGATAATGGGAACTGCAGATGCTGGAGAATCCGAGATAACAAAGTGTGGAGCTGGATGAACACAGCAGGCCAAGCAGCATCTGAGGAGCACAAAAGCTGACTTTTCGGGCCTAGACCCTTCATCAGTAAAAGGGGATGGGGAGAGTTTCTGAAATAAATAGGGAGAGAGGGGGAGGCGGACCAAAGAGGGATAGAGGAGAAGATAGGTGGAGAGGAGACAGACAAGTTAAAGGGGCAGGGATGGAGCCTGTAGAGGTGAGTATAGGTGGAGGAAGGGAGGAGATAGGTCAGTCTGGGGAGGACGGACAGGTCAAGGGGGCGAGATGATGTTAGGAGGTAGGAAATGGAGGTGTGGCTTGAGGTGGGAGGAGCGGATAGCTGGGAGGAAGAACAAGTTAGTGAGGTGGGGACGAGCTGGGCTGGTTTAGGGATGCGGTAGGGGGAGGAGAGGTTTTGAAGCTTGTGAAATCCACATTGATACCATTGGGCTGCAGGGTTCCTCAGCAGAATATGAGTTGCTGTTCCTGAAACCTTCGGGTGACATTGTGGCACTGCAGGAGGCCCAGGAGGGACATTTCATCTAAGGAATGGGAGGGGGCGTTGAAATGGTTTGTGACTGGGAGGTGCAGTTGTTTGTTGCGAACCAAATGGAGGTGTTCTGCAAAGCAGTCCCCAAGCCTCCATTTGGTTTCCCCAATGTAGGGGAAGCCACAACAGGTACAGCAATGCAGTATACCACATTCCCACCCTTGTCTGCCTTCCAGTAAGACCACTCTCTCAGGGACTCCCTTGTCTGCTCCACACTCCCCTCTCTCTTCAGGAGGCTCTCCAGAAGAGGTTTACAAAAATGATCCCGGGGATGAAGGGCTTGTCAAATGAGGGAAAGTTGATGACTCTGGGTCTGGACCCAACGGAGTTTAAAGGGATGTGGGATGATCTGATTGAAACTTACAGATTATTGACAGGCCTGAACAGAGTGCATGTGGAGAAGATGTTTCCATTAGTAGCAGAAACTAGGACCCGGGCACACAGCCTCACAGTGAAGGGCCAACACTTTAGATCTCAAATTAAAGGCAGAGGGTTACATTCATTAAAGCTCACTACGTTTTAAACAAATAGAAACAAGAAAAATAATTTGAATAAATAAAAAACTGAAAAACTGTAGATGCTGTAAATCAGAAGCGAAACAGAAGTTTCTGGAAACGCACAGCTGGTCTGGAAGCACCAATGGAGAGAAATCAGAGTTAAAATCGGGTTGAGTGACACTTCCTCAGAGCATTTCTTTTTCCCTAGCTACCATCAGTTCTGCGGAAGGGTCACTCAACCTGAAATATTGATTCTGATTTCTCTCCATAGGTGCTTCTAGACCAGCTGACCAGCTGATGGTAGCTAGGAAAAAAGAAATGCTCTGAGGAAGTGTCACTCAACCCGAAATTTTAACTCTGATTTCTCTCCACAGATGTTGTCAGACCTACAAAGCTTTTCTAGCAATTTCTGTTTTAGTTTTTGAGTAAAGTTCTATTTTCAAGTCAGGGCTCAACTAAGTATGATAATCTAATGAAATAATTCAATACTAAACTCTGCTAACATAGACAATGTAGTTGTACTACAAACACTACGCCTCGATTTTAACTTGCCAACTGTCGAATGATGATATGTCTACACCATCACAGCCCCTGATGTTCCAGTTTCATGTGATCTTTTTCCAGTATTACATGGCTCCTTACACATGTGCTCAATAGTAAGAGAAATTCAGAATCAGCCTTTAGTTGCACAACACCTCAAGTTCTTTTATTCTTGTAATATCAAAGCCATGCTAATTTAACACTTACGCCCACTCCCCTCAAACCCTAACAATTGTTTTTTTTTGAAGCCTTAATCTCCGAACAACTCTTTTGGAGGTTGTACAGGGTCTCTGTGCTCTCTTTTGATTATTGGGGAAGGAGGTGCAGGCATGGAGTAGGATGGCAGCTTCTCTGCACGTAAGAGTGTTTTTTGTAAGTATCAGAAATTAGATGTGTATCGTGATCAATAAGGATGTAGACTCCTGGACAAGATCAATTAGAAAGTCTTGCATAGCACTGTGGTCTACAGGCTGAATGTCAAATTAGGTTACCTGTCCACATCTCTCTCAGCTCTTGTCTCAAAAGATCATCCTCGTTTTGTAGGTGACCTTGTAATTAAGAAATGCTTGGTTCTCATTAACAGCCTTCTACTTAGACTAATATTTTTGTTCTCAAGAATTAACTTCAAAATATGACACAATCACTCAGTCATTGTAATTTTTGTCAGCTAGTCATTCACAGTGACTCTGATTCTAGAAGGGAGAGACATTTTCCTCCATCATTGAATCTCTTTGTCAGGTCAGTTGTGAGAACTGTGCTGTCTCAACACAAGACGTGTGGAAATTTTTAGTAGAGTTTGAATTCTCTGCTTCCAAAAATTAATTTTGTTGTATCACTGCTAATAACTAAGCTTGAGTACGTCCACCCCATATATCCAATCTAAAATTAGTTTTCTCACTTATAACCACATTCTCCACATAATCAGAATTTGTCTTTGGGTTTGCACAATTGGGGAGCGAATTACATTTTGTAAACTTGCCACAGCTGTTAGAAACCCCTCTGAGTTCTCTAAAGCTGTATTATTGCGGAGTGCTGTGATTTGTGTTCATTTTTCGATGTTGCTGCAACATGGTCTTTCTCTGTTTTGGTACTCAAGCCCCTTTCTAAGTCAGGCTGGGTTAAACTGCTGTTGGTAGGCATCAGCTATATTTGTTGGTTTTTTGCTGCTGGTGAATTTTCTGAGTCCTCATTTCTTCTTCATACCTGTAAGTCATTTCATTGTTAACAAAGTGTGGAGCTGATGAACACAGCAGGCCAAGCAGCATCTCAGGAGCACAAAAGCTGACGTTTCAGGCCTAGGCCTTTCATCAGACCATTATCACAGTCATTTCATTGATATCGTTTTATTCTCTGGGGCCAATTTCTTTACAGTCTGCCTTGTTCTCTACACAAGGCCTTCCTGTTCTTTTTCAGCTGTTCTGTGTGCAAGTCAGCCTTAAGGTTTGCAAACCATTATTTCTTGTCGCTGCTGTGCTTCTCTTCAGGCTTCTCCCCCATTTCTGTGTTTGGATTGCTGGGCTGGCCTAGTCCTTCATCTGTATCACCATAAACTTTTCATTTTGCATGTTGCTTGTTACATACTCAAACCCATGGGCCTGGACACTGCCTGCAGCCATGTCGTAAGGTGAAGTCTACGCTTATCTGAGTGAGCACTAATAGACTTTAGTAACATAATTATTGACAAGGCATGGTCAAAGAGGACACCCTTCTTGAATTCCACAGACTTAATTTCCAATTCCATGTGGTCTGATAACTACAATGACATAGATCCTTATGCATATGGTCAAAAGCTGTTAGGATAAAACTATAGTTTGCCTTTTAACCTATAACGCTACCCAACCCCTTGAACACTCCACACTAGAATCTCAAACCTAGACCCCTATCCTGCTCACTAAGACCTGCAAATGCCCCGAATTTATTTGAAATCTAGTCTCCGTTAGTTGCGCCTTTTTGGAGACTCTCTGTAGTCCCAGTCATGGAGCTGCTTGAACCTGGCATTGCTGGACCACCTGAAAGAAGAATGGAAGTCTGAATTTGAGCCAGTTAACACCCCTGTCAAAATTACCATGGATTCTTCAGTTGACGAGGTGGGAAACCCCATCATCTGAAAAACCATGCCCCAAGTTGCTGTCCTCCAAGTCATGCATTACATTGACTGCAAACTGCCTTGTAAAAGGCTTGAACATCAGACTTTTTTCTTGCAGTGGATTCAAACATATAAATGCATGTTGTTTCTATCAAGCGTAGTGTCGTAATAGAGTGGCCTTTTTGATGGAAAGGATATGAAAGGTCAGAGTCTTACCTGACTGTCAAAGGGATGAATAGACTGGCTCAGCAAGCGACATATTTGTTGCAGAGATTAGAATGGCGGCTAGGACACAGTTTACGAAGAAGAAATAAAACATACTATAAATAAAGATCCAGTTAATGGATATTCCCAATTAGGTCAAACATGCAGATCAGACAGGCATCTTAATGGGAGCAACTGAACAGACAACAGTTGCAGTTTATCAGAGCAGCTACTCACTGTGTGTTGTATTGGAAATAGATGGGTTTGGAATCAATTTTGCTGATACCTGGAACAATGTGAACTGCAAATGTTGCAAAGTTCAGGATAATTGAAGCTCCTGATGTTAAAAATCAATAGCATTTCGTTGCTTCTGTAAATCTTTAAAGACCAGACTAGAAATGATTGGGGTAAATGCACCGTTATGTAAGATCATTTTAGTAATTGCTTTTTTTTCTCACTTTCCACAGTTAGAAAAATTTTTGTCCTAATGTTCCACTTCATGGTTGATTTCCACAGATTTTGGGGGGCAATCAGTATGACTAAACACTCTTAGTACAGTATTGATGATCAGTTCAAGTAGATTTAAACATATATCAGTCCTAAGATCTTACAGTAGACCAAATCACTATTTAATTGGCCCATAATGAAAGCATACTACATGCTAAGTGTCTCTCAGGTTCTTTACTCAATTGTCTCAATGGTCAAAAACCTGACTGTGAGTTTTTAAGCAAAAGTAACTGTGAAAATTTGGACTGTTACAAAAATTCTTTCTAACTGACATTCAGTTGACCTAGTGGCAGTGTACTTAGGTGTCTGACCAACTTGTAAACCATCTAGCATTGTCTTGCAGTAGAAATTCCCACTAAAATATCTTTATTTAGACATTCATGGGCCTGGATTTTCTGATGATCAGACAGTTATCATTCCTTCTTGGATGGGAATTGTATATAGGGCTTCTGCACAACTCCTGTCATTGTAAAATCTGAAGGAATTATCCAGGAAATTGAATTTTCTGCTGAGCAATTGCTGTTAACTTGGAGCCCTTTGAATGTCTCCATATAAGTCAGAGTCTTTGAAGTGTTCCAATGAAATTAAGCAACTTAGTTACTCAGAAAATGTTAACTATTAAATGCATAGTTTAACTTCTGACTGATACTCCAATCAGTATTCAACTGACTCTGCACTTATATTTCAAGATGGCAGGAACAGTCAGCAACATTCGGCTCATGAGCCTGGGCCCAGCCTCTCCTGGGCACCATTCAGCTGTGTCAACACCCTTTCACAATTCTCTCAGTGCTGTAATGGTTTCATTAACTTTCCTTGGTTTTCCATGGGTTAAGCGACTTTTGGGCTCAGGGTCCAGCACAGACACATTGAGGCCAGGCCGCCAGGACTCTGGCAGCAGTGTCTGGAGAAGTGTCAGATGGGGAGCAGGTCCATGGCTCCAGCTCAAATGGATGGTTGCAGTAGTGGTACTAACGGTGGAGATGGACCCATGACCAAGACCCTGGAGCAGGGACCTGGTTGATTTCAAGCAGCATCTGCAGGAGCATCGGCAGAGGAACCACAGAAAGAGAGAAAGATCACCTCTATTAAATCTTGCCATATCTTCAGTGTTTCAAGATTGGCTTGGAGCATGGTGGTACATTTAGGCTCATCACTGTATTTTTCTATACACATGACAATCAATCTAAATCTAACACCCCCCCTCCCCCAACTCCCCCGACAATAAATACACCTGCCCCAGAATACGGACCTGGCACCCCTCTACCACATGGGACTGCTGTGCAAACTCACACTCCCACCCCTCCACAGGATCTGACCTGATTCTTCCCTTGCCTTTGGACCAAACATGACCCAACCTGTACTCCACCATATCTGATTTCTTCCACTCATCTCGTAATACCTGAAACATTGTATCACTTATCTTGCCACCTTCTAACCCAGCACCCTATCCATGTAGTATCACACCCATCTGGCACCTGTGCCCCTCCCCAGCTGGCATACTACACAGTTGACACTCTACCTACCAGCTATCCCACCTCCATCAGCCTGGCGTCCCACATCTGCCGCCCTAGTTTTGCACTTACATTACGGCTTGACAACAGCTTTGAAAATGACAGTGATTTTAATTTAAATTTCAGATTATGAAAACTGACTGCTGTGAAAAGAATGGTTTGTCTGTTGGAATGGAAGCATAGCTGTGTATTTATGAGGAAACCCAGATTGGAATCTTCTGGTAGAAATTTGGATCTCCCATCTTTTGTGAGAAAGGAAGGGATGGAGTGGCAATTGGTGTAAGATTGGCCTGTTGCAGTGTTGTTCCATTGGTAAGGCAGCATAAATAGTCAGCAGTTTGAGTAAACCTCATTACAATTATAATCTTATAATAAGTGTAGAAGTTTTCATCGACTTCATTGCTTTGTTTCTATACCATTCAGTTTTTGGCTGCCTGGAATGTTTTAATTTGGTGAGTTTAAAGGAAGAGTCTATTAGTAAATTTACTTGCTAGTCAGTGTCCAGTCAGTGCCCATAGAGGATATGTAGAGGACGAGAGAATGTGATGTCTATGGAGCTGACAATCCTAAGGGCTATGGAGTGGGAATGATGTTGGTTGTGAACAAAAATAACAAAAGATAATGAAAGCCTAATAATAATGTTATCATGCATGGAGAATTTGTTTCCTTGACAAGTGGGATGAGGATTGAAGAAATGTGATGGGCGTTTGAGATGGACAGAACATCATTGGGTGGGGATGACATTGGAGGGGAGGCTGAAATGTTAGTGATAGTTAGTTGTGGCAAAACAGTGAGGACCGTAGTTATTTTACGGCCAGAGATTTGACGCTACATAAACATGGACTCAATGAAAATGATTCATAATGTAAAAATGAAACATTAATTCTAAACCAGTACTTTGTCATAGAAGAGGACTGGGGCTTAGAAAATTGTTTTCTTTGATAGAAACTGAACATCAGTAAAGTGCCATCAAAGTGCTGTTAACTAGCAATGGCTCAGCACTAAGCTGAACACATTGCCTAGTTTGGGTTCTGCTAGGGCCGATCAGTTCCTAATCTCATTACTATCTTGGTTCAAACATGGACAAAAGAGCTGAATTTCAGATGTGAGGTGAGAGTGAAAGCCCACGACATTAAGACCACATTTGACTGAGTGTGAAATCAAGTAGCTCTAGCAAAAGAGGAATCAATGGTTATAAGGGAAAAACTCTCCATTGTTTGGAATCACACCTGGCAGATAAGAAGATGGTTGATAGAGGTCAGTCATCTCTGCTCCAGGACATCTCTATAGGAGTTCCTCAGGATAGTGTCCTAGACTCAACCATCTTCAGCTGTTTCATCAATGACCTTTCCTCCATCATAAGGTCAGAAGTAGGGATTGCTGATGATTGCACAATGTTCAGCACCATTTACGACTCCTCAGGTACTGAAGTGGTCCATCTTCAACAACAACAAAGCCTGGACAATATTCAGAATTGGGCTGACAAGTGGCAAGTAACATTCACACCACACAAATGCCAGGCAATAATCATGTCCAATAAGAGACAATATAATCACTGCCCCCTTGACATTCAATAATTTCACCATCTCTGAATCCCCCACTAACAACATCTGGGAGTTACCATTAACCAGAAACTCAGCTGGATCATATAAACACAGTAGCTACAAGAGCAGGTTAGACAATAGGAATACTGCAGCAAGTAACTCACCTTCTGACTCCCCATGGCCTGGCCACCTTTTACCCGGCACAAGTGAGGAATGTGATGGTGTACTGTCTAGTTGCCTGGATGAGTGCAGCCCCAACATTTCTCACAAAGCTTGACACCATCAAAGTCAAAGCAGTCTGTTGATTGGCACTACATCCAAAGCATCCACTCCCTCCACCACCGAAGCTCAGTAGCAGAAGTGTTTACTATTTACAAGATGCATTGCAAAAAATCACGAAAGATCCTTAGATAGTATGTTCTAAACCCACAACCACTTCCAACTGGAAGGACAAGGGCAGCAGATACGTGGGAATGAATATCACCACTCACCAGAAGATCATAAAGTCCACATTGAGACTTTTGGGTTGTAGGGTCCAGACCTGAAACTTTCCTGCTCCTCTGATGCTGCCTGGCCTGCTGTGTTCCTCCAGCTCCACACCTTGTTATCTCTAATTGCTGTAGTATGTAAATTTAAGAATTTATTCCCCTAATAATATTAAACCTATCAAAGCTAAACCTGCCTTTCTAACTTAGGAGAAAACAGTCCTTAATTAGATTAGGTTAGAGCCTCGTCAATACTCGTATTTATATTCCAAGGCTTATTTTTACATATGCACAGCTTTATGTCACTTTTTACAGAGGAAGAAGTTCTACTCCTGTTAATATCTTTGGTGAAGTAACAACAATAAATCCTGCATTTAAAGAAACGTCATTGCAATAAAGATAAAAATTTGACTGCAAGCTTTTTTGCAGGTCTCTGCTAGGTGTACATATTATTGAATGGCTTATGCATCAATGTTTTAATCCAGACATGCTGATCCAGTGTGACACTGCTCATAGTTAAAATTTCAACAAATAGAGATAGTCCTAGGTTGACAATTCTAGGTTAGCTTGTTTGTGAATTGACTCGCAAACTCGCATAAACTAGGATTACTGCTTAACTGAACTCTTCAGAATGGCTTTTCAATACTAAGAATTATTTCAATTTGCAAGTGATTTTGACTATCAGCTATGTGCTCATGGTGACACTTGACTGGCTTACTGACTATTTTAATGCATCAGAATATTGTAATACTATTTAATTAATATCACATTTCCTGTCTTATTATTTACGTTTTATATGTAATCTTTGAATAATTTACCCAAATGAATTTCCCCTCGAGCAACAAAATGAAATGGAATTCAATTGAAGATGGCTGAACTGGCACTCAATAAAGACGGCAAAGATACGCAGATGCTGGAATTCAGAAACAAAAACTGTAGTTGCTTGCAAAACTCAGCAGGTCTGGCAGCATCTGTGCAGGGAAAACAGAATCAGCCTCTTGGGTCCATGACCCTTCTTCAGAACCAGCTGAATTGTCACAATTAATTTGCTTTTGGATATTGCATTAATGGTGGCCTTTTGAAAGAGTCGACAGCCAAGGTATGCAAAATAGTATTCCAGAGTCACTCCTTCAATATTTATTGGTGGTTAAAAACTTTGCTGATTAGGTGTGAGTAGATGTGAGGTGCTTTTTTGTCAACTTTCATGGACAGACCAAGGTTCCGTAACATCATTACATCTGTGAAAGTGTTCTCACTCATACATTGCTTCTGGGGCTGCAATCTTGCTGAGACATGTAAAAGGCATTTACCATGTAAGTCTGTCAAAGTTTTGCCCACAGAGTAGGAGCAGCTTCATGGAATATCCAAGCCAATGGTAAAAATCATTCTGGGATAGCGGGAAAGTCAACTGAGGAATTCAAAGTAGAAGTAGCCAAGCCTTAATAATACACAAGTTAGCATCCTGAAATTTTAGTTGCCTGGAATTGTATTTTCTGCATGAAATTAAATGTATTAATCACAGTGCAGAAAGGTATAAAATGCTAATAGCAGATTCATAGGCAGAATGGGTAATTATGAAATGTTGATTCTTTCTTTGTCCCTTAATGTTCATCCTGCTTCAGAGAATGATTACACCCACAAGTGTTCATTATTATTTTCTATATGTTACACATTTTCCCATTGAATTTATTCCAAATATTGATTACATAGAGCTGTCTTGATGGGTCGATTTGACTTTAATTGCCATCTATTTTCTCATGTTCAGTAAAACAGATAAGAACTAGCGTTGGAAGGTGATGTGATAAAGTTGTCTTTCCTGGACTGAGAAGCATATATCAAAGTAAATTAGATTCCAGATACTGAATTTCATATGGATAATCTGAAATCTGGCCCCATATGGTAGCTACACTTCAGCTGGAAACAAAGTACTACAGTTTAACGCTAAGCATTCTGTACCGCTAAGCATCATAATCAGGACAACAGAATTCTTTTGATTTTGAAAGAGGGTTTGATGTTCATCTCCATTCCAATTCCTTTGCCCCCAACAATGTAATAAAAGTCAGAATTCACTAACGTGACTAATTTGAAGGAGACTTCAATTCATTTCCCCGTCACTTCCATCTGCTAACAATTTTGCGAAAGCAAAGCCTATTACACAAAGGTCAGCCAGCAGCAATGTGTATCTTGAAAAGGACATTCTTCTTCAAAGCAGAAATTTTCCCCAAATAGAAATATGGTAAAACAGAGCTGCAGTAAGCAATTTTAGAGAGATGCTGTGAATTCTAATTAGTCTTAATACATTCTGGGCAGTGGCTCAAGTTTCCCTTTGGCTGATCCAAAAATGAAATCTTTGTGAATTTAACAATCTGGTATTTTTAGGACATATCAAAAACATGAATGAACACTTCAGTTTCCTTCTTTTGCCCTACCATTAAATGCCAATTTATTCAAATTTATGTCTGTCTTTCTATTCCTCACTCAGCTGCACTTTTTACTCCCAATATTGAATCATTACTATTTCATGCAAATGAATTCTAAAATCACAATAATAGGGGCAATAATTATTGGTGTAATAGCTTTCCTGAGATTATGTTTTTATAGATACTTCACAGGTGAGCAAATGTACATAAAAATATTTCCTCACATAGCAGTGTCCAATGGTAAGCAGTAGAGAGCAGCAGCGAACAATGGACAAGAACATGACTTCTTCAGCGGTCAATCATCAGCTTTCCTTAATTGCTGAATATGAAAACTTTCTGCAAAATGCAGGGACTAAGTGTTTCAGAATAATCAATGGTACAATGTTTTACCAAAAGTTTATTCTTGATAGAGATCTTGCTTAGCACTATACTGTATTTCCATCTCAATGTGGTTTCTGGCTGGCTGGGTTATGTGACTTTACTATGAAGCATACACTGCAGGCACCCAAAATACATTAGTTCAAAAAAAGACACAATTCAAACTAGACTGTTATCCTGTGAGCTCATAACAGCTTCCAGACTTGCTTGACAATGCCCATGGACTGTATTTAAACACATAATGGGCAACTCTCAGATTGTCCATTTAGTGCACATCAGCTGCAAAGCATCTGCATTAATTTCCCATTTTTGCATGGATAGTTTTTGGGAGCTTCTATTTACAACTCCCATGTCAGCTGTGGCTTGCTGGTCACCCAACTTGGCTTGGAATCTAAAGGTTGTTAGCTGAATTACCCCTCCAATTAGTTGACTGCATTATTTTAGTTGTCAGCACAGTAAATAAAGAAATGCTGCAATGTTGGAGGTCACATCTTCATTGAAGAGTTAAACTCAAAAGCCTACTTTGCCTCATAAATATATATAAAGGATTCAATTGAAGAAAAGGAAAGGTATTCTTCCAATGTCCCAGCTTTTGTTTCACAGTACCAACAACTATAACTTTGTTCTGTGTAAATTGTCTTTACACAGTGTTTTCTATATTACAATGATGACTATACTTCAAAGATATTGCATTTGTTATAAAGCACCTTGGGATGTTCTGAGAATATTCCTGATGACTACAGAGCCCAGAATCAGAGGTCACAGTTTAAGGATACAGGCTGCACCATTTAGACGAGAGGAGAAGAAATTTCTTTACTCAAGAGCCGATGGAATTCTCTGTCACAGAAAGCAGTTGAAGTAAAAGCATTAAATATTTTCAAGAAGGAGTTAGTTAGAGGCTGTCCCTAGGCTGCGAATGTGTTCGGTTCTTGAGACCGTTCACAAGCCAATTTATGTGAAAGTCAGAACACAATGGAGGAAAATATAAAATAGCTGGTCATATGTACAGGAAATGTTTAAAATTATACTCTTTTACAGGATTGCATTTCTAAGTATGAGTGCTCACAAGACGAATGTTTATAAATTGGAAACTATCTGTTAATTCTTCAGGAAAACGGGGCAAAGGGTTCTTGGGACAAAGGGGGAACAATGCACTGAGTTGGATAATCAGCCATGATCATATTAAATAGTAGAGCTGGCTCAAGGGTTTGAATAGCCTACCCTTCAATTTTCTGTCTTTCTATATAAATGCAAGTCTTTAATTCTTTCTAATTTTTCAAGTTCAATGCTCTTTCACTTCAAGACTTCAGATTATCATTTTTTTTAGGTGCTTAGGACCCTAGAGAACAGAGGAAACTCACAATTCCTTTCTCCAGGACAGTCTCCTTAAGTGATTCTTTTGCCCCTTAAACCATCACCTCGAAGAGCAACTGCCATTCATACAGCTGACTCTGTGACTTCAGTAGCACAGTCTTTCTCTTCATTTACCAGATTAAATTTCTTTTAGCAACTTTCCTTTCATAGTCTTAGAAGCCTGCTTCTCTTTCATCTCCTTCAACCCAATGCCTGCTCTGAGTTCAACTCATTGTGGATTCTGGAAACTATTTTTTAATTGATTTTTTTTCTGATATGTTATAACACTCCCTGTGACAGGTAGGACTTAAACATCTGGCTCTGAGGCACAACACAGCCACTGCTCCTCAAGTGCTGCTCTCAAGGAACGGTTATCAGCAGGATTCCAGCCTAAAGCAGAAACCACAATGGATTTTTAATCCATCATGCTAACCACTTGGCAATGACTGCAGTGCAGTACTCATGGGACTGGGTTTTGACTGCTATGAATAGGATCTGGTGCTTATCATTTCTTAACCAGCATTTTATGTGTACATTTTTTTTGAAAGGATACAAAAATTAATTCTTTGTTCTTGGCAATTGTACAACTTCCTGCTATCTATTATTTGCTGCACATTTGGTTTTACTCTTTCCTAGATTGACAATAAAGTTCATTTTGATTCTACAGTCAATTCCCATTGAAGTAGATGCCTCTGAGAAGCTCAGTGATGACAAATTATCCTTGTTGCCAAATGTTCCCTTTTTAACTTAAATTTAGAAATTAGTATTGTAAAAAGGCAGGAAGTATAGTGCTTAAAATGTTAGGAGCTGACATTTCAATGAGTCTTATCCCTTGCTTCTTGAAATAGTAACATTTCATGAGCCACCACGCTGGTAATATTTTGCAATCTCAGTTTGTAGGAGTGAGCATAGATTCTACAAATCAAACCATATCAAAATTTTATGTTCTCTTTGATAAGCAATTAAACTATATTTTTTAATGTTCTAGAGATAATGGGAACTGCAGATGCTGGAGAATCTGAGATAACAAAGTGTGAAGCTGGATGAACACAGCAGGCCAAGCAGCATCTCAGGAGCACAAAAGCTGGCATTTCGACCCAAGACCCTTCATCAGAAAAGGTGGAGGGGGAGAGGGTTCTGAAATAAATAGGGAGAGAGGGGGAGGCGGATTGAAGATGGATAGAGGAGAAGATAGGTGGAGAGGAGACAGACATGTTAAAGAGGCGGGGATGGAGCCAGTAGACGTGAGTGTAGGTTGGGAGGTGGGGAGGGGATAGGTCAGTCTGGGAAGGTCAAGGGGGCGGGATGAGGTTAGTAGGTAGGAGATGGGGGTGGGGCTTGAGGTGGGAGGAGGGGATTGGTGAGAGGAAGAACAGGTTATGGAGGCGGGGACAAGTTGGGCTGGTTTTGGGATGCAGCAGAGGGAGGGGAAATTTTGAAGCTTCTGAAATCCCCCTCTCTCCCTATTTATTTCAGAACCCTCTCCCCCTCCCCCATTTATGATTCTGCTCTAGGCCCGAAAAGTCAGCTTTTGTGCTCCTAAGATGCTGCTTGGCTTGCTGTGTTCATCCAGCTCCACAATTTTTAAATGTTCTATATCTTTGATTTTTGATAAGATGTTGATTTAAATTAAGCAACTTAAAAGGTGACAGCCCAATAAAGGGGCATGCAGCAAAACAAAACTTCAAAAGGAATTTTCAAAATGAAATAGAACATAGAACATAGAACATAGAACAGTACAGCACAGAACAGGCCCTTCAGCCCACAATGTTGTGCCGACCATTGATCCTCATGTATGCACCCTCAAATTTCTGTGACCATATGCATGTCCAGCAGTCTCTTAAATGACCCCAATGACCTTGCTTCCACAACTGCTGCTGGCAACGCATTCCATGCTCTCACAACTCTCTGCGTAAAGAACCTGCCTCTGACATCCCCTCTATACTTTCCACCAACCAGCTTAAAACTATGACCCCTCGTGCTAGCCATTTCTGCCCTGGGAAATAGTCTCTGGCTATCAACTCTATCTATGCCTCTCATAATAAAAATGTAATTTTGAGGACGATAATGCACTCCAGGCACTCTGGGTCCCCTGGTTACAGAAAGTCTTAAGAATGACAGTCAACACCAGGTACGTCCTCTCCAGGGATATGAGGACACAGATGAAATGGGTCTAACAATCCTCTTCATTGTCTACTGCCTAGACCTATTAATAGTTTCCATGGAAAGCCTGGGAGCAGGCCAATTTAGGTGGTCTTCCAACCAGTCTCAGACCCTCTAAACTGGATGGCCAAACACCAGAAGGGTGGTGCTAAGCCAAACACCAAGGCTGTAGAAAATATCAGTGACCCGGAAACCTGTGAACTACCTAAACCTTCTATCGAAGAGGACAGTCGTGTGCAACAAATCCCTGATAGCAAAATGGAGGACTCCCACATGGCGACTCTCCTGCTGGGGACTCCAACTTCTCCATATGGCAAGGTGAAATGCCATGCCATGGCTTTTGAGGACAATTGACAAGGATGAGAAAATTGAAGGCTTAGTCCAACACATATACAAAAAAAAAGCCCTCTGTGCTGAATGAAAAAGCATGGAAACACCTTCTGCAAAGCTTCTCAAACTGTGGGATGTGATTTCCCGAGGGATGTTTTGGTGCCTGGGGCCAAAGCAAAATTGCATCCTAATGGAGTTGGCTCAGCAGGGAGGCCACTACATGCTCAAGGCACTCTGACACATGAGTTTGTCAGTGCCAAGCACCATGGCTTGAGGTTATAGGCGGCATTGGCCACAAGCTAGATATCAATGGATGCATGTTGCTTAAATTCTTGCGGCATTAACCACCCCTCTCCTCTGTCATCGAGAACTTCTCTGACTTTAGTCACAGGATACATGGAAACAGGTTTTTGCTCAATGTTAGCTTTATTTGTTTATTGAATGCTCAAACACCTCAGGAAAACTAATTATCTTTTTGGTTTGATTGAAACTTACAATCATCCATTGTAGTCAGAGGTTTCTGATGTTGCGAGTAGGCTTGTATCTATAGAAAACCAGTCTGTGTCCTCGTTGTCTTGTCTGTTGTGAACACACTTTGATACTAACCCTTTTATATAGAAAACAAATCTCATCTTCACACACCTGGGCCACAGACATGGCTTCTGTCAACATTCTGTTGCTCCTTGCATCTCTACCTCAGCCTTTTCAGTGTTCTGGCCTGTGTGAGATGAGATAGACAATTACACAATAAGAGTTAATGTGATCCCTACCCTATGGTGAAAGAAGTGTAGCTTAAAGCTGATTGAGTGTAATTGCTCATTTCATCCCTGGTAGGAGCTATTCATACTTTGCTATTGCAATTGTCTTGAGCCACTGTCCATGAAATTGCTCTCTCAATCAAGAGAGAGAGAGTTGAATTTAGCATTCTCCTCTGCCTGTTGGGGTTAATATTTCCTGTCCTTACAGTTTGGGAAGTTATATCCTACAAGCACTGTGGTTTTGAGATTGCAGATGGCATTGGTTATGATTTAGGTACTAACAAATGCACAATGGGTTGGTTTTTGTTGCATTAATCAGCTCACATCTCTGCCATTCCGCACATTACTGACTCTGGTCATAATTAACCATTTTATATTCTCTATATTCATTCATGTGATGACAGCACTGTGGGCTGGGCCAGCATTTACTGACCATCCCATTTGATGGACTGCAGCATTTCAAGAGGGAAGTCCATTTGATGGACTGCCCACTGTCTACACCATTAAGCCTGTCCCACCATCTACAAAGCACAAGTCAGGGATGTGATGGAATACTCCTCACTTGCCTGGATGAGTGCACCTCCAACAATACTCAAGAACACTCAGGGCAAGCAGCCTGCTTGATTGGCATCACATTCTCTCCAATACTGACACTCAGTAGCAGCAGTGTGTACTATTGACCAGCTGCTCTGCAAATATTCACCAAAGATCCTCAAACAGCACTTCCAAACCCATGACCACATCCATCTAGAAGGACAAGGGCAGCAGATACATGGAAACATCATCACCTTCAATCCTGTATATTACTGTGCAGTTAATCTGCACTGTGCATGTGTGCTTTTGAAGTCCTTAATCTTCAGAAATAGTTCGGTTGATGTGAAATTTGATATTTATGCCATTAATCCTACGCTTAAAACCTTGATAAATTTTACGTAAGATGTAACCAAGTTCTTAATACCTTATTAAGTACTACTGAAAAGTAGCTACGGCCCTAAAAAAACACTAATGTTAGATTTGTGGAATACCTGATAGAGTCATAGAATCCTACAGCACAGACACAGACCCTTCAGTCCAACTCATTGGCATTGACCAGATATCCCAATCTGACCTAATCCTATTTTCCAGCATTTGGCCCATATCACTCTAATCCCTTCCTATTCATATATCTACCCAGATGCCTTTTAAATGTTGTAATTGTACCAGACTCCACCACTTCTTCTGGCAATTCATTCCGTACATGCACAACCTTCGGCATCAAAAAGTTACTCTATTGGTCTTTTATAAATCTTTCCCTTCTCACTTAAAACCTATGTTTCTGTAGTTTTGGATCCCCCACCTAGGAAAAAAAAGACTTGGCTGTTCACTCCATCTATGCCCCTTACGATTTTATAAATCTATAAGTTCATCCCTTTGTCTCTGACACTCCAGGGACAAAAAGCTTCAGCCTGTTAAGCCTTTCCCTATAGCTCAAATCCTCCAGTCCCAACAACATCCTTGTAAAACTTTTCTGCATCATCTCAAATTTAACAACATTCTTAATATAGCAGCACAAACAGAAATTTACACAGTATTCCAAAAGTGGCCTCACCAATATCTTTTACAGCCACAACATGACCTCCTAACTCTGATACTCAATGTACTGACCAATAAAGGCAAGCATGCCAAATACCTTCTTCACCACCTTGTCTACCTGCTACTCCACTTTCAAGGAGCCATGAACCTACATTCCAAAGGTCTCTTTGTTCAGCAACACTCCCCAGGGCCCTAACTTTAATTGTATAAGTCCTATCCTGGTTTGCTTTACCAAAATGCAACACTTCACATTTATCTAAATTAAAATCCATCGGCCACTCCTCAGCCCACTGGCCCAGTTGATCAAGATTGTATTCTGAGATAATCTTCTTCACTGTCCATTACATGGCTTACTTTGGTGTCATTTGCAAATTTATTAACCATACCTGCGACATTCACATCCAAATCATTTACACAAATGATGAAAAGCAGTGGTCCCAGGACTGATACTTGTGGCACACCACTGGTCATAGGCCTCTGGTCTGAAAAAGTTCTTTAAGTCAGCCATCTGAAGTGGCACTACACTGAGATATTGGAAGCCTTCTGTCAAAAGATTCTGTGATAGCTGCCATCAGGTTTGCGTCACAGTTGGATTTGGGATTACTGAGTTGGCCACAATTTTGCTGATGGGAAGTGTGGCCTCCAAGATCAGCACGATACCTGTGCTATATTGGAGCAGCAGTACTCCCATGCTCTTTAACAGGGACAAGAAGCTGCCCAGAAACCTGTTCAGAAATTATTTGGAAACCCATCCTTTGGAGAGTTGGCAAAAGAACGATTCAATCTCACCTGCTTTGCGGTCCATCCAACCCCAGTCACTCCATCCATGTGACCATAGACTTTAAAGTATATTCTTTATGTCTGTATTCTGACCCAATAAGTTGCAGTTTTTGGGTCCCTGAAAACAGAAGTAAACAGGTGGGCGTTTAGGAGGATTGTTGGAAGGGTAAGCTGGAAAGCAAGGGCCAGTGGCCACAGTATAGGTAGTGAGATGAGAGTGAATATTTGAAAAGGAACAAAAGGCATATTGCCTTGGAAGTGTCAGATACAACTGCCTGTGCCACAGCTTGTCTCATGATGAAGAACAACTTCCTCCAGGCTTAAGTGATGCAGATCTGCCCATTCCGCAGTTATGCATCATCTTGCTCTGTGATTGGGACAAATGTCAATAATAGTGCAGTATGGGTCATGTGCTCAGCACAAGCCAGATGGATATATGTGGAAGTAACAAGAAATGGATATGACGGTCAGGGTGCTGTGAACATTTGAATTTCAGACTTTGCGCCCTGCTACCAGGGACTGCTGAAAGGGGAATGTTTTATTTCGCGGCATAAAACATTCTGGCGTAATGAGTACAAGATATATGATATGGATGCTTTCACTGATCATGACTACCCATATGAGGTCATTGAACATCCTCAGGACAAGACTCCATAAGACCGTATCATGTAGAAGCAGAAGAAGGCCATTCATATCTGCTTTGCTATTCAATAGCATCTGGTAAGCCTCAACTCCACTTTCTTGTCTTTTTTCCCATTACCTTAGATTCTTCTGCTGATTAGAGATATAATGTACACAAAGACCCCGCCTCAGCAGCCCTCTGTGGTAAGAATTCCACGGATTCTTCACCTTCTGAGAAAAGAAGTTCCTTTTCACCTCTGTCTTAAATGGATGACTCCTTACTCAGAGATTATGTGCTCTGCTCCTAGACTCTTCCATTTCATGAACTGAGTTCCCTGATCACCAGTTTCAATAACTTTTCAGGGTAGTTTGATGGCTTTCTGGCTGTCCTCAGAAACATGGACTTTTTCTTTACTGACCTCAGGTTTAGGGTCTTGAGCACTCTGTTGAAGAACTTCAGAGTTCTCCTTCTCTTTCCTGTTGCTACATTGTTGTGTATTTTCTTCCAGTCTATGCTCGCAGAGGCATTTAGCAGAAATCTCCCATCCATAAATGCAGCTTGTTTAAGAGGGACAGTCTGTCTTTCACTGATGCAGTTTAATTGGAACTTATGCTAACCATGCCTTTTTCTGGGCCTCCTGTTATGTAGTCAACATCATGGACAATACACAGTTCAACACTACAATCATGGAAATGAGGTTGCAACATCAAATTTGTCTGCCTCAATGAATTTTCAGGACTAGATTACAAAGCATATGACCTATGCCCAAAATTAGGAGCAAACCCATTTTCAGTCATTCAGTTTTCAGCCTGGATCATAAAAAGTCAAGCTGTAACAAATCTAATAAGTTTAGATTAATTTGAAATTTTACAGGTTTACTGTCAAGTCTGAAGCTATACTAAACTTTCAAAATCTTTAGACTATTGGAATTAATGTTGCACTACTGCAAGGAAATTGAAAACATTACCTTTTGGTGACATTAAGGAAAGATTTGTGCTGATAAATGTAACAACATAGTTGATTTCTCCAATTAAGCACACAACATGGAGTGCACTACCACAGAGAAAAAAAATTGTTCTGAGATTGTGGCTTACAATCAGTAACATTTTGCATATTAATCACACAGCAATTGAGTCAGACAGCATGGAAACAGACCCATTGGTCCAACTCATCCATTCTGATCAGGCACTTAACTAGTCCCATTTGCTTGTGTTTGGTACATATCCCGCTAAACATTTCCTATTCATATACCTGTCAAAATGTCTTTTACATATTGTAATTCTACCCACCTCTACCACTTCCTCTGGCAACTCTTTCTATACACGCACCACCCTCTGTGAGAAAAGGCTGCCCCTTATGTCCCTTTTAGATCTTTCCCGTCCCACCTTAAACCTATGTCGTCGAGTTTTGAATTTCCCTACACTTGGAAAAAGACCTTGGCTACTTATCTTATGTATGACCCTTGTGATTACATAAAACTCTTTAAGGTCATCCCTCAGTCTCTGATGCTCCAGGCAAAACAGTCCCACCGTATCCAACCCTCCTTGTAACTAAACCCCTCAGTCCTGTCAATAACCTTGTAAAATTTTTCTGCATCCTTTCTAGTTTAACAACATCCTTCCAACAGCAGGATGACCAGACTTGGCCTCACCAAAGTCTTCTACAGGATTTCCTGATTAGTATGCCTTGCAAATATCAGAGCTCCAAATACCTAATTAGGAAATCAGTCTGAACATGTCTAGCCACTTCACACTCAGTGCCTTCTAGCTTGAAGCTTTATTCTTAATTTTTAACCTTCTTAAAAAGTAATTAATTTCAGTACTACATCTGAGAGACTTTGTTCAATCCATTTATACACATATTTTCCAAGAATTTCCAAATTTGGTTTTGTCTAAATATTTTGCAGGGAGTTCAGTATGGGTGGAAGGAGGGACACATTTAATATTGTAGCTGTTGGGTTATGGAGAAGGAGATGAAGACAATGATTTGATAGTAGAATCTGCTGATTTTTCAACTGTTCCTCTCTGGATCTAATATTACGGCAGTTCAGCAGCCTCCACAATAGATTCTTAGACTGCCATTTCCAAAAGAAATAGCTATATATTTCATGTTTAACACTTTGAGATGCACTACTGCATTTTGACCAAGGCTTGCCTGTTTTCCTTTCCTCCCATGGTTAATTAAAGGACTACTTCACAAAATATTCTGCCCATTACAACACTGAATGTTCTGTCAGTATCCTCCTTTCTGTTGAAAAGAACAATAATTTGTAATTGCTGTCATGTAACAGTAAGTGCTGTTTCATTTTATTTAACTAATCGTCTAATGCTATGTTCACCACATTTAGAATATTGCGATCTCTCACCATATTTAACACATGATTTAATATTTCAGCAATTAACTTTAATACCTAAGTCATAAAATTCCATCTGGATACCTAACTTTGTGTAAAGTTGAAAGGAAAAAGAATAATCTCCATGTTTGATATGCAGAAATAAGATAGCAGGGCTCTAAGTATGTATCTCATATATTGACTCTTGGTTAATGTTGACAAGTAACCAAGATAGATGTGAACTCTAAATTTTGTTTGACAAAACATCTGTCATGTGTAACAAAACTGTTGCACACCATGTCTGGTTTAGCTGATATGGTAGATTTCACTGTAACTTAGCTCACTGTCAACTTATTTTGTAGCTTCCTTTATTCAAAGCTCTGGTTTTATTAAGAAGTTAAAATGTTGTTTCCCTATCATTTGAAAATGACGTTATTGCCCTTATGTTACATATGCACACCATTTTAATTTTTTTCACATACACTAATGATTTAGATGCTTACTTTTTGGAACTTGGTTTGCCATGTCACAGCAGTCATTTGCAAACTTAAATCTGAATGGAATATCTATTTAAACTCTCTGGAGCATTATAATAGCAAGTTGTGAAAATAAGGAGATGACTAACAATTTTCTATTGATTCCATTCTCAATGTTCATTTCTCTTTGAGCATAACTCCAAGGAAAATTATTATCATGCTGATCTGAATCCTTTGAAACAGACAAGAGAAATTCAAAATAGTAAATACTTGGGGAAGTTGGAAAAGAGAAAGGATACAAGATAGTCTGTAATCTGCTGGAATTGTGCTTTCATTGCAGTTCTCAGGAACTTCTTGCACCCTGTATGTATCTATAATTTTAAAATAATGATTTGATGCAAAAAGTCAATTAGAATTGGTAGTTCTGTGCCTGCTATGAATTATTTAACACTCTCCGAGAGATGCAATCAAAATAACAAAATATTTAACTCCTGAAAATTGCTATTTATGCTCAAGGAAAATATACCACCAGCTGTGTGATACTTGTTATAATCAAATCTCAGGCAGACGTTTATCACTGCTTAGGTTCTCCATGTTCCCTAAAGAGGAGATATATGGAGGAAATATGGGTCAACACAATGCCAACAGCATCTGCGTCATGCTGGTCTTTGTGTGGAAACTATCATTGTCCTCTTATTGCAGCAGATGACACGGGCCCATTACAGGCCAATCAATAGGGCCCCAACATCAAAGCACTGAAGCTTGCAAAACAGAAGGACCCAAGATTGGCAGGATCACAGTGTGGCCGCATAATTGTGATTGGTGAGACTGGAGTTGCAACCCAAGAGCATGAAGAAGCACCAAAATCCAAGTTTTAACCTCAGGACATAAGGTGAGACATAGTAGGCGTGGATAGATGGAGGATTTGTGAGGCATTTAACCTGTAATGTTTTGTATTTTCGTATGCAGACAAGGCTTATCAAATCGAGAAGTAGCAGATAGGTTGGAGGCTTGCAGGCCACGTCTGAGGAATGTGGGAAATCGCAAAGCCAGCAACGTCACATCATTTCCCTAACCCCCACTTCACATTCCATCAGTGCAGGTAGGATCTCGGTGCAAAGCAGGAAGGATGAGTGGCTTTTCATACTTACAATGCAGAAACTGATGGAGATTCATGAGGAGACCAGGATAAATTGGAAACAAATGACAGATGGAATAAAACGTGGAGGCTGTCTATTTTATCAGGAATAACTTTTAAAACTATTGTTATTTAAATGTAGATAGTTTGCAGAATGCTGCCGTCCAGAGGGGTTTGGGTGGCCTCCAAACGTGAATCACAAAATATTAGCATGAAAGCACATAGTTGGTGGGATGGTGGGTGAGTGAGGTTGAGCTGGACATTCGCCCAGAGGTGGCCTGCAAGCCTCCAACCTATCTGCTGCTTCTCTATTTGATAAGCTTTGTTAAGAAAAAAAGATATGTCATTCATATGCAATCTCACTGAAATTCCCATTTACTGTTGTGGCAAGATCTATCTTTCTGAAATTTGCTTGCCTTCCCCAGAAGTAAGAGAAAATAATGAAATGGGGCTTTGATGTTAGAGAAAAACAATTCAACAACCCTGCCCTAAATTATTAATGGAATCATCAGATAGACAGAAACTGCATTTATTGAGAATTAACTGCATAAGCTAAGCATTGCCTAGTAAATTTCTGGAATTAGTTATTTATGGTAGATTTTTGGAAGTTATATATAAAATATTCTCCACTTTATTTTAATTAGTCTTGACTTTTCTGTGGTTTCTGGGCAACAATACAAACTTTTTTTTAAGAGCTGCTTTAAATTACAATGGTCGTTGACATCCTCAGATTTTTGTAGCACTTTCAAAAATTTTGTGAATATCATACAAGCCACTTGTATCATTTGTGTTAGTCTTACAAATTAATGAAACATGTGAAATGTAACTTGTAATAGATTTCACTGAGAAAATCAACAGCGAACATTGTGGATGTCAGGTAATATGACCCTTGGTTTGTCAACGTGCTTCCCAGTGAAACTAAAACAGCTACCAACATTTCAGTATATCTTTGAAAAAGATATCTTCAGAAACTGGCTTAGTTGGGAGAAGAGTGAATATATGTTTCACAATGCCACTAAAATCAGGAGCATTCTTTTATTTTTCATTTTGTCAAGCTACTGTACAAAAGGTATAATTTTCATATAGATTTAACAAGAGCTTACCTGACTTGTACAATGAGACAGATAGTTTTGCTTTCATTAAAAATGATTCTGTTACTGATTTATTACCAAAATCACTCACCTTTGACTTATCAGTTGGAGAAGGTGTCCTGTACCAAAGTGGTGAAGTATTTAATGAAGAAGAAATCCATTATATAATTACACTGAATGACAACAATCTCAAACACTGGATATACAATAGTTTGAAAGAATTTCTTCACTCTAACATGCCAGCATTTCTATGTGTGTCTGACCTTTGTTCGTATAGAATAATTCAGTGCAAGCCCTTTGGCCCATTGAATCTGCACCACCAAAAGCTATTCTAAATCTCCAGTGGTCCTACTTTCTAGCATTTGGTCCATATCCTTGAATATTATGACATTTTAAGTGCTTATTAAAGGTTGTGACATTTCCCACCTCAACTACCATCTTGCACAGCGCATTCCAGATTCCTATGACTTTCTGGGTAGAAAATCTTTTCCTTAAATCCCCTCTGAAAGTGCTGCCTTTCAACTAATTATGCCCCCTTGTCATTGACCCTGCAACTGAGGAGAACAACTGCTATCTACTTACTCTGTCTATGACCTTCATAAATTTATACACCTTAAGGTGGTCCCTCTTCAGCTTTCCCTGTTCTGAAAAAAAAATGCAAGTTTATCCCTCAGTTATAGGAACGATATTATTAAGCTGGAGAGGGTTCAGAAGAAATCCACTAGGATTTTGCTGGGTTTGGAAAGTTTGAGCTGTAAAGAAAGGCTGGATAGGCTGGAACTCTTATCACTGGAGCATAGGATGTTGAAAGGTGATTTTATAGAAGTTTATAAACTAATGAATGGTATAGGTGGTGTGAATGGTAGCTGTCTTTTCTCTTGGATGGGGGATTTCAAGGCTAAGGAGCACATTGTTAAGGCGAGAGAAATGAGGTTTAAAAAAAGACATGGGACAAGCCTTTTATACGGAGAGTGGTTCGTGTGTGGAATGAATTTCGTGAGGAAGTGCTGGATGTGGGCAGTGTTACAAAATTTAAAAGGCACTTAGGTAAGTGTATGATGAAGAAAGGTGCACAAGGATATGGGCTAGGAGTAGGCAGGAGGGGCGAGTGTAGTTTGAGATTAAGGTCAGCACAGACTGGTTGGACTGAAGGGTCTGTTTCAGTGCTGTTTGGCTCTATGACTCTACGACTTTGATTATACAGCCTCTCTTCATAGCTAAAATGATCCAAACAAAGTACCATCCTTGTGAAGCTTCTATACAGCCCCTATGGTACAATTACATCCTTTCTGAAGTGCAGTGTCCTAAACTGCAGACAGTCGTCCAACTGTGGCTTAACTAAAGTTCTGTGCAGATCCAACGTAACTTCTCTGTTCTTATAAGCTATGCCATGACTGTTAAAAGCAAGTGTCCTCAGTGATTTCTTAACTCCCCTATTAACTTGTTCAGCTGCCTTCAAGCACCTCAAGATCCCTTTGTTCCTCTGAGCTTCCTAGTGTCTTGCTGTTCATTGAATATTCCGGTCCCATTTTGTTCTATATCATTTGTGTATCACAAACATTAATGGACCTAGCACTGATTCCTGTGGTGCGGCACTGGACGCAGGCCTCTGATCACATAAACAGTCTCTAACACCACACTCTGCCTCCTGTGACTAAGCCAAGCTCAGATGCAACGTGCCAAATTACCCTGGATCTCATGACCTTTTATTTTCTTTATCAGTCTCCCATCTGGAAATTTGCCAAATGCTTTGCTGAAATCCATGACATCAATGGCAGTACCCTCATCCACACAGCTGATTACCTCCTTGAAAAATTCAAACAAGTTGGGTAGGCATGACGTCCCTCTGCCAGAGCCATGATGTCTATCCCTGTTTAAATCTTGCCTTCCCAAGTGGAGATTAATTCACTCCTTCAGAATTTTCTCTGATAGTTTCCCTAGCTCTGGCATGAGACTCATTGATCTGTAATTCTCTGGCTTCTTTTTAACACCCTTCTTGAAAAGTGGAGCCACATTAGCTATCCTGCAGTCCTCTGGCATGACTCTTGTGGCCAGAGGGGAATTAAAAAATTGTTTCAGAGATCCTGTAATTTCCTCCCGCATCACCCATGCTAACCTGGGATTTATCATTCTGGATCTGGGGATTTGTCAGCTTTTAAGCTCTTTGAAACCATCAATGTCTTCTGAATCCCTATGTCAAAATGCTTAAGAACCTCACTAGCCCTCCCCTCCACCAGAATTCTGTATCTACATTCCCCAGCTTCCAACTAAAGATAGATGTGAAATATATATTTAAAACCTCGCCAGAGCCATCTGGTTCGAGATTGACCCCTGGGTCTTTAGTTGGCTCTGGTCTTCCCATTGATACACTTATAGAATATTTGGGATTCTCCCTAATCTTTCCTACTAGTGATATTTCATGACACTGTTTGCTTTCCTCACTACTTTTTGAAATTCCCCTCTGCACTTTCCATAATCCACACAGGTCTCCCACAATTTGCTCATTTTATACCTGTTAAAAGTCTCTTTTTCCCTTTTTATCTGTTCCTGAATATTCCTAGACATCCGAGATTCTATGGGCTTGTTACTGCTACATTTCACACTAAAGGGGACACATTGGATTTGTACACTCGCAATTCCTTTAGGAACATTCCCCTACCTCCAATGTTCTGCTGTATGTTTACCAAAAAGATCTGCTCTCTGTGTACTTTAGCCAGATTCTGCCTTGTTTTAATAAAATCTGCCCTCCCCAATCCAAAACCATATTTAAAGATAATAAAATGTGAGGCTGGATGAACACAGCAGGCCAAGCAGCATCTCAGGAGCACAAAAGCTTTTGTGCTCCTGAGATGCTGCTTGGCCTGCTGTGTTCATCCAGCCTCACATTTTATTATCTTGGAATTCTCCAGCATCTGCAGTTCCCATTATCTCCAAAACCATATTTTGTGGCCCATCTTTTTGCTTAACAACTTTAAACTATATCACTATCATTAAACTGCTGCCTCACTGTGGCCTTGAACACTTGTTTGGCTTTGTTCCCCAGAAGGATCCTCAACATCATCCAGGAAAGAACAGTTCACCTGCTCAGCTGCTGATCAATTAATTTAAACATTCACTGTCTCCAGCAACTCGATACCATTGATTCCGGTATGTACTAATTACAGGATGCAATGCAGTAATTTGGCAAAGTTCCTTTGACAACGCTCTTCTACCTGCAAACACTATTACAAAGATGGACAAGAGCTACAGGTGTACATGAACAACACTATGTACAAATTGCATATCGTTCTGATTTGAACATATATCATTATCCCTTAATTGTTGCTGAGCCAAAAGTCTGTAACCTGTCCATAACATGACCATTAGAGAGGCTTCATCACAAAGACTGCTGAGGTTCAAAATTCCAAGTTATTTTTAAAAATATGTGCTACATCTGGCACAATTTAACCAATAATTATTTTAATATTGCAGCAAAATGAAATCATTCCATTAAAAATTATTACGGGATTCAATCAAGTATGTGCAGAGAAACTATTTCTTCTGTTGGGCTATTCTGGACAAGTGGGCTCAATCTAAGTTTGGGGCTTTGAAGCAACAGGTTATTTCTGCACTTGTTATTTCATTGTTAGGGATAGGTATGCTACTCATGAGGTGTCAAATGCTACATTGATGTCATAAAGGAGTGTAAATAGCAAGATGTGTAAATTGCTTTTTTAAACAAAAACTTTTAGGAACCATTCATGACCTGTTGAACTGATACTCTCCAGCTTTGCAGTCTCTTTGGAGCCCTCCAGTTTTGAACATCTGGTCCATAATTCATGGAGAAACTGACTACCAATTGCTGGTCTGGAATGGCTTGGCAAGGAATTATTTGTAATCATGTTGTAAATCTAGAAAATTCACAATTGTGTATAGTTTGACAGGAAGACTCATAATGCAAACAAACTCATCTTGGCTTCAGCAATGCGAATAGTAATGTAGTGCAAAATATCCAAAAAGTGGTGAAGAAGCAGAATGTATGGTATTATTTCATCTGTTGTGCAAATTTATGGGCTTTTTTAACCAATTAATAATGACAGGTGGGGCATTTGACTGATGCAGCTTCTCAGCTGTTGCTGACTTAATGTGCTTTCTCGATTGGTAACCATTTCTGAAACTTAAAAAACTATCATTGCATAGAATCATCGTGAATTATACGGTTATTCATTCTATCAGAATTTGGAATCTGCACACAGGTCTACAGCTGAGACTGGTTCATATTTGCTCACCTCGATCATTTGTACACAAGAAGTCATGCTATCTTGGATAAATTAACTTTAAGATGTGCAATCTTGCCTTCCTATTACATGTCGGTAAGTGTATACGACACTGCATTTTTATTTGAGCTATCAGTTCCTTCAGCTTGGAAGACTGCCAGGAATAATGCAATTCCTAACAGCCTAAAAGAAATAATTAGTACATTTTTAAACCTTCTGGATGGGATCTATCTGCAGTGGGATTACAATGCAATTTGAGCACTGCGGAAAAAATTGTATTTGGTTCCTGAATCAAAATTCGATGGAACAGGTATTACAATGTGCTGCTATTTATTTTGCTGTAGGTTGTACTTTTATGAGTTTAAAAGACCAGCAGTAAACAGACATACAATTTAGATGTTTGCATAGTGAATGTGAAACTTGAGAAGTTATGGAAATTAAAAAAAAGTTTCTGAATTCTGAAACTGTCATTAATAACAAATGTGAATGAGTTTGAAACTGTTGTTGTTCAATGATATCTATATAATGTCATAATCCCCTTCGTTTTTAAACTTCAGTTTCTTCTCCCACTGGAAAAGAGATTACAATAGTTAAGTACTTGTTTTTGACCAGCACAGACTTGATGGGCAGAAGGGTTTTAGTTTTTTCTGTGCTGTTAACCTCTTATTGTATGATATGAAAGTCAGAGCAGTTATCTGGCAGCTTCAGCTCACGTTTGCTCCTCCAGATCCCTATCTTGACAAGCATTCCCAAACATCTCGTGATATACTGCATGAGCAGTAAACGGCTACAATCCCATCCATGGACATTTGCATCAGACACACAACAGCCTTATTACATCATCATGGCAAATCTCCAACTCACTTATGTTACCGTTCATTATTTTAATTATGCACTTTGGACCTCACTGACACCATTCATTGCAATGCTGCTGCCAGGCCACTTTGTGCATAAGGACAGGCACTCATCTTACGCATCAGAGCACAGTGCATCTCCATGTTCTTTGCTGCATATATCATACTATGTCAATTCCACATCAACACTATTTGAAAGAAATTTATGTTGTAAACACACTGACCATAAAGACCACATCTAAAACTGTAGGGGAAATAGTCCTCAGTCATAGAGCCATACAGCACAGAAACAGACCCTTCAGTCTGCCATGTCTCTAACAATGGTCAAATGCCAAACTATACTAATCCCATTTAATCAATGAATACCACTCACGCTTGGACGTTGAACAGCTTTTCCACTGCCTCTGCTTCCTTTAAACACAAGCCTAACCTTCCCGCGACTGAGCCCTTCTCCCACTTCCAACACACCCCCTCCTCCTAGACACCAACTCAAGGCCTTCTACCCTCCCTCAACCTCTTCATCTCCAACTGCCTTCATGCCATCAATTGCCTAAACCTCTCCACCCCTCTCACCCACTCCAACCTCTCCCCTCGGGAACGTGCAGCCCTCCGCTCCCTCTACTTCAATCCCAACCTCACCATAAAACCTGTGGACAAGGGAGACACAGTTGCAGTATGGCGCACTGATCTCTACATTGCCAAAGCCAGGTGCCAACTCTCTGACACCTCCTCTTACCGCTCCCTTGATCATGACCCCACCCCTGACGACCAAACCATCATCTCCCAAACCATCCACAAGCTCACCACCTCAGGTGACCTCTAACCCACAGCCTCTAACCTCATCATTCCCCAACCCCACACCACCCACTTCTAACTCCTTCCCAAAACCCACAAATCTGACAGCCCCAGCTGACCCATTGTCTCCGTCTGCTTCTACACCACTGATCTTATCTCCACCCGTCTCAACTCCATTTTCTCCCCCATGGTCCAGGAACACCCTACCTACGTCTGTGACACCACCCACGCCCTCCACATCCTCCAAAACTTCAAATTCCCTGGCCCCCAACACCTTATCTTTAAAATGGATATCCAGTCCCTATACACCTGCATTCCCCATACAGATGGCCGAAAGACCCTCCACTTCTTCCTCTCCCGCAGACCTGACCAGTCCCCCTCCACTGATGCCCTCATCTGCCTATCTGAACTCTTGCTCGCCCTCAACAATTTCTCTTTCGATTCTTCCTACTTCCTACAGACAAAGGGGGTGGCCATGGGTACCAGCATGGGCCCAAGCTATGCCTGCTTCTTTGTAGGTTATGTGGAACAATCCCTCTTCCGTTGATACACTGGCCCTAAAACGCACCTCTTCCTCCGTTACATTGATGACTGTATCGATGCCGCGTCATGCTCCCATGAGAAGTTTGAACAACTCATCCACTTCACCAACACCTTCCACCCCAACCTTAAGTTCACCTGGACCATCTCTGATACCCTCTCTCCTTCCTGGACCTCTCTGTTTCCTTCTCTGGTATCTACTTTGAAACTGATATCCATTTCAAGTCCACCTACACCTACAGCCACCTAGAATACACCTCCTCCCAACCAGCTTCCTGCAAAAATGCCATCCCCTATTCCCAATTCCTTTGCCTCCACCACATCTGCTCCCAGGATGAGGCATTCCACTCCCGTACATCTTTGATGTCATTGTTTTTCGAGGACTGCAACTTCCCCCACTCAGTAGTCAAGAATGCCCTTGGGTGTGTCTCCCACATTTCCTGCAACTCATCCCTCATACACACTCCCTGCAATAACAACCAAAGCAGAATCCCCTCCTCCTAATGTACCAGCCCACCAGCCTCCGGATCCAACACATCATCCTCCGACACTTCCGTCATCTGCAATCCGACCCCACCACCAAGGATATTTTTCCCTCCCCGCCCTTATCTGCTTTCTGGAGGGACCACTCTCTCTGTGACTCCCTTGTTTGCTCCACACTCCTCTCCACCCCACCTCACCTGGCACTTTTCCCTGCAACTGCAAGAAGTGCTACATCTGCCTCTACACCTCCCTCCTCAGCACCATCCTCGGCCCCAAAAAGACTTTCCACATCAAGCAGATATTCACCTGCACATCTGCTAATGTGGCATACTGCATCCGCTGTATCCGTTGTGGCTTCCTCTATACTGGGGAAACTAATCAGAGACTTGGGGACCACTTCGCAATAAACAACTGCACCTCCCAGTCGTGAACCTTTTCAACTCCCCCTCCCATTCCTCAGATGACATGTCCATCCTGGGCCTCCTGCAGTGCCACAACGATGCCACCTGAAGGTTGCAGGAGCAGCACCTCACCTTATGCCTGGGAACCCTGCAGCCCAATGGTATCCATGTAGACTTCACAAGCTTCAAAATCTCCCCTCTCCCTACTGCATCCCAAAACCAGCGCATCTTGTCCCCGCCTCCCTAACCTGTCCTTTCTCCCACCTATCCCCTCCTCCTGCCTCAAGCCCCACCCCCATCTCCTACCTAATAACCTCATCCCGCCCTCTTGACCTGTCCGCTCTCCCTGGACTGACCTATCTCCTCCCTAACTCCCCACCTACACCCACCTTTATACCCCCCTCTTTGACCTGTCTGTCTTCTCTCCACCTATCTTCTCCTCTATTCATCTTCTATCCACCTCCCCCCCTCCCTATTTATTTCAGAACACCCCCCCTCTCCTCAGTTTCTGATGAAGGGTCTAGGCCCGAAATGACAGCTTTCCTGCTCCTCTGATACTGCTTGGCCTGCTGCGTTCATCCATCTCTACATCATGTTATCTCAGATTCTCCAGCATCTAACATCACTGTTATCTGTTGGAGCAGTACTTGTAACTGAAGAGAATTAGTAGTCATTCTATTCTAGTGGCTTTTAGGATAAAGCTACGTTAAATTTTAATGCAACTAGCTGTTTCAAAAGATTCACTAAAGACTTGTGTAGGGTCTATCAACCGTCAATCCACAAATGCGTCACAACTGTTACTGATGCAACTTCTTCTCGCCCCTGCCACTCCATTTTGGTTTCACATGATGAGGTCAGTGTTGCAGTCCAGGGGCAGTTCTCTTTCAGCTGCAGGGCACTATCGATTGTACAAGTGTTGTTTTGACAGTGTCATATTGTAATGTGTACCATTAATCAACAAAAAAAAAGTTCCATTCTGTTATGTACCAGTCATCTGTGATCGTCAGTACCACATTTTAGTTGTTTGTGTCAGGTATACGAGAAGCTATTATGATGTCTGAATCCTTGAGAAGACTGATGTTCTTCCTTCATTTCAAAGGCCAGATGCCCAATAAGACTGGCTACTGGGAGACAATGTTGTCCTCTTCAACAATGTCTGTATGGCTCTAGCTGTGGCCAAATGTAGATATAATGTAGCCCATTCTTCCATCAGAATTATCATGGAGTAGACATTAGGCCTCCTGAAAGTAGAGCTACGGGAAATTGGACCTTGCAATATATTCCCGGTAGTGTATTGCATAATCCTTGCATCTGTGATCTGCACAACTGGAGCAGGCAAAGTTTGGATGTGATTGACATTGAAGAACTAGGAATGTGGCAGAAGTGTTCAGAGGAAGAAGATTAGGAGAAATGTCAAGTTGACGAAGACAGAGATGTGCATGATCAGGCACAACAAGTCAAACAGGACATAATTGACACCTGGCTTCAACAGATCTAATTTGGCTGAAATCATCATTTGGTCACGGATGCAAAAGTAGATTATTTTTTGTTTGTTTTTACTTCGCTTTTGCTGTTGTTTAACGGAGGTTAATGTTCTCAGGTGTCCAAAGACCTTCCAAGAGGTGATGCTGCCACATTGAACAATGACAAGATGTTATGTTACACTGGGTTTAGTGAAAGAATAGCACTGCATCAGACTGGAATCTAATAGGGGATCGTGCTAAAGTTTATTAGCCGGGAGTGACTGATTCTTGTAATTGCAGCCACTATGACAATGATCAAGCAAGTAATGATGCAAGCTGGAAATATATTTTCAAGTGTGGGATTCTGTTTGTTATGAAGTGTCTCAGGAACACCTATATTCATACAGAAGCTTTTTTTTTTGTCTTGCTCCCCCCAACCAACATGGGTTTGTGGCTACACAGCTGGGCTTTAAATATGGCACTTGTGGTGGAAATCTGGGAAGGTCCTAGTCGTGGCAAGTTCTTCCACTGATAGTGAATGTGCACAAGCAGTGCTGCAGAGGTATGGTGCCAAAAGAATGACATGAGTAGCAAGTGAGAAAACTTAATAGAGCTCATTGAGAAAAATGCCTCTATGAAACTCACTGAAATTGTTGCTTAGCTGGATTTTGTTCAAATTCAACCTATTATTTCTCTACTGACTCTTGCTGGAACAATCCAAAACTAATCACAATGCACTGCTCTTTCCCAAGGCGTGCATCTTTTCTGCTTCCAGTGTTTAGCTGTGTTTCCCTAAAAGTAATTATAATAGTCTTTGACTGCGATACGGTTAGGGTCAGGATTAGGAATAAACTTGAACAAATCTTCACACAATGGCATTTTTTTTCTAATTTATCTCCTCATTCTGATATTAATCATTATTGTATTGATCACTCAATTCAAAACCAGAGGACATCTGCCTCTCCCTGACATCTTTTAAGTGCTTCAGAATTTATAAATCTCCACTAAGCCTCCCTTTGGACTTTTCTGATTTTTTGAAAATAGTCCAAATATTTTGTGATAATGGGAACTGCATATGCTGGAGAATCCAAGATAACAAAGTGTGTAGCTGGATGAACAGAGCAGGCCAAGCAGCATCTCAGGAGCACAAAAGCTGACGTTTCGGGCCTTGACCCTTCATCAGAGCATATTTAGGTCTCTTTTTCATTTCATATCTCTGGTATCCTCCTGGTGAATTCATACTGTATGGTTTTTTTTTGACATAAGTCTTTGAACTATTACACACAGTATTCCAAATCTGGTCATTCACACATTTATCTTCATTTCTTTGCTACTGTATTACAATCTCTTATTTATTAAAAAAATCCAAAATGCCATTGGCCAATTTTTTTCTACCTACTAATTCTTGCAATTAAAGGAATTATCGTGTTGAATCTTTAAGTTAGTGTGCTTCTGTGCCTTTGTATTTTCTTTCATAGTTATTTTAGTTGAAACTATGAACATCTTAAAAAAGATAATATTTTCTTGGAGAAATGTTATAACTTCATGATCATCACTGAGATAATAATCAAGCCACTAAACCAATTATCAAGGTTCTTACATGAAATGATAAGGTTAATGTGCATTACCTTTTGCGACTTGTAATTAAGTCTAGCATTCAAAATGGTTATCTTTCAGATAATATGTTTGAATTCCGGAGTGTAAATAAAGTCAAGGACAAAAAAAATTCTCCTTCATGCAATTTTCCTATTATGCTGTCTAAATGTATTTTAATATCCATAATGTTTTGTCTCAATATTACCTTACATTTTGTTGCAAATATATATCAGCTGCGTCTTCTTTCTAGTACTTTGTTTTAATTAATTTTTAGGAATTGAAAATTTATATCTTCTGGAACAGCAAAAACAGGTACATTTTTAACCATTATGTTCATACAATTTATTGAAAAATTTTAATATTAAGAAGGCTCCATCATATTCCTCATGCCATACTTACTTCATTTACTTATTCTGTTACATATATAGGTTTGGATGATTTTGATCAATCTGCTTTTTGATTCATTTTCAGGAACATGGCAGTTTTTGATTTAGCAATAATGACCATGCCAATGTGGCACTGTGGCACAGTGGTTAACACTGCTGCCTCACAGCACCAGAAACCTGGGCTCATTTCCAACCTAGAGTAACTGTTCATGTGGGGTTTGCTCACTCTCCCTGTGTCCATGTGGATTTTCACCAAATGTTCCAGTTTCCTTCTACTGTCCAAAGACGTTCAGGTTAGGGAAACTGGCCATGCTAAATTGTCTGTGGTGTGTAAGAGAGATGGATTAACTATGGGAAATGCAGGATTATAGGGTAGGGGGCTGTTTGTGGGCGGAGTGCTCTTTGAAGTTTCAGTGCAGGCTGAAAGACCTCTTTCTGCACAGTAGGGATTCTATGGTTGTACTCTATGAGTAAATAGGTTAATTGCATTTGTGATTCTTCAACATTTTAGGAATTTGTGAATGTCAGTGGGAAGGTTAAGATTTGTTACCCTTTCTAATTGAGCCTTGAAGTGAATGGCTTGCTAGTCTTTTTCTGAGTGCAGCCAGGAGTCAATTACATTGTTGTGGCTCTGAAGTCACATGGAGGTCAGACAGATAAGGACAACAGATTTACTTTCTAAAAGAATTTAGCAAGCCATTGGATTTTTACAACATTGTCGATTGTTTCATGGTCACCTGTACTGAGAGCAGCATTCAATTTCATACAATCCCTTCTGTATGGAAGCAGTCTATTTGGCTCAACAAGTGCACACCAATCCTCCAAAGAGCATCCTACTCAGGCCCAGCCCCTGCTATATCCCTGTAACCCTGCATTCTCCATGGCTAACCCATCTAACCTACACATCTCTGGACACCATGGGCAATTTAACATGGCCAATCTACCTAACTCAGACATCTTTGGACTGCGGGAGGAAACTGAAGCACCTGGAGGAAACCCACACAGACACAGGAGGGAATGTGCAAACTCTACACAGACAGTCGTCCTGGTCCACATTCCACTAACTGCCATGATGTATTTGAACTCATGCCCAGTCCATTAGCCCAGCCCTCTGAATTGCAAATCCATTCGTATACTGCAATATTACCATCTCCACAATTTAAAATATTGCTGGCCATAATTTGGAAGTGGATTTCGTTTAAAAATGTCAAAAAGTTATTAATGTGTATTCATCACAAGCTTGTTTTGATTTTAGAAACTACAGAATGTTGTCTTGACTGGTATATTGCAAAGTTGAGTCTTTGCATTTGGGTGCTGCCCCTACTGGAGGGACTGTGGGGTAACATGGGGTGAATTAATCAACTTTGAAATTTGCCGCTTGCCTTGCAAAACAATAGCATAAAATAATTTGGAAAGGGATCATCTGAATACCTGAAATTGTCTCTCAGTGATCAATGAGCTTAGCCACCATAAGATATACATTGCTCCAAGGCAGTTTTCTCATCAGTAGTCTGATTATTGTTCAGTTAATACACCAGCGATTGGAGATCAGCAACCAGATGAAACGCAACGTCTGCATATGATTGAAGACACCAGGCAGTCCAACATTCTGCAATTCGTCACAACATTTTGCAAATCTTAGAATAAACTTGTACATTTAGAAAATAAATTATCATGATGTATTGAGAAATAATGAAAGCAAAAAAATCACAAAAAGCTCACATCTTTATGTACTTGAACTTCACAGACTGGCAGAAAAATTGAAAAAATATTTTCTTGTTATAAGATATTTAACGACTGCATTATATCTGATATCCAGTGACATTCTTCAGGGTAGTCGGTCAGTGGAATATAGGTGTGATGTTTAGTCGTTCAGGTGCAGCTGTATTCAACAAGGTCCAATGTTTACAGTCACTGATCAAATACTCCATATAGGGAACTACTCAAAATTGAAAAATATGGGCAACTGCAGCTTGATAAAGTACTTTTGAGATCAATTGGTGGCAAAGTCGTAGCTGCTTGAAAATATCTAACTTCAGCTTAGAAGAACCTACCTGGGACTGGTTGTTTTTCTTTCCCTGCAGATTATTTAGCTTTTAAACATACGGCTGCTGGTTGCAGTGTGTATCTTATAGCACCTCCATACTATTGTTTATAAGAGAGTCATTGGAAGAAGTCCTGTCTATGGGAGTGGGGTAAAATAATTTCGAAATCCACTCGTAAGTGAGAATTTTTGTTTTTGGTTAGTTTCCAGAAATTAAATAAAATGCAGTTCTCAATCCACAAGTGTTATGGCAAAGCAAGAAATCTTTAAAGTTGGAGTGGGGCGTGGATTGTGGCAGTGTGAACATTTGAAAGCTGAAGCTGATGCTTCCAGGTGAGCTTGTCTCCAACAATGGTTATTTCGTCTCCCATATCACTAGAATACAATTGTTGGGAATTCGACAGACAGTTATCACAACTAGCAATTATGTACAAATATTAAATCTTCAGGGATTTAGGAGTCCGGCTAACATGGAACCACTAGGTTAAAACAGAAGAATAGGCTTCCAGCAGAATGTCATATTTTAAGTGATCTGAGATAAGATGGAGAGTAGCGTCTATTTACTTTCAGGTCCCATGTGATGAGTTGTGGTATTCATGAGCATTTTTCTTACTGATCGTGAGACATAACATAACATTCACAACTCAAAGATACTGAAGAGATCATGGGAACTGCAGATGCTGGAGAATCCAACCACCCAGCCCCCTGCAAAAATTCCATCCCCTATTCCCAATTCCTTCGCCTCCACCGCATCTACTCCCAGGATGAGGCATTCCACTCCCGCACATCCCAGATGTCCACGTTCTTCAAGGACCGCAACATCACCCCCGCAGTGGTTGAGAATGCCCTTGGCCATGTGTCCCGCATTTCCTGCACCTCATCCCTCACACCCCGCCCCCGCAATAACCGCCCTAAGAGAATCGCCCTCATCCTCACATACCACCCCACCAACCTCCGCACACAATGCATCATCCTCTGACATTTCCCCCATCTACAATATGACCCCTCCACCCAAGATATTTTTCCATCCCCACCCTTGTCTGCCTTCCAGAGAGACCACTCTCTCCGTGACTCCCTTGTCTGCACCACACTCCCCTCCAACCCCACCACACCCAGCACTTTCCACTGCAACCGCAGGAAGTACTACACTTGACCCCACACCTCCTCCGCCACCCCCATCCCAGGCCGCAAGATGACTTTCCATATTAAGCAGATGTTCACCTGCACATCTGCCAATGTAGTATAGTGTATCCACTGTACCTGGTGTGGCTTCCTCTACATTGGGGAAACCAAGCGGAGGCTTGGAGACCGCTTTGTAGAACACCTCCGCTCAGTTCGCAATAAACAACTGCACCTCCCAGTCGCAAACCATTTCCACTCCCCCTCCCATTCTCTAGATGACATGTCCATCATGGGCCTCCAGCAGTGCCACAATGATGCCACCTGAAGGTTGCAGGAACAGCCCAAGGTTATCAATGTGGACTTCACAAGCTTCAAAATCTCCCCTTCTCCCACTGCATCCCAAAACCAGTGCAGCTCGTCCCCTCCCCCCACTGCATCACAAAACCAGCCCAGCTTGTCCCCGCCTCCCTAACCCGTTCTTCCTCTCACCTATCCCCTCCTCCCACCTCAAGCTGCACCTCCATTTCCCACCTACCAACCTCATCCCGCCTCCTTGACCTGTCTGTGCTCCCTGGACTGACCTATCACCTCCCTACCTCCCCACCTATACTCTCTTCTCACCTATCTTCTCCTCTATCCATCTTCAATCTGCCTCCCCCTCTCTCCCTATTTATTTCAGAACCATCTCTCCATCTCCCTCTCTGATGAACGGTCTAGGCCCGAAACATAAGCTTTTGTGCTCCTGAGTTGCTGCTTGCCCTGCTGTTCATCCAGCTTCACACTTTGTTATCAAAGATACTGAAAGTTGTTCTACAATGTCAGCACCGCATAATCAAAATGAAATCCAGGGCATTCACAGGGCCCAAAATCTCATTTCATCATGAGAAAACACTGCTTAACAGATGTCAGCCGCCTCAACGTTTTGACCACTTTGGAGAAGATGGTGTTGGCCTCATTTGGGCAGGCATTCTGAACCATGGCCATTTGACGGATCAGCAGTGAATCCCTGCAGTCCTAATATTCCTCTCTTTCCATTGCTCCATCGTGCAAAAATCACACCTGACTCTCAAGCTGCAGATAATATAAGAGTGAATTTCTTACTTTCTCCAGTGCCCTCATCACAATCCAAATCTTGTCTTATTTTTAAAATTTTAGATATTTAACCGGAACCTTCTTAGTCAGAGGCATGATGGCTTGATTTAATGCTCAGCCATAACCAGGTCAAAGACTGTAATGCAAATACTTTGGAGTGGAGGATGTAACTGAAACAACCTCCATTAATGCTCTGACTGTTACATTGGAATCTCAGATGGTTCCTTGCAAGTTCATACTGCCAGAATCATCAAAAACCCACGTAATTCATCAATATTTTCAAAAGATGGCCAGGATTGCTGAGGCAGAGCCTGGAGAGTAGTGGTGACTCAGTGGGACAGAAACCTGCTCTCCTCTGAGGATAAAAGTACTCCTGTTGCAAACTCTACCATTTTGTCAGTATTTTTTTCCCCTGCTACCTCTCAACCAATTAGTCTGGACTGATGGAGCAAGAACCAAGTTAGTGCAAGAACCAGTAAGAATGCAATCCTCTAGGTTTAGAATTTCTAAGGCCCTCCTTTCATGGCAATCTATCATTCTTCACTTGCCCTTCTTTGATGCTGAAATGGAGGCTGTGAATCTTGGGAGGATTTTGCTTGTAACATATTTTGCAAAGCAACAACGTCTCAACCATGAATCCTTCTGAATGTTTTCTTCTGCGCTTCCATGGGACGTGAACATCACTGGATCAGATTGCTGGCAAAAGTTGTTGCCCATCTTTAATTTCTCTTGAGATGGTGGTAATAAGCCACCACCTTGAATGACAGTAGCTTCACATTAGTATTGTACATAATTCATGCCAAAATCCTGTTGCTCTATATGTGGTCATTATGCACATAGATCCATAGAGCCATAGAGCTGACAGCATGGAAACAGACTCTTTGGTACAACCATTCAAAGGCCAACCATAATCCCAAACTAACTAGTCCCATCTGCCTGCACTTGGCCCATATTGCTCCAAACATTTCTTATTCAAGGGCTTTTCCAAATATCTTTTAAACATTACAACTTATACCCATATATGAGCAAACAAAGTGTGGAGTTGGATGAACACAACAGGCCAAGCAGCAACTTAGGAGCACACAAGCTGACGTTTCGGGCCGAGACCCTTCATCAGAAAAGGGGGATGGGGAGAGGAACCATCCACGACCTCATCACCTCAGGTGACCTCCCACCCACAGCCTCCAACCTCATTGTCCCCCAACCCGCACCACCCGCTTCTATCACCTTCCCAAAATCCACCAACCCGTCTGGTCTGGTCGACCTATTATCTCCGCCTGCTCCTGCCCCGCCAAACTCATCTCCACCTATCTGGACTCCATTTTCTACCCCTTTGTTCAGGAACTCCCGACCTACATCTGTGACACCACCAAAGCCCTCCACCTCCTCCAAAACTTCCAGTTCCCTGGCCCCCAACACCTCGTTTTCACCATGGGCGTCCAGTCCCTGTACACCTGCATTCCCCATGCTGATGGCCTAAAGGCCCTCCGCTTCTTCCTGTCCCGCAGGCCTGACCAGTCCCCCTCCACCGACACCCTCATCTGCCTGGCCAAACTCGTCCTCACCCTCAACAACTTCTCTTTCGATTCCTCCCACTTTCTACAGACAAAGGGGGTGGCCATGGGTACCCACATGGGTCCAAGCTATGCCTGCCTCTTTGTAGGTTATGTTGAACAATCCCTCTTCCGCATCTACACTGGCCCTAAACCCCACCTCTTCCTCCGTTGCTTTGATTACTGTACCGGCAACGCCTCGTGCTCCCAAGCGGAGCTCAAACAGTTCATCTACTTCACCAACACCTTCCACCCCCACCTCAAATTCATCTGGGCCATCTCCAACACATCCCTCACCTTCCTGGACCTCTCCGTCCCTATCTCAGGCAACCACCTAGAAACCAATGTCCATTTCAAGCCCACCGACTCCCACACCTACCTCGAATACACCTCTCCCAACCACCTGCCTGCAAAAATTCCATCCCCTATTCCCAATTCCTTCGTCTCCACCGCATCTGCTCCCAGGATGAGGCATTCCACTCCCACATATCCCAGATGTCTTCCTTTGTCAAGGACCGCAAGACCCCCCCAGCAGTGGCTGAGAACGCCATCGACCGAGTCTCCCGTATTTCCCACACCTCATCCCTCACTCCCCGCTCCTGCAATAACTGCCAATAGAAAATCCCCCTCGTCCTCACATACCACCTTAACAAACTCCGCCTACAACGCATCATCCTCCGACACTTCCGCCATCTACAATCTTACCCCATCACGAAAGACATTTTTCCATCCCCACCCTTGTCTGCCATTCTAGAGAGACCACACTCTCTAGGACTCCGTTGTCCACTCCACACTCTCCTCCAACCCCACCACACCCTGCATAGCCGCCCATGTGGTGTACTGCATCCGCTTTGCAGAACATCTATGCTCGGTTCGCAATAAACAACTGCACCTCCCAGTCGCGAACCATTTCACCTCCCCCTCCCATTCCGTAGACAACATGTCCATAATGATGCTACCCGAAGGTTGCAGGAACAGCAACTCATATTCCGTTTGGGAACCCTGCAGCCCAATGGTATCAATGTGGATTTCTCAAGCTTCAAAATCTCCCCTCCCCCTACTGCATCCCAAAACCAGCCCAGCTCGTCCCCACCTCCCTAACCTGTTCTTGCTCTCGCCTATCCCCTCCTCCCACCTCAAGCCGCATCTCCATTTCCTACCTACTAACCCATCCCACCCCCTTGACCTGTCCATCCTCCCCGGATTGACCTATCCCTTACCTCCCTCCCCACCTGTGGTCTCCTCTCCAACTATCTTCTCCTCTATCCATCTTCGATCCGCCTCCCCCATCTTCCTATTTATTTCAGAATCCTCTCCCCATTCCCCTTTTCTGATGAAGGGTCTAGGCTTTTGTGGGTCCTTTTGAAAGGTCAGCTTTTGTGCTCCTAAGATGCTGCTTGGCCTGCTGTGTTATCCAGCTCCACACTTTGTTATCTCAGATTCTCCAGCATCTGTAGTTCCGATCATCTCTGTACATGAGCATATCATTTTACTCAGCTGGTTCGCTGCCCACTTTCCAGTTAAAAGGTGGGCACCCATATTTGAGGCATGTAGCACCTAAAAGATGGCAGCAAACTGGCCCAAATTAACTATGAGAAGATCTAGCAATTTTTTACCTGTTATTTTATCTCAAAAACATTGCAGTAATATTCACTTACCAAAATATTCCCCTTAAATGTGCATGTTTAACTCAAGTCTTTGATGAGAACTCCCATTTATCTCAGACAGCTCAACATTCCAGGGCATAGAAGTTTCAGGCATAATGGAGGAGATGTAGAAGAGATGGGGGCATTACATTATTGTTAGAGGAGACTATTACTTAAGTAATGAGACATGATGCCTGAGAATGCTCTTCAAATGAAGCCATCTGAGTAGATCTTAGAAATAAAAAAGGGCAATCACTTTGCTGGGATTATACTGCCGGTCTCCCAACAGTCAGTGGGAGATAGAGGAACTGACATGTAGGCAATTTACAGATAGGTGTTTAAGGAATAGGAATATAGTAGTAGAGGATTTTAACCTGGCTTTAACTTCTTAGTTTGAAATGAATAAATTGGGTGGAATTTTTAAACTGAGAGCTTTTTGTGCCAGTACATTCATAGTCCTACAAGAGGTGGGACAGTGCTAGGCCTAATCCTAGGAAATGAAGTTGATCAAGAAGTTGAAGTGTCAGTAGGCAAGCATTTTGGGAATAGTGACTGGGGTGGATCCGTGGTTAGCACTGCTGCCTCGCAGCGCTAGGGACCTGGGTTTGATTCTCGCCTCAGACAACTATTTGTGTAGATCTTGTATGTTCTCCCTGTATCCAGTTCCTCCAGGTGCTCCAGTTTACTCCTACAGTCCAAAGATGAGCAGGTTAGGTGGATTGGCCATGCTAAACAGCCTACAGTGACCATGTGTGTGTAAACTAGGTGGCTTGGCCAAGGATAGAGTGGGTCTGGGGGGGATGCCTTCCAGTCAGTTGGTGTGGATTTGATGGGCCAAATGACCTCTTTGTGCACTGTAGGGATTCTATGATAAGTCTGTAAGGTTTCAAGTCATTATGGAGAGGGAGAAAGATAGTGCACAAGTTAAGTGTTTAAATTGGGGGAAGGACAATTTCACTATCATTAGAGAGGATCTGGCAAACATAGACTGGGAGCAGCTACTTGCAAATAAGTCCACATTTGGAAAGTGGTGCTGTTTTAAAAGTAGCATAGTGAGGGGTTCGGGGCCAACGTGTCCTTCTAAGAGTGAAGGGCAAGGGCAGGAAGACCAGGATACTCTAGATGTCAAGGTATAGTGAGAGTTTGATCAAGAAGAAGAAGGAAGCATGTGTTAGGTACAGAGCATCTTCTGTCTAAAGATGAAGTTGAAGGTGAAGTCACAGGGAGATAGGTTTAGTAAAGAAGACGTTTGGTATACTTGCCTTTATTTGTCAGTACATTGAAGATAGGAGTTGGGATATCATGTTGCTACTGGACAGGAACATTGGTTAGGCCACATTTGAGAGACTACATTCAATTCTGGTCTTCCTGTTATCGGAAAAGATGGTAAGTCCCTCCGAGTACTAAAAAAGAAAGGGACCTTGGTGTACGAGTCAATAGATACCTGAAGGTGACAGCACTGGTTAATATGGTGGTGAAGAAGGCATACAGATGCTTGCCTTCATTAGCCAGGGCAGGGAATATAGATGCATGGAAGTCTTGCTGCAACTTTTTAAAACATTGATCAGGCCACAAATGAAATACTGTGTGCAGTTCTGATCGCCATAATACCAGAAGGATTTGATTACACTGGAGGCAGTGTCCTAGGATGGGAAGCCTCAGTTAAGAGGTGAGACTCGTTTGTGTTCTCAAATCAGAGGAAATTGAGGGGGTATCTGATTGAGGTTTAAAGAATTATGAGAGGCAAAGATCATCTTGATCATGAGATTCTTTGCCCTATTGCAAACTCATCTAAGGCCAGGCAGCATAACTTTAAGGTGAGGAGTCAGTGTCTAGAGGGGATCTGAGAAATTTTATTTTCACCTAGACAGTGGTAAAAATATGGAATGTGCTGCCTGAAAGAGGTGGGATGGGGATTGCGGGGCGCAAGTACTCTTGCAACATTTAAGAAGCATCAAGATGACCACTTAAAATACTGGGGCATAGTATGGTATGGACCAAATGCAGGTAAATGGGATTAGTGTAGTTTAGTGGTTGTTAGTCTGCATAAGCAAGGTGGGTGAAGGGGCTGTTTCTATGCTGTATGACTCAATGGCTGTATCTCAAATTGTGGTAAAATTCCTCCACATTTTGCGTTCACATCAAGTCTGAAACATGCGACCTGAATTACCTAACACTGAATATCCATTAACTTTCAACTATATTATACATGCATTGATCGCATTTTCTATTTAAAGAACTGTAAAATCATAATTCCATTACTATCAGGATGACAAGATAGTTGAGTTGTCTTCTCAATACAAGAATAATGTAAATATAATTAGAATAAATAATCTAAACCTTTTCAAGTATTCTGTTAAGGATTCCCAATTGCTAAGCTTGCACTCAAGTAGAACCTATAAAATGTTAACCTTTGCATAAACTTTGCGACTGAAATGGGACACTAGATGTTTGAATGACAATACTGATGGAGATTTTGGAAGATATCTCTACCATTAACATTCCTGATTATATATTCAACTGCTATTAAATTTGAAGTGTAGGCTATTTCAACTTCCACAAAAATTAGAGATGACAGAAAATTTCCTTATATTGGGCAACAGCTGGCCGTTGATGCTCTAATTTCTGAAATTGAATGTTGAGCTAATCTTCCTTCCAAAGATGTTTTGTTGAAGCTTTGAAATATATTCGGTGTGTTGGAAAACAATTTTTATTTTGCCTGTTGCAGCAGAATTTTCAATTGAAGAAGTAAATAACAGTTTAAAAAATCCATCTCTTCCATCGTTATTTGTTGACGACACAGGATGGCTTTGTTTTTTATTTGTCCCTTTCGATAACTGTGCCACTAAACTGTGACATTGAGGTGACATCCACAACATATAGAATATAAATGCTGAAAAGTCGTAAATTATACATGGATTCAGGGAATGTTGCTTCAAACCAAATTTAATTTCCCAGAAGAATACATGCATTCAAATGATATCCATAACTGTAGATTTGATGACTGTTGGAGAAATGTCCTGTGAAATATGTTCTTGAAGTTAAATTAGACTGTATTAATTGCTGAGAAGGGGAAGAGTAATATTGATTGAGCAATAGTAGCCAACACAAAGAAAGGTCATTGCTATGTCCGAGAAAACAAAACTATCAAAATCACAAGCTTCCATGTGACTCATTAAACAGGGGCATAAAAATCTTGCCTTGTTTGGAATGCTTGATGATTTTATGAGAGCAAAATCTGAGAAGTTTGACCAATGCACAAGTTTGATTCAGATATTGATGCTTTATTGATCAAGCGATACCGAAGGATGGTCTGGAATCTTTAGCCGCGATAGAAGAATTCGTCTCAGATGCCTTTTTCAGCTTGGTCCACAGAATCGGAAGTTGGAATTCTTTGGAACTTAGGGATATATTACAGTTGGATGTTTTTTTCTCAATTCTCAATTTTCCATCTTTAATCCTTAGATTAGTTTTATTATTTTAATAGCTTTCTGTTAAAAGGAATAGGGTGTCTATAGCTAGTATATAGAAAATGGAATAGCATCCCTACATAATTCAAAAATGTAACTCCTATAAAGAGATGGAATAGTTAATATATATATCAGTAGCCAAGTGGAGAAAAGGGCAGAATCATCCTCATCCTTACTCACAGTGGTGAGTTGATTGGTAAAATATAACAAGAATGGAAAAATTAGCTTCTTGACTTTGAGAAAATAAGTTAGACCTTCCACCCAAGATTTTAACAATTCAATAAGAATCTTACTACTGAACAGCAAGAGGCCTATTTGCGTACGTTAATATGTCATTACTACCTAATCTCACCTCTTGGTTACGCAGTTTGCTATTTCACTGAGCAGTGGAGAGAAACTAAAAGGCAACAATTACAAACATCTGGATGGGAACTTGCTGGAGCCAGGTCACTGCTTCTCCTCCAGGTCTCCATCCTGGGTTAGTATTGCCCAACATCTCCTCATCAACAGTAACCGCCAGCAGTCTTCATCTCCAAAGGTTGGCTTTTGAGATGCCACCAGCCTTACCACGTCATTATGGCACATAACTGAGGACCTTATAATGCAATTCACCATCTCAATAATACATCTCAGAGCGCACTGATACCTTGTATTGTCAGGCTGAATGTGACTAATGGGTTCTTTAAGGGCTGATCAAAATTAATACAATGGTTTGGCCACATCTGGAGTATTGTGTCCATTTCTGGTCACCTCATTACAGGAAAGATGTGGAAGCATTAGAAAAGGTGCAGAGGAGATTTATCAGGATGTTGCCTGGAATGGAAGGAAGTTTCTTACAAGGAAAGGTTGAGAGAGTTAGGGGTTTTCTCTTTAGAACAATGAAGGATCAGAGGTGACTTGTTAGCGGTGTACAAATGATCAGAGGTATAGACAGAGTGGACAGCCAGAGACTTTTTTCCGAGGGCAGAGGTAGCTATTTTCTTTTCATTTTCTTTGTGCAGCAGCAGCGCGAGCGGGATCTTGGACCAGGGGCCTGTCAGGAAGTGGGTGAGTCAGAGATTTTAAATCTTTAAAAAGCTAACCTCGAGCGTTGGAGCCTTCCATTTCTTTGTGCAGCAGCAGCACTTTGGAGCAGACGTTTCTGGGAAGGAACAGACCTTTTTTTTACATCCCTCAGCTATATAAGTGATCGTTGTGTAAATCCGAGACCCTACCCTTGTAGGTCCTCCCACCAATCCACCTCCTCTAATCTTTTACGCCAGGGACAAATCAAGGTAAGCTTCTCTCTTTTCTTTTACTTTCTGTTTAGGGGATTAGCAGGGATGGCAGTGCAGGTAGAGGAATGTTCCTCCTGCATGATATATGAGGTGAGGGACGCCATTAGTGTCCCATCCAAATACGTCTGCAGGAAGTGCACCCAACTTTTGCTCCTCCAAGACCGCGTTAGGGAACTGGAGCGGGAGCTGGATCAATTTCGGATCATTCGGGAGGCAGAGTCAGTGATAGACAAGAGTTACAGGGAACTATTTACTCCTAAGCATGAAGAAAGCTGGGTAACTGTTAGAAGGAGGAAGAAGCAGTCAGTGCAGGGATCCCCTGTGGTCGCTCCCCTGAAAAACAAGTATACCTTTCTGGATACTGCTGGGGGGGGGGGAAACGACTTACCAGGGGAATGCAATAGGGTGCAGGTCTCTGGCACGGAGTCTGTACCTCTTGTACAGAAGGGAAGGGGGGATAGGAAGAGAGCGATAGTCATTGGGGACTCAATAGTTAGAGGGGCTGATAGAAAGTTTGCCGGGAACGAAAGAGACTCACGGTTGGTGTGTTGCCTCCCAGGTGCCAGGGTGTGTGATGTCTCGGATCGTGTCTTGGGGTCCTGAAGGAAGTGGGTGACCAGCCCCAAGTCGTGGTCCACATAGGCACCAACGACATAGGCAGAAATAGGGATAGGGATGTCAGGCAGGATTTCAGGGAGCTAGGGTGGAAGCTGAGAGCTAGGCCAAACAGAGTGGTTATCTTTGGTTTGTTACCCATGCCATGTGATAGCGAGGTAAAGAACAGGGAGAGATTTCAGCTGAACACGTGGCTGCAGGGATGGTGCAGGAGGGAGGGCTTCAGGTACATGGACAATTGGGGCTCATTCTGGGGAAGGTGGGACCTCTACAAACAGGACGGCCTCCACTTGAACCAGAGGGTCACTAATATCCTGGCTGGCAAATTTGCTAGTGCTATTCGGGTGGATTTAAACTGGCTCAGAAGGGGAATGGGAAACTGAGGTGTAGTCCTAGTACACAAGAGGATGAGCGTAGGGAGGACATGGACAGGATCTCACTGTCACAGGAGTGTGCTGGCAGACAGCAAGCTGGGTTGAAGTGCATCTACTTTAACGCCAGGAGTATCCGGAATAAGCGAGGTGAGCTTGCAGCTTGGATAGGTACCTGGGACTTCGATGTTGTGGCCATTTCGGAGACATGGATAGAGCAGGGTCAGGAATGGGTGTTGCAGGTTCCAGGGTTTAGAACTTTCATTAAGGTCAGGGAAGATGGTAAAAGAGGGGGAGGTGTGGCTTTGTTGGTCTAGGACAGTATAACGGTGGCTGAAAGAAATTTTGATGAGGACTCGTCTACTGAGGTGGTATGGGCTGAGGTTGCTGAGGAAGGTTTATCGACTGAATCAGTATGGGTGGAAGTTAGGAACAGCAAGGGAGCAGTCACTTTGCTGGGGGTTTTCTACAGACCCCCAAATAGCAGTAGGGAGATCGAAGAACTCATAGGCCGGCAGATTGTTGAAAAGTGCAAACGTAGCAGGGTTGTTGTTATGGGTGACCTCAACTTTCCCAAATAGATTGGAACCTCCTTAGTGCAGATGGTTTGGATGGACCTGTTTTTGTCAGGTGTGTTCAGGAGGGTTTCCTTACTCAGTATGTGGACAGGCCAATGAGGGGGGAGGCCATTTTGGATTTGGTGCTCGGCAATGAGCCAGGACAGGCGTCAGATCTCGTAGTGGGAGAACACTTTGGGGACAGTGACCACAACAGCCTCACATTTACCATAGCCATGGAAAGGGAAAGGAGCAGTTACCAGGGGAAGATATTTAACTGAGGAAAAAGAAACTATGACGCTATCAGGCAGGAGTTGGGAGGTACAGATTGGGAGCAATTGTTCCACAGAAAGGGCACAACAGACATGTGAAGACTGTTTAAGGAGCAGTTGTTGCGAGTGATGCATAAAGTTGTTCCTCTGAGACAGGTAAGAAGGGGTAAGATTAAGGAGCCTTGGATGACGGGAACAGAGGTGCTTCTTGTCAAAAAAACAAAGGCAGCTTACGTAAGGTGGAGGAAGCAAGGGTCTAGCACAGCCTTAGACGATTACAGGCTTGCTCGGAAGGAGCTCAAAAGTGGACTGAGGAGGGCTAGGAGGGGGCACGAAAAAGGCTTGGCAGGAAGGATTAGGGAGAACCCGAAGGCATTTTACTCATACGTGAGGAATAGGAGAATGATCAGGAAGAAGGTAGGGCCTATCAGGGATAGCGTAGGGAACTTGTGCGTGGAGTCTGAGCAGATAGGGGAAGCCCTAAATGAATTTTTTGCTTCGGTTTTCACTAAGGAAAGGGACCTTGTTGTGAATGAGAGCTTTGAGGAGCGGGAAAACAGGCTTGAACAGATCAAGGTTGAGGAAGTTGATGTGCTGGCAATTTTGGCAGACATTAAGATTGATAAGTCCCCAGGGCCAGACCAGATTTATCCTAGGTTGCTCCGGGAAGTGAGAAAGGAGGTTGCTAAGCCGCTGGCGAAGATCTTTGCTTCCTCACTCTCCACGGGAGTCAGACCAGAAGATTGGAGGGAGGCAAATGTTGTTCCTCTTTTCAAGAAAGGGAATAGGGAAATCCCTGGAAATTACAGTCCAGTCAGTCTTACATCTGTGGTCAGTAAGATTTTGGAAAGAATTCTGTGGGATAGGATTTATGACTATTTGGAAAAGCATAGCATGATTAAAGGGAGTCAGCATGGCTTTGTGAGGGGCAGGTCATGCCTCACAAATCTTATTGAGTTCTTTGAGGAAGTCACGAGACAGGTTGATGAGGGTCAAGCATTGGATGTGGTGTACATGGACTTCAGCAAGGCATTTGATAAGGTTCCCCATGGCAGGCTCATTCATAAAGTCAGGAGGTATGGGATACAGGGTGGTTTAGCTGGGTGGATTCAGAATTGGTTGGCTGACAGGAGGCAGAGAGTGGCTGTAGGTGGTATGTATTCTGCCTGGAGGTCAGTGCTGAGTGGTGTCCCGCAGGGCTCTGTTCTTGGGCCTCTGCTCTTTGTAGTTTTTATAAATGACTTGGATGAGGAGGTTGAGGGGTGGGTTAGTATGTTTGTTGATGACACAAAGGTTGGAGGTGCCGTTGATAGTATCGAGGGCTATTGCAGGCTTCAGCGAGACGTTGACAATATGCAGAGCTGGGCTGAGGAATGACAGATGGAGTTCAACCTGGGTAAATGCAAAGTAATGCAGTTTTGAAGGTCAAACTTAAATGCTGAATATAGGATTAAAGGCAGGATTCTCAGCAGTGTGGGGGAACAGCGGGATCTTGGTGTTCAAGTGCATAGCTCCCTCAAAGTTGCCACCCAAGTGAATAAGGTTGTTAAGAAAGCATATGGTGTTTTGGCTTTCATTAACAGGGGGATCGAGTTTAAGAACCATGAGGTTTTGCAGCAGCTCTACAAAACCCTGGTGAGACCACACTTGGAATATTATGTCCAGTTCTGGTTGCCCTATTATAGGAAAGATGTTGAGGCTTTGGAGACGGTGCAAAGGAGGTTTACCAGGACGCTGCCTGGGTTGGAGGGCTTGTCTAACGAGGAGAGGTTGACTGAGCTTGGACTTTTCTCACTGGAGAGAAGGAGGAAGAGAGGTGACCTGATCGAGGTGTACAAGGTAATGAGAGGCGTGGATAGAGTCGATAGCCAGAGACTTTTCCCCAGGGCAGGATTGACTGCCACGAGTGGTCATAGTTTTAAGGTGTTAGGAGGAAGGTATAGAGGAGATGTCAGAGGGAGGTTCTTTACACAGAGAGTTGTGAGCGCATGAAATACTTAGCTGGACATGCACATGGACAGCAGTGAATTGAGGGGAATGTAGATTAGGTTATTTTATTTTTGGATTAGGATTATTCCACGGCACAACATCATGGCCGAAGGGCCTGTACTGTGCTGTACTTTTCTATGTTCTATGTTCTATGTTCTATTATGATGGGACATGGTTTTAAAGTAAAAGGAGATAGATTTCAGGCAGACCTCAGAGGAAGATTCTTTACTCGGAGAGTGGTAGGGGCGTGGAATGCATTGCCGGAGAGGATAGTGGAGTTGGCCTCATTAAGGGCATTTAAGTGGCTATTAGACAGGTATATGGATGATGGTCTCAGGTAGCGGTAGAGGTCAGATAGGTCTTAGGTTTAGAGCAAAAGTTTGGCACAATGTCGTGGGCCAAAGGGCCGGTACTGTGCTGTACTTTTCTATGTTCTATAAGAAGACACATGCACCTTAATATGAAGCAAATTTGTTAGCTGAATCTACTTAGTATATATTTGAGACATAGGCAAACTAATGAGTGAATCTATTAACTTAAATGACATATTACACATACATATATAAACAAGAAAGTCTCACACTGCCTTCTGTCCACTGGGACTTTGACAACGTTGACAGTTGAAGATCTATCTCAGATTCTATGGCACCGGTCTCATGAACTCCAGCCTAAGGGTGGAATGGGCAGTGGGGAAAAGCCCCTGATTTTAATACTATTCTGATTCGAAAATTATGTGCTGAATCACCATTTTATAATACTTTCAGTACTTTTCCAGACATTCCATTGTGCAGAAAATAACTTGGAAACATCTCCAGGAGGCTCTCTGTTAACTGCATTTTAAAAAAAAAATTCCCACAGGCTATCAAGGTTAAGTAGTTTCCTAACAAGCCTATTTTTGTACACATATTACACATATATACATGTTTTCATGTTTTTTTCCACTTTACTTCAATTGCTCATTGTCATGTCCAATTAACCCTTAACTATTAACCCTTAATAGTCTGGCGTGAAGGTATTAGTTTTTAGCTCAACACAAAGTACCTCATATTGAAACATTGTTGCCGGGCTGCTTTATGAATCAAAGTAGGCTTTTAGTGCTCTTAGGTTATTTTTCCTTGTTTTCACTTGATTTTCAATTACTTGCATGCAGCTCTGCCTTGCCTTGCTTTGATCGCAGGATCATAGCATTTCTTCCTTGCCTTGTCTTATCTTGCCTTTTAGCACAGAAATAAATCTCGGCAGCCTGTCACGGTTGCCAGCAATGATCAGTCAAGGCACTGGACACTATTGCTGTCTGGTGTCAATCTCACACTCAACTCATATCAAATGCATTGAACGTGTTTCAACAAAATGGCTGTATAAAGTGTGCAAGTCCTCAGTCAGGTCAAGGGTCTATTATCAGCCAGAGACTTCCAGCCACAGTAAGTCAAGCGAATTGTACAATCTCAGTCCAGAGGCTTGGACATGGTCAGTCAGTTACTTGGTCCTAAGTGAGGAGGTCTTTATCATTACAATCTATGGAATGGGACATGATCAGTCCTGCACATCCAGGAAAACCAGACTGAGGGGTGTTAGTGCTAAGTCAGCCAGGGAGCTTTACAGAGATCAATCTGAGCTTTGGTCAGTCATCAGCTAAGCAGTCTTTCCAAGTCATCCAGGGAATTAAGCCACAGACAGTCCAGAGCGAAATTCATGGGAAGGTTATGAGGGGCTACTAATGTGGCATAGATATTTGGTCTCGGTATCGTCAAACCTGTTCATGGTTACTTCCCATTGAGGCAAAAATTCTCCTCTCATAGGGGTTAAGGGGTCAAATGTCAGGTACCTCACCAATCAGCTTGCATCTCTGCCCTGTTATGCGCTGTTTCACCTGAAGAAGACGAAGGGAAGGGTTGATTGAAATAAAAGTGGCTCTCACAGCTGTTAGTGCTGGTTGCAGCAATTAATGTTGAAACGTTGCTTCTTGGACACTTTACACACAGAGACAGGTACCCAATCCATGCAGTGGACTAGGTAGAATCTCAGAGTGGCTCCCTTGCACGATTACTGCTTACCTACATGCAGCATTTATGCTTTGCCTGGTGGGAGAAAGGTGTGGAGGTGTGCAGCATGGAAATGTGTGAGATATCTTACTGGAGCTCATGACAAAACCCTTCCATGGAAATTCCTGAAATTAAGACTTAGTTAATTTTTGTTAAAATATAGCCATGACATTTTATTTTATTCATTGAGAGGACATTGATGTCACAGTTTAGGGCAGCATTTATTGCTTGTCCATAATCCCCTTTAAAAGGTGGTGGTGAGCCACATTCTGTAATGGCTGGAGCATGGTGATTTGAAACAACTGAATGGCTTGCTAGGCTACTTCAGAGGACAGTTAAGAGTCAAATATGTTTTCATAGTCTAAAGTTACATTTAGGCCAGAAACTGTGGTTGGAATCTTATAGGAGCCTGAACAACATGGGCTGTGATGTGAAATTTAGCAGAATAGTCTGAGGTGCCCAAAGAGGTCTATCTTGATGCTAGGATTAATTCTCCACACCCTTCAACTAGATTCCAGGCATTGAAGCATGATTCTTACATTGCCAATGGTGAGATGCCTATTAAAGGAGGTTATCACTTGTTAATGATCTTCTCAATTGTAGGTATCATTTCATTGTCTATGATACTTAACATGAAACTTTTTAATTGGATAAGAGAGAGGCTGAGAGAGGTGGAAGTGTCTGGCACAGCAGTTAATGCTAGTGCAAGTGGGTAGAAGATGATGTGTTGTCCCAGGTGAGCAAATTGTGTGAGTGTGTGAGTGTGTGAGTGCGTGAGCGAGTGAGTGAGTGCGTGAGCGAGTGAGTGCGTGAGCGAGTGAGTGCGTGAGCGAGTGAGCGACCGACCGACCGACCAGAAATGAGAGTAACTGTGGGAAGATGTTGAATGCTTTAGTTAGAATGAGAAAGCATGAACCTTGGTAGGAGGTAAGTGCAACAGCAGAGGTAGAGTGAATGCGAAGTAGCAAGGGGGAGTGTCATGCATTTACCTTGGTAGAGTGGAGAAGACCAGTGAACTTCTTTCAGTACTGCTAGGTGTGGTGATCATCTTGTAAGGGTCTGGTGGTACAGCCTTTTCAGCAGATTGTGTAGGAAGAAGATCTTCGTGCCGTGGACCACCCTGTTTTCAAGAACCTCAAGGTTTGTGTTGGAGAATTGCTGAACTATGTTTGTCGTTGTCAACACTTTCAGAACAACAGCCCATCATCGAGAATTGCAACCCTGAAAGATGGCACAGGTGTCAGCTGTACTGGTCTTTTGGCAGCTACCCATTGATTAAGGAGTTCTTCTGGTAATGGTGGGTGGTAGAATGGGGCTAGGATCAGGCAAGAGCAGTGCCATGAGACAGAATGAGTAGTTAATGAGATATGCTCAGTAAAGAATGGTGAAAAAAAAACCCTTGTCCTCTCTGACAAACATTATGAAACTCACACTTGATGAAAAAATGTAAGACTCAGCACAAGGACTTTGTTTTTCTAAAATACAATCGCAAACCAGCTGGCTATATATGATAATCTCAGAGATAATGGGAACTGCAGATGCTGGAGATTCCAAGATAATAAAATGTGAGGCTGGATGAACACAGCAGGCCAAGCAGCATCTCAGGAGCACAAAAGCTGACGTTTCGGGCCTAGACCCTTCATCAGAGAGGGGGATGGGGGGAGGGAACTGGAATAAATAGGGAGAGAGGGGAAGGCGGACCGAAGATGGAGAGTAAAGAAGATAGGTGGAGAGGGTGTAGGTGGGGAGGTAGGGAGGGGATAGGTCAGTCCAGGGAAGACGGACAGGTCAAGGAGGTGGGATGAGGTTAGTAGGTAGCGGGGGGTGCGGCTTGGGGTGGGAGGAAGGGATGGGTGAGAGGAAGAACCGGTTAGGGAAGCAGAGACAGGTTGGACTGGTTTTGGGATGTAGTGGGTGGGGGGGAAGAGCTGGGCTGGTTGTGTGGTGCAGTGGGGGGAGGGGATGAACTGGGCTGGTTTAGGGATGCAGTAGGGGAAGGGGAGATTTTGAAACTGGTGAAGTCCACATTGACACCATATGGCTGCAGGGTTCCCAGGCGGAATATGAGTTGCTGTTCCTGCAACCTTCGGGTGGCATCATTGTGGCAGTGCAGGAGGCCCATGATGGACATGTCATCAAGAGAATGGGAGGGGGAGTGGAAATGGTTTGCGACTGGGAGGTGCAGTTGTTTGTTGCGAACTGAGCGGAGGTGTTCTGCAAAGCGGTCCCCAAGCCTCCGCTTGGTTTCACCAATGTAGAGGACCCGGTGCGGCTTCCTCTACATTGGTGAAACCAAGCGGAGGCTTGGGGACCGCTTTGCAGAACACCTCCGCTCAGTTCGCAACAAACAACTGCACCTCCCAGTCGCAAACCATTTCCACTCCCCCTCCCATTCTCTTGATGACATGTCCATCATGGGCCTCCTGCACTGCCACAATGATGCCACCCGAAGGTTGCAGGAACAGCAACTCATATTCCGCCTGGGAACCCTGCAGCCATATGGTGTCAATGTGGACTTCACCAGTTTCAAAATCTCCCCTTCCCCTACTGCATCCCTAAACCAGCCCAGTTCATCCCCTCCCCCCACTGCACCACACAACCAGCCCAGCTCTTCCCCCCCACCCACTACATCCCAAAACCAGTCCAACCTGTCTCTGCCTCCCTAACCGGTTCTTCCTCTCACCCATCCCTTCCTCCCACCCCAAGCCGCACCCCCCGCTACCTACTAACCTCATCCCACCTCCTTGACCTGTCCGTCTTCCCTGGACTGACCTATCCCCTCCCTACCTCCCCACCTACACCCTCTCCACCTATCTTCTTTACTCTCCATCTTCGGTCCGCCTTCCCCTCTCTCCCTATTTATTCCAGTTCCCTCCCCCCATCCCCCTCTCTGATGAAGGGTCTAGGCCCGAAACGTCAGCTTTTGTGCTCCTGAGATGCTGCTTGGCCTGCTGTGTTCATCCAGCCTCACATTTTATTATATATGATAATCTGGTGGCTTTATGGTCACCATCCCTAATACGAGATACTTTAACGTAACCAATTTCTCTCTGAGAGATGTCATTACACACCTTTGGAGCAGATGGGGCTTGAATGTGGGCCTCCCAATACACAGATAGAGATACTATTGCTGTGCCACAAGAGGGTTCTTTACTTGATGTTTTGTTCAAGACTTCATTTAATAAATGGAATTTAAAATTCCCAATTGATGATTCAGAATTTCATTGTTAGCTCGGCCGTCAGGATTATCATTATCATAACAGAATGTTGCTGTAATGGATTTATTTAGATTTTTTATCTGTTCGTGGGAGATGGGTCTTGTTGCCATAGTCTTATAATTGGCCTTTTCTTTTTGACTAGTAGTACATTTTAATTGAAGTGTGATATAGCTGCATGCTAAGTAAAATTAAAATCTCTGACAGCCTTTTTTCTAAATCTTTATTATAATAGGAGTAAAATGATAAGAGCAACCTCATCTGGTAGCAACAAAATTGCAGCCTTGGATTCCCAGATCATTTTATTAGATAAATTAAAAAGCTGTTGTGGGGAAATAAGTTGTTTCTTCAAAAGCGCTTTAAAGAAACTGCTAAAATTTTTTCTTGGATTTATAAGATTAAAGTGCTATGATGAACTGGGGTAGCTAGGCACTTACAGATAGTATTCCACCCAAAAGCCAGGAAAACAGAAATTGCAACTCAGGCTGTGATATATCTTGAAAGAAAGGAATGTTGAATAGCAGAGATGTGAATTAGAATCCCATTGAAAGAAATGGAACAAGTATTCCAGAGAAAAGAAAGAAGTGAGACGGAGACAACAAAAGAGAAAGGCAAGAGAGACAGAGACAAGAAAAAAAGAGAGAGAGAATTCCAGGAAAACTAAGAGAAAAATGAAGACAGCTGAAGGTGAAGAGGGACAATCCTGGACTTCACAAGTTTTAAAATCTCCCCTCCCGCTACCGCATCCCAAAACCAGCCCAGCTCATCCCCGCCTCCCTAACCCGTCCTTCCTCCCCGCCCCCCAACTCAAGCCCCACCCCCATCTCCCACCTACTAACCTCATCCCGCCCCCTTGACCTCTCAGGACTGACCTATCCCCTCCCTACCTCCCCACCTACACTCACCTTTACTGGCTCTAACCCCGCCTCTTTGACCAGCCTGTCTCCTCTCTACCTATCTTCTCCTCTACCCATCTTCGATCCGCCTGCCCATCTCTCCCTAGTTAGTTCAGAACCCCCTTCCTCTCCCCCATTTCTGAAGAAGGGGATAAGCCTGAAATGTCAAGCTTTCCTGCTGTGATGCTGCTTGGCCTGCTGTGTTCATCTAGCTTTGCACCTTGTTGCCTAGAAGCCTAATGAAGGCAACTCTGGCAAAGGAACTATCACTGTCTCAGACTTAAGGGCTGAAGTTTTGATGTTCATCCATTTAATGCCAACTTTAATGAAGAGCAGGTGGAAGCCTGTCACATTTCTTTCAAGGGTCAAGCACAACAGCTGAAGTAGTCAATCCAACATTAGACACTGCTGTTGCAGAGCATGCTCACTAGAAAAACTCACTAAGTTTACTGTGTCATATCCTGTGCAGTGGACTATGACACATTAAAAGAGGTTTTGCTATGTACACACCATTTGGTGCCAGGGGAGTCTAGGCAGAAGGTCTATGCCCTCTTGTCACAGCCTGACCAGGCATACTTAGAATCTGAACAGCTTAAGCAGCTCTTACAATTGAGTTCACATGTGAAAAAAAAAATTGAAGTAATTCTCCTAGAGGTTTAAGAAGTTAGGAACAGGAATAAGCAATTCAGTCTGTCGAGCCTGCTCTGCCATTTAATATGATTGCTGATCAGAACCTTTAATGCCTTTTATCCACACTAACCCTGTAACCACTTACACTATTAATAATCAAACTCTTATCAGTCTCTACCTTAAATATACTCAAAAACTGAGCTTTCACAGCCCTCTAAGTAGAGAATTGCTAAGGATCACCACTCTGAGCAAACCAAATCTCCTCAGCTCAATCCTAAATGGCATCCTCCTTATTTTTAAATTGGGCCCCTGATTCTGGGCTCCCCAGCCAGGGGTAACATTTACCTACATCTACCTAGGCTATCTCTTTAAGTATTTTGTGAGTTTCAATAAGACAACCTAACATTCTTCAGTCTGGTGAACGTCTGTTACGCTCCTTCTATGGCAATCATATATTTCCTGATTTGAGCGAACCAAGACTGCACATTGTCTTGCAAGTGTAGTCTAACCAAGCTTGTGCACAATTAAAACAAGACATCACTACTCCTGTACTCAAATCCTCTTGTGACAAAGGCTAACAGTGTATTAGCTTACTAACAACTTGCCAAACAGCACTTAGACTTCAGTGACTTATTGGCAAATATACCTAGGGCCCTTGCACATCTACACTTATCAATGCCTTGAAGTGCACTCTGTAAAGTATTAAAGATCTTTTGTACAAAGAACATTGAAGGATGAGATGGAAGGAAGCCAATAAACACTCTTCACCTAGTCATAGCACAGACTGATAGACATAGAAATATGTAGCACAAAAACAGACCATTTGGTTCAACTCATCCATGCTGCCTAGATATCCTGAATTAATCTAGTCCCATTTACCAACATTTGACCAATCTAATCCCTTCCTATTCATATACCCATCCAGATGCTTTTTAAATGTTGTAATTGTACCAGCTTCCACCACTTCTTCTGGCAGCTCATTTCATGCATGTACTACCCTCTGTGTGGAAAGGTTGCCCCTTAGGTCCCTTTTAAATCTTTCCCCTCTCATGTTAAACCTATAGCCTCTAGTTTTGGACTCTGTTACCCCGGGGAAAAGACCTTGTTTATTTAACCTATCCATGCCCCGCATGATTTTATGAACTTTTGAAAGGTCACCCCTCTGCTTCTGATGCTCCAGGGAAACAGACTGAGTCTATTCAGCCACTCCCTATAGTTCAAACCCTCCAATCTTGGCAACATCCTTGTAACTCTTTTCCAAACCCTTTCAAGTTTCACAATATTCTTCCTGTGGCACGATGATCAGAGTTGCACACAGTATTTCAAAAGTGGCCTAACCAATTCCTGTACAGCTGCAATATGACCTCCCAACTCCGATACTCAATGCACTGTCCAATATAGGCAAGCATACCAAATGCCACCTTCACTATCACATCTACCTGCGACTCAACTGTAAAAGAACTATGAACCTACACTTCAAGGTCTCTTTGTTCAGCAACACTCCCTAAGATCTGACCATGAATTGAATGAGTCCTGCACTGATTTGCCTTTCCAAAATGCAGCACCTCCCATTTATTGAAATTAAACTCCATTTGCCACTCCTCAGCCCATTGGCCCATCTGATCAAATTCCTGTTGTGCTCTGAAATAAACTTCTTCACTGTCTACTATACTCCCAATGTTGGTGTCATCTGCAAACTTACTAACCAGACCTCCGATGTTCACATCCAAATCATTTATATAAGTGACAAAAAGCAGAGGACCCATAACCAATCCTTGTGGCATACTGCTGGGCACAGGCCTCCAGTTTGAAAAGCAAACCGCCACCACCCTGCAGCCCAATGGTATCAATGTGGACTTCACAAGCTTCAAAATCTCCCCTCCCCTGACCGCATCACAAAACCAGCCCAACTCGTCCTCGCCTCCCTAACCATTCCTCCCACCTCAAGTCCCACCCCCATCTCCTACCTACTCGCCTCACTCTGCCTCCTTGGCCTGTCCATCCTCCCTGGACCAACCTATCCCCTTCGTGACTCCCTACCTACACTCACCTTTACTGGCTCCAACCCTGCCTCTTTGACTTGTCTGTTTCCTTGGCACCTACCTTCTCCTTTATCCATCTTCTATCCATCTCCCCCTCTATCCCTATTTATTTCAGAATCCCCTTCTCCTCCCCAATTTCTGAAGAAGGATCTAGACCTGAAATGTCAGCTTTCCTGCTCCTCTGATATTGCTTGGCCCACTGTGTTCATCCAGTTCTACACCTTGTTACCTCCACCACCACCTTCTGTTTTCTACCTTTGAGCAAGTTCTGTATCCAAATAGTTAGTTCTCCCTATATTCCATGTGCTCTAAACTCGCTAACCAGTCTACCATGAGGAGCTATGGTGAACGCCTTACTGAAGTCCATAATTCCAATTAAAACAAGATCATGTTCAGTTTTAAGTATGCTAGGTCTGAAGGTGAATTTATTCAGAGGGAGACAATCCATGAAGAATGTATAGTGTACAGACAGACTAAAGGCTCACTAATTTCACATTTCAGAAGGCTAACAACCTTCTCCCAGATGATGGCAAAGCCTCTAACCAGTTGATGTCAACTCATAAAGAAAATGTTCTAGAAATTCTATCAATGTTGCAAGCAGATATACTTTGATCTTTTCTGTACGCAGATATTTTTCATGTAATTAACTTGTCAACAATCAAAGGGTTATAATCCTAAATCAATTTCATTTTATATCAATATCCCTGACGCTGATCTCAACTCAAAATTTATAATCAGCACATAGTTAATGGCATTTTACTGTAAGTAACCGAGCTTCCTTTGTAACCTTGGCCAATTATTTAATGAAGTAAGCTGTCTATTAATTAATTGCATATTTGCTTATGAGTGATTCCAACACTGATTCAACAGTCAATGAACAATTGTTAATTTTTGACTTTGTAGGCTAATGAATCTTTACAGATTAAACAAAATACTTGGAAATTTGACAAGAAAAGCTTCAGTATAATTTTCTTCTAATTTTTATTCTTAATTTCTCAATAAAGCTGAAAATTAAAGCAAGAGTGTAGCAGAATTTAACCCACCACTCTAATACAATGCCAGGCATGAATCAATTTCCTCTGGGACCCAAACTCAAGATTATGTGTACTTATTGTGCGTACTTATTGGAAGAATCAGAAAAAGAAGACAAAGACTTGGTATTTTGAACATGAAAATAGTTGCAGTCATAAACACTTGGGGACTGTAACTGTAATAATATTGGCATATTAATGCTTAAAGTGAAATTCCTTCTGCCCACTATTCTAATATTAGCATGAACTTATTTGAAGCAAAACTAGTTAATACTTTTGTTATAATAATAGGGAATAAAGATATGTCATATAAAATCATTAGGGTTTTAGCTGCTAAGTGCTTCCAAAAAGAAATTCTGGGCTTATAACCTTTAAAAGTCTGCAACAATAACATTTTTCTGATTCCTTTTCTCTGTAGCAAAATTACTGAACCCAGTGGCTAACAGTTAAAAATATGAATAAAATTCCATATTTGTTGATTAAAAAATGAAAATCAATTTTGTAAACCTTTTTATTACATAAAAACTTCTTCATTAAGACAGTGCTGCTCAACAGCTGTCCTTGCTGTATCATCAGTAATCTGCCAAAGTTTTACATTCACATATCCTAAGAGGCCTACCTGGGAAAGCTTACTAGATCTGATATCATGAGGCAATATAAACTCCTGTGCAGACTTTCCCCATCTGTTTTCCACCAGCTGATCACTAATCATTTTAACATGTAATATTTGACTGCTAGAGTAATGAATGATAGAATTCAATTGTACCTGGGATGTTCCTTAAACATAGGATGTGAGGAAAGTTAACCTATTACGCTAAATTTGCCTGTGAATGGAAAGCTCTATAACAGCTAGGAACGATACATTTAAGTATATTTGTTTATTATATTTTGAAAGCAAAGAGGGGTACTTAATGAAGAAAGCAAAAGTATTGCATTTCTGTAGAAGATGTTCGAATGAAGATTAGTTTCTGGCATTTTCACTCTCAACTGTGGTGAGGTTGCTATGAAGTACGATTTTTCCTTGGAAGGATCTAATAATGTAACTTGAAAGCAAAGCTATAAGATCCTAGGAAATCTCTGACAAGGCATTAAATGCTTTGCTTATTCCTGGTCACAATGTTTTATAAAACTTGCAATATTAACTTATTTGGTCTGAGTTCATACTGCCATTAAAGAAGAAAAGATAAATCTGTTACAATGTATTATTAGATTGTAAATCCAAAGAGGATTGTGACCTATGCAAATTGTGACCAGTGTGAATGTTAGCCAATTTTGTTATTTTTCAGGATATTGCAGTTAAATGGGCTGGTAATTATGTTACCTTTACATTACTATTGTTCTGATAGCATTAACTACTGGGGGAAAACAGGATGACAAATGATAAACGTCTGGTGTCAAATTAATTGAGTGTAATTAACAACTGAAGAAAGAGGTGAGCATTGATCAATACTTTTCGGAGATTTATAACAATAGCAACTTACAGGAAATAAACTTGAGGATTCAAGTATAATAACTATTTTGCTAAACTTTAAGAAAGGAACATAGGGGCTAAGCTTGCTCAAGTCATGAAAATCTTAAGAAAATAACAAATATTCAAGGTCTCCTTACAAGCTACTGGAATTATTTTAAACAAAATATCAATATTAGTTGTGAAGTTAAATAAAGCAGCACTAACCCATCTCCATATTGCAGAATCTAGGCCCGAAATGTCAGCTTTTGTGCTCCTAAAATGCTGCTTGGTCTGCTGTGTTCATCCAGCTCCACACTTGGTCATCACAGGAGATAAATTTCTGTTTCCAGTACAGTTTTCAAGGAAAGCATTTTTTACAGTTTAAAGTTGTTGATGCCACCAAACTGTGTAATAAGGTTATTAACAGATGCAGCATTGTCAGATTTAAAAGACATCTAATCTAATTAGTTACTTGTGCTAAAGAATTGACAAAGGCAATTTATTATGCAAAATATAAAGTAGAGCAGGATCTATATAATTTGGATTGAGAAATAAGAGCTGGTTCTTTGTGTCATCTTTAACTGAAACAGATAAGCAACTGAGAAACTGAGATTTGCTTTTCATGCACTGCTGGGTTGGCTGATCTTAGCTGGGTAAGTGAATTAATATTCTAGTTGACTCCAACAACATGACGTCAGGAAAGGAAAAGGAACATTTGGAATTGCTGTCCTCAAAGGCTATTCAGCAAGTCAATACAAAGTGGATTTGACAGCAGAATTCTATAACAAACGTATCTTAAGTATAATGCTGCAACCAATATTTCTCCCTATGTTAGTTTAGGGATTTTCTAGTAGGCGGTTGTGAAGTTCGAACCACAAGCAAGTCTCAGCAGAAGAAGCATTAATATTCAGTAAAAACAAAATAAGAATTATTACCTGTAAGAATCTATAGACATTTCTAATCAACCTGTTCAGCTCTGTTATGCGAAACCTCTGAAGTAGACCAGACTTGTACCTCACCTCCTGGCCCAGAGATAAAGAAACTACTGCTGTATCCCACGAGCCCTTCCAAGTAACTGTGTAAAGGTTTAATTAATTCTGCAGGTATTAACAAGAGGTAGGTAATGCATGTGTGACCCCATGGGAAGACAGGGTGAGGTTCCAATTGCTGTCTGCAAAGTTCAAACTACCTCAAAAAAGTTGGAGCTGCATCTCAGCGCAGATTTTGCATTTTCTATTCATTACCATTTATAGCATTTGCCCTCCATAAGCTCATTTTTCCTCACTTAACCTGTTATACAATGGTATAAAAAAGGGTTATAATGCCACTACCTCTCCTTACAGCCCAAAAAATTTGTCCATTCAAGCAAACTAATAACTTGACAGTTCTTTCAAAATGCATTTATTTCAGACTTCAACAGTCAGTATATTGGTGGATCGAGGATTGTTGACCTTGATATTATTCATGCCTTTATTTACCTTTGAAGGATTCTTTATTACATTAATCTCTTTTACTGAGGAGTTGGTTGACCATCGGTGTTGGTGTTGTTGATGGTCCAATAGCTTACCTGGAGATCCTTTGATTTCTTGAATTTCCTTTTTGAAAGATACTTAAAGGTAGTTTCATCTTCATCATCTGTGGCACAGTGGCTCAGTGGTTAGCACTGCAGCCTCACAGCGCCAGGGACCTGGGTTCAATTCCTGCCTCGGGCGACTATCTGTGTGGAGTCTACACATTCTCCCCGTGTCTGCGTGGGTTCCCTCCGAGTGCTCCGGTTTCCTCCCACAGTCCAAAGATATGCAGGTTAGATGGATTGGCCATGCTAAAATTGCCCGTAGTGCTCAGGGGCTTGTGGGGGATGGGTCTGGGTGGGATGTTTCAACAGATGGTGTGGGCTTGTTGGGCTGAAGGGCCTGTTTCCACACTGTAAGGAATCTAATAATCATGCAATTGTTACGTGACTGGCCTCTTTCAAGGTGTTGCATGTTTTGCACATCTTCAGTCATGCCTTGCGTTTTTGTACCTTGCAGAAAATTCTTTTGCACCAGTGTTGTCAACGATATTAACTGCTCTGAATTACCATCATGTGTAGTAGACTCTGTGCTATCAGTACTGAGGTGATCTCCAGTGAACAGTTTTGCTTAACTTTAGCAGCAGCAATTAGTTCTTACTGACAGTTGTTCTCTGAGGAATTTTTTAGCGACACCAGAGATGGAAAACAATTCATGTAGCTTCCTGGAATCTCTGGCTTCTTCTGAGCTGGTTGTATGATATCTCAGACTTCAATGTGTGATTTCTACGTGGGAAACTTCTTTTATGTTCAATTATTAATCTTAGAAAGTCTATGAGGGCTTTCACTGTCGTCTTTTCCTGGGTCGTTTAACAGTAGTTTTCTAACGAATTGGTTGAACTGCATTAATGATTTGTGGCATATTGAGGCCAAAACACATATATACTCAAGAATGAGCATTTGGGGTTCTGGATGATGTATATGTTTTAAAACATTTATGATGTGGTGCAACACATAATATTCCTTTAACATTAGGGTTGGTCCACTTGCGCGATGTTATTCTAGTTCTAGACATACAGTCACAAAGAATAGTGACACTTGTTTCTGGAACAAACTTAAATTAAGTAACATGTCCATTAAGTTAAATAGATAAAGTCATATCGCATTGTGATGCATCTCCTTTACCCCGTGCAATAGGTATCTCCTCCAATGGAGGTATATCTTCAAATATGAGGATTTCTTCTACTGGAGTTGGGCAATCCATTGTGTGGTGTTCGTAATTTATGTTCCCAGTAAAGCGTCCACTATTTTGGAACTGTTTCTGACTTTTCAACTCTTTGGAAGAGGCCCATTTTGTTACAGAAATAACACACTTTTGTTACAGCTGGACATTGTCTTAGCCTGGTTGTATTATTGCACGGCACTGACACTTTGCCAGAGATAGCAACAACTGCAGATGCTGGACTCAGAGATGGAGGAACACAGCAGGCCAGGCAGCACCAGAGGAGCAGGAAAGTTAACATTTCAGATTGGGGCCCTTCTTCAGACATGGGGAAAGGGAAGGAAGTTCTAAGCTCTCTTCCTCCTCCCCATTTCTGAAGAATGGTCCCGACCCAAAATGTCAACTTTCCTGCTCCTCTGATGCTGCCTGGCCTGTTGTGTTCCTCCAGCTCCACACTGACACTTTGCCCTCTTCTTTTGTGTTGGCGTGTCATATGCCTGTTTAAAATTATATACCTTATGAAGTTAATAGGCTCTATTGCTCTTCTCTGGTGAGGTTGTTTCTTCTCTTGCAAGGTTTACTGATGATTTTTCCTGATCTCTGCTTCCAAGATATTTTGGACAACTTTTCCCAAAGTTAAATTTTCCCTGGACTGTAAATGATCTGATAAGTTCTGTATGTTATGCATTCTGGCTGCAAGATTCCATTTACAGGTTTCAACTAACCTGTAGAAGTCATTAATAGAATTGCCTATAAATTCACCTGGGATTTAACACTTCTGTTTTAATTTGACTTGCTCTAGAATTCTATTTCTCCTTAAATTTAAAGTAATGGTTGAAAGGTTTTGTCATGAAAGAAAAGTGTATATATCTTATTTTATCTGCTAATTCATAACGTTATCAGCCACAGGACATTGTATATTGTAATGTATTAATGTGTTCTACTTTTGAATTTGAATTTAGTTTTGAAGCAATTCTGTAGAGTCAGGAATTGTTTTCTCCATGAAGTCCAAAGTTGTGCTCTGTTAACAAAATCTCTGATATTGAACCTGCTAGGAAGAATGATAGGATCTTTCATTTTGATTTAGTGTAATGAGCAATCTTCTGAGATAGAGTGGCTCGGTGGCTAACACTGTTACCTCACAGCACCAGGAACCTAGGTTCAATCCTGACCTGAGGTGACTATATGTGTGAAGTTTGCATGTTTTGACTAGGTATTATGGTTTCTTCCCACTGTCCTAAGTGGATTTGTTGTGGTGAACAGGGAGTTATCTGATATGGCGGGGAGACTGAATTTGGGTGGGATGTTCTTCAGAAGGTTGGCTCAGACTTGATGGGCCGAATGGTGCTTTTCCGCACTGGAGGGATTCTGTGACCTTAAGGTACTGTATTTAAGCCTATATGATTTCAATGTCATTTTAAACCTGATGTTCTGTATTTTTTGTATTGAGGAGTGCAACTTCATCTGAAATGAATACAAAACTTATTGGAACCTTTACAACTGTTTCTTTATTATTATTTTGCCTTTGTTAATCCTTTATCATTGTCTTATGTCAAATTCTTCTAATAAAGCTTTAAGTCGTTTTAAATAGAGATGATGGGAATTGCATATGCTGGAGAATCCAAGATAACAAAGTGTGAAGCTGGATGAACACAGCAGGCCAAGCAGCATCTCAGGAGCACAAAAGCTGACGTTTTGGGCCTAGACCTTTCATCAGAGAGGGGAATGGGGAGAGGGTTCTGGAATAAATAGGAAGAGAGGGGGAGGCGGATCGAAGATGGATAGAGGAGAAGATAGGTGGAGAGGAGATTATATGTGGGGAGGTAGGGAGGGGATAGGTCAGTCCAGGGAGGACGGACAGTCAAGGAGGCGGGATGAGGTTAGTAGGTAGGAAATGGAGGTGCAGCTTGAAGTGGGAGGAGGAGATAGGTGGGAGGAAGAACAGGTTAGGGAGGCAGGGACAAGCTGGGCTGGTTTTGGGATGCAGTGGGAGAGGGGGAGATTTTGAAGCTTGTGAAGTCCACATTGATACCATTGGGCTGCAGGGTTCCCAAGCGGAATATGAGTTGCTATTCCTGCAACCTTCGGGTGGCAACATTGTGGCACTGCAGGAGGCCGATGATGGACATGTCGTCTAAGGGATGGGAGGGGAGTTAAAATGGTTCATGACTGGGAGGTGCAGTTGTTTATTATGAACTGAGCGGAGGTGTTCTGCAAAGCGGTCCGCAAACCTCCGCTTGGTTTTCCCAATGTAGAGGAAGCCATACTGGGTACAGTGGATACAGTATACGACATTGGCAGATGTGCAAGTAAACATCTGCTCAATATGGAAAGTCATCTTGGGGCCTGGGATGGGGGTGAGGGAGGAGGTGTGGGGTAAGTGTAGCACTTGCTGCGGTTGCAGGGGAAGGTGCCAGGTGTGGTGGGGTTGGAGGGGAGTGTAGAGCGGACAAGGGAATCATGGAGAGAGTGGTCTCTCCAGAAGGCAGACAAGGGTGGAGAAGGAAAAATGTCTTGGGTGGTGGGGTCGGATTGTAGATGGCGGATGTGTTGGTGGATGATGTGTTGTATCCGGAGGTTGGTGGGGTGGTATGTGAGAACTCGGGGGATCCTCTTACAGCGGTTATTGTGGGGGCAGGGTGTGAGGGATTTGTTGCGGGAAATGCAGGAGATGCGGTCAAGGGTGTTCTCAACCACTGCGGGGGGGAACAGTAACTCATATTCCGCTTGGGAACCCTGTAGCCCAATGGTATCAATGTGGACTTCACAAGCTTCAAAATCCCCCCTTCCCCCAATGCATCCCAAAACCAGCCCAGCCTGTCTCCACCTCCCTAACCTGTTCTTCCTCTCACCTATCCCCTCCACCCACCTCAAGCCGCACCTCCATTTCCTACCTACTAACCTCATCCTGCCTCCTTGACCTGTCCGTCTTCCCTGGACTGACCTATCCCCTTCCTACCTCCCCACCTATACTCTTCTCTCCGCCTATCTTCTTTCTTCTCCATCTTCAGTCCACGTCCCTCTCTTTCCCTGTCTATTTCAGAACCCACTCCCCATCCCCCTCTCTGATGCAGGGACTAGGCCCGAAACGTCAGCTTTTGTGCTCCTGAGATGCTGCTTGTCCTGCTGTGTTCATCCAGCTCCACACTTTGTTATCTTAGTTGTATTAAATAGTTGTTTTGTAATCGTCTAATGATTTAAGCTCCTTTTCTTTCTCATAATGTGCTTGTGTTTTGAAATTGTTTAGAGTTTTAAAAATCTGCCCTGTAACAATATCCTTCCAACTAATCTTTTAAAATTCTTTTAACTTTTCAAATACTGTAAATTCATCTATTGATACTATTTCTCTTTTCTGAAGTATTAGTATAACTATGGTTTTAGGTATCACTATCATGAACTACCTCCTTTTTGCATCCTCTTGAGAAATTTTCAGTTGTCTTGTACGAAAATACAGGATTCACACTCTTCTTCCTTCTTCCTGGGATGAGTCATGACTTTTTTTTCCTAACAACATTATGTATTCTTGTTCTTTCCACCATTCAAATATTTTCTGATCTTATTAAACCTAGCAAAACATTTTCTTGCGTCTGAGATGCTTTATTGGTCTTAGTCTTCTTTTACAGTGGATAAAACAATAAGTTAAATTCGTTGCTGAATAATCTGATTTTGATATTGTAGTCATGGGTCCATTTTAAACTTTGCAGCTATGTCTCATGGCAATATTTGTGGCTTTAGCAATGCTTATTTCCTGAGTAACTACTCCTGGTTTATTTCTCCAGGCTCCCAGCCTTGGATTGTATTTTTCAGATAGGCTTTTTAACCTTTTCTCGTGTAAATCCAATTTACTGCCAGAGCTCTGAGCTCCAATATGCCTTGAAAAAATCATCTACAGTCTATATTGGTGATTTCAAAACTTCTTCTCATAGGTCTACCTTTCTGTCTGTCTTGGAGTACAGCTGCTGTTTCCATGAGCCTGGGCAACTGACATCTGTTTAAATGTTTTCAGCTGCTGATCAACTAGCTGAGTCTTTCTTCAAATAACTATGTTTTTAAAATGGCAATTCAGTTGTTGACTAAATAATGTTCTCTTCTCCATTATGTTTCTTTGGGCTTTTTCTCCTTGTGATTGGGGTCAGATCAGTACCATCACAACTGTATTATAATATGATGTGATGCCTCTTTACCAACCATTCTCAGCTTGCTTTTATGGAAAGGGAGATGCAATCATTTTTCCTTTCTATGTAATTCTAGACTGTGATGGAGGATAGGCTACAAATTAGTCTTTGAGGAAGGGTCACTGGACCTGAAATGTTAACAATGACTTGTCTTCACAGATGCTGCCAGACCTGCTGAGCTTTTCCAGCAACTTCTGTTTTTGTTTTTGATTTAAAGCATCTGCATTTCTTTCAGATTATACAACTAAATCTTAGCAGATAGGGTTGTATCAGAGATAATGGGAACTGCGGATGCTGGAGAATCCGAGATGACAAAGTGTGGAGCTGGATGAACACAGCAGGCCAAGCAGCATCTCAGGAGCACAGAAGCTGACGTTTTGGGCCTGGACCCATCATCAGAAAAGAGGGAGGGGGAGAGGGTTCTGAAATAAATAGGGAGAGAGGGGGAGGCAGATCGAAGATGGATAGAGGAGAAGATAGGTGGAGAGATCCTTGATTTTAGATAACAAAAAGTAATCCATTGTATCAAAGTAATTCACAGGCATATTAATAAATACTAACATCTGCTGATGAAGACACATATGCATCCATCAGGAGACTGTGCCAGAGCCTAACCAATTGATTTTTCACCCAGATATTATATGATATTATCTTACATTAGCTGAGCTCAGTACAGCTCAAACATTAAACTCTGTCAGAATCATTATCTTAAATGATTCAAGCATGATCAGCTATTGGACCCATTTAATATAGTATGGGGTGTCTGATTTACAAACGTCCTACTCACAGTCATTCATACTTATGAATGTGATCCCGTACAGAGGTGTAATTTTAAAGATCCAATGTATGACCATTTCTTGTACTACAAACAATTTAAATTTATCCTGCACTATATTCTGACTTGCGAACAAATTGACTTGCAAATTGTCTAGAATGGAATCTGTTCGCAATCCAGTGACTGCCTGTAATATACTAATGTGTCCTACTCCTGGTTTCACATCTAGTCTTGAAGCAATTCTGTACAGTTAGGAATTGTTTTTGCCTTGAGGTCCAACATTACATTTTGTAAGGAAAATCTTAGGAAGGATAAAACAAATAAAAGATGCTGGAAAAGCTCACATAACAAGGTGTAGAGCTGAATGAACACAGTAGACCAAGCAGCATCAGTGGAGCAGGAAGGCTGAGGTTTCGGGTCGAGACCCTTCTTCCATTTTCTCAACCCGCACGTCAGCTTTTCAGCTCCTCCGATGCAGCTTGGCCTGCTGTGTTCATCCAGCTCTACACCTTGTTAATTTCAGATTCTCCAGCATCGCCAATTCCTACTATCATGTCAATTTAAGTGTTGCTGTTCAAAGTCTCATGGTGAATTTAGAAATAATCAACTTCTGATTCAGGCAGAAATGCTACTAATATGCCAAGCTGAAACCATGTGTTAGTTTTATTGCTGCCCCTCACAATGGGAAACATGGCAGCCAACCCAGTCTTTTAGCTACAACAGAAGCAACACGCACACACAAACCTCCAAACCTGATCAAATTTGAGAATAGTAGGGCTGACACAGGAGTGTTGGTCACTGGTGAAGTGCCACCTAAGCTAATTAAAGATCCAATTGATATCCATTATCCACAAGCCCACCCTAAATTGGGTTGGCCAACAAATCAATTGGAGACTGCACTTCGTTCCTATGCCCTCAGGAGGACATCGAGCAGACCTTGCTTGGCTCCATAGCATCCTGGGCAGAGAAAGTGTTCTTCTTACTATTAAACGTTCTACATCCATTTGAGGGACCTGTCACTGGGTAGCCACTAAAAGTCAGCATTCTGTCTTATCGCCGACAAGCCTGTCCCCCTTGTCCCACAGTTCTGACTACTTAATCCTGATCCTGCCTTCGCTTACTTAAGGGATCTGGGATTCCATAAACTCCTACTGGCAGTACGAGGAACTGACTTCCTGTTCATTGTGGGGAGAACCCAATAATTGTCATTAAAATGCCTGGAGGGCATTTGGCCATTAGGCTTAACCATGAAGCTGATTGAGATTCCACGCCAGTACTCCAATCAGTGACCAAGAACACTATTAACTAATGGGATCTTTTATGCTATTATGGTTAAGCTTCAATCTATTGTTGGAGAGTACAATTAGCATTACAGGTCATGCAGCTATTATACAATGCATCCACATTGTCAAGGGCTGCATTATGATAGCATTTGGCATTCACAAGAAACAGTGTGAAGCACTTCTGCCATTAAAAACACTGTTTCAGAGGCAGTTGCACGAGAATACCTATTCTGATTACTGATGTAAAATTCTGTTGTCTGCGTAGTTGAAAAGTTAATGGAGTTTTTCTTGTGGCTGTCAGAAATTGCAGGAATTTCTGGACAATGTCATGTCACTACAACATTTGTGAACAGTAATGATGCTCAGAAATAAATTTTGTTGGACCTGAGCCTCCAGGATATATTGCTGATAAGGACAGTAAGCTATGTTCCTGTATTGCCTTTGCTATATGCTCTTTGATATTTCTGTTTTCTGCTATCAAACCAAATAAATCTCCCAAGCCTAGATTTACCTGCACTGGTGCTTGCAACTGATAGTGTGATGCAGGAGACAAAGATGCGCTTGTTCTTTTCATTTTGTGGGCAGTTGTGTTGGTTTTAGATTGTTATTGAAACTGAAGATGAAGATACATTCAATACTGGTCATGAAGCAATCATTCTCATGGTGGTTGGGTGGCAGTTCATTACATTTTATGCTTGAATATATGCCTTTATGTGACTTTTGAATGAAGGAAGATTTTCTTTTGTCAGTGCACATCTACTCCCCAATGAGTGATGCAGACAAAGCTGTATCTAAGAAGAAGAAGAAGAATACAAATAAAAAAAACTGCAATAGCAAAGTGCAGGCTTTAACACAGCATCTCCACAGATAACCTTAACCACCAAAAATCCAGAGTAGAAAACTCTATCTTGTGTAATTTATTCTCTTTTCCAAATATTGACCAAGTTTGGAGTTCTCATTTGTGTCTTTAAGCATTTATGATAATCTAAACAAAGATGCAACATGACAAGCTATATGAAACTATGAATGTTGCTTCTGTGTTGCTATACTGTGCAGTTTAAAAACTTTAAAACATGAAAAATAAAACTGCATTGTTTTGTACAGAAGTAGAAGTCTTCACGGGAACGAGATTATAGCAACACTGAGATACTTCTTTAGTGTTATTCTGTAATTTGTGAAATTAGACACTCGGAAGGTAATGGGGTAATGTAGACGTAATTATAAATGTACAAACTACAGGAAAGTAAAACCCAAAGTGAGATAAATGCTGAATGAAGTAAAGCCACATTCAACTTGATGATGCCATACAGTCTGGGTGACAAAATCAGGAGATTAGCTCTGGATCTCAAAGAATCATAGAATCCCTCCAGTGGGGAAACAGACCATTCAGACCATTGAGGTGAAGAGCAACTCACCCAGATCTACCCCCTACCCTATCCCTGGAACCCTGCATTTCCCATAGCTAATCCTCAAACTTGGGTCTCCCTGGACACTATGGGCAATTTAGCATGGCTAACCCACCTAACCTGTACATCTTTGAGTTGTGGGAGGAAACCAGAGCTCCTGGAGGAAACCTATGCAGACACGGGTAGAATGTGAAAACTCCACACAGACAATTGCCGAAGGCTGGAATTGAACCCAGGTTCCTGACCTGTGAGGCAGCAGTACTAGCAAATGAGTCACCGTGTCTGAAAGTGTACAGATGCATCATTGATTTCTCCCATATTCTTAGAAAGAATATTTATCTTATTAAAGCAACTGGTTACTATCATGCAATGAAGTATGTGTCATTGAGGCCTTCTTATGGCACAGTGGTAGTGTCCTTATGCCTGGACAGGAAGGCTTGTGTTCAAGTCCTGCCTGCTCATGTGGTGTGTAATAACATCTCTGAACACGTTGATTGGAAAATAGGTCAATTTTTAAAAAAATCTTGTTAAGATACATTAGTGGCTGTTTGCCTACCATTATAAACAAATAGGCATTTAGGCCCAGTTAAGGAAATAAGTATGGTAGAAGCAGCCTTCATACTACAAAACTATAGAAGCCAGGAAAAGTAACAGAAAAATAATGTCAAAGGTAACAAATAAAGCCATGAAATATGTAGAGACAGCAAAAACTGCCGATGCTGGAGTCAGAGACAACACAGTGTGGAACTGGAGGAACACAACAGACCGGGCAGCATTGGAGGAGCAGGAAAGTCAACATTTCGGGTTAGGACCCTTAAATTCCAGACCCAAAACATCAAGTTTCCTGCTCCTCTGATGCTGCCTGGCCTGCAGTGTTCCTCCAGATTCACACTCTGTTGTCCATGAAATATATAAACCGGAATAAACAGAAGTGATTTCCCCAAACCATGCAGTAAGACCTTGGGACTTCAAATTGGTATTTTCCATTATCAGCCATTGGCTGTGATGTTAATCTTTCCACTTTCTTGAGGGAGAATGTCGTACATTATTTATCTGTGGATGAGAGATTAAAATTATGTTAAAATCTATTCTTGAATGTTGCACCCATCCTAGTATAAGTACAGCTTGAAACTAGACTCAGGCCTTGACCTAATGCCAAATGAATGTGAGTAGCGATAATTCTGGGAAGATGTTGCAACACTTCACTCGCTTTGGAATTAGCTTGAGTCCTGACATTTTATCGACTGTAAAAATTTAAGACCATATGACCATAAGACATAGGAGTGGAAGTAAGGCCATTTGGCCCATCGAGTCTACTCCGCCATTTAAATCATGGCTGATGGGCATTTCAACTCCACTTCCCTGCACTCTCCCCGTAAACCTTGATTCCTTGTGAGATCAAGAATTTGTCGATCTCTGCCTTGAAGGCATCTAACGTCCCGGCCTTCACTGCACTCCGTGGCAATGAATTCCACAAGCCCATCACACTCTGCCTGAAGAAATGTCTCCTCACTTACGTTTTAAATTTACCCCTCCTAATTCTAAGGCTGTGCCCACGGGTCCTAGTCTCCCCACCTAACGGAAACAACTTCCTAGCATCCACCCCTTCTGAGCCATACGTTATCTTGTAAGTTTCTATTAGAGCTCCCTCAACCTCCTAAACTCTAATGAGTACAATCCCAGGATCCTTAGTCGTTCATCATACGTTAAATCCACCATTCCAGGGATCATCCGTGCAAATCTCTGCTCGATACTCTCCAGGGCTAGTATGTCCTTCCTGAAGTGTGGGGCCCAAAATTGGACACAGTATTCTAAATGGGGCCTAACTAGAGCTTTATAAAGCCTCAGAAGCACATCGCTGCTTTTATTAAATTATCAGTGTTTTGCAAGAATGTTAACGTTGCAGTGTTGTATGCATGCTGCTTACCGTTGTAATGGTAAACTTTTTAGAAATTTGTTATCAAGACCACCAAAAGCTGTCTTATTCACCAACGTGACAGCGTAATAATTATTCGGATATGCACTGTGAACACATTCTTTCCTGAAACAATGTTTTAGGTTCTTCTGAAGGATGTAGTGCAACATTTATCATCCCGGTAAAGTATAGGAGAACGTAACAGGCTTGTGATTGTCATGGTCTCCATTGGAGCAGAAAGTATAATCAATTTAATCATCTCCTGAAGAAGTAGGAAGACCTTGATAGCTCTTGACTGCACCTTGCTGTTTTTCCTTTCTTCCGAGGACTTTAGTGTGCAAATTCATGACTCGAAAAGGAAATCTGGTGCCTTTCCACTATTTGTTAAACATAATCTGTCCTCAGGTGCTGATAGAGTGAAAGAAGTCATCTTTCAGCAGAGAATGTATTAGTTTGATACTGACCTGAGCAAAAGTACACCATTTTATTGCAGGTATTTTCTAATCCTTTGTTAATCCAATTCTATTCTATTCTGTTTCAAGCTTGTGTCGCCCTGGATAAATATGGCCAATGTGCACAACTGATCCTCAGAATCAAATCCTTTGAATTTAAGTGTACTCTTTCATTTTCTTTCGAATGCTGCAAAATTGTTTTCTTCTGCTGTGTCCAGAATGGAACTGAATGCACAAACTCAATTGCACTCATTCAAAGTCTTATAGCAGGCTTTTGATCCCCAGGTTGTTTTAGACCACGTGCATGTCCCACTTAAAGAAATGTGTCATTATGCGATGGGACAATGTGGCATAGCTAAAGAAACTGCAAAAGTAACTTCTCTGACTGTGGGATGTCATTACCAAAACTTTATGAAGCACAAGTGAAAACCACAGCTGCATTTAAGAGAATGTTAGTTCTTTGAGAAGGTGACCAAACAGGTAGATGAGAGTAAACCAGTTGATGTGGTGTATTTGGATTTCAGCAAGGCGTTCGATAAGGTTCCCCACAGTAGACTATTGTACAAAATGCGGAGGAATGGAATTGTGGGAGATGTAGCAGTTTGGATCAGAAATTGACTTGCTGAAAGAAGACAGAGGGTGGTGATTGATGGGAAATGTCCATCCTGGAGACCAGTTACTAGTGGTGTACCGCAAGGGTCGGTGTTGGGTCCACTGCTGTTTGTCATTTTTATAAATGACCTGGATGAGGGCGTAGAAGGATGGGTTAGTAAATTTGCAGACGACACTAAGGTTGGTGGAGTTGTGGATAGTGACAAAGGATGTTGTAGGTTACAGAGAGAAATAGACAAGCTGCAGAGCTGGGCTGAGAGGTGGCAAATGGAGTTTAATGCGGACAAGTGTGAGGTGATGCACTTTGGTAGGAGTAACCGGAAGGCAAAGTACAGGGCTAATGGTAAGATTCTTGGTAGTGTAGATGAGCCGAGAGATTTCGGTGTCCATGTACACAGATCCTTGAAAGTTGCCACCCAGGTTGACAGGGCTGTTAAGAAGGCATACAGCATTTTAACTTTTATTAATAGAGGGATCGAGTTCCGGAACCAAGAGGTTATGGTGAAGCTGTACAAAACTCTGGTGCGGCTGCACTTGGAGTATTGCATACAGTTCTGGTCACTGCATTATAAGAAGGATGTGGAAGCTTTGGAAAGGGTGCAGAGGAGATTTACTAGGATGTTGCCTGGTATGGAGGGAAGGTCTTACAAGGAAAGACTGAGGGACTTGAGGCTGTTTTCATTAGAGAGAAGGTTGAGAGGTGACTTAATTGAGACATATAAAATAATCAGAGAGTTAGATAGGGTGGATAGGGAGAGCCTTTTTCCTGGGGTGGTGACGGCGAGCACGAGGGGGCATAGCTTTAAATTGAGGGGTGAAAGATGTCAGGCAGATGTCAGAGGTAGTTTCTTTGCTCAGAGTAGTAGGGGTATGGAACGCTTTGCCTGCAACGGTAGTAGATTCGCCAACTTTAAGTATATTTAAGTCGTCATTGGACAAGCATATGGATGTACATGGAATAGAGTAGGTTAGATGGGCTTCAGATTGGTATGAAAGGTTGGCACAACATTGAGGGCTGAAGGGCCTGTACTGTGCTGTAATGTTCTATGTTCAATATATGAGTGATAAATAAATTGGAAATGTCCCGATAAGGTTAGTTGAAGTAGGGTGGGAGGGGTGTAATTAATTGAGCATGAACCTTTGTCCAGGTCTGTTGGGCTGGATGGTTAGAGAGATTTTCTTCTCTCCCACTGCTCTTGAGGAATGTAAACGTTTTCAATTGATATTGGATAGAGTCTGAAGACTACACATAGTGTGTAGTGGGCGAGTGGCAATTGAAATACTAAGGGGAAAAAGAATGGTAGGCATGATCTGAGGGAGGGATGGGAAAGCATGGGGTGGGTGAGTTTGAGGAAAGTGAGGAGTTTGTTAAAAGATGGAATACTGTGTTGGAGAATTGAGGTGGCTCTTCTAACTGGTCTGTTTCTGTGACCAAAATCCTCAAATTCTCCAAGGCAGTTTACGAAATGCAGTGCAAGCCCAATCCTGAAAAGATAAAAAATGTATGTAACATCCAGTATGGGTCAGATTACGAGCTGTTTAAGAACACATTCTGCCTTCTCAAGTCTTGTCTTCTTGTTTTACAAACCTAAATGATAAAGGCAATAATTAAAATATGTATTAATTACATTACATTCAGTTGTCCTATTTCTTTCACAGCAATCATGTTGGCATTTCCTCCTGAACAAGCCTGAATACCCCTCGCTGCTTACTGGACATACTCCAAACCAGTTTCATTCGTAAGTTAGGCTGAAAGATGTGGAATACTGAACCATTTTGGATTTGTTTTCTGATGGGAATCAAACTCCACCTTTCAAGAACTACAGTCAAGGTTTGTTGAGAGTCAAAGGGGAAAAAAAACAACTTCACCTGGCAAATTGATAAGTAACCAAAGATCATCGCTGGAAAGTAATTGATAAAAGAATTATCATACAAAATTTAACAAATGATTTTCATACCTGAGATTGGAAAGATCTAAAGTGCATTACCTGAAAGAGTGTGAAATTAGATTCAACAGGAACTTCTGGAAGCAATTGGATATGTACTCAAAGATGAATGATTCGCAGAGAAAGCTTTAACTTCGGACTATAATGGACATCTCTTCAATAAAAATATTGCAGGTAATGGGCTAAATTGCCTCTCGTGCTATAAGGCTCGATGATTACAAATTCTAGAAAATTCAATGAACTTTGAATTTTTATATAGTGTTATGTTCAGTTAGGAAGATCAAACTGATTCCATTTTATGTCCCAGTAGTCCACTAGTCAGAAGAAAACTTGAATATAAAAAGTGAGTAATATTGCCAAGTAATATTGTCAATTATATGGAGATCATCATTAGAAATTAGTCAGTTAAATTCCCTAATAAACAAATAAAAGCTAGTTTATTGCAAACAAAACGTCCTCAAGTAAAAATGTAGTTTATTAAGGAAAGCTTTAGACTATGCATGTATGCAGCTATTCTTAATGGAAAGGAACACAGACGTACTACATCCCAGCCAAGTGAAAAAGAAAAAAAAACTGCAAAGTAAATTGAAGATGACAAAGTGTTAAACTGGATGAACACAGCAGGCCAAACAGCATCTCAGGAGCACAAACACTGACGTTTCGGGCCTAGACCCTTCATCAGAGAGGGGGATGGGGAGAGGGGTCTGAAATAAATAAGGAGAGAGGGGGAGGCAGACCGAAGATGGAGAGAAAAGAAGATAGGTGGAGATGAGAGTATAGGTGGGGAGGTAGGGAGGGGATATGTCAGTCCAGGGAAGACGGACAGGTCAAGGAGGTGGGATGAGATTAGTAGGTGGGAAATGGAGGTGTGGCTTGAGGTGGGAGGAAGGGATAGGTGAGAGGAAGAACAGGTTAGGGAGGCGGGGACGAGCTGGGCTGGTTTTGGGATGCAGTGGGGGGAGGGGGAGATTTTGAAGCTTGTGAAGTCCACATTGATACCTGCAGGATTCCCAAGTGGAATATGAGTTGCTGTTCCAGCAACCTTCGGGTGGCATCATTGTGACACTGTAGGAGGCCCATGATGGAGTTGTCGTCTGAGGAAGGGATGGCCATGGGTACCCGCATGGGCCCAAGCTATGCCTGCCTCTTTGTAGGATATGTGGAACAGTCCGTCTTCCGCACCTACACGGGCCCCAAACCCCACCTCTTCCTCCGTTACATTGATGACTATATCAGTGCCACCTCTTGCTCCCAAGAGGAGCTCGAACAGTTCATCCACCTCACCAACATCTTCCACCCCAACCTCGAGTTCACATGGGCCATCTCCAACACATCCCTCACCTTCCTGGACCTCTCTGTCTCCATCTCAGGCAACCAGCTAGAAACTGATGTCCACTTCAAGCCCACCGACTCCCACAGCTACCTAGGATACACATCCTCCCACTGACCCCGCTGCAAAAATTCCATCCCCTATTCCCAATTCCTTTGCCTCCGCTGCATCTGCTCCCAGGATGAAGCATTCCACTCCCGCACATCCCAGATGGCCGCATTCTTCAAGGACCGCAACTTGTGCCTCCAGTGGTTGAGAATGCCCTTTACCGTGTCTCCTGCATTTACTGTAACACATCCCTCACACCCTGCCCCTGCTATAACCGCCCTAAGAGAATCCCCCTCGTCCTCACATACCACCCCACCAACCTCCGGATACAACGCATCATCCTCCGACACTTCCGCTATCTACAATCTGACCCCACCACCCAAGACATTGTTCCATCACCAACCATGTCTACCTTCCAGAGAGACCATTCTCTCAGTGACTCCCTTGTCTGCTCCACACTCCCCTGCAACGCCACCACACCCAGACCTTCCCCTGCAACTGCAGGAAGTGCTACACTTGCCCCCACACCTCTTCCCTCACCCCCATTCCAGGCCCCAAGATGACTTTCTATACTGAGCAGATGTTCACCTGCACATCTGCCAATGTAGTATACTGCATCCACTGTACCCGGTGTGGCTTCGTCTACATTGGGGAAATCAAGCGGAGGCTTGGGGACCGCTTAGCAGAACACCTCCGCTCAGTTCGCAATAAACAACTGCACCTCCCTGCCGTGAACCATTTTAACTCCCCCTCCCATTCCTTAGACAACATGTCCATCATGGGCCTCCTACAGTGCTCCAATGATGCCACCTGAAGGAACAGCAACTCATATTCCACTTGGGAACCCTGCAGTCCAATTGTATCAATGTGGACTTCACAAGCTTCAAAATCTCCCCCTCCCCCACTGCATCCCAAAACCAGCCCAGCTCGTCTCCGCCTCCCTAACCTGTTCTGCCTCTCACCTATCCCCTCCTCCCATTTCAAGCCACACCTCCATTTCCCACCTCCCAATCTCATCTCACCTCCTTGACCTGTTCATCCTCCCCAGGCTGACGTATCCCCACCCCACCTCCCCCCCTACACTGTCCTCTCCACCTATATTCTCCTCTATCGATCTTCGGTCTGCTTCCCCCTCTCTCCTTATTTATTTCAGACCCCTCTCCCCATCCCCCTCTCTGATGAAGGGTCTAGGCCTGAAACGTCAGCTTTTGTGCTCCTGAGATGCTGCTTGGCCTGCTGTGTTCATCCAGCTTCACACTTTGTTATCTTGGATTCTCCAGCATATGCAGTTCCCATTATCTCTGCAGAATAAAACGAAACTACTTTGGACAAGTCACTGTTAAATTCAGGAAACATAACTATTCACAACTTGTCCAAGTGTTGGTTTGTAGCCAAATTCACTTTGAATGCAAATTGCTGGCACAGGCCTGTCTTCCTCGATTTGTCTTTCTTGGATACAACATGCTTTTCTTCAGGCAGTGGTGTAGAATATAAATTCCCTTTTAGGAACTTTGCAATTACCACGGGTTTTGAACTCACAAAATCTGTTGAGAGTGGTTTTAGAGGAAACAGAAGGATGGCAAAGGCTTTTGCTCCCGGCAAGTTTGCTCTCTAAGCATTAGCATTCAAATTTTATAGTTTTAATGCACCAACATGACCTCTTCCTGAAAGCATTCTAGACTCAGTACCTTCAGCCAAATAGCTTGTCATCTTTTCTATATATAAAGATATGTATTATATAGATATATATATTAGTCAATTATATTCTCAACTAATGACATAGCATCATAATAGCAATATTTAATTTTAGAAAAATAGGTTCAGTGACACTGCTATAATGAATATAATTAGAGCAAGTGACTGGACAATGGCATTGTACTTTCAACACAGTTCAACTACGGTCACACTGCTGTAGTGCATTGCTGAAAGTGAAACTCCATAGTAGCTATGCCAGATATGAAAGATCATGAAAGATTTGCAAGGTCAGACTGAGTTCAAATAAGACAAAATGTGACAGTATTCCATTTCAAATAATCCTGCTGAATACTCAGAATTTTTCAGATTTACCATCCAGTCTTACACAAACATGAAAATAAAACAGAGAACTGTGTATGCTGGAAATCAGAAACAAAAACACAAACTGCTGGAGAAACTCAGCAGACCTGGCACATCTGTGGAGAGGGAAAGAAAGTTGACATTTTGCGTCCAGTGACCCTTCTTCTGAAGGGTTCTGATCAAGGGTCTTTAGATTCGATATTTCTCTGTCCCCAAATTTGCCAGACTTGTTGAGTTTCTCTAACAATTTCTGCTTGTGTTTCTTACACAACTGCTGTGAGTATAAACCTTAAGGTATTTAATAAATTAAACAAATTTTCAGAGAATTACAGTCTTTCTTATTAAGACTGTTCCTTTAGTAGTGACAAATAATTGTTTTCCATTCATTCCCATGAGCAAGTTTTTATGTTTTGTCTGCGGGATCAAGTCTCAACGTAATTCTGTGCTGCTTGAATTATGTCAGTAATTAATTTTATCAGCTACACATTGTCAATCCTTAACCTTTTAACCCCAAGTTCTCTTCTAATAATATATTGACGTTCTTTAGGTCATAATTTGTTTCCTTAAAATGAGATTATAATTGGACTGATTCTGAGCAAAAACACGGACTCTCTCCCTCTCTTCCTGTCACTTGCGCTCTCTCTCTCTCTCTCTCTCGTGTTCTCTCTCTAAAGCTTTCAGATTCCTCAGGGCTCAGAGCATGATATTTTCTTGAAGTAACTTCACCAGTATATCAGTGATTAGTTTAAACTCTGTTTTGATGCTGGAGTATTATTTTGGCCAGGGTACCAGTTCTAGGTCAGACTGTACCTAATTTGATTTTAGGTTCTGGAATAATTACCCCAAATTTAAAGTAATATAAAGGCCTCTATCATTGCCACTGTTTTCTTAGCTATGATGATTAAAATCCACTCTGACTGGTCTCCTTCATTCACCAATCACACATATAAATATACCTAAACTTCCATCGTCATACTCAGGCACCATTCTTGTACTTACTGACTTACATTCCTCCTTTAAAACTTTTATTCCTAAATACTTTCATGCTTTTGCACTCACCATCCTTTCCATCTCTTCCTGCCATCCAAAGCTTTGTATTCTTCCAGTTCTCATATCACAGGTATCTCAAAAATTTAAATTGATCCACCATTGATGATCATGCTATCAGTTAAATAAGCTTTACGCTTGGTAATGCCTTCTCTAAACGTCTCGTGCATTCACGCCTCTCAATGACCGCCTACAAAGACAACCTAACAGCTCGCTCTTGTTTGCTGTTTGTGAAACATCATTGGACATGTCACTGAATCTAAATGTTCCAGTTATTTCAAACTTCAAAGTTGAGATTTAACTTGTATATCACAGAATCAACTTCTTACCTGCAGATTCAAGTAGCTCAAGAATCCCTCGATTCTGATCTCAGATTCTGATCTGTCGTCAATTATGTCTGTTGACCACTGGGAGTAGGAGCAAAGAAATTGATTTTGGTGCCCCTGGATTAGAGATAGGAAAATCAACCAAAGTTTCATATGTTAAATAATGTCTAGTTATTTCACCAGAAGTGTCCTTGTATGAATATTAGGCGGGGATTTGATCAGACTGTTCTAGTTTTTTTTTAAATCAACCTGTTCAAGCACGTTATAAAACACATCTATAGCAGGTGAGGCTTACATCTGGGCTTTTTGACTCAGAAATAGGAGCACCAGCATCACAGCACAGGAAACCCTTTAAAGCCAGGTGAAACGTTTTCACCTTTTTATTGATTAAGTGAGATGGAGAGTCCAGTTCACCATTTCACCTATTCAGTTTTAAGGACCATGTCATTTTGTTGTGGGCTGAAATGGGAAAAGTATTATTTTTAAAAACCAAGGAATGTGGAAGGGATTGCTGCACATTTTAAAAGGAAGATACCTGCATTTATTGTAAGCGCTGTTTACATTGTTGCTTGTTCAACCATTGAGGGAATGTTTACTTGCAGATGAACTGGCACCAGGGAGCGCGTACAAAATAATCTTCAACCGGCAATGGCTCCCAGGTAACTGAACAGCTTGTGAACAAGATAGTCAGAAGTCATCAGATATCCAGAAAGGAAAGCGCTGTCCTTTCTTTTGAAGTAAAAAATAAAGGACCTAAAACATAAAGAAAATCAGTTTATTTCCTTTCAACTGTTGCTCTAAGCTGTGGCTTTTAACCAGAAAGGCAGGGACGCTATAACTTGTGAACCAGCTGATGTGTGCCTCCTGGAAAGGTGTGTAAAACATGTGTGGGCAGGGATCATTGCACCATCTTCCTAGTTTTATCCTCCATTATGTAACACCAATATTTATTTTTGTGTCTTTCTGCATATTAGTAATAAATAGTTATGCTTGTTGAGTACAAAAACCTGCTCCATGCTTTCTGTCAGCCTGGATTTAAAAAGACATGTAATTTAGTGAATTTTGTATATTTTTATAAATTCTGATTTGTGTGATGATGCAGGGAATACTGGCACTCGATTTCCAGATCCCTGCCCCAGTGAGGTGAAATATAGTTGACTTCCAGTGTTATGTAATGAGAATTTAGTTATGTTCCCACAGCCACAGCATTGTAAAGTGATAGCTTCAATGGAGATGATGTCTAATGTCTTCAAAAAGAAACTTGAAACACATTTATTTAATCTTGCTAATCAAAGAAAAACAAGATGAAAGATTATTAGGGATAGACGGGAATACAGATATAAGGTTACAATCACAACAGGCATGATCTTATTTAATGGCAGAGTAGGCTTGAGGGGCTGAAAGGCCTCCTCTACCTCCTAATTCATGTGTATCTTCATATGATAAGGATGCAATCTGTTGACCAACTGTGTCCTGTTTAAATTGCTTAATCAGTTCTCTGCTCAAAGGCAGTTATGAACCATAGCGTGACAATCTTCAGCATGGATTAAGCAAAAAGCTACACTTGATATCTACCCTATTTGGCATGGGGATGGAAGCACGTGCTGTTGGCACCATTCTCCTTAACAAGTAGTGCAACTCCCCCACTTCTTTTAGATCCCCTTGCATCCCGTCAGAAACATCAACATCCTGGAGCGTTAACCTGCCAATCCTGTCCTTCCCTTAAGCATGAGACAACCAGCCCCCAAATTGATCGTATTGGTTATGTGTTAGGGGGATTGTCATTTAATCCAATGTTTTCACTGATGCTAGACAACTGATCAATCACACTATTCCCAATACAATGAATATTCAATAACATTGACACAACTAATTATTCAGTTAAACAATGACTTAATGGAAAATGGTTGCTGGTCACCTATTCAGTATAGAAAATCCTATATTAAGATGTTGCATTATACAATTGCAGGTACAATTTCAGAGAATTCATAACACAAGCAGCATATTCAGCTCCAGTGACCAATGATCATGTTTAAATTTTACAAGAGCCTGCACTTATATTAATTAACTCGCCTCACTCTTTCCCCCAATATCACTCTATTCCCATTGCCTCATGTAAAATCAAGCTTTGAAATGTTTTGTTTCAACAACTGAATGTGACAATCAAACTTTCACTACACTGCGTAGAACTTACTTCTAAATTACTCATTTGACCTGCCAACATTTTTCTCAAATTTGAAAAGGCACAATTATCTTTGAATCCACTGCTATTTGGAGAAGGGAGTACCACATTTTTGTTACTCCTTTGTGGGAAAAGAATTTGTGCTTCAAATACTGATAAATATCAAGCATTCAAGGGCTGTTTACTTTTGGAAAAATGTGGATAAATAGAGTGGTCTTTAATATAATGAAAGACACAATAGGATAAAAATAATTTGTGACAGAGGAAAACCTCCCTCACAAGGAAGGAAGGAAAACTATTTTAAATGGTTTATTTGTTGATTTGTAGTTACATTATTCAACAATGATTTAATTCTGCAAATTACACCCTAAAACATATGTCTTTTTGCAGACACTAATATGGTGTAGATTTTCTGTTTTTGTAATAACAATCCAACAAATTTAGACTAGAAGTCTAAACTTTGACCTTTTTATTCTCATTTGTTTTAATTGTGTCTCATTTTTTCTTCACTCTACACTTGAACCATTAAAATAATTTCTCCATTGATTAATTGAATAGAGTCAATTTGAGTTTGTACTGCAGTTAAAGTTTCATTTTCAATTGTATGAAGTCAAAACTTGTCCTTTATAGTTCTTCCTAGGAAAGAGCTATTTTTCTGTCCGGCTCTCCTTTAATTAGTCAACTACTGCCTACAGGAATTGCCTTTCCTGTAATTGAAAGGAACAATCTTGAGTATTTTAGAACTGCAGGAAAGAATAAGTTGTAAGTCCTCACTTGAATGTCATCTCCCATCTGTTCCACACTCATTATGAGGCCTTCAATTCTAGCAACATCTCTTTTTCACTGTCAACTATACTAATAATTTTGGTGTCATCTGCAAACTGAGTCACCACACACTCTAAATTCATATCCAAATTGTTAAAATAAATGACAAATAAAAGTGGATCCAGCATCGATCCCTGAGGAACACCACTGGTCATAGGTCTCCAGTCCGAAAAACAGCCATCCGCCACTATCCTCTAACATGTACCGTAAAGCCAATTATGCATCCAATTGGCAAGCACTCCCCGAATCCCATGTGCTTGAACTTTACTAGTTAGTACACCATAAAGAACCTTGTCAAAGTTTTACTGAATTCTGCGACAAGAATGTCTACCATTCTACCCTTACCAATCTTTTTGGTTATGCCCTCAAAAATGTCGATCAAATTTGTGAAACACTATTTCCCATGCACAAAGCCATTGCTGTCTATCCCCAATCAGTCCTTGCCTCTTCAAATGCATGTAAATCCTATTTTAGACAAAGTACCAAATTAAGAATGTGATCTATTCGTCTGCCACAATCTACCTGATAGGGAGGGAGACTGGGAGGGGAGACCAGGGAAGGGAGATTTGAGGAAGTGGGTGAAGGGAAAACATTCTGAAATGCAATTTTCCACATTTAATTCTTACTTCAGTGAAATTATCCAGTTTCCTATTGATTCTACAAAACAGTAACAAAAATAAGTTTTAACACCAACTTCTGTAGTGCCTCACCTCACAAGGGATTTTTAATAACCAGATATCAGACTGACTTTCCTGAAATTACCGTGTTAGCAAAAACAATGCTGCAAGATAAAATCTGAGTTGAGTCCAATAGGATATTTCTGGATGCCAAGCAAGTCGCTAAAATAAAATTTAATTGAGTTGCTGGAAAGAGGTTTGTAGAATTTACTGGAAATAGCAAAATCTACCATTCAAACTTCCAGCATTTAGGAAATTCCTGTTATTTCAATGAACTGTTCTAACTTCAAAGAACAGAATTATGAATGACATGTAAGTTGCATTTAAAAAAGTTTGACTCCTTTAAAAGTTGCCTCAAATTCCATGTAAAGATTTGAAAATTCAAAGAAAAGTATCAGGCGAGGCAGGATTGGTCTTGGGTCTTCAACTCAGTCAGAACATGGAAATTGAGATAATCAATGATGCACAATTTAAACAGATTAATGTGATGATAATTATTAAGCATCCGACCGATGAAGGTTTGTTGACAGTGACGACTGAACCAAATGTATACAGTGGGGTCAGGTTTGTTGGAAATTTAATAGCGGCTTTAAGTTGACAGAAGCTCTTGCTATCACAAAGCTTCCACGCATAGTCATTAATGTAATTATTTCAACACTTAACCTACTCTTATAAGTGAACATAGATTAAGACATTGCCCATGATGGCTGGGAAATCAGATGCTGCCTTCAAAATGACAGCAATTTGTATCAAACCACTTGGTTGTGTTATCAGTTGATTGGCAATCTTTCCCCTATTTTAAAATTTGACAGCCAGAGTAAATTTAAACTACATGAAAGGGAAATATAATGTCCGCAGATTTTCCTTTTGGTGTGTTTTCCTGTGGTTAACTTTCATTCATAGATATGGGAGCACTGCAAAAGCTAGTAAGTTTTGTTAATTCTCAGTTCCTTTTCCTGGTTTCTCTTGCATTGAATACCCCTGGGCCACTACAAAAGGCTGTAGCTCCCACTAAACTTCAAAGCAACCCAATAACCATGTAATTGGTATTTAAACAGGAGATTTCAATGCTTGTTTGATTAAAGGGATGATTTAAATTATAGCTGGCAGCAGCATTACGCAGTTATTGACACAAAGTTGTAATAAGCCACTATTACCAGTAGCATGTGGCATTTGATAAAAGTTCAGTATGATTTGAGTCATAGAAAATCAAAATACAATAGTTGTTGGAGTCTGAAATATACATCAAAAATGGTGGAACTATTCAACAGGTCAGAGAATTAATAGGCAAAAATAAAACATTTTACTGCTGGGACAATCCTGCTGAGGTAGAGTGTCTTCCATTTACACAGCCCAGGGACAATTGCGTTCATGTGCTATGGATTGGTGGCTGCTCACTCTGCCATATTGCACTCTGATACCCTACCCACTTGGAATCCCATCTAGCACCCCTACCGAACTTGCACCATAACCCCTATGCCCTGGCACTTTCCCTGCCTGGAAACTACCCCCTAACCATTTGGTGTCGTATCTCCTGGCATTCTACACCTGCACAGCTGGGACCCTGCTTACTTTGAACCTTAATTACCTGGCACTGTACCCCCTACTCAAATGGCACATTACCCTCCCAAGCACCCGAAAGTGATACTTCGGGTGCTTAACTATCTGATTCAGCTGTCACAGTAGCTGTCTGTGATGATGGACCTTTTTACTTTCAGGATATAGCAGCTCACTGGCGTGAAATGGGCCATGATTTGTCTATGCAAGAACTGTCACAATGGAAGCCCAGCTCCGCATTTCTGATGGAGCCTTCATCAGTATCTCCACTCAGAAATGCAAGCTCTCTCTGAAAAAAATAACTCTACAGAGTCTGGTATCTTGTCACCAAGTCACCCTATGTGTATGTATCAACGGTCCTTGACTTTACTACTGTTTCATCGCAGTCAGCTGTCAAAGTAGCGGTAGCTTTAACACTCACTTCCAACGTGTCAGCCAGAGTTCCCTGATTGGGGCTATTAATCTGGTCCAATCAGGGAATTTATTCCATGAGATCCAGCTGGCTGACCTCATTACAATCACTGCACTCTTCTGTAAAAAAGAAGAGGTAGACTGGCAGCTTACGTTAAGATTGCCACTTTTCGGAAACTCCAGACAACACTTTCACTGCCCTTATCTTGGAGGGAAGTTTCCATATTCTCTTTGGTCAAAAAAGACAAGAAAAAAATGTTCCAAAATGCTGTTCAAAAAATCTTGAAGGCCACCAGGGATAATGGTGACACACAAAACCTGAGAAGACCGAGTGGTACAGAGACTTCTAGAAAGTGACAATGAGAAAAAGTATTGAAAACAAATAGTACAGAACCTGCAAAATCAAATATCAGTAAGAACAGGAGCAAAGAACAAAGACAAAAGGTATGGCAGAAAATAATTTCACAGAAGTAAAGAAACATCTTTATTGGAAGAGAAGATGCAAATATTACCTATAAAGAATGACACATTGGGCCCACTATGTAATATCATGTTGTGTTATGTAATATACTTTCAACATTGAAGAAATAGAGTATTGTCTGAATGACTTTGAACAACACCATGGAGGATCTGCTAGTACTTGCAAAGTGTAATTCATGAGAAAAATTCATGAGAAGGCAAGGATTTGGCATCACAGGAAAACAGATTGATGTCAAGCCTGAATAATTGATTTCAGTCTAATGTGGAATTAAAAGCATGTATCGCTTTGAAGCTAACAACATACCGCGATTTCCAGTACTGGCCATATGTATCACAAGCCAGAGACTCTACAAATTAAATGCTAAGCATTTTTCCTATAGCTGCCGAATCATTTAAACTGAACTAGGCCCGAAACGTCAGCTTCTCCTGAGATGCTGCTTGGCCTGCTGTGTTCAGCCAGCCTCACATTTTGTTGTCTTGGATTCTCCAGCATCTGCAGTTCCCATTATCTCTAATTAAAAATCAGTATCTGTGTATCAGCAGTAACAGTTCTACACCAACTTTTGTCAAAAAAAAATTAACTTGCATTGAAATAACTAAATGAGACCTTTATTTTAGACTGGATAGTGCAGAAAAATAACATTTTAACAATGTGCACCAGTATTAAAGTGAAAATTAGTTAATAAGATCAGAAGATGAAGAGCTGCATTGTGAAATGTCCAATCAGTTTTGATCATTTGTCCTTGGACTCTAAGAGTCAGCAAGCAAGGGTAGCAGTTATTTCCCATCCAGATCTGAAGAAACATCACTGCACCCAAAACAATAACTCTGCTTTCTCTCCAAAGATGCTCCCCATCCTGCTGAGGTTTCCCAGCATCTTCTATTTTTATTAAAATAAGCCTCCATGTCATACCATGTTTAGGCACAGCATGAAATTTCATTGGGAGGCCTTCCTTAAATAAAATCATATTATCTTTCTGACATTCCCCACAGATTATCTGCTCCCATATTTCTCATGGACAGTTGTGGCTGGTGTCTTTGTGACTTTTTTTTAAGTTGAAAGGCAAAGTAGAAGGAGAAAGAAGTAATAAATTAATCAGAAGCCCAACAAGAACAACAACTTCCAGTAGCTGCTGTGGGCCATGTAGAGGGTGAAGCAGAAGATGAAGATTCGTCGAGGAGGTGAAGGATAATATTGAGACCCCACAACTACAAGCCTTGTTGTCATTTTCCTCAACTCTCTGAAAGACAGGGCAGGCATTATTTAAGCCCATCATCACTGATCTGTGGCATCTGCGGGAATTGAACTTGAGCTGTGAGCAATTGGATAGCAACCTCACCCAAGTGGCCATCAAGGTAACATCTGTTGGTTTCAATGAAAGGTTTAACAGTTCTACACCAACTTTTGTCAAAAAAAATGAACTTGCGTTGAAATAACTAAATGAGACCTTTATATTAGTCTGGATAGTGCAGAAAAATAACATTTTAACAATGTGCACCATTATTAAAGTGAAAATTAGTCAATAAGGCATCTGTCAATCCCCAGCCTATAAATGTATCTGGGATGTAAATGATACCATTTTAGAGTCATAGAGTCATAGGAATGTACAGCATGGAAACAGACCCTTCGGTCCAACCTGTCTGTGCCTTTCCAAATATATGTAAATCCTGTCCCTCAGGATTCTTGCAAAAAATTTGCCCACCACTGACGTCGGGCTTACCTGTCCATAGTTCTCTGGCTTTTCATTGCTATGTTTGTCAAATAGTGGCACCATATTAGCCAATCTTCAGTCTTCTGGCACCTCATTAAAGGCAATCATTGATACAAGTATCTCGGCAAGAGGCCAAGTGATCATGCCCCTATGTTCCCATAGAATTCTAGGAAATACCTGATTAGGTGCTTAAGATTTATCCACCTTTATGCATTTTAAGATGTCCAGCACCACACCTCTATAATTTAGACATTTTTTAAGATGGTACTATCTATTTCCACACATTCTATATTTTCCATATCATTCTCCACGTAAATTCTGTTGTAAAAACTCCTTTAGTATCTGCCCCATATCTCCTGTGGTACCACACATAGTCAGCCCTGCTGATCTTTAAGGGGCTCTATTTCTTCAGCTTACAGCTATTATCTGTCCCACTTGCAGAGGAGTGTTAAGCAGTTGAGGTGGTGGGATTGGATTTCCGCAGGGAGCTATTAAATGTAGCCATGTTGCTTTGAGACTGTCTTATCACTACTGGCAGAGTTTGTCAACAGGAGATACATCCAGTCATTAGTGTTCAAATTGTATGCCACTGTGCCAGATATCGTGGAAACTAGCTTAACTCTTACAAATTAGAGAACTAATTGTTCCTCCATCCTCCAAAGTCCTTGGCCAGCTAGGGAAGGCAGTTGGGAGACAGGGGATATCACTTTCAAACATAGCTCATGACACATTATGAAACTCTCAGACTGATGCAGTAGGAAGATACAACAATAAACAAGTTTCCACCAGGACCATCATGCAACAGACAACAGTCTTCCTTAAGCTGAGTTTTCCACGCCTGCGCTATTTGCAACATAGCCTTGAAAGGGTATGCGCCATTGAAGCATATTGTACCCTTTAGAACTGGAGGGGAATGTCTTGGATGGAGATAAAATGGGAGAATGAAAACAATCTTCTGAAGATGTTGATGAGATTGGAGATCAGGACATTGACAGGCGAGCTGTCTAATATGGCATGACAGAGCAATATGTCCTCGGGCCCAAGACATCAGTGATAAACTAATTGAAATTTTCTTCCAGGCTGAATGAATTAAATTTTACTGTTTAACATTCTTTTGGTAACCTCCTAAGTGGCCCTATTTTACACACAAAGACATATGGACTATTGCAAATCTTCACATTTTCTGTTTCTAAATAAATGCCTTATTATTTATCTGGTGGTATGCTTGATATTTTTGAGCGATCCCAATTTTGAGTATCTATTCACTACACATCCAATTGACTGTTAGGGATTAAAACAGCAGTCAGTGTGACATTGAACTAACACATGACATGGCATGAAAGTTTGCTAGCTCTTTATGCTTCAGTCAGCATTTCCTATGCGACTTGTGCAATGAAGTCACTCATGAAAGTCAGCAGGTTAAGGAGATCTTGAGGCAAGTCTTGTTGACTCTTCCATTATTTGTAATACTTCAATGGAGGATGCTCATAGATTGTTAAATTGCTCTGAAATGCTTAAACATCTCTAGGACAGCAATAAACCTGTGAGTGGCAGCTTTTTGTACAGCTGATCTTGATAGACCAATGCACCATGAAGGATAATGAATATATGGGGTGAATTTTTATCTGTAAATACATTTTATTTTGTTCAAAAAGCATGTGATTTATAGACAGTCAATCAATATAACATTTTATAAATTCCTACTTTAGAAATAAAACGAATCTGACTCCACACCAAAACACAAACAGATTCTAAACAAAGTCTCACACTTATCATCCATCACCTATTTAGGTCTGACCTCAGGTGTCACCTCTTCTTTACACTGATAAAACCCTTGGTTCTCTCAGGACTGTGACTTGAAAAGAGTTCTGGGATCTACATATACATATTAATCAATTAAAACATTCTAACTGATTAAAGATTTAACAGCATTTTAGATTTGTTTATGACACCATCATCAATGATGTGAACCATTGATCTTTTACTCATAAATTCTGTGTCTGATACTGCCTCTGCCACTAACACTTAAAGAAGGACTGAGGCTCCGAAAGCTTGCGTTTTCACATAAGCCTGTCAGACTATAACCTGGAGTCATGCGATTTCTGACTTCGACTAACTTTGAATGGCGGAGCACCCCCTTTAAAAGTTGACAGATCGAGTGAGCCTTGCTCCGCAAAATCAGATGGAATCATCACTGTTTCTCGACAACAACCTCAGTGCAATTGTAAAATTAAGAGTGAGGACCGGAGCCTAAAACAATCTCTGGAAATTGTGTTTACCCTCAACATTAAAATACAATGCATTGATTGCATTTTTCATAGACAGTGTACAAGAACCTCTACTGTCTGAGGCTACCAGCAGACAAGGAGTTTTTCGCTTGTGAATGATGAGCACTGATTGTGCATTTCAACTTCTTTCATCTTTGTGAGTCTGAAGAGGCTGCTCATCTCTCACAGTGTGCAACTTAACTGGTTTGACAGTGAAAATTATACCCAAGCAGATTTTTTAACCATACAAGTTAATATCTATTTACAAAAATGAGAGGTCATTTATGATGATTTTTCACACATGCCATCTCCGTGCACTCAATACTTTATTCTGTCCTTACTCTGTCTCCCAGGATGCCTTGACTTGGCAGGCTTGACGTGTTCAGTTACGATGGAATTTGGACCTCCAGGCCTTTCTGACCTGGAAGATGCAGGTGATCATTCTGTGGTAACTTTGTACCTGATGGACACAGGCCTGCTGGGCGTGCCTGGCCCAGATGCAGGATCACTCTCTTCATCTTGGACACCTACAGCCTTTTCAATCGCAGGCAGGGGGAAGGTAAAGAGGCCAGGCACCTCTAGAGCATCCTGAGAAGAACCTATTAGGGATACTGTATATGGCTCCTCCTCTCTATTGGAATGTGCTCTCACCACTTTGTCTCCCTGAGAGACAGGAGCACCTTAGTGGAGTTAAAGATCCTTAATTCCCTCTCATCTGTCATTAATGCTGAGTACTTATGCCCAAAATGCTGAGTGTGTTGGACCTGTCTCTCCATGGCAGTCACCAACCTATCCATGGAAGCATCAAGGCACATGCCAGAGCCAGGGTAGTACTGCTAATGTTGGTGAACTTCTCCATCTTTCAATCCAGCTTAGTAAATGCATTGTAGTGGTTGTCTGCTGTTCCTGTATCTCACTGTGCTTTTAGACTATGTCATTAAGGGCTAGATTATGGATCATCTTCTTTCTGGGATTGAACAGGGACCTTTTCTCTGGTCACCCCTTCATTGCCAGAACCCAGTGCCATTTTTATCTCAATCAGTTGTGGAGATACATCAGTGATGTGGTCACCAGATTATGTTCTCAAGTAAAGATGTGCTGAACTGCCTACTTCTGTTTCTGTACTTACGGCCTTTTGGTTATAAACTACTGATTCCTCAGCCCACAGTAGGTAGGAATCAGCAGAAGGTTTCCTTGCTGCTGCCACAAGTGTTCATTAGATCTACAGTCTTTGAAGAAGCTCCAGGGCAACACATTCCCAACTATATTTGACTGTTCTACCACCTTTTTCCATTGAGACTGGACATACCTAAATTTGCTGATGGTGGGGAGTGCAGACTTTGTAAGATATGATTCTGTAACCATGACTATGTCAGGCTGTTGTGCCACTAGCTTGTTGGTAAGTAGTGCCAATTTTGCCATATGTCATCAGATGGTAGCTAGGAGGATTTGCAAGATTGATAGGACAGAGTTTCCATTGTCGCTTAGTGCCAGTGCCTTGGTCAATGCCAAGTTGCCTTCTGGTTTCATCCCTTTCCTTCGGCTTTTTAACAGTTTGTCATAACAGAGTGGCTTTTTAGCCCATTTTCACAGGTCTTTTAAGATACATGAAATGGCTATGAGTCAAAAGTTACATGAGGGACAGACAAGGCCTGCGTACTTACATCAGAGATGATAAGGAATTTCTTCTCTTTGAGGATGCCTATGAAATTCTTAACAGCAGAGGAATGTCGAGGCTGAGTCATTAAGTATATTCATGAATTGAGGATTATCAAATCAGCAGGATTTTATTAAGAGACAGAGCAGACTTTGGTCAGAATGGTCCACTTCTGCTTTTAAGTCATGCTGTCTTCCAAGGATAGTGGATTTCCTTGTCCAAAGGATGATGGTAAACCAGATGTGTTTTTGCTTCAATTCAAATTGGTGTTATGGGCATCATGAGATGAGCTTTTAATCTGAGATTTTTCAGTTGCACTCAAATTTCAGCATCTGCCCTAGTGAGATTTGAGCCCATGTCTGCATGCAGTAGCCCTGGTCTCTGGAATAAGAGGCTAATTATGTTTGCAATATGCCACAGCCTCCCATTGTTGCCATTCCTTATCCAGGATCTCCAAGAACTGTGGGGGCCTTCTTTTCTATATGTTCCAGTCCCTCACTTAGTGAGTTATGCTCCCACAAAGTGCTTGAGAAATCCAGAAAATTGACATAGTAGCAATAAATTAACAGTGATGTATTTGCACGTCTGGGCTGTGTGTGATTTACAAAGTCATTATTAATGTTTGTTCATTTGAATCACTGCTGGCGCTGTCAGAATGCATCTGCTTCCTGTTAAGGGATTGTCAATGTTTGCTGCTAAGGAAAAGTGTATGTGGAGAAAAGAAGGAACAAGTAATTCTGCAAATGTTCAGAGAGGGAAAAGCAGGTTAATATTTCAGATTTAATCCTTCATAAGTATTTTATGGGAGAAGGATCCTGATTGAACAATTAACTGAATTGTGCTTCTCTCTTTCTGATGCTGACCAATTGGTGTATACTTCCAAACTTTTTATAATTTCAGGAATTCCACCATTCACCATTTACCCCTATTTTTATCACTCCTTTCCTCTGGGGCAGAGTGGACATGTTGGGCCGAAGGGCCTGTTTCCAGACTGATGGGAATCTAATGTAAAAATCTAAAAATCTAATCTTTGATGTAGTCCTTGCTGTTTTCCAGGTTCACTTTCTCAAAGCTCCAATACTTCACCTGAGCAGACATTTTTCATTCACCAAATATTTACAATGCAAAAGCAGAGTTGGAGCAGTAAACATAAGCAACATAAGCATTTGGTTGCTGAGCAGTAAGACATTCAACGATGCTTTTGATTGCTATACTTTGAACACTGCACATGCCTAGCTTTATAATCTGTACCCCGTCCAATATCGTTCATGGCTTTAGATCTATAGTGTCAGCTTCTTTAATCCTGCTTCTTTTGCAGTGCCACTGGTCGGCAAATCATTCTCTTCTTAGATAATCCCCCAGGGTCATGGATGACTTTCTCCAACTCTGATGCCTTTGGTCCTACGATGACTAAATAGTCCAATACTGGATCCACAAGTGGGTGGTGTTTGATGGTACACTTGGGTTTTCATATAATCTTTGCACAGTTGTTTTTTCAATCTACACCTGGGCCCGTTGGAGATATTCAACATCCTTGGCACCTTGGTTTCTTCCACAAACTGGGTGGTTTCAGGCTAGAGATTCTAATGAGTCAGTGGGGATATTGTATATTTTTCAGGGTGGATTTAAAGATGGCCCTGAAGTGTTTGCTCTGTCCTCTTGGTAACCACTTGATGTGCTGAGGTTTGGAGAAGAGGGCTTGTTTTGGAAGTCTTGTGTCAGCCATATATTATTGATGTGACATGCCCACCCAAAGCAGCAGATTAATTGTAACCAGTGCCTCGATGCTGAGGAGAACACTATCATTAAGCATTTATACTGTTTGTGGATTTGCAGGGTTTTGTGGAGGCATTGCTTGTGACATTTCACTGAGTCTTTGAAATATCTGCTGTACATTGCCTACATCTCCAACATGCACAGAGGGGCCAGTAACATTGCTCCCTATAAACCATGATGTGGATGTCAGGTTTGAGATCTTTGTCATCAAACAGTTTGTTCTGCAGATGTCCAAAGGCTGTGTTGGCACTGTGGAGATAATGTTAAATTTCCTTGATCATGCAGATCATCAGTGAGAGAAAGCTGCTAAGGTCTGGGAATTGATCAACATTGTCCAGTAGTTCACTTTGACTTTTGATCATTTGGCAGCAGCAGTGTTGTGGATGTTTTCTGTATTCCAGATGTTGGCCTAAGACCAAAACGTTCATATGGCTCTGTTAGTGAATGAACAATAGTTCAGAGTTTTACCTCTGAACATACACACATAAACATGTTTGCATTCAGCACTCAATGACAGAGGATAAGCTGTTTTCTTCTGGAGTGGATGTGATACAGGTTGAACAGATTTGTGCTCATCCTTTAGATTAGCTTCACAGCAGTGGGATGTCTCATGAATCTTGGAATACTGCGTCCAGTTCTGGGCGCCCTATTATAGGAAAGATGTGGATGCTTTGGAGAGGGTTCAGAGGAGGTTTACCAGGATGCTGCCTGGACTGGAGGGCTTATCTTATGAAGAGAGGTTGACTGAGCTCGGTCTCTTTTCATTGGAGAAAAAGAGGAGGAGAGGGGACCTAATTGAGGTATACAAGATAATGAGAGGCATAGATAGAGTTGATAGCCAGAGACTATTTCCCAGGGCAGAAATGGCTAGCACGAGGGGTCATAGTTTTAAGCTGGTTGGTGGAAAGTATAGAGGGGATGTCAGAAGCAGGTTCTTTACGCAGAGAGTTGTGAGAGCATGGAATGCGTTGCCAGCAGCAGTTGTGGAAGCAAGGTCATTGGGGTCATTTAAGAGACTGCTGGACATGTATATGGTCACAGAAATTTGAGGGTGCATACATGAGGATCAATTGTCGGCACAACATTGTGGGCTGAAGGGCCTGTTCTGTGCTGTACTGTTCTATGTTCTATGTTCTATGAATAAGCTGCAGAATGAGTGATGTGACAAGAATGATAGAGATGGGTGTTTCTACAATGATAATGCCTTACTTGAGCACAATTTGCAAATGTATTGGGTCTGTGCTGGATCCATTGGTGAGGATTACATCTTGTACACCAACATGCAGCAGGATGAGGATGCTCATAAGTTTTTGTGGGCAATCAAATTAAAGGAGAAAGCTGTACAGTTCCGCTTGTTTGACTGATTCAAAGGACTTTGTGAGGTCTCTTTGTTGCAGCTCTCTACAATTTTCCTAAAATTGTTTTTCCGTGATGATCATGTCTATGGAATGTCTACAGTGTGCCTCTTGATGGAATCCGTATTGTGACTCCAGGATGGGTTTTACAGCCACTGAAAGAGGATGATTGAGAAGGATTTTTGCCAAGATCTTCTCTGTGGCAGATGGTGGGACACCCCTCTGTAGATACCTCAATTTGTCTTATCTCATATCTTGAAGATGGTCACAATTACAACATCTTGGACCTTCCTGATCATGCTTTACTTATTCTAGTAAAAAGGAAATGAGGCTGTGTATATGAATCCAGAATGCTTCTTCATTGTCTTTTCGTATTTCAACATGGATTCCATCAGCCTTGTTTGTTTTCAGCTGTCAAATAGATTTTTCGATCTCATGCAGGGATAAGATTGTGCTGAGTTGGTGGCAAATAGCATGTGATGAGTTGTAATCAGTTTCATGACTAAATCTCTGTTGAGGAGGTCCTCAAAATGCTCCTTCCAACAAGTGCTTGCAGCCTCCCTGTCCTTGATGAGTAAAACTCCATCATTAACTCTCAGTGGGTTTAGGCCCTTGGCTGGTTCAGCCTTAACTGCAGATGAAGCATCTATGTATGTCATGACTCTCAGTGCGTTTAAGTCAGGATTTCTTTTGTTAGATCTTGTCTTCATTTTTCTGAAGATCCATGATTTGCCTCAAGTGTTGGAAGGGTTTTCAGTTCAGGAATACAGTGTGCATGTGATTTTAGTAGCACTTGTCCAGCTGTTCTGAAGCAGGATCTCTGGATTCGAAACATTAACTCTGCTTTCATGGATATTGCCAGATGTCTTGAGTTATCTCCAGCAATTTTTGCTTCCATTTATGACGGACTTAAGGATAGACCTGTGGACATTCTGTGGTTCATGCTTTTTTGAGCGTCGTCAGGTAGAATCCAGTGTTAAGTAGTCCCTGTCTAGTTAATCCTCCACCCACTACCAGATTAATACCAGAGATTGGAATTAGTTGCCCATTTAAGGGCCTCAATTGCAGCAGGAGAGGAAGGTTCTCCAGGGATTTCTGCCATGGGCTTGATCAGGGTGAAGGTGGGAAGGCAGTGGGCTCCTGACTTAGTGTCCCCACTTACTTTGTTAAAAGCATCCACCATCAAACTTGCCACAGGGGACGATAGTAGGTTACACACAGAGGAAGATGCACAAAGAGCAACTATGAAGTGGTAAGTGGAAGTTGCGCAAGAGGAAAAGTAAACAAAAACTGAGGAAGGGTCACTGGACCCGCAACGTTAACCCTGATTGTTTTCTTCACAGATGCTGCTAGACCTGCTGAGCTTCTCCAGCAATTTCTATTTTTGTTTCTGATTTACAGCATCTGCATTTCTTTCAGTTTTTATTTAGGAAAAGTAAGCCACTCGCTTCATGGCAAGATCATTTTTGTTCGCAGCTGAAGAAGTAAATTGATGTTCCATGTAGCAGGAGTGAGTCTGTCACATATCCTCCAACTACACTCATTAGAGATTTATGTTTGGATGCTTTAAATCTCTCCTTGTGACTTTGCAGAGATCATCTGCATATATGAATCATAAAGAAATTGTAATTAGTCATTTGTGTTAATATTAAACAGCAGTGATGCTAATCTTGGATGAAGATTCCTGGAATAGACCTATTATTACAGTTTTAATCAATTACATTTGGATATATTTACATTGCTGATGTAAATTTTGCAATATTTGATTGTGAGAGAATGCAAAAAGAATGGAATTAGAGAGAAAACAGAAAATTCCAATATTCGCAGACTGGTTAAGAATTATTCTTACTTTTCCCGTTACCTGTTTGGGTTTCTTGTCTTTCCACATTCACTAATTTGCTGAGATGACCCAGAATGTATATAAATCTTGTGAACTGGTTGAACTTAGAGAGGCATGTTGTGCAACACAGGAACAAGGCGCACATTACGCTTACCTGAAATTATTCAACTCTGGAATTTTCCCAAACCAAATGATCTCATGCAGTCAGCATCAATACACACAGGGATAAAATTTGCTATCAACTTGCTTTTCAGGTGCCAGCTGTGTTTTGGAATTTGTGGAGATCTATGGGAATGTGTGTGGGATACAGGAAATCTTCATAAACATGTCTCTGTAGTCACCACAAAATGTCTTTTCTCAAGATGAGAAAGGCATGCTTTTAAAAATTGTATGCATTGAAACGGCATTAAAGATTCAGAAGAGATTTACATAAATCACTTGTGGTCTGATCTAGATTGGTACATTTTTATTACATGATAAATACAATTACTTGAATGTCACAACATTTGTTTCAAATATTGTAAAGTGAACCAACAGCAGGATGAGGTAGCTACTCCGCTTTGTAGCACAAGGGCATTACTTTGGTTGAAAATGCCATAGGTTCTCGACATCCTTTTAATTCATTTTATAACACAATTCCAACTAAATGAACTTGTTTGCAGCCTTGTGCAGTCTGAGTAATCTCTAATTACTCTTGTAACATTAAGTGGCACTATTTGTTTATAGTTATGATGCATTCCTTTGCGAAAATTGCTGGAAAAATAATCACTTGTCATTCTACATGTGTTACTCTAATTTCATTTATATTCTCATAAATAAGTGCATTGAATTGTCGTAGCAAACTGTCAATATCTAAAATTTGAAGAAATCTGTAACTGTTAAGGATTTGAATGAAACAGATTGAAAATCCAAAAGAAACTATATTTAATTATTTTATATCAATTTACATCAACCCAAAGCTGGACAGTTTTAGGTCTAGATAAATAAAATAGCCCACTTCATGGCATTTCTTCTTGTGATCTGTCATTGTATAAAAATAACCCTAGTTTATAGGTTTTGTCATAGACTTTGTGAATGTGTAGACATTGCACCATGGCCTTAACCGTTAGTTCGCTGGAGTTGTTTGGGCAATACTTGGACAAGTAAGAATTTGACCAAGGAAATACATTCCCATTCAGCTGAACAGTGGCACTAAACCTTGGGTTTTTGCAAAGGAAATAATGAAATAAATGAAAAATTTACAATATTGGAGCTTTATTGAGTCATCATCTTAAAACAAAACAATTAGCACAGAATTTGAATGTCTGCCAAGACCAAAGTCATAAGACACTTTTCAGAAAAGGTGGAAAGATACAAAGGACGTTGCAGCTCTAGCACCTCAGAACTGTGAAGTTCAAAGCCCTGAAACAACTTCCATGAACTAAACCCCTTAAAATTATTTTGAACCATCAAGAATTCTCCTTTTTCACAGCACATGTAACAAACAGCAGCAGAAAATGTCTTTATATTATCCTTTACAAGTAAATAATGGCAGAGCAACCATCTTGGTCACAATCAGAGTTGAGTTCTCTCATAGGGAATCCATGTCAAAGACTGAGGCAAGCTGAAAACTTCAAAATTTGACTTGGATTGTGAATGTGTTCTTAGTTTAAATATTTATTTGTATATCCTACTCATTTCTAGGTGTTTTTGAACAACTTGTTACACTTTTAAGTGAATTGGTTATTTTACATTTCTTTCTAGGCAAATGCATGTAGCCAACATTACTGTTAGGCATACTCATTACTCTGACAGATATTTTCATAACTTAATTTTTCCATACCCTATGGTATTAAAACCATTATTAGAATCAAATCTAGGAATGGTGCCTCAATAATATTTAATTATTAAAATCCAGCCCAGGATTGGAATTTAAGAATTAAATATTATGGAATCATCATTCTAGAGATTGTGCACACACTTGTTGATTTAAAGACCCACAAACAGAAATGATCACAATTTCTTAAACTAGGAATTGTTTGTACTGAGTTGATTATCTCAGGTGAGTTAACTCTGCTGCAATGTACCGAATAGGTACATTTCATTCTGTGAAATATTTGACAGTCTAAAAACTCTTGCGAGTATGAGCATTTGATAGATGATAAAGTTGACGAAGTTTCTATCATAATTTAGAACTGCACCTAGTTCAGGATTAATGTTACAAATAAGCTCCATTGAATAAATTTACCTTTGCTTTGGAGTAAAGATGGTTGAACTAAAGCAGCCTGTGACTAGGGACAGAAATACATTCCTACATACAGCAGTATCTCTTACTTTTGTTCATTGTGTTGCCGAGATTTGATCTGAGAAAGCCTTGTATTAGTTCTTGAAACTCAGAGGCCCACCTGCTATCCTCAATGTGAAGCATCTTCCACAGGCTGATACATACTTGGCCACCTTTTAAACTTGTTTTATATCTCCTGTAGCCAGTGTTTCTAGATTCCTGGTAATGGCTCAGTGGTTAGCACTGCTGCCTTACAGTACCAGGGTTTGGGGTTCAATTCCACCCTCAGGCAACTGTATAAACTCCATGCTGACATTCTTATTGTGACTGTGTGAGTTTTGCTCCAGTTTCTTCCCACAATCCAAAGATGTGCAGGTTAGGTGTGTTGGCCATGCTAAATTGTCCAATGTGTGCAGGTTAGGTGGGTCAGGCTTTCAGGGATAAACAGCAACTGATACAAACAGATGTAATTCAAAACCATTCATAATTATGGAAATGTGAGAACTGATTTATAATTCAACGTCACCCATGTGCGCTTAAAACATTATCTTTTCTCCCCTTTCCTTCCACTGCACTTGAATGTAGTCCCTGGGATTGCAGCTGGCACAAGGGGAGAATGCTGGCAGTGGAGTTTTTCGGCCTTCAAGGTTTGATTGTACGAACTCGAGGGTGTTTTAGTCTAAGCAGCCCAGGCATTTGAGATATTGGGAACTGCAGATGCTGGAGAATCCGAGATAACAATGTGTGGAGCTGGATGAACATAGCAGGCCAAGCAGCATCTTAGGAGCACAAAAGCTAATGTTTCAGGTCTCTAGACCTTTCAACAGAAGGTTCTAGGCCTGAAACGTAAGCTTTTGTGCTCCTAAGATGTTACTTGGCCTGCTGTGTTCATCCAGCTCCACACTTTGTTATATCAGGCATTTGAGAATCTCCTTGATGGAGGCAAATGACTCTCCTCAGACTGAACTTACACAAGCCAGAAAGGGTCAGGCAGGGTGGGCCTGAACGATTTAGCCACATTTGAGTATCCTGAGTGGAGACTTCAAAAGGACTTGTAAGTAGCTTGTTCTTGCTGGGTATCTTCTGTCACCACCTTGTCTCTTTATGTGGAAGTGGGCACCTGGGGTGAATGGCAGATCCTCTATCCCACCGTCCAACACATCTTTAGTTATGAGGAACAATAGCTGGGGTGATGGAGTGCAGGTTTATGCAGTTCTCCAGCACACCCTGTGGGAGTTGGGCCTTGCTCTTCATGGCACCTGTCAGCCTGTCCATGAAAGTGGCCAGCAATCACATACTTGAGGCAACTGAGTGCCTGTAACATAGCTGCATCTTGAAGCTTCTGAGCTATGAGGGCCATTGCCTCCCACATGCCTGCCTGCTCCACCTGTTCCTCCGAGTGCATGTGGAAGAAGTTCCTGATTGCCAATTCCAAAGATTTCTCTCCTCCCTGAGGCTGAGCCACTGCCTGGTCTCTGACAGTCCTCTGAGAGCTAAGGGCCTGCGGAAATGTCTCAGTGAAGTGCTCACCAAATCATGGTTTCTAAACCTGATGTTCCCACAAAAGAAATGTGGAGGTGAGGCAAGATTCTGGTGTGGGGTTTGGTTAGCAATAATAGCAAGTAAGAAAGATATTGTGTGCAATAGTGATAGAGACAAAGCATGAACCTTGGTAGGAGGTAGGTGTAATGACAGAAATACAATGAGTGTAAAGTAGCAGAGAAAAAAAGCATGGCATTTACTTTAGAAGAGCAGAGAAGATCATTGATCTTATTGGAGATAACAAGGTGTAGAGCTGGATGAACACAGCAGGCCAAGCAGCACCTTAGGAGCAGGAAAGCTGACATTGAAGGGTTTAGGCTCGAAATGTCAGCTTTCCTGCTCCTATTATGCTGCGTGGCCTGCTGTGTTCATCCAGCTCTACACCTTACTATCTCTGATTATCCAGCATCTGCAGTTCCTATTATCATTGATCTTATTGGCACTGTTGACCACTCATCCAGACAGTAGAAACAGAACTGACCTGGGTGGTGATCTCTGACTAGGCTGACAGAGTCTGGTGATGTGGCCTTCTCTGTTGGTCCTCTGGGAAAGGAATGGCCAGCCTCTGGACTAACCCATCCGCCAGGACCTCCAGATAGCTATCAGAGAATTATGATGCTGTTTTCCGCTTCTCCAACATCTGCAGGATAACTGTGCTTTGACAAGCAGGGTAACTTCAGAATGCCAGTGCTTATCTGGATTCATAAAACTTTTTAAAGATGGTGTGAGCATCAGGGCTGTGGTCTTTTGACAGGTTCCCACTGGTTGATAAGTTATTCCTTGGCAGGGGGTGGAATAGGGCTAGAATAGGGTGAAAAGGGCAACATATTAGCAGGACATGTAATTAGTGATACGGGTTTAATAAAATGTGGCAAGAAGTCTTGCAGAGAGAATACCTTCATGAAACTCAATGAACCCAAATGTAAAAATGTTTGATTCATCTTAGGTACTAAATGGTTCATTTTGCTATCAGTCAATAACATGTTCTTCTTCAAAGCTTTAACCTAATAGGAGAACAGCAAACACTACTTCTTTAGTACATAATCATGTGACTCAAAATCCAACCATTAAAAGGAAAATCACTTTAAAACAGATAGAGTCATGTTTTACTGCATCTCTTGGTTTCTTAAACAGCAAGCCTTCATAGCATTAAGCAGTACAGAAGAGGCCCTTTGGCCCGTCAATTCTGTACTGCCAGAAGTATACTACTGTCTATATTTGTACCACTTTCCCACATTGGGCCCATAGCCTTGAACTTTATGAACTTCAAGTGCTCATCCAAGGACTTTTTGAAGTTTCTGAGGTTTCCTGCCTCAACAGCCTCCCAGGCAATGCAGTCAAGACCATCAGCTAAAGAGAACTGCAAGACATATTTAACTTCTTATTAAGCAACACTTAGTCAACCAAAATATATTCTACTTTCAGAGTGTTTTTATATCTCTCTGAATATGAACTGCAATGTATAACATTGATACATTATTGCATTAAATAGATGACATATGATAAGCAGCATATTCCAATGGATTATTTGAGTTTGTTCTGCAATGAATAGTTAAATAAAGAATGCTCCTATCCTCTAAAGGGTTTTGTCATTAAGTCTTTGAATAGGGCAGCCTACTGACCTTATATTACTATTTCCTTGCATGGAACAGCAACGTGTTAAATATCACATCCTCCTGACGCTGATTAAATGCCAGATAAGGTAACCACCAGTTCCACTAAACAAAATGTGCCGGGGTCAGGATTCACACGGAAGAAACTGTGGTGTAATCTGCAAATGGTTGATTCTGTTGCCATTTAAGGTTGTAACTCACAGCAGGGATCAGCAAATAAATTAATTTCTGGTGAAGTTGCAGCAGGGCCAGCACAACTGATCGTTTTATTAAATTGAATGCTGTTGGCTTCTTCAGAAAGGAATTACTTGGTCTTTGCCCAGAAGGCTGCATTTAAGTGAATACATGAACACTATCTAAGGACATATACATTTCCCTGGGAGCATTCAAGCTCAACACAACTTCCAGAAGGAAAGTTATCAAACATATTAATTGCATCATTTATTTTGCTTAGCTTTTCAAATGCAGTGCACAAGAGGTAGCTGAGGAAACAGATTAGCGTTTTCTTTGTGTTGATTGATTTCCCAGGAAATCCATCGAAAATAAGTCAGTTGTTTAAAATTAATGTCTGAAATGTAAAGCTGCCTTTGACAAAAAGATATTTTAGTACTTGTTCATCATGTAAAATTCCATGGAGGTCATTTTATGTGTTATATACAGATTCATTTTAAGGATGGTTGTGCATTTGAATGCATTTATTTTGCTTCCAGAATAAAACATTTTTCACAAGCATTAGAGGAAGCTAAGGATGCTAATGCAGTTTATCAGGTGATTCATTTTGCTCCTGGCAATTTACATCTTACAATAAAGCTATATAACTTAGCCTGGAAAAAGAGGTCATTATTTTTACTGAAATTTGTTGAGGGTTTTGGGGGAGACCAATAATAGCTAACAGAGCTATGGATGCCAGAAGCCCAGAGATCCTGCTGAATTGAACAGCAGGATATCATTGTGCTCTTTAGAACACTCCCTGCCCAACTGCTGGTGAAATGGGTAGTTAGGTGAGTGGTGAAAAGGAAAAACCAACGGTTGGAGCCACAGGTCCCAGGAAATCAAAAGAGGCAGACAGATCACAATCATAAAGGCTGGAGGAAGTTGGCAAACTGGAGAACTGAAGATGGGACCTGATGGAGGCAGCCATTCAGGACTGGGGTGATCAAAGGCCATTGAAGAGTAGGGAGAGGAGCTTACCTGATCCTCCTGGTCCTCAATGAGTGTAATAAACGCACTTGTTGAGCAGGCAGCTTTTGCCTCTCTTTTATCATCATTTCCATTGTAGAAGCCCAAATTAAAAGCTAACTCCCTTCTCTCTACACACTCTAATGACCATCAGAGTGGTGGTGATATTGAGCTTGACATGTTGGGTTCAGGTTTCCTTACAGGACCCATTCCCATCAGTAGTGTGAGGTTCATATGGAGTCTGTGATCTTATAATGTAACATTTCTGCACTTGTTAAAGCAATCATTGGAAGTATCACATACGTAGATTTCATAGAAATCCGACAGTATGGAAACAGGCCTTTGGCCCAACAAGTCCACACCAACCCCACACAGATACAGAGAGAATATGCAAACTCCTCACAGAGGGTTGCCTGAGGGCAGAATTGAACCTGGGTTCCTGGCACTGTGAGTCAGCAGTGCTAACCACTGATCCACCATGCCACCTCAGTTTGCTCAGCTTGAGAGGTAAGGACATTTCATTCATGAAACACATAAATCACACTGCATAAAGATTGCCAGATTTCATTTCATGAAAGGTACAGACCTGCTTCCGTACACTGGATTGTGGTTCTGAACAGTAAGAGTTAATTATAATATCTAATTCCATGTTCCTCTTCTACCATAAGAGAGAGATTGGGAGCTGGCAATTGTGGAGGACAAAGGCAGGATGAAATGAATACAACTAGTCAAGACTGAATGATTTGATTGCTTAGCATCTGCTTCTCGAAGAGTTGATGGACCCGGGTAATTTCTGAGATTTTAATTAGTACCGACTGCCCACCTCTAACTTATCAGAGAAGAAGCATGTAATAGGTGACAGATTCTATATTGTTCTTTCCACAATCCCATCAATGTTAAAAGTTTTTATATATAACTTTTGTTTTGTATGTTGCAGAACTAGAACAAACAGAAAATGCCAAGTCAACAGTGCAGACTTTAAATTGTTGGAAATGTTCTTACTCAGCCCATAGCACTTAATTAGCTTTCTACTTGTTTAGGCTGATTGTTATTAGTTTTGCAATAATTATTGTTCAATTTCCAGGTATTTCAATTTGTGAAACTGAGAAATAGACTTTTAATAGGAATGAATGCCATCTGAAGAGAGAATTTCAATCATAACTGACAACAAGGATGTAATTTTAAAATAAATTAGTAACATTTACGACCGTGCTTTGTAGCTTGACAACTTCAATTTTTTTTTGAGTTCTCTAATTTTAATGCAAGCAGTAAGGGTCCAGGCTTGCTGAGTCTTCTTTAAGCTCTTTTCTTTTCAAGGATTATGATGCATGACCATGAGGATATTATCAATAATGAGGTCACTGCCATTTCATTGCTGTGCATTAACTTGGCTTCCAAGTGCAATGCTCCTCGAGTTACTTTGAACAAATGTCTTGCACGTTCTGATACTACTCGGATCAGCATTGCTTCACAGGTCAACAATTTTATTTGTATATTTGTGGTTAAAAATGCATGTGCAATCTGTTCTTCTTGATATCTTCTGTTAAAGTCATCATTGCTTTACAAGTTAATAAAAGAAAACATTTATTTCTATATGAGAGATATTTATTTCTATATGCTGTGTGAATGAAACCATTCACTGTGATGTTTTTGTAAACTTGCAATTTATTTATTGGGAAAATGTTTTCTCCCTTGTTAATTATCAACCTTGGAGTTCAATCCCATATGCCAGACTGACACCTTTTGAGTTATGGACTTGCTGCAGGGAGTTCTGACCTTTTCTTTGAAGAAAAAGGTTCATTTAAATATTCTATTTTCTGGTTCATTGCAAATGCATACCAAGTCTTTTATATTCGATATTGCTACAAGAAACAAGGTCTAGTAGTTGTGGTCAACTGTTGAATGGCATAAAAGTAACTGGTTCTGCATTACACGCTCCTTCTAGTAGTGGCTTGAGATATAGACATTCTTATCTTAATACTTCCATTGCTGTATATTTTAATCCATTTTTTTCATTCACACATTCCATTTTAAAAGGTTATAATCAAATTTATGAAGCATTATATATTTGTGTGGGAAATGAGCTGAGTTTTAATATGTGGATGCCCTTCATGCATGTGGAGGTCGTAGGAAAACTTTCAAAATATATTGCTGTTAACATTTGTTTGTTTTCCTAAGAAACGAAATCTTTCTGTGTCATTGTCACCAGTGAAAGAATTATAGGTTTTGAATACTGCAAGTGGTATTGCATTGGTGTGTCCCTAATCCCTTTATATTTGATCCCACCATGAGATGATCAAAGCACTTCGAAAGGAAAGATCAGCCAGTTCAATAAGTAACTGTGCAGCGCAGTGAGTACTATTAGGAAGGAAATTTTGACAATATAATCCCACAGCAACAATGAAATGAAGCACTAATTAATCTGATCACAATGGTAAGTCTCACAAGAGTTGTTTGGCTCAGGATATTAGGAATTTCATCATGCTATCCCATAACATCATACCTGAACTGTTGCAATTACCTAAAGATCAGAATTAAAATTTACTTGCTTTTAACATAAAAGGATTGAGTCCCTGCATAAAATATGGCAGACATGGGCTTCAAATTAAACAAGCCATTGGCACTCCGCCCTTCCAGCACCGTCTGTGATTACTATCGTAAAACTTTCTTGTTCTTTTCAATACGTGAATTTTTCAGTCACTGAATAACATCACATGCTCTGTCTTGATCTTACAGTTACTGAAATATCTTTAAAGAATGAATTATCACAATCTTGATGGTGGAAAGGGTTCGGTCTGAAATAAGTAGCATTCTACCCAAAATTCCTGGTATGTTTGTCACCACAATTCTCACCTTGCCAAAAATATAGACATATATAGACTGTAGAACATAGTTAGTTGTGATTTGTAAGATAATAAGAAGTCTGAGTAGATCAATCTTCTCATCAAATTTTTAAGGTAGATTTTCTACTGTGGGCTGTCAAGTGTCAAAGAGCATGGTGCATTCCTCATGAAAATATTGACATTGACAAATCTGAATTTTCTAATTTCTTTAGTTTTTTTGGGCAGTTTCATGGAGAGTGCCCCACATTAGCACATGGTGACTTTTCTTATGCAATCTTCCACAATGCACCTTATTAAATATGATTTAGGGCTCCATGTCCCCATCTTGTTCAATCCTATGACAGTAAAAGTGGGCATGCTCAGTGCTGCCAGGACCTTGTGCCACTTTACTGCGAGTGCCATATTTCAGCCTCAGTTGTATACCCCTTTAAGTGCTGTATGCCAAGAGCTGCCCTTTCATTACTCTACTGCTTTGTCATTCTTGTGAATGAGATGTTGCAGAAAGGAAAGTTGGCACGTCACTCGGGAAAAGGCTGCGGGATGCGGTGAGGGAGACAAGGGCCAGCGTCTATCTTGTGAACAATCAAAGCAGGCGCAGAAGGCCTGGGCCGAGATAATGGCCCAGGTCAGTGCTGTTTCATAAACAGCACCATGACAGGACTGGAAAAAGCTCCAGAATTGGAAGTGCCACACCCTCTTTCTGCTTTATCATACTGATTCTAATGCTTCCTTGCTCTCTGTGCTTCTCACTCAGGACACCTCACCACCTCTGCTGCTCTTGCACTGCCACCAACAGTTCCTCCATCTGCTTGCATTGCACTCAAACCATCTTTTTGACTCATTGCAGGAGAAAATGCCTCCTTCAGGCTGATAGGGAAAAGACGACCCTCAAATTGGCTGGACAGGAATGAGGTTGCTCAGCTTGTGACACAGAGACCTCTACGTCAAGGTAACCTAGAAAGCTTCATTACATTGTGCTGCACAGCCCTTCATTTAACTTGTTCTCAAGATATTTGAGCTTCTACAATTATCACACGAACAGCGACTTCTCTTTTCATACAGAGACAATTAGGACCATCAGAGATGTACTGACATGGCTTTCTCTTGCACCTTCCATCAGATCAGGGACTTTCACCTCAGTGGGTTCTTGATCTAGGTTGGTCTCAGGAGGACAATTTATTTTACACGCTATTGGCATATCTCCTCATCTGGTCAAGGAAGAAACACCCCTTTTCACCAGAGATGGGGCAGCTGCTCAGTTCAATGCAGAAGATAACCCCATGGTGTCAGCAATTAGAAACTTTGTTGAAAACGCATGGACTGTCACATGAATCATAGAATTCATGCAGTCTGGAAAGAGGACATTCAGCTCCTCAGACTGTGGGAGGAAACCGGAGCACCAGGCAGAAACCCACACAGACATAGGATGAATGGCAAATTCCATACAGTCACCCATGGCTAGAATTAAATCCAGGCCCATGGTACTGTGAGGCAGCAGTGCTAACCACTGAGCTACCATGCCACCCTCAAAGGGGCAGCAGGCGGGGTTGTTAGAGACACGCAACAAATTGGATGGAAGTTTGGAGGAGTCCACCAATGTTATCCATACTCTCCTTCCTCCAGCATGCATGCATCTGGCTATATTTATGGACAGATCAATAGCTGCCATACAAAGTCAGGTGTCACAGAGTGCCTATTGGCTGCCAGAAACGCATGCAGACCCACACTCCATCATTTTAGCCATTGACCCTGATCGTCAGTGACAAAGCAAAAGGAGACAAAACAAGAATCTCACACAGAATTTCCCATTGGAAGATTGCTCTCAGGGTCCTTCGGAAGTGTGACGCACTTCCACCTCCAGCCCGTTTGTAGAAATTACAGCCAAGAAAGATAAGCCTAGAACCAGACAGGACATTCTCAACATGTTGAGCCCTCTAGCTACAAAGTCTTCCCGAGTTATCTGAGGGCACATTTTGGCATGGGTGACACTATAATTATAAATTTATTCATTATAAATGCATTTCACATCTATAACTATATATGGACTCTCAATCTCCACATCTCTGACTGACTGTCATTTTAATTGTAGGACTTGCTTATACAGCTAGCATGTCACAATTCAGCTGCTTCTTCCTGCATACCAAGGACCAGCAGCTTTTAAGCATTATTCAACCCTAGTCATTGAACTTAGTTGCCTGTTCTCCATTGTCTCCATACCCTATGATTCCTTTAGCTTGAATAACTATATCTATCTCATTCTTGAAACCATTCAATGTTTGGACTTCAACCACTTTCTGTTGCATTGAAATCCATTGGCTCTACACTTTCTGGTCAAAGAAGTGTCTCCTCATCTCAGTCCTAAATGACTTATCTTGTATCCTTTGACTGTGAACCCTGATTCTGGGCTTTCCAGTCATTGGGAACATCCTTCTCGTCTGTGCTTACATGCCTAGTCCTGTTAGAATTGAACATCTCAGTAGAGACAAAGTTCTGTTTTCACATGGAAGACGTGACACTACCATTGAATAAAATTGACTAAAGCCTGGCAGCTTTGACACTGGGTATTTCAGCAAGAAGCAAACGTGGATCATCCACTTGGCTGAAAATGAGTGCCAATACTATAGCTTCATCTTTTGCACTGATGTGCAATTTTTACCACCATTGAAGATGGAGATATTTGTCAAGCAGCCACCTTCAGAGAGTTGTTTAATTGGTCCTTCACCGTTCATGACTTTTTGAGGCAGGACTGCAAAGTTTATATCTGATCTGTTGGTTGTGGGATTGCTTAGCTCTGTCTATAGCTGCTTTCACTTTTTAACATGCAGCACAAGGCATAACCAAAAATGAAGTTTTATTTGGTTGAAGCAACTCTATGTTGCTTCAGCCAAATAAAACTTCATTTTTGGTTATGCCTTGTGCTGCTCCTGTCATGCCTTCCTGCATTCTTCTTGCATGACACTGGATTGATGCTAGAATGGAGAATATGCTGGGCCATGAGGTTACAGATTGTTGATAAATACATCCTGCTGGTCCTGATGGCCCACACAGCTTAACGGATGCTCCAAGTTTCTTGAGTAGCTAGATCTGCTTAAAACTGTCCCATTTAACATGGTAGTAGTACCACGAAACATGATAGAGAATGTAAATTGATACCACAAGACTTCATGGGATCCAGAGACAGGTTCATTGTTGAGAACTTCTAGAACAGCTCCCTCCTGACTGTACTTCACTGTGCCTCTCCCCCTCACCATTCTGGGGCCTTGAAAGTAAGGTATGATTCCATGAGTATGACAATGTCAGGCTGCTTTAATAGTCTGAGGGTCAGTTCTTCCAATTTTACTACTGGCCTCCAGATGTTAATAAGGAGGACTGGATTTGCCATTTTCCTTTCTGGTACCTAGGTCAATGCTGGTTGGCCCATGCAGTTTCATTTGTTTCTTTAGGCTTTGGTACACCTAAGTGACCTGCTCAGGCCTAAAAAAGACAGCAGCAATGCTGTGGATTAGGAGGCGCATGGACACCAGATCAGATAAGGATGTCAGATTTTTTTTCCCAGAAAGAGATTACTAAACCATTTTTTTACAATAATTGATAATGATTATGCGATTGCCATGAAACTTGATGAATTCTAAAATTTTATTGAAGTCAAATTTTGACACATTACATGGAGGAAATCTAACCCTTGAGCCCTGAGAATAAGCATGGAATACCCATTCAGTGACATTGCCCTAAGACCACCAAGTGCCCTTAGAAGTGTGAGCACACACTCATAATATTCAACTCTTGAAAAGTAAGGTCTATACATGTACAACAGCAATAATCAAAGTTCAATGATCATTGATATTTTGCCTATCAAGTTCAATGTTCCCTTCCTCTATGCTGCACTTGGCCAACGAGTGAATAAGAGGAAAATCTGTGATTTTTTTACATTGATGTCAATCATTTTTATCTCTGTAGGGGATTATAGTAGATCATGCTTAATATTTAAAGGCAGAAATTTGTGTCACTACTATTATTTTCTTGTGGAAAAAGGGGACCCAAAGTTATGAATTTTAAATCTGATTGTATAACAAGATTCATTATAACTCACAATTTCAAAGTAATAGCAAAAAGTGATGAGAAATTAAGTTTGGCTGAAGCACTTGATAAAGTTTTGGGGCGATAACAAACAAAAGTCAATTATCTTGTAACAGACAGGCTACGTTGAAAACATCTCAGAGCATTGCAAACAAAAGAAACCGACTGTGATGAAAATAGCACAGGGCACCTCAAGGCCAATTTCAGCTTTGTCTGCTGGAAGGAGTGAGGGCAGACGTCTGCCATAATCTTGTTGAATATTGTAACTAGCTTGAGGAATTGTGTTTTTGCTCTTAAGTGCAGAATAATGTGAAAATATTGCACACAGTTTAACATTTTCAGATACTAGCAGTCATAGAATCAAGTGATGAAAGTTGTTTGAATTGAAATGCAACCATGTACGAAAATGTCCCTCCTTGTTTGGCATAATCATGTGACCTCTAAAATAAGGCATACACATTATAGGCAGACATCATAAGCTTGCTTGACTAAAGGCCTCCTGTTGAACACTGTTGTGTTGTGTGCTCACAACATGGAGTCAGAAGTGAATGAAGTGATTCTTGCAGATTTGTAGGAAAGCTTAACTACCTGCAGGGGAGCCCAGGTACTTGCGGAGCTGTGATGCCCCACTAAGGAAACCAATGAAACCAGCCATAATTAAAACACCGATTAAGGTAAAATGGCTGCAGTTTCCCTCCTATCACCTTCTGTACACAATGACAAGGGATATGAATCAATATTTGGCTTTCTCCTAGGTACAAGAGTAGAATTATGAGAAAGCACTAGATTGGTTGAGAAAACTAGAACAAATATAAATTGCTACACCTTTATTGCTGTTGGGAAGAGACTATTTCAAAAAATATTTCAGCCTAAAACTTACAAAGATCAGAAAAAAATACATGCATGGCAGAAGGTTTAAAAGCATTGTAGTCATGTTTTGAGCACCAAGTGCATGCTATGTATTCAATATTAAGAACCAAAATAGAAAATAGTCCATTGATCAGTGCACAATGTTACGAACTAAGCTTGCAGAAGCTTATGAATTTGCATAATTAAAGAATGATCTATCCAAAGACAGGATTGTATTATAGACGAGGGATCCTGCGGTAAGAACATGCATACTAATTGAAGAGAAACTCACATCCAGGAGAGAAATTGATACATACACAACTACTGAGATTGTGAATCAGCAGCTAGAGCATTTCATGGATGAACAGACTAGGTCATGCATTATGATGAGAAATGCTTCAGACATACAGGGCAGAATAATCAGATACAAATGACCTAATGTAAATGTAAATAAATGCAAAAAAGAAGAGGCATGTCCAGCAGGAGGAAAGCAGTGTTCTCACTGCAAAATAAAACTGAATCCTTTTGCACTCTGGTGTCTGATTAAGAAGCACATCAAGTAGGGACAGATAGTCACTGGATAGCTGTTGGCTGAGGGCTCTGATGAATCAATTTTGACAAAAGCTTGGTTTGGTCAAGTCGATAGGTGAGACCTGGCTTGCGATTGTTGGAATGAGAACTTCAGAAGAAGAATTTCAGAACAACATTGTGCCGCATGTAACACATGGCATTCACATGCCTTTGTAAAGTGGCTCAACATGTCAATGCAAAAAATGAGACAATGTAAGTAAAACGGTTAAGGCTACATACATAATGGTGTCATACCTCTGACAAGGGGACAGATTATTCTATAGCACATTGCAACAACATGAATAAAGGTTTGGTGTTCTAACTCATAAATGGAAAGCAAATGCTATTCACATCAGCTGGGGAAGTCTAAAGCTTGGACTGGTGACATAGAATGTGCCAAAAACGATTTGCAATGTATCACAGCAAATGAAATTGTGAGGGTGGAACAGATCCTGGAGGAGAATAATTATACATTTCCAGAGATAGGATGTTCTCCAGAAGAATATCATCCCTATATAGATGAAAATTTAAAACCTGTTCAGCATCTGCTGAGGACATTCCTAGCTACTTTCAAGGCTAGGCTGAAATATAGAATCAAAGGACTGAAAAAGATGAGAGTAATCAAGAAAGTGACAACTCCGACAGAATGCATCAGTTACATTGATATCTTTGAAACTACATCAATTGCTGAGAGTATACATCAATGCAAATTATACATCAAGGATGTTCACTAGTAAATGAAGCTGAATGAAAGCAATGGTTTTCAAACCATTTCTGGATGACTTCAGTGACATTGATAGTTGTGCATCCTGTATGACATTTCTCTGCTCCAGAAGAACACATGCACAGCATGAGATGATTACTGATCTTCCTGGATTGAACCTGTAGTGTCTGATTCACCAGTTTATGGATACAGCGATACGGTGGACTAAGTCTTTACTGACTGCATGCAATACCTAATGTGACCTCTTGACAGAACTCACCAGGAGAACCTAAAGCTGAACAAGAAATAAATCGTAACAAAAATGTCCTAAGTCAATTATATAGACTATACACTGACAGCCAAAGGTCTTTACCCAGTTTTGAAAAGAAAATGGAAGCTATAGCAGTAATGCAGTGTTCAACAGGTGTAAATGCAGTCAGCAATTTATTTGTCAACCATTTAGAAAGATTCTTGCTCTTTTTGTTATCAGAGTATGAACCATTACACCAACTCACTGCCAAGAATGGTCAGTAGTGTTCAGGCACAGAACAAGAAGTAACATTCACTGAAATAAAACAACTAATCATGACAATGCCAGTGCGGAAATATTATCTTGTAAGTGATGAAGTCAGCCTATAATATACAACTTTGAGTAACCTTAATGCAGCAAGGACAGCCAGTTACATTGTATCCAGGGCATTAAGGCAAATAAAGCAAGCTATGCTCAGATCAGGAAAATGTGTCATTGTCTTAGCTTGTGAATCTTCCAGAAGATGTGAAATCTTCCAGATTGAATAGGAAGGCCTTCAAGTATCTCAGGCTCTATTGAATAAAGCCCTCATGTTGAACACACTGCTCTGTTTGCACTCAAAGCAAATATTATTTAGAAAGCTATTAAGCATAGAAACTCTTTTCAATCACTTGTCTTCTGTGTGTGATACTAAAGCCAAGGACAAAGAGATGGATGAAAAATAGTGACAGCTGCAATGCCTGTAAAATCAGTGGTAAATGAGAAAAAACAGTTCAAATTCGATGTACATTGATTACACTGTTTTATCTGTTTCAAGACGTAATAATCAAACTTTGTTGGAGTTGCTTCTTCAAAGATTCCTATATCATGACCATACTGTGCGTACAGGGTTGGGGTCAAGAACAAAATATCTTTAGACTTTATTCTGGGTGAATAGTGTTGAAAACAATTTGTCTCACCAGTTTTCTCTATTTCTGCCTCCCTGACAAATTTTTTTTTATTATTAGATTGCAACTCGTTAGAACAGTCAATCACATTTTCTTCATGACAAGCTCTGAAATTTGAACTATTTTAATGCAGTTATCTTAACATTCCACACTATCCCCAATCAGATGAAAAGATAGGAGCACCAATGAAAATTGCGTGTATACAAGAAGTAAACATACTGAAGATATCAGAGCTGTTGTTAAATTACAGGATTTTTTGGATAATTCAAAATAAATACATTAATGTTTTTTTTGTATATAACACCATAAGACCATAAGACATAGGAGCAGAAATTAGGCCATATGGCCCATCGAGTCTGCTCCACAATTCAATCATGGCTGATAAGTTCCTCAAACTCATTCTCCTGCTTTCTCCCCATAACCCTTGATCCCCTTGTTAATCAAGACCCTATCTATCTCAGTCTTAAATGTACTCATTGACCTGGCCTCCACTGCCTTCTGTGGCAGTGAATTCCATAGATTTACCACTTTCTGGCTGAAGTAGTTTCATCTATCTCCGTTCTAAAAGGTCTTCCATATGGGGGAAGGTAAAGTTGTTTCATTATAAAGACTTACCTTGTGCAACAGTGGCCTTCTTGCTTTCAGCGGTGGGTGTGTGGAGAGAGTGCGAGCCGGGATGGAACGAATATATCTAGGCATTGCCTAAACCTGAAACACTACATGTGTAGTGTCTCCCACCCATCCTCTTCCTCCAACCCAAATAAAAAGACTGTTTGGGGGGGCGGTAAGATAAGGCCTTTTTTTTATTCTGCTGGAAATCTCGAGTAGAGGGAATGGAAGCTAGGGCAGTTGCATGCTCCTCTTGTAGGATGTGGGAAGTAAGGGTCACTGCTGGTGGCCCCTCTGGCTTCACCTGCAAGAAGTGAACCTAACTCCAGCTCCTCAAAAACCATGTTAGGGAACTGGAGCCGGAGCTGGATGAACTCCGGATCATTCGGGAGGCTGAGGGGGTGAGACAGAGCAGTTATAGGGAGGTGGTCATGCTCAAGGTACAGGAAAAAGGTAGCTGGGTGGCTGTCAGGAAGGGGAAATGGCCTAGGCAGACAGTGTAGGGATCCTCTGTGGCCGTTCCTCTCAATAATAAGTATACCGTCTTGGATACTGCAGAGGGGGATGACCTACCAAGGGAAGGCCATGCCGGACAGGTGTCTGGCACTGAGCCTGGCCCTGTGGCACAGAAGGGGAGGGGGGAGAATAGGAGAGGAATGATAGTGGGGGAATCAATAGTAAGAGGCACAGAGATTTGGTTCTGTAGATGCGAACGAGATGAACAGGTGATATGTTGCCTCCCAGGTGCCAGGGTCAGGGATGTCTCGGATTGTGTCTTCAAGGTCCTTAAGGGGGAGGGTGAGCAGCCATCAGTCATGGTACACATCGATACCAATGACATGAGTAGAAAAAGGACAGCGAATGTGAAAAACGAGTACAAGGAGTTAGGTTGGAAGCTGAAGTCCAGGATAAACAGGGTAGTTATCTCCCCCAGTGCCACGTGATAATGAGGTAAGAAATAGGGAGAGAGTGCAGCTAAACACATGGCTACAGGGTTGGTGTAGGAGGGAGGGCTTCCATTATGTGGATAATTGGAGCACATTCTGGGGAAGGTGGGATCTTTATAGTAAGGATAGGTTGCGCCTAAACTGGAAGGACACTCATATCCTGGGAGGGAGGTTTTCTTGAGCTGTGCGGGATGGTTTAAACTAGATTGGCAGGGAGTGGGGAACTAGATTTGTAATTGAGAGGATGAGGTATTCAGCCTTCCAACGGACGCAATAGGGAATGAATTTGTGAATAAAGAAATGCGGCCAATGGAGTATAATTGTGCACACAGGGATGGTTTGAAGTGTGTATACTTCAATGTTAGAAGTATCAGAAATAAGGCGGATGAACTTAGAGCATGGGCTAGTACTTGGAACTACGATGTTGTGGCCATTACAGAAACTTGGGTAACTCAGGGGCATGAATGGTTGTTTGAAGTTCTGGGAGTTAGATGCTTTAAAAGAAAAAAAAGGAGGGTGGTAAAAGAGGTGGCGGTGTGGCATTGCCAGTCAGGGTTAGCATAGCAGCTACCGAAAGGCAGTGCGAGAATGATATGTCTACAAAGTCAGCTTGGGTTGAGTTCAGGAACTAAAAAGGAGCAGTCACTTTGTTGGGGTTATTTTTACAGACCCCCTTAATAGTTGCAAAGAAGTGGGGGAGCAGATTGGGAGGCAGATACTGGAAAGGTTCGGAAGTCAGAGGATTATAGCCATGGGTGACTTCAACTTTCCAAATATTGATTGGAAAGTTTTTGGTTGGAATAGTTTAGATAGAATAGAGTTTGTCAAGTGTGTTCAGGAACAATTCCTGACAAAATATGCAATGAACTGTTAGATCTATTGGTAGGAGAGCATTTTGGTGGTAGTGATCATAACTCTGTTACTTTTATAATAGTCACAGAAAAGGATAGGTACATGCAGCAAGGTAAGGTTTATAATTGGGGGCAGGGTAATTGCAATTTTGTTAAGCAAGAACTGGGTAACATAAAATGGGAAAATATGCTAACAGGGAAGAGCATTGTTGAAATGTGGAGATTGCATACTGTGTGCTCGATATGTTTGTCCCTAGCAGGCAGGGAAGATGTGGTCAAGTGAGGAAGCCTTGGTTCTCAAGAGGAAGAAGGATGCTTACATAAGGCTTAGGAAACAAAGAACGGAAAAGGCTCTAGAGGGATACAAGTTAGCCAGGAAGGAGCTAAAGCAAGGGCTAACGAGAGCTATAAGGGGGCATGAGAAAATCTTGACAGATGGGATCAAGGAAAACTCCAAGGCTTTTTACATGTATGTGAGGAATCAGAGAATGACCAGATAAAAGTAGGGCCGAACAGGGATTGTAAAGGGAATTTGTGTTCGGAGCCTAAAGATATAGGACAGGTCCTGAATTCATATTTTTCTTGAACTGAGAGGTACCTAGTTGTAGAAGAGAACAGTGTGAAACAGGCTAGTAGGCCACAGGATGTCAATGTTAGTAAGGAAGATGTACTAGGAATTTTGAGAAACTTGAATTTAGTTAAGGGCCCTGGGCCTGATGGGATTTATCCAAGGATTCTATGGGAAGTGAGGGAAGAGATCGCAGGGCCTTTGGCGATGATCTTTTCGTCCTCACTGTCCATGGGTATAGTGCAAGAAGATGGGAGAGTGGCAAATGTTACTCCCTTGTTTAAAAAAAGAGAACAGAGATAACCCCGGAAATTACAGGCCAATTAGTCTTATGTCAGTGGTGGGCAAGTTGTTAGAAAGGGCTCTGAGAGATAGGATTTATGATCACTTGGACCAGCATGGTTTGATTCGTGATAGACCGCTTGGATTTGTGAGGGGTAGATCATGCCTCTCAAATCTTATTGAATTCTTTGAAGAGGTGACCAAACATGTGGATGAAGGTATACATGGATTTAAGTAAGGCATTTGATAAGGTTCCCCATGGTAGTCACATGCAGAAAGTAAGGAGGCATGAGCTAGGGGAAAATAGAACATAGAACATTACAGCACAGTACAGGCCCTTCGGCCCTCGATGTTGTGCCGACCTGTCATACCGATCTTAAGCACATCTAACCTACACTATTCCATGTACATCCATATGCTTGTCCAATGACGACTTAAATGTACCTAAAGTTGGCGAATCTACTACCGTTGCAGGCAAAGCGTTCCATTCCCTTACTACTCTCTGAGTAAAGAAACTACCTCTGACATCTGTCCTATATCTTTCACCCCTCAATTTAAAGCTGTGCCCCCTCGTGCTCGCCGTCACCATCCTAGGAAAAAGGCTCCCCCTATCCACCCTATCTAACCCTCTGATTATTTTATATGTTTCAATTAAGTCACCTCTCAACCTTCTTCTCTCTAATGAAAACAGCCTCAAGTCCCTCAGCCTTTCCTTGTAAGACCTTCCCTCCATACCAGGCAACATCCTAGGAAATCTCCTCCGCACCCTTTTCAAAGCTTCCACATCCTTCTTATAATGCGGTGTCCAGAACTGTACACAATACTCCAAGTGCGGCCGCACCAGAGTTTTGTACAGCTTCACCATAACCTCTTGGTTCCGGAACTCGATCCCTCTATTAATAAAAGCTAAAATGCTGTATGCCTTCTTAACAGCCCTGTCAACCTGGGTGGCAACTTTCAAGGATCTGTGTACATGGACACCGAGATCTCTCTGCTCATCTACATTGCTAAGAATCTTACCATTAGCCCTGTAAAATGTGGCAGATGGGATTCAGAATTGGCTGACCCTGAGAAAACAAAGGGTGGTAGTGGATGGAAAATATTTAACATGGTGCTCAGTTGCAAGTGGTGTACCATAAGGATCTGTTCTGGGTCCTCTTCTATTTGTGATTTTTGTAAATGATTTGGATGAAGGAGTGGGAGGGTGTGTTAGCAAGTTCGCGGACAATATGAAAGTGAGTCGAGTTGTGGATAGTGTAGAGGGCTGTTCTAGGTTACAAAGGGACATTGATAGGGTTCAGAGCTGGGCTGAGGAGTGACTGATGGAGTTTAATCCTGAAAAGTGTGAGGTGATTCATTATTGAAAGACAAATTTGAAAGCTGAATACAGGGTTAACTGAAAGATTCTTGGTAGTGTGGAGGAGCAGAGGGATCTTGGGGCTCATGTCCACAGTTCCCTGAAAGCTGCCACCCAGGTGGATAGAGTTATTAAGAAGACGTATGGTGTGTTAACTTTCATTAATAGAGGGATCGAGTTCAAGAGCCGTGAAGTCATGCTCCAGCTATACAAAAGCCTGGTTCAGCCACATCTGGAGTGTCGTGTCCAGGTCTGGTTGCCTCATTACAGCAAAGATGTGGAAGCATTGGAAAAGATACAGAGGAGATTTACCAGGATTTTTCCTGGAATGGGGAGAAGGTCTAATGGAGAAATGTTGAGAGAGCGAGGGTTTTTCTCTTTAGAATGATGAAGGATGAGAGGTGACTTGATAGAGGTGTACAAAATGATCGGAGGTACAGATAGAATGGGCAGCCAGGGACTTTTTTTCCTAGGGTGGAGGTAGCTTTTTATGAGGGCACATAGTTTTAAAGTGAGTGGAGATAGATGCAAGAGAAATGTCAGAGGTAGGTTCTTTCCTCAGAGAGTGGTAGGGGCGTGGAATGCATTGCCAGAGAGGGTAGTGGAGTCAGCCTCATTAAGAGCATTTAAGCAGCTATTAGATAGGCATATGGATGATAACATAAGGTAGGGGTGGAGGTTAGATAGAACTGAGTTTTAGGGTAAACATTTCGCGCAACATCATGGGCTGAAGGGCCTGTACTGTGCTGTACTATTCTATGTTCAATGTTTGATGTTTACTCTAAGGCTATGTCCTAGGATCCTAGCCTCTCCTACCAATGGAAGAATCTTTCCAAGATCCACTCTGTCCAGGCCATTCAATATTCTGAAAGTTTCAATTAGATCCATCTAAATTCCAATGAGCGCAGTTTCAGATGAGTTTAGTTCTTCATTTGTTAAGCTTTCCATTCCCTGGAGCATTCTCGTGAACCTCCTCTGAATGCGCTCCAGGGCCACTACATCCTTCCTGAGATGTGGGGCCCAAAACTGCACACAATTCTCCAAATGTGCCCTGACCAGAGCCTTATAAAGCCTCTCTCGTACATTCCTGCTTTTCTATTCAAGACCTCTCAAAATAAATGTTAACATTGCATTTGCCTTCCTGACTACTGACACAACCTGCAAGTTTACCTTGACAGAATCCTGGACTAAACCTCCCAAGTCTCTTTGCACTTCAGGCTTCTGAATTTTCTCCCCACTTAGAAAATAGACCATGCTTTTATTCTTCTTAACAAAGTATATGGCCTCACCCTTTCCCATATTATACTCCATCTGCCACTTTGTCCACTCTCCTAGCCTTTCCAAATCCTTCTGCAGCCCCACCACATCCTTAATACTATCTGTTCCTCCACCCATCCTTGTATCGTCTGCAAACCTAGCCAGAATGCCGACAGTTCCTTGATCTAGATCATTTATGTATAAAGTGAAAAGTTGTGGTCCCAGCACTGACCCTTGTGGAACACCACTTGTCACTGGTTGCCATCCTGAGAAAAAAACCCTTTAGCCCCCATTCTCTGCTTTCTGTCAGACAGCCAAACTTCTATCCATGCTGGCACCTTGCCTCCAACATAATCTTATTCAGCAGACTCCTGTGTGGCACCTTATCAAAGGCCTTCTTGAATTCCAGGTAGATAACCTCCATTGGCTCTCCTTGGTGTACCCTGCTTGTTACTTTCTCAAAGAATTCCAGCAGATTTGTCAGACATGACCTCCCCTTGATGAAAAAAAATGTTGACTTTGCCCTATTTTACTATACATTTTCAAATATTCAGCAATCTCATCCTTTACAATGGACTCCAAAATCTTACCCATGACTGAGGTTAGGCTAATTGGCCTGTAATTTTCCACCTTTTGCCTTACCCCCTTTTTAAACAGGGGTGCCACGTTAGCCATTTTCCAGTCCTCTGGGGCCCTCCCTGACTCGAGCAATTCCTGAAAGATTACCACTAACACTTCCATTATCTCTTCAGCTATCTCCTTTAGAACTCTGAGGTGTAGTCTATCTGGTCCGGGTGATTTATCCAAATTCAAGCCAATTGGTTTTACAAACACATTTTCCTTGGTCATGGCCACCATACTCAACTCTACCCCTGACTCTCTTGAATTTTTGGGATATTACTCATGTCTTCCACTGTGAGGACTGATACAAAGGAATTATTCTGTTCCTCAGCCATTTCCTTATTCCCTACTACCATCTCTCCCCTGTCATTTTCCAGTGGTCTACTGTCCACTTTTGCCTCTCTTTTACCTTTTATATACCTAAAGAAACTCTAACAGTCTTCATTGACATAACTGGCCAGCTTACCCTCATATTTAATCAACTCCCTCTGTTTTTATGTTGCCCTCTGTTGGTCTTTGTAAGCTTCCCAATCCGCTGTTTCCCAGTGCCCTTCGCCACACTGTGTGCTTTCTCTTTTGCTTTTCTGCTATCCCTGACTTTCTTAGTCAGCCATGGTTGCCTTATCCTCCCTATACCATGCTTCTTTCTCGTAGGAATGAATTTTTGCTGCGTCTCTTGAATTAGTCTCAGAAACTACTACCATTACTGTTCCAATGTCTTTCCTGCTAAGCTCCCCGTCCAGTCAATTCTGCCCAACTCTTCCCTCATACGTCTGTAGCCACCTTTATTCAGCTGCAATGTCATTACCTCTGATTCTATCTTCTCCCTCTCAAATTGCAGTGTAAATTCTATCATCTTATGATCAAGGGTTCTTTGGATTGAAGTGTCCCTACTGGTCTGCTGCATTCATATGTCCTCTATCATGAAGCATACACAATGTGTATTTCACTACACCTTAAACTGTACCCTGCCACACAAAAAGTCTCAAGAATCACACAGAGTATTCAAGGAGAATCATTTTTGTAGCTCGTGGTTTAAACAAAAATTAGATAGCAGCATATAGTTTGTTATTTAAAGCATTAGAAATATTATTGACAAATGCATTTTACCTTTCTTTCCATTTTTCATGGTTATGAGCAAACACAACAATTCCAAGCTAGTGAATAAATGGAACAATTGCAAGAAATTATATGAACATTACATTGACCTTGAAAGATGGATGACTGGGACCAAAAGAATTGAAGAGCCTTTTTAAGCCAAGCCTACCTCGTGAATTTGGGGGTATAACCTTGGTCAAAGTACCTAACTTCTGGAATAGATATATTACCCTCACACAGTTTAACAAAAATTTCAGGTTGCGTCCTTGTGAGTCCCTGCTAATGTGTGGATGAGCTCAAGTTAGGAATATAAAAGAAAACAGGTGGAACATAGTGAACAAATTAATCTGATTTATTGTATAATTAGTAACAGTTGGACGGTAACTGACATTACTGATCCCATGTATTGAAGTATTACAAAACTTAGTTTCATAAATGTGCACAAAGATGAAAAACAGAGACTACTATACACTACTTTGACCTTCAGTGATTTCATTATATGACAGGTTAGGAGGAGTGTTAATTTTCTCCACAAGGCTAACAATTCCATGCCAACCCATATACCTAGGGGTGGGGGTGGGATTAATACCATGTTTCTGAACTGTGTGGAATCTTACCAGTTTAATAGCCATTTGAAAATGGCACTCAGTGTTCAAGCGTACTTTAGCAATGTTTAAACTTGTATAAGGCAACATTCAATGATCACTGCTAATTATTTAAAAACAATAAACATTCATTTATAGAGTCAGATCAGATTAAAATGAGAAACAAAAACAAACAAAAGTCGAACTCCATCAATTCATGTAAAACATACATCTTTCTTCCAAGTGCTCCTTGTTATGTTGTACATTGTACATTGATGCATGTTTTACTTCTTGATTCTGGTCTCAGCATGGCTCGATGTCCTAAGATTTTGAACTTCAATATATTTTAAAAATCAATACTGCGTTTATGAGGAAAAATACACAATTATAACCAGAAATTTTCAAATGTGGAGTCTGTGAAGAATTCCCACGTCGATTCTAAATTTTCGAGAAATGTATAATGAGGGAGGGTCAAGTATATCCAAGTTTTGGTGGAAATTGGGAAAATCAAGTGATTTGGCACGGTTAAAAAGAAGTTTCAAGTACACATTTTACCAATATTCAATATGTTCAGTATAACATAGACATTATTATAATCTGGTTAGATTTCAAGAACTTTTAAAAAGTAATCCCAACATCTGATTTTAACCAGAGATAGTGAGAACTGCTGATGCCAGAGAATCTGAGATAACAAGGTGTAGAGTTGGATGAACACAGCAGGCCAAGCAGCATCAGAGGAGCCGGAAAGCTGACGTTTTGGGCCTAGACCCAAAATGTCAGTTTTCCTGCTCCTCTGATGCTGCTTGGCCTGCTGTGTTCACCCAGCTCTACACGTTGTTATCTGATTTTAACCAAAAGCATTACACAATGAGACTTCATGTTTTTTAAATGAAATAAACTTCATATAAAGAAAACTATCAAATTAACTTATTAATTTGTTCATGGAATGTCAGAAGGGTATCGTAGACCAGCATTTTTTACAAAAACAAAGTTGCTGGAAAAGCTCAGCAGGCCTGGCAGCACCTATGGAAGAGAAAACAGAGTTAATGTTTTGGTGACCCTTCCTCAGAACCCCAAATCCTCAGAGCATTTTTTGCACTTCCCTAATTTGCCTTGAGAAGGTCATGGTGAAGTCTGCAGTTCATGGTTGCTGCTGGTGGAGATGTGCAGGTACATACACCCACATTGCTGTTAAGAAGAAAGTTCCAGAATTTTCACCCAGGATCGAATGACAATATAGCTCTGAATTAGGATGGTAAGTCACTTTGAGGGGAATTCAAAAGTACCAGTGCTCCTATGTATCTCTTACAGTTGCATATCCAGGTGTTAGCAGTCGAGTGTCTGTGTTTTTGGAGGTACCTCAATGAGTCGCTGTAGTGCACCTTATAGATTGTATGCACAGCAGTTACCGTGTGTTGGTGATGAGTGACTGAATTTTGAAACTGGTGGGTAGGGTGCCAATCTAGTGGACTGAATTGTCTTGAATAACATTGAACTTCTTCAATATTGTTGAAGCTGCACTCATCCAGACAAGAGGGAATTATTCCATTACACTCCTGTCTTGGGCCTATCTGATATCGGCTAAGGCAGAAGAGAAGTTAATTGTCAGAAGTTATATTAATTGTTCTGCATTCAGTGATTTACGTTTTGATAATCCAAAGCCTTTCCACTATCTGCAAAACTAAAGCCAAGAGTGCAATGAAATACTCTCCGCTTGCCTGGATGAGTACAGCACCAGTGATGCTCAAAAATCTTAACAACAATCAGAATAAAGTAGAGCTTGATTTCCATCCTGGAGATTACCTCAAACATATATACGACGTAGGAATTAGGAGCAGGAGTCGGCCACTTGGCTCCTTACGCCAGCTACATCGTTCTAAAGACAAGGGTTGATCAAATTAATTTCTGAACGACTTTTCTGTGCCTTGCTTATTAAGAACCTATCTCTCACTGCTTAAAAATATTCAAAGAATCTGCTTCCATTGCCCAGTAAGGGACTTCCAATAATCATGACCCTCAACGAGAAAATGTTTCACCTCACTTCTGTCTTAAATTTTCAATCAACATTCATTCTCTCTACCGCAGATACACTGAAAAACTCTCCACTGCTTCTTCAATGTGAATTTCCAAATCCATGGCCTCTACCTTCTTGAGGGATGAGGACAGAAGGCAAATGGGGACATCACTGCCAGCACATCCCTCTCCAAGTCACACACCATGCTGACATGGATGTATATTGTCTTTTCTTTACTGTTTCTGTGTCAAAATCCTGGAACTCCCTGTGTAACAGTACTTTGGGTGTATATATGTTACACAGCGGTTTGTTACTATCATCATCACTTTCCATTGGCAGTTAAGGATAAGCAATAAATGCTGCCTTGCCAATGATACCCACGTTCGAATACACATGATATCTGTAGAACTTTATTTATAACTGATCAAGTCAACAAAAATTCAGTTGTCATAGTTTCTGGATTATATCTCCAAGGCATACTATTGTCCTAATTTTCATGTCGAGCTCCCAATGGAATTCCTCATCAAATGTTTTCTGGAAAACTATAAATATCATTACTGCATTTGATTTAATTACTCACACCATATTTGAATTCTATCAATCTGTGCTAGTTCTTCTGATTAGCCTATATTTTCTTCAAACTATTACATGTATGAGCTTCAAAAATTTATCCAAAACCTAACTGTATTCATTTCTAAATTAATCAAATGCAGTATATCAATAAACAACAGATTAATTCAATGCTGTCAAATAGTAGTAACCTTGTTAAATAGCAATCTGTACTCTTACTGTATAGAGAACTCAATAATTTGGAAAAGCATTTAGAAATTTATCTATAAACACTTTTACAAACGTTTGTGAGAACCCAACATGAGAAGATGTTATGCAGTGATATGTCAACTGCAGTGGAATTGGCTGTTATTTATTCTCACTGAAATAGCTTGCAAAAGATCTTGCAGAGTTCTGCTCATTCACATTCTGAATAATAAGAAAGAGAATGCTCATTGCGTGTTGAGCAGGGTACTAAACAGTTTTAATTAATCTAAAAACTATAGACAACTTGGTAAATACAGATTGCCTAAGATCTGAGGTATGCAATGTAAATCTTTCAAGCATGTGGATGTGCTAGGGGTGATCCCAAGCCAATATCTGCTCATGGCTGCTGCATTTTGTTTGTATAAACTAATAAGATGCACTGCAGAGATGATCGTGTAAAATTGCATTTCAACTGTGTGAAATTATGATTCTCTTGCACTCTCCTGATGTGAAGTTGTGGATGTGGAATGAACATTAACTTTCAGTCTTAACATAGAATCAGAATTTTAATCAAAGACCCCAGAGGGCATATGAATAGATATGTTTTTACAATCAGTTCTAAACCATTTTTACTGATGTGTTGCAAATGACAATGAACTAAAACCAACATTTCCTCTCATTTAGTTCCTTTAATGTCATAAAACATCACAAAGTTTTTCAGAGGTAAAAATAGATAATATTCGACACTGAGCCACAAAGTAAGATTTAAGGATAGGTGACCAAATGTTGATCATTGTATTAGACTTTACATAGCATCTTAAAGGATAAAGGAGGTAGAAATTTTATAGTCAGTTATAAATTGGACTTGTAAGAGCCCACAAATATCGATTCACAACTTCTATTTTCCAAATTGTTAGAAACTAGACATGCAACCCAAATTGCTCGTTGGGAATCTGTCAAAGTTTTGACGTATGGACTCTGCTGCTTGTGAATCTTCAAAAATGGTCCAAAATCTGATCTAGAGTTCGAGGCATTGGATAGTTCAGATGCACTTACCTTGCTGCCCAGGAAAGATGAAACAGAAAAATCCATGGCTGACTCTTGAATAACTATACAGGCCACCAATTACTCATGTTAACCCATGAATATACCCTCAATCCCACCCATCGACTCTAACCAAGCATCCCCTCTTCCGTTCACCCATCTTCCCATCTCATGCACCTAGCCCCATCACCCACCTTACCCATCTGCCACTATACCGAATAACCAATCCCTTCTATCACCCATTCATTACTATTCATCTTTGCATTCAATCACTAAGATACCCACAGGACATTTACAATTATTTTATAGTACAAAATGTGCTGAAGAAAGGGGGTGTAGTTTGTCTTCCAATGCCACAAGGAAGCTTCCTGATTGAAATTATGTTCCATATTTCTGGATAATCTAAGTTCAGGAGACCTGGCCAGAGATATCTAGTTACATGTGAATGCAGAAAAGCTGAGTAAAGTTGTAGTTTGACAATGATTGCTATTTTACAGAAATTTTGGGAATTTATTGAGAAGTAATATTTATATTCACCACCGTTTTTCATTGGGAGCATTTGGTTCAATTGACACAGAGTGAACTTTCAAAGGTGATTAAATAAACCCAAAAGAACTGTGGATGTTGTAAACCAGGAACAAAAACAGAAGTTGTTGGAAATGCTCAGCAGGTCTGGCAGCATCAGTGAAGAAAAGATCAGAGTTAAAATTTCAGGTCTGATGACCCTTCCTCAGAGCCCTGACGTCACTGAACCTGAAACGTTAATTTTGATTTTTTCTTCACCGATGCTGAAAGACCTGTTGAGCTTTTCCAGCAACGTCTGTTTTTGGTTCAGAGGTGACATTGGTTTTCTGACCCATTGGATTAATGATTACATTTTATTTAGCCCAAATCTACCTTTTTCTGAAAAGAAAGGTGGTGGAGGAGCTGGTGTAAATGATTATTTTTAATCATATTCACTTCTGCCTGACTGTTATCATTCTGCCTTTTTATTTTAAGCAAAATACTATAGACTACTGATGTATCACTCAATATCGCAAACTGGTTCTCATATCATTCATCTTCTGAACAGCTCAGCCTTTTGTTTTAGTGCCAACATTTCGCTCAACTGTAGTTTAATTAAAGAAAACTCTATTCTGGTTTACTAATCAATTTTGTGACTGTGTTATCAATTTGTTTATGTTTTATTAGCAACACAGAATTAGGTAACAATGCCGTATCTTCTGTCTAGACACCTTACAGACTCCATGTCTTAACATTGAATTTAACAATTTCAGAACATGAACATCCTCTCCCTTTTTCATTCCTTTCCCCACATTCCTGGGTCCTGCTTTGTGTAGGTTATTCCCAGAACAGCCAACTTATTTTGAAGCATTTACACTTCTTGTTAGCACCCTGTACCGCAATTATCTCTCTCTCGGCTCATCATGAGCAATGTCTTTGTTTGCTGAACCTTGTTTTTATCTCTACCTCTTTCTTCCTCTTTCTCTTTCCATCTTTTTCTCTCTAAACACTATCTCTATGTACTCTATTCTCTCCATCCTGCACACCACCTCCACCCCTAAATTGTCCTCAGCACAAATTCCATCCTGTCTTCGTAGCCTTTAGTTCTGATGAAGGGCCACTGGACTCAAAATTTTAACACTCTTTTTTTGATATCGACGTTGCCAGATCTTTTGACTTTCTACAGCACTGTCTATTTTTATTTCAGATCTTTATGTTTTATTTATTACAGAATTAGTTTAGCTCATTTGCATAAGTCAAGTATCTATTTTCACTTATCAGAACAAATATCAAATGCGCTACCTTGAATACTGAACGTACTGAAGCACAAGATTACTATTAATTAGTTGTAACTGAATCTGGAGAATGTTTAGCTGCTGTTAAAACACTTTGCTATCTTTTCTCAAGCTTCAGTCTGAAAACAGGTTGTTAAATTATTTCCTTTAGCCATAACGCACACTAAGGATCTGAAAAAATGATAAACCTCATGAAACTCCATGGATATTGAACTAGCATGCCAGACGTGGTGCTTATGAAGTTGCCTGACATGGCAATTCCGCATTCGTCCCTGTCAGTATGATTTTCATCGAGTGGGAGACAGGGATTGTTTGCAGTCAGGCTTACTGAGCATGGTCGCATAGGTGGAGGCCAAGTTCAACTCATTGTAGGACTGACGAAAGGGCCATCTCTGCCATTTTTATGCCACAGGCAAACAAGAAGGACTCCAAGTAATAGTCTATGTGCACTGGAAATACGAACTGAACTTCTTAGTCTTAATCTATTCAAAGTGGGCCCAGTTGTGATGACAGTCAAAAAGCTCTTCACTGTGTTTTGCTGCTTTTCCTACTGTAAAATACACATGACGATAAAATCATTCATTCATTCATTCAGACAGAATCAGCTGTTCTCTTAAGGCAGGTTTAGAGGTAGGGAAGACTTTAAATAAAATGGAACAATGTCATAATTGAACACTGCTGCCATTCCACCACAATCACTATTAAGTCAGGGTTGGGAAGGCACATTTTGCTCCTGTACTCAGCGTACACACACGTGTGCAACTCCAGCGTCATCTTTGAGCATTTCCAATTCAGTTTGCAGGAACATTTTGCTTTCTTGCAGAATTTGCAGCATTTTCCCAACTTTGAAGAATGGCCTCCCATTCCTTTGTAACTGTGCTGTGTTGCCCTGATCTAGTATGCCTTGTGAAGCCTGTCTGACATTGTCGAAATCCTGGATTAATTGTTTGAGCAATCAGTTTAGTAGTGCACCCAAACATTCCACAGCATGTGTATGCTGGCTCCTGATCGTCCTCTGACCCAAACCAATGAAAATGGCTAGGACTGATAAAACGCGATAACACAGTGTAGAACTGGACAAGCAGAGTGGGCCAGGAAGCAGCAGGGGAGCAGGAAAGTTGATGTTTTGGGTTGGGACCCTTCTTGAAATGTCAACTTTCCTGCTGCTCTGATGTTGCCTAGACCACTGTGCTCCTCCAGCTCCACACTGTGTTACCTCTGAATCCAGCATCGGCAGTTCTTACTATCACTGAAAAAAAAGATTTCCAGATCCCCAGTCTTATGCTGTTATGTTGGGAGAGGAAGGTCCAACTCTATATGTCCATCTCCCTCTTGGTTAGTTGTAATTTATTCACTGCCGTAGTTGAGAGATGTAATTTAAATAACATGCCAACATAAACCCAAGAATTTCATCAACCTGGACTAGTTATGTCAAAGGCCTAATTATTCAGTGTCGTGCATTAAATATTTTCTGTAGACCAATGCATTTACTAATCAACATAGTTCCCAATGCATGTTTGGACAAGAGCGCTCTTAACACTTTTCTGATCATCAGCACAGATATGTTCTACTGTATTGTATTTCTGACAGCAATGCTTGAAAATTGGTCTATTTCTTTTCTTCGTATGTGTCTTTTTAATTTATAGAGTGAAGGTACAGTTTCCCTTTAGTTTGAAAGCTGTATCACAAAACCCACATTCTGACCTTTACCACATGTAAAAAGAACGCTTTCAGAAGATGCTGTGGTGATTTGGTATTTCAAACCTCACTCCCAATAGCTGAATGTGGAAGAGGAATCAAAAAATATTTAAGATCATTTATTTCTGCATTATTCATGTTGAATATCACTGGGCTGAACTATCGCAGTGTGTTTCAATAAATACATTAAATAATTATGATCCAGATCGAGGGCTTTCAGTGTAAGAGTACTTGAGAGGTCATGTAAGACTGAGATGAGGAGAAATTTCTTCAGCCAGACAGTGGTGAACCTGTTAAATTCTCTGCCCAACAAAGCAATTGGGACCAAAACATTTAAAGATTTTAAGAATGAGTTAGATATAGTTCTTATGGCTAACAGACCAAATGCTGGGAGGTGTAAGTGGGAAAATGGTAGTGAGTTGGATGATCAGCTATGATTATGTTGAATGGCGAGTAGGCTTGAAGGGCTGAATGGCCTTTTAATGCTCTTATTTTCTATGTTTCTATGATATCCTTACACTTAATTATTTCAAAGCAAAAACCTTATTTCATATTTCCCATTGAACAGGAATGGGTTTAAAAATATACAATATTTTTGATATTAATGTTGCCTAAGAATCAGAAAAACAATACAGTTGGTGACAATTGATGTTCCTGTGAGCAATACTAACAGCTGATAGGATGTGGTTTAGAACCTTGGCTTCTCATGTTGAATGTCAAGAGGCTTTGAATGAAAGTCAAAAATAAGGAATAATTGAAAAAATCAGAGGCTCATCTCTTCTATGCCACAGCCAAGGTTGTAAGTGGAATGAGACTGGTTGCATTTTCCTTCCAAGTATCTACCTACAACTCAAAAAATGATGCAATTAAATGGTATGCAAAGATTTTCCAATGGCTAAAATTTTCAGTTTATCCTTCGTTCCCACAAACGATGTCATTTGATGAGAAATCAATGAGGAGATAAACTGAGAAGCATATGTTGCCTAAACTGTTTACTGTGCAAGAATAGGCTCGATTTGGCATGAGATAAAGAAAAAGGAACAAGGCAGAAGGAATGATAAAGAAAACACCAAATAGTAAAGAAAAGACTTGCTCCTTATTGTGACCTCCCTTCCAGACAGTGTTTTTCATCTCTGTGACAATGTTCCCTGTTCTACTAAATAACACCACACTTTTTCCTTTTTACTCTTGTGATATATTTTCCAGCTTTTACTCACTACTCCACCTTGTTTGCCTTTATCACTGCTCCTTCAGATTTCTTCTTCTGCACTATTCCTCTGCGTCCTTCTCCAAATTTGTCTCCCCAAGTTATCCACCCTCCATTCCTTCTTTAGTCTCAGAACTTGAGGGGGTGAGGGTGTGGTTATTTCATGGAGGCAATGAGGGTCTCACCAGTTTCCCAGAATGAAGATTGGAGATGAATGTACATTCATACTGGTCCTTCATTTTGAAGTACACAAGATGAGTTGGGTCACTATGTCTCTGTTACCTGTTTTACTAGTCTTTGCTCCTGGGCAGCTAGACAGGAATCAACAAATCCATGTCACCTCTTTATGGGAAGGCCAGTCGGGCACTTAATTGGGCAGTAGTGGTCCATTGAAGAATCAAAGTTCAAGGGCGTAGAGATCCTGTCTGCTGAGACCTGCTGCCAAATCTTTGATTGGCGTGGAACTTGGGAAGAGGTGACTGTTGCTGATATTACATCACTCTGAGGCCTAGGATTGTATGGGCACAACTGAGTGCTGGCAGGACAGGAGAGTTTGGGGGATGGGACGCAGTGGAGTCATGAAGAGGAATGGGAGGAACTCAACAGCAATGGTTCTCAGTTGGCTTCCTTTTTCAATGCTGGATCGTTCAATCAGAAGAATTCCTTCCCCACATCCTGGATGAGTTACTCACTGTGAGAGTCCAACCCTCTAATCTGCTGTTGTGGCCATTGTTTTTATATAGCTTGTTCAATTCATTTTCTGGTCAATAGTAATCCCATAATATCGGCCATGGGAGTTTCAGTGACAACAATGCCATTTAATGCCAAAGAGCAGTGGTTAGATTCTCTTTGCTTGGAGACAGTCATTGCCTGACGCTGATGTGGCATGAATGTTACTTGCCATTTGTGAGTTCAAACCTGGATATTGTCCAGGTCATGTTAAAATTAGAAACGGACTGCTTCGATGTCTGAGGCAGTGAACATTATATGGTCATCAGCAGATATCTCCGCTTCTCACCTTGTGAGGAAGGCAAGGTCATTGATGAAGCAGCTGAAGTTGGTTGTGTTGAAGACACAACGCAGAGAAACTCATGCGGAGATATCCTGGAGCTGAGTTGACTGACTTCCAACATAACAACTTTCTTCCTCTGTGCCAGGCATGATTCCATTCAGCAGACAGTTTTCACCTGATTCTCATAAATTCCAGTTTTGCTAGGGCTTCATGATGCCACAACAAGTCATTAGCTGCCTTGATGTCATTGGTTGACATTCAGCTTTTTTGTCCTTTTGGACTTCAGGCTATAATAAATTGAGAAGGTGAGTGACCCTGGTAGAACCCAAACTGCTTCACATTTTGAATCTTTCTAAAGCCCCAAATAAGACAATGCCAGGATGATGTCCATCTTCATGTTCATTTAGGACGCATGTATTGAGAGACTGTTGCAGCATGTGGAAGCAAGATGAAAAACGCATACATAGGGAAATGTGCCCTGATGACACCACTGTCCCTCATTCTACAATATCTGTATTCTTTTCCTGGTCTCTGTGTCCAAACATGTTGGTGTGAACAAGGTGATCAATGATCTGGACCAGGGAACTGTACAACAATTTGGGAGCTAATGCATTAAGATGGCCAATAATATGGGACCCCTAAGGTCTGTACTTTGTACAATGCTTCAGTCTCTATGTGTTTCCATTTAAAGGTCCTCATTTAATTGGGTCCTCCAGACCACTTCCTCACCAAGTGAGTAAATTAACCCACCTACTTGGTGTGTGGTCCCAATCATTTTCCTCCTCACTGAATATATTCAATTTTCAGCACATTAGAAGGTAACAGTGAGTCCTTTTCAGTCAATGGTCTCTAGCCTCCAACTCTAAATATTGGTGAGATCCTGAACATCCAGGTCCCAATTCAGGTTATCCTTGCTGTAAGTCTCCTAAGCTTTGCATCTCCTTATGCCCACAGGCAACTCAGCTGCAAGAGCTCGTACCTGCCCACCTTACCTCCCCCAGACCTTGACATATGAGGTGACTATCCCAGGTGTGGTTACATACTGCTGTGGCCTTAATGCCAGGTTGTTAATGACTGTGGACAAACTACCTTCAATACTAATCCCATTCCCATCCATGCTTTATAGTCTTCCCCCTTACAGATACTATTATCTCTCCCTTCATATTAGCCATCTCCCCAGCCTGAAGCCCCAAATCTAAAAACAGCTTCTCATAGCTTCCTCCCATATCAGTGGTTCACCTTGTTCCTCCTCCCATCACCCTTTCCCATTAATATCCGTGGGTGACTGTGGACTAATGATGGACCACCCTAGAGGACCTAACTGAATGAGAAGTGCACAGATCCCTGACTGATGGCCTGTACATCTCCTCAATCATTTATTCCCTTTTCCCCCGGACTGGTCAATATGAGCCACAGGAGTGACCATGCCCACCTTGCTGAATTGCAGGGGTACAGGCTCTCAGGCTTAAATGATCCCAACCAGAAGTATGACTCTGGTTGGTCTCCTGGGCTGGTATAGGAAACTGCCCTTGGCTTACTGTGCTGGGATCCTCTGACTGATGAGTGCCTCCATTCACTTGTGTGAAGACTCGTCCCCTGAGAGTTTGAAACATAGCTGCTTGTTTGTTGCACATGAAGTGAGTTTGCATTGTAAAGTCCTGGCACTTTGAACAGCCTGAGATTGATGTAGGATGGTTACAGTACAGCAAGATGTATGGTCCTCTAACAAAAGACTGGTGCCAGAAGACTACCTGGTAGTGTGACTGAGCTGGTTGGTTTGAAAATTAAGAAGTCATGGATGCTGTGATCTAAATGAGCGAGCACTATGAGAGCAAGCAGTTAGGACTCAGAGACAGCCTTGTCCAATCTGAGGCTCCGTTTGCCTGTCTCTGTGTAAAAAGACGCCTTGCAGCAGTCTTTTAATACTAGTTGCTAATAAGTCCTGCAATGAAGTTTGTGCTTCCCAGGCAACTTGATTGAAGAAGTGCCATGATGGATGTGAGAGGTTTGCAAATGTTGGAGCCAATCTCAGTCGTTGCCTTTTAGTGCTGAGCAACATGGAGGCTTCTACTGCCCATAATGAATGGCTGTCCCCGGGTACTCAATCTGACTTCCATCTTGAGATTTCTCAGACTTGTCTTGCCTCATTGCTCGACAGATTCATAACAGAGGCAGCGAGTTATTCCCATTGTTAAAGCAGGTCGCAACACACTTCACACTGATTCTACCACAAATGTCTCTACAGCCCATGTTGCTCAGGTCCTAATAAGATTCTTCCCATAGCTATTGAATGTTTAAAGAATATAAGAATCACACATTGTTTGCAATAATAATTTCAATTGTGATTGAAAATTAAATGCTGGCAGTCAACACGGTTCACTTATTTCACTTTTGAAGAGAACCTTTAGAATTGGAGTTAGAGTGATGTTCTGTTTCCAACTGAATGACATCACTTATTTCAACAGTTCTTGTCTGATTTGGCTTGAAATTTGGAGAAATTGGAGACCCAAGTGACCACTTGTTAGATTTCCATTAATCCTCTAGTCATTATTGTTTGGTTAAAACATTAGGATGCAATGTAAACATTAGTTAAATAGATGCGTTTTCATGGGAAAGATTTTCAAATTATGCTTCGCTGTGAGAAAAAGAACGAAAAAGCGATAACATTGCACTATTTGTCAGCCACCGTGACAAATCAATGAACAAGTTATCAGGCTATCTCAATTCTCAAACAAGACTGCTTTGATCAGCAATTCTCCAGAGGCAGCAACTCTTCAGAATTTTGTGATGAATGCATCATGCGCCTTTAAGTGCGACAGTGCCATATGCTGGAGATTTGATGTAATTTCATTCAAAATGCAATGAAATATGCTCCATATTGGTTAAGAATTAATGATTCATACAATTGCATACTCTGAAATATCAAGGTGTGATACAATTGGTTAAAATAAATCTGAATTTTGATTTCTGCTTCAGCCTTAGTGCCAGGACACCAAAGCTTATTGCGTACTGACAATGTGAAAAAAAAGTATATGCTGCATCCACTAATAACTTAAGGTTCTGATCTGATGGTGAAAAAATAACCAGAAAAAAGTTTCTGCATGTTGTAATGTCCAATTTCAAGACGACAACCAAATCATAATGTTGATCCTGGGCCTCACTTTTCCAAAGCAGAACTGCTGGTTTGGTATGCTTTCACATGACCCTGTCTCAACTGCTTGAATACAGACCTATTTCAAATCTGATATATGGGGAAGTTAGGAGATTTACAAAGATTTAGTGAAGTTTAAAGATGAAATCTTAACTGCTTGTATTCTTTTGAACTAAGATCATCAAAGGCTGTGCTCAAGGTTAACAGCGAATCACATTACATGAAAAAACAGAACATCTGTGCTGACAGCAGGAGGAAGGAGTCTGCCCCAAAAAAAGCTCACAAACTTAAGACGATAGGAATTTAAGAAGTAACTAAATAGGAGAAGGAGTAGACCATTCAACCCCTGGAGCCAGCTCTGTTATTCAATATAACCTGGACCAATCCTCGTTATCAATTCCACTTTTCTGCCTACTTTTCATACCTTTGTTTTTCAGAGATGTCAGACTTCTGTCTATCACAGCCTGAAATATATTTCACAATGAAGCAGATGCATCTATTTTGGTATGAAATTTTAAAAAAACTTTTTTTGTGGAATGAAATGTTGCCAGGCCAGCAGTTTCTCCCCACCTCTAATTGTCCTTGAGAAGATATTGGTAAGCTGCCTTTTTGAACCATTGCAGTTTGACATTGGCCATTCTTCAAACTTAAATGACCTCTGCTCAATGTCACAAATTGCTGTTTGATTGAATAGTGTATTTCTGGACCCAGAAGTCTTTGGGCACGTGGGACAGGACATTCTATGACATCCTATACGTATGATTTTATCTTTTCTTCTTTGCTGCTGTTCTGTCTTATTATTAATAATGCATTTGGATCAGGCCATGATGTTGCCTAATGGATGAGTTGTTGCTGTTTTGCATGATTGCTAGCAAAATCCTCCCATTCATTAATGTTAGTGCTGTTGTGTTTCAAAGAAAACTTAAGAGTGCATTGGTAGTGTTTCCTTCATGCAGTACTGGTGTGCTGGTCAGCTGAGAGTTGAAAAAGGAGACACTGGTTGGGTAGATGCTTTCCAGCTCTCTAGATACGGTGTCCAGTTTTTAGGGGGCTTTTAGGGGTTTTAGGTATTATTAAGTTGGACAGCATTCAGAAAAGATTTACCAGGATATTGCTGGGACTGAACATAGAACAGTACCGCACAGTACATGGCCTTTGGCCCACAATGTTGTGCCAAACATTTAGCCTAAATCTAAGGTCTATCTAACCTCCACCCCTACCTTATATTATCATCGATAATCTTGCCTAATAGCCGCTTAAATGCCCCTAATGAGGCTGACTCTACTACCCTTTCCGGCAAAACATTCCAGACCCCTACCATTCTCTGAGTGATGAACCTACCTCTGACTTCTCCCCGATATCCAGCTCTAAAACTATGCCCCCTCATAATAGCTATCTCCACCCTCAGAAAAAATCTCTGGCTGTCCAGTCTATCTATACCTCTGATGATTTTGTACACCTCTATCAAACCATGACTCATTCTTCGTTGTTCTAAAGAGAAAAGCCCGAGCTCTCTCAACCTTTCCTCATAAGATCTTCCCTCCATTTCAGATAAGGGGAATAACTAAGGTTTTTTTCCTAGGGTGGGTGAGTTTAAAAGTATGTAGGGGACATACTTTTAAACTAAGAGGAGAAAGGTTGAAAAAAGGACTTGAGGGGAAGTGTCTTGACACAGAAGGTGGTTTATATGTGGAATGAACAGCCAGAGGAAGTGGTAGATGCAGCTACAAATACAACATTTAAAAGACATTTGGAAAGGTATATGATATAGGAAAGGTATATGATATAGGAAAGGTTTGGAGGGATATTGGCCAAATGCTGGCAAAAGGGGCTAGCTTAGTTTGGGAAATTTGGTTGGTATGGACATTTTGGATGGATGCATCCGTTTGCATGATGTATGACTCTATGACTCTAAGACCATACAAAATAGGAACAGGCACCTCACGCCTCCTCTTGTTTTAATAGGATCATGGCTGGTCTGACCTTCCTCACATCACTTTTACCCTTAACATTCAATTCCCCTAATGATCAAGAAACTACTTCTATCAGCCTCAAATATATACAAAAACTCTGCCTCCACAACTCTCTGCGGCAAGACATTCTAGAGGCTCACAACCCTCTGAGTGAAGAAATTCCTCATCATCTCAGTCTGAAGACAATCTTAAGCAAACATAGTAGCAGCATTCAAGAAGCACTTGGACAAATACATGCATAGGAAGGCAAGAAAGGAATATGAATCCTTCAAGTGAAGACAGTTTTAGTATGGAACTGTGGCAGCCCAGGCTTGGAGGTTTGAAGGGCCTGTTCCTGTGCTATATTGTTCTTTGTTCTAAATTTGTGCTCCTTTATTCAGAGACTACATCTTCTGGTCCTAGACCCTCACAGGAGGAAAAACATCCTCTCAGTATTGACGATGTCAACATCCTAAGAATCGTCTGTTTTTCAAATTGCAAAATCCTCCCTATTGGGGGTCATTCCAATGAACTTTCTCTGGACTACCTCAAATAAAATTATATTTTTCCTTAAATAAACAGACAAAAACTGCTTGGTGTACTCCAGGTATGCTTTCACCAACAGAAGTATCTCCAAGTCCCTTTGTGTTGCAACTTTCTGTACCCTTTTCTCTCCCCCATTTAAATCATGCTCTGTCCTCTTGTTCTCCCTTCCAAAATGAATGTCACATTTTCCCACATTATACTCCATTTGCAAATTCTTTGTCTACTTACCTAACCTATCAATATCTTTTTGTAAGATGTTTGTATTCTCTTTGCAACTTGCCTTTCCACCTACTTTTATGTCATTTGCAAACTTGGCTACATTACATTGGTGCTATAACATATCCTTTCTTCAAGTTATTAATGTGTATTGTAAATGGTTGTGGTCACAACACTAATTCTCATGTTACACCACTCGTTACAAGGTATCCACCTGAAAAGAATCCAATAATCCCACTCGCTATTTCCTATCCATTGGCGAAAACTCTACCTACACCAAAATACTACCTCCAACAACATGGGCTCTAATTTCAAGATTTAACTTTTGTGAGGTACCAGTAAGTAGAAGATTTGACATTGGACAGTTCTGAGATAAGGAAATTCTGCCCGACTGCAATGTCCTGATTGATTGAGCTATAGAATGTTAAAATGTTGTAAGTACCAGAGGCAAAGAAGCCTCGAAACAGAAGTATCCATCTTTCTCTCTCCCTCTACATGTGAGAAAAAAGACGGAAGAAACAAAAATAGCTTAAAAAAATTCTAAAACAAGAAGGTTCCTTGGTCAACTATCAAATTGAAGAATGACCACCATCCTGTAGAAAAGGGCATATCAACAGTGCTAAAATCAAAGGAACAGTGAGAAAAATAACTCACAACCTTCTGTTCTGGACCTCTGATCTTTGATATTTTGTTTAGGGATTCGATGATTCTATGTTTACCTTGTTTATATTCTTTGCCATTCCGGTGTTTACATTAAATAATTTGTCTTTTGTCTTAATTACAACTGTATATATATATTCAATATTTCTGCCATTTCCTCAAACCCCAAGAAAATTTCTGCCTGTACCTCTAACAAAACCAACTTTTACTTTAGCCAGAGATAGTAGGAACTGCTGATGCTAGAGAATCTGAGATAACGGTGTGAAGCTGGATGAATACAGCCAACCAAGCAGCATCAGAGGAACAGGAAAGTTTGACGTTTGGGGTCAAGACCCTTCTTCATTTTTCTGAAGAAGAGTCGCGATCCAAAACATCAAACTTTCCTGCTCCTCTGATTTTACTTTAGCCATGATCTCTTAGGTACGTATTTGTAAAAGCTATTTTTAATTTCCTGGCCAGAAATTCTGGATTTTCACCTTCAAAGAATTTTTAGTAGTCCTTTGGTGATTTCAGGAAATGGCTCAGCAAGTCCACATCAGAAGGAAAGTAACCTATTGCTGGACCGAGAGAGCACTTCAATGACTCAGAAACCAGTTCAAAAATATGTGCATGTTCATTTATGTCCTTCAATACACCTCAAGCCACATTTCACTCTGATTTGTTTGTCATTTTCCATGCATTGTTCTTCATATTTATTTAGGTTCCAAGAGTCCAACTGTTCATTTACTAAGCATTTTGTCATGGTTTGTCTATCTACCACAGCCATTCAGCCTAGCCTTATGTATTTCAATGTGTTTTCTGGATAGATCACTCTTGTTGAACACATTGCATCCATTGGGAGAATACACTCCTTCACAATGCACTCCTGATTTTTTTCTGTGAGAGCATTGAACATGAGGGAGAGTGCTGGGTGTATCCCCCAGAGATTGTGTAATTAATGATGCAGAGGAAGAAGCAATGGAGAACAGTGGCTGATCTGCATCCCAAGACATTAGAAATCGAGAGTCAAGAATTTTTCAGTCTGATAGAATTAAGAGAAATGATGGAATTAAAGAATTACATCTAATGTAAGACTTATCATTTCAACTTTGATTTTTCTTATAATACAAAATGATAACTGTGATTATTTTGGTGGCAATATTGTGACATCACCAATATTAATTATTCTCTCTTCTAAGGCATTCATGCATAGAGCTACAATCTGTTGACTTTCTTGGAAATGATTTCTCAGAGGCCTAATCTTTCCATAGATGCTGCCAGGCCTGCTGAGTTTCTCTAGTATTGTCTCATTTGCTATAAAATATAAAACTATACTTGACTTACCATTACCCCACTGCCTGCAGATCTTTAATTTATAAATGGAGGTCTCAGCCCATTTCACTCTTTTCTCAGAACATACTCTCTTTGAATACAGAAAAATGAAAGGACTTTCACTTGAGATCTCTTCAAACTGTTTCTAATCTATGGATCATTTCTCTTCTAGAAGAATTCTTATCTCTCAACCCCCATAGCACAGCCTTAACTCTGTGACTACCCAATCTTGCCTGAATACATTCAATTATTTTTATTCTTTGCTTCACTGTCTTCCTTAATATGTCTTCTGCCTGACCTATACCACATCATGTCATATCTAACTATTTAAAGCTGTTTTTTCTCTTCATCATATTTATGTATAACCTGCTCTCAATCTTTTAAAAGTTTTGGTCTATGACTTAAGAAATGCTATTTCTTAAATGTCAAATCCTGAAATAAAACTAAGAACTGCAGATGGCGGAGATCTGAAACACACTAAAACAGGAATTGTGGGAAAAACTCAGCTGATCTGGCAACATCTGTGGATAGAGAAACAGAGTTATCATTTTAGGTCCAGTTTTTCAGAACTGCCAAACGCCACCCTAAACAATAACCTATCAACCCCACTCTACGCCAAAATCCCAACCTGTATATTTCTGTCTATTAGATCACTGTTTAAGGCAGTCCAATGGAATAAAAAGTCATAACATGAAATTACATTTTTTTGAATCTTTGCTAATTTTCTACCCTTTCTCAACCTCTGAAATCCAGACTGAATTTTACAGCTTCTGACAGGGTACAGAGGTGGACTGAGACGTGTTTGGTCTTCTGGCTATCATTCCTGCTGTTTCAGACTGACAAATCAGACAATGTAGTGGCTGACTGATATGTAAATCAGCAAATAAAATTGTCTGTACAAAATTAGGCAACTAGCGTGGGATGCCCAACATGAGAGACATTAGGTTATGAATTTGATGTAATTAATAGCCACCAATTTAAAGGTACCCTATCCTCTCACTCTCTCCTTAATTATTTTGTTAATCTACAAAAAAAGGTCTTCCAACAGCCAAGAACTTCTACCTTCAGAAGCTACTATGACATGTTGCCATTTGAGAGCTTTTTCATTGGCCTTTGCATCACATTTGTAATCCACTCCTAATGATTTTCCTGTATGACTAGTAGACGATGAAATGGGCCATGTAAAATAATAATCAACTGTATCTTTTTAAAATTTCTCAACAACTTGTTAATTCTAGTTTTCTCAGAAAGGAGAGGGTGCTTCAGGTTTCTGATTCTACTTGCTTCGATATTTTTGCGACTAGATTACAAAATTAACATAATCACATTTTCTTTGACTTAAATAGATCTGGGAGGTCCACTAGTTTTGTTGCTTGTAAATCCAGCCTATGGCTTTTCAGAGGACATTTGCCCTGCAATAACCCTTAGTTTGATCCTTGATGATAATGACTCTCAAGGGATTGATTCGGGCTATCACACCCAACCGGTCATGCTCTCAACCAACGCCATTTGTGAATGTATAAGTGAAATGCAGACTCAGTCATGCTGTCCCAAGTGGGAAAAACCAACTCAGTCACCAGCTATGTATGACACTCCATGACTCTGTGAGTCATCAACCACATCAGCTCAGGTGCTGCTCCAAAATGAAATTATGATTTATTTCAAAACTGAACAGTATAATTACGGGCAACTTTATGAAGTTGCCTGATCTCTGCTGAACTACCTGAGAACCCCAGTGGAACTTACAAATGTCAAGAGCATAAATGAAGACGACAGCTCTGGAGAATTTAAATATTATTTCGAAAAGAATTATATTGTTACATGTACAAAAGATCACAATCGAAGACAGCAGCTTGATTGAGAAACTTGACCTGCATTGTCATTTCTAATAAAGCTTCCCACCCTCAGCTGTGATTTTCTGCACTCCAGCATATTTATTATTCATTAATTCAACTTATAGCCTTTCCAAAATCATTAGATCGGTAATGTCTGGAAATGTAGTGGCATTAATCATACATATTAACTATGAGTTAAAATTGTAACTGTTGGATCTGAGGTACAGTTGCTCTTTTCTGGAATTCTGCTGTATACTATTACTTCTGAAAGAACATACATTGTTTCGCTTATTAATTAAGACACCCTTTGATGTGCCATTTGAAAATTTTCCTGCCTTGTGAAGAAAGCAGACTACAGCTGCAACTATTGATGACTTAGCATCTGGCATCGGGTGTAGTTCAGTCGATAGCGTTCTTCTTCTCAAACCAAAAGATCGTTCTGGTGAATTTGTGAAAATCATGGGTTGTTTGCCCCATTGTAGTGCAGAGGGAAAGCTGAGCTTTTGAAGGAGCAATGTTTTTGGATGAAACATCAAACTGACACACCACCTACCCTTTCAGGTGAATGTATAAGATCTCACAGCACAACTGCAAAACAGCTGTGGCGTACAACCTTCATCCCACTTTCCATTGTTGTTTCTGTTGGAATTTCCAGAAAAACAATAAGTCTGCTAGTTTAATAAAATGTGAGGCTGGATGAACACAGCAGGCCAAGCAGCATCTCAGGAGCACAAAAGCTGACGTTTCGGGCCTAGACCCTTCATCAGAGAGGGGGATGGGGAGAGGGAACTGGAATAAATAGGGAGAGAGGGGGAGGCGGACCGAAGATGGAGAGAAAAGAAGATAGGTGGAGAGAGTATAGGTGGGGAGGTAGGGAGGGGATAGGTCAGTCCAGGGAAGATGGACAGGTCAAGGAGGTGGGATGAGGTTAGTAGGTAGATGGGGGTGCAGCTTGGGGTGGGAGGAAGGGATGGGTGAGAGGAAGAACCGGTTAGGGAGGTAGAGACAGGTTGGACTGGTTTTGGGGCGCAGTGGGTGGGGGGGAAGAGCTGGGCTGGTTGTGTGGTGCAGTGGGGGGAGGGGACGAACTGGGCTGCTTTAGGGATGCGGTAGGGGAAGGGGAGATTTTGAAACTGATGAAGTCCACATTGATACCATTAGGCTGCAGCGTTCCCAGGCGGAATATGAGTTGCTGTTCCTGCAACCTTCGGGTGGCATCATTGTGGCACTGCAGGAGGCCCATGACGGACATGTCATCTAGAGAATGGGAGGGGGAGTGGAAATGGTTTGCGACTGGGAGGTGCAGTTGTTTCTTGCGAACTGAGCGGAGGTGTTCTGCAAAGCGGTCTCCAAGCCTCCGCTTGGTTTCCCCAATGTAGAGGAAGCCACATCGGGTACAGTGGATGCAGTATACCACATTGGCAGATGTGCAGGTGAACCTCTGCTTAATGTGGAATGTCATCTTGGGGCCTGGGATAGGGGTGAGGGAGGAGGTGTGGGGGCAAGTGTAGCAAATGCATCTTCGGTTCGCCTCCCCCTCTCTCCCTATTTATTCCAGTTCCCTCTCCCCATCTCCCTCTCTGATGAAGGGTCTAGGCCCGAAACGTCAGCTTTTGTGCTCCTGAGATGCTGCTTGGCCTGCTGTGTTCATCCAGCCTCACATTTTATTATCTTGGAATTCTCCAGCATCTGCAGTTCCCATTATCTCAAGTCTGCTAGTTTTGTTGCCTTTAACAGAATTCACTTGATACTGGGGTATTTCCAGCAGTTTGGCAAACAACAAATGTGATGCTACAGTTTAAAAAAGGAGGTAGACGAAAGGTTGGTGGCTATAGGCCTGTTACTATAATTTACGTCATGGAGAAAATGCTTGACTCCATAATTAAGGAAGAAATAATGGGACACCTGGATAGAATTTGTCCCAATGGGCAGATGCAGCATGGTTTCATGAAAGGCAAGTCAGGTGCTCCTGAGATGCTGCTTGGCCTGCTGTGTTCATCCAGCCTCACATTTCATTATCTTGAACTAATTTACTGGCATTTTTTGAGGACATTACGAGTGTACTGGAAAACCGGGAACTGGTGGATATGGTGTATCTGGATTTCCAGAAGGCATTCAACCACGTGCCATACAAAAGGCTGCTCTGTAAGCTAAAGGTGCACGCTGTTACGGATAATGTATTAGCATGGTTCAAAGCTTGGTTAACTAACAGAAAGCAAACAGTAGGATTAAACGGATGTTTTTTCTTGTTGTCCATCAGTGGCTAGTGTTGTACTTCAGGCACTGCAATTGTTTATAATTTACATAGATAATTTACAGTTGGGGACCAAAGGTAGTGTGTCAAAGTTCACACTAAGATGAGTGTCAGACAAATGTGTGCAGAGGGCATTGAAAGTATGCCCAGGGACAGAGATAGGTGAAGTGAATGGGCAAGGGTCTGACAGATAGAGTACAATATTAGTAAATGTTAGGTTATCCATTTTGGTAAGAATATTTAAACAGTGAAAAATTGCAGCATGCTACTCTGTAGAAGGACCTGTGTGTCCTTGTGTTTAAATCACAAAAAGTTGGTTTGCAAGTGCAACATGCAATTAGGAAGGCAAGTGGAATATTGTCCTTCATTGTGAGAGGGATTGAGTTGAAAAGCAGAAAGGTTACTCTGCAGCTGTCTAGAGTGCTGGTGAGGTCACACCTGGAGTATTGTGTACAATATTGTTCTCCTTACTTGACAGAGGATACACTGGCACTGAAAGGGGATGCAGAGGAGTTTCACTAGGTTGATTCTAGAATTGAGAGTGTTGTCTTATGAGGAGAGTTTGAATTGACTGGGTCTATATTCATTGGAATTTAGAAGAATGAGGGAGGATCTTATTGAAACATATAATATTATGAAGGGAATAGATAAGATAGAGGAAGGGAGGTTGTTTCTGCTGGTGGGTGAAACTAGAACTAGGGTGGATAGCCTCAAAATGAAGAGGGAGCAGATTTAGGACTGAGTTGAGGAGAAATTTCTTCACCCAAAGGGTTGCAAATCTGTGGAATTCCCTGCCCAGTGAAGTGGTTGAGGCTATCCCGTTGAATGTTTTTAAGGCAAAGATAGTTAGATTTTTGAACAGAAAAGGAATTAAGGGTTGTGGTAAGCAGGCAAGTAAGTGGAACTGAGTCTACAAAAAGATCAGCAATGATCTTATGGAATAGCGCAGCAGGTTCGATGGGCCACATGGCCTACATCTACTCCTATTTCATTTTTTTAATGTTCTCACCCTCATCCCATTATTCTCAGTGTGCAGTTATATTCTGTTTAAATCTGTTGTGCTCTGTCTCAAGACCAGTATGCCAGTATATCCCTAAGACATAAGCTCATAATATCATTATTGTATTTTTGCAAAAAGCCGTAAAGGTACTGAGACTCCATCTCACCAAGAATCACTTGAACGATGATATCCTATGGGAAGCATGATACTATTTTTTTCATTCAGTCATGGTAAATGGGCATTGCTGGATGGTCAGCATTTATTGTCCATCCTTGCTGCTCTTGAGAAGGTGGTGCTGAGTTACCTTCTTAAACTGCTGGTGTGCATATGCTGTAGGGAGACCCAAAATGTCTTTAGGGAGGGAATTCTAGGATTTTGATCCAGCACCCAGATTTCCAAGTCATAAGGGTGAATGACTTGGAGGGGAATTTGCAAGTAATGATATCTCATGCATCTGTTATCCTTGACATTCGAGATGAAAGTGGTCCTGGGTTTTGAAGGTGTTGTCTGAAGATATTTGGGGAATTTTTGCAGTGCACCTTGTAAATAGTACAAGCTGTTGTGACTGAGCATTGGTACTGGTGGGATGAATGCTTGTGGATGTGATGCCAGTCAAGCAGGCTGCTTTATCATGAATGGTAACAAACTTCTTCAGTGTTGTTTGAGCTTCACCCATCCAGACAAATGGAGACTATTCCAACACACACCTGAATTGTGCCTTATAGATGGTGGAAAGGCTTTGATGAATCAAGAGATGAGTTACTTGCTGCTGTAATCCTAGCCTCTGGTTTTTGTAGCCAAAGTAAGTTCAGTTGAAGGCAAGTGGAATATTGTCCTTCATTGTAAGAGGGATTGAGTTTAAAAGCAGGAAGGTTACTCTGCAGCTGTCTTGGCCAGCTTGCCTGGCCAATGGTAACTCCCAGGATATTGATAGTTGGGCATTCAGCGATGGTAACAACATTGAATGCCAAGGAGCAATGGTGATTGTCATTGCCTGGCTTTTACGTGTGCCAATGGTCCTTACCATTTGTCAGCTCAAGCCTGGATATTGTCCACATCTTACTGCATTTGAACATGGACTGCTTCAGTATCTGAGTAGTTACAAATGGTGCTGAACATTCTGCAATCATTGGCAAACATCGCTAATTCTGACCTTATGATAGAGGGAAGGTAATTGATGAAGCATTGATGGTTGGGTCGAGGACACAACTCTGAGGAACTCCTGTAGAGATGTTGTGAAGCTGAGATGACAGACCTTCAACAGTCACAACCATCTTTCATTGTGCCAGATATGACTCCAGCCAACAGAATGCTTGTCCCTGATTGATGTTGATTCCAGTTTTGCTCGGACTCCTTGAAGCATACTCAGTCAATTGAAGCCTCTATTTCAGGGCTGTCACTCTCACCCCACCTCTTAAATTCTCCTCTTTTGTCCATGTTTGAGCCAGGGCTGTAATGAGATCTGGAGTGGAATGGCCCTGGCGGAACCCAAACTGGCTGTCACTGAGCAGGTTATTGCTGAGCAGGTGCTACTTGATAGCACTGCCATGATACCTTCCATCACTTTACTGATGTTCAAGTGTACACTAATGGGGTGTAATTGGCCAGGATGGATTTATCCTGCATTTGTGTACAGGGCATACCTGTGTAATTTTCTATGTTGTCAGAGAGATGTCAGTGTTGTAACTGTACTAGAAGAGCTTGACTAGGGGAATGGTAAGTTCTGGAGTACAAGTCTTCAGTACTATCGCAGAATGTTATCAGGGCCCGTAGCCCTTGTGATATTCAGTGTCTCCAACTACTTCTTGATATCACATAGAAGGGATTGAATTAGCTGAAAACTAGCACCTGTGATGCTGGGGACGCCAAGAGGAGACTGAGATGGATCATCCACTTGGCATTTCTGGGTGAAGATTGCTGCACATGGTTCGGCATTATCCTCTATCCTGATGTGTTGGGCTCTTCCATCTTTGATGGTGGGGTTATTTGTGAAACCTCCTCCTCCAGTGAGTTGCTTACCATTCACTACTGGGTGTGGCAAGACTGGAGAGTTTAGATATGATCTGTTGGTTGTGGGATCACTTAGCTTGGTTTATCACTTGCTGCTTTTGCTGTTTGATATAAAATAAAATTCGAAGACACCCATAATTAAAAGAAAGAAAACTGCAAATAAAGCTGCAAATTAAAGTCACAAATGCAATCAAAACTAAAGGTACTGAAGAACAGTTGAGTCCTCTACTTTGTATCAGAGATTATAGGAACTGCAGATGCTGGAGAATCCGAGATAACAAGGTGTGGAGCTGGATGAACACAGCAGGCCAAGCAGCATCTTAGGAGCAGGAAAGCTGACATTTGGACCAAGACCTTTCATCAGAAAAGGCTTGAATTTATACAGCCCAGGGGCCTTGTTGTGTGCCCTGGAAACATGTGCGAGTGTGCTATCCTTATATCACTCAACTTTACAAATTTTTGGAATTGCAGAATTCATCATAGAATCCTCTACAGTGTGGAAATAGGCCCTTTGGCCCAACAAATCCACACCAACCCTCGGAACATCCCAACCTGACCCATCGCCGTGTAGCCCACCTAATCGACACATCGCTGAACACTAGGGGTGATTTAGCCAGGTCAAGCCACCTAGCATGCACATCTTTGGAAGGTGGGAGGAAACTGGAGCATCCAGAGGAAACCCATGCAGATACGGGGAGAACGTGCAAACTCCACACCGACAGTCGCCCGAGGCTGGAATCGAACCAGGGTCCCTGGGGGCTGTGAGGCAGCAGTGTTGCCCCCTAATTGTTACAGTGCAGAAGTAGGCCCTTCAACCAATCATGCCGGCATTGGCCGCCTGAGAACTTTATCTTTGTGCCAATCTCCTGCCCCTTCTCCATAACCCTATACATGGTTAGTATTTTAATTAATCATTCCATGTCCTCTTGAGTGTCCCAAGTGAACCCGCCTCCACCACACTTCAAGTAAACAACCTAGCATGTGAAAAGGTTCTTTCATATCTTTCACTTTTTCCTTTTGTTAAGCAGTTTAAATCTATGCCCACTGCATCCTTTTATAAGTGTACCAACCCTGAACTATTCTTGTCAACCGCTTCTGCGCTGTCTCCAGAGCATTCAAATCTTTCCTATATGTGTTGCCCAGAATTATGTGCAATACTCCAGCTGAGTTCTAACTCATCTCATATTAGTTCATCATTACCTCCCTTCTCTTGTACTCTAAACCCAATTAAAAAGAATAGAATATTGCTTTAGGCCAGGAAACCATAAGATATCTAAGCACAATTAGGCCATTCAGCCCATCTATTCGTCTCTGCCATTCTGTCATGGCTCATATATTTCTCAAACGCATTCTCTCACTTCCTTCCCATAATGCTTGATCCCAAAATATTTTAATTTTAAATATATTCAATGACATTGCCTCCACAGCCATCTGCGACAATGAGTCCCACTGATTCACCACAAATTAGCTGAAGATATTTCTACTCATCTTAGTTTCAAATGATTGTCTCTTAACTCTGAATCTGTGCCCTCAGGTCCTAGCCTGTCCTATTTGTAGAAATGTCTTCTCCATGCCCACTTTACCCAGACCCCTCTGTATACTGTAAGTTTCAGTCAGAAACCCCTTACAGAGTCATAGAATGTAACGCTCCAATTCGTCCATGCTGACCAGATATTCCAAATCAATCCAGTCCCATTTGCCAGCATTTGGTCTATATTCTTTTAAACTCTTCTTATTCATATACCCATCCAGATGCCTTTTAAATGTTGTAATTGTACTAACCTCCACCATTTCCTTTGGCAGCTCATTCCATACACACACCACCATCTACATGAAAAAGTTTCACTTCAGTCCGTTTCAAATCTTTTCCCTCTCACCTTAAACCTATGCTCCCTAGTTACAGCCTCTGCCTCCCCTGAGAAAAGACCTTGTTTATTTACTTTATTCATGCTCCTTTGAGGTCACCCCTCAGCATCTGATGCTCCAGGGAAAATAGCCCCAACCTATTCAGTCACTTCCTATAGCTCAAACCCTCCAACCCTGGCAACATACTTGTGAATCTTCTCTGAACCCTTTCAAGTATCATAACAACCGGTTGTGAGGTTGAGTAAAGTACTTGTGGAATGGAAGGCGGGATATTAGAATTTGATGTTTTAAAATGATAGGGGGGTAAGAGTGCCTGACCCCTTTAAAAGATGATGTGCTTTTTCTGCGCTTAGAGATTCAAAAAAGTGTCTGTTGGCAGCATGTGGGTTTAGGTACATAGAGAGCTCCTGAAATTGAAACATCTGTATCAAACGCTGTGTGGTTAGCAATCCAGGCGGTGGCTTTGTTTTGTTAGCAAGGCAACTAGTTTGAATACCAGCCAATGAATTTAAACCAAGCACTTAGAGGCTAAAAATAACATTCACTACATCTACCAGCCTTGCTCTTCACCCTAACAGGAACACACTGTCTCTGGACTCTCATTTTTGAAGTCTTCCCATTTTCCAGCCATCTCTTTACCTGCAAACATTTGCCCCCAATCCACTTTTGAAAATTCTTGCCTAATACCATCAAAATTTGTCTTCATTCGAACTTTAACTTTTAAATCCAGTTTATCCTTTTCCATAACTATTTTAAAACTAACAGAATTGTAGTCAATGGCCCTAAAGTGCTCCCCCACTAACTCCACAGTCACCTGTCCTGCCTTAATTCCTAAGAGTAGGGCAAGTTTTGCACCTTCTCTAATAGGTACATCCACATACTGAATCAAAAAAATTTCTTGTATATTTAACAAATTCATTTCTATCCAAGCCCTTAAGACTATGGCAATCTCAGTCTGCATTTGGAAAGTTAAAATTCCCTACCATAATCACCCTATTATACTTACAGATAACTGAGATTTCCTTACAAAATTGGTTCTCAATTTCCTGATGACTACACGGGGGAAGGAAAAGAGTCTGCAGTGCATTCCCAATAGGGTGATAATCTCTTTCTTATTTCTCAATTCCACCCAAATAACTTCCCTGGATATATTCCAAGGAATATCCTCCCAATTTACAGCATAATGTTATCTCTAATCAAAATGCCATTCCCCCTTTTCTTTCTTTCCTGTAACGTCTATACTGCAGAACATTAAGCTGCCAGTCTTGTTCATCCCTAAGCCATGTTTCTGTATTCGCTACGATATCCCAGTCCCATGTTCCCAATCCTGCCCTGAGTTTATCTGCCTTACCTGTTCTCCCTCTTGCATTGAAATAAATGCAGTTTAATTTTTCAGTCCTCCCTTGTTCTCTGCTTTGTTCCTGCCTACACTGACTGTTTGATTTGCTCCTTTTCCCAACTGTACCATTTTCAGATTGATGTCTTTCCTGACCATCTCCCTGGCTCCTCCAACCTTACTGATTTATCTTCTCAGCTGCATTATGTACAGAACCAGTGTCCTAACCATTCCTCATATGTCATGCCCTTCAGGGCCGGGATCAATCTTGTAAATTTCCTCTGCATGTCGTCCAACACCATCAAATCCTTCCTTAAATACCGGGCCCAAAACCTTTCACAATAATCCAAATGCATATTTTATTAACGGCTCGGTTTGTCTGCCTGTCAATTTTAATGACTTAAGTGCATTTACTCTCAGGTTTCTCTGCTCCTACATACCTTTTAGAATAGTTTCCTTTATTTTGTGCTGTCTCGTCATATTTTTTGGGCAAAAGTGCACTACACAGTCCTTACAGTTTACAACTTTCCCAAGTTTTGCACCATCCACAAGCTGTTAAATTGTTCCCTGCTCACCATTTTTGAAATCACTTTTACAGTTCAGGAAAAGTAAAGGCCCCAGTGCTGACCTCTTGGGAACATCTCTGCAAACATTATTGCAGCTTGAAAAGTATCTATTAATTATTCCTCTGTTTCCCATTTTGGATATATCTTGTTCTGTCTTTTTTTGTTCCTGACTTGTAACTTTCCTAAAAAGTCCATTGTGCACACTATATTGGATGTTTTTGGAAGTTCGCATTAAAAGCCTTCCCCTCAGCTGTGCGATCTGTGACTCTGCCGGTGGTTAGCCTGAAGAAGGTAGCAGTGAAGCAGTGGTGGAGGGATGGTGGTACTGGTGTCAGTGACGGTGATGAGGCTCAGGACTGATGGACACTTTTCAAGTTATAACTTTCTTTGTTTCCCTTAATTTAAATTTTTCAAAAAGGGCACTATTTTGTGGTGACAAATGAAAGCTTTTTCACTGTATTGTATTGTATTCTTACCGTGTAATACGTGTGACAATAAAATCAAAATCAGAAACCAAAATTATCGACTCACTCTTACTTCTTCAAAAAACTTCAGTAAGTTAGTTAAACAGAAGATTCCCTTAATAAATCCATGTTGACTCTTCCAAATAAATCCACAGTTTTTTCATGTGACTACTAATTATATCCCAAAATAGTGTTGATAGAATTGTGGAGTCATGAAGTCATACAGGCACAGAAACAGGCCCTTCAGTCCAAACTCATCCATGCTGACCAGATTTTCCAAACTAAACTAGTCCCATTTGTATGCGTTTGGGCCATATCCCTCTAAACTTTCCTGTTCATGTGCCTGTCCAAATTTCTTTTAAATGTTGTCACTTTACCTGCGTTTCCCACTTCCCCTGACAGTTCATCCCACATATGAACCAGGCTCTGTGAAAAAGTTGCCCCTCAGGTCCCTTTTAAATCTTTCTCCTCTCAGTTAAAAGTATGCCCTCTAGTTTTGAACTACTCGAGGGAAAAGACCTTTACTGTTCACCTTATCTATGCCTCTGATGATTTTACAAACCTCTATAAGGTCTCCGCTCAAACACCTACTCTTCAGTGAAAAATGTCTCAGCCTATCCAGCCTCTCTTTATAACTTGAACTCTTCAGGCTTAGGCACATCATGATAATATTTTTCTGGACCCTGTCCAATTTAATAATATCCTTCCTTTAGCAGAGTGACCAGAACCGTACGCAGTACTCTAAAAGTGGCCTCATCAATGTCCTGTACAACATCAACGTGACATCTCAATCCCGATTACTTCATGGTCTAAGCAACAAAAGCAAAAAGAATATATCATAGAAGAATTAAAGAAAAAATGTTATATTGTATATTATTAATATTACATTGTATTTTAATAAATATTACAGAATGAATTAGAGAAGCTTCTACACCACGAAAATTAGCCTGTCTGCAATTTCTGGGCAGAACTTTACAAGTTCTTTTGAACATATTTGACAATGCTAATCCTGGAATGTGATTAGAGATCACACTGCTAAAAAACACTTTCTACTGCAAGATTGGTCCTTGAACTTGAGGTGTTTAAAGGTCCAGGCACCCAATTTGCAAGTAAGTGTCAAAAGTATCCTTGGAGATGTTGTGGTGAGATTTTGGAATTTCCAGGGAGTATTATCACATCGGCTAAAGGCATGTGAGGGGAAAGGGGAATGAGGATCTGTTGTAGAAAGGTTACTAGAAATATGCCTGCAGCAAAGGCAGCACGATATAGAGAAAAAGCATAATTTAATGCTGAAAGGCAGGTAGTTTCGAGGGATTTGAGGAAAATTCTTTTCATACAGAAAATGGTGGTGAGAATGTGTAGTGCACTGCCTAAGGAATACACTAAAAGCAGGAAACCTCACAATCTTTAAAAAAGTATGTGAATGAGCACGTGAGTTGTCATAACATTCAAGGCTATGGACCGAGTACTGAAAAATGGGGTTAGTGTGGATAGGTCAACAGATTTATGTGAAATCACAAGCTTTCATAGTTCTGCTACTTCATCAGGTGAAGTCCATAATCTGGAGCCATGTGACTTCTGACTTTGTCCACCCCAGTCCAACACTGGCATCTCCACATGGTGGATAGGTCAGCACAGACTCAATGGGCCAAAGGGCTACTTTTTGCTGTGAGACTCTGTGTCGATGTCAGAGGCTGAGGAGAATGCACCACAGCTTCTTGCAGTTTGGAGCACTGGTCTCCGGCATGCTCTTCAAGAGTAACAGGAATTTGTCCAATCAGCCAGCAATGCATCCAACAATTCTGAATGGATTTTCATCAGCATTCTTCCTGTATGGCATCCCATTCAGTCTTCATCTGAGCCCTTTGTGGTGGAACTCATCTGAACCTTTGATTTCCCGTGATCTGCCGAACAATTATTCTTCAACCACAGCCTGTCTGTAACCTACTCATACCTCTACACTCACCTCCAATATGTATAAAGCGTCGTTACTGCTACCCAAGCTGGGAACACTGTTCTTGCCAAATCCTCCTCCTCTACTTCTTTTCACTCGCCACACTCCCCTCTCTCTCCATACCACCTCCTCGTCACGTTCCCTCTCCTCCCATCACTTTTGTGTTTTGTGGCTGGAAGCAGGAACTGAGAAGGGCAAAGTTGGTGAGAATGTAGGGAGTTGTTGAGATGTGAAGTAAGAGGCTCAGGGTCACTCTATCAGCACCTTGCTCATCATGTCAGGTAGCAGGATGATCGCGAGCTAGGAGGAGAAAACAAGCATAAAGCAGAAGCATACCTTCCTCCTCAATGTTCCCAGCAGGAACGATGCAGCCAAGTATCTACTCCTTTGAGTTTAGAAGATCTAACCATCTAGTCCTTCACTGTTTATCTTCAGCTCTCTTTCATTTTCTGACACCTTGTCCTGGATGTGCGAAGGTAGATTATCAATTATCGTGTTGCATGTTGTTTGGGTCATCATGGGGTGTTGTCGTCATTTGCTTATCATCTCTAACTTTCATACAGAAGGTGGCAGAGAGCTGCCATCTTGAACTGTTTCAGCTCTTGCAGTGTTGACACACCCACATTGTTATTAGGCAAGACATTCCAGGATTTTCACCCAGCCACAAGATGAAATGGCAATATAGTTCCAATTTGGGATGGTGTGTGGCTTAGAGGAGAATGTAGAAGGTGGTGGTGTTCCTATACATCTATTGCCCTTGTCCAAATCCGTAGTAGATGTTGCAGGTCTAGAAGGTGTTGCAAGTGGAGCCTTGCCGAGCACTGCATTACATCTTGTAGATGGCATCTACTGCTGCTGTTAATTATTGGTAGGGAAGGGAATAAGGGTGGATGGTGGTAGATAGGTTGCAATCAAGTGGACTAATTTCACTTGGAAAGTGTCAAATGCTGTGAATGTTTGTTGGAACTCACTCCACCAGGGCAACTCGAGACTATTTCATCACTCTCTTGTCTTGTGACTTGTAGGTGGTGGACAGACATTGGAGAGACAAGAGGGGATTAAGTCACTTCAGAATTCCCAGCTCTGACATGCTCTTGTACCCACAGCATTCATATGAATTGTCCAGTTCAATTTCTAGTCAATGATAACCACCAGGATGTTGATAGTGGATTTTCATTGACAGCAATGCCATTGAATGCCAAGATTCAATTCTTTCTTTTTGGAAATGGTCATTTCTTGGTATTTTCAGCCCAAGCCTGAATTTTGTTCAGGTCTTGTAACACATGGATATGAAGTGTTTCAGTATTGTTATGGTCCGATAGTGGGTACAGTGGGATGCAACAAAATACTCTCTCAGTTAAGTGATACTAATTAACAATTTAATTGGTAGTTTCATATATATAAACAATGATGAATACATTAATTGGTAAATAATATATTAGGATAAATATACGTATATAGATCATACAGTAAATATGTAATAAGTAATCTCTTTACAAGTATCAGAAACACAGGAAAACTAATGAGTGCTGAACTAGACGCGTTTAACAATCAGTCTCGTTGTCTCCTGCCCGTCGATGATCTCGCTTTATGACGGCTGGTCTGAGAACTCAGGATTCCCGGCACCATTCGCAATCCTGGTCCAAGGTGAAATCCCCTGAGTAGCGTAAAGTCCCCAATATTAATGCTATTCTGAATCTAAGATGATATGCAACATCATCATTCTATGGTACTTTTAGCGCTTTCCTGAACACAGAAAACACTTCCAGGTGGCTCCATGTGACAGCCAGACTGGACAATTCTCACAACAGTCTAGTAACATGCAGCCATTCCTCAGTCAAAACAAGCTTCTTTCACATTAGGACTGTTTCCCACATATTTCTCCACTTTATTCAATTGCTTGTTGTCACATCCAATTAACCCTTAATAATGAACCCTTAATGATCTGATTTTTGACCATATTTCCAATCATCAGCAAATATGCCCACTTCTGACTTTATCATTGAGCGATGGCCATTGATGAAGCAGCTGAAGGTAGTTGGGCATCGGACACTCATAGAATCAGAGAGTCATAGCCTTACAGCTGTACAACATGGAAACAGACCCTTCAGTCCAACTCATCAGTACCAACGAGATATCCTAAATTAATCTAGTCCTACTTGCCAGCATTTGTTCCATATCCCTCTAAGCCCCTCCTATTCTTATATGCATCCAGATGCCTTTTCGTCATTGTTATTGTACCAGTCTCCACCACTACCACTGGCAACTCATTCTGTACATGCACCACCCTCTGCATGAAAAGGTTGCCCCTGAGATCTCTTTTAAATATAAATACACCGTTTTTAAAAAAAAGTATGTGACACAAGTCATACTTACATGAATAGAGACAAAACAAAACTTGAATCCAAGGTAGACAAACAGGAGGCTGGAAGAACACATCAAGATAGGCAGCATCTGCAGGAAAGGAATCCTGAAGCTGGGTAATACCTGAAACATTGACTGCTTCCTTCCTCCAGATGCTGTTTGGCTTGTTGTGTTCTTCCCGCCTCCTGTTTGGCATACTTACGTAAATGACAAATTCACTGTTTCTGTTTAATTATAAAGGAAAGTGGCTCTGTTTTGTTAAAACTGCAATGAACTATATTGAACATTGTTTAACACCACACTCACTTCATGTACTAACAGAAGTGACACGGATAAATTCTTTCTTTACAGAGGAAGTAGTTTTACATTCATGGTGAATAAGCAGTTGATGTATTACAAAAGAATATAATGGGACTGATAAATGATCTTCCACTGGTTGAGGGCAGAAGCACATTTCCTACACTAGGTTACACAGTCAGCCTGATTTATAGAATGCCAATGTAGTGGCAAATATTTTTTATGTGTTAAATACACAATTGGCACGACAAAATTCCAATGCCTTTGAACGAACCACTTATGTTGTTTTCCAGTTGAAACACTAAACTTTTTTAAACGTTCGATGATAAAGTTATCACATTCTCAGATGAATAATGGCATATAAAATAAAAGACAGCTTATAAAATGTTGATACTTGTATTCATTTCTTTCTCTCCTTCCACTTTGCTGTAGTCATGGGTGACCATATAAATAGGGCATCAGTTATTCACAGAACTGACTTCACTGCATGGTTAATTCATTGACTTCAAATAAATGAGGCCTGTATTAAATCTCCTCACTTAAATCCTGACATAGATACTGATGGCTCGTGATGCATCTTCTGAAGTAATGTTTCATCCTGTCAATTGCAAAGATTCAGTGGCGCATAATTGTCTATTAATTAAAGCTCTAATAGAACTTCTTAAAGTGGGAGAGGCGGTCAGTATCTGGCCAGATCAGAAATCAATGTTTATGGATCACCAGCTGGATACAACACAATTTTGTCGGCGGGAAGGTGTGCAGAACAAGAGCTAACTTGCGTCAGCCTGGTCAGTCCGAATATAGTATAGGCAGTGGGGTGGTACATGGTCATCTTCACATACAATAATTCAAAAAAATTGCTTGCCACAAGAGGAGCTAATGAAGCATATGAAAATAATCTTTAAAAATGTGTGGGAGGAAAAATAATTCGACAAATAGTTTTCAAAAGCCGTTAATGGCTTAGTTTAACACCGAGGTATGTGGGATTTGCTGAACATTAAAGGCATTAATCATTTTACTGTTTTTTAATGTAATGTCATTGTGGAACATTAATGACACACTTTTATAAATGATATGCAGCACGCCCCATACACAGAGGGATATTTATTCAGTGAGAACACACAGATATATGGGATACTGGGTTTGCATAACTAACTGAATAGAGCGCAGAGGACTACCAACTCAGGCTAATGATTTATTGATGCAAATGCTTCTCAAGTTACTGTTTAAATGGACAACAAAAGAGGCACCCTAAAGCAACTTGTTAGATTGATATTCTGTTTTACATTCAGACAGAATTAGAGCTTGGTGTTTAGGCTGTCTATTTGCAAATGTAAAAGAAGGGAAATTTGGTCATGTTTTGCATCAACATGTTTGGCGGTGAAAGGACAACTCGTGGCTACCACTAAAATGCTAAGGATGATAGTAACATTTAGGGCCTTTTTACACACAGTGGCAATGTCTCTATCTCTGAATCAGAAAACCTGGGTTCAAGTTTCACCTCAGAGATGAAGGGTCCAGGCCTGAAACGTCAGCACTCCTGCTCCTAAGATGCTGCTTGGCCTGCTGTGTTCATCCAGCTTCACACTTTGTTATTCAAGTTTCACCTGCTCCAGAAACATATCATGACATCTCTGACCATACCTAAAATCAATATTTACCTGTGGTTTAGTGATGAATCATGGTATCCTGGCTCCATGACACTGCCAAGCATCAAGCTTTGCTCCCACTTGGCCCCCTCCCCTAAGCAACTCAACCTTCTTGCTCAGTTGGCCTCTTCCTCTGCTGATCATCTTTTCCCTCTCCTAATTGCTTTCACTCATACTTATTCACGTGGCAGTAGCCCTCACGGGATCTATTCATCCAGAGACCCAGGGTAATGATCTTGACAACAACCATGGCAATTGGTAGCATTTAATATCAAGCAGTGAACGAAATGTGTAACCAAACTCAGTAATGCTTTCCAGGAAACTACATTTTCACAAAATCCCATCTTATTCACTAATATCCTTTAGGGAAGGAGATTGGTCCTTCTTATATTGTCTCTGATTGACTCTTCTGTGTCCTCTGCAATGGGTAATCAAGTCACTTAGTTTAAGGGGAATTAAGTATGGACAATTAAATATTGGTGATGATCTACTCATCCTAGAGAAGAATAGCTATAAAGAAAGGGTTTCAAAAATTGAAATCTTCATCTTTGACAGAGGTATTTGCAACTCCCTTGTTTCATGACATAGTTATAGAGTCTCACAGCACAGAAAAAGCCTTTCAGATCATTGCGTCTATGTCAGTCATCAAGCACCTTTGTACCCTGGTTCCACTTTCCAGCTATTAGCCTGTAGCCTAGTGTGCTGTGGTGCTTCAAGCAACATCTAAAATGTCTTTACGATTGTGATGGCTTGTGTCTCTACCACTTTTTCAGGCATCGAGTTCCAGATCCCACCTCCCTTTGGGTGAAAACATTCTTCCTTAAATCCCCGATAAACCACCTGCTTTAAATCTATGGCCCATGCTTGGTTGATCCCTGTACTAAGGGGAAATATTTCTTCCCATCTACCTTATCTATACCTCTTATAATTTGGCATGCCTTAGATAGGCTCTCTTAGCCTTCTCTGTTCTAAAGACAACAAACCCAGCCTATCACATTTCTTTTCATAGCTGAAGTGCTCCAATTCAGGTAATATCCTTGAGAATGTGTAGAGAAGGTGCAGTCATATCCTTCCTTACTCTGGCTTGCAGTACTCCAGTGATGGCTGAAGTATCTATTTATACAGCTCCACCTTCACCTTCTGCTGCTGAATTGAATGCCTGAAATAGTGAAGGCTTGTATTCCATATGGTTCTAAACCACCTTATCCACCCGTCCTGTTGGCTTCAAGGATTTACGGACATGCAAATCAAGGTCGCTTTGATCATTTGTATTTTCTAGGGACCCACCATTCAAAGTGCACTCCCTTGTAAGTCCTCTGAAAGTGTTTTTTTATCACTGATTCCACCAGAATTTGTGAGGTCACATTATTTAGATGTGAATTAATGGGACATAGAGCAAAACTAGCATGCAACACAGTAATGTACTATTGTCAAGAAGCAACATGTCACTGTGGCTTCGAGAAACAAAACTGATGATGAAAGTAGGTTAATAGGCATAATTACATTAATCTTTAACTAAACCCATTATCCTCTAACTTTTTAAGATTTCATAAAAAAAGTCTTTTGCATACTCCCGTTCTTGCAAAGATGGCATGAGGGCAGTGATTTCAAAAGCTCAGGATTCTTTACATTAAATTCCTTGATTCAGCTGCTAAGTATCACTACATTGTTGCATTTGGCCTGCTATGTTCATCCAGCTCTATACGTTGTAATCTCATGTTGACTGTGTTGCCTATCTAAATGTAGCTGATTGACAACCAGTGATTTGCTAGTGAGGATGTTGGTGGGAGAGAGGATATTGGAGTGCCAGTGGATTTGTAGAATCTAGTGGAGATATTGCTGTTGATATTTCACAAGGAATTTGGCATGTTTACTGTACATTGATAACATCTCCAATACATAATGGAGGGCTGGTGACATTACTGCTTTGTAAACAATGAGCTTGGTGTCAGATATAAGGTCTCTTTCATCAAACACACTGTTTATCAGATTACCAAATGGTGTGATTGCACACTGGAGGCCATGTTAGATTTTATTGTCGATTTCTGGCCTCATTGAAGAAGGCTCCCAAGGTAATGGATTTGATCCACATTGTCCCAGCATACTATATGATAAACAATGGGCATGCAGTAAACAGATTTAAACTAGACAATCTTGCATTATTTGGGTATTATAGGTGCACAAATGTTGCCATAGCAGCACTGCAGCAAGTAACATAATATTTTATTTTGTTGAGAGGCAGCTGATCCACAGGGCATGTTGACATGCAATTAAAATGTTGTAAAAGGTGAGGCAATGGCTTGGTATGAATAATGAGTGCCTTGAAATTACTGTCGGCAGTGAATGTTCAGCATATTCAGATGACTTTCTTCTGTCCTCTAACTATGCTACAAAAGTAAAAGAGGGATGATTTACTGATGTTTTGAGCAGTTGTCTGTTGATATTGCTGATGGTAAATGCTGTGATCTGATGACTGTTAAAGTCAACTGTTCCTGTACACTTTACAGGGGTTCAGTTATGCACCATACACTCTGGAGCCCGAGGGTCAAATGATGATGTAAAGAATAGAATGGTAGAATCAGCAGGAGATCTAAAGTGTAATAAAGCACACAGTTTGAGCTGGGGTCAGTCAAACAATATTATCGTCAGATGTAACAGAGCTCAGCTGTCATTTTCTAGTTGTATTGTAACAACAACAGCAAAATTGAACTTTTTTTATCGTTTCATGAATTGATGCATTTTGTGCCCCTGATGTATTATGTCTGTAATTAATAGCACTTCAACTGGACAACGGTTCTTGCAACAATCTCACCACTTGTTATGTTTTGTTTCAACTGAGGTTTTTAATATATAATGGACTTTGCTGAAGGGGATGTAAACCTAAAAATAAAATGAACACCTGACCCTAGAAGAGTTCCATTGCAATATTTTGCCTACTAACCTTTCATTTTCCATGGTTGTTCTAATGATTTGTGCTCATGATCTCAAAGATATTGTTGCAGAAATATTATTTTGCTCTGCACCCTCCATTGTTTGATAAAAAACAAGCTTACCACTGTAACAGGTTTTCACATATGTTTATCATATCTGTTTTTATCATGGTCTATCAGCCTGTCAATCATCCATAGTTTTACATTTCAATTGCATTTTCACTCCACATTGTTCCCTGTTGGTTCGTTCTTCAGCTTCAGGGGAAAAACACAATGTTTGTGCTCCTGAGATGCTGCTTGGCCTGCTGTGTTCATCCAGCTTCACACTTTGTTATCTTGGATTCTCCAGCATCTGCAGTTCCCATTATCACTGACAGATGATGCCATTTTGATTTGCATGTCCCAATCCAATTTCAATCTTCAAATAAATTTAGAAAATGTCTAAATTAACCAATATACTTTGGCAACTTTCTAGTATTAATATAGTTGCGAGGTAGCCGAACCACAGGTATGTTGACATGCTATTAAAATGTTATAAAAGAAGTTCCAATAAGAACACTCTACTCAGAATGGCCAGTGTCAGCTTCAAGAATTAACAGCTGAATTTCAACTCAAGTAGAGCATGGATCAAACTTCCCTAACTGGGCCCAGCTGGTGCCTTCCCCAACTGGTCAGGGGGCCAACGGGGACTGTGTGGGGAGACGACTGCCGGGGTATTTTTTTTTTGCTTTTTTTTTTCTTCTTAGTTTTGTTGTTTTTCCTTTAGTTGGTGTATGTACCCCCTGGGGCCAACGGGGGCTGTGTGGGGAGACGACTGCCGGGGTATTTTTTTTTGCTTTTTTTTTTCTTCTTAGTTTTGTTGTTTTTCCTTTAGTTGGTGTATGTACCCCCTGGGTAACACAGAGCGGCTTGCATGACTGGGTAGGTGTATAAATATGTTTTATTTTTTGTACATCTTACGAATAACGTATATTTTTTCAAATAAAAAAAAGGATCAAACTTCCCTCCGTGCTCTACGGGCTGTTTCCCGGGATGCACACTGAGACCAACATCACCTGTGCCTGGAGGACCATCAATGCGGTGAAGAATGCTCTTTGGTCTGCCCGCAACTTGCCGGTCTGCCAGCTGAAAGAACTGACCCCGACCGAGTGTTGCAGACTGGCGTACTCCAAGGTCCAGGACTACGTGCTGAGGGACGCGCTAAAGCTTGGGGCAGCCGCCGCCAAGGCGCGGTGGGGAAAGACCACTGTATGAACCCCCTCGTCCAGAATAGAGAAAAGAACCCTCCCTGGTAACTGGGCCCCGCTGGCGCCTTCCCCAACTGGTCAGGGGGCCAACTGGGACTGTGAGGGGTGATGACTGCCGGGGCGGTTTCTTTGCTTTGTTTTTTTTTCTCTGTTTTGTTTTTTCCTTTAGTTGGTGTACGTACCCCCTGGGTAACCCGGAGTGGCTTGCATGACTGGGTAGGTGTATAAATGTTTTATTTTTTTGCGCATTCTATGAATAAAGTATATTTTTTTCAAATAAAAAGATGGATCAAACTTCCCTAACTGGGCCGAGCTGGTGCCTTCCCCAACTGGTCAGGGGGCCAACGGGGACTGTGTGGGGAGACAACTGCCGGGGTATTTTTTTTGCTTTTTTTTTCCTCTTAGTTTTGTTGTTTTTCCTTTAGTTGGTGTATGTACCCCCTGGGTAACACAGAGCAGCTTGCATGACTGGGTAGGTGCATAAATATGTTTTATTTTTTGTACATCTTATGAATAACGTATATTTTTTCAAATAAAAAAAATGGATCAAACTTCCCTCCATGCTCTACGGGCTGTTTCCCGGGACGCACACTGAGGCCAACATCACCTGTGCCTGGAGGACCATCAATGCGGTGAAGAACGCTCTTTGGTCTGCCCGCAACTTGCTGGTCTTCCAGCTGAAAGAATTGACCCCAACCGAGTGTTGCAGACTGGCACACTCCAAGGTTCAGGACTATGTGCTGAGGGATGCGCTAAAGCTTGGGGCAGCCACCGCCAAGGCATGGTGGGGAAAGACCACCGTATGAACCCCCTCGTCCAGAATAGAAAAAAGGGCCCTATCTGGTAACTGGGGCCAGCTGGGGGCCCAGTTACCAGATAGGATCCACATCTTTCCTATAATAGGGCGACCAGAACTGGACGCAGTATTCCAAGTGCAGTCTAACCAAAGTTTTATAGAGCTGCAACAAGATCTCATGACTCTTAAACTCAATCCCCTGTTAATGAAAGCCAAAACACCATAGCTTTCTTAACAACCCTGTCTACTTGGGTGGCCATTTTAAGGGATCTATGTATCTGCACACCAAGATCCCTCTGTTCCTCCACACTGCCAAGAATCCTATCCTTAATCCTGTACTCAGCTTTCAAATTCGACCTTCCAAAATGCATCACCTCGCATTTATCCAGGTTGAACTCCACCTGCCACCTCTCAGCCCATCTCTGCATCCTGTCAATGTCACGCTGCAGCCTACAACAGCCCTCTATACTGTCAACGACACCTCCAACCTTCGTGTTGTCTGCAAACTTGCTGACCCATCCTTCAATCCCCTCATCCAAGTCATTAATAAAAATTACAAACAGTAGAGGCCCAAGGACAGAGCCCTGTGGAACACCACTCACCACTGACTTCCAGGCTGAATATTTTCCTTCTACTACCACTCGCTGCCTTCTGTTGGCCAGCCAATTCTGTATCCAGACAGCTAAGTTCCTCTGTATCCCATTCCTCCTGACCTTCTGAATGAGCCTACCATGGGGAACCTTATCAAATGCCCTACTGAAGTCCATATACACCACATCTACAGCTCGACCCTCATCAACTTTTCTAGTCACATCCTCAAAGAACTCGATAAGGTTTGTGATGCATGGCCTACCCCTCACAAAGCCGTGTTGACTGCATTTGATCAAGCCATGCTCTTCCAGATGGTCGTAAATCCTATCTCTCAGAATCCTTTCTAACACCTTGCAGACGACAGACGTGAGACTTACTGGTCTGTAATTGCCGGAGATTTCCCTATTTCCCTTCTTGAAGAGAGGAATTACATTTGCCTCTCTCCAGTCCTCAGGTACGACTCCAGTGGAGAGCGAGGATGCAAAGATCTTCGCAAGTGGTGAAGCAATTGCATTTCTCGCTTCCCAAAGCAGCCGAGGACAAATCTGGTCTGGGCCTGGCGACTTGTCAATCTTAATGTTTGACAAAATTTTCAGCACATCAGCTTCCTTTATCTCTATCCATTCCAGCATGTACACCTGCTCTTCAAAGGTTTCATTCACTACAAAGTTCGTTTCTTTCGTAAAGACAGAAGCAAAAAACTCATTGAGGACTTCTCCTACCTCCTCAGACTCCACACACAAGTTCCCTATGCTATCCCTGATCGGCCCTACTCTTTCTTTGACCATTCTCTTATTCCTCACGTAAGTGTAAAATGCATTTGTGTTCTCCCTAATTCGTTCTGCCAAGCCTTTCTCGTGCCTCCTCCTGGCTCTCCTCAGACCATTTTTGAGCTTCTTTCTTGCCTGCGTGTAATCCTCTCTAGCTGAACTTGACCCTAGCTTCCTCCACCTTTATGTAAGCTACCTTCTTCCTTTTCACAAGAAGCTCCACCGCTCTTGTCATCCAAGGTTCCTTTATCTTACCCCTTCTTGCCTGTCTCAGAGTGGCATATTTACTCATCACTCACAACAACTGTTCCTTAAACAGTCTCCACATGTCTATAGTGCCCTTACCATGGAACAATTGCTCCCAGACCATGCTTCCTAACTCATGTCTAATCGCGTCATAGTTTCCTCTTCCCCAATTAAATATCCTCCCATTTTGCCTCATCCTCTCCTTCTCCATAGCTATGTAGAATGTGAGGCAGTTATGGTCACTATCACCAAAATGCTCTCCCACCACAAGATCTGATACCTGCCCCGGCTCGTTTCCGAGCACCAAGTCTAGAATGGCCTCTCCCCTCGTCGGCCTGTCAACGTGCTGCGTTAGGAAACCCTCCTGAACACACCTTACAAAAACAGCTCCATTCAAATCTTCTGCTCGAAGGAGGTTCCAATCAATATTAGGAAAGTTAAAGTCACCCATTACAACAACCCTACTACGTCCGCACTTTTCCAAAATCTGCCGACCTATGCTTTCTTCAATCTCCCTGCTGCTATTGGGGGGCCTGTAGTAAACCCCTAACGAGGTGACTACTCCCTTGCTGTTCCTAATTTCCACCCACACTGACTCAGTAGGCAGATCTTCCTCGACAATGGAAGCTTCTGTAGCTGTGATACTGTTTTACTTGTTGTACATTCTATGAATAAAGTATATTTTTCAAATAAAAAAAAGTGGATCAAACTTCCCTCCGTGCTCTACGAGCTGTTTCCCGGGACGCACACTGAGACTAACATCAACTGCGCCTGTAGGATCATCAATGCGGTGAAAGATGCTCTTTGGTCTGCCCGCAACTTGCTGGTCTGCCAGCTGAAAGAACTGATCCTGACCGAGTGTTGCAGACTGGCGCACTCCAAGGTCCAGGGCTATGTGCCGAGGGATGCACTGAAGCATGGGGCAGCCACCGCCAAAGCACGGTGGGGAAAGACCACTGAATGAGACCCCTCGGCCGGAATGTAACAGGGGCCCTATTTGGTAACTGGTCCCAGGTGGCGCCTTCCCCAACTGGCCAGGGGGCCAATGGGGACTGTTTTTTTCTTTTAGTCGGTGTACGTACCCCCAGGGTAACCTGGGGCAGCCAGCATGACCAGCGAGGTGTGTAAATATGTTTTTCGTATTTCCTATGAATAAAGTATATTTTTTTAAATAAAAAAGGATCAAACTTCCCTGCATAATTGCATAATAGGGTGTCTTAAATACAATCTTCGAACAGCACAATCTATGGCATCAGTTCGATTGTTTTCACTTCCCGTAATGGTTACACTTATATGTTTGATTTTACTTTTTCACCTTTGTTATGACAGGGGAGAAGAGAAAATTGAAAACTATAGTTCCACTCAAGGAAAAGGGGGGAATTTATGCGTTGCGTTCATTGCTCCAGCCATTGAGTATCGGCGTTGGGACATCATGGTGAGGTCTCTCAATGTTTGGCAAGGCCTCTTCCGGAGTAATGTGTACAGTCCTGGTCACCCTGCTACAAGAAGGATATTACTAAATTGGAGAGGTTCAAAAAAGATTTACGAGGATGTTGCCGGGACTGCAGGTTTTGATTTAAAAGGAGGGGCTGGATAGGCTGGGGTACTTTTCACCGAGGATAGGAGGTTGATGAGTCATTGAGTCATATATTCACAGAGATGTACAGCATGGAAACAGATCCTTTGGTCCAACTTGCCCATGCCAAGCAGATATCTTGAATGAATCTAGTCCCATTTGCCTGTATTTGTCCCATATCCCTCTAAACCCTTCCTATTCATATACCCAACCAGGTTCTTCTAACTGTTGTTATCGTACCAGACTCCACCACTTCCTCTGGCAGCTCATTCCATGCATCACCATGTTCTGCCTGAAAAAATTGTCCCTTGGGAAATCCACCCCCTCTCACCTTAAACCTTTGAACTCTAGATTTGGACTTCCCCACCCTGGGGAAAAGGTCTTGCCTATTTACTTTATCCATGCTTCTCATGATTTTATAAGCCTCTATAAAATCAGCCCTCAGCCTCTGATGCTCAAGGAAAAATAGCCCCAGCTTATTCAACCTCTCCCTACAGCTCAAACCCTCCAACACTGGCAACATCCTTGTAAATCTTTTCTGAACTCTTTCAAGTTTCACAACATCCTTCCTACAGCAGGGTGACCAGAATGGAATGCAATATTCTAAAAGCGACCTAATCAATATCCTCTAGAGGCACAACATGACCTCTAAACTCCCATATTCAATGGACTGACGAATAACCCCAATCATACCAAATGCTTTCTCTGCTATCCCAACTACCTGCGATTCCATCTTCAAAGATCTATGATCCTGCACTCCACATTCTTTGTTCAGCATCACTCGCCAAGACCTCACTGTTAAGTGCATTAGTCCTGCCCTGATTTGCATTTTCAAAATGCAGCACCTCACATTTATCGAAATTAAATTCCATCTGCCACTCCTCTGCCAATTGGCCTATCTGGTCAAGCTACAAATTGTACACTGAGGTAATCTTCTTCACTGTCCATTATGCCTTCAATTTTGGTATCATTTGCAAACTAACTAACAATACCACCTACTTTCACATCCAGAGATAATGGGAACTGCAGATGCTGGAGAATCCAAGATAACAAAGTGTGGAGCTGGATGAACACAGCAGGCCAAGCAGCATCTCAGGAGCACAAAAGCTGACGTTTCGGGCCTAGACCCTTCATCAGATGTCTAGGCCCGAAACGTCAGCTTTGTGCTCCTGAGATGCTGCTTGGCCTGCTGTGTTCATCCAGCTCCACACTTCCACATCCAAACCATTTATATAAATCATGAAAAGCAGTGGACCCAACACTGATCCTTGTGGTGCACTGCTGGTTACAGATTTCCAGTCTGAAAAGCAATCTTCCACCACGGCCCTGTTTTCTCCATTCGAGCCAGCTCTGTATCCAAATGGCTAGTTCTCCCTATATTCCAATGTGATCTAACCTTGCTAACTAGTCTGCTATAAGAAACCTATGTGAATGTCTTTCTGAAGTCCATATAGATCACGCCCATCTCTCTACCCTCATCAATCCTCTTTTGTACTTTTTCAAAAAACTGAATCAAGTTGGTGAGAAATGATTTTCCAAACATAAAGCCATGCTCACTATCCCAGATCTGTCCTTGCCTTTCCAAATACATGTAAATTCTGTTCTTCAGGATTCCCTCCAACAAATTGTGACTACTGGTGTCGGGTTCATGATCGATAGTTCCCTGGTATATCCTTACCATCTTTCTTAAATAATGTCACCATGTTAGCCAACTTCCATTCTTCTGCAACCTCACTTGTGGCTATTGATGATACAAGTATCTCAGCGAGGGGCCCAACAATCACTTCCCTTGCTTCACACAGAGTTCTAGGGTACACCTGATCAGGTCCCAGAGATTTATCCACCTCAATGAGTGACCTTACAGAGGTTTACAAAAGCATGAGTGATATAGATAATGTGAATTGCAAAGATCATTTCTCTGGAATAGGAGAGTTCAAAATTAGAGGGCATTTTTTAACGTGAGAGGAGAAAGATTTAAAAGGGACTTGAGGGGCAATGTTTTCGCACAGAGGGAAGTTAGTATGTGAAATGGATTTCCAAAGCAAGTGGTAGATGCAGGTACCGTCACAACATTTAAAAAGACTTTTGGACAGGTACATGAGTAGGGAAGGTGTAGAGGAGTATGGGCCAAACACAGGCAGCTGGGACAAACTGTCTGTTTCCATGCTTAATGTCCTTAATGAGTACTTTGCAGTCGTATTTACCAAGGAGGAGTTCTTGGGTGATAATAAGATTAGGGGGATGTATGTTGATATTCAAGGGCTTGTTGATACTAAGAAGGAGGAAGTGTTGGGTGTCTTGAAAAATATTAAGGAAAGATAATTCCCCAGAGCCTGATGAGGTCTGTCCCAGGATACTGAAGGAAGTAGGGAATGGCAGAGCCCCTCTGATAGTTAAACTAAAACACAAGCCCCAAACTGCTATGACAGTATTATGGGTTCCCTTCTAATAATTGCCACCAAAACACCCAGAAAAGTTGGCATTTTCCCTTATAATCAGTTAAAAGAATGGTTAAAAGAAAGAAATTCCCTGATCTCCACTTTACAAAGAACAAGAAACAATTTATTTATTTAATCCAACAATGAACAAATTAATAAAATTACTAAAAAACCAACAATTCCCCCCCAAGACTACTAACTACTCCCTAACTGATCTAAATTCTACTGGAATGTTGTTTAAATAAAAACAAGGCTCACTAATATAAACCCAATTAATAAGAAGCAATAAGTTATAACTTAATCTCTCCAATTTCACACACGCTATCTTCTGGAATATTCTGTGGTCTCTTGCCTCTTCACAAATACCTGTCTTCTGCTAATTCCACTGTCAGGAATGTTTTATGTCTATGATTTCTTCAGTGAGGGCTTCAAGCTAAAATACCATAGTATCTTTGATTGATTAGACGGGCTTCCTCTGAGAGCTGAATGGGGCTAACGCTGGCCGTTGGTGGATGTCTCTCTCTTTCAGATGGCAGTTGGCTCTCCCGATTTTTCAAATACCCTCGTCTTACCCACCCATAATGATATCATCAAATTCTTATAATATGATTGGTTTCAGGTTGTCAAAACCATCAGATTTAAATTCAGAGATAGTAGGAACTGCCGATGCTGGAGAATCTGAGGTAACAAGGTATGGAGCTGGACGAACACAGCAGGCCAAGCAGCATCAGAGGAACAGGAAAGTTGACATTTCGGGTTGAGGCCCTTTGACCTGGGGGAGTTGACTTGCCTGCCCCTGTGGCGCTGCCTGGCCTGCTGTGTTCCTCTAGCTCCACACTGTGTTGTCTCAAAGTAAGACTGCTGTTTTGCCTGCCACCTATTTTTTGATAGACTTGTTTCACTTTTTGAGGCTTTCTATACCGGCAACTTCAGCTGTTGCTCATGGACATACATTTATTTTTTAAAAATTCTAAGTACAGACAGAACACATTTCTCTTAAAGGAACCACACATGTTAGCTTCCTGCCTTCCACCTCACAATTACTCTACCCAAGTTCGTAGCAATGGGCTAAACACAGGCAGGTGGGATAAACTGTCTGGTTCGGTGCTTTATGTCCTTTATGAGTATTTTGCATCTGTATTCACCAAGGAGAAGTTCATGTGTGACAGTAAGATTAGGGAGAGGTATGTTGATATTTAAGGGTATATTGACATTAAGAAGGAAGAAGTGTTGGGTGCCTTGAAAGACATTAAGATAGATAATTCCCCAGATCCTGATGAGATCTGACCCAGGATATAGGGGAAGAAAGAAAGGTGCATGCTGGGGCCTTGACAGAGATCTTTTTATTGTCCTTAGCCACGAGCAACATCCCAGAATATTAGAGGATAGCCAGTGCTATTTGTTTGTTTCAGAAAGCAACGTGGAAAATTTCAGGAAATTATAGACCATTGAGCATTACATCAGTGGTAGGGAAATTATTGGAGAAGATTCTAAGAGACAGGATTTATTCACATTTGGAAATGAATAGGCTCATTTGGGAGAGTCAGCATGGTTATCTATGGAGGCGATCTTGTCTCACAATTTTGAGTTTCTATGGAAATTATGAAAATGATAGATGAGGATTGGTAAGTGGATGTTGTCTATATGGGCTTAACAAAAGCATTTGTCCCTCATGGTAGGCTAGTGCTGAAGATTACATTACAATGGATCCAACATCGATTGATAACTTGGACATAAAATTGCCTTGGTTCTTTGAAGACAGAGAGTAGTGTGGAGAGGTAACAAAAATAGAAGTTGGTAGAAATGCTCACCAGGTCTGGCAGCATCTGTGAAAAAAAAATTAGCTAACCTTTCAGGTCCGATGACCCTTCATCAGAACCATTCTGCAGAGTTATGGTGGGCTGAACGGCCTTTTCCTGTGAGGTACTGTTCTATGTTCAATGTTCCATGAGCGCTTTTCATTCCCCTTTCATTCTGTTCATTAGCAGATACATTATAATTTTGATTCCTGATTCAGCTCTTTCAGTTTTTATTTGTTGTGGAAGAGTGCATTTCTGGCTGCAGGTCTGTGATCAGTTTTATTCCACAAGTTTTATGTTAGTACCTCTGGTTTTTATAATGTACAGAAATTATTTGGATTGAAATGTAGGTGGTCTAAATAATATGTTTGGAGACAATATAAAAACTGGTGGAGTTCTGGGAAGTGAGAAAGGTTATTAATGGATGCATTAGGATCTCACTCAACTGGAAAGTGGGCTGGAGAAATGGCAGAAGGAGTTGAATCTAGACAAGTGTGGGGTGATGCATTTTGAGAGGTCAAATTCAAGAGAAACATGCAGAGTAAATGTCAGGATGCTTAGGAACATTTGGTATACAGAGGGATCTTGGGGTGAAAACTCAAAGCTCCTTGAACGTGACAGCGCAGGTGGTAAAGAAGGCATACAGCACAGTTGCTTTCATTGTTGTGGCATTGACTATAAAAGTTGACAAGCCATGTTGCAGCTGCAGAAAATGTAAGTTAGAGCACTTTTATTATAGAGTATTGTCAGCAGTTTTGATTACCACACTATAGGAAGGATGTGGATGCTTTGATGAGGGTGTAAAAAGGTTTACCAGAATGCTGCCTGGATTGGAGTGTATTAGTTAGAAAGACAGGTTGGATAAACTTGGACTGTTGTTGCTCGTGCATCTAAAGCTGAGGGATGACCTGAATGAAATCTATAAGGTTATGAGAAGCATGGATAGGGACGAATGTTGGAGTCTTTTTTGCAGGGTACAAATGTCAAATACCAGGGAATATTGATGTAAGGTCAGAGGGGGAAAATTTAAATGAGAAGTATGAGGCAAGTTTTTTACGCAGAGGGTGGCAGGTGCCTGGAACATGCTGCCAGGAGAAGTGGTATAATTAGATATGACATCAATGCTTAAAAGGCAGTTGGATAGGCACATGGACAGGGTAATAGAGGGATCATGGACTATTTGCAGCCAGATGAGATTAATTTGGGATGCATCGTGTTCGTCACAGATATGGTGGGCTAAGTGGGCCTATTCCTGTGATGTACTGTTCTATGTTCAATGTTTTATGAGCATTTTTCATTCTCCTCACATTCTGGTCATAAAAGTATTATAAATTGTTCTCTACCTTTTGAAATAGACTGTTACATGTTTCCTTGAACTGCCCATTTATGAAGTCCAATTTTTATGGAGATATACAAAAATATCTCTTTAGGTTAAAACCAGAAGTTGGTGTTTAATCATATTTTTGAAGCTAGGGGCTGATTGTCAAAATACAATAACACATAAACATACAAGGAAGGAAAGAAGAAAGGGAAGAGTTTACAATTAAGAATAACTCAAAAACCAAAGATGATGATATTAATTCACCTACTGAGAATTCACCTAATTCACCAAACAGTGACTATCCAGAGAGAGGTCTTTCCAGTTGGCATTCAGATTCAGACAGGTTCAGACAGCTAAAGCACGAATTACAGAATTCCTTTTCAAGAAATGCATAAGTTTACAAAAGCACAATGGTATATGGTAGATGTAAAAGGAAACTCAGTTCACTTTGCAATTCAGTACATAGTTTCTTTTAGAACTAGGTTTTGTGGAGGAGTAACCGGCCTTGAGGCAGGCTTAGCTAAGCCTGGAGCCTATCTGTGATGTCTTCAGTTTGATGTTAGCTACTGAGTTGATATTAACTGCAGCCAGATTCTTGCCAAATTGAGACAAATCATCAGAAATTTATGTTTAAACTTTACTTACAAAGACAGAAGATGTTTTGGGCATGTGATTGGCCTATTAAGGAGTCAGTTACTGTTCAACAATTAGAACATAGAACATAGATGAACATAGAACAGTACAGCACAGAACAGGCCCTTCAGCCCACAATGTTGTGCCGACAATTGATCCTCATGTATGCACCCTCAAATTTCTGTGACCATATACATGTCCAGCAGTCTCTTAAATGACCCCAATGACCTTGCTTCCACAACTGCTGCTGGCAACGCATTCCATGCTCCCACAACTCTCTGCGTAAAGAACCTGCCTCTGACATCCCCTCTATACTTTCCTCCAAACAGCTTAAAACTATGACCCCTCGTGCTAGCCATTTCTGCCCTGGGAAATAGTCTCTGGCTATCAACTCTATCTATGCCTCTCATTATCTTGTATACCTCAATTAGGTCCCCTCTCCTCCTCCTTTTCTCCAATGAAAAGAGACCGAGCTCAGTCAACCTCTCTTCATAAGATAAGCCCTCCAGTCCAGGCAGCATCCTGGTAAACCTCCTCTGAACCCTCTCCAAAGCATCCACATCTTTCCTATAATAGGGCGCCCAGAACTGGGTGCAGTATTCCAAGTGCGGTCTAACCAAAGTTTTATAGAGCTGCAACAAGATCTCACGACTCTTAAACTCAATCCCCCTGTTAATGAAAGCCAAAACACCATAGGCTTTCTTAACAACCCTGTCCACTTGGGTGGCCATTTTAAGTTTCTTAAGTTTTGGTTTCTATCCATGGGCCAATGATTCAATATTCACTTTCGGAGATAAATGAGACTATTGCAAGTATGATGTGAGGTTGGAGCAAAGTGTGCTATGAGTCTCATCATCGAGAGGTTGATTTTATCCAAACTCTTCATACTTTAGGAATCAGATTTTGCAACCCTGATTTAGAAAAACGCATGATCATATCCATTCCCAAAGATTCTTACTGTTGTACAATAGGGAAACAGACCCTTCAGTTGAACTTGTCCATGCCAATCAGATATCTTAAATTCATCTAGTTCCACTTGCCGGCATTTGGCCTGTATCCCTCGAAATCCTTTTCCCATTTTGTCTTGCACGATGTTTTTGGGACAGTATGAAAGAGGTAGGATCGGAACCCCTGCTTCACAGATGACACAAAGATAAGTGAAGGGACTGTTAGTATTGAAGAAGCGGGGAGGCTGCAGAAGGACAGGCCAGGAGAGGGGGAAAAGAAGTGGAAGATGGAATACAATGTGGGAAAGTGTGAGGTTATGAACTTTGGTTGGCAAATTGAACAGAGAGGTAAACTATTTACTAAAAGGGAAAAGCTTTGGAAATCTGCAGCACAAAAGGCCTTAGGAATCCAAGTACAGGATTCTCTTCAGAGTAACATGCATTTTCAGTTGGCAGATGGGAAAGCACATGCAATATCAGCTCTCATTTCAATAGGGCTGGAATACAGGAGCAGGGTTGTGCTGTTGAGGCTATATAAGGCTCTGGTCATACCACATTTTGAGCATTGTCCTGGAATATCTGTTTTGAGGAAAGGTGACTTGAAGTGAAATGCTAAGTCTGCTTTGTTTTACATACACTGCCAGAGCTGCTGAATTTTTCCAGTAATTTCTGTTTTTGTTTTTGATTTCCTGCTTCCACGGTTCGTTGGCATTTTTTGGAACATTGTGAGCAGCTTTTGGGCCCATATGTAAGGAAGATGTATTGGCCTTAGAAGAGGTCCACAGGTGATTCACAAGAATGACTCTAGGAATAAAGGGCTTACAATACAAGGAGCAGTTGAGGACTTTGGGTCTGTAATTTTTGAAGTTCAGAAGAATAAGAGGGATCACATTGAAACTTAAAATAAACTGAGAAGCCTGAATAGTGTGGATGTGAAGAAGATGTTTCCACTAGTAGGAAAGATTAGGAACCGAGTGCACCGCCTCGGAGGGAAGGGATAGCTCTTTAAAAAATGCAATGAGGAGGAGATTCTTCAGCTAGAGAGTTGTGAATCTGTGGAGCCCATTGCTGCAAAAGGTTGTAGAGGTCGAGTCATTAAGTGAATTTAAGAGATAAATAGGCTCTTGATTCTAAGGTGATCAAGAACTACTGGGAGAAGGCGAGAGAACAGAGTTGAGAAACATACCAGCCATGATCAAATGATGAAGCAGACTCAATGGGCCAAATAACCCAATTACGCTTCTATGTCTTATGGTTTTATGCTCTTGTAGCCTGGCCTTTAGAAGTTCTCAGGGCTATTCTGAAAGACAGCATTTCAGAACTTCTGACTTCAGCAAGCAAATCCCATATTTGAAGCCTGCTAAATCACATCTTCAAAGTGGAAATATGTACCATGGCCTACAGGTGGGAAGAGTATTAAAGGTGACTAAAATTGGTGTTGCCTCATCGACAATTTATCATAAATGCTAAGACACAAATTATATTGTTATGACCAGACACAGGGTGAGGTTGCCTATTTTGTTTCAGATTCAGCTAGGATACCTCAACTTCCAGGCCTCTGGATAAGAAGCGATGAACTGACCCCATCATCATGCACCCACACAGGTAGGTTGCCACTAGATTCATTTAAAGAAAATGATCCTTGCCCTTGTGGATACCTTTCTCCTGGACCAAGTGAGCTTATGTTTTAAGAGGAGCCAATTTAACTAGGCTTTCCTGAGCTATCAAAAATAAACTTATTAATTACAAAACAGACAAGCATGAGTAATTCAACACATATACACAGATTAGAAATAAAAGGAAAATTCTAAGTGCTAAAATAAAAAGAAAGCCAATAGGTCAGTCTCTGAATTGTTTGTGAAGAGCAGATAATACAGACATTATTGGGTTGCACTGATAACTTGATGTAGGCAATTGAACAGATTGTTATCAAGATTTGTGGTTGTAGGTTGATGGAAATTTATTTGCCCTAATTTCTTTATTAACTAGTTTTTCAGCACTCTGAGTTAGAGAGGGTCTTTACCTACAATACAGGGGTAACAATTGGATAGTTCTTTGCCTGTGAAATTTACAATGCAGTAACACGTGTATCCAATCTGGTAGACACAAGTGCATTGAGTCCCAATAGTCCACTTAATTGTCCCAGAGAATGTGTCAATGAACTGTCTTCTTGGAATCCTGTAGTCCATGCAGATGAGTAAACAAATTCTGAATTTCCGACCTAGCAACAGTGAATGAATGACATTCTAGTTTGAAGTCAGAACTGTGGTGGTGTGGACAGAAACTTGAAGGTGATATTACACATTTGTTTATGCTATTCTTGTCCTTTTAGATGTTAGAAATTGCAAGTTTAGCAAGTGGCAATCACCAGAATATTAATAATAAGGGATTCAGCAATGAGAAGTGTTGTTGAGGGATGGTTGGATTCTCGCTTATTGAAAGTGTCTGGCACTTTTAAGATGTAAATGTTACTTAAGAACCCAAGCCAGATTGTTATGCAATTCTTGCTTCACACAGACACGGGTTCCTGGACTATCTGCAGAGATGCAAACTGAATTGAACACTATGCTTACATCAGTGAAAATCTCTTGTTTTTAACCTGACAGTGGAGAGAGGATTGTTAATGTGGTAACCGCAGTTGGAGCACTCACAATATTGCCCTGGAGTTGAAATGATTAGCCTTCAAGAACCATAAGTAAAACTGTGCTTGAGATGGAAACCTTACTTGCATTTAAAGAAAACACTTGGAAAAGCAATTGATACAATTTCTGGAGCTGGAGGAACACAGCAGGTAGCATCAGAGGAGCAGGAAAGTCAATGTTTTGGGTCAGAACCCTTCATAAAGACTCAGGAGGGGGAAAGGAGCTCAAGGATAAATAGAAGGTCAGGCTTGGGCTGAGGCAAGATAGGTTGGATGCTGATAGGTGGGTGCAGGTCGGAGGTTGTGGAGATTGGTCAGTGGAAAGGATCAGGCAGATAGGTGAGAAACAAAAATGGACAGTTGTGTCATGTTAAGGAGACAGGGATGAGATGGAAGGCTGGGCATGGGATGAGGCCCAGGTTAACGAGATTTTGAAGCTAGTGAATTCTATGTTGAGGCCATTGGGGTATAAGGTCCTGAGGTGGAATATAAAGTGTTGTTCCTCCAATTTTCATGTGGCCTCATTGTGACATTGGAGGAGGATCAGGATGGGCATGTCACCAAGAGAATGGGAGGAGTTGAAATGACTGGCAACTGGAAGGTGGTGTCGATTAGAGCATACAGAGCACAGATGGTCTGCGAATCGGTCACCGAGTCTGCTCTTGATCTCACTGAAGTAGAGGAGACAACATAAAGAGCAACAGTTGCAGTCGACCAGACTTGAAGACGTACCGATGAATCCCTGTCAGATTCGGAATGATAACGTGCAATGCCATGAAATATGAGTTTACTGACAAGAGCGAGAAAGTGGGATAACATCTTCAAACTTTCCCAATCAGCATGTACATGATGGGCTGAAGTGTCTCCGACTGAATGGCAAATGTTTTGAGCTGCCTTGCTGCTCGGAATACAGATTGTGCTTGGGGACAGTTTTCAACCTGAAGGTGATCATATGGAAGGGGAACAGAGGAGGTCAATGGAATTCTTCCAGGAGAAAATTTAGTCATAGAATCATTGAGTTATAGAGATTTACAGCACTGAAAATAACCCTTTGGCTCATCAAGTCTGCACAAGTCAAAAACAAGCACCAAACTATTCTGATCCCATTTTCCAGCCACTTGATCTTGTATGCCTTGGCATCAACCAAGTGTAGATTGAAATACTTTCTAAATATTATGAGAGTTTCTACCTCTACAATCCTTGTAGACAATACTTTCCAGATTCCCACCACCTTCTAAATGAGAAATATTTTCCACACATTCCCTCTGATCCTGCAAAATATGTTTCTTAACCTTCTTTAAAGTTATAAGGAGTGGGTTGGGGCAGTTTTGAGATTTTTCTTTCACAGGTGAACACGCCATCCATTGCTGGAAATTAAAGTTTGTGCAATTGTGAAGCAATGCATCTTGGGGAAGGAAGCAAATGGTATTTGCCTTCAATGTAGCCACTGGCGAACAGGAAGAGCAGCTTGTCTGATTCTACTTAGTATATCTGAAGTTAAAATATGTTGCACTTCCTAAAGGAGAGATTTCACTCTTATTGAAAATACTAAGAGTTGTTTTCAAATATTTTACTTCAAATATGGAACATCATGGATTGAAAATGTGAATCAGAAAATATCCCACAGGGGCATTCTGGACAGTTAAAGCTAAGATTATTTTTGAATATCTGCAGAAGTGCCATTTCTATTCTATTCTTTATGATTGACATGTATTTGGAGGAATACTTTATATTAACTGACACTGACTTCCATTAAAACTTATAATTATTAATTAGGATGTGCATACAAGTGGATATTAGATTAAATTATAGGGCTGTCCTCTGCACAGTCTGGAAGCAATGTGGGTGGTGTGTCATATCCAAAGTACTCTCCCTGAAATTAAGCTTCCTATCACACCTCAGTTAAGTAAAATAGGTGCTTCTTGATTGCATGTTAGTACATATTATTGGGTGTTAAAGGAAGAGAATGATAAGTTACAGCATTTTCTGCTGCACTAATCCAGTTTGGTAACTGGGGAGAAGCTGAAATTTTGGAACATTAAAAACAATGCCTGTTAACCCTTTCCAAGGATTGAACAAGTGTGTGAGCAGATGAATTACAAGAAGGAATTAGCCCGTCACGTCTGCTCACCATTTGATAATATCATGGATGATCTCCTTGTCACTTCACTTCCACTTGTTTGTCTACTCTTTACACATGTTGAATCTTTTGTTTGTCAGAACTAAGTAAGTTCTGAAGAAGAATCAAACTAGACTTGAGTTGTTAACTCTGTTTCTCCTCACAGGTGTTGCCAGATGCATTGAGTTTCTCCAGCATTCTCTCTGTTTCAGATTTTCAGCACCTGCAGTACTTTGGCTTGCTTCAAGTAAATGTCATTGTTCTTCCAATCATTCAAGTCGTATGGAAGCTTTGGAGAGGATGCAAAAAAAAATGGTTTACAAGGATGTTGCCTGGACTGGAGTGTATTAGTTATAAGGAGAGGCTGACAAACTTGGATTGTTTTCACAAGAGTATCAGAGGCAGAGTGGCGACCTGATAGAAGCATATAAAATTATGAGATGCATGGATAGGGTGGAAAGTTAGAGTATTTTTCCCAGACTGGAGATGTCGAATACTAGAGGGCATCAGTTTAAGTTGGGATTGGAAAGGTTTAAAGGATATGCATGAGGCGAGTTTTGTTTTATACAGAACGTTGTGTTGCCAGGGGTGATGGTGGAAGCAGATATGATAGTAACATTTAAGAGGCATTTAAACAGACATATGAACAGGGGGAAATAAAGGGATATGGACCATGTGCAGGTAGATGCGATTAGTTTGGAATGGTGTCACGGTCTGTTATCCCTCTATTTCCTGCAACAGGGTCTCCGGCTCATTAATTCGAAAGTCACAGCTCACAGCAACTGCTGCAAGATAGGTAAGTTGTTTTTTTTCAATTTTAAACTGAATTTTTATCTTGTCTCAAAGAACAGGCAGCTCCCTAGCATAATTTGTTTTGCCTTCCTCTCTCTGTGTCTTTGTAAGTTGTTTCTATTTCCAAACTACTCAGTTAGCTAAGAACCAATCAGCTTCATTTATAAAAAAATCTCAGTTCCTAATCAGCCATTTGCTACAGAAAAGTACAGCCGCAAAAAAAAATGTGACAGGTATCAAATTCCTTGCTCTGAAGTTAATTCTATTCTGGTAAATCCCTGTCTGAAAAAAGAACTTCCTCATTGCAGTCCACAATTTTTTAAGGTTAAACTAGAGAAAGTCATGCATACTATAATCCTGGTTGGGGTGTGAAGTGGAATTGCAGGATTTATATTTTGTGTCTTTCCTGACTACTAGAGATTCAGAGAGGAGTGTAATACTCATTTTAAATAAGGGAGAGAGAGTGTATCCTGATGATTACTGCACAGGTCATTTGTGTAAATTATAAGATGAAAATTCTTCTAGAGTTTTTAATAAAGGATAAAATGATTATGCCCTAGATAAAGGGAAAACAATTGGTAACCAGCTGACATATCAAACGAAGAAGCCATGTGCATGTTAGATTACCAGGAACAAAGAACAAAGAATAGTGCAGCACAAGAATAGACCCTTCAATGGACCAAAACTGCACTGACATAATGCCTTTCTAAAAATATTTTGCCTGCACGTGGCCCATTACCCTCTGTTCCCTGCCTATTCATGTACTTGTCAAGTTACCTCTTAAACATTGCTAATGCTTCTGCCTTTACCATCTCGTCTGGCAGCACATTCCAGGCACTTAATGCCCTCTGTGTAGAAAAACTTGCCTCTCACATCTCCTTTAACATTTCCCCTTTTACCGTAAATCTACGTCCCTTTGTAAACAAAATTTCTATCCTGGGAAAAAGATGCCGACTATCTATTTCATTCATATATCTCGTAATTTTGTAAACTTTCTTTCAGATTGCCCCCTCATCCTTCAATGATTAAGTGAAAAAATTGAACGGGCGGATATACTGGCAACAGGATTTAGGCAAGTGGTTGGAATCATGTTGCTGAGCCCTCACATTTAGTTCTGGAATCAGTGGCTAATGAGGTGAAAGTTTTAGTGATTAGTACTGTCTTCCAAGGTGCTCTCCTGCTGATTCTAAATTTGCAAAAGTAAAAGTTTTGCAATTTTGGTCACTTTTCCATTGCTTGAAGCAGCCTTCAGTGCTTCTCTAGGAACCTCAAAAACAACGGGGCTATGATCACCTTTCCACGGTTGGAAACATAAGGACTAAGTTTGCTGCAAATCTGGCAGCATGCAGACCAACTTATATTGTGCCAATCCAAACCTGACAACCCTACATCAGAATGACTGTTTAGGCTGGGCAACTCTACAGTTCTATTTAAATATGGAGCGGAACTCAAGGCGATTCTGGCCTCCTTGTCCTTGGCACGGAAATGTAGTTAGTATGCTTCACCAGTGGCTAACTTAAGTCTGAAGTGCCTTTAGCTTTACCTTTCCTTTCTGATGTCACTTTGAAGGGGAAGATACATAATTATGGCAAGAATTGATTGTATAACTGCAGTTGTGTTTTCTGTAATATAGGAAATGTACACACATTTCAAACATAGTGAGTATTTATGATTTTTGAAAACATGTAACTAGGTTTTTTAAATTGATAAAACTTCCTTCATTGGGTGGGGTATTGAGTACAAGAGTTGGCAGGTCATGTTGCAGTTGTATAGGACTTTGGTTCGGCCACATTTGGAGTACTGTGTGCAGTTCTGGTCGTCACATTACCAAAAGGATGTGGACGCTTTGGAGATGGTGCAGAGGACGTTCACCAGGATGTTGGAGAATCCAAGATAATAAAGTGTGAAGCTGGATGAACAGAACCCCCACCCCATTCCCCTCTCTGATGAAGGGTCTAGGCCCAAAACGTCAGCTTTTGTGCTCCCGAGATGCTGCTTGGCCTGCTGTGTTCATCCAGCTTCACACTTTATTATCTTGGATTCTCCAGCATCTGCAGTTCCCATTATCTCTGATACAATTTTAACCTCACTGCGAAGCCTCTTCCAGGGATGCCTAACCTGAAGAAGTTACCCTCCTCCCTCCGGACCAACCTCAGGGAATCTCTCTCCGCCTCCCCCTCTCTCCCCATTTATTCCAGAACCCTCACCCCATTCCCCTCACTGATGAAGGGTCTAGGCCTGAAACGTCAGCTTTTGTGCTCCTGAGATGCTGCTTGGCCTGTTGTGTTCATCCAGCTTCACACTTTATTATCACCAGGATGTCGCCTGGTATGGAGGGTGCTAGCTATGAAGAGAAGTTGAATAGATTAGGATTATTTTCATTAGAAAGATGGAGATTGAGGGGGACCTGATTGAGGTCTACAAAATCATGAAGGGTATGGACATGGTGGATAACAAGAAGCTTTTTCCCAGAGTGGGGGACTCAATTACTAGGGGTCATGAGTTCAAAGTGAGAGGAGGAAAGTTTAAGGGAGATATGCGTGGAAAGTTCTTTACACAGACTGTGGTGGCTGCCTGGAACGTTTTGCCAGCGGAGGTGGTAGATGCAGACATGTTAGCGTCTTTTAAGATGTATTTGGACAGGCACATGGATGGGCAGGGAGCAAATGGACATAGACCGTTAGAAAATAGATGACAGGTTAGACAGATGATCTTGATCGGCGTAGGCTTGGAGGGCCGAAGGGCCTGTTTGTGTGCTGTAGGTTTCTTTGTTTCTTTGCTTCTTTGTTATAACTTCTCAAAACTACAAAATGTAGATGCTCAGTTCTTCAATTTTGCATTATTTGAGCATTAAGATGTTTTTGAAAACAAATAAGAACTAAAAGACAGAGATAATGGGAACTGCAGATGCTGGAGATTCCAAGATAATAAAATGTGAGGCTGGATGAACACAGCAGGCCAAGCAGCATCTCAGGAGCACAAAAGCTGACGTTTCGGGCCTAGACCCTTCATCAGAGAGGGGGATGGGGGGAGGGAACTGGAATAAATAGGGAGAGAGGGGGAGGCGGACCGAAGATGGAGAGTAAAGAAGATAGGTGGAGAAGGTGTGGGTGGGGAGGTAGGGAGGGGATAGGTCAGTCCAGGGAAGACGGACAGGTCAAGGAGGTGGGATGAGGTTAGTAGGTAGCTGGGGGTGCGGCTTGGGGTGGGAGGAAGGGATGGGTGAGAGGAAGAACCGGTTAGGGAGGCAGAGACAGGTTGGACTGGTTTTGGGATGCAGTGGGTGGGGGGGAAGAGCTGGGCTGGTTGTGTGGTGCAGTGGGGGGAGGGGATGAACTGGGCTGGTTTAGGGATGCAGTGGGGGAAGGGGAGATTTTGAAACTGGTGAAGTCCACATTGATACCATATGGCTGCAGGGTTCCCAGGCGGAATATGAGTTGCTGTTCCTGCAACCTTCGGGTGGCATCATTGTGGCAGTGCAGGAGGCCCATGATGGACATGTCATCAAGAGAATGGGAGGGGGAGTGGAAATGGTTTGCGACTGGGAGGTGCAGCTGCTTGGCCTGCTGTGTTCATCCAGCCTCACATTTTATTATCTTGGAATCTCCAGCATCTGCAGTTCCCATTATCTCTGATACTATTTTAACCTCACTGCGAAGCCTCTTCCAGGGATGCCTAACCTGAAGAAGTTACCCTCCTCCCTCCGGACCAACCTCAGGGAATCTCTCTCCCATTGCAACTCTCTTGTAATCTCTTCGGCCTTGAAACTGCTCGACCATGTCCTGAAGCAAACCAGGTACCACAGCCACATCACCTTTCTCAGCACCTGCCTACGGAACCAGATCATCCCCAAGGGACTACAGTCCACATTTCAGCCTTCCCAATTTGGCCCCAACCGTGACCACGTCTACACCCAGAATATTCAGACCCTTCAGAAGCGGTTCTCCCTGCGAGTCCTGAAACAGACACTCGCAGCCATGCGCCGGCACCTCCAGACACTGCAATCCAGCCTGCCCCAGCTCAGAGCCTCCCTCTCCCAGACCTGCAAAGGACCCCTGCTGTTTTTTATCCTCCGCAGGATCCACAGACTGAACACCCAGTTCCACTCAGCTTTACTGGACACCAAAAATCGTAAGTACAACCAACTCACTGGCCCCTGCCACCCACCAGAGGATTCCTGCGCCTCCCAAATCCCGACTCTGTCCCTGCCCCTCCCCCACCATGCACCCGCCGCCATTGACCATGAGGACACGGCCGGAGACCCCACCGATGATGTCACATCGGCCTCCGCCGGCCACAGAACTTCCGGAACCGCTGCTGCAGTCACCACCTCCACGTCCAGGTACTACAGCCCAGACACCACCCTCACCTCAGCTGCTGCCGCCCACCCCGATCCTCCCACCGCCGACGGAACCCCGCCCACGGTCGACGCCTACGGAACCCCGCCCACGGTCGACGCCGACGGAACCCCGCCCACGGTCGACGCTGACGGAACCCCGCCCACGGTCGACGGAACCCCGCCCACGGCCGACGACATCATCGCTCCGCCCACAACCTCCACAGCCTGCAACCCCAGAGGAGACAGCCACCCTGAGCCCTGCCGAATCTTCACCATCCCCCCAGACCTCCCACTGACTGAGGACGAACGGTCAGTCCTGAGCAAGGGGCTCACCTTTGTCCCCCTACAACCACACATCAACGAATACCAGTCACGGTCGGACACAGAGCAGTTTTTCCGCCGTCTTCGCCTGCATGCCTACTTCTTCAACCGGGAACCCAACCCTCCTTCCACTGACCCCTTCACCCGCTTCCAACACAAGTCCTCCTCCTGGACACCACCCCCAGGCCTCCTACCCTCCCTCGACCTCTTCATCTCCAACTGCCGTCGAGACATTAACCGCCTCAACCTCTCCACCCCTCTCACCCACTCCAACCTCTCCCCCGCAGAACGGGCAGCCCTCCGCTCCAACCCCAACCTCACCATCAAACCCGCAGACAAGGGTGGCGCAGTGGTAGTATGGCGTACTGACCTCTACATCGCCGAGGCCAGACGCCAACTCTCCGACACCACCTCCTACCGCCTCCTCGATCATGACCCCACACCCGAGCACCAAACCATCATCTCCAACACCATTCATGACCTCATCACCTCAGGGGACCTCCCACCCACAGCCTCCAACCTCATTGTTCCCCAACCCCGCACGGCCCGTTTCTATCTCCTTCCCAAAATCCACAAACCTGCCTGCCCTGGTCGACCCATCGTCTCAGCCTGCTCCTGCCCCACCGAACTCATCTCCACCTATCTGGACTCCATTTTCTCCCCTTTGGTCCAGGAACTCCCCACCTATGTCCGTGACACCACCCACGCCCTCCACCTCCTCCAGGACTTCCAATTCCCTGGCCCCCAACACCTCATATTCACCATGGACGTCCAGTCCCTGTACACCTGCATTCCGCATGGAGATGGCCTCAAGGCCCTCCGCTTCTTCCTGTCCCGCAGGCCCGACCAGGCCCCCTCCACCGACACTCTCATCCGCCTAGCGGAACTCGTCCTCACACTCAACAACTTCTCTTTTGACTCCTCCCACTTCCTACAGACTAAGGGGGTGGCCATGGGCACCCGCATGGGCCCCAGCTATGCCTGCCTCTTTGTAGGTTACGTGGAACAGTCCATCTTCCGCACCTACACAGGCCCCAAACCCCACCTCTTCCTCCGGTACATTGATGACTGTATCGGCGCCGCCTCTTGCTCCCCAGAGGAGCTCGAACAGTTCATCCACTTCACCAACACCTTCCACCCCAACCTTCAGTTCACCTGGGCCATCTCCAGCACATCCCTCACCTTCCTGGACCTCTCAGTCTCCATCTCAGGCAACCAGCTTGTAACTGATGTCCATTTCAAGCCCACCGACTCCCACAGCTACCTAGAATACACCTCCTCCCACCCACCCTCCTGCAAAAATTCCATCCCCTATTCCCAATTCCTCCGCCTCCGCCGCATCCGCTCCCACGATAAGACATTCCACTCCCGCACATCCCAGATGTCCAAGTTCTTTAAGGACCGCAACTTCCCCCCCACGGTGATTGAGAACGCCCTTGACCGCGTCTCCCGCATTTCCCGCGACACATCCCTCACACCCCGCCCCCGCCACAACCGCCCCAAGAGGATCCCCCTCGTTCTCACACACCACCCTACCAACCTCCGGATACAACGCATTATCCTCCGACACTTCCGCCATTTACAATCCGACCCCACCACCCAAGACATTTTTCCATCCCCACCCCTGTCTGCTTTCCGGAGAGACCACTCTCTCCGTGACTCCCTCGTTCGCTCCACACTGCCCTCCAACCCCACCACACCCGGCACCTTCCCCTGCAACCGCAGGAAATGCTACACTTGTCCCCACACCTCCTCCCTCACCCCCATCCCAGGCCCCAAGATGACATTCCACATTAAGCAGAGGTTCACCTGCACATCTGCCAATGTGGTATGCTGCATCCACTGTACCCGGTGCGGCTTTCTCTACATTGGGGAAACCAAGCGGAGGCTTGGGGACCGCTTTGCAGAACACCTCCGCTCAGTTCGCAACAAACAACTGCACCTCCCAGTCGCAAACCATTTCCACTCCCCCTCCCATTCTCTTGATGACATGTCCATCATGGGCCTCCTGCACTGCCACAATGATGCCACCCGAAGGTTGCAGGAACAGCAACTCATATTCCGCCTGGGAACCCTGCAGCCATATGGTATCAATGTGGACTTCACCAGTTTCAAAATCTCCCCTTCCCCCACTGCATCCCTAAACCAGCCCAGTTCATCCCCTCCCCCCACTGCACCACACAACCAGCCCAGCTCTTCCCCCCCACCCACTGCATCCCAAAACCAGTCCAACCTGTCTCTGCCTCCCTAACCGGTTCTTCCTCTCACCCATCCCTTCCTCCCACCCCAAGCCGCACCCCCAGCTACCTACTAACCTCATCCCACCTCCTTGACCTGTCCGTCTTCCCTGGACTGACCTATCCCCTCCCTACCTCCCCACCCACACCTTCTCCACCTATCTTCTTTACTCTCCATCTTCGGTCCGCCTCCCCCTCTCTCCCTATTTATTCCAGTTCCCTCCCCCCATCCCCCTCTCTGATGAAGGGTCTAGGCCCGAAACGTCAGCTTTTGTGCTCCTGAGATGCTGCTTGGCCTGCTGTGTTCATCCAGCGTCACATTTTATTATCTAAGAACTAAAAGACAAATTGTTACCAAGTTGCATAACAGGACAATAGTTACTGACAATAAATTAAACCAACCAGTAGCACAGCAGTTAAAATTGTACATTTGCAGCTTTTAACATGAATATCAAGCTGGAATGCAATTCAGTCTAGCTTATATCGCCTAGATAATTTAAATGGTAGTTTTAGTGTTATCTTCTTGATCATCTTTTCTCTATGTCTGACTAAACTCCATAACCTTTTGTGAACCATAGAAACTACTGCTTTGTATTTTGAAAGCATTTTAAAACTGGTTAACAATCATTTGTATGCCTTAATCTGCCAGGTCAAAATGTCCATTATGTAATCATTGTTGATCTATCACGTCTAAGAATTGCTTTACCTTTATTAATATTGGATGCTTCTTGCTAGTTATCTGCCCAGGCAGTTAGTTCTCATAAATCTATTTAAATGATTTTCAAAAGTCCTTTGGGTTCAGCCTTCACAGACAGTTTAGCATTACTGCAAACTTAGATTTTTTTAATCAAAACCTTTGTGAAGGTCAGTAACATTGAGGATGGCAGAAATCTTATCACAAATTTCTGAAAGCCTTCACTTGTCACCACAGTTCAACTCAACTGAGTACCATTTTATTGTTTTTTTAAATAGCTATTCTGGCAATACAAGATTTTATGAGCATTTTCTGTTCATGTAATATTTATGATTAAATAAATTAACACAGTTATAATTTGCATTGGCTTCAGTTCATGTTACTTTCTCTAAGAAACACAATGATAAAATTAGTTTCAGTTTTCCATTTATCTGGAAAAGTAATGCAAGAATCAACAGATGGCTCAATTGCTTTTGCAAAACAACCACAATAAAGGCCAAAACTATAGTCGTCACTAGACCAATAGGCTTTGATGTACAGAGGTTGAATGTAACAACACGAAAAAAACACACAAACTGGATAAATTCCCAACAAAAGTGAGTTCAGATGCAAAGCCCAGTTTGAAAACAACAGAGGCTAACAAATCAATATAACTCAATCAGGTTACCCCTAACTCTTGTATACATCAGGGGAAACAAGATCAGTCTGTCCAAATTATCCCTCGTATGACAATCCATTCATTCTAGGTATCGATTTTGTAAACCCTCTCTGAACTCTCTTTGTGAATGAAGAGGCCAAATCTGCATACAGTATTCAAGATGCAGCCTCACCAATGTTTTGTTTAACTGAAGCAGAATATCCTTACTTTCATGCATTTCCTCTCATCCTATAAGTCTTCTTGATTATGTGGTGTACCTATGTAACAATGTTTGTGACTCATGCATGAGAACAACTGGATCCCTTTGTACCTTGGTATTCTGCTCTCACACTCTGTTTAAGTAATATTTTGCCTTTTTATTCTTCTTACCAAAGTAAATAACTTCACATTTTCTCATATTATACTCCATCTTCCAGACCTTTGCCCTTCTATAAAGTCTATCTCTGTCCATCTGCATCCTCTTAACTCTTATTTCATACCAATCTTTACATTATCTGCAAGGTCAGCTACCATGATTTCATTCCCACCACCTAAGTAATTTATTCAAACTGTAAATACTGAGACACTAGCACAGATTCTTGTGGGATTCCAGTCATCATACACTACCTATCAGTACAAAACTTATTTATCTTTTCTGCTAGTTAACAGTTTTGGCCTTTTCTGAGGAAGGATGTTCTTCCTCTCAAGAGACTGCAGCAAAGGTTTATCAGGTTGATTCCAGGGATGGTAGGACTAATGTATGAGGAGAGATTGCCTATGTTAGGTTTGTTTTTGCTGGGGTTCAGATGAATGAAGGGGAATCTCATGGAGGTTTATCAAATTCTAACCGGACTAGACAAGGTAGATGGAGGGAGGGTGTTCCTGATGGTGGGTGTGTCCAGAGACAGGGGTTGCAATTTGAGGATTTGGGGTGACTATTAAGATGAGAGATGAAGAGACATTTCTTCTCCCTAAGAGGGTGAACCAATGGAATTCATTACCACAGGAAGTAGTTGATGCCAAAACATTCAATGTATTCAAGGGGTGACTAGATTAGCACTTGGAGTGAATAGGATCAAAGATTATGGGGAGAAAGCAGGATTAGGCAATTGAGTTGGCTGATCAGCCATGATCGTGATGGATGGAGGAGCAGGTTCGAAGGGCTGAATGGCCTCCTCCAGCTCCTACCTCCTATGTTTCTGTGCCAATACATTGTTCCCAATATCACGAGCTCCTGCTTTACACAATAACATTTTATGTTGCACCTTGTCAAATACATTCTGCCTGATAAGGGTAATGCTTGTATGAGAAAAGTGAAAGGGGCTGGGGATACTCCTGTTTATATCAATACACTATATTTCTCCAATATTTTCTGTTTTTGTTTCAGATTACCCACAACATTTTGCTTTTATTTTAGCATGCTTCAAGAATACAGCTTCACATATTGTTTAACTTTCTTATTTATTCTTTCATAGACTATGAACATTACTGGCAAGGCCAGTACTTGTTGCCCATCTCTCGTTGCTCTTGAACTGAAAAGCTTGCTAATGTGGAGCGTAGTTAGGATTCAGCCTGTCGGTTTAGAGTCATATGTAGGCCACATCTTACAGGATGGTAGATTTCCTTGCCTAAATGACATTAATGAACAAGTGGCTTTTTATGACAATGATTTTATTGCCACCATTCCTGAGACTAACTTTTAATTGATGATTCATTGCATGAAATAGCTCCACACTTGCTGCAGTTGGATTCAAAATTTATCCCCACAGCATTAACCCGGGTCACTGGATTATTGTTCAGGGACATTCCCACTGCACCACTTCCTTCTCTCCCATCTTTGCCATTTTAGCCTTTAAAAATTCTGCATTGTCTTAGCAATATAACACATCTCTCTTGACCATCTAGCTTTCCTGTTTGCCCATGCTAGCTGATATTGCAAATGATTTGCTCTCTTTTAACGTTTTTCTCTCACTCAAATCCTTTGCCAAAAGTTACGTTCTATCCTTGTTAACTATCATTACTATTGCATAGCTCATTTTCCTCTCTGAGCTCGTTGAAGGTTCTATTGACTCCATGAACTGTGAATCATTTCAGGATACGAGAGACAGGTGATCTAGAGACGTGTATAACATGGCCAACACAGTGCAGAATTTGTAATGGCCAAAATGTAACACTAGGAGGCCTTCTGATTAGCTAATGCTTGATAAATACAGTGTTAAACAATATTAGAGAATCTGGCTGTTTGCATTCTAACAGTTAGGCGTAGAGCTTGTGGCATTTATATGGACAATTGATCTGCTCTTTAATTATATGTTTCCAAGCACCTGTGTACTGAATATTTTAACAAAATTTTTCAGCTTTTCTTTCAAAATTTATAATTGCTCAGCAATTAAAGCTGTAAAAAAGACATTTTTGAGAACGGTTTTCCTTCTTTGCAAGGATAGGATGTTCCAAATAGTACAGTTGCCTGTGCCTCTGACTGATAATTGCAGAGAAATATGTTGTACTTGAAATAATACTTTTCCTTCCATGATCAAGGGGTAGTTACTTTCAAATAAATTATTGTTGAACAACATCAAAATATATCTCCTGATTGCACATTCTTAGATGTACTGCAGAAATATAGCAATGTCATATGTGCAGATTTGTAAGGATTGAATTAAATAAGAAAACGGCCAGTCAGTTCCCCTCCTGCTGATGGATAATCGTCAGCAAATTTGAGGAAATTCCTACTTTCTTTGCCTGATCAAAGACAACTACTTTCACTTCCTACACTCGGAATAGTTGTATCATAGCAGCAAAGCAGATCAAATGCATGCAAATTACTAAACCCATAAAGCACAATCTTATAATAATAGCCACAAACTTCACCTGTGCATGCTTCAGTGCCATATCGTTCTTCATGCTTTAAAGCGGACAGTAATTTCTTTGTTTCCTTCTTTGAATGTAAACTTTTCAATATATAATAATAAAATTATTGTTTTTGTTTACTTTTTTTCTTTGGTTTTCCTGCACCATCAAGCCCTTTTGTCTGGATGAATGCAGCTCCAACAATAGGTGAGAAGCTTGACACGATCCACCTGATCGTCTGCCTTAAATATTCACTCCCTGCAACACTACATACAGTGATGGCACAGCGTATCATCTACAATGTCCACTCAATAACTGAATAAGACGCCTTCGACAGCACATTCCACAGTTACACATTATCTAGAAGAAGGGCAGCAGATGCATGGGAATCCCAACAGCTCCTACATGCAAGATAATAAAATGTGAGGCTGGATGAACACAGCAGGCCAAGCAGCATCTCAGGAGCACAAAAGCTGACGCTTCGGGCCTAGACCCTTCATCAGAGAGGGGGATGGGGTGAGGGTTCTGGAATAAATAGGGAGAGAGGGGGAGGCGGACCGAAGATGGAGAGTAAAGAAGATAGGTGGAGAGAGTATAGGTGGGGAGGTAGGGAGGGGATAGGTCAGTCCAGGGAAGACAGACAGGTCAAGGAGGTGGGATGAGGTTAGTAGGTAGGAGATGGAGGTGTGGCTTGGGATACCTACTAACCTCAACATTTTATTATCTTGGATTCTCCAGCATCTGCAGTTCCCATTATCAGCTCCTACATGCAGTTTGCTATCCAAATCACACGTACTCCTGACTTGGAAAATTGCCACTATCCCTTCACTGTCTCTGTGTCAGAATCCAGGAACTCCCACCCTAATAGTGGGTATTTGTATTAAATGGGCTGTACTGGTTCAACAAGGTGACTCACCATCACTTTCTCAATGGCAATTAGCACTGGGTTGACCAGCAATGCCCACATCCCAGGAACGAATAAATAAATTAACAACTTCATCAAAAAAAAACACTACTTTTATTACCTGAAACATTTGCAAACACAGATGAACAGTTAATAGAAATCTCAGATTTTACAAATGACTTTAATCATAATTTGACAAACTTCAGATGAATGCAATCTGAATAAGTGACAAAGTGATGTAAGAACAGTGAAAGCCTAGGGTTTATGATCATAAGCCTAGGGTTTACGATGGTAGACCGATTGAAATTCTTTCAGAAAAACATGCTTCCATTTGAGCAACCCAAAATTTAGACATAGGTCTTTGTAGTTTTCAGTGGTATTAAGGATAATTAGAAGAGTGTTCCACTTTCAAACATCACTTACTAAAATTAAATCTGCCTAGTTTCAATGCTGTTTCCATTTATATAATTTTATTAAACTCATTCAACAAAATTATTACCAAGTTAAGGAGTTGTAATATGATTCTTTTTATTAATGCATGGTTCAACTCCAAATGAGTGTTTGACATTTCTTTGAATCACAGAATTTGGATTTTATTTGACCCATCATACTGGCTCTTGAAAAACCCACTCAACTAACCCCATTCTCCAGCCCTACATGAGTATCCCTCTAAATTCATCTCTTTCCAACTGCCTTCTGAAATCTCCTGTGGAATTGGCCTCCATCACTCTCCCTGGCAGCATGTTCCAAATTCTAACAACTCTCCGAGTAAAGGAGTTTCTCTTCACCTTACTCCTAGCTCGCTTGCTTCAAAATGTTGATGGCTAAGAAGTTAGGTTCTTTCCTTGGTAAAATTTAGGACAGATAGAATAGTAGCAGAGGGAAATTTTAGGGTTATTTAATATCATGTTGCTTCAAGGAGAGCATTTGTAGATTAGAATGGGTTGGAATCTTCCTGATCAACAAATATATTGGAATCTTTTCAGGTGAAATGTAAATCAGGAAAGTTAAGGAACATAATATAAAAAAGTTATTAGGGGGAAGACGCACATTGTTGATGTTCCTGTTCAGAATCTTATTGACTGGACATTGTTTTCATAGAATCCCTACAGTGTGGAGGCAGGCCATTCAGACCATTGAGTCCAAACTGACCCTCCCAAAAGCATCCTACCAGACCCATTCCCCTACCCCATTCCTGTAACCCTACATTTTCCCTGGGTAATCCACCCAGCCTGCATATCCTTGACACTTTGGGCAATTTAGCATGGCCAATTCACCCAAACTGCACATCTTTGGACTGTAGGAGGAAACGAGAACATCTGGAAGAAACTCATGCATACACAAGGGGAATGTGCAAACGCAACCCAAGGGTGGGATGGAAAACTATGAGGTAGCAGCGCTAGCAACTCAGCTGTCATGTTGTTCATATAGCACTTCCTTTGATTGCCATATGCTCTACAATGGTCTTCTCAACATGTCTGTTTTACGATGAGAAATGGGGTATAATTTTAGGTTACATCACATCTGTGCTTTCAAAAGTGAGAATAGAGCTCGTTGTGAGATTTAAGGGGAACAGATCAAATAGATTTAATACAGGTTTATATGAGAGCACTTAAGAAATGATCAATGCATGTTAACCTGCTTGACAAGTTCTTGAAGGTTTTTTTTAGATTGGCTTTTTTAGAATTATTTTGAATGCTGTTACAGTTCTGGAAGCTAATTTTTGATATTTCAGTTAAAAGAACATTGGTAACATCTCTAAGGAACAGTATAAAGCAATTGAATACAGACAGTTGTTGTTTCTGAGATGTTTGGAGTAGTCAACAGTGATTTTTTTTATGACACCTAGACCAGAATATTGCTGCAAGAATATTGTTTAAAATACAGCTGCACTGCTGTCCAAATTCCCTACTGACAGCAGGAGACAACCTATCTTATTCTCTGCGATCTCAGAATCATCAACATATAATATTGACAGTAGGCTCTGTAAACTGGAAGTCTACTCAGAACATTAACAATGATAACTCCAACATTTATTACGCATCCTTAAGTTGATACAATTGTTTGAGTCGACATCATTGATGTAGGACTGGAGTCACTTGGATCAGACTGGGTAAAGATGTCAACTTTCTTCTTAAAAGGACATTAATTGATTAACTACTTGGAACAATCGTTTTACTGGCTGTGCTTTATCACCAGATTTTTCAGACCCAGTTCACACCCTCTAATTGTCCAAAGTGCTTTGGGACTGTATAATTCAAATCTTCACCAATGTGCAAATAGTTAAATCAATAGATGCTTCCAAAAAGATAAATATAATTTTAATTTAAATTGAAATGAAGTTGGAATAATAAGAGAGCTCTTTCAGGCTCTGCAGCATTTCTACAAGTTATGATTTACTTTCTTGCTCTATCAATGAATCAGCAAACTTCTGACTCAGCAACAAAGGAATTAATCAGTCGACTTGTCCATTTCTGAAACAAACAATTGATAGTAGTAGTTGGTAGTGCATTTATGTGTTGGAGTGTAAATGTGGATGTGCATTAAATGGTTTGGGACATTTTATTTGGGCATGATAACAAATGTCTGAAATGTTTCCAGATTACAGGTTTCTGAATTCGAACACCATTATTGCAATTTTTGAAATGTGTTAACTGGAAGAAGAATGACAGTGACATTCAAAAGACTGATGGAATTTGAGTGATTCCTATATGTGGAAATGGGGCGAGAGTGGTGGCAAGGATGGAAGTGAAATGCTGTGGAACTGCATTGAGACAGCTTCTCATTGTAGTCTTACTGCCAGAGAACCTTTTCAGCGATGGGAACAATACTGGCTCCACTGCCAATCGAGAAGAGGCAGGCAAACTATTTGCATGATTGCCCAGTTATCGCTGATTTACCAAAGTTGCTGGCTCTTTTCCACTGATGAAGCAGCACAGAAGCTAAATAGGGAGGCCACAATGGCTCAGAAAAATGGATTGTCAGCAGTTTTTGACAAAACAACCTTCTGTATGCTTAACACCTGTGTTCTCGGCAGAACTCTAAACAAACGGGTAAGATGCTCAGAGAGAAGGACAAAGTGGAATCTCTCCAATCTCTCTCTCTCCCCAACACACACTGTAAGATTTTAAATCTGTGTCCTGGCCATAATAATTCAGCAAGGTTACTACATTGTTAAAGAATTCAACCCACCATGAACATCTCCAGAAGGAAAAAAAAACAAATTGTGCCTCCATATCTTTAACTCAGAAACATTCAGCCACTGAAGAAAAGTTCCAAGCCATTAAAACCAGGTTGAAGCTAGACAAGTCACAAATCTACACACATTACAAACTGTACATACTTTTCATTTATTATGCACTACAACTAAAACAACCTGTCCCTTTCCATGCTTTAATCTGTGTGTGTGCATATGTCTGTGTGATCACTGAAGCAGTAAATACATTGGGAAAACAAAGCGTAGACTGGGTGACCACTTTGCAGAGCATCTATGTTCTGCTCGAAAAAAAGACCCTGAGCTACCTGTTGTCGGCCACTTAAATGCACCATCCTGCTCCCTGGCCAACCTCTCTGCCTCTGGCTTGCTGCAGTGTTCCAGTAAAGCTCAACGCAAGCTGGAAGATCAACTCCTCGTTTATTGCTTGGGCGCCCTGCAGCCCTCCAGGCTCAATATCGGGTTCAATAATTTTAGGGTCATAAATTATCCCATACCCAAGACCCCATCCCACATACCAGGCCTTGTTACCACATAGCCTGCCCTGTTGTTAGTCACTAACAGTCCTCATTAACAACTATTCACACTCCAAGCCTGATTGCTATCAGTTCCTTTGTCTGTCCAAATGCTCTTCTCTCTCTTCAGGCTCTATCCTATCATTTACTCTTGACCTCATCCTACTCCCTTTCTTCTGCATATAAGCTAACATTTTCTCAGGTACCATCAGTTTGTCTATAGGGCACATCTGAGCAATTTGCCACAGTGCCCAGTCTTTGTCAGTATTGTAACTGTGCTAGAACAGTATGGCTAAGGGCCTGGTCAGTTCTGAAACTCAAATACTATTCTGAGAATTTTGTCAGTGCCTTTATTCTTTGCGGTATACACTGTCTTCAGCCATTTCTAAATATCATGTGGGATGAACCTAACTGCTTGAAGTAATCTGTGATGCTGGAATTGTCAGGAAGAGGTTATAAAAGATCATCACCTTGGCACCTTTGGCTGTAGATGGATGAAAATGCTTCGGTTTTAGCCAATTGCGTTGATGTTCTGGGCCTTCCCATCATTAAGAATTGGATATCTGTGGTGACTCCTCTTCTGCTGAGTTGTTTAATTGCCCACCACTATTCACAACCAGATGTGGCAGGACCATTCAGCTTAGATTTGATCTATGGGCTGTGGGATTGCTTAGCTCTGTCTATTGCATACTGCTTATGTTATTTGGAATGTTGTTGCCGTCCATGCTTTGGATATTGAGCAGTTTCTCCATAAATTCATTTTACTCGGAAACTATAGTTGTGAAAACAAAAAGAGCCAGAGATGACTTGCAATTTTAAGTGCAAAATACACTAAAGACACAAAAGATACCATATTATTGAAAATTATGTAAAACTGCGCTTTTTCACATTAAGACTCCCAATTCTTACATTAATTACTCTACGAATTGCAATGTTTAAGACTTTGTCACCAGTCTTATCTAAAATACAATTTGTTACCTGACTAGGAGTACTACCTGTGTAGTTGAACTTTGCCAGACTCTCTTGTCAGCTCTGCTGAACTTCCCGAAGACTGGTCTCACACATGGTCATCTTTGCTCACAACCTCCAGGTGTTTTCAATTTCATTACTAGGCCAGGTCGAGTCTGCATTGAGGCAATGGTCACTAGGTGTCCCTTCGTATCGCTCCCTGTTACATCGTTCCAGAATGCTCTCTGTTGCTTGACCAATTGATCTTGCAGGTCAAGGTCAGAGTGTCCAATGGGATCAGAATTGCCATATATGGAAGAAGCTGGGCTCCGCATAGCGGCCATCCTGCAAGGTGTCAAGAGCTCATTACCTGTTATTATGTATGGCCTTGGCATGAACCTAAGGTACCAGTCAGCCTGCTCACCATTCTCCAATACAAAAACCAGCCGCATTTTCCAGAGAAAGTCTGAGCTTGTCCGTGACAACAAAATGTGAGGCTGGATGAACACAGCAGGCCAAGCAGCATCTCAGGAGCACAAAAGCTGACGTTTCGGGCCTAGACCCTTCATCAGAGAGGGGGATGGGGTGAGGGTTCTGGAATAAATAGGGAGAGAGGGGGAGGCGGACCGAAGATGGAGAGAAAAGAAGATAGGTGGAGAGAGTATAGGTGGGGAGGTAGGGAGGGGATAGGTCAGTCCAGGGAAGACGGACAGGTCAAGGAGGTGGGATGAGGTTAGTAGGTAGATGGGGGTGTGGCTTGGGGTGGGAGGAAGGGATGGGTGAGAGGAAGAACAGGTTAGGGAGGCAGAGACAGGTTGGACTGGTTTTGGGATGCAGTGGGTGGAGTGGAGGAGCTGGGCTGGTTGTGTGGTGCAGTGGGGGGAGGGGATGAACTGGGCTGGTTTTGGGATACAGTTGGGGAAGGGGAGATTTTGAAACTGGTGAAGTCTACATTGATACCATTAGGCTGCAGGGTTCCCAAGCGGAATATGAGTTGCTGTTCCTGCAACCTTCGGGTGGCATCATTGTGGCACTGCAGGGGGCCCATGATGGACATGTCATCTGAAGAATGGGAGGGGGAGTGGAAATGGTTTGCGACTGGGAGGTGCAGTTGTTTGTTGTGAACTGAGCGGAGGTGTTCTGCAAAGCGGTCTCCAAACCTCCGCTTGGTTTCCCCAATGTAGAGGAAGCCACACCGGGTACAGTGGATGCAGTATACCACATTGGCAGATGTGCAGGTGAACCTCTGCTTAATGTGGAATGTCATCTTGGGGCCTGGGATAGGGGTGAGGGGGGAGGTGTGGGGGCAAGTGTAGCATTTCCTGCGGTTGCAGGGGAAGGTGCCGGGTGTGGTGGGGTTGGAGGGCAGTGTGGAGTGAACAAGGGAGTCACGGAGAGAGTGGTCTCTCCGGAAAGCAGACAAGGGTGGGGATGGAAAAATGTCTTGGGTGGTGGGGTCGGATTGTAGATGGCGGAAGTGTCGGAGGATGATGCGTTGTATCCGGAGTTTGGTGGGGTGGTGTGTGAGAACGAGGGGGATCCTCTTTGGGCGGTTGTGGCGGGGACGGGGTGTGAGAGACGTGTTGCGGGAAATACGGGAGACGCGGTCAAGGGTGTTCTCGATCACTGTGGGGGGAAAGTTGCGGTCCTTGAAGAATTTGGACATCTGGGATGTGCGGGAGTGGAATGTCTTCTCGTGGGAGCAGATGCGGCGGAGGCGGAGGAATTGGGAATAGGGGATGGAATTTTTGCAGGAGGGTGGGTGGGAGGAGGTGTATTCTAGGTAGCTGTGGGAGTCAGTGGGCTTGAAATGGACATCAGTTACAAGCTGGTTGCCTGAGATGGAGACTGAGAGATCCAGGAAGGTGAGGGATGTGCTGGAGATGGCCCAGGTGAACTGAAGGTTGGGGTGGAAGGTGTTGGTGAAGTGGATGAACTGTTCGAGCTCCTCTGGGGAGCAAGAGGCGGCGCCGATACAGTCATCAATGTACCGGAGGAAGAGGTGGGGTTTGGGGCCATTCGTCCTCAGTCAGTGGGAGGTCTGGGGGGAGTGCGGGAGTGGAATGTCTTCTCGTGGGAGCAGATGAGGTGTTGGGGGCCAGGGAATTGGAAGTCCTGGAGGAGGTAGAGGGCGTGGCTGGTGTCACGGACGTAGGTGGGGAGTTCCTGGACCAAGGGGGAGAAAATGGAGTCCAGATAGGTGGAGATGAGTTCGGTGGGGCAGGAGTAGGCTGAGACGATTGGTCAACCGGGGCAGGCAGGTTTGTGGATTTTGGGAAGGAGATAGAAACGGGCCGTGCGGGGTTGGGGAACAATGAGGTTGGAGGCTGTGGGTGGGAGGTCCCCTGAGGTGATGAGGTCATGAATGGTGTTGGAGATGATGGTTTGGTGCTCGGGTGTGGGGTCATGATCGAGGAGGCGGTAGGAGGTGTTGTCGGAGAGTTGGCATCTGGACTCGGCGATGTAGAGGTCAGTGCGCCATACTACCACTGCGCCACCCTTGTCTGCGGGTTTGATGGTGAGGTTGGGGTTGGAGCGGAGGGAGCGGAGGGCTGCCCATTCTGCGGGGGAGAGGTTGGAGTGGGTGAGAGCGGTGGAGAGGTTGAGGCGGTTAATGTCTCGACGGCAGTTGGAGATGAAGAGGTCGAGGGAGGGTAGGAGGCCTGGGGGTGGTGTCCAGGAGCAGGACTTGTGTTGGAAGCGGGTGAAGGGGTCAGTGGCGGGAGGGTTAGGTTTTCGGTTGAAGAAGTAGGCATGGAGGTGAAGACGGCGGAAAAACTGCTCTGTGTCCAATCGTGACTGGTATTCGTTGATGTGTGGTTGTAGGGGGACAAAGGTGAGCCCCTTGCTAAGGACTGACCGTTCGTCCTCAGTCAGTGGGAGGTCTGGGGGGATGGTGAAGATGCGTCAGGGCTCAGGGTGGCTGTCTTCTCTGGGGTTGCAGGCTGTGGAGGTTGTGGGCGGAGCGATGATGTCGTCGGCTGTGGGCGGGATTCCGTCGGCGTCGGCCGTGGGCGGGATTCCGTCGGCGTCGGCCGTGGGCGGGGTTCCATCGGCGGTGGGAGTGTCAGGGTGGGCGGCAGCAGCGGCTGTGGTGAGGGTGACTGCAGCAGCGGTCCCAGAAGTGGTGTGGCCGGCGGAGGCGGATGTGACGTCATCGGTGGGGTCTCCGGCCGTGTCCTCATGGTCAATGGCGGCGGGTGCATGGTGGGGAAGGGGCAGGGACAGACTCGGGATTTGGGAGGAGCAGGAATCCTCTGGTGGGTGGCAGGGGCCAGTGAGTTGGTTGTACTTACGATTTTTGGTGTCCAGTAAAGCTGAGTGGAACTGGGTGTTCAATCTGTGGATCCTGCGGAGGATAAAAAACAGCAGAGGTCCTTTGCAGGTCTGGGAGAGGGAGGCTCTGAGCTGGGGCAGGCTGGATTGCAGTGCCTGGAGGTGCCGGCGCATGGCTGTGAGTGTCTGTTTCAGGACTCGCAAGGAGAAAAGCTTCTGAAGGGTCTGAATATTCTGGGTGTAGAGGTGGTCACGGTTGGGGCCAAATTGGGTTGGCTGAAATGTAGACTGTAGTCCCTTGGGGATGATCCGGTTCCGTAGGCAGGTGCTGAGGAAGGTGATGTGGCTGTGGTACCTGGTTTGCTTCAGGACATGGTCGAGAGCTTGTCCGTGCCTGCTTTTATCTTGTGTGGGCACTTTGTACTTGACCTGTCCTGAAACTCACATTAGACCTGGCTGCTCAAAGATTGTCCATTTCTAGTTTTGGACCTAGCTGTTCAGACCCTGGGCTATCCAACGACTGGCCCTAAGCTGTAGCTAAACCAGGTTGAAACCTCATCTGTAGGTATGCCTGCTGCTGCACACGGCATGCTGTCTAGTAGTCTGCATTGAACCAAAGTTGATCCCCTTGCTTGCTGGGAATGTTAGATGAGAGGAAATTCTGGACCATGCGGCTGTAGTTGAGTAGAATGTTCCTGTTGTTGATTATCAACAGTACGTCACTGATCTTGAGACCTATTTGAAATCTATCCTATTTAGCATGGTGGTGGTACAAAGTACACAATGGAGATTATTGTTAATGTGAAAGGAGGGTTTTGCCTCCATGCAAGCTGCATGTCCGTCACTCCTACAGCTGGAATCAGATTTATATTTTACTGTAAAATGTACTCAAGTGCAGGAATACAGGAGTACAGGAAGGACTGCACGAAGTCTTCATTCTCCTGCGCCATCTTAGTATATTAAAGACAGGATTAAAAACAGAAGCATAAATTTAAAAAGAAAAGGAAACATTCAGATCACTCCTTCACTGCTGCCACGAGTTTTTGCCGCCAGAAAAAAAAGACACAAATTCCATCCCTCAGACAGCTAACACTCAGGTGCCCTGAAAAGCAGCCATTGCAAGTGGAAGGGTGAGCACAATCGCAATAAGATTTGCCCGATTTTTAAATCCCTCACCATTGTTTCAGGCTCAGTCTCGCAACTATGTCCTTCAATGTCTTTCATCAAAAGCATTTCATTAGGATTGTCACTGTCCAGGCTATCAAAAATCCCCCTTTCAGTATATATCCCATGCTCTGGTCACTTTCAGGAAATCCTCCAAATTGTGTTGAATGGATTCAGATCGGTCAGGAGGGGTGCAGGTAGGTCTTAATCAGCAGATGGTGATATTGTCCATATTTGAACTGATGTTGATGCTTCATGAGTTACCAAATGCTACTGATATGTGCTGGGACTGGTGACAAAGCAAGTCATTCTGCCAATTGGAACAATAGTGCATATCATGAAGCAGCAAAATAAGAGAGAAACTTTCTTATATGAAAGCATAAAATATAATTTTTAGACATTAGCCTGGTGAATTCCAACTGTAATTACTTCTCATCAAATCCTGCAATATCAGTGTTGAGTGCAATATAAATAGGTGGCCAGTCTTCTGTGTCGTCACTAATAATTTAACTAGTTCTGAAGAAGGGACATTGAGCTTGAAACATTAACTTTTGTTTTCTCTCCATACATTCTGCCAGATCTAATGAATTTCTCCAGCAATTTCTGTTTTTGTTTCAGTTTTTCAGCATCTCCAATTCCTTGCTGCATTATAACTTTTTAACTATCTTGGCCTGCGTTGTCACCTGCATTTGTCCATTTTGCTTGAATTTGACAATGAACAAAATAATGAGCCTATCGCCAGTTCCCTGCCTACCTCAAATTCATTGTATCAACCAAGATTATTTCAGATTTCCAAGTCTGGAGGTCTGCGGTAATATTGATTTATATGATTTTCTGCTCATTTTTATAAATTTATAATGACTGAGGTGGAGGGAGCCTGAGTTCATGGAATAGGTGGGGATGATGACAACAGGGAGTGACAAGGTTCTGAATGCAAAGCCTCAACAACATTTTGCCATTATTTGATTTGGTCATCGCCAATGTTGCTGAGAAAACATTTGCAAGAAATGCAGAGGTTTGTGCAATTATACTTTGCATTACAGGCATTGTTCTCTCTTAAAGTCCACCTGACTACAATACAAGAAAATGACAAAAACCAGTCGACTTTTATTATTTTATTTAAACACACCAATATCAATAAAATGCAATTTCAAAATGACCTGACATTTTATTTTAAAAAAACACTTCCAAGCAAAGCAGCTGTGAAATTCAATCTGAAACATTATTCGTTCAACTTTAGGCTTATCAAACCTTGATAATAATGCCAGAAAAGAAACAAAAGCTCATCAACAGTTTTACAAAATCCTACTCAATTTATACAGTGAACAACGCTCGTGTCGAACTCTGGTGAATTGCACAAATTAGATACAATAAACAAAAGCATCAATGTTGTCAAATTAAGAAAACAGAAGTACAATACATGCGGACAATATGGACAAATCTATAAAAGTCATCTAAGGTTTCTATTATTTTAGTAAACATTTGCTTATTTGAAAAGATTGAAAGACAGATTTTGTTTGGTAGCAAACACACATTATATAAGTTGTGATATTAAATATATCTCAGGTACAAAGCATTATAGCAAAACAAAACAAAACAAAAGCCCTTATTTTCAGTAAGAATTTAAACACAATTTTACTTTTGTGCCTTCTGTATGATAAAAGCATTGATCACTGAATGAAATTAATTTCATTTGGTGTAAAATTAAGAGGTTATATACTGTATCAAATTTTAAGCTGTAATCCATTAGCTACATAGAAGACATCCTATCCACTTGCTTAATGTACCAATCCTAAGATTCGCTCATATAACTTTTGATATCTGTTATTACTCCTGAAAATGCCTGGAACAATGCTTAATAATAATCTGTCAAACAGTTGACACAAAATTCAATTTTGAAGGATGTGCAAACTGGCTTGGTTTGGAAATTCATTCAATTGGAAACAAACACTATTCATCAAAGCTGAATGGAACTGCTCAAATCATCGACTTTGAAGATAACAGAAAAGATTGGTAAAGTAGGAAAATCTTCCTTGCTTTAAAATAATTACTATATGTCTGTTGATCTCTCAGCAAACCTGGAAATAGAAGGACTGGTTGAAAGTGCTATTAACTGTAAATTCCAGTCATGTTAATGTTGAAGTACATTAGTTCAAAGCAAAGTGTTGAGAAGAAATTTCTTTTGTAGAAAACTCTGAGCAGAATAAGTTCCTAACATTTTTTTTTCCTCTCCTCTCGCTCTTATATATAGGGATTGGATTTTACAGCCTCCCACCATGGTACGTAATGGTAGTAGGGACCTTTAAATAATCCAGTGGAATGCCTATCATCTTCCTACCCATCCTTGACCTGTTCCCAATATTAGAGTGTGGGAAAGGTCAACTTGTGGTTCTATTTCATCTCTATTATTATATGGCAGAGAGAGCAGCTTTAACTGAGTGCGTTGCTGTAGGCAGAAAGGGAGTTATCACCTTTGGGCTGCACTCTGTGCCCAGTAGAGGCAGCCTCTGAAGATCAAACTCCCTTTAAGTCCCACTGGGGATGGCAGTCAGATCTGTCCAGTATCCCCGGACCCCCAGAAACCAGGAGAACCCCTCAGGGACTGGTTGTAGTCTTCGTAGTTGCCATCGCTCAATTCTGTTGCTATCAATGCTATAGAGATGTCAGCAGCTTTCACAGGTGAGATTTCATCGAAAAATAGAAACTGGGAACAGGATGAGGCCATTTGGTCCTTGAACTTATGTTATCACTCAATATGATCGTGGTTGATCCTCTATCTCAATACCATATTTTTGCTTTCTCTCTGTACCCCTTAATGCCTTTAAAATAAAAAAAATATATTCAGTGACTTGATTCCCACATCCTCCTGTGGTAAAGAATTCCACAATCTTTCCTCATCTCAGTCCTGAATTGCCTACCCCATATTCTGAGACTATGGCCCTTGGTTCTAGGCTATCTAACCAGGGAAAACATCCTCCCTGACCTGAATCCCTGTTAGAATTTTATACCCTTTCTTAAGTAGGGAGGCCAAAAGTCTATGCTATACTCCAGGTGTGGTCTCTCCAAGGCCCTGTATAACTGCAGATGATAGCTGAGGGAGCAATACTCTACTCTAAAACAAGTGATATGTCCCCCACATTATGGTGGGTGGGGCAGCTGGGGTTTCTGATGTCTGGCTAATGACAGATATTTCTGTGGGGATTGAGGGGGCAGTGAAGATATTTCCCACATAAAATCCAACTGCGAAACACCCTCGTAACAAGAATAAAATGTCTGACAAGCTGACTAAGACATAATGGCTATAATTAAGTTATGCTATAAATGTGTTTAAATCAATCTTTTGGAAGGCAAATCTGCATTAACTTTGTCAGTGTCATACTTTGTGTAATTTTAAGTTTCCAGATACCAAAAGGTATCAATGCTGTTGATCTGGGAAATGAATTCTATTAAACATACTTCCATTAAATCCAAATATATGTGTGGCAGTTGTTTGTTTCCTCCTTCTCATTTTACAATCAATCAAAATCCAAGTTGCTTGCAGTGATGTTAAATTTGTTCAACATGTTGCTGAACTGCATGCAGCTTTTGGGCACTCCATCACAGGAAACCATAGAAGGGAGATTCATTTAAAATATATACTGTGTATGAGAAGTTACAAGATTATAATAAGAGCCTTTTGTAGCTGGGTATCCCCATGCTGAATAATGCAGGGTCAAATGAGTTATACATATTTCGGGCATGCCAGATGCTTTACTCATGATGGCTAGAATTTTATCAGTTTTACCTTTGGATGTTTGGAAGGGGGTATGGGGGATGCATGGGAGTGCGAAAGTTTTAGAAAATTTTACACTTGAGCAGCTCCTCAATCTAATCTAGACTTCAAGCAATCTTGCCAGAGGTGTAGGGAGAACTGCATCACATGCTATACTCACCTTGGAGAGGCAAGTCATGGGCTAGTAGCAAATCTGTGAACATTTAAGATCCTGCAGGTGATTGTTAGTGGCGAGGGGTGTGAAAGAGCAGCAAGGCTTGCTTTAATTCCTCTTCCCATCATCAGCTATGGGTACTGGGGAGCCACAGTGCAGTTATAAGACATTTCACCGACAGATCGATGGATCCAACCAACAATTCTTCCTGTTTGTCGGCATTTCCAGTAGATGGGGAAGGGCTGCTAGCTACCCATTATGTGTGGTGGAGGTGCATCAGAGGCAAAATACTTACGAAGAATTATAAGGGACAGGTCAGAAGCATTCTTCTTGTCCCATCACCTGTTTCAAATGGGGACTGAGTGATTGCATAGGTGTTCTAGCACCAATAACATGACCTCTGAAGTCAAGTATTTCTTTATGAATTGAATGGGCTTTATGGGCAGACTGAAAGTTTACAGTTGCCGCTTACATGCTCCTTCATCAGTTAGATCACTGTTGCAAATAGTAAAAGGAGCAATAGCTTGACTTGTGTGGGTACACCAGGCATATTCGACCAGATCTTTTCATTCCACCATTGTAACTTACTCAAAAAAGTTAGTTTTTTTTTCAGGAACAGATGGCCCTGGGGATCTAATGGATGATTTAAAACAATATGTTTAAGGGTTTAGCATGGTAAGCAGTAAGATATGATTTATGCTGTTATGAAAATGAAAGCATTTTTGTGGATGTCATCAGAACTGAGAAGTTACAGCTATTGAAACAAAAAACTTATGTAGTTGAGGTCATTTTTCTCTGGACCAGAGAAGTCTAAGAGGTGACCTAATAATGGTCTTTAGAAGAGTGAATGGGTTCAGTAGAGTAGACATAGAGATACTTCCATTTTCAGAGTATACTAAAACCAGCAGTCATAGAATCATACAGCATGGAAACAGACTCTTTGGTCCAACTAGTCCGTGCTAACCATGTCCCTAAACTAAACAAGTCCAACCTGCCAGTATTTGGCCCATATGCCTTAAACTTTTCCATGTACTTATCCAAGTGTCTGTAACTGTACCTGCATCCAACTCTTCCTCTAGAAGCACACTGACCGTTCCCTTTAAAAATGTGGCCCTTCAAGTCCTTTTTAAATCTTTCTCCCCTCACCCTAAAAATATGTCCTTCGGTTTGAACTCCCCCACCCTCTGGAAAAGACTTTTGTCATAGGGCAGCACGGTGATTCATGAGTTCACACCATGGCTTACAGCACCAGGAACTGGGTTCGATTCCACTGTCAGATGGCTGACTGTGTGGAGTTTGCATATGCGCCCCGTGTCTGCATGGGTTTCCTCCGTTACTCTGGTATCCTCCTACAGTCCAAAGATGCACAAGTTGGGTAGAGTGACCACGGGAAATGCAGGGTTATGGGGAGGGGAGAGTCTGGTTGGGATGCTTTTTGGAGGGTTGCCGTGGACTTGATGGGCTGAATGGCATCCTTCTATAGTGTAGGGATTCTATGACTCACCTTATCTATGATCCTCATAATTTTATAAACCTCTATATGGTCACCCCTCAACCTCCTATACTGAAGCAAATAAAAAGTCCCAGCCTATTCAGCCTACTTTTATAACTTAAACCCTCCATTCTTGGCAATATCCTACTAAATCTTTGCTGAACCATTTTCAGTTTAATAATAACCTTCCTATAACAGGGTGGCCAGAATTGCACACTGTACTTTGGAAGAGGGTGAAGGGTCTAGGTCTAAAACGTCAGTTTTCCTGCTCCTATGATGCTGCTTGGCCTGCTGTGCTCATCCAGCTCTACACCTTGTTATCTCAGATTCTCCAGCATCTGCAGTTCCTATTATCCCTGCCAAAAATATGTTAATTAACTTAGGCTAGAAGGTAATCTCAGATGGTGATGTAAGTGGGCAATATCATATTGGTTACCTACTATACACAGCACTAGATATTTAGTTCCATCGAAGTCAATGCAATTCAGATCAAGCAAGCCTACAAATGGGTAGTTTATAGTATATTCACCACTTTACACCCTTGCCTGAGGTAAATGTCTATCTGACTAAGTCCAATGGGAAGTAAGGAGAAACTTCTTTACCTAAAATGGTAGCAATATGAAACACACTTAATGTGTATTTGAGAAAGACAGAAAGCATGCGTTACGACAAAGTTAGATAAACACATGAGAGGAAAGGAATAGGTAACAATGATATGGTTTGATGAAGAAGGGTAGTAGGGGATCCATGTGGACTTTAAACACTAGCATAAACCAATTGAACTAAACAACTTGTTTCTGGGTTGTCTGCTCAATACAACCTGATGGTTGTAAAACTATTGATGCAGAGTGGGGATTATCAGTGGAAGACAAATGCAGAATTTGGAAGAATATTTTCATTTCAGTTTTGAATGTACTTTGGAAATACTGTGTCTGCTCTTCTTGGAGAAAAGAATGCTGAGAGAGGGATTTGGTTAAAGCATTCAAAATCATGAGGGGTTGGACAAAGTAAACAGGTGGAAAATGCTTACATTCATGAAAGGAGTGAGAATAAGAGGACGCAGATTTAAAGTCATTATTAAAAGTAGAGAAAGGAATAAAATGTTAAGTTTCCCTATGTAGCAAGTTGTTAGGATCAGGAATGCGCTGTATGGGAGTATGGTGGAGGTGGAGGTATTCAAAAGGAATTAAATGGAAATTTGAAAGGGAGAATGTTAACGTGTCTATTGGTCCCAGATATAATGGGCCAAATGGCCTCTTTCTAGGCCATAACAATTCTGTGATTCCATGTGGATAGGCATCAGAACACAAAATTCTTTGCCACAATTAGGTACTGAAGCAAAGACTCAAGGCCTTTGATGGTCGAATGGTTCTTTCTGTGCTACAATTTCTGTGCTTCCAGTACTTCACAATCTTATTTATTCAATGTTGCTTCTTAATTTCCTTAGTGTAACAATCTTTCTTCTTTATCATATTTTCAATTTTTTGAATCTTTATCATTTTCTCACTACATAAGGTACAGTTGAATCTTTCTTGGTAATTGTCACTTGTTCTCCGACAATATTTCTAACTCTTGTATTTCCCGCCAAACAATCATTTGTAAAGTTGAAACACAGTTAGGAAATAGTGAGATGGTGACAGGGAAAAAGATGGGATGAAAATTGGATGTGATGATTAAGGTACAATTGGAAGCTCGACTGACACATCAAGAAGATGAGATATGAGAATGAGAAGTAGATGAGCCCCAAGGAAGGCCACCCACTGCTGAAAAACAAAGTAATGCAGAAACATTGGAAAGATTGGTCTAGGTGACAAATTATCTTTCAAAGATTAGGTGAGTAAGTAAAGAGATAACAAGGTGTGGAGCTGGATGAACACAGCAGGCCAAGCAGCATCTCAGGAGCAGGAAAGCTGGCATTTTGGACCTAGCTGTGTTTTACAAAAGTGGCTACATTTCAAGAATTACTTCATTGACTGCAAAGCACTTGGAGCCATCTGGTTGCCATGGAAATGCTATATAAATGTAAATCTTTCTTTCAATTTGTCAAAATGACTGAGTAACAAAACAAACCGTTCAATTAAACTTTGGTGGTTGTTTACAATGAATTCATTGCTTTAATTTACTAAGTTGTATTTTTTACTGTGCCACCAATGACGACAAAGAAATTTCCCACAGGTGAATATTGAGCTATTTGGATCTGGCAAATAGCATCGGTAATAGGAAGTACTGACAATGAGTAATGAAAATGAATAATTACAGTCAGAAGTAAGCTGCTTGAGTTTGCCTAGAGCATAAAAGAGATGAATTTTGAAGCTGCATATATACTTTGAACCACTGAAGCACACAATGATCTACAGCAAATACTTATTTTCCCATTTGCTGACATTGTATATTGGTTGATTATTGCAGCAGGCTTCTTAAAATCTTGAGAAATGACCAAACTGTTTGTTTTCTGACCACAAGGTCAAAGTGACCCAATATCATTGTGTTTTCTCTCCATATACTGGAACCAATTAATCTTGCCAATCTTGTCAAAGTAAAGATAGACAACATATATAATATTAAAACTAGTGTCTTTAATCAAAAGCTTTAATGTTTCTGGCAGGAATACCTAGCTGATAACATGAATAAGTGAACTGTGTTAAATGACAACTGCAGTTTGAAGCCCTGGGATAGTTATTTCTACAATGCTTTAATCATGATTAAGGCACTAAGGAGGGAGGAAAATCTCGTAACTGCTGGGAAAACTGGAAAGGCCAGGAAAAGCAACGGTTTTGCTGAATTTAATGAAACATATTTCTTTTCTGTTCCAAGCTGAGAACCAGATAGATTGAAAGGTTGGCCTTTAGTAAGATGTTCAAGACATGGGGTAAAAGGCCACTGCGGGGACTTGAAGAGGCAGCACTGACGGAGCTATATATAACTGGTTGACCTGAATTTATTGTGATTATGAAGATCAAATGCTGATCATGGGAATGGGCGTTGGCTGACCATGAGACAAAAGGTGGTGGCTGTATGTCCGTGTAAGGAATGCCGTCAAACCACAGGGTGAGAAATCTGAAGATTGTGGAAATGGATACATGTCAAATATATGTCAGGTTATTTTGATGAGCAACAGGAAGTACACTGCTCATCCATTCCCATAATTAAGCATCAAAGCTAATTTCCAGCTTGTTCTCAGGGGTTATATTTCTCTTCTCATTGTTGGAGATAGTAAAGGCACAGCAACATCAAATTGGGCACAACTAGAAGACACAGTTGGAAATTTCTAAATCTTATGTGAAGTAAGCAAACTGGCATGATTTCACAATTTCATCAAATTATTTAAAAATCAGTGGCTGTGTCAACAAATTAATAGGAAAAGATTGGAATGATATTTGCCAAGTGCAGGTAGGTGTAAATAGTTTAGTTTGGGAACATGGCTGACATGGACTGGTTGGACCAAAGGGTCTGTTTCCATGCTGTATGACTCTGACGCTCTAACAATGAATGGTGAAGACTTCAGATAGGTATAGGAATTTTGGCACCATAGGGGTAGAAGGAAATAAAAATGTTATGATAGAGGGAAGTCAAAGACGGGGTATGAACGTAATTATAAGCTTAAAATAATTCTTAGGTTGCTGTTAAAATAAGAATGTTGATGTGGTAAGCTATTAAATTACGCATGGTCCGAGATATCCAGCTACTTTGAGTTGGGAAACATGGTTCTGTCCCTTGCACTGTGACAAGCAGGGAGAACTGAAACACTTTCAAACATAGGAATAACATGAAAGAAGTACAAATGCTTTTTTTTTGAATGAAAAAGCAATATGAAATGTATTAATTAGCATTAATGTTCTCCAGGTCTCAGATGTGAAGACATTAATAATAATGCTGTCATAAATTATTGTAAAGGGTGGCCCATTAGGTTAAAACAAAAAGATGCTTACCTTGGTCTATCTCATAGAACTTTCCAATTACAAAAAAGCACCAGGCTGATGCAATGTTTGAATGTACATTAGAACTATGCTACCAAATACCATAAAAAAACTAGTTTACCAGATTTTAATTTCTGTTATACTTTACAGCACAGAGAGAATTTGTAAGTCAATTTGCACAAATGATACCTCTTACTGCTGAAACATGCATTGTAGCAACTAAAGTTTTCATACATTTAGAAACTTTGGCAAGATTTTCTTCCTCGGCAAACCTTTGGTCCTTACAACTTAAAAAAAACCTGAAGATCAAATTAAAATATTCTGCACTATTTAACTGAATTGTAATTATTGTCATGCCCAACCAGTCAGGCAACGTTACAATAGTTAAGATCTAACATAAAAATGCAATTATTAATTAATTAACTAATTTTTAGTATCAGTAGATATTGCAAATTTCACACTGCCATTCAGCAACATGATGTTTCCCTTAACATCAAAAATTGTTCTTGTACATTACATTTGTTCACCTTCTTTGAATACACCTGAAGTTCCAATGTTGCTTATATGTTCTAAGTTTTGTCATTATTTATTTTGAATCATTGAATCAGATGAATACAACAGAATTACAGAATATGGTGCTTGTCTGAAACAGGTAGCAGTGGTCAAAATTGCTAAATGCCATAGATTATATGCTTAGAAGACTATCCGGACTCTTGGGTCCATTTTGCCATTCACAAGGTTATGACCAATCATCAATATCAACTTCATTACCCCACATTATCTTGATTAAATTAGCACGCCTAGGTTTTGTATCAGATTTCCTAGTAAGCACAACAAATTTCATCTGACAGAAAGTGCAAACTCTAATTTAACCCAAATATGAACACATTCAATGGTCCCTAAGAGTGATTGGTTTTGACAACTTCAGAAGTCTGTTGAAAATTGAGACACATTTAACTCCCTGTCCTCGAATTATTTTTATCTCTGGCCAGGGTTATTGAAATAGCTGTAGGGTGAAATTGTACTTTGCAATATTAATTGTTGGATACTTGAGTAAAATTGCTGTCTGAAATTTTAACATACATTAATCCATATAACATAACCAAGTTGATAATATTTCTTGTTAAAATAACAAATAAAAGAATATCATGGCCCAAAAATTGCTGTCAAAATAATGAGGCTTAGGTTGTTCACCACTACTAATACACATGTCACAGTAAATTTTGGTGAGCATGTTGCACAATTAAGTGTAGAAATCCAGAAGTTGGTACTGGAATATTTTTCTACTTTAAACAGGATGTCAACACTGCTGGCTAGGTCAGCTTTTGCTGCCCATTGTCCTGGAGAAAAAAATCGTAGGATTCTTTCTTGAAATTCAACAGTCAATGCGCTGTTGGTATTGTCTCAGTGCTGCTGGGAAGGGACTTCCAGGATTTTCATCTCATGACTTTGAAGGTTCAGTGATATCCTTCCAAGTTAGGGCAATGTGTACCTTGGAGGGGAACTTGCAGATGGTGTTCCATTCCCTGTTATCTTTGTGAAAACATCATCATAAAGTCTAGCTACTTATTCAATGGAACGTAGAATGGTGAAGTTTCTGTACTTGTGTGGTTATCAAGTGAATACGTCTTAAAAAGTTAGGTAATTTCAAGTCCACATTCTTAGTTAAACAACATGATATGTGTTCATTATTGGTAGTTAACCTTTCTAGCACTGAAAATTGGAATCTGATTCTGTCATGATTAGAATGAGGGCCAGGTGGATCTCATTGCCTATGAGTTGCTTGATTGGAGTTATTAATATGGACCAATCAGGGAGCCTTGGCTGACAGATATAAACTGGAGGTTCAGAGCTTCTCCTCATTCTAGGGATCGGCTCTGAGCAAGCTTTGCATGTGTAAATAAAAAAAATTCAAATTAGAATTCAATTTATTGTCATCTTAGATAGAAATAAAAAGGTGACTCAGTGATAGGATACCTGCCTCCTTGGAGTTATTTCAGATTCCTTCATGCTTTAATTATCATTTGAGAGTGTTTTTAATTATCTATCCTAATTTTTCATTCCCTCTCTTTACTGTTCAAACATAATCTTCCTCCTTAATGTTTGTTCTGTTAAATTTGCAGTAGTCTAATCTGATTAGCCGAGGGGATGCACAGTTACTTGCCCTGCTGGGGGCCCAGTACCATGGTCATATATAATCAACACTAAATTGATTTAGCCTATTTCATTGCCCACACAATTTGTTGATCTTTCACAGCAATTTTTGGGCCGATATGTGAGTTAACAACTTTGAAACTTAACATTTTTTTTTCCAATTGCAGGAATTCACAGGATCAGTTTAGACATTTGATTAGAATATGCAACATTTTATTTACTCAAACCAAGCCAGGTATAATAGAAACATATCAAAATCTCCTTCTCTTCTACACAAACAAAATGAAATGCAACCCATCAAGCATAGATTATTATTTTAAAATAAAAACAATGATGAGCTAAATAATAACCAAACCAGCAGTTCAGTCAGACCCTGAAATTTGATGTTTGATTTAAGTTTCAGTTGGCTGTTTGTTGGTTAACTATTTGAAGAAATGACCACATCAATTTCAAAACTGCTTCAAATGAGGTCATTTTTCTCTCCCAAAGACATCAGGTATTGAAACCAGTCATGGGAAAATCAACAGGGTCAAAAAATATTTATAATCAGAATTATTCATTAGTTGAAATTGTTGCAGTGGAGATTGTCAAATGTGCTGTACTTCCACCAAAAACAGAACTTGTATACAAGTGAAAAAAAAATTGACGTGGTTTTTCCAAGTACAGGATCAATACACTGGGAAATGCAATCAGCAGCTTTGTTTTATGTGGTTTAGTGCAGGTGGCTTTCCCAGTCCACTAAACAGAAATGTTGGACTAAGGGTCAGTCAAGAATCTTCAGCGCAAAAACACAGCTAAGTGCTGATGCAAAAAAATATAATCAGAACACTGTCATTACATAGAAAAATTAATCCTTTCTTTATACATTTATACAGTGTTTAAAAAAGATACAAGACTAAAGGGTTATCTAAGCAACAGTCTCCCGCTGGCCATCTGCTAGTTTCTTTGGAAGAAGTTCTTTCTTTTCCTCTGTGCTGACTAAGGAATTCCGGCAGTTTGAAGCATCCAAGTACAGTTTTGCATAAACAGGATTTGAGTAATTTGTCGGCTGCCGTAAAAAGAAAGGGCAGATGTCATATTATTGAATTCTGACTGTCACTAGATCCTTAGAGTACTGAACATGAGATGTTGAGTATACAAAACTTAAAAGATAATATTAATCTGGCATTTGTTCTCGGTACAAAAGGATACCATTATATATTATTCATTAAAATTGAAATATGCATGCCTGTAGCAACAGCCCCTCAAGGTCTGCAGAATGATACTTTTGGAATCAATTTAATATTGTGCTTATGACTTTGAATTTACATCAATCTTTCATGAGATTTTGGTATCTCTATTCAGAGTTACTTTCAAACCTATTAAACCCCAGTGACTGTCATTGCTAGAAGTAGTTTGACTTTACATTAATGTTGCAGTATATGCACTCAACAAGTTAAGGCAGTAACTGAGATAAATTAAAATTTTCACCAATTAAGATAAATGAAAATTTCCCCACTGAATACCACTGCATGTTACTCATATAATATCTACTAAATAGAATTGCTGTCTCCATTATTGCATACAGATGTCTTGCAGAAAAAGATATTTTGACTCATGGTAAGAATACGTATCTATTCTTGATGTTTCCAAATAGATATTTCTCAAGAGACACATGAAACCTTATTCACTGTAAGTGTTCCATCAACAATAATCCAATTTATGTCCAAGTGTTGCCAATTTTCTGCATGTTCAGTTCTTTGCCAATGGGAAAGAATTAAAACTTGCTCAAAATTCTAACAATGAGTTCTGACATTCTGAGTAGCTGTTTGCATTTCAATTTCACTGGAAACAAAAATCTAAGGATTGCATATCCTTGTGCATAGAGCAAGCAAATATACGTATTCCTAAATATATATAATGATCACTAAATGTGTCCAACATAGGCAGTGATAGTGTTTGTTGCAGAGATAGTATTGGGGAAAGCTGGAATTCTTATTTAAGTATTGAATCAGAAACCCATGCATTGGCTGCTGAAAATATTACACAACAGATCAAAATAAGATTTCAAGATGGATCTGTATCTGTTATGGATTATAATAAAAAATAAGTTTTTCATGGCATGTGAGCATCAATGGACAGGTCACTGTTCATTGTCCACCCCTAATTTCTTGAGAAGATAATGGTAAGCTGCCTCCTTGAACTGCTGCAGTACTTGTGGTGAGAGGTATACCTTCAGTGTTGTGAGAAAAGATGTTCAGGATTTTGATTCAACGACAATAACGGAAGGGGTAACACACTTCCTAGTAAGGATGGTGTTTGTGGCTTGGAAGGAAATTTGCAGTGGCAGTAATCTGATGCATGTGCTGCCCATGCCCTCCAAATGACAGGTCTGGAAGGTACTGTTGAAGCAACTTTAGTGACTTACTGCAGTGAAGCTTGAAAATGGTACACATTATTGATGCCATGCATTAGTGACGAAGGAGTGAATGTTAAAGGTCGTGGTTGGTGTATCAATGAAGTGGGATGCTTTGTCGTGGATGGTGTTGCGCTTCTTGTGTGTTGTTGGATCTGTACTCATCCTGGCTAGCAGAGAGCTTTCCATTACAATACTGATTTATGTCTTGTAGATAGTGAGCAGGCTTTGGGGTGACAGGCGGTGAATTACTCATTGCAGAATTTCTAGCCTCTGAGCTGATCCTTAATGATAGTAATTATATAACAGGCGTGGTGTCCGGACAACTGTAACACCAGGATGTTGATAATAGGGTGTTCTATGATCATGAAGCTGTTGATCATCAAAGGGTGATGGTTAGATTCTCTCTTGTTAAAGATGCTCATTGCCTGGTACTTTTGATGTAAATGTTGCTTGCCACTTATCAGTCCAAGCCTGGATGTTTTCCAAGTCTTGCTGCATATGGACTCTTTCAGTATCAGAGGAGATGGTGTTGAACATCATGTAATCATCAGCAAACATTCCTCCTTCAGATTTTACAATGGAGGGTATGTCATTGATGAAACAGCTAGTGCTGTTTGGCCCTAGAATACCACCTTGAGGAAGCCTTGCAGTATTATCTTGGTGTTGAAATAATTGACCTTGAACAACCATAGCCATCTCCCTTTGTACTACTCTAACTCATGGAGAGTATCCTTTCTGATTCCAAATGATTCCAGTTTTGATAGTCTTACAAGTTTACAGATTTACTTCATTTTAGTTGTGGTTCTATTGTGGTCATTAATATTTCCAGATCCTTGGCTTACAGGAGACACTGTGACTAAACCGTGAGTAAATAAAGTAAATAAAATAAATAAAGGAAATAATAAAAAACAGTGACAATCCCCTGTATTGATGTAGTGACAATTCAGCACAATTTTTATCAGTCCTTCTTCTAACTGCATGCAGACCATTAGCAAAATGGGTTCTTGGTTTCTGCAATTTTGCTGCTAGGGCATACATACCTTTTCCGAATCTAATGTAAAATCTGGATCCAGCAAACCTCCAGAATTTTCATGGTTGCGGTCAACTTCATACATGTTGTACGTTGGATTTCCGATTTCCACATTCATGCCTCCATTCGTCAGTGGGTGCCTTCGTACAATTTTCACACTAATGGGAAGTTACCAGATAATGTTAACATGAATTATTATTGCTCAAGGATTTGTATTAAGGTCTTTGTATTAAAGATATTTTCATCCCTGGGTCGGCAGCACAAAATGGGGCATTGGCCCAGGCTAGGAAAAGTGCCCCAGAAGATTGGATTTTCAATCCAGAGAGCAGAGTCCTTGGGCAGTGAGTGGGTGATCCTGGAATGAAAGCAGAAGCTGCTGGTAGTGAAGGTTGGCTGTAAGCAAAGCCAGCCTCTGTGCATTAGCAGCATATTTCAGTTTATTAAGAAAACAATGGAACCAATACACCTCTCTAGCTTTCACCTTCACCTCCAAACCATACCCCTCACATTCTCCCATTGTCCCATTCATGCTACACTATACCCTTTGCCTTCCCTACGGCCCTTCAGCCCATCGAGTCCACACTACCCTCCTTAAGAGTATCCACCCAGAACCTCACCCCTACCCCATGCCTTTAACCCTGCATTTCCCATGGTCAATTCACCTAACCTGCATATTCCTGGACATTATGAAACAAGTTAGCATAGTTAATACATCTAATCTGCACATCTGTTGGACTCTGAGAGGAAGCATGGAGCACCCGGAGGACACCCATGCAGATGTGGGGAGAATGTGTAAACTCCACATAGGCAGTTGACCAAGGCTGGAAACAAACCCAAGTCCATGGTGCAGCTGGGCAGAAGTGTTAATCCTTGTATACCTTTGTGATAACCCATTCCAAACTTCTGTCTTTCTGTGTCCATGCCAACTCATCTTGAGGATTCTCAACAGCCATGCTGACAGAAAATAAAGTTGTGTCTATTACTGTTACTATATAAAATAAACTTGCTTATTAAAAGGATTGAAACTCATTGAAAGCAATCTCTTACGAAAATCAACATTTATACTCTAAGTTGTTTGACGGCTTGGACAGCCCTTTGGCAACTTTGGCACTTTGCTGACGGGTTTAATAGCTTTGAAATTCCTCAAGAGTTTCTCGTCCATGTGGATGCTTAGGCATATTTTTGTCAAATTTTCACAATTCCAAAGGATACCTGACTCACCTTGCCCTTATTGTGTCTTACGGCTACCATCTCAATGTTACCTAATCTCCCTCCCCAAGATTCCAAGGATCATATCTACTGTAGCATTTCAGTTTTCCACGGGATTACACTAGCTATTGAATTTAGTTCACTGACACAGACCTGCTCTGACATATTCTACTCTGCATACTTTGAGTTTCAGTCACCGAGGACAGCAAAATGGGATTTAAATAACAGTTAATCATTTAAATGGCCAACCATCTCTACATACCATGGATGTGCTAATTCTTGGTATTCTTAGCTCACATCTGATCGGAGAGACAACATACCTGTTTCAACTTACTTTTGTACTAAGTTGAAAACCTCAATCAGGGAAGTTAAAAATCTCCGTCTAGGATGAGGGATATGTCAAACTGATGAAGTAGATTCATGGAGTTATATTGTACATTACAGTGGAAAGATTCCTGCTCTGTGTCTTAGTTGACTGGGGAAATAGGAAATTACATCCTTACAATTTTTGGGGATGTCTGCCATTTTGCCTCTCTATCACCGAGAACATCTGGGTTTTTATTAACTTTTATTAAACTTTTTATGAATTGGCAGCTAAAAGATCAGGAATATACCAGTTGATCAAGTATTCTGAATAATCGAGAGGTCCACATATTCAATAGTGGGCACACACTAAAGAAGAGAAACGCAATGAAGAGGGTGTGCAGATCACCGTTATACTATATTTACAGCATAAATAACAACTAATAATATAACATTGCCTTAAATAAAACTTACTGACAGAGATCGTTCTTATTTGCACCCTCAAACTGAATACCCAATTGACCAGAGATTGTGGTATTTGAGGAGAAATTGACAAAATTGAATCAACTGTTGATATTTCATGTGGACATATGATTGAACAACAAATATTTTTACACGGACGTAAATACATTTTTAAAAACTACAATAACTGGACAGATAAGTACAGTAAACTGTGTGGTATTTCAGGTTTGTAATTTTTGCTGGTTTGTCAAGAGTGCTGGTTCATAAGTTGCTGATTAAAACAAAGTGTGCTTTATTTTCTACTTTAGGCTGTTGGTATCAACCACATGAATTCCCAGGTGGAGAAAGATACAAAGTAGCAATTTTTCTATTCTAATGCGCAATCTGCCTCCATGAATCTTTTTTCAGCAGTCTGATTTATTTTCCCTTCCAGCCTGTCTTCCTTGACTGAGATCTTTGGCCTCCCTGATTGAGATTTTCAATTTGAAACAAACATTAGTTGAAATAAGTGTGCTGTATTGCCAGTCACAAGTGAGCTGAGAATGCCTGAGCTCATTTTCCATGAAATGCTTCCAGCAAGCAATACACCGTTTCATCATTCAGTATTATTCCAAGAATGAATTACAGCCCAAATCAGTTACCGTTGTCTTCTTTTGAAGATGATTATTCCAACGACGACTGCAATAATCAGAAAAACTAGGATAACGAGTGGTACAATAAAAGTGATGTTTCCTGGAAGAGATGAACAAATTTAGTCCACATTATTGAAATGAAACACAAATGCATTGGAAGCAGTTCAAAGAAGGTTCACTAGTTCTGAGGAAGGTTCTGAGAAAGTTCTGAGCAAGGGTCACTGGACCCAAAATGTTAACTCTGTTTTCTCCTCCACAGATGCTACCAGACCTGCTGAGCTTTTCTAGCAACTTTGTTTTTGTTCACTAGACTAATGCTTGGCTTGTCTTATGAGGAAAGGTTGGACAGGCTGGGCCCAGTTCACAGAATCATAAAATCCCCACAATGTGGGAAGACCCCATTCACACTGTACCTCCCTGGACACTACAGGGCAACTTATCATGGCCTATCCACTTAAGCTGCACATCTTTGGACTAAGGAAGGAAACTGGATTACCTGGCAGAAACTCCCGCAGACATGTGGAAAACATGCAAACTCCACACAGATTGTCACCCAAGGCGATACCAAATGTGGGCCTCTGGCATTTTGAACTATCGTGTCAACCCACTGCCAGATCATTCAGCGGTTAGAAGAGTAACAGGTGACTTGATTAAAATTTGTGGGATCTTAACAGGATGTAGGTGGAGAGGATATTTCCTGTTGTGAGAGAACCATGAATTAGGGATCACTGATTTAACGTAAGACATTTCCATTTGAACAGAAATGTGATTTTATTTTTCACACAGGGCTGTGTGAATTTGAAGCTCTCTTTCTCAAAAGGTGATGGAAGAAGATTCCCTGTGTGTTCTTAAGGCAGAGTTAGACATATTCTTGAAATGCAAGGAGCTGAAAAGATGTAAGGGTATGTGGGATTGTGGAGTAATCAGATCAGCTATGATCTTATTAAATGGTGAAGCATGCTTGAGGGGCTGAGTGACCTATTTCTGCACCTAAATCTTAAATTTGCATGTTCCATCAAATATAATAGTAAATAGACGTTTCCCACAGATGTGCTTTTCATGTCAAGAATGAGCACATATTGACTATGCTTGTCATTGAATTTACAACAATGGCATTATAGCATAACATTAAGAATAAAGTACTGCATATTGCAAGAAAAATCTGTTGGTTTACCTCCTGTAGCTTCAAATAGGCTGACCTGATGACTCAGGAGATATAAGTTACAACTGATTCATAATTAGTATTAGAAGCAAGGATAAGCAGCACTCTACAGTGTTTGGATATGTGAATATATGGTCTAAACCATGTACTAGGTTGCTTTGATTTTTTATGTATGGCATATGATCACCACAGAGACTAACAAAATTTAAGGAATTCAAACTTGTAGTTTAGAACTGGCCAAATGACTCAAGATTTCAAATTATAGTTTTTCTTCTTTCTATCAAATGGCGAAAAAATAACTTGAACAAACGCTATTTCTTTCTTTGGGCAACTTATACATTAAATTATAAAAAGGAACATTTACATCTAAATCCATCACAACCCAAGCTCCTTTCAGCAAACAGTTTAAACTTGTTCTCAGCTTGCCACAAAGTAAACCTTGAATAAATAGGTGTTTTCTTAAGTTTTCAGAGATCTTTAAATACCACCCATGAAATAAAACTTATTTCAATGACTGTTCTCCTGTGGACATGCCAGGATGTATCTCCCAGAATCTAATGTGGGTCTTTCTGGCAAAGCCTATAACCTGATCTGAAAATGGCTTCTTCCGCAATCTTCTCTATTGCATTGCCAAAAATATTAATCTTGTGGTTCACTAGAAATACCAATTAGTTATGATTGAACTTAACATCCTTTCATGGTGCAATTAGTTTGTAGCACAACTGTTTACAATCCGACATCAACAACACCTCACTTGGATCTTGGGAAACATTATATTGAAGAGTAAAACCTTGCACTTTTTTCTCAATAATACAACCTAAGCCTTCCTTTGAACTCTACCAATGAAATTATCCAGACATAATGTAGGGTGAATATCAGAACATGTGGCAAGTCACATGACACTTTTCATTTACCCTACATTTAAAACTTACAGTCCCAAACTACAATAATCTTACACACTCACAATGGTAACATAAAATATAAAGTTTATTTGATGTTAATGTGTGCAAATTTTATACAGCAAATGGGGGAAAATATTGCTAAAAATTTTTAAAATGTCAATGAAACAGGGCAATAAAAATATCAGCGTTTGCAAAAATGTCACTAAATAGGACTCAGCAAATACATTTTTAAACATCATCAGAATAATTTAAAATTAATGACCAAGTTAGAACTTCTATAAGTTATGTAATGATGAAAGCAGTGGGGTGAAGGTACAGGAGAATTTCAGTAGGTTTGGCAGCATCTGTGGAGTGAAAACAGAGTCTCTGTTTTGAGTCCAGTGACCCTTCTCCATGACTGTGGAGAAGCAAAAATTTTCCTTTACTTGTTCTGGCTTCCCGCGGGCATAGATTTGAACGTTTTCTCACTTAGCTCCATTTCAGGAGGCACAGTGGCTCAGTGGTTATCACTGCTACCTCACAGAGCCAGTTACCCAGGTTCAGTTCCACCCTCGGGTGACAGTCTATGTGGAGTTTCACTGCCTCTTGTCCATTGCATTCTCCTTAGACAAGAGGGAATAAACTTTATCTGACAGCTTGATTTGCAATAACAGTTCATTGTTGGATTGCCCATTTTAACTGCTTTACTAACCATTTGAAAGAGGTAAAAATGGTATTCTCCTCTCAGTCAACAAATGTAGGGATTACATGAGGGAACTTCAGTTCTTAAGCCCCTTATTCAAGTTAGATATGGTTCCTGCAATACAATTACCCTCAGAGGAATTTTCTCTTCTCAACTCATGTTGTCCCAATGTAAACTTGTTTCACCGCCCCCCCTCCACCTTCCTTGTCTCATTTGCTCATTTACTCTTACAGAAAACTCTTTTGAATTTCCTTTCCTGTCTGTCCTTATCCTTTTCAGCCTCTTACCCTGATTGCTAAAATTCCTGTTTCTCTATTTTTCTGTTGGAATTCCAGTTCTAAAATTAGCGGTGACAAATTTAATTTACCTGGTTCGCTATTCTCAGTGTTGACCTCTCAATATTTCACTATAACTGGCAACGTCAATTTATCTGGCTTTTAGGGGGTATAATTCACCTTAATGTGCCCACTTACTTTTTAGAACTTTTCCAAGGATGAAACCTTTAATTTTTCAGAAGTTACGTCATACTGGGATAGAACCAACACAGGCAGTGCAGCCTTGCGCTTGAGGGCCCACAGGCACTCCCTGTGAGCCACAGGACACCACGAGCAGTGAGCTCTGGAGCAGCATATGGGAAGAAGACCCGGTGCAGCAGGCAGGCAGCAAGTCCTGGGTGGAGACCAGTGTGAGAAGGCAATCCTAACCTTCAAACTTACCTTTGAATAGTGTAACATTAACTCCTAAATATTTTCCTATTTTTAACTTATTTTCAACTGTATAATTAGGCAACTACTTCTATTGTGCTCCTGAGATGCTGCTGGGCCTGCTGTGTTCATCCAGCCTCACATTTCATTATCTTGGATTCTCCAGCATCTGCAGTTCCCATTATCACTTCTATTCCACTGCTGTATTCATGAATCATACCTAGGTACTTGTACCTAGGACGTCGCCAAAGGAGGCAGACATTGTAAAAGTTTTTCACTGTGTTCCTCCAATGGAGTGTATGTGACAATAAAAGGATATTGTATTGTATTGTAAAAATATTAAAATCAAATTGTGGTGATTATAACAAGGTCAGCAACCTGGACCTCACAGCATAGGAGTTCCCTGATTGGACCAGGTTAACAGCCTCAATCAAGGAGCCATGGCTGACAGATAAAAAGAAGTGTACCAGTGATTGTGACACTCTCGGTGCTCATTCTTGTAAGGCTGTACTAGAGTCAAGGACTTTCTACATATAAATAAAGGTTATCTTAAGTGATGGGAAATGAATCTCTGAGGGGTTACTTCACAAATGATGAAGTTTTAGTATTTTAATACTACAGTCATGAGATACCGTTTTTGCAGTTTATTAACAAGTCTTGAAGGAAAATTATTTCTCCCACTCCCAAATTGTTTCATTTGCTTTTTGGATCTTATTACTTAAGTCATTATTTGTTATGGCAAGTTGAGGAGGAGTGAATTGGCCCCATCTGATCAACCCCCTCAGCTAGTCACAACAAATACTCTTACATTTCCTCTTTCACATGCGCTATCACACTTCATTAATGATTTAATTCACTGTTTCAAAATTGAAGAGCCAATCATAAGATTTTTTTGAGTAAAAGAACAAGGAACGTTGTCACTTGCTAATCACTGGTGTAAAATTTAAAATGTATAGTATATGTAGAAAAAAAAGGGGAGCAAAAATATACAGTTTTATAGCTCCTTAGAGTCTGAGAGGTGTTGGTTTTATCCTGAGATCATGGTTGTTTCATTGATGACATTCATCTGCAGTAGCGAAATCTAAATCTTTGCATTGCCAGTGAATGGATATTTCTACAGTTTGGTTTTGTTGACACAGAGAATAAGAAGAAAGAAAAAGATAGGGTATAAAGAAACAGAGAGAGAGAGAGAGAAAGAGCAAGCCTTACAGTTCTGTAGTTATGAATCTACCTTTTTTTCTCTGTTATCTAAATGCTGTTGTCTGGGATAAAGTTTACTTGAGTATTTTTGTGTCTATCTGCATTATTATTTTCAAGATAGAGAAATTTGTTGGGAATTTTACACATACATGTACGCGCTTACACATACACACACACACACACACATCTGTGGGGTGAATCATTTCATCGATGATACTTGCTTAATGACAGATACATTTTATTTTGTTCAAAAAATACACACAATTTGCAGTCACACTCGGTCAGTGTGGCATCTTATAAATTTCAGTTTTCAAAATAAAACTAGCCTGATTCTATGGTTAAATTCTGAAAAAAAGAAGATTCTGAATAAAGCTTCACACTCACAATACAGTGTCTGTCCTGAGATGTCACCTTTTGTATATTCCTATGGCTCTGCCTGATTGCCATGATAGCAAAGCGCTGACATTGACATTATAAACACTTTACAACACTCTTGGTCAACTGCAGAGCCTTATCATGTGACACTCCAATCACATCAGTTATATGATCTTTTGACCTGTCTGTCTTTGATCTCTCTGCCTATAAATTCTATATCTGTGTGCACCTGACGAAGGGGTTGTACTATGAAAGCTACCATGACACCAAATAAAAACCAAAAGAACTGCAGATGCTGTAAATTAGGAACAAAAATAAAGTTGCTGGTAAAGCTCAGTAGGTCTGGCAGTAGCTGGGGAAGAGAAAACAGAGTTAACATTTCAGGTCTGGCCACCGTTCCTCAGAATGGATTCCAAATAAGCCTGTTAGACTATCATAATAATAAAATGTGAGGCTGGATGAACACAGCAGGCCAAGCAGCATCTCAGGAGCACAAAAGCTGACGTTTCGGGCCTAGACCCTTCATCACCTCTCTGATGAAGGGTCTAGGCCCGAAACGTCAGCTTTTGTGCTCCTGAGATGCTGCTTGGCCTGCTGTGTTCATCCAGCCTCACATTTTATTATCTTGGAATCTCCAGCATCTGCAGTTCCCATTATCTCTGTTAGACTATCATTTGTGATTGTGTCATTATTGATTGTGTCAACACTGGCACCTTCACATCATGATAATTTTCATACTCAGTGGTCAAAAATCCAGAAATATGTAAATCCATCAGATGGTATAGATGTAAGTGACTAGTTTCACTCAGCTTGATGACATGCTAATTTCAGTTCAGGTTGGGCCTTGTCTATTAATGGTTTCACGCATTGCCTCAACCTGTGATCAGGTGCTCACTTTGACCATTTTAAGTTTGTGTTTTTCCTTTTTTAAAGTTACTTCAATCTACAAAAGGCTCCAGGCATTAAAAATCAAATGTCATAAGTGAAACATTTTCCTACTATTATAACCAAAAATTTCCTTTCTTTGCTCTTACTTTAACTTCTGTGCATCTCGTCTTCCTGGGCTTTCTCTGTAGGGCTTTTTTTTGTGGGAACATAACATCAGTGTGCATGCTGTGAGAAAGAACTGGTTGGATTGCAGTGTATAGAGCCTCACTTTCTTAAAAATGAGAAAGGGCTGAATGCTGAAGGGTAGACTCATTCCTGACTTGTCAACTGATGGCTCTTTGAAAGCAATCTTTGTAACAGGTTGACATTCAGCAATGCTGCTGGACCTTCTTCACATTATCTTCACAAAATATTTGTGTCAAAAAGACTGACGTGATATGTTCAGTCATATTTTTATTCCACAACCTCTCTGGAAAAATATCTAAACGTTTACTGAACTACCATGGCAACTGTATTCTTCTGAGCTCCTGTTCAGGTTTAGTTGTAGCTACCAATAGAGAAAGCCTTGTGAACACTACATAATATGGGTCAGATACTAGGTTAACAATTGCATGTTTACTAAAACTAACAGTACCCAGAATCAAATTGAATGAAAAGCTAACCTTTCAGCTGGAATGTCAAAGTAATAAACTGAAGGATTTAATTCTGTCATGTGTTAAACATTTTTCAGCTGTAGGTCGGCACAACATCACAAAGTTTTTATGCAGCCCAATAATCCATTTACCCTGGAAGATTGCCCTCAAATTAACAGGGACCAATGTCTAATGAACGGAAGCTGATATCATCGACAACAGTAAGACATGTATTTTCATTACTTACTCCCTGTGGTATTCTCAGTTTTGCTGCTCTTGGGAGCTGGTCTTTCACACTGTGTACCCGACCATTCATCAGAACACCTGAAATGAACCAATTAAGGATGTAAAATTAATGTACAGCAACTGTCACAAACACCAGTGGAAGAGCACCGACAGATATCGGCAAAAGTGAACAGCATTTAGGAGCATGCAGTAAGGATTAGACAGCAATTTTGTTTAAATAGCAATGCATTGCGAAGATGATTAGCTCTGATATAGACCATAGCATGCCATGCATAAAAACAATTAATTTACTAGGCTATGGAAACATGCCACCAATGCATGATGAGTCTGCTGGATTTCAATGTTTTATAGCAAAGAATGGTGTCTGGCATAAGGTCAAAACCTACTTGCACTGAGGCTCATTAAGTGCAGTTAAAGTGCAAACCCCGCCATTTTGACAGTAGTAATCACAAAGGTTCATTTTCTGGTCACATCGATCACTTTTAAACCCCACTGTACATCTGCAGAGTTATAGAATACAGTTGAGATTAAAATGCTGAATTGTATTTTAAAGTAATTTTTGATCCCCTTTACTGATGCACATTTTATTTTATTAACGGGAATAATTTTGTCGAGTCGAATACATCTAATTAATTCATGAGGATTGTTATGCAGAAAAAAAACCCTTTAATTTGCATCAGAGAAAATTTCACTCTGGTCCCTTCATCAACCATTTTCATGTTACCGTCGTGTAGGAGTACAGTTGGGGAATATTTAGATTGGATTTAGTTAAATACTGTACGGTAATGACATATCGATATTTGCACAAACAATTAGACTAGTCTGGAAGAAGTTGCAACTGGCTGCAGAGTCTCAAATTTGAGAACATAAAAGTCAATCCAGATCCTAAGTCCTAATAATCATTCAGTGATGCCTGCTGGAAAATATGCAAGTTTGGAGATCGGGCAAATAAAATCTAGGGTTAGTTGCGATCTCCCCATAAATAAATAATTCAAATATTCACTTTGTACACAGAAAATGGAGATCTGTGCAAGGCGTGAAAGCACCACCTTGCTAGTCCCTGGTGAACCTCTCCTGCCTCATACAATAACATCTTTATAAGTATAAGTAAAGAAATGTCCCGAAAAAGAGATTATCCTGGATTAAAATCACAATAGCAAAATGGCAAAACAAACAAAAATCATGTTTTAGGTGCTTTTGTGTTCTATAGTAATTTACAAATTGAGAAAGAAAATGTATCAGAGATAGTAGGAACTGCAGATGCTGCAGAATCCGGTGGGGGAAGGGGAGATTTTGAAGCTGGTGAAGTCCACATTGGCACCAGAAACATGGGTTTCTCATGGGCAGGAATGGTTGCTGGATCTTCCAGGGTTTAGAACATTTAAAAAGAATAGGGAGGGGGGAAAAAGAGGAGGGGATGTAGCACTACTAATCAGAGAGGGTATCACAGCTACAGAAGCTTCCATTGTCGAGGAAGATCTGCCTACTGAGTCAGTATGGGTGGAAATTAGGAACAGCAAGGGAGTAGTCACCTCGTTAGGGGTTTACTACAGGCCCCCCAATAGCAGCAGGGAGATTGAAGAAAGCATAGGTCGGCAGATTTTGGAAAAGTGTGGACGCAGTAGGGTTGTTGTAATGGGTGACTTTAACTTTCCTAATATTGCTTGGAACCTCCTTCGAGCAGAAGATTTGAATGGAGCTGTTTTTGTAAGGTGTGTTCAGGAGGGTTTCCTAACGCAGTACGTTGACAGGCCGATGAGGGGAGAGGCCATTCTAGACTTGGTGCTCGGAAACGAGCCGGGGCAGGTATCAGATCTTGTGGTGGGAGAGCATTTTGGTGATAGTGACCATAACTGCCTCACATTCTACATAGCTATGGAGAAGGAGAGGATTAGGCAAAATGGGAGGATATTTAATTGGGGAAGAGGAAACTATGATGCGATTAGACATGAGTTAGGAAGCATGGGCTGGGAGCAGTTGTTCCATGGTAAGGGAACTATAGACATGTGGAGACTGTTTAAGGAACAGTTGTTGCGAGTGATGAGTAAATATGTCCCTCTGAGACAGGCAAGAAGGGGTAAGATAAAGGAACCTTGGATGACGAGAGCGGTGGAGCTTCTTGTGAAAAGGAAGAAGGTAGCTTACATAAGGTGGAGGAAGCTAGGGTCAAGTTCAGCTAGAGAGGATTACATGCAGGCAAGGAAGGAGCTCAAAAATGGTCTGAGGAGAGCCAGGAGGGGGCACAAGAAAGGCTTGGAAGAAGGAATCCGGGAAAACACAAAGGCATTTTACACTTACGTGAGGAATAAGAGAATGATCAAAGAAAGAGTAGGGCCGATCAGGGATAGCATAGGGAACTTGTGTGTGGAGCCTGAGGAGGTAGGGGAAGCCCTAAATGAGTTTTTTGCTTCTGTCTTTATGAAAGAAACGAACTTTGTAGTGAATGAAACCTTGGAAGAGCAGGTGTGCATGCTGGAATGGATAGAGATAGAGGAAGCTGATGTGCTGAAAATTTTGTCAAACATTAAGATTGACAAGTCGCCAGGCCCGGACCAGATTTGTCCTTGGCTGCTTTGGGAAGCGAGAAATGCAATTGCTTCGCCACTTGTGAGAATCTTTGCATCCTCGCTCTCCACTGGAGTCGTACCTGAGGACTGGAGAGAGGCAAATGTAATTCCTCTCTTCAAGAAAGGAAATAGGGAAATCCCCGGCAATTATAGACCAGTAAGTCTCACGTCTGTCGTCTGCAAGGTGTTAGAAAGGATTCTGAGGGATAAGATTTATGACCATCTGGAAGAGCATGGCTTGATCAAATACAGTCAACACGGCTTTGTGAGGGGTAGGTCATGCCTTACAAACCTTATCGAGTTTTTTGAGGATGTGACCAGAAAAGTTGATGAGGGTCAAGCTGTGGATGTGGTGTATATGGACTTCAGTAAGGCATTTGATAAGGTTCCCCATGGTAGGCTCATTCAGAAGGTCAGGAGGAATGGGATACAGGGGAACTTAGCTGCTTGGATACAGAATTGGCTGGCCAACAGAAGACAGCGAGTGGTAGTAGAAGGAAAATATTCTGCCTGGAAGTCAGTGGTGAGTGGGGTTCCACAGGGCTCAGTCCTTGGGCCTCTACTGTTTGTAATTTTTATTAATGACTTGGATGAGGGGATTGAAGGATGGGTCAGCAAGTTTGCAGACGACACAAAGGTCGGAGGTGTCGTTGACAGTGTAGAGGGCTGTTGTAGGCTGCAGCGGGACATTGACAGGATGCAGAGATGGGCTGAGAGGTGGCAGATGGAGTTCAACCTGGATAAATGCGAGGTGATGCATTTTGGAAGGTCGAATTTTAAAGCTGAGTACAGGATTAAGGATAGGATTCTTGGCAGTGTGGAGGAACAGAGAGATCTTGGTGTGCAGATACATAGATCCCTTAAAATGGCCACCCAAGTGGACAGGATTGTTAAGAAAGCATATGGTGTTTTGGCTTTCATTAACAGGGGGATTGAGTTTAAGAGTCGTGAGATCTTGTTGCAGCTCTATAAAACTTTGGTTAGACCGCACTTGGAATACTGCGTCCAGTTCTGGGCGCCCTATTATAGGAAAGATGTGGATGTTTTGGAGAGGGTTCAGAGGAGGTTTACCAGGATGCTGCCTGGACTGGAGGGCTTATCTTATGAAGAGAGGTTGACTGAGCTCAGTCTCTTTTCATTGGAGAAAAGGAGGAGGAGAGGGGACCTAATTGAGGTATACAAGATAATGAGAGGCATAGATAGAGTTGATAGCCAGAGACTATTTCCCAGGGCAGAAATGGCTTGCACGAGGGGTCATAGTTTTAAGCTGGTTGGTGGAAACTATAGAGGGGATGTCAGAGGCAGGTTCTTTACGCAGAGAGTTGTGAGAGCATGGAATGCGTTGCCAGCAGCAGTTGTGGAAGCAAGTTCATTGGGGTCATTTAAGAGACTGCTGGACATGTATATGGTCACAGAAATTTGAGGGTGCATACATGATGACCAATGGTCGGCACAACATTGTGGGCTGAAGGGCCTGTTCTGTGCTGTACTGTTCTATGTTCTATGTTCTATGTTCTATACCATTGGGCTGCAGGGTTCCCAAGCGGAATATGAGTTGCTGTTCCTGCAATATTCCGCTTGGGAACCCTGCAGCCCAATGGTATCAATGTGGACTTCACCAGCTTCAAAATCTCCCCTTCCCCCACCGCATCCCAAAACCAGCCCAGTTCGTCCCCTCCCCCCACCGCACCACACAACCAGCCCAGCTCTTCCCCTCCACCCACTGCATCCCAAAACCAGTCCAACCTGTCTCTGCCTCCCTAACCTGTTCTTCCTCTCACCCATCCCTTCCTCCCACCCCAAGCCGCACCTCCATCTCCTACCCACTAACCTCATCCCACCTCCTTGGCCCGTCCATCTTCCCTGAACTGACCTATTCCCTCTCTGCCTCCCCACCTATACTCTCCTCTCCACCTATCTTCTTTTCTCTCCATCTTCGGTCCGCCTCCCCCTCTCTCCCTATTTATTCCAGAACCCTCATCCCATCCCCCTCTCTGATGAAGGGTCTAGGCCCGTAACGTCAGCTTTTGTGCTCCTGAGATGTTGCTGGGCCTGCTGTGTTCATCCAGCCTCACATTTTATTATCCATCAATTTTATGTGTTTTTTTGCTGGCAACAGTAATTTTAGTGACTTTAATTTTAACCAATAGCTTTTCCCATGTTTCCGTTAAGATTGACATAATTGCAACGACCTTGGATTGACTCAGGAATCAACCTCTCTTTGATTAGCTTGGTGACTTAGTTCTACCTTAAATCCTTTCCTTGTCTCCAGTCTTAACACTTACACTGCATCTGTCCCCTCTGATTTTTTTTGTTGTTTCTTATCTCAGTTTCATAGAATCCCTCCAATATTCTTTACTGTATTGGTTAGCAGTTTGGAGATTTATTTTCCATGTAGTGGTTCTAAATAGATGAAAAGAACTTTCCATTATTTCATGGTTTCAGTCTGAGTCACAACAATTCCAGGGTTTCTTCATTCCTTCAAACTTCTATAATCTCAAGTCTGTCTAAGACTTATACCACTCTAATATGACTGCTTCGGAATCTCTTGTGTGCTTCTGAATAAAATTAAAAAGAAGTATATATCTTCCACTTTTAGATGTTCTCTTTTATCCTCCCTGAAATTTTTAAAATAAAAAAAGTTACTGACATGCTCTGTAATCTTTTAAGGTTTCTGATCTTGTCATTTTCTGAAGCTGCCAATGTGCTATTCGCATCTTTTGATTTGATTTGATTTGATTTGATTTATTATTGTCACATGTATCAAGATACAGTGAAAAGTATTTTTTTGCATGCCATCCAGACAAATCAAACTGTACATAAGTGCATCAGAGTAATAGAGCAGAATGCAGAATATAATGTTACAGCTAGAGAGAAGGCACAGAGATTTAAATCTAATACAAGAGATGTTCATTCCTAAGTCTGATAACAGCAGGGATGAAGCTGTTCTTGAATCTGTTAGTATGTGTTTTCAAATTTTTGTACTTACCTATCACCCTTTTCAACAAAAACTTAAGTTCATTAAATGACTATTGTCCAAGAAATCCAATTCTATCTCTCAAAAGTTGTTCAAAGCCAAACTCTGCACAAAACAACCACTGTATCTGGAATGCATGCCTGAAAATATTTACCTGGGTTTTGCTGGGTACTGGGTCTGAATCCTCATCTGCATAATATCAACAAACTACAAAGGTCAAATTGACCTCCTGGCTCAGTTTGCCAGTCAGGGATCAAGAAAATCACCAATGTCTTGGTGGAAAATATGTTGGTCTGACAATGCTGTAAGGTATTGAGGGAAAACTGCTGTATGTTGTTAATATCACTGGTCTAATAATAATCCAGATGCTCTCGGGCCATAAATTCCAATCCCAGCATGGCAATTATTGGAATTAAAACTTTCAAGCCAGAAATCTGAAGTTTGAAAGGTAGGTTGACCATGAATTGACTCCTGTGGAAACATATCTGACTCAGCAATGCCGCTCAGGGAAGGGGATCCATTGTCCTTACTCTGCCTGGTTTACATGGGACTTCAGCTCTGCAGCAATGTGGTCAATTCTTTAAATCTTTTGAAATGCCCAGGCATAGGAAATGACAATGGCAAACGCTGCAAGTCCTCTTTACCAACATCTGGGTGTTTATGGTAAAATTGGGAGAGACGTCTTATTGACTAGTCAAGTATCAGCCGGACATCGTCATACTCATGATGTTATCCCTTACACATAACATCCCCAACACCATCATCACCCTTGCTGCATATATCCTGTCACACCAGCAGGACAAACTCATAAGAAGTGGCAGCACAGTGGTCTACAGTCAAGTCTTTCATACTGAATTCAGACGGCATAAAGTTTTGTGGCATCAGTCTAGACGAAATGTAATGCTCATTACCATCTAATGATAATGTTCAGCTGATAAAATCAATGCTCCTCCTTGTTGAATAGTAAATGGAAGAAGAATTGAGGGTGGTAAGAATACAAATGTTACTCTGGTTGGACAACCTCAATTCGTAGCACCATTAATTATTAAATTAGCTAAGTCTGGGTGGGGAATTTCAATATCCACCACCAAAAGTGGCACTGTAGCCTTATTACTGATTGAGCCAGTTGAGTCTTAAGTGGCAGAGTTGTTAGCCTGGATCTGCAACTAGTGGTGAGCAACAGAGAGAAAAAATAATAATTTGACCTTACCCTATCAATCTTGCTGTCACTACCACATCTGCCCAAGAAAGCATTGGTGGGACTGACCACACTGTCCTTATAGAAACAAAGTTCCATCTTCATATTGTAGATACCCTTCCTGATCATTTCTAACTCTGCCACTGTACTTACTTGTATAAATTTTGAACAGATATAACAATTCAGAAATAGGTATTCATAAAGTGGTCTGGGCCACCAGCAGCAGCAAAACTGCATTCAACCACAATCTGTAACTTCATCACAGTATATTCCCCATTCTAGTATAACAATCAAATTGGGTAACCAACCCTAGCTTAATGAATAGTACAGGAGGGCATGCCAGGAGCAGTATGAGGCATACACTAGCAGAAAGCCATCACCAAACATATCTTCCCCTCACAACACACACACCCCAACCCCCCACTGCCCCCGTCAGCATTTTGCAGGGATCGTTCCTTCTGGAATAACCTAGTCCATTCATTAACCACTAACACCACTCTCGTCTTCCCACAGTACCTGCCCATGTAACCACAGAAGGTGCAACACCTATTCCTTTACCTCTCGCTTCACTTCAGCTCTGATGAAGAGTCATCTTGACTCGAAATGTTATCTTGCTCTCTCTCTCTCCATAGATGTTGTCTGACCCACTGTCATCTCCAGAATTTGTTGTTTTCAGTACAGTTTCAGCATCTACAGTATTTTGTTCCTACACCTAAACATCTGGTGTCAATCAGATGAAGCTGCAAAATAGCACTATTTGAATTCCAAGTAGCAAAAGCAGCACGCAACTGATAGAATGAAGAGAACACACAACCAACGGATCAGTCATGAATGGTGGTTATCAATTAAGTAACTGGAGGCTCAAAAAATATCCTGTCCTCAAATAATGGGGAATGCCAGTGCAGTGTGAAAGAGAAAGCTGAAGAATTTGCATCCATCTGGAAGTGTCAAGTGGAAGATCCACCTCAGCCTGCTCCTGACATTCACAACTTCACAGGTTTTTAGCTAACTCAAATCATTTTAACTGATATGGGAGAAGCAATTGTGTTGTCCAAAGGTTATGGCTAGAACAACATTCCAGCCTTGTGACACTGAAGACTTGTGCTCCAGAACTAGTCACAGCCCTAGTCCCAGTATACTTCAACACTGGCTTTTACCTGGTATACAAAAAGCAAGACAAAATGCAACTCAGTTAACTCTTAACATATTCTCTCAGTCACATTCCTCATTAAAGTGCTGCAGGGATTTTGTAATACTTTGATGGAATACTCTCCACTTGCCTGGGAGTATGCAGTCAAATCATCAGAAAATAGGCTCAACATCACGAAGGACAAAGCAGTCCACGTGACTGGCACCGAATCTAACACCCTTAATATTCACTCCCTCCACTGCTATTGCATAGTGGTAGCAATGTATGATATTTATAAAGTGTACTGCAATATCCCATTAAGGGTGTTTTGATAGGACCTGCCAAACTTGCGAATTCTAGTTCCTAGATGGACAAAAGTAGCAGATGCATGGGAGGAACACCATAATTTGCAAATGCCCCCTTCAAAACAGTTTGGATGGCAATACAATGTTAGCATTCATTTCAGTGGGGGTGGCACAGTGGCTCAGTGGTTAGCATTGCTGACTTACAACGCCAGGAGCCAAGGTTCGATTCCACCCTTGTCTGTGTGGAGTTTGAACATTCTCCTCAATGTTGCATGGGTTTCCTCTCACAGTCCAAAGATGTGCAGGCTAGGTGGATTGGCCATGCTAAATTGCCCATAGTGTTCGGGGATGTGTAGATTAGGTGGGTTATAGGGGAATGAGTCCGGTTGGGGTGTCTGAGAGTTTTTGGGATGAAGGGTCTAGTCCCACACTGTGGGGATTCTATGATAATACAAGAGCAGGGATGTGCTGCTGAGGCTGTATAATGTCAGAATGAATTCAAAATAATGTGAGCAGTTTTGGGCCCCAAAGCTAAAGAAGGATGTGCTGGCATCAGATGGAACCCAGAGAAGGTTGACAAGAATGACCCTAGGAATGATGGACTTATCATACGAACAGCAAATGAGGACTCTTGGGTTTGTACTCAACGTGGTTTAGAAGGATGACAAGTGATCTTATAGAGTACTGACAGGCCTAGATACATTGGAAGTCGAGGAGATGCTTCCATTAGTAGATGAGTTTAGGACCCAGAGTAAAGATCAGCCCTTTAGAACTGAGATGGGGAGGAATTTCTTCAGCCAGAGGGTCATTGCCGTAGAAGACTGTGAGGTCAAGTCATTGAGAATATTTAAGACAAAGATCGATAAATTTCAAAGGACAGGGCAAGTTGGAATGCTGACACATCTGTGCAAACAAAATTTCAGCACTTCATTAACATGTCATAGAGGCTTAAGATGACAACTTTTTTGTTTGACTTGAATATAATTCTGTTCATCAAATCCAATAAATCACGTAAAAGAAATCTGATTAATTTCAGATATTCTAACCCATTAATGTGGTGTGTTCCTGTGTAATATTATCACAACTGATAAAAGAAGAATTTTATATTGAAATGTGCCTGATAGATACATTTAGATAACCTTTATATGCTTTTTCCTTGTTAAAGTATACCGCACCTATGGTTGTTTTATATTTTACTGATTTACATATCGTTCTTTTTTCTGCATATCATTGATTTTTAGCTTTAGACAGAATGCATTTAAACAAGTAAGAAATTGAAGAGCAATGGCTTTATACAAAAATTCCAAAATTCCAAAGTGAGTGTTCTTCATTGGCTGTAAAGTGCTTTGAGACATCAGGTGGTCATTAATGGAGTTATATGAACAGAAATCCTTTTTATTTCTTTTCTTTGTAAACTTGTAGAATGAGGGAGGTTGCATTATAAATAGGTTATTACCAAATTGTATCACTCAATAGTGATGCCACACTTCAAGGAATCTTAAAGTAAAGAACGGACAGTGTTCAGTAGAAGCAGCCAAAAGTTAGAAGATGAAACAGTATACTCAAGTACATAGAAATATAAATGATCCTGATAGAAATAAAACAGAAATAAGCCTCTGAGAGCATTATCCAATTCCTAAGGTGCAGACTTTTCCAGTCACAATCTATATTAGTGATGCAATCATTTGAGCCAACACCATATCCATGAAAAATCATGTTACGTCTGTTACAACGATCAAGAATGATAGCCAATTGGCATTTAGCACGATTTAATGCATTATCTCTATCTTTCTTTGTTTTCAGTAACTTTCCTTCTCTTCTGTTTTCTTTTTGTAATTGTCTTTCTCTTTCCAGTCCATCGGATTTGTGAAAACCTTTTTGTCAACATGAGACTGTCCTTGCCAATGATTGAAGAGAATCAATTGCAGCATTTGTAGTGGCAATGAATATTCTTTGTATTATTTAACACCATTATTTAAATGAAAGCTTTCACTCATAATAAAATTGTTGGAATAATTATATGGTTTTATTATCGTTTTAAACTATGGCCTATTCTTCAGCAAGAAAAACAATTGAAACATAAAGAATACAAAATGGCAATCTGCCCTTGAACTCTTAATCATAGAATCCTTACAGTGTGGAAACAGGTCCCTTGGCCCAACAAGTCACACCAATCCTCATAACATCCCACCCAGACTCATCCCTCTATAACTCACCTAATCTACACATTCCTGGACACGATGGGCAAATTAACATGGCCAATCCACCTAGCTTGCACATCTTTGGACTATGGGAGAAAAGCCATGCAGATACGGGGAGAATGTGCAAACTCTACACAGTCAGTTGCCCAAGGGAGGAATTGAACCTGGGTTCCTGGTGCTGTGAGGTAGCAGTGCTAACCACTGATCTGCCCTAAAATCAACAACAGATTCATGGTCACCATTAGACTTTTAATTCCAGATATTTAAAGAATTCAAATTCTATCATCTGCAGTGGCAGGATTTGAACCCATGTCCCCAGAACATTTCCCAGGTCTCTGGATTAACAGATAATACTACTAGGCCATCCTCTATTAACTATAGGTAAGCTTATATTTTTGATGAAGCTTAAAACATTCTATTCTTATACTCCATGCAGGAATCTGTCATCTCTGCTCAGCTTGACTTGCAAGCGACTTATCCTTCATGCTCTTTTAGTAGAATTGTTAATTGTTCAGTTTTCCTGACGAGGTGCCAAATTAAGGCCCTATATAAGGTTTCAGTTGCACAACTGGAAGAAAAGCAAAGATAGATAGTCTGAGAACCTAACTAGCATTTCTCCTTCACCAAGATATTATTGACCGATAACCATTTAACTGGCATTTATGGGATCTTGGATACATATTGGCAGTAATGTTGGCAACATAACAATAATAACTGAACGTAGAAAGTAATTCATCGGCTGAGGTTGCGTGGAAAGTCTCCTGATGACATAAAAGGTACTTTTTAATGAAAATGTCTTTCTTAAAACTGCAGCAAAAAATATGTTTATGATTGAACATAAACCTGTATAATTTGGAAATTAACCATAAAAGGCTCCAGTACAGGGAAATACAACAAAATAATAAACAAAAGTAATTCATAGGCAACAAACATTCAATGTAGGTAAATATTGAATTGAGTACAAAAATCTACAATATGATAAGAAATTATCTGAAAATAAAATAGAATATAACTATATAATAACTACAACAACTGAACTTCTGTTTGTTTGTATTTGATTGAAATAATTTGATATTGAAAGACATTCAACAGACAGAATTAAATAACTTGCGATTTTTATGCGATATGTAGAGTATATTGTTCATTAGTTCAATTATTTATGTTAAAACATTTATTTTGAGAGCTTATCCAGTGAATTCTCAACCCTACAGAAATAATGTGGATGTGCCAGTGTGGGACTATAGTAGACAAAGCCAGAAATCACATGTCACCAGGTTATCGCCCAACAGGTTTATCTAAAATCACGAGCTTTCGGAGTGTGAGAGGGAGCAGAGAGAGTATGTTGCTCCTTCATCAGCATGAAGTCAGCTGACAAAGGAGCAGTGCTTCAAAAGCTTGTGATTTCAGATAAAACTGTTGGACTGTAACCTGTTGTCATGTGACTTCTGACTAAAAAAAAGGAGAAACATATAGAATTATACAGAATTAGAAGAATTTAAAATAAATCTTCATTTGATAGCATAAACTTGAATATTACTGAAAGGAGACACATTTTTGTGGTGAACTAAGAACAGCAAGAGACTCTGGGATCCGTGTTGGGACTCCTAACACTTGAGGTGTATATAACTGACTAAGACTTGAATGTAGGAGGGTTGATCGATAATTTCAAGGATACTACTAACATTGATGAGGTGGTAAACTGTGGGAAGGATGACTGTTTGTGTGAAATTTTCACATTCTCCCTATGTGTGCATGGGTTTTGTCTGGGCACTCCAGTCTCCTTCCACAGCCCAAAGATGTGAAGTTTAGGTGGATAGTCCATTGTGTCCAGGTATGTGCAGTCTAGAAGGGTGAGGTGTGGGAAATACATGGTGACAGAGATTGGATAGTGGGGTGTTTCTGGATGGGATGCTCCTCAGAGTGTTGGTGTGGACCAACTGGCCTAGTCCCACATTATAGAGAATCTGTGATTCTATCATAGCCTTACACCATTGGAATATAGGCAAGTTGGTCAGATGAGCTGATCAATGGCAAATGGAATTCAATCTGGATAAATATGCAGTAATGCACTGAGGTAGCACAAAAAAGCAAGGAAATAAATAAGCAGCAATGGGGCCCTGCAAAGCCCCAAGGATAAAAGGGGCCTTGGTACGCATGGCCATTGATCCCTTAGAGTGGCAGGAAGGGCAGATAAAGTAGTTAAGAAGGCATATGAGACCAAGTATACATGTCGATGATGCTGGGACTGTATAAAACGCTTGTTAGGCCACAGCTAGAGCATTGTGTGCAGTTCTTGAATCCACATTATAGGAGGGAAGGAAGTTTGGATAGAGTAGGTTGTCTTCCTTGGAGCTGAGAAGATTGAGGCGGGATCTGATTGAGATGTATAAAATTCAGAGCAACATAGTTAGGGTAGATAGGAAGGAACTTTTCCCCTAGGTGGAGGAATCAAAGACCAGAGACCAAACAACATTAGGGGTTGCAGGTTCAGATGTTCTGTGAAGAAAAAAAAAAATATCCAGGGGGTGGGAGTCTGGAACTCACTGCCTATCAGGGTGATAGAGACAGAAATATTGAGACTTATTTAGGTCATGCCAAGGTATGTAAGGCTATGGGCCAAGTTCTGGCAAAAAAAGTGCTTGGAATAGCTCGGCACTTGTTTTGACTGATGCAGATTTCATGGGCTGAAGGGCCTTTTCTGTGCAGTAGACCTCTATGACTATGATTATATTTTGTGGAAGCTTTTCATCTTGCCTTCATGAGGAATACTAGTGTAAGCAGAAATCAATACTTCTATTATTACGAGGAGAGAAGGCTTATTGTAGAGATGTTGCCATGGAGAATACACCAGTTAATTATGACTGTCAGTCCTAACAGCTGGGGGCTCATATTAAACAACATACCCCTTCATCTATTTGCACCATGCAAAGTCCTGGCATTATCCAAGCAGTTCATCCTTGCTAAACTCATGTTGGCAGCTCTGGTATTAGATCAGATTCCACAAATGGGAAAAAAATTACATGGATAAACAATTTAAAATTTAAACTTGCATGAACTGGATGCTACACATACTAATGCACGGGAATATGCTCCTTGCAGACAGAAAACAAAATGTACACATACTGCACTGGTTAGACATCCACACTATAGGAGGCAGCTAGTTACTGGTTTAATTGTCAGATCAATATCTTTCCCAATCAGTCAACCTGCTTGGTTTAGACTTAAAACAAAGCTTGGCCGTTAACTATCAGTCTTCATTAACTTGTGCTTTCTCCGTGGCACTGCCTCTGACCATTTGGTGTCCACTTATAAACAATTCAGCATCTGCTACCTCTTACAGCTGAAGTAGTCATTTTCTCTCACGTTGCTCCTCTGACTTGGTTTTATGAGTGTAAGATGAAAAGCTTCCAAGAGGTTTACTTTTTCAGCAAACCTCAACTTTAAATTGTCTTATGTTGGGTGCTGAATATTTAAATGAGTGCAAAGATAAAGAAAATAATCATGAAATCATTACAAGTTGATAACTGTTTCGAACTTACTTCAAAAAATGTATAAGCATTGTTTTAAAATTTTCATCCTATTCTATCCAAATCAGTCTTAATCTTGCTTTCCTCCAAATGAAAAGTGAGATAATTAAAATAAAATGTTGGCACAAAACATTTGCAGCTTCAAAAATACAACATAAAGTGCTTAGATGTGTAATACAAACAGTTGCACTTATTCTTACAAGTAACATGTTTGTTTCATTTAGAATCAGTCTCAATTTTCATTAGTCATTCAGTATGCTCCTCCTGTCACATCATTGATTATTAGGAACCATGTTTTAGGAGCATGAGTCAAGGACTAGTTGCTGTGATTGCATTGATTCTCTTCATCTCTACTGAAAGCTCTTTTCTCCAACTTCCCAACTGAGATCAGAATGTACAATGGGCATGAACTCATTTTTACCTCTGGCCATAACAATATATATCCATGACCAACATACTTTAGTTTTAGATGTTCCTAAAAGATGATTTCCATTTCTAAATTAATGCTGCTACCAATTGTATTCTGACTTCACCAAAAACAATGTAAAACCACAGAAATGCATTCCTACAAGTAATGGTAGGGCCTTGGGAAGAGTTGTAGAACAGAGTGACCTAGGGATTCAGGATATTATTCTTTGAAATTTGCATCACAGATAGACAGGGTGCTTAAGAAGGCATTTAGCACATTTGCCTTCATTGCTCAGACCTTCGTGTGTAGGAGTTGTGATGTTATGTTGAGGTTGTACACGATCTTGGAGAGGCCTCTTCTGGAGTATTGTGTGAAGTTCCGGTTGCCCAGTTAAAGGAAGGAAATAATTAAACTGGAGAAGATTCAGAAAAGATTTAGCAGGATACTGCCAGAAATGGAGGGTTTGAGTTCTAAACGTAGGCTGGATACCTTGCAATGTTTTTCAATGGAGCATGGAAGGTTGAAGGGTGACCTAATAGATGTTTATAAAATTATGAGGGGCATAGATAAAGTGAAGAACAAAGATCTTTCCTCCATGGTGGGGGAGTTCAAAACTAGGAGGCATATTGTTAAGGTGAGAGGAGAAAATTTTAAAAAAGTCATGGGGGCTTTTTTTTTACATAGAGAATGGTTCATGTGTGGACTCAACTGCCAGAGGAAGTGATAGATGCAAATACAGTTTCAGCATTTAAAAGACATTTGGATAGGTACATAAATAGGAAAGTTTCAGATGGACACTAGCCAAATGCAGGCATGTGGGACTTGTCTCATTTGGGAACATGATCAGTGTGGCTTAGTTGGACTAAAGGATTTGTTTCTAGGCTGTATAATTCTATGACTGTATAAATTGAAACAAATAAAAATGATGGTTGTTAATGATCAAACTCTTCTACACAAATGCTGAGTTAACCCTCAATGAAGGGGAAGCTTTTGCAAAAATTGAAGCTGGTTGTGCATACATTACTTTGCACATACATCTCTTTTCCTGTGTTGGTACTGAAGCAATGTATTCCACCATCCACTGTACCTAAAGAAGACATAATTAGAGGTGTTGCTATATGTCAGCATTAATTCTGCTGCCAGCAACTCCATATATAAAGGGAGCATTGATCCATTGAACTTACACCTTCTGAATATGAAATCCAAACCCATTCAGTTACAGCCATATAACTCATCACTTCCTTTCATTTAACATATGTTTTATTGCCTTGTCTAGTAGAGATTTTAATATTCTTTGGCATTGACTAGTAATACGAGCTTGCATTTAAGTCCTTTACATCTGCAATTTTGCCTGAATGATGTACTCAAAATCACAGAAAAGGGATGTAGTCATTAATTTATTGTTCTAAGTATTGTAAAAGCAACAATGATCACAGAGAGGAAAAAAACATGAAATGGTGACAAAAGCTTTATCAAAAAACACAGTCTGGCTTCAAAGTAATCACTGTTCTTGGGCAATTGCTTTAAAAGCATTATAAATTTGAAGCTATGCAAAATGCAAAGATAAACTAGGAATAACTAATTTTCATGCTTTGATACTATTGTGAATGACATCGGGGTAAAATGATGAGACCCAATATACCATTTCTCAAGCTCTGGGTGAATATAGTTGTTGCCATTAAAATATTAATGAGAAAAGGTGGTGAGCCATATGAACTAATAAAAGTTTCAACAAATTAGATAGAATCGCAGATGATTTTAAAATTTGAGTTTCATAAAATTAATAATTATTTAAATACATTCCAAAGGAATTCAGACAGCTTACAGCTACTCAAAATGTGGTATTCTTGCTTTAGCTAATAATTGAGATAACTGCTAAATATTAGAGTTTTAATAACAAATAATTAATAAAGACAAAGGAAATCCAAACAAAGCTGAGATACGTATCTTTTCCACAGATGAGATGGGGTTAACATTCAATATTCTGAGTTATGCAAACTCCAGAGATTTAATTTTTTATTTTAATATTTAACATGGCATAAAATAGAAAGATGTAGATGAAAAGAGATGAAATGAAAAAAGGATAAATAGCACCAGCTGTGAATTATATTAATATATAGTTACATTTCAAATCAAAAGAAAGGATTAAGATGCTACAAAATACATTTGCCAGATCTCATTTCAAGCAAGGTAGGTATTTCTAATCCCCAATCATAGTTTGGAGATTTATTAGTGGCTCTGAAAGAGCATAGATGCAAGAAACCAAAATTATTCTAGCTACCAGAATCTAATATTTTCAGAAGGGATTACATACGTGGGCTGGAGCTCTGTGTGGAGGCTTCACTGTGATCCAATTTTACATTTTCATGCGCATGAAAAGATTGTTAAGGTTGATGCTAGCAAATTATTCACTATGACGTAAAGCTCAAACAGCAGAAGATAGAAGTAAACATTTAGAAACTTTGGAAAAGAGAGAAGTTAGTAATGAAGATGACTGAAATGAACAACATGAACTGATTCAAGTGGCACAGGTATGTTCAGAGACAGATGATGAAGAAAAATAGTTGAAAGTCGATCTGCTGAAATATATTTGAATAAAAAAGTTAATGGTCCGCTGGTTTTAATGACATTTTCCAAATTTTGATGACATTGAGTTGGAAATTATTTTTGTAGGAGTGAATAGGTTAACTTTAGTTAAAAATCTGGGCTTCAAAATTTTTTCTCCATTCAGCATGTTTGGTCATAAATCAGCTACAAATTAGTCTGGAATTTGAATATGCAATGTCTTGCATATGTATTTCCAGAATGAAAAATATACTGCTATCAGGATGGAGGAGGACTTAATTAATTCAGGATCACTCTGCTTTCCTGTTGTCTGAAGTGTCTCAGTGTACATTGGCAGAGTTTTGGATATGTCTACCTGCTAACAGGGTTACTCGCATATTTCTATACGCTGATACTGCGGCCTTGCATGCAGAATGAAAATAGTATTTAAAGCAGAAGTTAAATCAACTTTTTTACAAAGGGAAAAATGAAAGTTGTTTTCCATGGGATTTAACAACTTGCCCTCCCTTTAGAGTCGATTAATGCTTTGGAACTGAGGGTCCACCATACAAGTGAGAATCTCTTCTTATCCCATGAGCTTTGATGGAGCCAGGGTTGGAAGTCAAGTGCTGATATGCTGAACTACTTAAGGTGAGATTGGCTGACTGTTATTATGTTGCTGAATTTGTAGAGCTTCCAGACTGATGCCTATAATAGTTCATTTGTCTGATGAATGACGACCTATTTAAGGAAAAGGAAGCCTACTCTACTGGTATTATTCTGTAATATAAATATTTTTTTCCCGTCAGGTGGCCTTAAATTATTTACCAGCAATCTAGCTCATTCTAAGATAGAGTAGTGTCCAAAAAGAAATGTCTATTATATGTTTAAAATATAGAGCATTTACACTTACACACACGTGGGCACTTCAGAGTGTGGGCCCAGCTGGCAAGTGCCACCATTGTAACAGTATCCATCACAAGACAGGCAGCTGGATGCAATCCTTCCGTTTGTGCAACTGTATCAACAAAGTGAGACTAATGTCATTCCAGATCATGCTACAAGAACCATAATTATAGGTGCCTGTATGTATTCAATGGAATGCTCTGTTGCACAAGATATTGCTTACATTGAGTCAGAAAATATTTTTTCATGAGAATGAACATTAATTTCATTTTTAGTGAAAAATGCACCTGAATGATCTTTTTCTTTGTTATACATTTACAATTACAAATCTAGTACTACAAACCATTCAGAGATTTTTACGTCAGATTATTTCTCTAAATAGTTTATGTCAGTATTTTCAATTTTGTAATGTGAAGTCATTATCCTTATGCTAGAGTTTGGATTGCTAAGAAAAAGTGGGTTAGTGGCAGCAAAGTCATGATGACCAAGGCATGGACATATATTGGTTAATCTGGACATATGTACACTAGCTTCATTTTGAAAGCACATCCAAGTCAGCAAAGTCATGGATGATAGTAAAATGTGAGGCTGGATGAACACAGCAGGCCCAGCAGTATCTCAGGAGCACAAAAGCTGACGTTTCAGGCCTAGACCCTTCATCAGAGAGGGGGATGGGGTGAGGGTTCTGGAATAAATAGGGAGGGGGGGGAGGCAGACCGAAGATGGAGAGAAAAGAAGGTAGGTGGAGAGGAGAGTTTAGGTGGGGAGGTAGGGAGGGGATAGGTCAGTTCAGGGAAGATGGACAGGTCAAGGAGATGGGATGAGGTTAGTAGGTAGGAGATGGAGGTGCGGTTTGGGGTGGGAGGAAGGGATGGGTGAGAGGAAGAACAGGTTAGGGAGGCAGAGACAGGCTGGACTGGTTTTGGGATGCAGTGGGTGGAGGGGAAGAGCTGGGCTGGTTGTGTGGTGCAGTAGGGGGAGGGGACGAACTGGGCTGGTTTTGGGATGCGGTGGGGGAAGCGGAGATTTTGAAGCTGGTGAAGTTCACATTGATACCATTGGGCTGCAGGGTTCCCAAGCGGAATATGAGTTGCTGTTCCTGCAACCTTCGGGTGGCATCATTGTGGCACTGCAGGATGCCCATGATGGACATGTCATCTAAAGAATGGGAGGGGGAGTGGAAATGGTTCGCGACTGGGAGGTGCAGTTGTTTATTGCGAACTGAGCGGAGGTGTTCTGCAAAGCGGTCCCCAAGCCTCCGCTTGGTTTCCTCAATGTAGAGGAAACCACACTGGGTACAATGGATGCAGTATACCACATTGGCAGATGTGCGGGTGAATCTCTGCTTGACATGGAAAGTCATCTTGGAGCCTGGGATAGGGGTGAGGGGGGAGGTGTGGGGGCAAGTGTAGCATTTCCTGCGGTTGCAGGGGAAGGTGCCGGATGTGGTGGGGTTGGAGGGCAGTGTGGAGCGAACAAGGGAGTCACGGAGAGAGTGGTCTCTCCGGAAAGCAGACAAGGGTGGGGATGGAAAAATGTCTTGGCTGGTGGGGTTGGATTGTAGATGGTGGAAGTGTCGGAGGATGATGCATTGTCCAGAGGTTGGTGGGGTGGTGTGTGAGAACGAAGGGGATCCTCTTGGGGCGGTTGTGGCGGGGGCAGGGTGTGAGGGATGTGTGGCGGGAAATGCTGGAGACGCGGTCAAGGGCGTTCTCGACCTCTGTGGGGGGAAATTCATGGATGAGTTCCTTGGAAACTAAAACATATTGAAATCAACTGAATTTGTCATTTAAGGTCCAGTTGATCTCATATATTTTTCAAATGCCCCTACTTTGTAGTCATAGCTTGGAGCTATATTTATGTCTGTACAAAAAAAAACATGAAAAAGATTTCCTGTGCGTGTTGGGTGTTGGAAAATAAACATATTTCTCTATGCTTAATGCAAAAGTCATCTTCTAGGTGTGATTATCATTTAAATTTAATGTGCTTCTGTAATGATTGTGAACTGAAGGAATATCTACAAATGAATGGGATCCTTTGGGTCAACTACAGTAAGAACTAGATTGCATTATCAATCCATATAAAAACTATCTTTCCATTCTCAAATGAGCAATATTATTTTTTAAGTTGGCCATCCGTGTCAAAAAGTTAAGGTCTATCAACCTCAGTCTTTCATGGACTGCGCAATTTTGAGGCAGTAACATGAAAACAGTTGATTTCTTTGCTTTATACTGGAAATTGTCATAAGATCCTACTTATATTTCAACCCTGTGTTAGCTGTTTAGCATTGACAACCTAATATTATGAGGGAGATGTTGGCTGAACAAAAACACATAACAATAGTTGATGAGTTTCATGCAAACAGACTAGATATTCACATGCTAATACATGCTCAAGATAATTGAGCCACTCTTATGTTTTACCCAGCATGAATTGTAATCAGATTGAGTGGGTCTCAATGATAACAACATAACTGCTTTAATTTCAAATTCTGCAGCTCCATATTACCACTTTTCTGTTAGCCAATTCAGTTCAACATAAAATTAATTGTGTAACATGGACATAAATTACTGGACATGAGTTCAAACATCAAGTGCACTGTAGCGTTTAATCACAGGAGATTTCACTGTTATGCAGACACAAATAAATGCATGGGCACACGACCTAAATTTCAGAGGCACAGTGGAAGGAATGATCCATCAAACATCATTTAACTCATGTGGTACCAAGCAGAAAATTCTCCAGTGTCTGGACTCATTTCTGGTGTAAAAGAAGATGCGAAAGCAAAATAAAACGGATAATGGAAACTGAAATAAGAACAGAAATTTCTGGGAACACTACAGGTCTGGTAACATCTGTGCATAGAGGAAAACAAGTTAACGGGCTAGATTTTCATAGTGTAGCAGGTACAGGACTGGATGCCAATGTGCTGGCAAATTCTCATTGCGGTGGGGTAACGTGTCAGCTTTCTCATGTGGTCCTGCCTCTGGGTCACTTCAAGGAACAGCAGCAAACCTGTGAGGTATATCATGCTCGACTGAGTTCCAGATGATTCTGACGACAAAGACTGCAATATTTGGTTCTGTTATTGAATTCCTTTGGGCTCAGAGGTTTGATTGACAGTACGATCACCAAGGCACTGGATGTGTGGAGATAATGTCTCTTCATGTCAATTCTCTGCGTAACCACCACAAGTAATTTTTGCAAGTATAACCTGGTAGCTGCCGTGATGTCTTTATGCTAAGTCAATTGAAGGTACCATAGTTGATGAGGCCACCAGAGAGACCACATTGGGAGACAAGGGCTATCTGTTGAAGAATACCTTTTGACATAGAAGTGTTGCTACTGGTGCTATTTCAGCACATGGGCCATCGTAGAATAGGCGTTGATGACATTCTGGCACCCTGGCAAGTAAGGGTAATAAATTTACTCAAGGGATTCTCATATTTTGGTGGCTTGTTGTGCTTTTCACAACATGGCCCTTCAGAGAGAGGTGGATCTTAAGGAGGAAGACTGCCTGGGTGACATGTCCATCTAGGGCCTCCTCTAGTGTTACAATGATACCACCCTCCTCTCTCTATTTATTTTTGAGCTCCTCTCCATCTCCCCATTTCTGAAGAAGGGTCCTGACCCAAAACGGCAACTTTCCTGCTCCTCTGATGTTGCCTGGCCTGTTGTGTTCCTCTAGCTCCACATTTTGTTGTCGTATTCAGAATCTCCCTTTCTTCACAAAGTTTGCGTCTGTGCAAGCTGACCATAATGCAGGAACATAACCTTTCCCTCTACAATACCTGAAAGACAAGTCACTACCAGCCACATAATACCCTTGACCACCCATGTTTCCACAAACACCCTCATTATAATGCTGCAGTCTTATTACGATCAAAATGTTATCACAGGTGTATGGGTTAAATTATTAATGATTTCTCATTATATAGAACTGACAAAACCATGGCAAATCACCTGAGTAAGCCACAAAGAGAAACTACCATGATGCACCATCTTTTATTTGCCAATTGTCCTTGATATTGATGAGGCAGATTTGGAAGCTGCTAGCGCATGTGAATGCTGGTAGCTGAGGTGTCTGAGATGGTTCCCTTGATGCTATCAATAGGAGAAAACCTTCATTGATAGCTTTGCTGTATAGATAGCGCTTCAAATCTCAGCTGCCAGTTTAGGCAGGACATTGCGCATGGATTAAAATAAAATTGCTGGAAAAGCTCAGCAGGTCTGGCAGCAGCTGTGGAGGAGGAATCAGAATTAACGTTTTGGGTCCAGTCAACGGTAATTCTGTTTTCTCCTCCACAGATGCTGCCAGACCTGCTGAGCTTTTCCAGAAACTTTGTATTTATTCCTGATTTACACCATCCGCTGTTCTTTTGGTTTTTACATTGAGCATGGACTTTGTTGACCAGTGGTCTGTGAGTATCTTTGCATCATCCATGACTCTGACCAGTCATTGCTAAAGAAAATAACTTACATCTGGGCATTTAGTGCTACTGATTGTGCATCCACATTATATGGCTCTTGGCAAGCTTAATTGTTGTTTAAATGGTTGAGCTCCTGCATTCATGTGGCTCAGATAAATTGTAGAGTCCATTTTCTGTCCATGAGTCCAGGGAGTGCGAAAATTTGGGTGCTACACCACAAACTACTGCTCCAGGGAAAAATGCCAGTGTGCTAACATCAAAGGATGGGACAATAGCAAAATTTGCCACTCAGCCTCACTTTTCACACTTATTGTGAGCTCTTTATTCATGAAATATCAGGAGCAAGAGCATTAAGGCCATATCCTTCTTCAGCCACATGCAATTACATTAATTTCCACTGCAATATCCTCAGTGAGTGCTTCTGATGAGAGAAGTGCACACGGGCATACAAGATAATAAAATGTGAGGCTGGATGAACACAGCAGGCCCAGCAGCATCCCAGGAGCACAAAAGCTGACGTTTCGGGCCTGGACCCTCTGATGAAGGGTCTAGGCCCGAAACGTCAGCTTTTGTGCTCCTGGGATGCTGCTGGGCCTGCTGTGTTCATCCAGCCTCACATTTTATTATCTTGGATTCTCCAGCATCTGCAGTTCCCATTATCACATGGGCATACATATTGTTTCTGTTCTTGAGCATGATGTGCTCACCTGACTTCAGAACTGGATATTTGTTATCTGAGTGTCAAATTGCGTTTACCTTTCCAAACTACAGAAAGGAATTAAAGCATTTCCTGAACTTCACTTACACCATGCTAACCACTCTGCAGTGGCTTGCCTCCTGTGCCAATTCCATTGCCACCTCTGCCATGTCAAGCTATCTGACTGGCCTTCTCCTGCCACTTTTCAAAACCACAACACTCTGCTAGCCTGCCACCAGCTCAAACGCCACTTCCATGTGACAAATTCTGGGGTTGCCACCCACCATGGTGCCTGACCTACTGCTGCTCAGCTGCTGTTTGACATTCCTAAGAATCTGGCATACATATTGGTAACTGCTGAATGTCCTTTTAATCAGGCCTTCTATACCTAGCTCTCATGTCCCCGCAACACTGTATCCTTGAAAATTGCAGTGGACGTCAGGTCAATGGTGAAAGTGGTCACAAAATTGAAATGATCCTGGTTTCAGGCCCACAGATCTGAAACAGAAATCCAGACCAGTATTTCAGGTCTGTACCTTTCCTCAGAAATTCTGAAGAACGATCAGAGAGCTGAAACGTTAACGATGCTTCCCTCTCCACAAAATAATAGTGGCTGAGATAGATGGAGACGAATAATCTCAGTGCAAGGTATCATTTCAGAAGTTCCTTAGAGAACTATCATAAAGTCCAAACATCTTTGTCAATGATCTTCCATCCACCATAAGAGCAGAGGCAGGGCCTTTCACTGAGAATTGGATGTTTTTTAGCTAAAGTTGAAAAATGAAGTAGCCCACGCTCTCATTCATAAGAGCTGGATCACATATAGGTTTGGGGTGATAATTACCCAACAATCCCATCATACAACTGTTAGACAATTACCATGTCTAACAAGAGTGGCTCAATCCGATTCCCCAATGGTTGCTGCCTACAATGTAGAGTATGACGGAGCACTGCCTACTTGTCTGGATGGATGTGGCTGCTGTAATACTTCAGAACCTCAGGACAATCCAAGGCAAGTTGCTTAATTTGCCATGCGAGTTTAAGCACCCACTCTCTGCATCAATGGTGTTCTCTGGCTGTAGTGTAGCAATTCACCAAACATTTCTTCATTCGCACTTCCCAAATCTCATCTCCCCTACTTGGAAAGGCAAGAACAGCAAATTCCTTTTGAAAGAATCATCGTGAATTGGACATAAATTTATATTTCTTTAATATATATCCTCAAATTTTCAAAAATAACTGGGATAAACAAAAAGTCCTGAGTTTATCTGTAATGTTCATATCCACAAAAGATTTTCTTTTCTCGAAAGTTATAGTACTGAATGGAAATTATATTTACAAGGAAGTGTATCAAGGAGCAGTTGGTGTAAATTTTTTTGTGGAAGCTAGGTGGAGCAGTAGACTAAAATAATAATGCAGTATCACCCTGTGATTGTGAGAAAATAGCTAAAACAGGCATAATGTTACCAGAAATCTTTTGAGGTGAACTTAATTACAATTAAATTAGCATTTGTGCAAAAACATAAATTGCCTGATAAATGAAGGCACTACAAGCGAATTATCTGTACCAAAGTCTAAATCAAGCAACTAACAGGAAAGGGAGTGGAGGTATTGAAGTTATCATATCAAATTCCTAGATCCAGGCAGAAGCTCTGATAACTGGGTATAATCACAACATAGTAGTTGGTGAAATCTGAAAATGAAAAAAAAAGTAATGGTGACAATGAAACATATTGTCTCAGCAACCCATTTGGTTCTTAATGGTTTTTGGAGAATGGAGCCTTTGTCTTCACCAGGCCTGGCCTACATGAGATTCCAGATCCATAGCAATGTGATTGACACTTAACTGCTGTCTGAAATGACATAGCAAGCCATTATGTTGTATCAGCTGCGAAAGAAAAGTCAGTAAGCAATAAGACTGGACAGAGCAGCTGTCATTGTTCTAGGCAGCAGAAATGGCAAAAAACACAAAACAACCCTGTCTATCCTGTAAGGTCTTCTTTGCTAATAATTGGGGGCTTATGCAAGGATTGAAGTGCTGCCCCACAAACAAGCCCATGACGGAATTGGTAGGAGTGGCCACTGTACAGTGATAGTGGAGAAGGCTTCCTGTCTGGAGGTTGGAAGATGCTCTCCATAATGTGGTGCCTCTGTGTTAAAGGGGCTAGATTTTGAACAAATAAAAAATTCAAAACTGGGTATTCAGAAGGCCTAGTTCAATGAAGAGTGCAAGAGGGGATATTGGACCAGCACGAGGCAGACTTAGAAATGAGATAGTAAGCTCAATGAGACAACAATACAGGATGATTCGCATTTCAAGAAGCAATAGCAGCAAGCAGTAGACAGGTCCTACAATCAACCAATCAAATCTAAGCTGTATGGTCCAACCACAACTGGTTGTGAATGATAGCACACAATTAAATAACTAACTGGAAGTGGAGCCTCTACTAGTATTCCTAACATAAAGCTAGGGGACCACAGTATATCATTGGAAACGAGAAAGCTATTCTCAGCCAGAACTGCTGAGTGGGCTGATCCAACTTGTCCTACTCTTGAGGTACCCAACTATTTGATCAGTCCACATGATTTCAAGAAACAGCAGTGGTCCTTGACAACGTTCTGCCAATTGTACTGGACACTTATGTTCCAGAACATGTTGTGCCTTAGCCAAACTGTTCCAGAACTATTATAAAACTGGCTCTCACTTGATAATTTTGGAAATTACCCCGTACGTTTTGAGCATAAAAAGCAGAACATATCCAAACCAGTTAATTACTGCCACATTAATCTATAGTTAACCATTTACAAAAGAATGGATAGTGTTGTCAACATGTAATGCTATCAAATGGCACTTACTCAAAAATAATTTGCTCAGTTTGGGTTTTACTAGGGTCACCCAGCTTCTCAGCACATTGCAAATTTCAGACAATAAAGCTGAACCCCAGTAGAATGGAAAGTGACTGCCCTTGACATTAAGGTAGTATTTCTATGCGATTGACCTAGCAAAATTGGACTGAATTGTGGAAAGACACCTCATTGGTTAGCGTCATATTGAACATAAAGAATGATGGTTTTGCTTTTGGAGGTCAATTATCACATTCTAGGACTACTCTGCAGGAAATTTTCAGGGTGATGTCCAAGGCCCAACAATTTTCAGCTGCTTCATCAATGCCCTTGCCCTCCAGCATAAGGTCAGAAGTGGGGATGTTCACCGATGATTGCAAACTTTCAGGGCCATGCACGGCCCCTTAGATACTGATGCAGTTGATGTCCACATACAACAAGGCCTGGGCCAACAAGGTGAGAGAGAACTGTACAACAATCAATGATCATCTTCAACAAGGGAGAATCTAACCAACTCCCCTTGATATTCAATGGCAGTACTGTCAATAATCAATATTATGGTGGTCAACAGCAGGCAGGAGTGAATTGGGCCAATCATTTAAATCCTGTGGTCATAAGAGAAAGTCAAATGTTGGAGGTTCTAAGGAGAACAACCTACCCCCTGACTCCTGAAAGCCTGAACACAATCTATAAGGTACAAGTCAGGAATGTAATGGAATACTCTCCACTTGTCTGGATGAGTACAGCACTAGCAACACTCAAGATGCTCAACACCAGCCAAGACCAAGCAGCTTGCTTGATTGGCAGCCGATCCATCATCTTAAATACTCACTGCCTCTACCACACAGTGTAGCAATGTGCACCATCTACAACCAAGCCTCCTTTAACAGTACTTTCCAAACCTGCAAGCTAGAAATGCAAGGGCATCAGCTGCATGGAACAATGCCGACACTGAGATCCCCTCCAAGGTGCACACCACTCTGATTTTAAATTATATTACATTTTCTTCACTGTCACTGGGTCAGTGTCAGAGAGTTCGCTTCTTAACAGTACTATGAGTGTACATAAACCGTGTTCACTGCAATGGCTCAAAGATGTGGCTATCTGCCACTTTCTTCAGAGTAATTAGGGACAGGCAATAAATACTGACCTTGCCAACAATGCACACATCCAATGAAATATTAACTGTAAAAAAGAATAGAGTTTGCCTGCAGGCACCCAAAGCCATTTGTTGGGATGTTGGCTTGCTCATACAGTTAAAGACAATGCTTTTCGATATTTAGTAAATATATACTTACTTGCAGGTAACCTGTCGAGTCTCTTTGTTCACAATACACTCGCCACTGTGGCAAACAGCACATTTATCTACTTCACATTTTGGTCCTTCAAATTGTGGTAAGCAGAGGCATTGAGCACTGCCATCATTGTTAATTTTGCAGGTACCTAAATTCATGCAGTAATTATGGCATACATCTGGAACAGAGTGAATACAAATAGTAAATTGAGTTAGAATAACAAATTAAATGAAACAAATTATGATAACAAGAAGTGTAAGCATTTTCGTTGAAAGCAATGTTATTTAGATTGCATTTTAATTCCAAGTCAGAGGCTGAAATTTTTAGAAGGTGGATGCAATATTCTCCAAAGCAAATTTGGAAGGGTACATATGAATTAAAATGAGCAATATCTGCTTTCAGTTTGGTAGATACACTAAAATCAACTATCAAGCAACAAATAGATGTCTTTTTTTGCCTAAAATTTCCTAAAATGTTGTTTAATAATCTCGTTGATTTTAAAAGAAAACTGCTTTTAAGTTATTTCCAGTAAACTGCTTCAATACCAGATATGTCAAAGAAATCTCTGTAAGGGTCACAAAACAGTCCGGTTGTCATTATAGCAACATTTATTACTGGTCGCTATCTGAATGAAAAAAATGAGAAAATGAAGAATAAGTATGTCAACAGTAAAAATTATTAGGATTAATTGATGAAGTGCATTTTACATTTAATTCATTACAACTGTGCAATTTGTCAGCAACAAAAGGATAGTTCAAAAGAAATGTGTGACCATTTCAAATAGGGGCATTGTGTGTTTTGAATTTGTTTGGACAAATATTTGAACACCTGAAGATTCGAGGAGCAGTTTTCTGCTGATGGTAATTTTGCTGTTAGAACACTGTTGCATGAAAAATGTAATTCGAAGCATAATTCCCACTGGGTCATGTTTGTGTTGTACAAAGCAATTCAACCTGTCTTTCAAACTTACCTTTAAGAACTTCAATCTCATCCTAACCGTACATTCATTGAACTATATTCTTAATAGTGACACAGCTTAGCTGCTTTGGAAGGAAGTGGGGTGGAAATTTTCTCATCTCAAATCTCATTCCAGACTTGTACAAAACAACAATCACTAACATATCTGCATTGTTCAATTACATAGAGAGGTGTCTCAGACTGCTTTACACCAGAGAGGCTGTAGTAAGTGAACACTGAGCTAGAGGAAGAATAGGAGGCTCATGGTAGAATGAAAGAACAGTTAAAGAATAGGGCCTTTGAAGGCAGAGAAAAGGGTGGCATGGTTTAAATGCTTGGAAAGGAGGCAGAAGTGATAATCATGATGTTTAGCTTTGAGCACAGACCAAAATTTCCTGTATGCATTTACAATGCTCAGTCTTTCCACAAAAGACACAGATTTATATTTCTTCAAATGAATGATTATACTTGCCTAACAAAGGAGTCAAAGGTGATCAGAGGTACATGGACTGTGGGGTTGAAGACACAATCAAATCAGTTATGATCATTTTGAAATGTAGCGTGGGCTAGAGTGGTCAAGTATTGTTTTTCTGCTCCTAATTTGTATGTTTGCTGTTGGCAATTCAAATTTCCAGCATCTCTAATATTTGAATACAAAGCAAAGGACTGCAGATGCTGGAAATCTGAAACACACAAAAACAGAAATTGCTGGAGAAACTTAGCAGGCCTGGCAGAACTCGAGGACAGAAAACAACGTTAACATTTCAAGCCCAGTGACCCTTCCTAAGACTTGTCTTTGTTTGTTTCAGAGTTCTAATATTTTGTCTGTGCTTTCTACATTTGGACTCTCAAGCTACTCAAAACTATACATAACATGCATTTTAGGAGCATCACTTAATTTGTGAGCTTTTTTTTAGCATTTTGACTTGCTTCAACAACTTCTTCCTGTTGATTTTTACCATTTACATGCAATTGCTTTCCTTCTGTTTTTGATTGTTATGATAACGCCTCTATTGTTGTTCCATCATCTGGTCACCAGGATAATATAAGAGCAGATGGACCTTAGCCATTTTTTTTGTCTGGCAATTCTTTCCTAATCTATGTCTTTTCATAAACTTGTCAGTTATGTCCTTTGTATAGTGTATAATAGTTACATTTCTACCCGTTAGTTAAAAATTATTTTCAGCTGTTAAAGCTTATTTCACTTTGAGAAAGGATTTTCACTTTCAACATTTTTATGTGGTGTGTGACCTTCCCTTCATCATAAAGTCACAATTGGGGACGTTTGCCAATGACTGCACAATGCTGTGCACCATTCACGACTCCTCAGTTTTTGTCCAAATGCAACAAGACTTGAACAATATTCAGGATTAAAAATTACAAGTAAATAAAAGGGAACCTGAGCACTGCTCCTTGACACTCAATTACATCACAATTACTGAATACCCCACTATCAACTTCCTGGAGTTTACTGTTGACCAGGAACTCAACTCGTCACACAAAAAGTGGCAAAGGGAATAGGTCAGTGACCAGAAATATTACAGTAAGTAACTGACCTCCCGATTCCCCTAACAGTTCCACCATCTAAAAGACACAAGTCAGGCGTGTGCTGGCATACTCTCCACTTCCTGGATGATCGCATTTCCATCAACCGTCCAGTAACTTGACACCATTCAGGATAAAGCAGCCTACCTGACCGGCACCGCACCACAAACATTTACTCCCTCCACAAACAATGCTCAGTAACAGCACCATGTACAAGATGCATTGCAAAAATTCACCAAAGATCCTTAGACAGCACCTTCAAAACTCACAGCTAATTTTATCTAGAAAGGCAAGGGATCCAGATATATGGGAGCACCACCACCTGCAAGTTCCCCTCCAAGCCACTCACCATTCTGACTCAGAAATATATGGACATTTCCTCAGTGTCGCTGGGTCAAAATGCCTCCCTTATGGCATTATAGATGTACCTACAGCACATGGGCTGCAGTGATTCGAAAAAAACAACTCACCACCATCTCTTCAAGGGTTATCAGATATGATCCATCTAGAGAGGTCCATGTCCCGCAAGTGAATAATAAGAAGAAAGTAGCATCATTGATTGGGTCAGCATTTGTTGCTTGTTCCTAATTGACCTGGAGATGTTGTTGGGTAGCTGCCTTCTTAAACTGCTACAGTACTTGAGGTGCAGAGACACCAACAGTGTTGGTAGAGAGGGCTTTTAAGGACTTTTAGTAAGAATCAATTTTAAAAAAGCTGTGACGTAGTTCCATGTCAGGCCAGTGTGTAGATCAGAGCAAAACTTGCAGGTGGTGAAGTATCTAAACATTTTCTGCCTTTGTCCTTCTAGGTGGTAGGGGTCATGTATCTGGAAGGTGCTATTGAACAAGCCTTGATAAATTACTTCAGTGCCTCTTGTAGATGTGACACACTGTTTTCACTGTGCAATGGTAGTGAAGTGAGTGAACTTTGAAAGTGATGGACCTGGTATCAATTAAGAGGGCTGCTATTGTGGATGGTGCCAAGCTTCTTCAGTGTTGTCAGAGCTGCACTCCTCCAGGCAAGGGGGCAGTATTCTATCACTCTTGTGGCTGGCATCTTGCAGATGATGGGCAGGCATCAGGGAGATAGTAGGTCAGTTCCTTTCCACAGAATTCCTAACGTTTGACCTGCTCTTAATTGTCACAGTTATTACATGGTCAGTCCAGTTCAGTTTCTTGACAAAGGTATGATGTTGATTGTATGAGGTTCAATGAAGGTTGGCAGTTTGATTCTCTCTTACTGGGGCTTGAGATACGTAAATATTACTTGCTGCTTGTCGACCTCATCCCAGATATTGTCCAGGTATTTTGGTATATAGAGATGGACTGCTTCCATATCTGAGGAGTTGTGAATGATGTGGAAGTGAGCAGTCTTTAGTGAACATCCCTACGCCTGACCATATCATGAAGAAAAGTTCACTAATGAAGCAAATGGAGATAATTGGAGCTCGGGCACTGGCTGGCAAACTCCTGTAGAGATGTCCTGAGCAAGAGATGTTTGGCTTCCAACAAGCACAACCATCTTACTTTGAGAAAAGTTATGAGCTTTGCCATGATTCCACTGAATCCCAGTCGACTGGACCTCCTTGATACCATAGTCAGTTCATTGTTGCCTTGATGTCAAGGGCAGTCATGCTTGCTACAGCTCTTTTGGCTGTGTTTGTGTCGAATTTGCAACAATGTCCAGAGCTGAGCATCCCTGGCAGAATGCAAACTGGGCACCAGTAAGCAAGTTGTCCCAGATGTCCAAGTTCTTTAAGGACCGCAACTTTCCCCCCACGGTGATTGAGAACGCCCTTGACCGCGTCTCCCGCATCTCCCGCGACACATCCCTCACACCCCGCCCCCGCCACAACCGCCCCAAGAGGATCCCCCTCGTTCTCACACACCACCCTACCAACCTCCGGATACAACGCATTATCCTCCGACACTTGCGCCATTTACAATCCGACCCCACCACCCAAGACATTTTTCCATCCCCTCCCCTGTCTGCTTTCCGGAGAGACCACTCTCTCCGTGACTCCCTTGTTCGCTCCACACTGCCCTCCAACCCCACCACACCCGGCACCTTCCCCTGCAACCGCAGGAAATGCTACACTTGTCCCCACACCTCCTCCCTCACCCCCATCCCAGGCCCCAAGATGACATTCCACATTAAGCAGAGGTTCACCTGCACATCTGCCAATGTGGTATACTGCATCCACTGTACCCGGTGCGGCTTCCTCTACATTGGGGAAACCAAGCGGAGGCTTGGGGACCGCTTTGCAGAACACCTCCGCTCAGTTCGTAACAAACAACTGCACCTCCCAGTCGCAAACCATTTCCACTCCCCCTCCCATTCTCTTGATGACATGTCCATCATGGGCCTCCTGCACTGCCACAATGATGCCACCCGAAGGTTGCAGGAACAGCAACTCATATTCCGCCTGGGAACCCTGCAGCCATATGGTATCAATGTGGACTTCACCAGTTTCAAAATCTCCCCTTCCCCCACTGTATCCCTAAACCAGCCCAGTTCATCCCCTCCCCCCACTGCACCACACAACCAGCCCAGCTCTTCCCCCCCACCCACTGCATCCCAAAACCAGTCCAACCTGTCTCTGCCTCCCTAACCGGTTCTTCCTCTCACCCATCCCTTCCTCCCACCCCAAGCCGCACCCCCAGCTACCTACTAACCTCATCCCACCTCCTTGACCTGTCCGTCTTCCCTGGACTGACCTATCCCCTCCCTACCTCCCCACCTACACCCTCTCCACCTATCTTCTTTACTCTCCATCTTCGGTCCGCCTCCCCCTCTCTCCCTATTTATTCCAGTTCCCTCCCCCCATCCCCCTCTCTGATGAAGGGTCTAGGCCCGAAACGTCAGCTTTTGTGCTCCTGAGATGCTGCTTGGCCTGCTGTGTTCATCCAGCCTCACATTTTATTATCTTGGAATCTCCAGCATCTGCAGTTCCCATTATCTCTAACCAGTAAGCAAGTTATGGCTGAGTAAGTGCCAGTTGTTACTGTAATTGATGACACCTTCCATCACTTTGCTGATCATTGAGAGTAGACTGCTAGTGTATAACTGGCCAGGCTGGATAAACCTGTAGTCCAGGTACATCCATACACATTTTCCACATTTTCAGTTAGATGCTAGAGATGTAACTGTTCTGGAATACCTTGGCAAGCTATATGGCTAATTCTGGAGCACTTGCCATCAGTGCTTTCACCATATTGTTGTCAGGGCATTATTGATTATTATCTGACTGAAAAATATAATGGAAAGTTGCCATGAATTGGTGCCATTCTGTTTAACTTAAAATTTAAGAAAATAATGAGAACTTAAAGAGAATCCAACCTTTCTGTCTCTGCCGGTACAGTCCTGCTCAGGGCTGCATCAGCCCATGCTATGCTGCTGCTACAGGCCCACTCCAGGCTTCACCTGCCCACACCATGCTGCCACTACAGGCCCACTCCAGGCTTCACCAGCGCACACCACGCTGCCACTACAGACCCACTCCAGGCTTCACCAGCGCACACCATGCTGCCACTACAGGCCCACTCCAGGCTTCACCAGCCCACACCATGCTGCCACTACAGACCCACTCCAGGCTTCACCTGCCCACACCACATTGCCACTACAGGCCCACTCCAGGCATCACCTGCCCACACCATGCTGCCACTACAGACCCACTCCAGGCTTCACCTGCCCACACCACGCTGCTGCTACGGCCCTGCTCTGGGCTTCACCAGCCCACGCCATGCTGCCACTACAGGCCTGCTCTGGGCTTCACCAGCCCACATCACGCTGCCGCTATGGCCCTGCTCTGGGCTTCACCAGCCCACAGCACGCTGCCACTACAGGCCTGCTCTGGGCTTCACCAGCCCACACCACGCTGCCACTACAGGCCTGCTCTGGGCTTCACCAGCCCACACCACGCTGCTACTACAGGCCTGCTCTGGGCTTTGCCTGCCCACACCATGCTGCCAGACTCTTGCTCCAAGCTACTTCAGTGACTTATCAATTTCACATAGCATGAATTGTATTGGCTAAAGACCAACATCTGCGATGCTAAGAAATTAGGAGGAGGTTGAGATGGATCATTTGTTCAGTTCTTCTGCCTGAAGATAGATACAAATGTTTTTGCACTGATGTGCTGGGCTCACCCAACATTGAGGATGGGGATCATTTGTGGAGCCTCCATCTGTTGTAGATACAAACATAGAACAGATGTAACGTAGAAATTAAAATCAGGTGTAAGCAATTCTGCACTTCCAGCCCACTCAGCCATTTGAAATGAGCATGACTGATTTTATCCTGGTCTCAATTGCACTTTCCTACCTGGTCCCAGTAGCCCTTTATCCTACTTGCACTCTGGAATAATGAGTTCCAAAGGTTCACAACCCTCTGAGAAAACTATTTTTTCCTCATCTCAGTTTTGAACAGACCTCCCCTTACTCTATATCTATAACCTCTTATTCAACAGTGTCCCACAAGGGGGAAACATCTATTCAACATCCCCTTATCAAGCCCCTTTAGCATTTTTGTACCTCAATCAGGTTCCCCTAATTAGTCTGAAGTAAAGGTACGCCAAAGCTATTCAGTTGCTACTCATACAACAGTCCTTTCATCACTGGGATCAACCTGGTCAATGTCTTCTGACATGCTACCAGAGTAATTGCATCCTTCCTCAAGGGAGGAGACCAAAACTAGACATAATGATGTTGTCTCACCAAAATCTTATGTAATTGTAACAACCCTTTTAAGCTTTTGTAATTCAATCCTTTTGCAATAGATGCCAGGACTACATTGCCTTTCTTATTATTATACGCTGCACCTACATATTCACTTTCTGTAACTCATAAACAAGGACACCGAGATCCCTCTGCACTGACGCACATCTCGAAACTGCTTCCCTTTTAAATAATAATTTACTCCTTTATTTTTCCAGACAAAATGGACTACCTTGCACTTGTCCACATTAAACTCCATCTGCCATATTCTGGCCTCTTCGATCTTAGATCTAATCTTTTGATTATGGAATCACTTAGTGCTGCCTATTGCATGCTGCTTTCACTGTTGAGCATGCAAGTAGCCCTGTGTTGTTGTTTCACCAGACTGACACTTCACTTTTAATTATGTTTGTTGCTGCTCCTGACATGACTTCCTGGTGATAATGGTAGAGTGGTTGAGTACGGCAGGGTGTAAGATTACAGATCATGCTGAAGCACAATTTAGCTGATGCTGATAGTAACAATGGGATGTTGTGTAATCAGTTTTGAGTGGCTAGATCTGTTTGAAATCCATCTAATTAAATGCAGTGGCAATTCCATTCTTACTAATACAATCATAGATGGATGCATCTGTCATAGGTAAATTGGTTGGAATGAAGCTGACTAAATTTTCCCTCTTGTTTGTTCCCTCATCATTTCCCATAACAATTACGTCCTTTATGGTTCATTTAGCTCACTCACAAGCGGTGCTACTGAACCATTCTTTTTAATGATCATCAAAGTTCTCCACCTAGAATATACTCAAAGCGTACTGAATCAACCTGTACCACATATGACAAGACTGGATAACATTTAGGCTGAGTTAATAAATAGAAACAAACATTGATTTCACACAAATACCAGGCAATGACCATCTCCAACAAGAGATCACCTAACCATTGCTCCTTGACATAACATAAATAAACATAAACGTAACATGCAATTACATAATGGCCACTGAATGCCCAACATCCTGGGGCTATCATTGAACAGAAGCCGAACAATGCAAGCTATGATTCTGGGTATACTTCTGATTTTCTAAAGCGTATCTATCATCCATAAAACACAATTCAGGGATGCACAGAATAACCAGCAGTTGGTTGGATGAGTGTGGCTCCGATAGCAACTTGATCCAATCCAATAAGAAGGAATTTATTTAATTGGCATCCTGTCCAGCAACTTCAAAATTTACTCTCTCCACCACTGATGCACAGTGTCCAAGATGCACTGTAGAAACTGATAAGGGCTGTTTCAACAGCATCTTCCAAAATCATGACCCTGAACAGGGCAGTAAATACATGGGAACACTATGACTTGCAAGTTTCTCTATAAAAATACTATCCTAATTTGCAAATATATTGCAGTCCATTCAATCTCACAGGATCAAAATTCTGGAGCTCCTTTAGACCATAAGACCATAAGACATAGTAGTGGAAGTAAGGCCATTCGGCCCATCGAGTCCACGCCGCCACTTAATCATGGCTGATGGGCATTTCAACTCCACTTCCCTGCACTCTCCCCGTAGCCCTTAATTCCTTGTGAGATCAAGAACTTATCAATCTCTGCCTTGAAGACATTTAACGTCCCGGCCTCCACTGCGCTCCGTGGCAATGAATTCCACAGGCCCACCACTCTCTGGCTGAAGAAATGTCTCCTCATTTCCATTTTAAATTTACCCCCTCTCATTCTAAGGCTGTGCCCACTGGTCCTAGTCTCCCCGCCTAATGGAAACAACTTCCTAGCGTCCATTCTTTCTAAGCCATACATTATCTTGTAAGTTTCTATTAGATCTCCCCTCAACCTTCTAAACTCTAATGAGTACAATCCCAGGATCCTCAGCCGTTCATCATACATTAAACCTACCATTCCAGGGATCATCCATGTGAATCTCCGCTGGACATGCTCCAGCACCAGTATGTCCTTCCTGAGGTGTGGGGCCCAAAATCGGACACATTAAAATTGGACCTTTCTCCAGCAGTTGGTGCTACACACTGGATGTCCTGCAGCAGTTCAAGAAGGTAGTGTCCAACATCTTCTCAAAGGTCATTAGTGATAGGCAACAGATGCCAGCCTTGCCAATGATGGCTACACCCTCTGAAATCATTTAAAAAATGCCCTGTGGGAACCCAACTGCAAAGAGATATGCAGTTACAACAACACTTTGTGATTAATGTCATTTATTTCCTGTCCCTGAGCTACACATGGATTCAATTTACTGCCTAGCGTTAGGTCCCATCAGCTTTTACTTTGCTGCCTAGTGTGTCATGTTGGAACTTATCAACTGCTTTGTTAAAATCTATATTTACTTTGGACTTATTTTGAACTGCTTTAATCCCCAGTAAATTAACTGCAGTTCCTATGTAAACACTTCTTTTCAAAAAAGCACAGCCATTTCAAATATCATTTCAGTCCTGCACATGTTACCTTAATCTTGAAACAATTTGCCTTTCACTTCTTTCTCTAACTCCAAATACCACCATGGAAAAAAACTGACATCATCATCCTGGTGTTTAACTTACACAATATGCATAAATATAGCTTACACACTATTCATATAAAACTTACACTGTGTGTGTGTGCATGCGTGCGTGCGTATGTGTGTCCGCGTGCGCGCACACGTATTGATATCTTCATTAGCTTCTCAGCCTTGCTCCTATTTTCAGCATTTGTTTCCTCTGCCTATGGACTGGAGGTCAGGGATTGGAGAAGGGCATAGAGATGGTCATGGACAGGGGAGGTTGCAGCCAGCCTTTCTGCTCGGAGGCCAATTAAGGTAAACTAGGGCATATTTAAGTGTCTCATTTCACCACCAATGTTAATTTGTCCTGATGGCTTCTCTGTGTCCTCAGGCTGGCAGATGAGGAGGAGAATCTCCAAATCAGGTACGCAGCGACCCACAGAAAATCCCCGCAGTAGCAATAGCTGCCTTGCCGGAAGACCCCCCCATGCCCTCCAGACAAAACCACCATTGCTGGAGTCTACAACGACTGGCCCTTGCAAGCATGCCCTGCTTACCTTTCTTGTTTGGCTTCCTCTATGGGTGCTGTTCACAGCCTTCTGAATTCCTAGCACGAGGCACCTATCCCAGAGATACCAATAAAACTGAAGGACTATTGGCTATTCAAATAGTTGGCAGCTCTTCGACACAGGTTTTTTTCATTTATGGCATGAGGAAAAACCTGAAGACATTCTGCTTGATGGACATTTACTATCAGAGTTTCCAGATATGACCATGGCAGGTTTTTCGCTGCCTTTCGACCCAGTGGACGAGACCACTGCCAACTCTATTAAATTCAGCACAATGCAAACTTCTTATGCAAAATATTAGAGTCATAACACTCACTGTATTGACATCTGTCCCCTGTGAAATCTGGTAGACAGTAACAATAAGGCTGATTTCCTGTGTTCACATCACAAATGCCTTCATTAAGACAGAAGCTGTCGCAAACTCTCTTCTTACAAGTCGGACCAGTGAATCCTATTGGACAGCGACAAGCTGGCTTTCCTAAACATGGTTGAAAAGAAAGATGTATAAAATAAAGCCTCTTTAATAGCCATATAATCAATGTTACAAACACGCACTGTAATGGGCCAACAGTTGGAATTGGATCAATCCGAAAGCGTTAAATCACAGTTTAGCCAATTCGGCAACCTATTTAATTAATAGTGATGCATTTTCGACAGCAGAGATTTTTTTCTGATGCCTTGTGTTTGGTATTCATTTGGCTGCTTGATCGGCAGTTCATTTTGTTCCAGACACAGGAGCACAGTAGTGAATTTTAGTTCAGCAGCTCCAAACTCATTACTCTCCCACCTGTTGTGAAGACTAGTACTGTCTCCAAATTAAACTCTGTTTACCCAAATTTTACCCTTCTTTATGAATCATTGCCCAAAGAAAGAAATTATAAATTGGGGTAACTTAAAAGAAAATAAAGATCTTGCAGTGCATAAATAAATTTCAATTGGTTGTCAGTGTGGTTCATTAGGTACATTTGCAAGTAAAATGCAGGATATTGATAATATGCTGAAGTTTCTACTTAAACATGCATCATGAAATGGTAGTGATAGCAGTGCTCTAAACAATTAAGCACTGACTTGCAGCACGACTCCATGGTTAGTGCAGCATGTCAATTTGACCATAACACTTTTCTTTTTAACTGTGGCATTTTTTTTAGCCAGTAACTTGAAACCAATAAAGAATTTCAGCTCTGCTATTCACAAATGGACTCTTTGTCAATATTTTGTTGATAATTCGAATGGGACATTAAACTCGAGTTGTAAGAGCTGCAGGCCTGTGAAGGACAATGCCTTTTGAGGAATAAGGTATCAAAATGGCCGAGATGCAAGGTGGTTATCACACTTGATTGAAAGGTTTTGAGATGATTTGTAGCTCGGGTTATAGATGAGGTTGTCAACTTGGTCACCGAGCTGGTGGATTTAGTTGCAAACGTTTCATCACCCTGCTAGGTAACATCATCAGGGCGTACCCAGTGAAGCATTGGTGTTCTGTCACACCTGTTATTTATATGCCTTGGTTTGCTGGGGTGATAGGTATTACTTTTGATCTTGTTTCTCAGTGGTTTGTACACAGGGCCTAATTCAATGAGTTTGTTAATGGAATTCTGGTTGGAAACCAGGCCTCCAGGACTTCCCTGTTGTGTCTCTGTTTGGCTTGTGCGAATACCAATGTGTTGTCCCTGTCGAACACTGGATATGCACTGACGATGTTACCCAGCAGGGTGATGAAACATTTGCAACCAAGCACACCAGCTTGGAGAGTATGTCGACAACTTCATTACACTTGATTATAAGTATTGAAATCAATATTGAGTGAAGATGCTTCTGTAAGGTTGGCTTTAAATCACAAGAAATTTCTGCAATATCACAAATATCTTATGGGAGGCTGCACAAATCTGTAATGAGATAGAAATGGCACGTGAACATTACTTGCCCAAAAAAATACAAAATATTGAGGAAACTAAATTTTGACAAGAGCACAAACTTTTGTAAATTATTTTCAATATCTGTTGCATATAAATAGTTTTGTTGTCAGTTTGTGCTGTTATCTTTATTTGTCCTTGCCTGTTTTTCAGATGTAGTTTACAGTTCCTCTACTGATATTGAGGCTAGATCAGTCTTGGGTTGCATTCCATATCTTAGCATGATGTTCAGATTGCAAAGCTGCTAGACAGTACTTGCAAATGAAAAACATATTGGTGTGTTACATGAAGGACAACAACATTGCGATGTGTGCCCACACACCTGATGTGAATGCAAAAGACTAAACCGGTCAAACTTTCTTTTTCAAGGTTAGCATGCAGTTTCCACTATTCACTAATGTGAAAGCTTTTCTTTTCTTCGAATATTGCTGTGTTCATACAACACAAGGGAAAAGTAGATAAATGTTCGGTTCCTCATTGCTCGGTGATGATTTACAGTACCTAATGTTGATGCTGAACAGATTCCTCCATTTTGACAATAGCCTTTGCACTGATCCATTTCGCATTCCTGTCCTGCATAACGAGGCTTGCACTTGCATTTTGGCTGATCTCGTTCATTTACAAAACAAGTTCCTCCATTCATACAGACTAGATTACAGGTACTTCCTAAAATAGTAACAGGACAAAATATTGATAGTCAATCCAATCTGTCATTATGATTTTGAAGCAAGATATTAATTTCAAAACAATTTAGTTTCAGTATCTTATTGCAAAAAATTTCACTGTGAAAGGAAAGAAATAACTGCAGTGAGACAAAAATGGCACATCCAGACATTATCCACCAAAATAGTTATATATGGTTTTTAACCAGATCTCAGCATCTTATAATGCATTTTATGGACAAGTGAAGTATTCCTGATGTGTATTCACTGTTGCAAACTCAGAAATGTGGCTGACAAATTTCACACAGTCAAGTCCTATAAACGGCAATCTGATAACTATATAAAGTGTTCTAGCGGTGATGGTTGAGATAGATATTAATCAAGAAGTCAGGACGACTCCCTAGGCCTTCTTCATTGTCATGCTATGTGATGTTTTATGTCCATCTGAGAGGAAAGATGGGACTCTAGTTTGCTAGCTTGTCCTAAAGTTAGCTCTATGCTGGTGTGTTCATCAAGTGTATGTGCTCATGTTGTTTGGTAAAACTTGAATCTGAACTCAAATGGAAATGAACAGTTATGAACAATAAAAAAAACTCAAGATAACTCCCCATTTTTAAAAAAATGCATTTACGAATGCAGCCAAAAGGCAATTTCACTTTTTCAATTAGGCAACTCGGCAGCTCTGGTAGCAACTGTGGAAAAAGAAATACAATGAATATTTTAAAGATTGAGATGACTCTTCTTCAGAATTCTTCTATCAGACTGGAAAGGTTAATTCTGTTTCTCTCTCTACAGATGTTGCTGGAGCTGCAGAGTTGCTCCAGAATTTCCTGTGTTTGTTTCAGATTTCCATAGTATTTTGCTTTCACTTACTTTTAGGCATTTCAGGTTATGGAGCACCTAATTGAATTGAATCAAATTTCTTCTTTGGGTGTTATACAGGAACTTTTAGTTTTACAAAGGTGGTAGTATGTTACTTACCTTTACAAGTGTAGCTAATTGGATAACTCAGAAGTGAGTCTTACAGATAAAGTTGTTTATTAGATTATTTGGCTGCTCAAAACTATTTTGGTTATTTTTAATATGTACCTAAAAGAAGACTATATCGGAATGCCACTTAGATATTGTCATGTCAAACCAGAAAAATGCTTTTCATTTTCATTGATGTGATAGATATAGAATTACATATAGACTAGAATACGTTACAAAGCTGTGACACCTGATGTGATTGAAATGACACAATAATTCATAAAAGTGAAGTTGAAAAGATTTATCAATGTCATCTTACCTAACCATGTCACATTTGTCCTTGCATCATTCAAACCATACTATTTAGACTATTGCCTACTGCTCAGTGCAATTGAAATTCTGAATGTCAGCAAGCTCTGACACTGAAACAGTACAATTTGACCTAAATCTCAGTTGTACTACAAGCTAAACAAATAAAACCATCAAATGTTAGATATATTAGGATTAGGATTAAGAATTAATAAAAATAACATAGAAAATGCTAAGAGACTGATCAAAACAAGCAGCAGCTGTGAAAAGAGATAATGTGAACATTTTAGATCGATGGCCGATTTTCAGAAGCATGTCCTGTGAGAGATCACTGACCTGAAACATTGACCTTGTCTTCACAGATGTCTGGTTTGGTCAGATTTTCTAGGTTTTTTTATTTGTTTTTTTATTTCAAATATTGCAAGCTATCTGGTCTAGAGTAACATTATGTCTTTGAATGCTGCAGAGGAATGACACATTACATCGGCATCGATCTCAGAAATTAGCTACAACACTATTTAGTTGTACTATTATTGCTTGAAGGACTCCAGAGAAATAGCTGGAGGATGAGACAAATTGGATAGTTCTTTCAAAGAGCAGATGCAATTTTAAGCCAGTTTATGTATCAAACCAATAAAAAAATCTTTAAAACATTTGTTGGATACATTGAAACGGCAGGCTGAAATGTGCAAGCACACTTCATATTCAGAGTGTCCAGAAGAGAACTCATTGGTGGCCCTCATGTAACATTTTACCTTCCTGATTTGCATCATGATTCATGTGCTGACAGAATCCGTTTTCTTATCAGTCTATCTGTCCCTCTTCAGTACCTTGTTGTAGGTTGATAATGAGGGACATGTTTTTGCTGATTGTTTTGCCCAGGGTCTCTTGTTACTTTCTGTCCAATTGAATATGCTGTCCAAGAGAGTAGAAGATGACATTTTAAATCTGGCTTTCTTTTGCCGGCTGCTTTCCCTGAGATGGTAGCGTATTGATCAGAAATTTACAATTCCATCAGTGGTTCAGTGAGTTCATCCATTTAGTAGTCAAACCATGCAGAACAAGAGTATTTTTTGAATTCTTAGTTGGTTACAGTGATTATGCAGGTGGACTGGGAAAATCAGGTTGGTAGCCGATTGCAAGAAAAGGAATTTGTGGAATGTCTACGAGTTAGTTTTTTTGGAGCAGCTTGTGGTGGAGGCCACTAGGGAACAAGCAATTCTGGATTTAGTGATGTGCAAAGAGGCAGACTTGATAAGGGGTCAAAAGGTGAAGGAACCCCGAGGAGGCAGTGATCATAATATGATTGAATTTACTCTGCAGTTTGAGAGGGAGAAGCTGGAATCAGAGGAATGGTATTACAGTTGAATAAAGGTAACTACAAAGGCATAAGGGAGGAGCTGACCAAAATTGACTGGGAGAGGAGTCTAGCAGGAAATACGTTGTAAAAGCAATGGCAGGAGTTTCCGGGAGTCGTTTGAGGGACACAGCAAAAATTTAACACTGGGAATAAAGAAGCGTACTACAGGGAGGATGAGGCAACCATGGCTGAGAAGAGAAGTCAAGGTCAGCATAACAGCAAAACGGAAAGTCCATAATGCTGCGAAGGGCAGTGGGAAGCAGGGGATTGGGAAACCTACAAAGGCTAACAGAGGTCAACTAAAAAATAAATAAAGGGGAAGGAGTTTCAATAAGAGGGTAAGCTAGCCAGTAACGTGAAAGAAGATTACAAGAGTTTCTTTACATATATAAATGGCAAAAGAGAGGCAAAAGTGCCTCTGAGTAAGATAAGGATCCATGGTGTTTAAGGCACTAGCATGGATAGAAGATTGGCTCTCTGGCAAAAAGCAGAGAGTGGGGATAAAAGAGATAATGGGAACTGCAGATGCTGGAGATTCCAAGATGATAAAATGTGAGGCTGGATGAACACAGCAGGCCAAGCAGCATCTCAGGAGCACAAAAGCTGGATGATAAAATGTGAGGCTGGATGAACACAGCAGGCCAAGCAGCATCTCAGGAGCACAAAAGCTAGATGATAAAATGTGAGGCTGGATGAACACAGCAGGCCAAGCAGCATCTCAGGAGCACAAAAGCTAGATGATAAAATGTGAGGCTGGATGAACACAGCAGGCCAAGCAGCATCTCAGGAGCACAAAAGCTCGATGATAAAATGTGAGGCTGGATGAACACAGCAGGCCAAGCAGCATCTCAGGAGCACAAAAGCTAGATTGTGCTCCTGAGATGCTGCTTGGCCTGCTGTGTTCATCCAGCCTCACATTTTATCATCAGTGGGGATAAAAGGGTCCTTCTCAGTATGGCAGCAGTGGCTAGTGGTGTTCTGCAAGTGCCAGTTTTGGGACCACAACTATTCACTTTACACATGAATGATCTAGATGAAGGAACTGAGGGTATTCTGGCTACATTTGCATATGATTCAAAGACAGATGGAAGGACAAGTAGTAATGAGAAGGTGGGGAGGCTGCAGAAGGATTTAGATAGGTTAGGAAAGTGGCGAGAAATAAGTGGCAGATGACATACAATGTGAGAAAGTATGAAGTCATTCACTCTGGTAGGGAAAATAGAAGTATGGGCTATTTTCTAAATGGGGAGAAAATTCAGATTTCTGAAGTGCAAATGGTGTTGGAAATCCTAGTCCAGAATTCTCTTCAGGTAAATTGTCAATTTGAGTAGGTAGTTAAGAAGGCAAAGACAATGTTGGCATTTATTTTGAGAGGATTTGAATAGAAAGGCAGGGATGTGCTGCTGAGGCTTTGTAAGGCTCTGGTCAGGCCACATTTAGAATGTTGCGATCAATTTTGGGCCCTGTATCTCAGGAAGGGTGTACTGGCTTTGGAATAGGCTGAGAGGAGGTTCACAAGAATGATCCCAGGAATGAAAGGCTGAATGTCTGAGGAACATTAAGGGCTCTGGGCCTATACTCGGTGGACTTTAGAAGGGTGAGGGGGAATTGGATTGAAACTTCCAGAACACTGAATGCCTGGATGAAGTGGACATTGGAAAGATGTTTCCATTAGCAGGAGAGACTAGGGCCTGATGACAAAGCCTGAGATTAAAGCGAAGACCCTTTGGAATGGAGATGAGGAGAAACTTCTTCACCCAGAGAGTGGTGAATCTTTGGAAATCATTACCACAGAGGCTGTGGAGGCTAGTTCATCGAGTACCTTTAAGACAGAGATAGATAGGTTCTTGATTGCCAAGGATCAAAGGTTACAAGTAGAAGTCAGGAAAATGAGATCAGAAACTTATCAGCTATGATTGCATGGCAGAGCAGACCTGATGGGCCAAATGGCCTCATTTCTGCCCCTATGTCTTATGGCCTTATCGTCTTAATAAAGTACTTAAAATGTGAAGATTAGAAAGACTGAAATGTATGAAATTCGAACAGGGCAGGACAGACTAGATTTACAAGGAAATTTCCTCTGGAATGGGGAATCTGAGACCAGAGGTCACAGTCTTGTGATTTGGTGTAAGACATTTAGGACAGAGATGAGGAAGCATTTCTTCACTCAAAGGGTGGTTCCCAGTCAAATTTGTTGCCACCAAAGCCTGTGGAAGACAAGTCAGAGTATATTCAGGAAAGAGATAGAATTTTTGGAGACAAATTCATCAAGGGCTATGGAGAGAAAGCTGGAATATAGAGTTGAGACAAAGCATCAGCCATGATAATGTTGAATGGTGGAGCAGGCTGAAAGAGCCAAATGGCCTACCCTTGCTCCCACTGTCTAAGTAAACTCCTTGGATCAAAACATTTAATTAAAGGTAATTAAAATTAATTAAATTTATAGTAAGAGAACTTAGCCACTGATTTGGACTTTTCACCAGAGCATTGGAAAGTGAAAAGGCTGGAATCATTTATTATTAGATGCAACACTGAAAGCCAACATAAGGCTATCAAAGTATACAAGAATGTAATTTCTTTCCCCTCAACACAAGCAATGGACTGTCTTGTATATGGATCTGAAATGATCCAAAGTGTTAGCAATTGAGTGAATGCCAGAATTATCACCCAATGTGAAAATGTCACAAGGACGCGGACAAAATTTAAAGAAAGAAAGAACTGGTAGGAGACGGCCCTCAAAGTGCTGTGCTCCAAACAGTTTCTGTAGTAATGTACATCAAATTCTTGTAATCTGTTCATAGTTACAATAATCAATAATCCGCCAACTATTTACCAAACCAGATTCTTCCAGCTAGATCAGAAAGATGGCTATCCTCATCCATGCTGTATAACTTTGGGATTGAGGGAAATATCTTCCTTTCCCCCCACCCCTTGCTATACCCTGTCTCCCTCACCCCTCTCCCAATGAGCAGCATTGTGGTGAGGAACAGCTGTGATTAACTCCAACAACATGGTGTCAATACTCAATACAAAAACAAGTCAGAGAATGACACAGAAAGGATCTTGGCGAGGATACGCAAGGGAAGAAGAAACTTGCAGCTCCAAGGCAGACCCACAGGTTGCATCACGAGGTGAACGCGGTCTGTGAAAATGGTTCTGAATCCAAATTCAATCAGTGATCTCACCAAATATTGAAGATTGCATGAGTCAAAATCAATAATCCCTTGCTCTTTGACTAGCACTGAAAAAGCAGCAATTTAAAAATAAAGTGGTAGCTCCTGTCAGGCATCAATATCATAGAGTGCAGATACCACAAGGCAGGGTTAAAAAAGAGCTAAGAGGACCATAAGAAAAATACCTAAATTCTTGGACTGGAAAGCCAAGCAAACTACTAAACAAGGCACTTAAATCAGATAACTGGTGTGCAACTTAAAGAATTATGTGACCTTGGTTTAAAAAAGAAACATCTTTTAGGAGACCACAGCAGGAGTCCAAGTGAGGCTCTGAATTGCAGGGAAACTTCCATTATAGTCAGGAAGAGTGGGGCAATCTCCATGGAGCAGCAAAGGCCAATAAGCCTCTATTACAGGAGCAAAATGTTGGAAAACAAACCTCTATTACCCAGTACACAGGAAAACCCTCCAGTACAGAAGTAAAATACAGGACAATGACCATTACTGCGGGATAACTATCATTGAAGACAAAGTATCTAATCACATTCAGAAGCTATGGCACCAGGAATAATATTGCTAGGGTACGGTACATAATTGAAATTATACCAGATGATGTTATTGTTTATCAAGGGAGTAATTGAAACATCAGGCAAATTTGAAGAGCTATGAAAAGACTTTAACAATTATTTCATCCTTGAGGCTAGTAAAATTCAAGAAAAGTGTGTAATATCCAAGTGAATCCACAAGTACGTTACCTAATGAAGGCTAGTGAAGAGTTTTGACTGCAATTGCAAAGTCAGAATTCATAAGAGACTGAAATGTTTTATGTATTACTGATGAGTCATAGTCAGTAATGTTTCAATCCAAAGAAGGCCTAACTTGAGGAAAAAAAACCATTCAGATGGTGAGGGAAGTAAAGGTCTGGAGGCAAGAAAGATCGATCCTAAGAGAAGACAAGTAAACTTATACAGGGTATCGACAAAACATATTCATTTCTTGAGGCAAATAACTACAAAAGTCACACCAGATTAGCCAATGCAGCAGACAGGTCAGACTGCACACTGAAAGTCTTTGTCAATGCTGTGATGCAAATAAATCTCAAAGATGTGAACAGTGCCCAACTTTAAAAGCAGAATGCTTTTTTCTGCAAGGAAGTAGGTTTGTATCCGCAAAATAAGCTGTTAATGACACAAACACAGAAAAGCAAAAGACCAAAGAATTAACTACACGAAGACAGAAATGAAGCACAACAGTCTCCCGCAGAAGATAAAGCTAAAGTATTCCTAGGGGAAGTCATTGAGCCAGAACAAAGATATTGGCATGCAGGCATTTATGCTAATGGACATCTCATGAACCTCAAGACACAAGAACAAGTATCACAACATTTTCTGAGAGTGCTCAGAACTCACAGAATAGCAATTACATTGCCTAGTAAGTGCTGCACTTAACATTAAGGTTATGTCACTAGCAAACTATAATGTAAGCAATATCAAATACCAGATAACCTGTGAGTACTTTTCAACCAAGAATGTTCACTCTTGAGTAGAAGGGCATCTATTGACCTCAATCTAATTAAAAAGTGAAAGTGGTTCATCAACAAAATGTCAAAGAAAAGCTTTAAAAATTATTGATAGACTTCATAAGTTCATGGCAGAGCCGAATAGTTGGCAAGATTTCCTGAGGTTAGTTACATCGGAATAAAAAAAATTTACTTCATTCGGTAAATGAGATGGGAAGGTGTGACTGGCAGTTTAGTGCCAGGCAGAAAATGGAAGCATCTGCAAATGAATTGTGTCGAGCTGGAGGAACACAGGAGGAAGTGAACAAGCTAGTCTCACCAATAACTCAATCTGAGGGAGTAGGAAGTCCAAGATATTCAAGATTTTGAACTTATAATACAACTTTGGCACAGATCTACAGGTGGAATAAGAATCACATTCAACTGACACAAATTGAGAATCTAGCGCATATACTTCATTGGGAAACACCATGAAGGAGATGCAAACAGTGTGTAAAACAAAGACCTAGATACTGCAAAGTTGATAAAATCACCTGCCATAATTAAAAATAATACTAAAAGCAGTAAAAAGTAAATGTATATCACCAACAACTTCCACAAGAGTATATTGAAATTCATTTGTAGGATGTGAGCATTGCTGGCTGGCCAGCATTTATTGCCAATCCCTGGATGCCCTTGAGATGGTGGCGGTGATTTTGACCCTGTGTCATAGAAGGAACTGCGTTATATTTCCAAGTCAGGATGGTGAGTGGCTTGGAGAGGAACTTGTATGTAGTGGTGTTCCTATATATCTGCAGTCCTTAACCTTCCAGATGGATGTGGTCTGGGTTTTGGAAGGTGCTGTCTGAGGATCTTTGGTAAATTTCTGCAGTGTGTCTTGTAGATAATACACACTGTTTCTACTGAATGTTGGTGGTGGAGGGAGTGGATGATTTTGGTTGTAGAGACAATCAAGTGGACTGGATGGTTTCAAGTTTCTTGAGTATTGTTGGAGTTGCACCCATCCCAGCAAGTGGGGAGTATTCCATCACACTTCCAATTTGTGCCTTATAGGTGACAGGCAGGTTTTGGGGAAATCAGGAGGTGAGTTACCCATCATAGCTTTCCTAGCTTTGACCTGAAAAATTTTGGTGAATATATTGAAAGATAAAATGTTTGAACGGGGCTTAACAGGGTAGATGTTTCCAATAGTGAGGGAATCTTTAACTAGGGGACATAGTTACAGAATAGGGGAACATTCATTTGAAACAGAGATATGAAGGAACTTCAGGAAGGTAGTAAACATCTGAAACTCTCTATCCCCGAGTTGTGGAGACTTAATCTTGAAGCATTTAAAAAGGTGGTAGACAGATTTTGAAATATTAAGGTGTTGAGGGCTACGAGGAGTTGGTATGAGAGAAGTATTGAGGTCAGAGGGAGATTAGCCACAATTTTATAAAATGGCGCACAGAAGTAAGGGGCTGAATGTCCTACTCCCGTTCCCATTTCTTATGTTCTTTTGTGAACTAGCTTTAACTAGTTTTGAAGATTGGTTTGCAGGTCTTAGAATTTTTTTTACCTTTATTCATTCACTGGATGAGGGAGTGTCAATGGCTAGGCACCATTTACTGCCATTGCTAATTGCCCAGAGAGCAGTTAAGAGTCAATTACATTGCTGTGGGTCTGGAATCACATGTAGGCCAGACCAGGTAATGATGGCAGTTTCTTTCCCTAAAGAACATGAGTGAACCAGATGGGTTTTTCCAACAACCAACAATGTGCAGTATGGTGGCTCAGTGATTAGCGTGGCTGCTTCACAGCACCAGGGATCCAGGTTCAATCTTCCCTTGGGCAACTGTCTGTGTGGAGCTTGCACATTCTCCCTGTGTCTGTGCGGGTTTCCTCTGGGTGCTCAGGTTTCCTTCCAGAGCCCAGAGATGTGCAGGCTAGATGGATTGGCCATGCTAAATTGCCTGTAGTGTTCAGGGATGTATAGATTAGGTGGGTGATAGGGGGATGGTTCTAGTTGGGATGATCTGAGCGTTGGTGTAGACTTGTTGGGCCGAAGGGCCTGTTTCCACACTGTCAGGATTCTATCATCTGACATTGGATTCACAGTCATCGATAGATTCTTAAGGCCAGATATTTATTCATCCAAATTCCACCGTCTGCCATGGTGAGTTTCAAACTCAGTAAGTTATCTTGGTCTCTGAGTTAACAGTCCTGTGATAATACCACTAGGCCATCATCACTGCCTTGATGAGAAGGGTGGAATAGTATTGCCATTAATGGCTTTCAATATTAGACAATGCTCCACATGGTCTGCCTGCATGGTGTTCCCTCACTCCTAGCCTCTCAAACATTCTAGAATTACTCTAACTAGCCCATCCACCTCAATTCTCGGCACTTACCCGAATGTGCTCTCCAGGACATAGACCTGTTGGGGGCTGTTTGCGTTCACTACTGGTTCAGACATTGCTGGAAGTAGGCAGCCTCTGACAAATCTAATTGGCTAGCAAATCTCTAAAATGGGTCTGTCCTATGGATAACATTGGAAATCTTATGTTCAGCCAGTGCTTAAATTCCTTAAATTTTAAATGATGTGGAACTGCTCTTATTAGAGGGGACACATTTGCCACTGACTCTTTAGGTGGTGAACCAGGGTACCCCATTATACAAAAAAGTATTGACTGTGAAAATTATATGATTATTCTTCAATCTGCTTGATATTACTGCTTACAGCCCCAGTGATTCATCTCATAAGGCAGTGTTTAAGGCATGAATACCCAATCTACAAATAAATTGCTGTCAACTGATCTCTAACTGCCAATGAGACCTTTAACGATTGTAAAGATCAAACATTTAAATACGACTGATGGCATACAATGTCAAGCTTCAGCCAATTGACTTTTAAATTGTAGCTAGGCTGAGAATTTACATCAAACAGACAGCAGTGGTTCAAAAAGCCAGAGCGTCCTGGCTCCTCAAGGGGACACCATCTTATTTTTCCTTTGGATTTAAAGTTACATTCTGAAACATTAGTGGGCTGCCAAGTTTAGTCTTTGCAACAATTCTTCACAATCCAATTCAACTTATTTTTTGTTTGTTCATAATTTAGAAGAAACACTACAAGACACAGTTACTTCCAAAACTGTGAATGAATGTATGTTTTGCACATTTTTGTGTCATTTGGAAGATTGTTACCAGGGCATCCACTATCTCTACAGCTACTTCTTTTAAGAGTCTAGGAAACAAATGGTCAGGTACAGGGGCTTTATTGGGCTTTACAATTTTCTCTTGTGACAGATACTACACTTATTTCTACTGCACTGTTTGCTCTTTGATTTCATATCTTTGGAATGCAATTAATGCCCCTTACCATGAAGACTGTTTCAAAATATTTGTTCAACTCCTCTGCCATTTCCTGGTTTCTCATTATAATTTCACCTGTCTCGTTTTATCAGGGGTCCTTGGTTCATCTTAGCTTTTCTCTTCTATTTTAGATATTTAAAGAAGGCCTTACTGTCAGTTTATCAACCATTTTACTGTTTACCTCATGATTTATCTTGTCCTTCTTTTGTTTTTGTTTTTTACATTTTAAAACTTTCCCACTTCTCTGATTAACTTTTGCCACAGTTGCATCATTTTTCTTTCAATCTGATGCTATCGTTAACTTCCTTGGTTAACCAGGTTTAATTGGTTTATAGCTTTTTAGAATGCTTCCTCTCTGCGATATACCTTTGTTCTGAAGCATGAACAATTTTCAATTTTCTTAAATATCTGCATTGTTTACCAACTTTTTTGCTAAATACCTTCCCCAGTCCCATCTAGCCAACTCTGTCTTTATACTTCTGCAAATACCCTTGTTTAAGCTTAAAACAATTGTTCCCAACTCAAGTTTCTCACTCTCAAACAACACGCTAAATATTACCATGTTACGGTCACTGATTCCTAGAGGATCTTTTACTCAGATTCATTTTTTTTTTAAAACCTGTCTCATTACAAACTATCAGTCCCAAAATAGCTTGCTCATCACTTAGACTTTCAAAACAATAGCCATACATGCACACAATTGATTCTTCCTTGTGGAAGAATTGTACCTTTGCCAATTTGATTGTTTCAAGTTACGTTGAGAATCAAGTCATCCGTGATTGATAATATTGCCTTTTGTACATGCTCTTATTATCTCAGAATACAGAGTATAACAGCTGTTAAGGTGTCAATTGACTACTCCTAACAGTGTCTTGTTCCCTTGTTATTTCTACTAATTCATATCTTCTAATTCAACATCATTTCTTACTATCATACTCTTCTCATCTTATACTAACAAGGATACCCCAGCACCTTTCCTGCTTGTCCTTTCCAAAGTCATATATCCCCAAATGTTTAGTTTGCAGCTTTGATCTCATTATTTCCACTTCGTCTCATTAATATTATTAAGAAAACTCTAAATTTAACTACTTTGCTTACTGCGATGCTGGCATTTGATTAATGTCACATGGTACAGCTCTTTTTTGAGAAGTGATTTTTCTTAACGTTTTTATGGCTGTTTATGTAACAAGATCAGTCCTTTCTGATCCAGTGGCTGTGTTTTTTTGATTTGCTACTCATTATAGTGGTATGTGTCCTAAAGATAGCTTTTAGAGCCTTTGCACAGACTAAGCTTTAACAGTTTAAACAGTGAAAAACAGAGAATTACTAGTCAAAAAAGACTAAAATTGATAAAGTAGTATATCATAAATGAACGTTTTTATTTTAAATATCAAATTTGTGCTGGCTCTGTCAAAATACAACACAAATTGTCCTCCTCCCTGAGTCTTTATAATCTTTCATTTATTTCTCTTTTAAATCTGTATCTAATTATCTTTTGAAGGCTACAAATGCTAAGCCTAGCATCCTACCTGACAGCACATTCCCAATCTTAGACTTCTGTTACATCAGAATTTTTCTTCCTGATTCCTCTGGTCCTTTTGTTATTTACCATAAAACTGTGCCAATGACTATTGGCTCATCAGCTTTTAGTAACCATTTCTCCCGCTTTACTCTATCCAAATCCTTCATTAAATCTCCACTTTGCTTATTCTACTCTGACGAGGACAAGTCATAGTACTTTACCCTGTCTAAATGTTTTCTCTCTTATCCCAGGAAACACTTGAGGAAAACTCTTCTGTATTGGTTTTGAAGCCTTCCCATCCTTTCTAAAGACTAGTAACCAGAATTGGATCATACTCCAGCTGAAGCAGAGCCAGTCTTCTTAGGTCCATTAACTATACCTTTCTAGCTTTTATACCTTCTGACTCTGTTTATTAAGCCCAGGATCCCATGTGCTTTACTAAACTGGCATATCACATTAAAGAACTTATTAGTTTTTGATTCATGGAAAGTGGTATCACAGGTAGGGCAAAAACATATCCAAATCCCTTGCCATTGTACTTCTTTTGAAATTGAACCATTTTGTTCTATTGCTACTGCCCTTCCTTCAACCGAAATGCATTGCCTCATATCTTTGCGCATTGACTTTCTTATGTCTGGTTCTTTTATGTTCTTGTTCTCTTGAAGCCGATTATCATCTGCCTCAGTGTTTGCTAGTCTTCTAGATTTCATGTCATCTGTAAGTATTAAAGTTGTTTCTTGTATCGCAAAGTCAAAATTTGTTTGAGTCTTTTTGTACAAACGGAATTCTCAGCTACAATATTATACATCTTTCTTCTGTCTGAAAACAGCCATTCATCACAATTAGGTGTCGAGCTGGATGAACACAGCAGGCCAAGCAGCATCAGAGGAGCAGGAAAGCTGGCATTTCAGGCCTTGATCTTAATTCAGAAAAATATGAAGAAGGGACTTGGCCTGAAACGTTAGCCTTCCTGCTCCTTTGATGCTGCTTGGCCTGCTGTGTTCATCCAGCTCTACACTTTGTTATCTCAGATTCTCCAGCATCTGCAGTTCCTGCTATCTCATTAATCACAATTCTGTTTTCTGTTTTTCTAACAATTTTGTATTAAGTTTGTGACTTTCTCTTTCAATCCACATGCTTCAATTTTGCTAATAAGCCTAACATGTGTATTCCATCAATCAGGTTTTGAAAGCCTCATACATCCAATATGAACTGCACTGCTGTCATCAACCAACTCTGCTGCTTCATAAAATAAAGTCACATTAGTCAAACATAATTTGACCTTAATAAATCCACATTAGCATTGCTTTGGTAAATCATGATTGTCCAAATGAGTTTCTATTTTTTTCCAGAATATTGTTCCTGGAAAGCTTCCCCATCACTGACACTTAACTAGCTGCCTGTGATTGCCAGACTTACTTTCTCACCCTAATTAAATGAGCTACAAAGTGAGTTGCAATCCTCCTGTTACCTGACATATGGGGTGGATTGGAAGATTTTGGCCCTCAATTGTCAATTTCTGCACTTACTTCCCTTAGCAATGTACTGTGCATCCTATTTGGTCTAGTTGACTTAATAACTTCAAACACTGCCAGCCTTTCAGATGCTTCTTTTATTTCATCCATTGTCCCAATATCCTTATTTACCATAGCTTTGAGGATATCCTCTTCATTGGTAATTAATGTTCCTATTACTATTATTAATTATTATCATTCTTCATTATGGGTGGGAATTTGCTGTGTGCAGTCAGCTGCCATATTTCCCTACCTTAAAAATAGTATCTTCCCTTCAAAAGCGACTTAATTGATGGGAAACTGTTTGGAATCCTGAAGTCACAACGCACAAATGTAATTTTTTCTTTAAAATTCTTCATACTTAATGGAGCTGACCATCAGTATTAACAGAACAGGTTTGCCAATGTGCATATAATAATTAAATCAGCTTAAAAAGTAAGATTATAGTGTTCATCTGAGTTGGCTTCAGTAAAGAACTAATGGGCCAATTAGTCTGTCTTGTAAATAGTTATGTGGAGTGAAAGGGTAATGACAACTTTACTGTAGGAATAGCTGTTGTGTGTGAGCGCAAGCTGTTACGGCATGTTAATGCCAGATCACCTGATGTTGGAGCCCGAGTCCATAAGACATAGGAGCAGAAATTAGGCCATTCAGCCTGCCATCGAGTCTGCTCTGCCATTTAATCATGACTGATAATTTTCTCAACTCTGATTTCCTGCTTTTTCCCTGTACCCTTTGATTCCCATGACAATCAAGAACTTGTCTGTCTCCATTTTAACACACTCAATGCCTCTTTGGCAGTGGATTCCATAGATTCACCATTCTCTGGCTGAAGAAGTTTCCACTTATTTCCAATCTAAAAGGCCTTCCTTTTACTCTAAGACTGTGCCCTTGGATCCTAGCCTTTCCTACCAATAGAAACATCTTCCAAACATCCACTCTGTCCAGGCCATTCAATATTCTGTAAATTTCAATTAGATTCTCCCCTCATCCTTCTAAACTCCATCGAGTATAGACCTTAAATCCTCAAACATTCCTCATATGCTAAGTTTTTCATTCCTGGGACCATTCTTGTGAACTTCCTGTGAACCCGCCCCATCTTTCTTATGAAATGGGGACCAAAACTGCACACAATATTCAAAATGCGGCCTGGCCAGAGCCTTATTGAGGCTCAGAAGCACATCCCTGCTTTTATATTCAAGTCCTCTCAAAATAAATGCCAAAGCTGCATTTGCCTTCCTAACTACTGACTCAACCTGTAGGTTTACCTCGAGAGAATCTCGAACTAGAGATCTGACTTCTGAATTTTCTCCCCATTTAGAAAATAGTCCATGCTTCTATTCTTCTTACCAAAGTACATGGCCTGCACTTTGCGATGTCGTACTCCATCTGCCACTTCTTTGCCACTCTCCTAACCTACCCAAATCCTTCTATAGCCTCCCCACCTCCTCAATACTACCAATCCCTCTACCTACCTTTGTATAGTCTACAAACTTAACTGAAACACCCTCAGTTCCTTCATCTAGACCATTAATGTACAAAGTGAAAAGTTGTGGTCCCATCACTGACCCTTGCAGAACACCACTTACCACCGGCTGCCATCCTCAGAAAGACCCATTTTAACTCCACTGTCTGCTTTCTGCCGGAGAGCAATCTTCTATCCATGCTGGTACCTTACATGAAACAATGGTCCCTTATCTTATTCAACAGCCTTCAGTTTGGCACCTTATCAAAGGCCTTCTTGACATCCAGGTAGATAACATGTATTGGCTGACCTTGGTCTAACCTGCTTGTTACTTCATCAAAGAATTCTAACAGATTTGTCAGGCATGACCTCCTTATGATGAAGCTATACTGACTGTTCCCTATTTTAACATGCACTTCCAAGAATTCAGAAATCCCATCGCTCTCGATGTGCTCTAAAATCTTACCCATGACCGAGGTTACGGTAATCGGTCTGTAATTTTCAGCCTTTTGCCTTAGTCCCTTTTTAAACAGGGGTGTCATGTTAGTGATTTTCCACTTCTCTGGAACTCTCCCTGACTCTACCGAGTCCTGAAAGGTCACCCCATATAGCTTCACTATCTCTTCAGCTATCTCCTAAAGAATTCGGGGGTGAGGTCCGTCTGGTCCAGGTAATTTATCGACCTTCAAGCCATTCAGTTTTTCTAGCACCTTCTTCTTGGTGATTGCTATCATACTTAGCTCTGCCCCCCGACTCTTGAATTTTTGGGATATAATTCATATTTTCCACCGTGAATTTCCTTTTCCTTCCATTTCCTTGTTCCAAAGGTTTCCTCATGTCATTTTCCAGTGGTCTAGTATCCACTTTTGTCTCTCTTATGCCCTATCAGTCCTCTTGCAATCCTTCTTTATATTACTGGGTAGCTTACCCTCATATTTGTCCAATGTGTGCAGGAGGGTTTCCTGACTCAGTATGTCGAAGGGCCGACAAGACGGGAGGCCACACTGGATCTGGTACTTGGTAATGAACCAGGCCAGGTGTTTGATTTAGTGGTAGGTGAGCACTTTGGGGAGAGTGACCATAATTCGGTTATGTTTACTTTGGCGATGGAAAGGGGTAGGAACATGCCACATGACAAGATTTATAGATGGGGGAAGGGCAATTATAACGCGATTAGGCAAGACTTGGGAGGTATAGAATGGGTGAGCAAAATGCAGGGGATGGGGACAATCGAAATGTGAAGCTGGTTTAAGGAACAGATATTGAGTGTCCTTGATAAGTATGCCCTGTCAGGCAGGGAGGAAGTGATAAGTTAAGGGAACCGTGGTTTACTAAAGAAACTGTATCTCTTGTTTAGTGGAAGAGGGAGGCTTATGTGACGATGAGACAAGATGGTTCAGATGAGGCGATAGAGAGTTACAGATTAGCTAGGAAGGATTTAAAGAGAGAGTTAAGAAGAGCAAGGAGGTGGCATGAGCAGACATTGGCAGGTAGAATAAAGGAGAACCCTAAAGCTTTCCATAGGTGTGTGAGGAATAAGAGGATGACTAGGGTAGGAATAGGGCCAGTCAAAGACAGAAGTGGGAAGTTGTGTGTGGACCCTGGGGAGATTGGAGAGGTGCTAAATGATTATTTCTCATCTGTTTTCACTGAGAAACAGGAGAATAATCCAGAGGAGATGACTGAGTTATGGGCTACTAGAATTGAAAGGATTAAGACTATAAGACCATAAGACCAGAAGACATAGGAGTGGAAGTAAGGCCATTTGGCCCATCAAGTCCACTCTGCCATTTAAATCATGGCTGATGGGCATTTCAACACCACTTCCCTGCACTCTTCCCGTAGCCCTTGATTCCATCTGAGATCAAGAATTTGTCGATCTCTGCCTTGAAGGCATCCAACGTCCCGGCCTCCACTGCACTCTGCGGCAATGAATTCCACAAGCCCACCACTCTCTGATTAAGGTTAATAAGGAGGAGCTGTTATCAATTCTAGAAGGTGTGAAGGTAGATAAATCCCCTGGGCCAGATGGCATTTTTCCCAGGATTGTCTGGGAAGCTAGAAAGGAGGCGGCGGACACTTTGGTCTTGATCTTTGAGTCCTCATTGTCAACAGGTTTAGTACCAGAGGACCAGAGGATTGCAAATGTTGTGCCCTTGTTCAAGAAGGGCAGTAGGGATGACCCAGGTAATTATAGACCTGTGAGCCTTACGCCTGTTGTAGGAAAAATTTTAGAAAGGATTATAAGAGATAGGGTTTATAATCATCTTGCAAGCAAAAATTTGATTGGGGATGGTCAGCATGGATTCATCAAGGGCAGGTCGTGTCTCACAAACCTCATTGAGTTTTTTGAGAAGGTGACCAAGCATGTGGATGAGGGAAGGGCAGTTGACGTGGTGTACACGGACTTCAGTAAAGCCTTTGATAAGGTTCTACATGGTAGGCTATTGGAGAAAATACAGAGGCATGTGATTGAGGGAGATTTAGCAGTTTGGATCAGAACCTGGCTTTCTGTAAGAAGGCAACGAGTGGTGGTTGATGGAAAATATTCAGCCTGGAGTCCAGTTACTAGTGGTGAGCCTCAAGGATCTGTTTTGGGACCACTGCTGTTGTCTTTTTTATAAATGACTTGGACGCAGGCATTGGTGGATGGGTTAGTAAGTTTGCAGATGACACTAAAGTCGGTGGAGTGGTGGACAGTGTGGAAGAATGTTGCAGGTTGCAGGGAGACTTGGATAAACTGCAGAATTGGTCAAAAGGTAGCAAATGGAGTTTAATACGGATAAATGTGAGGTGATTCACTTTGGGAGGAATAATAGGAAGGCAGAATACCGGGTCAATGGAAAGATTCTTGGTAGTGTGGATGTGCAGAGGGATCTTGGTGTCCATGTACATAGATCCATGAAAGTTGCCACCCTGGTAGATAGTGTTGTTAAGAAGGCTTACGGTGTGTTAGGTTTTATTGGTAGAGGGATTGAGTTCTGGAACCATGATGTCATGCTTCAGCTGTACGAAACACTAATGCGGCCTCATTTGGAATATGACGTGCCGTTGTGGTCGCCCCATTACAGGAAGGATGTGGAAGCATTGGAAAAGGTGCAGAGGAGATTTACCAGGATGTTTCCTGGTCTGGAGCGCAGGACATATGAAGAAAGGTTGAGGGATTTGGGTCTGTTCTCATTGGAGAGAAGGAGGCTAAAAGGGGATTTAATAGAGACATACAAGATGATCAGAGGATTAGATAGGGTGGACAGTGAGAGTCTTTTTCCGAGGATGATGGCTTCAGCTTGTATAAGGGGGCATAGCTACAAATTGAGGGGTGATAGATTCAAGGCAGATGTCAGAGGCAGGTTCTTTACTCAGAGAGTGGTAAGGGCATGGAATGCCCTGCCTGCCAATGTAGTTAGCTCAGCCACATTAGGGGCATTTAAACAGTCCTTGGATAAGCATATGGATAATGATGGGATAGTGTAGGGGGAGGGGCTTAGATTCGTTCACAGGTCGACGCAACATCGAGGGCCAAAGGGCCTGTTCTGCGCTGTATTGTTCTGTGTACTATATTTAATCTGCCCCCTCCTTATTTCGTTTTTTGTTGCCCTCTGTTGGTCTTTCTAAGCTTCCCACTCCTTTGGTTTCCCATTGCCCTTCGCCACATTATATGCTGTCTCTTGTGTTTTTATGCTATCCCTGAATTCCGTAGTCAGCTATGATTGCCTCATCCTTCCTGTACCATGCTTCTTTCTCCTTGGGATGAATTTTTCTGTGTCTCCTGAACTACTTCCAGAAACTCCTGTAGCTATCTGGAAGATAACTTGGTTATCATCTTTTATGTACAGTTGTATTCATATGAGCATAGACCTGACGTTATTTCAATTTGTACTTTTTCTATGATTCAACACACAAATCACGCTTAAAAATATCAGGCTTAGAAATTATTTTTCAAGCAATTGAGGAGAAAAGTGATTGACAAAAGTATGCCAATTGTTTTAATAGCCTATTGTATTTTTATTTGGAATACATACAGTATATTTTGATCTCAAGAATAAAATTTGTTTGCTTCACTGATTGACTAATTTATGGGAACTTATTGATTGTGCTCTTGGACCTCTCCAGCCAGAGCCTTTTTTTAATTATTAGGAATTTGTTTGTAAATTTATGCCTTCAAATTTTGGAATCAAAGTCGAAGTTAAATCAGTCACAATTTTCACCAAGTTACTTGCCTTTTTAAAGTTGGCTGAGGAGCCAATATAAATTAGATGCTCAAGCACAAAAAAAAACAAAGTAGACTGTTCTTATGAATTTTCAGCTAACAAAAAGTGAAACATTTTAATGGAGTACCAGTTAGGGACTGCAAGCAGAGTATCCTAGAAAAAAAATGGGGCCTGTGCTTTGCAATCAGTAGCAAAGCAACAATGATTGTGCTGTCCTTGAAGAAAGCTACCAACAAGGATGTGTTAATCTCTTTGGCATAACCAACAACTTTTTCCATGTTAATTTAAGTCTAGCTAAGCTATGGGCATTGTAAGTTATCTAGCAACAGTGGTGTAATCAAGCAGACTAAACTGTTAATTTGTCATTTTAAAAATATAAATGTTGAAAAATTTGGAATATTTTTCAGAATGGTGGAATTATTATGCTGAAATCCAATTATACTTGATAAATTTCTGGGGGAATTTTCTACTACGATATGATAGAATAAATGGGAAAATTCTCATTAGCCCAATCTTTTCTGAATGATTGTGTTGTGGAAGGATTTCAACTGTATGCTGTGTGCAGAAGCATAGAATCACCGAACAATCGATTGTTCCTGTGTTGGCTCCTGAAGTTACTGTCAGTTTCAGAGTAGCAATGAATGCAGATGCTCACAGCTTCACTGTCATTACCACTGCAAAATCCAGGATGTAGTTTCATTTCAGACTATGTTTCTGATTTCTCACCCATGAAGGCTGAGCAGAAACTTAAAAAAACCTGTGGGCTTAGGGCACAAAAAATCTCACAGGACTCGAAGAAAGTGTAAGGCCTAAAGAAAATTCAAGCTTTCCTCAGAATTTTTCGGGAGAGTTTTACTTAGGTACTGAACGTTGCCTGGGGTGAGGAGAGCAATCAAGATTGGGCACAGAATGTTAAACAACAGCAATATAATCCACCTAATTATACACCCATTTACATTAATGTAAAGTAAGGTGGGATGATTCAAATTTCCTCTTTTTCTTCCAGATGATGGTTAATACCAAGATGATTACAACAATAATATACTCCTTTCATTTTAGAAATGAGCAAAAATGTTTGATTGAGAACATAACAATGAGTTTGTTAAAATCTCAGCAACGTTCATTGGCATCAAGTCTGTTCTTGGGACAACTGACAGATGACAAAGGTCAGTGTAATATGTCATAAATAACCAAATTTAAACTGATATGAATGAAGAAAAAAATTAAAAACAAAAATCAGAATGACGTTACAGAAATAAATGCTGATCAAAATGTGCCTGTTTCAATGCTGTATGTATGAAGTTGTTTTGTGTTGTAAGGCCAAGTAACATAACAAATTAAACTGAAGGAAAAATAATGGCAAATAAAAATGTAAGGGCTCAAGGAAATAGGAAAGTAGTATAAGATTCATAGATCCTCGAATTTTACAGCTTAGAAGGAGAACATTTTGCCTATTTTGCATGTACCAACTTCTGCAAGAACTACCCCGCTAGTCCTATTCTCCAACCCAATCTCCATAGCCCTCTAAATTCATCACTCTCAAATTTATATCCAGCTCTCTTTTGAAGTCCCCTACGGCATCTACCTTAACCAGTGTCCCAAGCAGGGCATTCCAAAATCCAAACAACTCTCTCAGTCAGGAAATTTCTCTTCACCTCACAACTATCTCTCTTGCTGACAATCTTTAAATTGTAACTCTTTTGCTTACTGATGTAACAACCAGTGGAAACAGAATATCCTTCTTTGCCCTGACAAAACTGTTCATAATTTTGAACACCTCAATAAGGTCTTAATGTTCTCTGCTCCACAAAGAATAAGACTAATTTCTTGAACCTTTCTTTGTGTTTAAAATTCTTCATTCACAGTATAATTCTAAAAAAATCCTTTGCAATCTCTCCAGAGCTTTAAAATTCTTCCTTAATTAAGATGCCCAGAACAGAACAGAATACTCCAAATGTGATCTGACTAATGATTGGAAAACATGTCGCATCACTTCCATGCTTTCATATTCTATACCTCTACGTATAAACCCAATGTCCCTGTTAGCTTTCTTTACTTGGGGTGGCATGATGGCTCAGTGGTTAGCACTGGCCCCTCTCAGCATCAGGCACCGGGATTCAATTCCACTGTCTGTGTGGAGCTTGAGTAGTCTCCCCCGAGTCTGTGTGGGTTTCCTCCAGGTGCTCCAGTTTCCTTCCACAGTCCAAAGATGTGCAGGTTAGATGACAATGTCACGCTAATTTGGCCACACTGTCCAGGATGTGCAAGCTAGATGTGTTAGCCACAGGAAATGCAGGGTTACAAGCGTGGAGTGGGTCTGGGTGGGATGCGTTTTGGAGGGTCAATGTAGACTAAATGAGCTGAATGGCCTGCTTCCACAGAGTAGGTATTCTATGCTTCTAGTGTTACAACTTGCCTGGCCATCTTAAGAGAATTATGGGCATGAATCTCTTGGGCCCTCTGTCTGTCATCATTTAAAAGTTGCACCAATGAGCCTCGATCATCTCTCATTGTTTCTTCTATGAAAATGCATCACCTCACATTTTTCTACATTGAAATTCATGTGCCAGGCGTCTGCCCATTTTGAAAACTTGCAAAAGACCATCTGAAGTTGCTCAGTGTCATCCTCAGAATTCATTATTCTCTTGAGGTTGGTAATGCCTATCTATACCTACTCTCTGTTTGTTAAAATACATGACATTAAAAGTAAAATGATTAAAGTTAAGGATGAAAAATAAATAAAAGGCTTGTAAGCACAATTAGGGAGAACACAAATAAATGTTTTGAACACATTTCAGTTAAAAATGACGAGAGAAATGAGGCAACTTAAATATAGAAGTGAAACTGAGGGATGAAAGCAATTTGCTTCTATTTGCTTATCAATTGTTTACATAACAAAAAGGTGAGAAATCTCAAATTATGCCTCATCAAGCTTTGGGTAGCAATGACAATCTTCAGCAAGAGGACATCCAAATGATGCCTGTTGACATTCATCGGCATTATTGCCACTGGTGAATCCTCCATTATCAACATCCTGGTAGTTCCCGTTGATCAGTAGCCAAAATGGATTAACTATATACATGATAATAAAATGTGGGGCTGGATGAACACAGCAGGCCAAGCAGCATCTCAGGAGCACAAAAGCTGACGTTTCGGGCCTAGACCCTTCATCAGAGAGGGGGATGGGGGGAGGGTTCTGGAATAAATAGGGAGAGAGGGGGAGGCGGACCGAAGATGGAGAGTAAAGAAGATAGGTGGAGAGAGTGTAGGTGGGGAGGTAGGGAGGGGATAGGTCAGTCCAGGGAAGACGGACAGGTCAAGGAGGTGGGATGAGGTTAGTAGGTAGCTGGGGGTGCGGCTTGGGGTGGGAGGAAGGGATGGGTGAGAGGAAGAACCGGTTAGGGAGGCAGAGACAGGTTGGACTGGATAACTATATACATGTTGTGACTAAAAAAAAAATCAGTGGCTGGGAATTCAAAAATGAGTAACTTGATTCGTGAAAGCATGTACATATTCCGCATGGCATAATTCAAGATTGCAATGAAATACTTTTCATTTACCTAGATGGGTACAGCTCCAAAAACACTCAAGAAACCTTGTATCATCAAGGTCAAAGCAGTTTGCTTGATTGGGACCCAAGCTAATATCTTCAACTTTTATCCTTTCTGCCACTAAAGCATAATATATCACTGTGTGCCATCTACAAGATGGACCACAACAACTCAGAAAGGCTCCTTTGACAATACATTCCAAGCCCATACACCCCGAGAAGAACAAGGGCAGCATGCACATAGGAAGATCACAACCTGCAAGTTCGGCTCTAAGCCACAAACCATATTGTCATGGGACTATATTCCTGTTCCTTCATTGTTACTGGGCCAAATTCTGGAACTCCCTCCCTGTAAGTACTGTGGTATACTTAAATCGTATGAGCTGCCTTGGTTTAAGAAAGGTGCTTCCCACTGCCCTCTGAAGAACAATGTCCTAACCAGTTATATATCCATCATGTGTAGGAAATTACTTCAGGTCTCATTAGTTCAAATTTTATTAAACAGGGATTCAGACAGCCAAATTCAATAGCTTGAAATTGATTAGAACTAAACAGTAATACCATCTACTACTGAAATAACAAGTTAGAAAAATTGAAATAGATGATGAGAAGTATATCATTGTAATTCATGTTTTCAAAATAAGTGTAAATGATCAAAGATATTTCTTGAATAACAATGCCCCTTTTAGATATTTTCAGAGTATGATTTTCACATACATCTGTCAGGGATGGAACTGATTATAAGAGCATGATGTTGACGTTAGTAGGTGACAAAGTGAAAAAAAATTCTGTTATACACACTTACATGCCTTTCGTAGAGTGAGGGGGGAAGAAATTGTGCTAAATGTTTAACAAAAGACTGAAATATTCAAACGTCATATCATTTTAAAGCCTTTAATTTGAAAATGAGAAGTGCTTGGTATTTTGAGAGTTTTTTTTAAAACCCGAACTGATCAATATTGGGAAATACAGAATTACTCACCATAAGGTAGTGCTGTAGGAGAGTCCAAATCAACGCATGTTCCATTAATCATGTTCTTTCCATCTGGACACAAACATGTTACACCAGTAGGGTTCAGCAAACAAAGCCAATCACAGTTCCTTTTATTGCAAGGATTTGGCACTGTGGAACAGAAAGAAAGTGCATGTTACTGACAGCATTCATGATTCAAGGCATCCTTTTATACTCTATTCACACTGAATTTTGTTTCATTAAGCTATTACTCACAGTCTTGCTGTTTGTACTGATGGAACACCACTGTAGCTGAGGCATCATTGAGGCCTGACACCAAATATTCAAGATGAGTGTATCCAAATTTGTGAACTTTAAAAACACGACTGTTGGTGTGCGTCACTCCATAAATATAATCTTCAAAGACATCAATACTGAATGGACTTATGATACCTCCAAACAAGAAACATATTCTTAAATCTTTACTAACATAGAAAAGGGCATTACTAAGTTACTGAACAATTTTTATTTTCCCTGTTAAAGTCAAAAAAATATAAAGAGCTAAGAAAATGAAATACATGCTACCTTGTTTAATGCTGGCAACAACAACAGAATTACTGCCATCAAACCGGACACTGCCAACAATTGAAAGCTTGGCATCTGCCCAGTATAAACGTTGATTGAAATGATCAAGGGCCAGTCCTAAGAAGGAAAAAGAATACAGAATTTAGAAGTGAGTATTACAATTATAGAAATAACATTATTTTTCTTCCTGTAAACATATTTTCTATCATTGTCCTATTAATTAGACTCTCCAAAGTTTGTTTAAAAATTTATGTGACATATTTTCTGTGTAAGATTAACACAGAAACAGAGAAAAAATATCTGTACACTTTAGTTCGATGACAGCCAATTACTATCCTATTATTCTACTCTTAGTCATCAGCAAATTGATGTAATGGGTCATGAGCAACACTATTAAGCGGCACTTGCTCAGCAATAACCTGCTCTCCGATGCTCCATGTGGGTTCCACGAGGGGTCACTCAGCTCCTGATGCCATCACAGTCTTGATACAAAACTGCATAAAGATACTGAGCTCAAGAGGTGAGGGAACAGTGACTACCCTTGACATCAAGGCAACAATTGATGGGAGTGTGGCGTCAAGAAGTCGCAGTGAAACTGGAATTAATGGGAATTAGGGAGAAATGTTCTGCTGGTTGGAGTCATGCCTGGCACAATGGATGACAATAGTAGTTGTTGAAGGTTAATGATCTCAGTCCCAGGGCATCTTTGTAGGAGTTCTTGAGAACTGATACACTTGTCTCCATTGGAACGTTATGCTAGGTGGCTTATGCTCTACCCAAAGACTGTGTGGCATCATTAGGTTTTAATGCAGCTTCAACATTACCTCTTTCATAATTATTGCATTATGCTAAACTAGGAAAGGACAATAAATTTACCAGTGATTCATACCCTCGATAAATGAATTAGACTGAAGAAGCGAAAAGCTTTGTTTTCTCAAAAAAAAATCAAAGTTGTTTGCCTTCTCTTTCTAATAGCTTAAGAACAGAGAATTGCCTTAAGGTTAAAATGATATGATCAAATGGGAATAAACTGTAATGGTCCATTCGCTGATTATTCGTATGTGGCCACAATTAAAGCAAAATCCTATACGGGTCGTGAAAACCTTAGTTGGTCTGTTAGGGTGTTGATGCACATTTTGTATCACTGATAATGTTCTTGACTTTGCAGAATCCTGTGATTTGAAGGATATTTTCATTCTGCTGCTAAATGTCTGGAGAAGAAAAATATTGCTTTTTTTCCCCCAGTGAACAAGATAGCTATGCATTGTTTGATGTCAGACATGTCCCTTGTGAAATCTTGAACTGAATTTGAGGTTGTTAAAAACGCAGAGGTATGATGAACATGCAATTACTGGCTGTGCTATCTTTGTGATAGAGGTTGCTTGCAGATCAAATAACACATTATCTCTGCCTCCTTGCTGAAGTAGACACTGTAAAGGTAAATTTCATCAGATATTCCAAGGTACTTGTGACAGCATCTACAAAAATGACTGCATGGGGAATAGCTGAAGGAGACAATTCTCCAGTGCAATGAAATGAAAGGTTCCATCTCTCCTTCCATCCTCTGTTACCCTTGCTTGAGTATCATAAAATGTTATTATATATTATAATTCTTACTCTGAAAATGATAGGGACTATTAAGGATAAATGAGTACACATTTTGATAATAATTAATCAGAAGAAAAATCAAGGAGCGACCAATTTTGCTACCACAACTGAGAGCTAACTTGAGGAGATTTTTCCTGTATAATTCGTCATTTGCTAGCACACAACTTGAGCATTGCTGAAAAATGATACATTTTGTTGACATTTTGTTTTGTCTTGTAGTCATCAGGACGACTCACAAGAAGTACCAAAGTAAAAGAGAAAAATATTAATGCTGAATGAGAAAAGAACACTGTATAGTTGGTGAGTGGATTCTGATTGACAACACTTCTGTACCCCTTCCCTTTAATATCTTGATATGGTATCATTATATTTTCCCATGCTCCCATCCAGCATTGCAAATCAAAACAGAAGCTTATTTATTTAACGCTCAGTCACAAAGATTTATCAAAACCTTTGCTGATTGCTACAGGTAGGCTGATCCCTGTATCCTTTTTTATATATACCCAAGTCAATATTTCTGATTTTATCTTTAAAATAAGAATGCAAATCAGTTCATTCTGGCATTGCAGACATTTATACTACCTGTAGGCCATTGTAGGTCCTTATGTATGAGAATTCTTCGCAAAGTTCCATCCATGGCAGATTGCTCTATTTTGGGCTGTTTACCATAGTCTGTCCAGTACATCATTCTGAAACCATAGAACATAGAACATTACAGAGCAGTACAGGCGCTTTGGCCTTCGATGTTGCGCCAACCTGTGAAACCGATCTGACGCCCATCTAACCTACACCGTTCCATTATAAATAAATGCATCAAAACAATGCATTTAACATAAATAGAACAAAATAACCATTGTAACTCTTTCACAAGTGAACTTTGAAATTGAATTTAGTTGGCAAATTGGACATTGATGACTGTTATTTTCTTAGTTTTGATATCAGTCCTTTGAGCAAGAAAGTCTCCAGGGATAATCTTATTAATTAAACACACAAAGGCTGTTATTTCAAATAGTCAATTTGGTAAAGCATCACCAGCGTCTATAACAAAGAGGGTCAGGAGGAAGAGGTGAACAGTGTTCCCATTGCTGCATAGGTCATCCCTCCTCTGGATCTTGACACTCAGTATAACGGCCAAGAAACTGTGCAGCCTCTTCCTTCTTCTGCAAACCACCCTGAAACATTGTCTTTTAGCCAGCTCACTCCACGCATTCAGTGGCTAGCTGGAGCAGACTGACCCAACTCTTTGAGGTTTGCCTGTAATCAGCAGATCAGCTGTCTATTTTAGAAATTACAAGCAACTTCAAATTATATATTTTGAAAATTTGACAAAAAAAAGTGCTAAGCAAAAAAGATGGAAAAGAAAGCGTATCGTTTTCAATCTTGCATCAGAATAACTTCACACACCCTTTCCCCCTTTTTCCCCTGACCCCACACGAGAACTATTTAAAGCCATTTGTTCTCGGTCTAAGATAACATAGTTGACAGAATTTATGTAAGATCCAGTTAATATTGCTTGGAATGAAGGAAACCTTAATAATTTTTAACACTTAAAATAAACTCTTGTATGGTAAACCAGTCATTCTTTTGTTATAACCAATTGCATTCAAATGAAATGACAACCATTGGTCTAAACAGAATTCAATACCAACATTTTGCCTGAAAGGGAAGACATTTTTGAAAGAAATAAACTGAAAAATGACAAAAAAATGCATCTGCTATCGAAAAAAAGGCAAGTTAACTTTTTACTTTCAAGATGCACCAAATATTGTGTTTCCTTTCTGTTTCAGATACTACCTGACCATTTACTTTTTCCACCATTTTCTGGATTATTTCAGATTTCTAGCATTTGTCATTATAAATTATATAGCATTTCAGAATGGTTAAATTTAGTATAATTTGCTGCATTAGACAGCCAGCTCATATTGGCTATTCTCTGGGAAGCGTGCATCTTGATTTTCTGAATAGTGATTCAACAGCCCTTAAAAAGATGGAAGATATAGCATTGTACCCTCTGTTGGGATCAACAGCAATTGCACAGGGTTTGTCCATCATCCCAGATACAAGTCGTTTGTACTTTTGTCCATTAATCTTAGCCACGTAGATGACATTTCGGAAAGAATCAGTCCAATAGATATTCTCAGCAACCCAGTCAACTGCGATGCCCTGTGGTGCTTGGAAGCCAGGAATCTAAAATAGAAATGAAAATGACATTGTATTTACCTTGAGAAGTTGGAATTGGACATTTTTCAACAGAAGTATTTTCTAAGAAAACGTCAGATCGTGTTCTTTTTATCCTTAAGTTTGAAGATTTTTTTGTTCCACAGCCCAAGTGTTAAGCAATACTTGTTGGGATTAACTTGCATGTATAAGTCACCATTCAGAACCTAAGGAAGTCTCAAAGCACTCTGTAGCCAATTTACATACAGCAAGGTCCCATAAAGAGCAATGAAACCTGAAAGCAAATAACTAATGTTGTCTTGGAGACCAGGATGACTTTTGTTTGAATAATATCATGGAATTAATAATACCTGATTTAAAATAACAAGACAGAGAGCTGGATAAACACAGCAGGCCAAGCAGTTACCAGAGGAGCAGGAAAGTGGATGTTTCAGGTTGAGACCTTTCTTCAGACACTTTTTCTGAAAAAGGGTCTCGACCCGAAACATCGGCCTTCCTGCTCCTCTGATGCTGCTTGGCCTGCTGTGTTCATCAAGCTCGACACCTTGTTATCTCAGATTCTCCAGCATCGGCAATTCCTACTATCTCTACGACCTGATTTAAAGTTTAATCTGCTAATACTGCATACAAGTATCTGCTGTTGTCTTAAAGTCTCTGGAGAGTGCATGAACTTAGGCTTTCCTGACTCAAAGTTTAAAACAATCACAAAGCTAAGCTTAATATCTGTTCTAATGTTGTATTCTCTAACCCTTTTGGGAACTCTCAGTTTTTTAAAAAAATGATTAATGAATTCACATGAGCAGGGCATGTTATTCGAGTTATCCTACAGGTTTTCAGCAAAGAAAGCTGTTTTACCATTATACTTTACTATTTCTGCTGTGCTTTTGCATTACAGATGTTCCACTTAATAGTTACAGAGATGGCTGGTGTGAGTAAATTGTGAAGCATTTACTGTCTTACGACCTCTCGAAAACTGGTTCTTGCACAATATTCTATCAGATGGGATTAAAATGAAATGAGGGCCAATTCATCATGTAAGATCATAGAAACATATAAACAAGGGTAGGCCATTCACGCCTTAAACCTGTTCCTCCATTCAGTGAAATCACAGATGATCCGAGGCTTAACTCCATACACTTTTGCTTGGTTTGTATCCCTTAATACCTTTGTTTAATAAAAAATTATCTATCTCAGATTTAAAATTAACAACTGATCCAGCGTCCACTCTATTTGTGGAAGAGAGTCCAAACATCTATCACACCTATATCGCTAATCAGATATCCAGTAGATGTTTGACTTGATTTAACATGCAGTTGGAAGGTTAAAATATACTGGAGACATTCAAGTTTTCTGTTTAGCTGCAGGCTTAGAAGAATGCTGCATCGTTGCAATAAAGTATTCAACCACTGATACTCAATACGACAAATCTTTGGCAGAATTTGTAGAAATGCACTTTGCTTTTCCACATTAAAAATTCATATTTTTATGACATTTGAAAAGTTAACTTTGGAGAAGACATCTATTAGATCTACATAATTAACTCACCAGTAAATTGACAAGCCACATAGATAGATTCCTCAGATCTTGCACACGTTAAAGATCAGAGAATTAATTGAGTTTAGCTCATTTCCATTGTATTAACACAATATTCCATCAAGAATATATATTTCCAAACCCTTTACTGTCATAAATAAAGCATTCAAAATACTATATTCATTACGAGTACAAAGGATTTACACAAAACTGTTACACATCAGCCACCAGTATAAATTGTATTGCTTAACACTGGGTAAATACAAGAGATTTAAAAATAAATAGCACATCTGATAAACCATGACTGCTTGAACAATTTATATTTTTAACTCTCTGACTATTGGGACACCCGTAGATATTTGCTTTCTCATTGACATCCAGAATTAAATATTTCTTTGCCGGGGCAAATGCAAGATGACAAGAAAAACAAAGAAGTAAGAAACAAGGTGCTTCTCTGTAGATAAGGAAAGAATATGACACTATGCTAAATAATGAGTATTGTAACAGCAGCAGAGATCTCTTCGCTGACGAATATATGTCTCATAGTAAAGGATGGGTGAGGGGATGGCATTAACTGTTCCAATATGAGTAAAAGGTTAAATGCTAAGTAGGGATTTTCTCGTTTCACTCAACTATCAAGAAAAACAAGTAAATTCAGGGCATACCCATTTCACTCACTGGGTAACAATGATATTAGTGGAAATTACACACTACGTAAACAGTATTCTGCTAAAGTATTCTAGAAATATAGAACATAGAACATTACAGCGCAGTACAGACCCTTCGGCCCTTGATGTTGCACCGACCTGTGAAACCAATCTGAAGCCCATCTAACCTACACTATTCCATTATCATCCATTTTCCAATGGCCATTTAAATGCCCTTAAACTTGGTGAGTCTACTACTGTTGCAGGCAGGGCATTCCATGCCCTTACTACTCTCTGTGCAAAGAAATAATTGGTGAAAATGAACCATGACGTTTTAACCAAAAGCACGAGAAAACTCCTAAATTCGAATAACACTCTCTGAACACACATCTGCACTCTTTTGTTGAGTAAACCAACTGTAAAGCTATGATATGGATAAGAGTATTAAAATCCTGGTGTTGCCCTTAGTGTGGAATAAGATAATAGTGATTAATGCCTTTATTAAAAAGAAGTGTCACAAAATTAATTCAGTATTCTTCCTTTCAGGACTGCATCACACCACTGCGGAGCTTCAAAACACTATCAGTAATGAGTAAAAGAAAAGAAAAGCCAAAACAGAGACAAAGAGAAATGGTAAGCATAAGTAAAACAGGGATTGGCAAAACAAATGGGTACCAAAATCAACTGTAAATTGTATTATTAATGCGTTTGCATTAAATGTTCATTCTTAATAATTTTATGGATTTTTGCTTTCTGAAATTACATTCAAATCTGTAGCATCACTTGTCTGTCTCTCCCGTCTGTCTGAGATGTCTAAGTAGGAAATTTTGCCGGTGTACTCGTTGGTCCAGAAGATCTTTCTGCCTTTAATATATACATCCATCATACTAATTTTGACAGTCTCGTCTCCTTGAAACACTTGTTCATAGGCTGAGTTAGGGTCAAATGGATATATACTGCGGATTTCATTTCTGGTTGCAATGTAGAGCACTTGATGTTCTGAACCTGTATGAAGATTACAAGGAGAAAAGGTTACACCTTACAGCCACACATTTAATGTTTCCATTCATTTTAAGGATTATGAACATAGATTAATTTTCAGGCAAGTGTGAACCATTGGTCCATCAAATCTGTTATCCAACTTCCCGTAAGATCAGCTTAACATCTATAATTATTATGAACCTAATAAATCTGAATTCTATTTGCTGAAGGAAACTTGCTTGTTGAACCCTATCATAATGTGTTACTTTATCTCCTTTTTCTGGATACTGCACACATTTTACATGTTTATTGCTGAATCAATGAAAAGTAATAGCTTCTTCTTTTCATTTTTTATTTTGCACCTTTAATTTGAAATCATAACCTGGCAGAAGAGCCATACTGAGCATTTGCCCTCCAAACCATAGGTAATCTCAATTACTTTAATCAAATCGGTACTTAACCTTTTTTAAACTGAGAAGATTTCTAGGGCATATATCTTCCTTCATAACTCTGTCACCTTAGTTCTGTAATTAATGAAGTAGCCTGATTTTGCACTACCCCGTAACTTAACAAACACTTAAAAGCCAGAAGAGTAAAACAGTACCCGGTTCTGCCTCTTTATTTCTGGATTAACTTTGAGAGTGTAGCTTTCTTGGTTTAATAATTCCCAAGCTCTAAAGTTGAACTTTTGATTTGCTTTTGCAACTGCATAAAAAAACAACAATGATTGTAACCTGGTCACTCAAATCCTTAGATCTCTTTTCCTGACATACTATACGCGTGACAATTAACAGTAATATATAATACTCAGCTCTGCAATGTATTAATTTATAACTTCACACTTGACATTAAATTCCATCTGCAGTTATTTTTCTCCTACAGATTTAATTTCTTTAGGTGTCTCTGAATTTTGGGATATCAATGATAATCTTTTGTCAGCACTTCTAGTTTGACATTACCTGTGTCTTTGGCACTTTGGATTTATGCCCACTTCCCAATTGTTTATAAAAATGATCAAATGGGTCGAAACCCAACATCTTTACATCAGTACGCAATACTACTCACTAAGCTTACCTCTTCAATCTTAGTCAACCAAATACTTATAATTTTTTTCTATTAGTTTGATTTTTAATAAAATTGTACTTTATAAGAGGCAATATCATGTGCCTTTTTGAAGTCTATACAGAAAACAGTCATGAGTAGGGGAAAGAAAATATATGAAGATAGTGACTTGGGAGATAAAAAGGGCGAATATTAAATATGCAAATAGTTTATTACACCAGTTGTGATGCCAGAGATTACATGACAGAAAGACTTGAAGAGAGATGCTGCTGTGTATATCTCATGCTAAGTCCAAAATTATAAATAGTTCATCAACATTGAAGAAACAGAAACCTTGAAAAGATCATAGGCTCTAGAAACCTTCCTCAAACAATTTAATTTACCCAACCTTTTCCAAGAATACAATCACAACAGCGGATCATCTTAGCTTTAACCTGTTCACAGAAAGTTAACATATCTGTTTGGCACAATCTGTCTGTCTTAAACTGACTCTAGCTATTTAGTAAACTCAACATTATATAGTCCCTCGTAACAGGTTTTAACAATTTCCTTGCAATTGAGCGAAAGTTCTCACATCAGTAATTTGCTATTTCTTTCCTACCTTCTTTTAAAATATAAATGTTAAATCTAATACTTTTTAGTTCCCAGCGTGTGGCTCTGACCTAACTAGCTCTGGAGAAGTCCGATCTGGTGCAACATTTTCCATTGAGACAATTCATCATCACAAAATGAGGGGTGAGAAAACCCTAAGTATTACCTACCTTGAGTTTATACACTTCTTATATTCTCCAATGTAATCTCAAACATATTTTAGTATACACTCACTGTTGAACTTGATCTTGATATTTTGGAGTGTTTGGCCTAATTGATTCATGATCCCATCAAGAAATAGTGATTTAGGTTCTCAGCAAATTTGCATTGTTCAATGTTCAGTGCTCAGTGATAACATTGACATCCCTCAATCCCCTTTTTCCTGTTTTTGACACATTTGCTGTTCTGCTAGGGATACCTCTCGCACATACGTTTCTCCTCGTGTGAGGTAGAAATTGAAAAATGAACCCATTTCTCACTCATAATATAGGCACAATGCAAATTGATTTAGCAGTCTGATGTACAATGCGCAAGTTGCACAGACATTGGTTACATCACCAAATGGTTTGTGTGTGTTAGAGAACCACATTGAGAATTGGTAACCTCAAGAGCTGAGGAGAGTTGTCATTAGTCTTGGTTTGTCAAAGATTCTACAGCAGCTTCCCAGTTGGTAACAAAAGTTAAATTATATTTTCTGTGAACAAAAGACGATTGGAAGAGTTCCCTCAACAGGCTTCTGTTGCTGAATCAAACTACATCACTCCAGAACTTGTTAACAAGTGCTGCCACAGCTCAAACTTCTAATTCTTGCATAATTCCCAGCCAGCCCATCTGAAATATGAATTTGAGCCTTAATTTCAGGACAGTCTCAGGTCTGCCCGTTCATGCCTAGGCTGATTTCTACGTTACCATGTCTTTCATTAACCTTTCCTTTCCCCATTACTTTTTAAGAGAGTTCTAGGCTGTCTTTTCTCGAACGTTTTAAAATGCTTTCTCCTGCTACTTCGTCTGTTGATAACTTTAGTCGTCTATTCAAGCTTTTTTTTAACCTTTGTTGTTGACTTATTTCTTGAATAAATTGGTTTCTCAGCCAACAAAACAATTAAAAATGTTCTTAACTTTGTTTATGTGCTAATTGCTCAAAAAATCTGCTTAATCTCTTATATTCTCAAGGTGATTTTGTAACTAAATTTATATTTTTGTTGCTTTCTTCATAACTATGATCATGAAGTATGAAGTGCGTCCTCTGTCTACTATGTGACTTAATAAATCCTCATTAATCGCAATTCCAATACTGTAGACTTCTTCACAAATAATTTTCAAATAAGACTCGAATAACTTCAATAAATTCCGGTTCGCAAACTGGCTCTGTTGTACTATTGGAAAGAATTAAAGCTTTGTGATTCAAACTTAAAGCACTGATCTATTTTATGACTGTCACAGCAGTATACCTATCACCCCTTGTAGCCTATAGCATATTCCAATCACTAACTTCTCCCCTTTGCTCCTTTTAAATCCATATTCACAGTAGCATTTCTAATGTCATTCTTTGCAGTTCCTGATAAGTAGTGTCCATCCATCATTCCTTCTCAGAAGTGCCTTGGGACTTTTTGCTACATTAAATATGCTGTTTAAATGTAAACTGCTTCACTTTAACCACTTATCAATAATTCTTATAATGTTGATCTGCTGCCTAGTAACCAAGTTTTATTCCTTGCATTAAATAAAATTTAAGTCATCCTTCATGATTCTTAGTTGATATTGCCTGGCTTCCTTAACTGGTGGCCTGTGGTCCCGTAAGAGTGAGACAGCTCTTCTTGCACTCTGTCTCAGGCAAATAAAAACAGAAAATGCAGGAAACATTTGGTCAGCAGGATCTATGGCAGGAATAACAAAGTTAAATTTTTCAGGTGCAAAAGTGTTGATGAAAGGCCTTCAACTTGAAAAATCATGCAGAACTTCCTCCCCCATGTCTCAATGCCCCTGTCAAAATGACCTGCAGGGCTGGAACTCTGAAATATCACGATCATGACGACAAAGGTTTTGGAGAACCAGCCAATTAAGGGACCACCTCTAGAAGAGCATCCTTTCAGGGATAGCAGGCAGGTGTCTGACTCAGAAGAACCAATAGGAGGACATCAGCTCTGAAGGTCAGGTGTCCTACCATCGGAAAATGGTGCAATAGAAGTATGTAGTATGGTGTGAAGGGACTTCCATTCCTCATTACTGACCACAGGTATAAGAAAGGCTAAAAGATTCAGAGCTTTTTCTCATGAAGAAGAAAGTCTCCCTCTCCCACCCACAGTGATAGACACTCCGGTGTTTACAGCTATATATTGGTGCGGAACCTTCCCTATTGAACTTCTTAGTGAATGATGTCTCCAGCTCCAATAGCTTCTTGGCTGGCAACTGGGAGGTTAACACTATTTCAGGATGGCTTCCCTGTATCTTGTATGCTGGCTGGAAAAGCGAGACAGCGTTGAACATACCTTTAATTGTGCCAAGAAGGGCCTGGATTCACCCTCCACTGCAACCTGTTGGGTAACCAATCTTTGCTGGTATCCCACCTCCTGCTGAAACCAAGGGAGATGGGAATGTTGTTATGGAGCCAATTGGTTAAGGTTTCTGAACCCTCTTTTTGGACCCTCCTTATCCTGATCTACGCCTACCAGCACTTGAAATTGCTGTCTGTTAACTCTCTTTCTCTCACCACAGGTGTCACCGAACTTGTTTGCATCTCCTGGAATTTCTACATACCATTCAGATTTCTAGCAATCATTTTTTTGCTTATGCCTCAGGCTATTTTCATCCTGCCTTCTCAGTCTCTTGCTAACTAAGCCTGCAAGTTGCATGAAGGGAAAAAGTAGAGCAGTGGTAATGTCACTGGATTAGTAATTAATAATTAACAATTCACAGGCCCGGACTAATACTCGAGAGAGATGGGGTCAGATATTTAAAATTCATTAATAATTCTTTTGGCAGAAATCATTCTTGGGACATGGATATTGCTGGAAATTAATAAATTTAAAAATGTTCTCAGTTATGATGTCCATAGCTGACTGTTGTAAAAAAATCCCAATGGGCTCATTGATGCCCTTTGATATTCCACTGATGAGATCGACTTTAGACTTGACTCCTTGCTCTACCACCACGAGAGTGAAAAACAATGGTAAGCTATCAATGACAAAAGCTGCTAAGAAAACAGCTCAGGATGAAACATCAGCAGATAAAGAGCCAAAGATCCATCTAGCTTCAAGCAGAGATATGGATGAATAAATAGAGAGCAGAAAAATGGCCTTCAATGATCTTTCAAAGGCTGGCACAAGCAAAACGGGTAAATGGTAATCTTCTCTGCTCTATTATTCCATACATCTGTGGTAAATATTTTTCATTGTTCACGCAGTTCCCTTCTGGAGATTACCCCTACACTTCCTACATGAACGTTGACAGCTGGCTGCTCATCCTCTATAAACTGGGAGTTCTTTCTAATCATCATTCAGCAAAATGCCATCTGTGAATAAGAGTCTACTGCAATATCTATGCTAATTATTCACTTCAAATGCCACTCAGATTCCCTAAAGTGTACCGGAGATGCATTTTAAAAGTAGTGCAGGTATATCACTGTTTGTATGTTCAAAGTACCTTTTAGAACATTAAAGTCACCATATGACCTAATGTAACTTTTACTCGTCCATGGTGATATGCCAAAACTTAACCATCAGAGTTTTAAAACAAGACATAAAAAAACAGTAGTTTTTGTTTTCTCGAGTAAAAAATCATGATGCCAAATAAAATGCATATGGGGTATGTGGGAAAATTCGAACATAAATCCCTTAAATATAATAGCTTCGGTACTTATATATAAAGATATGAAAAATATACGGAAGTCTTCCAGCAGCCAGAAACGTGGAGACATATGTGCAAGTATCAAAATTTTGAGTGATAAAATATCAGCTGCATCACTAACACTGAAATGAAGTATAAAAATATAAAACACTGTAAAACTGCTCAGGTCAGATGGTGGGACAAAGAAAGCTAACATCTTGAGGTTGACTGTTGGAATCAGAAGTTGAAAAAGTTAAAGACATGATAAATAAAAGGAAAGGGGTGTGCATAAGAAGGGACCAAATAAAAGAGAAGTTTTCTGATAGGGTAGAAGGTCAAAGAAAATAATGTATGACAGTTTTGGTGGAAGGTAAAAGGAGAGAAGTGAGATCAGTAATAAGCCTTGGTTACACAAAATAATTCAGGGTGATTTGAAACTGTTGCACAACTTTTGCTTGCTCCTGCCCCACTGATCTCATCTCTTCCTACCATGACTCTATTCTGTCCTGCTAGAACCAGGCACTCCCCACCTGCATCAGGGACGCAAACAACACCCTCTGCCACTTTGGTAACTTCCAGTTTCCTGGCCCCCAGGGCTTCATCTTTACTATGGACATTCAATTCATATACATGTCCATACCCTACAATGATGGCCTGCAGGCCCTCAGTTTTTACCTCTCCAACAGACCCATCCGTTCCCCCTCGCCAAAACCCTCTTCCACCTTGCCAAACTAGTCCTCACTCTCAATAGCTTTTCCTTCAATTCTTCCCACTTTCTCCAAAGTGTTGTCACGGACACTCGCATGGACCACAGCTATGCCTGCCTGTTTTCAGGTTATGTTGAACAATCACTTTTCAGGATGTGCAATGGTACTGTTCCCCAACTCTTCCAAGTTACATTGATGACTGCATCAGTGCTGCATCCTGTACCCAAACTGAGCTGGAGTAGTTCATCAACTTTGCTAACAACTAACCACCCTCAAATTCACTTGGTCTATCTCAGAAATCTCCCTTCCCTTTCTACACCTCTCCGTTTCCATTTCTGACTACAGTTGATGGACTGGCATTTACTATCAGCCCACAGACTCCAATAGCTACCTAGACTACCTCTCCTATCCAGCCTGTATCCTGCAAAAGCTCCATCCCATTTTCCCAATTCCACTGTCTCAGTTGCATCTGCTCTGATGAGGAGACATTCCATTCCCAAGCAACCCAGATGTCTGCCTTTTTCAAACAATGCTCTTTCCCCCCTCTGTCATCTAGACAGCCCTCCACCATGCCTTCTCCCTGCCCCGCTCCACAGCTCTAAACTCCACTCCCCTTCAAACATAATAAAGTTTGGGTCATCCTTGACCTCAAGTTTCACTCCGCCAGCCTCCGCATCCAACATATCGTACTCAAACACTTCCTCAAATTCTAATTATACCCCACCATCTGGAACATTTTTCACTGCCTACCCTCTCTGCTTTCCACAAGGACCATTCCCTTCACCACTCCTTAGTTCATGCCACACACCCCTACAAACACTTCTACCGTCTGAGAACTTTCCCCTGTAACTGTAGAAGACGTAACACCTGCCTACACATCACCTCCCTCATCTCCATTCAGGATAAACTGTCCTTCCAAGTGAGTCCAAGCTTCACCTGCATCTCCTCCAAGCTAGTCTATTGCATCTGATGCTCCGGATATGGTCTTCTCTGTGTCGGTGAGACCAAACATAGACTAGGTGACTGTTTCGCCAACCTAACCTCCTTCAACTTCGCTCCCCACGCCCCCCCCCCCCCCCCCCGCCCCCTACGACATGTCCATCCTTGGCCTTCTCTAATGTCGCATCAGCTCAGAACAGAAATTTGAAGAACAACACCATATCTTTTGTCTGTTTACAGCCTGGAAGACTCAACGCTGAGTTCTCCAATTTCAAATTGCCTTCCCACCCATCCCCAGGGGTGCCCTTCCAGGCCCACCTTCTCCCTTCCATTCCACCTTCTGACCCTCTCTTCAAGCCATCAACCACGTTCATCCCTTCCATCAACTAACCAGGTCATACTTACCACCAGTGTCCACCTGTCATTACCATTTTGGCTCAAGCGCTCCCCGCTTCTCATTAGCTGCAGCTACCCCTACCCCCATATCCAGTCCTGAAGAAGAGCAATGCCCAAAATGTAGACTGCTCCTTTCCCCAGATGCTGCCTGGTTTGCTGTGTTCTTCCAGCCTCCTGTTGGTCTACCATGCTTCTATCAGCTTGTTTTCCATATTTAATGAGCTGTAAATAGAAAGGACGGGAATGCGGAAACTGTTCTTTCTCTCACATAGCTGCTGTTTGATTTTCTCTCTGAACTTCTGTCACACTAGCTGAGTGAACAGGTGTTATCTCTCAATCCATTCACCCATTTTTAACAAAACACAGGACGATAGCAAAGTGCGTAAATTAATGTGTGATACTTCATTTATGACACCAATTTTGCTTGTAACATGAGGATATTTTTCATTTTAAATTAAAGGTTTAGAATTGAGAATCAGCAGAAAAACAGGCTATTTCTCAGTGCTCTGCTTAACGTGTGGTGGGAAGGCGCCTTACATGCAGCCACCGATCTATGTCCCTTTAAGGGCCTCAATCCACCACTATCTGTACTTACCAAGCAATGGGTAGGGGATATATTGGGTGTTGGAGTGCTAAAAGCAATCCTCAGGTTCTCAGGTTACCTATGGCTTCCTAGGGATTATGTAGTCAGAGCATGATCGAGTCAACTAGCATTGGGAGAGCAGAGCCTGGTGAGAATCACATCTACCTACATTCCCTCGTCTCTTCCTGCAAAACTCCTTTCTGTCACACTCCTATGACCCCCTCCCTCCATCAATCACCTGGGTGAGGGGCCCACAGTGATCCTAGTCCTTGGGGGTGTGCACCACCAGCAGCAGACATGGCCATCCGGACGCACTGTCAATCAATGAAAAGCTGCTGACCTCTCTTTAGCAAGTAGCTCCGGACAGGCAGGAATAGTGTGGCACAGTGGCACAGTGGTTGGCACCGCTGCCTCACAGCACCAAGGACCCAGGTTCAATTCCAGCCTTGGATCACTATCTGTGTGGAGTTTGTACATTCTCCCTGTGTCTGCAAGGTTTCTTCTGGTTTCCTCCCACAGTCCGCAGATGTGTAGGAGAGGTGGAAAGGCCATGGGCAGTGCAGGGTTATGCGGATAGGGTGAAATACTCTTCAGAGGGTCAATGTAGACTCAATGGTCCATTTCACCTGTACCTGCACTGTAGGAATTCTATGATTCTGCCCCAGGGATCCTTCATCCTGCAAAAGCTGGCGCTGTCTGGTTAAGAGCCTGGCTGGCATTTAGGACAAAAGGTCTTCATCAAAGACAGTGACACAGAGTTGTTTCTAGCTCTCCAGCCAATGGGCAAGATCTTTGTCAACTTCAGTAATTACCATACTTCTTGACTGCTTTTGTTCTCAGGTTGTTTTGTTTTGAATATTTTCTGATCAACAGGTCTGTTCAGAGATGACATTACACACTTCCAGAGCAGGTGGGACTTGAACCTAGGCCTCCTTCCTCAGTGACGGACGCTACCATTGCTCCACAAGAGACCCTCATAATAGGATGTGCCCACTGTCAACATGTGCAATGTCAACATTTGTTACGCATGCCCTTGAGTTGAGTGGGCAGCTAGGCCATTTCAGACATGCTATGGCACGTCTGGAGCAGTTGGGAGTTGAACCCAGACCTTCTGACCCAGATTTAGGGTCAGTATCACTGCACCGTAAGAGCACTCACTGGTATCCAGACCAGGAAAGGACACATTTCCTTCCCTAAAGGATATTAATAAACCAGATGCGTTTATACACAAAAGATATGTGGTTGGCAGTAGCAAGCTTTTAATTCCAGATTTTTTTGCTGAATTCAAATTTCATGATCTTCCAAACCCATGGCTCCATTACAATGGAGCTTGAGGCTCTGCGTTGCTAGTTGATTGACATTATCACTATGCTACTGCCTCCTCCGTACTTTTTGTCTGTGCTGGGTCATTCAGCCATCCAATTATCGAGCCAGTTCCACACCCTTACTCTTTCTCCTTAGCCTTGCAATTGTTTTTGCCACACACGCATAACACAAAATTTCCTTTTAAACATTGCTGGCTAACATGCTTGCTGCCCTTGCAGTGAATTTACATGATACATTTATTTGCTGAGAAATTAACCTGCATTAAATATTTAACCCATGTTTTGTTGGACACGCTTCAAAAATTGAGAAGTTCCCTCTCAGCTTTAAGATATATCTCAATTTTTAATCAAGATGTAATAAGTTGATGGCAGAACGGAATATAATAATAAGATCCTCCAGAATTAAGTTTGGTGATGTGTGCATTTATCAAAGTGAGAAATATATAGTCAGGTCCATTGTTGTTAATCGGGCACATAGCAAAAACAAGTTAAATTTATGACAGGAGGTGGTGCACTGGAATTAAATGTATTGGCTACAGACATTTGTTGCCAGTGTCATTAGGGGCTGCCAAGCATCCTCAAGTATCTAGTTATTGAGGGTTAATCTTCCAGCCGTCACTGCAAGCTACTCAGTAAAAACAAATTTTAGAGGTATTCGGCAAATTTTTAATCATTTTCTTTGAATGCTTACATTTACTAGTAATGAAATCTTTGGGGAGATTGCAATAAAAAAAAACTCACTAATGGTCATGTTTAATCCAATTGTGTAAAAACAAAATGTTGAATCATACAGCAAGATTGAAGGCATCTGGATTAAAACAAAAACATACTGTAGCTGCTGGAAACTTGGTGGATGGAACATGTAGATTGAGTGTAGAGTGTAGATTGAGTCTCAACGAAGGTTTACGTTGTGAAATATTCAGGGTTACTTCCAAATCGGATTGGTAACTGGAAGTATTATACAGTATGAGGTGAGAATAAAACAACAACTGAGAGCAATAAAGTCTGAATCTCGGAGGAGATTCTAGTCGAATTTATCAAAATTAGTTGGTGACTTGAATGAGATCCCTACCCAATGACCTGAACAAAATTCCTCAATTTCATGCTACCTTTTCGGTACTATCAAAAAACAAGGTTGGGTTATACATGTAACGAGATGGCATTCAGGTGTATCTTTTCACAATTTCTCTCAATCTATTCAATGCCTATGTGCTGTCACCCTACTCATTCAACAGCTATTCATGGCTGACTCAACAGCTCCTCCAATAAAACATCAATGCGATTGAAGGTATTTTCTTTTGGCTTAATTAAACACTTGCAATTAATTCCATCCTCTTTTCTTGCTAGTTCCTCAGATTGCAGCCTCTACGCATAATTCTGGTGCTTGATTTTAATGTTTCCCAGCCAGTTATGCTTGAGCTCAGAGGCATTCTGAAGAGGTTCAGTGTTATCCCCTTCTCCCAATCTAGATAGTGAATTGACTCAGTTCCTGTTGATTGTATATTGGCACAGATCATAATTAGTATCATTCCAGAAATGGGATCTACCTGTCGTCTCAACTTTCTCACATGAGCCACTGTCCTTACTTGAGTAAATATAGTTTGATGAGTTAAACATTATTGGTGGATAAGGCTTTAAGAGGAATAATCACGAAAATAATACACAGGCATTTGGCAAGATTTGACATAATTATGAAGAATCAACACAAACTTGTAAAAGATATAGTGTGTTTGACTAATCCAATCAAGCTTTTTGGTGAAGTAGCAGAGGAGATTGATGAAGTGAGTGCAATAGAGATTGCCTATATAAATTGTAAGAAACGTTCTGGCAAAAATATTGAATGTTAACCAAAGTGTCTGTTTCCATGCTGTTGAAAGGTCTGTTTCTGTGTTGCACATCTCTAAGACTCTGTTCTAAATGGGACTAAATTCCTTTAGGATATCTGGTCGGCATGGACCAGTTGGACCAAAAGGTCTGTTTCTGTGCTGTATGTCTCTATGACTATCAATTAATAAAAATAAGTTGCTTGGGGTAGGAACAAAGAACAAAGAACAAAGAAAATTACAGCACAGGAACAGGCCCTTTGGCCTTTCAAGCCTGCGCCGATTGAGATCCTCTGTCTAAACCTGTCATCTGTTTTCTAAGGGTCTGTATCCCTTTTCTCCCTGCCCATCCATGTAGGAGGTTGGAGCACTATCATGTCTGCGTATACCACTTCTGCTGGCAACGCATTCCAGGCACCCACCACCCTCTGCGTAAAGAACTTTCCACGCATATCACCCATAAACTTTCCTCCTCTCACTTTGAGCTCATGACCCCTAGTAATTGAGTCCCCCAAACTGGGAAAAAGTTCCTTGCTATCCACCCTGTCTATAACCCTCATGATTTTGTAGACTTCAATCAGGTCCCCCCCTCAATCTCCACCTTTCTAATGAAAATAATCCTAATCTACTCAACCTCTCTTCATAGCTAGCACCCTCCATACAAGGCAACATCCTGGTGAGCCTTCTCTGCACCCTTTCCAAAGCATCCACGTCTTTTTGGTAATGTGGCGACCAGAACTGTGCGCAGTACTGTAAATGTGGCCAAACCAAGGTCTTATACAACTGTTACATGGCCTGCCAACTCTTGTACTCAATACAAATTAATGACAAATTAGATTTTAAAAATGTTTCAGGACGTTAAATAGAAAGCTATGGAAAATGATTGCTTTTCAGACTGGCGGATGGTGGACAGTGGTGACTCCTTTCTATTTATTCATTGGATGTGGATGTTGGCAGCTGACCAGCATTTAACACCTGTTTCTAGTTGCCCTTGAGAAGGTAGTGGTGAGCTGCCTTCTTGAACTTCTGCATTCTACCTGCTGTGGGTTGACCAACAATGCCATTCTAGAAGGAATTCCAGGAGTTTGACACAGAGACAGTGAGGGTTACTCAAGATCCTATGTTAAGAGCAATATTGCTACTTTTTTATTCAGATATGTAGATTAATATGTTTCTTCTATATTAGAATCCTAAATAAAATGTCAAGATGTGCTGATGATAGAAGTGGGATTAACTGGATCAGTGTATAGATAAGCTTGTAAAATGGGAAGGCAAATGGCCGATAGAAATTAATACAGAGAAGTGTGAGAAGATCTAACGGCAAGATACTGTGGATGCTGGAAATCTGAAACAAACACTCAGCAGATATGTGGAGAGAAAAATAGCGTTAACAATTTGAGTTGAGTATGACTCTTCTTCAGTTCTGCAACACCATTTAGGCCAGAGCAGCCTTCTTGATTGATACCCTTCAGTAGCATCTGCAAGATACAGTGCGACAACTTGCCAATACTCCTTAGACAGCATGATCCAAACCATGACCTCCACCCTTTCAAGCCACAAAGCATCCTGTTGACAGGTCTTGACAAATTGGATAGTTCCAAGAGGGTTTATGCACTAATTATGCAATCTTCTCCATCCCTAACAGTCTCAAAGGAGATATGAACTCTATGCCTAAAGATTACTGGATGGCCTCCCCTCAAGTATTCCTGACTCCCATCCCAAGGAGCCCGGGGACCAAATGAACTCTTACCTGGTCTAGCCACTACACTTTAAGGCTCAGACATAAAAATTCTCATTTCAATGGAGCTGTTAGCCACTTGAATGGTTAGCTGCCTCCCATAGCCATGGTTTTGAGAACCATGAGTGGTTCACAGATGCAGCTAGTCAGACCCTGCAAAAATTAAAAATGCCCGAGACTTGAGACTCCCAATATCGTCAGTCATTTTTTCCAGATAGATGTGACCAGGCTTTCTTAGTTTCTCCAATACTTTATTTTTATTCCAGATATGCAGCATTGCCAGTATTTTGAATCTGAATTTGATAGAACCTGTTTATGTCAACGATCCTCTCATTAATTTTAAACTTGATGTAAGTGTGAAGATCACTATCTTTCCAGATTAAATACCATGGCTGAAGAAACATGGCAACATCACTACCTGTAAAATCCCCTACCAGCCAGACACAATTCTGACTTGGAACTTTATTGCTTTCTTTCACCATAACTGAGACAAATTTCTCCCTCCTGAATAGCATTTTTGGATGTATATGCTATATAGGTTGGAGCTTTTTGAGAAGGCAACTTATCATTATCCTTTCTAGGACATTAATGTATGAGAAATCGGTATTAGTCTAGACAGCAAAGCCTACATCTGGTGAATGAATTAAAAAGAATAGAAGTAGGCATTTGGACCCTCAAGCTTGTTCTATCATGAACTGACCTGATTGTAGACAGATCTCAAATTTTATGCTGTTCCTCAGAATCCTTAATGTAATTGTTAATCAAATTCAGTCCAAATCAAACTTGAACACATTCAATTTCCCAATTACATTGTTCTCCCTGGCAGAGAATTTCAAAAACTAACAACACTCTGAGAGAAAAAATTCCTCCTACACTCCATCTTAAACAGTAGACCCTTTCTTCTGAAACTGTGCTCCACGAATTTGGTAGTGACATCAAACAAGAAGGATGTTTAACAGAAAATACAACGCATGGTAAAACCTTGCACACAGAGCCTTCTAATTTGCAGAGATTGTTGCGTTGCATTGACTATAGGGTTCTGGCTGAACGGCAGGCCCTTCTGCTCTTATTGTAAGCGTATTGAAAGGATTTAAAGATTGATAATCAAACTGTGTGGCCAAGTCATTACATACTCTTCTTGATAACAAACACCTGAGTGAGGCTCAAAACTGGAGCTTCTCCTTCAAAGGTAAAGGCACTTCTGCCTGCTTCACAAGACCTTCTTAACTCTTTAATTCTAAGGAGGTCATCATCCCATTTTCTACCTGTGAACCTCTCCCAGAATCTTATATGCTCCAGCAAGATCAGCTCTCATTTTTAAAACTGGTTGATCCAGAGATTAATTGAAATTACTTAGTTATTATCATGCTGTCACAACAGAAACTTTCATATCACATTTGGCCTAAACGTTACCAGCATCACAACAGAAGAAATAACAAAATATAGAATATTTGCTTCCCTCCATAGTGAAATAGCTAAAATTGGTGCTCAGGAAATATGGGCTTTTTTTTCAGAATATGATCTCTTTAACAAGTCAAGAATAATTGGAGTCAAAGTTTCATTTTTCTTAAAAGATTGATTTTGCCGACTCATCTTAAGCATGTTCAAATGTGGGGCTAAAATGCAGTAATGCCATTTTTTAAAATCTTGCGGAAACATGTAAACTTGTAAAATTCTAAAACATCAATAATATACTTTTAAAATGTTTTCTTCACACATCATAAATAGCAACAACAATCAATACCATCTAACAATAATATATACCGAATTATTTAATCAATGAACAGTCAACACGAGATTGCACATTGAAAAGTAAAATCAACATTTAACAATTACGATGCAGAAATACTATTTTAGTATGCAATCAGTTTGCATCATTACCTTCTGTTTTGCAACTGTGGTTGTAAGCTTTTCTGTAGTTCTTTCCACAGGCACACAAGTATGATCCTTTTGTGTTATTGCAGTATTGCGAGCAAGTTCCAAATTGAAGGCACTCATTAATATCTGGAAACAAATCAAAGCACGTGCTGTTAAATAGGGAAGGCCTTTTTGGATTAAAGAATGCACAAAAAGCATTAATTGATTTGAAGCTACATTATCAACAAATGATGGAAACTTAAGAAGTTCTTCCATGCAACTTAGTTTAATTTTGACATATCAGATCTCGAATAGTAGACATGACAAAATTGAACAGGAAACCATGTTTGTGTTATTTATCATTCATCCATTAGAATCTGACTATGACATGTTACCATTAACTCACACTGTTTATATTTGCTTAAGATTCTTTAAACATAGGCCTGCAAAGCAGTGAAAATCTTCAGAAGGTTAAAAAGTGTTCACTCTTGATGTTCTTTTAATGCTTTCTGCTAAACTGATCATCACAATAAGCATTATGAGTATTTTCTGTTCAGCCTTGGCAACAAACAAATATAAGAGGTATAAAATATGAATTGATTGTAGAGCTCCTTCTGCACTATACCAGCAAAGTGCCTACACCGTAAAATGAAGGGGACAGCGCCTCTTGTTATGTCACTACATTTGTATCTTGGAAATCAATCCATGTGTTTTAAAATTTCATCGAAGTTAATTCTACCAGATTTGTTTCATATCTTTGTGGAGTTACAGACATAATGGAGCCTATCTGAACTATACACCAAATCTTGCAACCAGCAACGATGGGAAGATTTGCCACTGAACTCTGGCCTTAAAGATGAAAGGACAGATTTCTAACTCACTCTATCATCTTGTATTTGGAATATTCTAGATAACACCAAGTAACATTATTAAATGAATTATCTCTTTTAAAGGTTATTTTAAATGAATTTGAGAATAAAGATCACGTTTTGTGACTGAATAATTCATCTACATTTTGCTATTAATTGGAAGAGGTCAGAATGATAGTCACTTTTATAATGTTTTCATTTTAAGATTTGACCCAATAACATATGTGTAAGTATTTATGGGGTTATGGAGGGCAGACAGGGAACTAGAGTTGGGAGAGAATCCAGATCAACCATGATTTTATTGAATGGCAGAATAGGCCTGAAGGATTGAATGCCCTACCCCTGCTCCAAACACAACATTCCTAATTAAATATAAGAAACTATTCTTCTAAGTTCAAATCCTATACAATAAAGAATGTGTTAATTACCTTCACACTGCTTTGAGGCTTTGTTCCTTTGAAAGCCAGGCCGACACTCACAGAAAAGTGAAAATGTTGTTCTGTTGCAATAGGCGTCAATCCCACAGGGATTTGTTTCATGATCACAATTAAATTCATTATAATCTGAGAACAAAAATAAACAAAAAATGTCAAAGATGCACATAGAAAGTATGAAAATCTGCAAATCACAAAGAAAATCAGGAAAAAAAAGCAACAATACAGTTTTTTTAAAATTCATTCACGGGATGAGGGTGTCACTGGCTAGGCCAACATTTATTGCCATTCCTAATTGCCCAGCGGGCAGTTAAGAGTCACATAGTCCTGAGCAACAGTGAGAATGAGCAAGTTTATGTGCCAGACACCTGTAGATCACGACATAAAAGTTAACCTGAGAACCCTTGAAAGTCTTTCCAAAACTGGGAATTCACTTCTACACTGATTGTGAAATGTGAACCATATCGATGGTTGCCATAGGACACTATTCAAATTAAATCATTATTATGCACTTTATTCAATGAATCTATTCTACAAGATGACCATTGACCACAATGTCTTTTTTTTAAACCAATAAATTAATTAGTCGTATTTTCCCATTTTCTTGGCAAAAGATTTTGACAAATGAAATTCATGGGTTGGTACTGTACATGGGCATTACAACCTGTAATTAGTGCTATGCCACAGATATTGGTGCTAGGGCCATTTTTATTTACAATAATGATCAGTGCTTCACAATGGTAAGTGCCCCTACTTCTGTCTGCTATCTTACGCTCACAGGGCAATGACTCATTTTAATACAGCCTGACCACCTCCCACCAACACTCATATGCTATAACTCACATTAATTCATGAGTCATGTCCAGTCAGGGTTCTTGCCCACCTCTTCCTCCTAAACTATGAACATTTGCCTCCTTCTGCATTTCCCACACACATAATAGAGACACACTATGACCACCTCTGCACTGACATTTTCACTAATTGCTCTTCCATCTATTGTCATCACATTCCTCTTGTCTCATTGCAGGAAAAATTGACCTCCCTTCCTTCCTCATCACCGATGTCTCCACTGTATCCCAAACTGAGAGACCAAACATCTCCAAGCTGGCTGCGCCTGACTTGCAGGACTGATGGATGCAAACCGATGGACTAGAATTGGATAATACCTTTGACGGATTATGGTGACACTCTTGACCGTGCATGGTTGACCCCTCTAAGGGCTGTGACATTCAGACATGGCCATTTGGTTGAAGTACATGCAGTGTGTGCTGGGTAACCTGATGACCTATGCTCCAAGTGTACCGTTGACCTAGCAAGATGCCATTCAGAAATATACACACCACCTTGTTTGAAGATAACAAGAACTCCAGATGCTTTTGTCAGAGTCAATACAGTATGGAGCTGGAGGAACACAACAGGTCAGGCAGCATTAGAGAATCAGAAAAGTCGACATTTTTGGTTTATGCTGATCCTGATGAAGGGTGTAAACCCGGAACATCGACTTTTCTGTTCCTCTGATTCTGCCTGATTTGCTGTGTTCCTCCAGCTCCATACTGCATTGACTGCACCACCTTTTTTGCTCAGTGTGCCAGACTGTGATAAGTTACATGCTTTTCCTATCGTACTAAATAATAATACAAGCCACAGAGGCTGAAAGCCTGTAATAACTATTGAAAAGTCTATGTGCCAAAAATGATAAAAGCCAGAGAGGCCGGCAGAATCCAAGCAAGATATTAAGAGATATAAGATACACCTTGTCCAAATACAAGAGATATAAGTGCTTCCCTGTGGCCAAAGTGAACTGCCAGAAAGATGCAAATCACTTGGAGTATTGTGAACGGTTCTGGTCACCGCATTATAATAAGGATGTGGAAGCTTTGGAAAGGGTGCAGAGGACATTTACTAGGATGTTGCCTGGTATGGAGGGAAGGTCTTACGAGGAAAGGCTGAGGGACTTGAGGCTGTTTTTGTTAGAGAGAAGAAGGTTGAGAGGTGACTTAATTGAGACATATAAAATAATCAGAGGGTTAGATAGGGTGGATGGGGAGAGCCTTTTTCCTAGGATGGTGACGGCGAGTACGAGCGGGCATAGCTTTAAATTGAGGGGTGAAAGATATAGAACAGATGTCAGAGGTAGTTTCTCTACTCAGAGAGTAGTAAGGGTATGGAACGCTTTGCCTGCGACGGAAGTAGATTCGCCAACTTTAAGTACATTTAAGTCGCTATTGGATAAGCATATGGACGTACATGGAATAGTGTAGGTTAAGATGGGCTTCAGATTGGTATGACAGGCCGGCACTACATCAAGGGCCAAAGGGCCTGTACTGCACTGTAATGTTCTATGTTCTATGTTCTATGTGTCCCATATTTCGAAAGTGAAGACCTGAAGTGCTGAAATGGATGTGAGCTGATTCAAAGTAGCCATGGTGCTGTGACGAGACTGGTGTTATGTCATGTGTGGAGAAGGATAGGATGCATGGAGCATGTAGGAAAATTATGCTGAAGACAGAGATGGATGAAAGCCCAGAGAAACAATCAGTGAACTGTTGCTATGAGGTACTGACTCTGAGTTTCATGTCTGGCACTGCCTAGTTCTCAGGGAAAGTGAGGATGTCTGTGAGCTGCTTAGAAATGAGGAGTTTAGAATAATAATCAGATGCAAATAGTTGGAAACAAGGTTAGCACCTTGAGAGATTCATTTGAGAGATTCAGAACTTGCTGGTTAAAGCCTCAGGGGAAAATCAGAAATTTTTACTCAACATCAAGAAACTGATTTTCTAATTTCACCACATTATTTCCAACCATCTTGCCTTTGCATACCCTGCTCAAAGGAATAGAAAATCCTGGCCTGTCTTTGGCATCTGAAGAAAATAGCTCTTTGAATTTATCTCGAGACATTTTGGCCATGTGTTACAGACAGAAGCAAGGTTGGAGGAAAGTTCTTCCTTTTTCATCCATGTATCCAATAACCACAACAAAATTTGATTTCAGAAAGAGGTGTATAATTTCTTGAGCAACATGAATCACAGGAATGGAACCAGGTCAGTCTTCTTGCTTTTTTGTTTAAGAAACATAAATGTTTATTTTTCAAACTGAAATGGAATTGGAACAGCAAGTAAATGCAAGCCCACTAAGAGCACAGAAGCACAAGAAAAAATGATTAATGAGCAAGGCAGTATATTCCTAGGATTTTAGAACAGCCACAATAGTCATTATATAGCTATCTTCCTGTAGAGGTTGCAGGACTAATGATTAATTTTTTGTTTGCTGAAGAAAATGGAGTTTGGAAGTTTCAGGCAATGAATTCCCAGTGGTTAGTGTGGATTGCTGTTAGATGTGTTGGGAGGTGTACGGTGCGAGGGTGTGGTGGTCTGGCGGAGAAGGTGTGTTTGTGTTGGGGTGGTGAAGATCGGGTTTCTTGATCATACAACATAGAACTGTCCAGCACAGGAACAGGCCCTTTGGCCCACGATGCTGATCTGAACAAGACACCAAGTGAAACTAATCCCTGCTGCCTGCCATTGGTCCATATCCCTCCATTCCTTGCATATTCATGCGTTTATCTAAAAGTCGCTTAAATGCCCCAATTCTATCTGCCTCCCCCACCACCAACACTGGCAATGTGTTCCAGACTCCTACCTCTGTCTAAAAAACTTGCCCCTCTTGTCTCCTTTGAACTTTCCATCTCTGACCTTAAAAGAGTGCCTCCTAGTATTAGACATGTAAGCTCTAGGAAAAAGATTCTGACCATCAACTGCATTTATGTATCTCATAATTTTCATTGATTTCTATCAAGTCTCCCCTCAGCCTGTGCTGCTCAAGAGAAAGCAATGTGAGATTTTTCTAGCCTCTCCTGAGAGCTCATGCTCTCTAATCCTGGCAAACCTCTTCCGCACCCTCTCCAAAGCCTTTACACCCTTCCTGCAATGTGGTGACCAAGATTGAATGCGATACTCTAAATGTGGCCAAACCAAAGTCTTATAAAGCTGCAACATGGCATCCTGACTCTTCAGTCAATTCCCCAATCAATACAAGCAAGCATGCCATTTGCCTTCTTTACCAATCTTGTTGGCTTGCATGTTTACTTTCAGGGAGCTATGGACTTGAACCCCAAGATCCTTCTGTACATCAATGCTGTTCAGAGTCCTCTTATTATCTGTATACTTTCCCTTCACATTTTATGTCCCAAAGTGCAGCACCTCATACTTACTCAGATTAAACATCGCCTACCATGTTTCCACTCAAATCTCCAAATAATCTATATCTCGCTGCATCCTTTGACAGCCTTCTACACTATCGACAACTCCACTAATCTCTGTATCGCCTGCGAACTTATTAAATCACCTACCTACATATTTATCTCAGTTATATATATCAAAAACAGTAGATGTCCGAGCGTGAATTCCTGCGGAACACCACTAATCACAGAAATTCAGCCTGAAAAACACTCTTCCACCAATACCTTCTGTCTTCAATGTGTAAGCCAATTCTGAATCCATGTGGTCAAATCACTGTAGATCTCATGCATCTTAATCTTCTGGATGAGCCAACAATGGGGGACATTGTCTTACTAAGGGACAAAGCCTTACTAAAATCCATGGAAACAACATCGACAGCTCTACTCTCATTGATCACATTTGTGATTCAATCATGTTATTAAGGCATGACTTGCCCTGGACATAGCCATGCTGACCGTCCCTAATTAGGCCATGCTTTTCCAAATGTGCATAAATTGTAGCTCTAAGAGGTCTCTCTAATAACTTCCCAAATGCTAATATGAGACTCACTGGTCTGCAGTTTCCTAGGTTGTCCCTATTTCTCTTCTTGAACAGAAGAACAACATTAGCTACTCACCAGTCCTCTAGAAACTGTCCAGGGGCTAGCGAGGATATAAACATCTTGGTCAAGCCACCAGCAATTTCCTCTCTTGCTTTTCTCAATAACCCAGGGTAGATACCATCAGGTTGTGGAGACTTATCCACCTTAGTGCTCTTCAAGTGATGCAGCACGGCTCCTTTCTTGATCTCAACATGTCCTATCATATTAGCATGCTCTACACAAATCTCACAATTCTCCAAATCCTCTTCCTGGGTGAATACCAATGCAGAATACTCATTTAGGATCAAACCGACATTCTCTGCCTCCAAGCACAAATTCCCTCCTTTATCTTTCAGTGGTCCTACCTTCTCTTCTGTTGTCCTCTCACTTTTAATGTATCTACAGAATGCCTTCGGATTTTCTTTAACCTGACTTGCCAAGGTCATTTCATGGCCCCTTCTTGGTCTTCTACTGCCCTGCTTGCATACTTTCCTGCTTTCCTTATGTTCCTCACAGGCCCAGTCTGATATTAGCTTCCTAAACCTTATATATGCTTCTTTTTCCCTTTGAAGTAAATTCACAACCTCCCTTGTTATCCAAGGGTCCCTTACCTTGCTATCCTTATCCTTCATCCTGACTAGAACTTGCAGGTTTTGAACTCTTCTCCAGCAGGTCTTTAAATGGTTCCCACATGTCAAATGAGGACTTGCTTGATAACAGTTCCTCCCAATTAACACACCCTAGCTCCTGCCTAATACTGACATAATTTGCCCTCCCACATTTTAGTACCTTCTCACAAGGTCCTGACTTATCCTTGTTCATAGCAATCTTAAAACTTAAGAAGTTGTGATCACTGTTACCAAAGTGCTCTCCACTGAAAGATCAGTCACCTGGCCAATCTCGTTAGTCAATACAAGGTCCAGTATGGCCTTTTGTTGAGTTGGACTATTCACATATTGTTTCAGGATACCCTCTTGGATGCACTTAACAAATTCTGCCCAGACTAAGCATCTTGCTCTCAGGGATTCCCACTCAATATCGGGGAAGCTAAAGTTATCCATTACGACAGCACTTTTTTGTTTGCATCTTTCCATAATCTGCCGACATATTTGTTCCTCAATCTCTTGGTGGCTGTTGGGAGGCCTATAGTATAACCAATTTTTGTGCTATACCCATATGGCCTCAGTGGATGAGCCCTCCAGCATGCCCTGCCTGAGCGCAGATATAACATTCTTCCTGATTAGGAATGCAGCTCCTTCCCCTCTGTTACCTTCCTTTCTATATCATCAAAAGTAACAAAACCCTGGAACCATCAGTATTAAACTGATTGAAGTAGGGGACATAGGGCAGGAGGGATCGCTGCTGAGAGCTATCAATGCTCTGGTGGTTCCATCTGACCCGCATTTTTCTGTCATGCCATCAACCACACAAATACCTGTACATCTACAAGAAAGACTGCTTTGACATTTTATCCCTTACAATGTCGGCAGTCCTCCTGGTAGCTGACACTGCCAAGAGCTCAAGACCTGCTAAGCCATTCATTTACTGGCAGCTCTCATTAAGTGAGACCTTTATTTCCAAAGACTTGATTTCAGAGGAAAATCTGGGTTGATTGGTTTCAAACTGCTTTTTAAGAGGAAGATGGACCTTCATATTGAAGAGGTAGTGTGAGCATCCCACCAACTTTTGCACAAGTAAGTAAGACACTGACAAAAACAAAAGAGTTCTCCAAAGGTACCTGGTAAGACCGACAAATTAAATGAAGTTTGGACTACAGAAAAGGCCACACCAGCAAGTTGTACAGGAACAGAGCAGCCTCTGCTCTTGACCTTGTCCAACAGGTATGAGCTACATGCTGCCTGTGAGGATGAGGAAAATGGCTGTGGGAGGATGAGCCAACTGACGACTGAGCCATGGTACAGGAGGCCATTTAAGAGAGAGGAGCAAAAAAGCAAGTGATAGCTGTAGGGGACTCTATAATTAGGGAGATTGATAGCATCCTTTGTAAGCAGGATCGAAAGTCCCGCATCGTGTGTTGTCTGTCCCATGCCAGAGTGACAGACATCTATGACTGGCTTGAAAAGATGTTGGAGCAGGAGGCAAGGATCCAGATGTTGTGGTCCACGTTGGTACAAACAACATAGGAAAGGTTAGGAAGGAGAACCTATTTGGGGATTATCAAGCACTAGGAATAAAATTAAGGAATAGGACCTCAAGGCTCGTAATCTCTGGATTACTACCTGAGCCAAGTGCAAATTGGCTGAGGGATAAGAAAATTAGTGAAGTAGACACATGGTTAAATGAGTGGTGTGGGAAAGAGGGTTTCCATCTCATGGAGCTTTGGAACAGGAGGGATCTGTTCTGTTGGGGTGGTCTCTACTTGAACTGATCTGGAACCAGTGCAGGAAGTATAATTGTAAATAGAAAAGAAAGCAACAGATTTGCATATGTGCAGGTGAATTGAGACGAATTGAAGACTATGAAAGAATTTAAAACGAAGGAAAACTGAGGAGATACTGTGAATGGAGATGTGAGAATTAAAAGAAATGTATAAAGCTAGCCTAAAGGCACTTTATCTGAATGCCCGTAGGATGTAAAACAAGGTAGATGAGTTAATGGCACAAATTACTGCGAATATTAGCTATTACGGAGACTTAGTTGCAAGATGGCCATGAATACAAATTAGATAATTGGGAGCATCAGACTATTCCGAAGGACAGACAGGAAGGTAAGGAAGATGGTGTTACTCTGATATTTAAGGATGGCTTAGTTAGAGATGATATAGGTCCTATGGAGAATAAGGTTGAATCCTTTTGGGTGGAACATTAGAAATTCTAAGAAGAAAATGTCATTGACAGATGTAGTCTTAGGCCACCAAATAATAGCATCACATTGGACGGGCAATAAACAAAGAAATAACTAACGCCTGTAAAAATGGTACAGTAATGATCATAGGGATTTTAATCTACATGTCAATTTGTCAAACCAGGTTGGTCAAGGTAGCCTTGAAGAGGAGTTTATTGAATTTATCAGTGATAATTCTTTTGAAGAGTGTGTAATAGAACTGAGGAAGGAGCAAGCTATTCTAGATCTAGTCCTGTGTAATAGTTAGGGATCCTCCTGGAAGGAGAGACCACAGTTTGGTTAAATTTAGAATACAGATGGAAATTGAGAAGATAAGATCCAAAACTAGGTCCTGTGTTTAAAAAAAGGAGACTACAATAGAATGAGGGAGGAGTTAACTAAAGTGGACTGGAAGCAAAGACTTTATGGTGGGACAGTTGAGGAACAGTGGAAGAATTTTGAAGTAATTTTTCAAAGTGGTCAACAAAAGTATATACCAGTGAAAAGGAAGTCGTAAAAAGGGTAATCAGCCATGGGTATCTAAGGAAATAAGGATGCTATCAAATGGAAAGATAAGGCATACAAAGTAGCGAAGACCAGTGGCAAACTAGAAGATTGGTAAAACTTTAAAAGTCAACAGAAAGCCATAAAAAAGCTATAAAGTAAAGTAGATTATAAGAGTAAATTAACTCAGAATATAAAGACAGATAGCAAAAGTTTCTCGAAATATATAAAATGACAAAGAATGGCTAAGGTAATCTTTGGTTCTTTAGAGGATGAGAAGGGGGATTTAATAATGGGAAATGAGGAAACATGTCAGTAATTGATGGCAAGGAGACTTAGATAGGTGAGGACGTAGAAATGATCATGATCACAACAGAGGTAGTATTGGGTAAGCTAACGGAGCTAAAGTTAGACAAGTCACTTGCCCTGATGGAATGCAACCCAGGGTACTAAAAGGGATGGCAGGAGTAATAGCAAATGCCCTCATGATAATTTCCCAAAGTTTACTGGACTCAGGGGCAGTTCCAGCAGATTGGAAAACAGCAAATGTGACACCACTATTTAAAAAAGGATGTAGACAAAATTTGGGGAATTATAGCCAGGTTAGCCTAACTTATGTCATAGGGAAAAAGCTTGAATCTGTTATCAAGGAAGAAACACCAAGACATCTAGGTAGAAATTGCCCCATTGGGCAGATGCAGCATGGGTTCATGATGGGCAGGTCATGTTTAACGAATTTACTGGAATTCTATAAAGGCATGACTAGTGTGGTAGACGCCAGGGACCTAGTAGATGTGGTGTATCTAGATTGCCAAAACGTGTTCGACAAGGTGCCGCACCAAAGGCTGCTGCATAAGATAAATATGTTTGGTATTACGGGCAATATATTAGCATGGATAGAGGTTTGGTTAACTAACTTCAAGCAAAGACTGGGGATAAATGAGTGATTTCCTGGTTGGCAGTGAATAGTGGTCTGGCTCAGGGATCAGAGTTGGGACCACAATTGTTTACAATTTGCAGTGATGATTAGGAGTTGGGGACCACGTGTTGTATATCAAAGTTTGTGGATGACACGAGGAAGCGTGGTAAAGCAAAGCGTGCAGAGGACTCTGAAAGTTGGCACAGCGATATAAATAGTTTAAGTAAGCGGACAAAGGTTTGGCAGATAGAGTGCAATGTTGATAAATGTGAAGTCATCCATTTTGGTAGGAATGAGTGAAAAGGACTATTATTTGAACAGTAAGAAAATTACAGCATGCTGCTGTGCTGCGGAACCTGGGTGCGTTTGTACACGAATCGCAGAAGGTTGGTTGCAGGTGCCATAGGTAATTAAGAAAGCAAGTGGAATTTTGTCCTTTATTGCTAGAGGGATTGAGTTCAAAAGCAGGGAAGTTATTTCACAGCTGTAAGGCCACGCCTGCAGTACTGTGAGCAGTATTGGTCTCCTTAGTACAGAAAGCAGGTACTAGCTCTGGAGAGAGTGCAGACAAGTTTCACCAGGTTGTTTCTGGAGTTGAGAGGTTTGGCTCATGGGGAGCGACTGAGTAGACTGGGAATATATTCACTGCAATCTAGAAGAATGAGAGGGAATCTGAAAGAAGCATATAAAATTATGAAGGGAATAGATAAGCAGGGAGGATGTTTCCACTGGCAGGTGAATCTAAAGCAAGACTGCATAGACCTGAAATAAAGGGGAGCAGATTTCGATCTGATTTGAGTAAGAACTTCTTCACCCAAAGGATTGTGATTCTGTGGAAATCCTTGTCCATTGAATTAGTTGAGGCTTCCTTGCTGAATGTTTTTAAAGCTAAGATACATCATTTTTTTGAACAGTAAAAGAATTAAAGGTTATGGTGAGAGGGTGAGTAAGTGCGGATGCAACCACAGAAATATCAGCCATGATCTTATTCAATGGGGGAGCAGGCTTGAAGAGCCAGATGGCCTACTCCTGCTCTTCGTTCTTATGTTCTTAGCACTTAGGACACAATTTTTTCCATCTCATACTAAGTATGGACATGTGTTAGGCGTTAATTAGCTCACCATCTCCACGGCTGAGAAAGTTTGTTGAATTACACATTAATCAGCTTTTTGTAATGACATGGAGGCAGACAGCTAGATCAAATACCCTTTGTACTTCTGTATTCACAACGCTGTAAATTGAAACTATCAAAGACCCCCAATAGTCACTCCAATGGTTCTGAACTAAACTTTTTAAGAACCATTCACTGACCTTGCAAATGCTTAATTTCCAGACACCAGTTTTGTATCTTAAATAGAGGACTAAATTTTTTTTTAAAAAATGCCGTTTAAATTTCACAGAAAATTAAACAACAGTGATCTAATTAATGTTGATGCTTTAAACCTGAAACATTTGTTTTCAGCTCCCATTCTTAATTATGTATGTATTATGTAATTCTTAAAAATAGAAACAAAATAACAATTATTAGTTTTGCTGAAGAATCAATGAATTAAGTATAAGAATCAATAAGAGACAGGTGGGCAGACAAACACTGTTAAGGGATAGATAAAATTAACTGACAAATCTAGCCAGATTATTTAAATGGCTTTTGTGGTGTGTGTTTCACAGATATAGATATAGTTTTTGGTTGCTTTTCTGGAACAGCTGACCACGGTCACCTTCTCAGTTCATTCAGGTAAGAGTGGCAAAACCTCTTACTCAATTTTCTACTCTTTAGGCTTCTAAAAGTTGGTGTGGGAGATTAGGCCAGGAGCATTCAAACTTTCATGCTTTGTCATCAACTGGCAAGCTTATTTTCCCATAAAACATATTTTTTTTAAAAGAAAAAAAACGACTTCAACTATGTTTCTGTCCTCAAAGACCAACAGTCTTTTCCAGCGGCCTCACTTACATTCAGGATCAGCTATCCGCTTGACTCCTTCCAGACTCACCAGAACCAGTTCTCAGGCACTGACATTATTAATAGCTAACCTCTGCTATCTCTTTATACACAATGCCCTTCTCATGGTCTCTGCATCTTCATGAACCTTTTTGATCAAGCCTCAACTTTCAATTAGCTTCAGGTCTGGCTTCACAAACAAATAAAAGCTCATTTTATCTATTTTGTTTCCTTTTACCGCAAGCTGTTTCAAAGTCCACAAATCATGAACAAGTCCATTAAGAAAAAGGAAAAATCAGGATTGTTCAGAGCTGATCAGCCATCTTTTTGGGCTGAGGACTGAGTTGTAACACACAGGTTCACCTGAAACCGTAGATCCCTCAAAGGATACAAGCGTTTCAGTCATTGGGTGGAAGAAGGGCTCAGCAGTATGGCAGGAGTTGTCTTTCAGAAGTTGTCCCCTATCTATGTCTCTGATTGTCGCTAGATTGAGAGAAATTGAGCACACATGCTAACCTGGCAGGTAGGTCAGGAAACTGGCCAAACCCTATTTGCCAGGGAATTGGGAAGGTGGTAAATGAAAGTCTTTAATTGACGACTTAAGCATCTTAATTGCTGGTCAGTCCCCAGTGAGCCTGTTCGCCCAGCAATTAATTTATGTGGATGGCCTGAAGGAGCTGATTATCTCTGCAGAGCCAAATCACCTAATTGTTTTCTCTTCCCACAATCTCTTTTTGCTATCTCCTGGGAGTTGAAATTTTTACCTTTTGAACTGTTTGTTAGAACGTTTGAGCAAATTGAAACTTTTGAATAATGGTGGCAACTGAAACATGCACAAATATTTCTCAGTTTCTTACCAACTCCTTGCTTTGAAACAGAAGGATGACTGGACTAAGATTCGGATACAATCATATCAGTGCATTTACAATCTTGTCATAAATCTAATAGTTCTAAGACCATTAAGTTAGACATTTCTCATAAGGCTCCTGATGGAATTATTCATATGTATGTATCTTTTATCAAGCTAAAATGAAAAGAACATCAAAGTGTACAGCCAAACCAATTCTGCCAGAAATACATCAATTACACTGTCAAGGTTTCTCTGCAGGAGATCAGCAGAGATACACAAAGCAAGGGCAATTAGGACTTACAATTTTTACAAGACTTTTTACAATTAGGACTTACTTCTAGTACAGTCCTGTTCATCAGACCCACCATCCACACAGTCGTTGAACATGTCACATTGCAGTTCCACAGGGATACACTTCCCGTTGCTGCATGTAAACTCATCCTTTCCACAAGCCCTTTGAATTTGCTTTCCTGTTAGTTAAAGAGACAGTGAATTATGATGCATGATGCACAAATACCAAATGTTATATAAGGTACACTGACATAAAGATGTTCAGACAATAGAAAGAGTGCAACAAAGATTTACCAAACTGATTCTTGAGATGATAAAACTAACATATGAAAAGAGATTGGATTGGCTCAGACTATATTCTCTGTTGTTTAGCAGAATGGGGGGTATTTCAACAGAAATTTACAAAATTCTAGAAGGGCAAGATAGGGTAAACATAGGAAGGATGTTTCCAATGATCAAGGAGCCCAGTACAAGGAGTCACAATCTAAGGATGTGGTGTAGGTCATTTAGTATTGAGATCAGGAGAACTTTCTTCAGCCAGACAGTAGTAAGCCTATGGAATTTCTGCCACAGAATGGGTCTTTTTCATTTATTTGTGGGGTGTGGGTTATGCTGGCTGGACCAGCGTTTATTATCTATCCTTAATTGCTCAGAGGGCAGTTAAGAGTCAGCCACGTTGTTATGGGTCTACAGTCACTTGTAGGCCAGACCAGTTAAGGGTGGTGAGATTTCTTTCCCTAAAGGACATCAGTGAACCAGAGTGGTTTGTTCGTCTCAATTAGCAATAGTTTCACGGGCATCGTTAAGGCTCTTAATTCCAGTTTATTACTGAATTCAAATTCCACCATCTGCCATGGCAGGACTCGAACTCAGGTCCCCAGAACATTATCTGAGTGTCTGGATTAATGATCTTGTGATAATACCACTAGGCCATTGCTTTCCCTTGAATCCACAACATTGAATATTTTCAAAAATGAGTTAGATATAGTTCTTAGGGCTAAAGGGATCAAAGGGTATGGGGAGAAAATAGGAATGAGGTATTGAATTGGATTATATTGAATGGCGGGGCAGGATTGAAGGGCCAAATGATCAACTCCTGCTCCCATTTTTTATGCTTCTATGTTATGATAGGTTATTCAAAAAGTTGGCAATGTACATTTCAAAATTAAAACTGGTGGTAATGATGTGCGACTGTCCAGTTACTCTGGCCATGTCGATGTTTGTGCAGACTCAGTGTGTATATATGAAACCACAGGCTGGAATTGATACTCAGTCCTCCTGTAGATGTTTGGGATTAGCTGCCATCACATGGTTGCACCTTCATAGGCAACTTGTTTAGAGAAAAACATGAATTTTAAGCATACTATTTCACTAGCAGAAACCTTCATGTGTGTTGCAAACTGCAGGGGTTGGTAGGGGAATGCTGGGGAAGAGATCTTAGGTGCAATGAAATGAGCTGGCCCTTCCTGCAGTGCCGAACTCCACGGAAATGTAATTCTTAAAAATAGAAATAAAATAACAATTACTTATTTTGCTGAAGAATCAATGAATTATTTGTCAAGTGTGTCTTTCATTGTGCTAGGTTCTTAAATCACAAGACATGGATCCTAATCAGAGATAATGGGAACTGCAGATGCTGGAGAATCCAAGACAACAAAATGTGAGGCTGGATGAACACAGCAGGCCAAGCAGCATCTCAGGAGCACAAAAGCTGACATTTCGGCCTAGACTCTTCATCAGAGAGGGGGATGGGGTGAGGGTTCTGGAATAAATAGGGAGAGAGGGGGAGGCGGACCGAAGATGGAGAGAAAAGAAGATAGGTGGAGAGAGTATAGGTGGGGAGGTAGGGAGGGGATAGGTCAGTCCAGGAAGACGGACAGGTCAAGGAGGTGGGATGAGGTTAGTAGGTAGATGGGGGTGCGGCTTGGGGTGGGAGGAAGGGATGGGTGAGAGGAAGAACAGGTTAGGGAGGCAGAGACAGGTTGGACTGGTTTTGGGATGCAGTGGGTGGAGGGGAAGATCTGGGCTGGTTGTGTGGTGCATTGGGGGGAGGGGACGAATTGGGCTGGTTTAGGGATGCAGTTGGGGAAGGGGAGATTTTGAAACTGGTGAAGTCCACATTGATACCATTAGGCTGCAGGGTTCCCAGGCGGAATATGAGTTGCTGTTCCTGCAACCTTCGGGTGGCATCATTGTGGCACTGCAGGAGGCCCATGATGGACATGTCATCTAAAGAATGGGAGGGGGAGTGGAAATGTTTTGCGACTGGGAGGTGCAGTAGTTTGTTGCGAACTGAGCGGAGGTGTTCTGCAAAGCGGTCTCCAAGACTCCGCTTGGTTTCCCCAATGTAGAGGAAGCCACACCGGGTACAGTGGATGCAGTATACCACATTGGCAGATGTGCAGGTGAACCTCTGCTTAATGTGGAATATCATCTTGGGGCCTGGGATAGGGGTGAGGGGGGAGGTGTGGGGGCAAGTGTAGCATTTCCTGCGGTTGCAGGGGAAGATGCCGGGTGTGGTGGGGGTGGGGTTGGAGGGCAGTGTGGAGCGAACAAGGGAGTCACGGAGAGAGTGGTCTCTCCGGAAAGCAGACAGGGGTGGGGATGGAAAAATGTCTTTGGTGGTGGGGTCGGATTGTAGATGGCGGAAGTGTCGGAGGATGATGCGTTGTATCCGGAGGTTGGTGGGGTGGTGTGTGAGAACGAGGGGGATCCTCTTTGGGCGGTTGTGGCGGGGGTGGGGTGTGAGGGACGTGTTGAGGGAAATACGGGAGCCGCGGTCGAGGGCGTTCTCGATCACTGTGGGGGGAAAGTTGCGGTCCTTGAAGAACTTGAACATCTGGGATGTGCGGGAGTGGAATGTCTTGTTGTGGGAGCAGATGCGGGCGGAGGCGGAGGAATTGGGAATAGGGGATGGAATTCTAATGTCTGGCCAGGATTAATACTGCATTCCCTAACTGAAAATTTGATCAACACTGTATGGGCCATCCTTCTGAAGAGGTGTAGACATTGTAGTAATTTTGCACTCATGCAATAGGGATAAAGCAGTTTCAACTATGTATTCAAACTGGGTAACCATATTTATTGATTATAATGTTTACATCCTTGAAAATATAGTATTCCTAATTTATTCCAATTTCTGTAATATGAAATTAGATAGGGCGCTAGGTCAACAGTACAACATTAATTGATTCACACCAGGCTACCAGCAGATGTTACATGCTTCAGCTCACATACCCCTTGTGTATGCGTAACAATTAAATCAACTGGCACTATTCATGGTCAGGGATGGTTGACGAAATGATGTAATTGTTGATAAGGAAGAATTTAGCACAGTTAAACTCTCCAACAACAGTAAATAAATAACAGTGGAACAGTTTGACCCTGCAAATTCTTCACCCTGATCGTAAATGCAGTTGTTTAAGGCCAGTCTCACAAAATCACAACTATTTCTAACAAGAAGTCTTGTCCTTCATTTGTAAAAGCTAATTTTCAGTTCACCCACTCAATAATCATTAGATTATTGAGGTATTTCACTGTGACAACTGATTTACTTATTTATGATGAAAGAAATTGAAAAAGTCTGCACTTAATATCTTTAGGAGATTCAGTATAAGTATATTGGGTGTATAATATACATGTATTCAAGTCATAGGCTGTAATTTGAAACAACAAAGAAATATGTAAGCTATTAATTCAATAGTTCACTTAAATTCTCCTGGGTTTGACATTTCCAGCTATATAAAAATGCTCATAATTAGGAAGTTCAATATTTCAACATAATCATCTTGGACAGTTCCAGAAAATTGAGGAAAAATGTATGCTTGCTTTCATTAGTTTGCATGATTCTGATTCATAATTTTAAATAAATCACAAGGAACAAGACTGTTTAGCTTCAGAGATAATGGGAACTGCAGATGCTGGAGAATCCAAGATAACAAAGTGTGAAGCTGGATGAACACAGCAGGCCAGGCAGCATCTCAGGAGCACAAAAGATGCTCATCAGAGACCCTCTCTGATAAAGGGTCTATGCCCGAAATGTCAGCTTTTGTGCTCCTGAGATGCTGCTTGGCCTGCTGTGTTCATCCAGCTTCACACTTTGTTATCTAAGACTGTTTAGCTTCATTTTTTAACTGTGGTTGGATATGTTCTACTAAATATCAGCTTGGTTCAGTGGAGCATCAGGTGCTTCTAAGTCAGAAGGACATGGGATAGAACCCTACACCAGTGACTTCCAAAAGTCTCACTCTTTAGTGCAATGCTGAGCAAATGTTGCACTGTCAGAGGTTATGTTTTGTTTCAAAACAGGATGTTAACTGATGGTTCTGACAGTCTGTTTAGGTAGATATAAAAGTAGTTATGGAATAATTCCACTGTAGTTAGAATATTAGTTCCACCAACATTTATCTCCCGATCAATTTCAAAAGCAGGTAACTGGTCATTAATCCCATTGCCATTTGAGGCACCAACAGATAAATTGTTTGCAATGTTCCTCCACAAAAGAACAAGAAATACATTTAAAGCAAAGCAGTTGATTAAATGCAAAGCAACTTGGAATGTGAATTGCACTGTAGAAGTTTAAGTTCTTTCATTTTTCTCAGTATTGCTAAACTTGATGGCAAATCACTAATGTTGATTCACTACTTCATAGCTTAAATGAACATAATTCATTCTTTGCCTGTTGAAAAGATATGTACTATTATCTTTGAAACTTAACCTGTTAGTATTCTTAATGCTTTAGATGCTATCTAAATAAAATGGATGCACATACCACAATCCACTTCATCAGAGTTGTCACCACAGTTATTCACTTCATCACAAACTTGCTCAGGTTGCAAACACACTCTCCCATTCTTGCATCTGAATGATCTTGTGGGTGGACACTGGAACTTTACTTTTAAAACAAATTAGCAAAATTAAGCGTTATATACTCACAATAGATCTTACTGTAACATTTCATATCAATCTCAGGCTTATTGCCTGTAACTGTTCCTACTCTTTTTACTGTTGGTTCTCCTGCCAGTTCTGTTAAACCTAGCTGTTTAGTTAACCAAGATTAAATCCACCAAGTTTGATTCTTAAAGTAGTTTATGCCTTTGATAAATGATGTCTGATATCACTCTTCAAATGGATCTCCAAAGAAACATGCATGATGATGATATTGTCCACAGTTCCACCTATCTTGTGGTTCTTAAAACCAAATTTTTGCTCAGTATTGACAAGACCCCAGCTCTGGCTGCTGTCCATTATGGAATTGCTTTTCCAACCATAGGAAAGTCTTGATGCCAGCTTCCGCATAACACAGCTGCCACTATCCTGCGTTACATATAAATCCAGTGCCACATCTCCAGTGTTCAACTTGAGAGTCCAGAGATTCCACGCCAAGAATCAGAAATTGCATTTTCTAAATTTTATTAAGGAGGTTATAATAAAATAGCAATGAATGAACAAGCACCTTTGAGAAAATGTGTGTGGTAGTGGATGAGAGCGTGAGAGTTTCACACAGTGGGTTCCTGGAATTTATGACCTGAGAATAAGGTGAAGCTGGGTTGAATTGGGGCTGCAAGAGAGAGATATGCTGTTATTTGAAAAGGGATTGTGCAAGGTTACAGGGAGAAGACAGAACAACAGTTTTATGTGTAATGTTTCTGCAGAGAGCCAGAATAGATAAGTGGGATATGTGGTCTCCTCTGCATGTAGTAATTCTGCAATTCTATGCTATATTAGTATGCTTGCGGCACTAAAGAAAACTGATTAAATGTGGTATATAATGAAAGAAGTTACTTAGGAATTCCCTTTACCTTCAATTGACGGCGCCATTGCTGCCAATTTACCACCAATAGCCACCAAGTCATGAATTTAAGTCACTTAGCGGACTTTTTTTTTGTTTTGAAGATGTGTTACATAAAACATTAATTTGTAATGCAATTGTCCAGACATATGTACATCTTTAGCATTTTAAAGAGAGTGTTTTTCATAGCAAAGGCAACCACAGTAAAAATGTTGCATTTATGAAGAAAACAAGCTGCCCAATTGAAACTGAGTCTACAACACTTTTAGAGGGAAATCGTATGATCTGGTTTGTGGCTGTGAAATACATTAGTTTTGAACACTCAAACAGAACTTATAAGGAGGACAGCCTTTGCCCGTGATGGGAGTCAGTTACCTTAACTGACTAGATGGCTGGTTTGTGATGAAGAATGAGGCTAACAGCATGGGTTCAAGTCCTGCACAAGCTAAGGTTACCATGAAGCTTCTGCCTTCTCAACCTTGCCTTCTCGCCTGAGGTGTGTGACCCTCAGGTTAAACTCACCGACAGTTCTCTCTCCGCTATGGTCTTCCGGGATTATGGTGACTTAACCTTTACCTTCCTCTGAATCTACACTCATCAAGATTTGTGAATTTAAAACCCACAGAAAAGACTACCTCACTGCAATCCAAGACCTCTTCAAGGAAAAGTCTGAATTTATACTAATGTTTGCAGAAACAGGGAATTCAACTACCCATAACTGAATCAGAGATTGAGCCTCGCAGTAATAACCTGCATGGAAAGTGACATGGCTGCAGCTCAGCATTTGAACAATTTCTGAATATTCTTTTTCTGAATGTAATTGTTGTTTGCCAAAATTCTTTCAAGGTAAAACTCCGCAGAAAGAAATCTGCAGAGTTTTACATGTTGTGTCAGGCTTTGGAGCAGATTATGTGAGTGAATACATGTTTTATTCTTCAAGAAGAATAGTTGGACATAATTGCATCTTTCAACATTTTATTAGTTTGTTTTTTGGCTTTGTTTGAGTATAACATTTGCAATAAAGGAAAGAAGGAACCTGGTGATTTGTTTCTGACACCGGGCTACACATGAGCAGGTCTGGGAAATGAAGGAACTAAAGACAGTTTCCAGCACTTAAATAAGCAGGAGAGAGAGAACCCTGCGATTTTCACCAGTACCTAAATAAGTGAGAGGTGTGAACACAGAGACAGTCACCAGGTGAGAGTGGAGCTGGACACCAGATAAAACAAGAAACAAAAACAAAGTTGGTGGAAAACCTTTTGGTTTTTACCAGATAAAACGATATAAGGTGAGGAGAAAGAAATCTAAGATTGACGTTACAAGAAAGTCATAAGCTGATTAGTTGTTGGGCAGAGATAGTAGGAACTGCAGAATCTGAGATAACAAGTTGTAGAGCTGGATGAACACAGCAGGCCAAGCAGCATCAGAGGGGCAGGAAGGCTGACGTTTTGGGCCTAGACCTGCTGTGTTCATCCAGCTCTACGCCTTGTTATCTCTAGTTGTTGAGCAGGTTCTGTTTGGGATTGTGATTTAATCTCAGTAGTTTCCAAGCAAATATACATTTCTAAAGTAACACAGGGTGAGAAAGAATTAATAGGTTCAAAAATATGGAGCAGATTTCTGAATAAGGACAAATAACTTCTACTTTCTAATATCCTCCAGTTTATAATGAATACGACAAGAATAAGGTTAAAATATGTTAAAGTAATTAAATCTACAGTAAGTCAAGTAACTGAAAAGTATAAATTAAGGTATGGCACAGCTGCTCGACAAATGCCCATCCTGTGGCATGAAAAAGTTGAGGGTTCTTCTTGTGACTAGATGAGTCTACGTGCAGGAAGTGGCATTGACTGCACTAGTATGAACTCCATATTTTAGGAGTTGAGCATCAAGAAGAGTAGCTGGGTCATATTAATGAGACAGGGAACTACGTGGAAACCTCGTTCAGAGAGGTGGTCACACCGGAACTTCGGACCAAGCAGATAGAGGATGAGTTATCACCAAGCTGTCTAAGAGAAACAGGCAGGTAGTGCCAAACTCCCCAAGAGTTCCTGCTTACTGATTACTTTTCCATTCTGGATAATGGTGAGGGCAATGAATCCTTGAAGGAATTGAGCAGGAATCAAGCCTTTGGCGCCATGAGTGCCTCAGCTATACAGGAGGGAAGCAAGAGGAATAGAGGGGCAGAACTGACAGGGGATTCCTTTTCAGGGAACACATAACAATTTCTGCCTTTGTCAATCTGACTTCAGGATTGCATGTTGCCTTTTTGGTTGGACATTCTTTTGGTGATCCACATTGGTACTAATGGCAATGGACAGGAAGAGAGATGTGGCCTTGCAGTTAGAATTTAGGGAGTTAGGTACAACATTAGTAATAGCAAGCAGGATCTTGAGAGTAGTAATCTCCAGGTTGCTCCCAGTGCAAGATGCAAGTGAGTACAGAAAGAGGAAGATAAGAGGGATGCATGTGTGGCTGGAAAGATGATGCAAGAGAGACAACATTAGATGTTTGGACTGGCTCTGGGAAGATGGCACCTGTACAAGTTGAATTCATTACATTGAACAAAGCTGGGACTAAATTCCTCCTGACGCATTTTACTAGAGCTGTCAGGGAGGGATCAAACTATCTCAACAGAAGTACAGAAACCAGGATAGAATATTAGAAATTAATAACAGGAACCATGACATACTGGGAGCTAGTACTAAAATAGAAAAGAAAAACTTAAAAAGTGGAGTCAAAGTAAGGTAGTAAAGTAATGAGCTCGAAGTCAGGATTCAACTGCACGTATATGAATGCACAAGGTATAGTTAAACAGAGACTTGGTTGAAGGAAGGGCTGAATGTGGAATTTTCCTGGTTTCAAATGGTTCAGAAAAGATAGGAAAGTAAAACAAAAAGAAAGAGCGGTAGTGTTTTTGGTTAAGCAAAATAATTGCAGTGCTGAGGAAAGAGGATATTTTAGAGGGATCAAGGAAATAATCAAGGGTAAGAGATAATGGGAACTGCAGATGCTGGAGAATCCAAGATATCAAAGTGTGAAGCTGGATGAACACAGCAGGCCAAGCAGCATCACAGGAGCACAAAAGCTGATGGTTCGGGCCTAGACCCTTCATCAGAGAGGGTCCTCTCTGATGAAGGGTCTAGGCCTGAAAAGTCAGCTTTTGTGTTCCTGAGATGCTGCTTGGCCTGCTGTGTTCATCCAGCTTCACACTTTATTATCGAGGAAATAATCAATTTGGCTAATACTAAAGAATAACAAGGGTACAATAACATTATTTGGTGCAACGTATAAACCCATAAGACAAAGGTAAAGTCACCATGGTTCTTGTGGGCCATAGGACAGCCCTCTGATTGGGGAGATGACTGATGGGGCTTTAACCTGAGGGTCACCACACCTCAGGCAAGATGAGAGGTTGAGAAAGCAAGTTCCGTATGGTAACCTCAGGCAGTGTAAGAATTGAATCCATTTGCATCACAAACCAGTTATCTAGCTAACTGAGTTAATTGACTTTAATTATGTATGCTGACCAGGGCAGGCGTAGCGTTATGGATAGCAATGGACAAGCGTTACTAGATAGTGTTCAAAGCCAGAAATCACACATCACCAGGTTATAGTCCAACAGGTTTATTTGAAAACACAAGCTATTGGAGCGTAACAAACCCTTCATCAGGTGAAGTGAGAAGGAAGCACGCAGAGTACAGAACTTATAAGTAAATGATCAAAGGATCAATGAACTGATGAGGATGTACTGCTAGAACTGATTGTTGGGAATGAGGTGTGCCAAGTGACCATGATGAAACATTTCAGTGAACAGGGAAAATTACAGTAGTCAATTCAAAGTTATAATACTGAAATGACAGAGAATAGATTCAAATGGGTCAAGAACAGAGCTGAGCCAGATAGACTAGAACCAAAGTTTGGAGGGAAAAACTGTATCTGAACAATGGAGTATCTTCAATGAAGAGGTGGTTCAGGCAAAGCCAGAGTATATTCCTCCAAAAGGGAAAGGTAGAAGAAACAGATCTTAAGATCCCGTAAAAAATAAATTGCAGAAGTGTGGTAAAGGGAGGAATCAGGTCAGTTGGGACGAAAAAGGAGATTTATACATTGTGGCAAGAGGGATGTCTGAGGCATTCAATGGAAATCTTGCATTTGTCGTTACTCGCAAGGCAGATACTACACAGGGCATGGTGAATGAGAAGGAAATTCATTTATGAGAGGAATTTATAATTCATACAAAGGAATTGTTGGATAAACTGTCTGTACTTCTTATTGACAAGGTATCTGAACAGGATGAGATGCATCCGATGATATTTAAGGAAATGAGAATGGAAATTACAGAGACAACGACAATTATCTTCGACTTTCTGTAAATTTGTATGTATTGTCAGAGGTTTATAGTATTACAAACATTACACCCATTTTCAAGAAAAGTTGTTAAGATTGAGCCAGCAGTAACAAAGTAGTCAGTTTTACTTCACCAGCAGGAAATTTCCAGGAACAATTTTTTTCAGGATAGGTTTCAGGAATTAATAACTGCACAGAAAACAAGTGCACATTGAGAGCCAAAATGGATTTATTAAGGGAACCTTTTATTTAAATAATTTGCTGGAGTTCTTTGGAATGTTAACAAAAGAGGGAGAAACCGTCCCCACTTACAGACGGATCAAGAACTAAAGGACACTCTTTTAAAATGTTTTGTCAAAGAAGTAAGTTCAAGGTGAGAAAAGTCAATTTCATACAGAAAAATATTAGGGTGTGAAATACCCTGCCTGGAAATGTGGTGGAAGCAGCTTCAGTTGAGGCATTCAAGAGGACATTAGAACAGAATCCTTACAGTGTGGAAGCAGGTCCTTTGGGCCATTGAGTCCACATTGACCATCCAAAGAGCATTCCACCAAGACCCAAACCCGATCCTGTGAACATGCATTTCCCATGGCTAATCCATCTAATCTACACATCTCTTGACACTATGGGCAATTTAGCATGGCCAATCCACCTAATCTGCACATCCTTAGACTGTGGGTCAAAACCAGAGTACCCAGAGGAAACGCACACAGACACAGGGAGAATGTGCAAACTCCACACAGATAGTCGTCAGAGGCTAGAATCGAACTTGATTCCCTGGTGCTGTAATGTAGCAGTGTTAATCAGTCAGCCACCATGCCAATTATTAAAATAGAGATAATGTATAGAAAATTGTAGCAGACTGGGACAAAGTTAAAATGCTCATAGAACTAGTGCAGACAGAATGAGTCGAATCGCCTCCTTCTGCACTGTAGCAATTCTGTGATTCTGTGATAGATAGTCTAACAAAAATAAGTGGTAATAGCACCTCCATTTTGGAGTGTGAACTCTACTGTGGCCAGTGGAGAACCAGGACAGAAAGGGATCATTCTTGTAACTTGGTCATTGCAATAATGACATCATTACTAAGCCACAACCTCTCAAAATATCCATATCTTCCCCTATTGTGCCATGCAGGCACTGAGGAATTTCAAGCACAGAGAAAACCCATTAGATTTAAGCATGGTTATCTTGATTTTATTCAATCAATCTCACTTACCAGATCATCTAATATATCATTATTTATTTTCTCTCTAAAGCTGTACAGGGCATAGAATTTAAAAGAACTTGATAATATACCACATGTTTCTGGGTTCTCATCTGAGTTATCTCCACAGTCATCCTCTCCATCACACAGCCAGGATCGAAGTTTACAAAGTGTATTGTTACATTGGAATTCATCTATGTTGCAGGTTGTTTTCACTAGAAAACAGGAGTATTAATCAATTTGATTTTCAAATTCATATAACTCGTATAGCACATATCGGTTCATCAACATTAATGCAGACATGTCAAGTATGAGTAACTCAATGGTCTCATTCATTTATAGGTCCATTTTAGTCTAGTTTACTCTCTTCCAGTTTCATATCGTCATTGATTTGCCGGCCAAGCGTATTTGCTCTTCATGGCAAACTCCTTACTGTTTTTATAACATTAGCTATGGCAAGAAATAAATATGACATGCTCAATATCTTTAAATAAAGTCTTTATATAAAATTTAACGTTGTTTCTGTGGTAGTGAAAAATCAGCCTCATGTCACATTCCCTTTTTTTAACATTTACTTACTTGGATACACACAGAATTCCTTACCATGTAGAAACAGGCCCTTTGGCCCAAGAAGCCCACACCAAACCTCAGAGCAACGCACCTAAACACATCCCCCTGTAACCCACATAATCTAAACATCCCTGAATGCTACGGGCAATGTAGCATGGACACTTCACCTAGCCTGCACACCTTTGGACTGTGGGAGGTAACGAGCGCACCCGGAGGAAATCCATGCAGACACGGGGAGAATGTGCAAACTCCACACAGACAGTCGCCCCAGGGTGGAATCAAACCTGGGTCCCTGGTGCTGTGAAGCAGCAGTGCTAAACACTGAGACACCGTGTTGTCCTTTCAAGCTTGTTCTGGGCTTGTGCTGGGAGTTGGGTGCGCAAGGTACTGGGCGAGTTCAGAATTTGTGTGAGCATGAGGCCTAGGAGATTTAAACTAGGTCTGTGGAAGTTCTGAGGAAGGGTCACCGGATCTGAAACGTTAACTCTGCTTTTTCCTTCACAGATCTGCCAGACCTGCTGAGCTTTTCCAGCAACTTTGTTTTTGTTTGGAATATTGCGAGCAGGTTTGGACCCCATATCTAAGGAAGGACAAGCTGGTGTTTGATGGGGTCCAGAGGAGGTTTACAAAAATGATCCTGGGGATGAAGAGCTGTCATTTGAGGAGCATTTAAGGATTTGGGGTCTATACTCAATGGAATTTAGAAGAATGAGGGATCTGAAAGAAATTTATAGAATACTGAGAAGCCTGGATTGATTGGACTGCTTGTAGCGGTGATGGAGACTGAAATCTTCATAACTTTAAAGAAGTATTTAGTTGTGCGCTTCGCCATGACAATACACATGAAGCTATGTATGAAGTGCGAGAAATAGGATTACAATAGTTAGGTTCTTATTTATGGCCAGCTCAGACTCAATAGGCTGAGGAGCCTTTTTCTATGCTGTAGATCTTTACGATTCTACAACTCGTAGCTTAACAAGGATTTCAGTCCATTATATTTGGACGGGGGGTGACCTGTTTATTTCTTTTAGGCAAGGGCAAATTAAGAGAAGGCAGTTACAACAGTGTTCATTACCTTCGCCTCATATCATTTTCAATTATCTGTTGGAAGATCAATGTACATGTTTCTCAACAAATATTCCTATTTTAGAGGCATCTATTGTATGGAAGTATATATAATAGAGTTTACATGGTATACATGTGTACAAATGGTTTTCTGGGCTGGTCAGCTTTTCTGCTATTTCTTATTATTGTTTACACTTTTATGCCTTAAAAATAACAGTGAGTCCACACTGTTTCTATTTCACACTGCTGTACTTCGGTGGTGTATCTGCTGCTGCCGACTTCCAGAACATGAACTCCTAATTTGTCACATTCTTGTTTACCATTCACTTAAGGACAATAACTGTGTTCCCAAAGCACCAGATGTAATCAGGAGGCCTGGAGACTTGGACTGTTGGCTGCCTCACTGGCAGAGGTATACATTGCTACTACTGAATGCGGACTGTGAGAGCACCCCCACCTGAAAGGCCTTCTGGAAATTATGGGAACACCATCATCTCCAAGCCACATTCCTTCTGATTCTGAAGAATATCACTGTTTAGAGTGAAACGGTCATAGAGTCATATAGAATGGAAACAGACTCTTTGGTCCAACTAGTGCACACCAAAATGTTCCCAAACCAAACTGATGACCAAACTTTTCTGATGAAGGGTCTAGGCCTGAAACATCAGCTTTTGTGCTCCTAAGATGCTGCTCAGCCTGCTGTGTTCATCCAGCTTCACACTTTGTTATCTCGGATTCTCCAGCATCTGCAGTTCCCATTATCTCTGATCCCAAACCAAACTAGTCCTAGTGGCCTGCATTTTGCTCATATCCTTCCAAAGCTTTACTATTCATGTACTTATTCAAATGTCTTTTAAATGTTGTAACTGTACCTTCATCAGCCACTGCATCTGGCAGTTCATTCCACATATGAACCACACTCTGTGTAAAAAGGTTGCCCCTCATGTCCCTTTTAAATCTTTCTCCTCTCACCTTAAATCCATGTCCCCCTGCTTTGAAGTCCTCTATTCTAGGAAAAAAGCCTTTGCTATTCACCTTATTTCTACCCCTCATGATTTTATAAACTTCTATAAGGTCACCCCTCAACCTCCTACGCTCCGATGAAAAATGCCTCAATCTTTATGACTGTAACCTTCATTCACGGAAACATCCTGATCAATATATTCTAAACCATCTCCGATTTAATAATATCCTTCATATAACAGAGTGGCCAGAACTATACACAGTACTTCAGAAGAGGCCTCACCAATGTCCTGTACAACCTCAATGTATGTCCCAACTCCTTTACTCAAATATCTGAGTAGCACTGTTGCAGGGTCAAAATCCTGGCAACAATGTGGGCAAACAAACACCAAATGAACTGCAGTTGTTCAAGAAGATGGCTCATGGCCTCCTTCTCAAGAGCAATTGAAGATGAGATGTATCTGTTGGCCCAGCCAGTTCACATCCTTTGAAAGAATAAAATAAAACACATTTTATAATGTTTTGGAGGAGAACAGGCTCCACACAATGGTCTGCAGCTAAAGTTGTGGCCTACAGATTATTATGTCTATGGTGGTGTGAGACTTGAAAGAAAGGCTTTGTGGGAATGTGGCAAGCTGCTTCCAAGAATTTGCTGGAGATTGGCCTCAGCAGAAGTTGCTGCCTGGATCTTGCTACTGGTCTATTCAGTCTGTCCACAGTTGGGTTCTTCACCTTGCAAACTAGTTGTCCACTGCTCTCAGATGGATGATTGCTACCTTTGATGACCCACTTCAGGCAAAGACTTCTGGATGCTGAAATACATTGGATTGCTGAAATACCCACACTAAAAAATTCTTAAATGAAGAAAAAGGAACTTAGGACGCTGGAAAAGAGAAATGAAAACAGAAATTGCTGTCAAAATTACATTGACTTTGCTTTCTCTCCACAGATGATGCTAGATCTGCTGAGTTTCTCACATAATTTCTGTCTTTGTTGCCAACATTTCCTACTAGCCGGATTTGAATTGATTTCTTTATTGTCACGTGTATTCATTACAAAATGAAAAGTGATGTTCTGTGTCACCACTCTCTAGCACCATCTTGAAACAAACCAAAATACAGAATATGTTCAATGCTGTCTCCACAGGACCAGGAAGATACCATCTATCTACGTCATGTGAAATAGCACAGTGTTGTAATTCCATAACAACTCTGCCAATAATTGAAACAAACATTCATTCAGTCGGACCTATTGAAGATGCATTAATGTTTAATTTTCAATCAAAGGACCCATTTATGTCACTTCAGATAATCTCAACTTTTGCTGAAGGCTTTAAACAAACATATTTGGATTGTGAACAACGTGGATCATGTTCAAGAATCAACAATAAGTAAAAAAAACATACATATTGCCTTTTACCTTGATTCGATTTTGAAACAAATTTCTCTACATTTAAATGGCCAAAATGCCTGAAAATCAAAGTCACTAGCTGTCCTTGTTGACCATCACCTGTCTGCAGGCTTTGACATTGTTGGCTACATTATCCTTGTTCAGACTAACTCGTCTGTTTTCCAGCTCTTTAACTCTGGCTTTGCTTGGTTCCACCACTCTGTAGCATATCTCCAGCAATGGTTTCTCTTCCCATTCCTGCACTGAAAGCTTAGAAAATTTCCTGAAGCAGATATGGTTTACCTGCTCATCTTGCTCATATACACACTGCCTCTTGGCATCACCATCCACTGACATAGGTTTATCTTCCTCAGATGTTCTCTGTTTTACCTCTCTATTACCCTCCTTACCCCTCTGTCAGTTTTGATATGGTAAATTACTAATTTTATACACAGTCATTGTCTCTGCTTTTGCCACAAACTGAAAGTAATTGAACAGGATTCTTGGACGATCTGAAAAGTTCACTTTGTTTCTCCCACCACATATGCTGCCAGGTCTACTGAGTATCCCGAATATTTTTTGATTGTACTTTGGTTTAGTAGTGTTCACTGTAGTTTGCTTTGTTTTTAGTTTTTTTTACCAAACTGCTTTAGCTATTTGACCCTGAGGCAAATTCTTAACTCCATTTCCTTTCTGTCAAACACCACCTACATGTATTATGATAGCAAAAAAAAGGTTATTTTCTTCCCAGATTTTTGCTGTACTATTAAAAGATTTTTTTTGAGATGTTGACTTGCACATCCGCCAATGTGGTATACTGCATCTGCTGTACCTATTGTGGCTCCCTCTACATTGGGGAAGCCAAGCGGAGGCTTGGGGGACCGCTTCGCAGAACACCTCCGCTCAGTTTGCAATAAACAACTGCACCTCCCAGTTGTGAATCATTTTAACTCCCCTTCCAATTCCTCAGACGACTTGTCCATCCTGGGCCTCCTGCAGTGCCACAATGATGCCACCCGAAGGAACAGCAGGAACAGCAACGCATATTCCGCTTGGGATCCCTGCAGCCCAATGGTATCAATGTGGATTTCACCAGCTTCAAAATCTCCCACTGCATCCCAAAACCAGCCCAGCTCGTCCCCGCCTGCCTAACCTGTTCTTCCTCTCATCTATCCCCTCCTCCCACCCCAAGCCGCACCTCCATTTCCTACCTACTGAAATCATCCCACCCCCTTGACCTGTCCGTCCTCCCCGGGCTGACCTATTCCCTCCCTGCTTCCCCACCCATACTCTCCTCTCCTCCTATCTTCTCCTCTGTCTATCTTTGGTCCTCCTCCCCCTCTCTCCGTATTTATTCCAGAATCCACTCCCCATCCCACTTTTCTGGCGAAGGGTCTAGGCCCAAAATGTCAGTTTTTGTGCTCCTAAGATGCTGCTTGGCCTGCTGTGTTCATCCAGCTCCACACTTTCTTATCTTAAACCCATTCATTGTTCCTTTTTGCAAATAATCCCAAAATTTTGTTTAGTCAGTTTGATTCTTTGCAATAACTAAGTATCCGGGCATCCATTGAACAAATGTCTTTGAAGATGTTTTCTTTAACTACGTAACCCAGGTTACAATGATTGGGAAAGCTCTTCACGCTAAATAATTTTCAAGGCATCAATAAAGGAATTGGGCAGATTATATTCTATGGGAAACCAAGGTAGTCCCATTAATGGCCGAGGGCTGTTTATGGACACAGATACATTAAGATAGTCACAAGAAGTTAAGATGTCCACTTTAAACAACATGCTAAATAAGCATGCTGAACAATTTCAACTTCTGTACGCAAGTAGCAGATAATGAGAAACACCTGGTTCTGAGGCATTCAAAGGCTATGCATTAAAATATTAACTAAGGACCTAACTTATGGCAACAGAATTTACTCAGCATAAAATGTCAAAGTAGAGTAATGAATTCATGGTAAAACAAAAATAAGCTTCACTAATATGGCAGTATATTCTAGTTGGGCACATAAGCTTTCTAACACCAGCTGGAAACCAACTGGGTAAAAATGAAGCAATGCTTAGCTGTTCCAGTTACCTTGTTCACAGGTTTCTTCATCACTGCCATCGAGACAATCAGTCTCCCCATCACAATGCCACCTGACAGGAATACAGTGTCCATGCTTACACTGGAATTGATCTTCTTTACATTTAATAACGCAGTCTTTCTGTTAATATAAATCACATGCAAGTTTTAGTTCAATAACATTTGTCACCAAAGGCATGTGGCTAATTACAGTGGAGCCAAAAATTACAAAACCATGTTGCCAATCATATGTTAACAGTCTGGAAATATTTATGACAGACAAAATGTGTTTCTCTTTCTTCCAAATATTTCACATAACCTTTGCTGGTTTATAAGAATAATCTATTTTGAGAGTGAGGTCTTGTTAGTGATCCAAGGAATTCTTTTAGCTAATAGTTTTGGTTTTCAACATTAGATATTTACAATTAATTACTAAAAGAATTTAAAACAAGAGAAAATTTCTTTAGAAGAAAAGTGTTTATATAAATTGGCACTTTCAATCATCAATGGTTGTTAAAGCAGAATAATTTATTTTATAGACGAAGTAAATGAAGAAAAATATCAACGAATAAAAAGCAAGCACGAGAGCGGGATTAAAGTAGATGGCTAAGTTATGTGGCACATCTGAATGTGTAGCATACTAAATTGACAATTTGCTGGGTTATCATTTGTAAAGTGCCATTGGTACTGAGATATCACACCATATACTGAACATACTGTGTGAGCCTATAGTGTCATAATCAAAGACCTATAAGGCGCATCACAGTTGAGCCTTTTATAAAGTTGATTTGAGATACATATTTTACACAGAGCTTATGCCTAAAGATGCGCGAGTTAGGTGGATTGGCCCAATTGTAGGGATGTTCGTTTGTTTGGGATGCTTTTCAGAGGGTAAGTGTGGATTCAATGGGCTGATTAGCCTGCTTCCACTCTGCAAGGATTCTATGATTCTATGAAATAAAGCTCGCAACAGGTAGCAGCCCATGAGCACACATACAGATAGTATGCATTGAATTCAGAATGAGAAATTCACAAAACACGTAGAGAAATTCTGCACAGGCTTATTTACGTGCAGTAATGCTTTTCTCATTTTCCACAGGAAACTTATTTTTGCAGCAAAGTAGCGACTACGAAGAATCACAGTATTTTATTTGAACATATCATTTTATTTAAGCATCAGCCATAATGTACTAAGTGATGGAATGAGTCATAGAGTCACACAGCACAGAAACCGACCCTTTGGTCCAACTCATCCACACCAACCAGACATCCCAATCTGACTTTGGCCCATTTGCTAGAATTTGACCCATTTAAAAAAAACTGATCAGTCAGGGAATAACAGATCCTGAATTCAAGCACGCTACTTCAGTGAGGTGTAACATGTGTTAAAAGTGTGTGTTAACATTTAGAGGGAATCGCATCTATGTATATCATCTGGCTAAAGCTTATGTATTTATTAGCCAACAGGGAAATTTCTCTTTCTTTGTTTTGACATGGTTTTTCTGTCCACTGATGCTGCTAGACCTGTTGAGTTTCTTCAGTACTTTCTGTATTAATTTCAGATCTCTAGCATTCACATATCTTGCCTTTATTATTCAACCTGTGTTTGTTGCCTCTTCCAATGTAGTGAAAGAAGTTGGGTATAAATTGTTGTCGCTCACCAGATAAGTAGTGAGGATGAAGCACTGTTTTGTCTTATGAAGAAAGATGGCTTAGTGGACTTGACTGTTAATCCAGAAACTCAGGCAATGTTCTGGGGACCTGAGTTTGAATCTCACCATGGCAACTGGTGGAATTTGAATTCAATAAATTTCTGGAATTAAAGAGTCTAATGGCAGGAATGAATCCATTGTCAATTGTCAGGGGAAAATTCCATCTGGTTCACTGCTGTCCTTTAGGGAAGGAAACTATCATCCTTACCTGGCCTGGACTACATGTGACTCCAGACCCACAATGATGTGGGCAATGAATGTTAGCCTAACCAGCAATGCCCTTATCCTCTGAATGAATTTTTAAAAATCCCTCCGAACCAATCTGGATGCCTTTTAACTGTTCTGAGCGTACCCACCTCCACCACCTCCTCTTGCAGCTCATACTATACATGCACCATCCACTGCATGACAAAGTTACCTGACAGGTCCATTTTAAATCTTTCCCCTCTCAGCCAAATCCTATGTCCTCTAGTCTTAGACTCCTGGGAAGAAGACCTTGGCTCTTTAACCTATCCATGTCCCTCATGATTTTTTTATAAACCTCCATCAGGTCACTTCTCAGCCACAGCCTCCAGCATTCCAGTGAGAGAAAAGCCCCAGTCTATTCACCCTCTCCCCATAACTAACTTACTAACTAACTACCCTCCCATTTAGGGCAGCATGGTGGCTCAGTGGTTAGCACTGCAGTCTCAAAGCGCCAGGGACCCGGGTTCGATTCCAGCCTCAGGTGACTGCTGTGTGGAGTTTGCACATTCTCCCCGTGTCTGTGTGGGTTTCCTCTGGGTGCTCTGGTTTCCTCCCACAGTCCAAAGATGTGCAGGCTAGGTGGACCGGCCATGCTAAATTGCCCGTACTGTTCAGGGGTGTATGGGTTATGGGGCATGGGTCTGGGTGGGATGTTTCAAGGGGTGATGTGGACTTGTTGGGCCAAGGGGCCTGTTTCCACACTGTAGGGAATCTAATCTAAAAACCACCAAGTCCCAGCAGCATTCTTGGAAATACTTTCTGCACCCTTTCAAGATTAGCAATGTCCTTCCTGTAGAACAGCAACCAGAATCATAGGCAGTATTCTAAAAGTGGCCTCACCAATGTCCCGTACAGCCACAAAACAACATCCCACGCCTAAACTGTCTCTAATTGCCACAACATATCCGTTAAAGTTCATGCGAATATGTAGTTCTTCATCTTCATGTGGAATGACTACAATTTTGAGGATTTATGAATAGTTCTTTCAAAATTCCAGTGCTCAAAAGTTAAAATATTCTAGATAAAGTCATGCTTGCCACACAGAAAAAGTTAATCAATTTAGAAAAAAAAAAGTTACATATGTAGCACAAAATGAGGTTTCTGCCTTCATTTCACCGTCTAGGAGTGACATGGGTTAGACTTCTACTTTAGGAATAATGAGTAATCTGGTAATTTGCATTCAAAAGGCACTGGTATATCACTGAATTTTTTTTGCTCAATTTCTAGTCAGATCATTTGCACATTGTCAAATATAAACTCTTCCATTCACCAGAGAAATTGCTACGGTTCAGGACATATCTTTTGTTAAAAATAATCATGATATAGTTGAATGTAACAATCCTGAACAAAAACAGAAGTTGCCGGGAAAGCTCAGCAGATATGGCAGCATCTGTGAAGAGAAATCAGAGTTAGTGCTTCGGATCCGGTGGCCCTTCACAGAACATAGAACATAGAACAATATAGCGCAGAACAGGCCCTTCGGCCCTCGATGTTGCACCAACCTGTGAACTAATCTAAGCTCCTCCCCCTACACTATCCCATCATTATCCATATGCTTATCCAAGGACTGTTTAAATGCCCCTAATGTGTCCTCAGAACGATTCTGATACATTTTTCCTTAAGACTCTTATGATAATGGTAAATACAGAACATCGATTTCCAACTTCCATCCTTACTACCTGAGACCTTGACAGACAATTTTTTTTTTCAAAAACAAGATAAATGCTGATTTAATTTAAAATAGTTATTGTGATTACTTGACACCAGACACAGGCAGGTTTTGTGGAAATAATATAAGATATACAAAACCTAACTGCAATGAACTTATTATTTCTTCCAAAGACAGTGCAACCAGACAATAATATGCGTAAAGATCGTATTTTGTTTAATTCTAAATGCATGATAAGTTTACATTCTGAGAGGTGAAAGGCTGTCCATGGAGTATTCAGCTTGGAGAAGCAAAAGGGAAGAGAAGGATGATGCAAAAGTGAAGATATCAACAACTGCTTTGAGTGGCTAAGCAGAGATGGAGGAAGAGATAGGGGTCAAAATTTTCCTGTTTTCAGATAAATTGTTTCATTCAGTGAGATTCATGGTACTAGCCCACAACGTGTTGGACTGTGCCACAGTGGTTAGCATGGCTGCCTCACAGTGCCAACAACCTGGGTTCAATTCCAGTCTTGGGAGATGGTTTGTGTGGAGTTTGAACAACCCTTCAACATGTCCTCTCTGAGCGCAGATGTAACATTCACCCTGATTGGTAATGCGACTCCTCAAACTCTTTTATTTTCCTGTCTGATAAAAGGCAACAAAACCCTGGGAATGTTGAGCAGCCAATCCTGTCCCTCTCTGTCATGGCCACAACCTCATCATCCGATATAATGTTCCAGGCTCTAAGGTCATCTGTCTTACATTTAATACTCCATGTATTGAAATGAACACACTTTAGCCCATTCATACCATAATGTTCAATTACATGTCTCTGCCTGTCTTTTGTTTCTGATTTCCTCTCCAAAGATCTACCTTCTCCTTAATCCCTGCAAATCTAGTTTAAATCCTCCCGAGTAGCACAAGCTAACCTCCCAATGGGGATAATGTTTCCCCTCCTGTTTAGGTGCAACCCATCACTCTTGTACAGGTCACACTTGCCGCAGAGGAGGTCTCAATGATCCAAGAACCTGAAACGCTGTCCCAAGCTCCAGCCCCTGAGCCATCTGACCTGAATAAGTAACAAAATTCTTGTTTATTCATTTAAAAAAAAGCTTTGTAATTCAACTTCTTTAATTTTATCCACTTTATAACATGTTAATTGAAGTATAATCACTCCTTACTAAAAAACAAAAAATAAATAAAACTTAAGTAACAACTGAAAACCCTCTTGTGAGGCAGTGGCATTGCCCTTCTGCTGTACCAGGAAGTCCCACCTGCTCCAGAGGTGCATAATAATATCTATGAACATTTTGATTAGAAAAATAGGTTAAATAAAAATAAAATTTATGCATTGCAACCGATTAAGAGTGGGTGACAAAGTGAGGAGCCAATTCCTCTTCCGCACTGGCTCACAGCGTAATTTTAAGTCAGTGAAAGCATCTTTCTAAAAGCTAGTTTAATTTGTGTACAGTAGTTATTTTCCTAGTAAATTAGTTACTTCCACAAATCTGTATTTGAAGAGATTGGCTGAAGATCTGCAAATGATGGCAATTAGCTAAAATTAACTCTGGATGTGTATTAGTTTTGTTGGTAAAGGTGGTTCCCAGTTCAACTTATTTTCTGAGTCATTGCAAAAGATCATGGTAACATGATTTGTGGTGAGTTTAACTTGTGTTTTAAGTTATGTAATATTTTGGGCAAATTGTCCTCGGAGCGCTACCCACCAAAACAAATAGAGAATGAGAGGGGACAGGTAATTTTCAAAAGCAGCAAATGTAATGTGTGGGAAAAAAATTTCACATGAGTAGGTCGGGGCTGGAAATCACTGCCTGCAAGTGTGGTTGAGGTGGGTTCAAATGAGGCATTCAAGAGTGTAAGGGATGATTATTGAAATACAAACAATCTTCAGGCTTGTGGGGAAGGACAGGCAAGTAGCATTGAGTCATAATGCTTATTCAGAGAGCCAGTGCAGACATAGTGGGCAAAATGGCGTCTTTATGAAAAGAACGAAGAACGAAGAAAATTACAACACAGGAACAGGCCCTTCAGGCCTCCAAGCCTGCGCCAATCCAGAGCCTCTATCTAAACCTATTGCTTATTTTCCAAGAATCTGTATCCCTCTGCTCCCTGCCCATTCATGTATCTGTCTAGGTACATCTTAAATGATGCTTTCGTGGCCGCCTCTACTTCCTTCACTGGCAACACGTTCCAGGTACCCACCACCCTCTGTGTAAAAAACTTTCCACGCATACCTCCCTTAAACTATTCCTCTCTCACCTTGAAATCTTGACCCCTAGTAATTGAGTCCCCCACTCTGGGAAAAAGCTTCTTGCTATCCACCCTGTCAATACCTCTCATGATTTTGTAGACTTCAATCAGGTCTCCCCTTCAACCACAGTCTTTCTAATGTAAATAATACTAATCTATTCAACCTCTCTTCATAGCTAGCGCCCTCTGTACCAGGCAACATCCTGGTGAATCTCCTCTGCACGCTCTCCAAAGCATCCACATCCTTTTGGTAATGTGGTGACTAGAACTGGATGCAGCATTCCAAATGTGGCTGAACCAAATCCTATATACCTGTAACATGACCTGCTAACACTTGTGCTCAATATCCCATCCAATGAATGAAAGCATGCCATATATCTTCTTGACCACTCGATTGACCTGCATTGCCACACTCAGAGTGCAATGGACTTGGACACCCAGATCTCTCTGTGCATCCATTTTCCCCAGGGCTTTTCCATTTACCATGTAGCTTGCTCTTGAACTGGAGCTTCTGAAATGCATCACCTCACATTTGTCTGGATTGAACTCCATCTGCCATTTCCCTGTTCAAATCTCTAAACTTTCTATATTCTGCTGCATTCTCTGACAGTCCCCTTCACTATCTGCTACTCCACCAATCTTTGTGACATCTGCAACCTGCTAATCAGACCATCCTCACCTTCCTCCAGATCGTTTATATATATCACAAACAACAGTAGTCCCAACACAGATCCTTTGGAACACAACTGGTCACAGTTCTCCATTTTGAGAAACTCCCTTCCACTATAAGTCTCTGTCTCCTGTTGCCCAGCCAGCTCTCTATCCATTGAGCTAGTACACCCTGGGCACCATGCGACTTCACTTTCTCCATCAGCTTACCATAGGGAGCCTTATTAAATGCCAATGTATATGACATCTTGCATATTAAATTCCATGTATGTGACATCTACAGCCCCTCCCTCATCTATCAACTTTATTACTTCCTCAAAGAATTCTATCAAGTTGGTAAGACATGGCCTTCCCTGCACAAAACCATGTTGCCTATCACTCATAAGCCCATTTTCTTCTAAATGTAAATAGATCCTATCCCTCAGTATCTTCTCCAGCAGCCTCCCCATCACTGACATCAGGCTCACCGGTCTGTAGCTTCCTGGATTATCCTTGTTACCCTTCTTAAACAAGGGGACAATATCAGCAATTCTCCAATCCTCCAAGACCTCACCTGTGCTCAAGGATGCTGCAAAGGCATCTTTTAAGGCCCCAGCTATTTCCTATCTCGCTTCCCTCATTGGCCTGGGATAGATCCCATCCGGACCTGGGGATTTGTCCATTTAGAATATCCAACACTTCCCCTCTGCTTATGCCAACTTGACCTAGAGTAATCAGACATCTATTCTTAACCTCAACATCCATCATGTCCCTGTCCTCGATGAATACCGACGCAAAGTACTCATTAAGAATCTCATTCATTTTCTCTGACTCACTGCCCAAATATATCAGTTCACTCACCTTCCCAGAGTGAAATTCGAATGCTCCCACTCAGCTCTGCTCCTGAAATGAAGAAATTACCTTCGCAGCAGGCCCCTGGTCCTTGCTGTCACTGCTCCCACTGCTGCTGCAAAAATGGGGGCCGTTGATACCACGAGGTAAGTATTTAAAGGAAGAACTTACCTTCACGCCAGGCCCCTGGTCCTCGGTCTCACCACTCCCACTGCTGCTGCATTGTAACCTTTCTGTAAAACCCTGCCCCATATGTTCATCACATTTTTAAGCAAAGAGGAATCTGCTATCTTTGGGCTAATACCTGCCTTTTACACATTTCAGCTGGTCTCTTATCTATTTTACTTTAAATTGGCTTAGACTCAGAATTCCATCTAAGTTGTCTCCTTTGAAGGACTTAGAGAGCTCTAGCTCTAGCCAATTCTCTAGCATTTGGATTTAGCCTACAGTGTTTCTTCTGTGTCAATTTCTGTGTTTTAATATTTCTCTTTTGGCTTGATGACTGGAGCTAGCATTCAAGCTCTATTTTGATGAGAGTACTCTAAGTTTTAACATGATATCTCCAAAATTGATTCAACTTATTAAACAAACTGGTCCAGCATTCCATTAATTTTTGTCAATTGCTGTGTAACAGTGGCTGCGAATGTCAAGTGTCACATCTGTCACTAACTCTAAATCACTTCCAATTTCTTCCTTAGCTATTTCAACACCATAAATAGGATAAATGTGCTGCCAATTTTTTCCTCAAATCTGCAATAAATTACATTTAACTGCTCTGAATTTCATTTACTAGAGAGATGACTTCTTATACATTTTATTGAGATCATTTTGTTGTTCTCTGGCTCCTGTATACTCAACATCCAACTTGGACTGCTTCGGTTTTATTTTGCCTGTAATTTTGACCAATTCAATTTGGATCGATTCCAATATTCACTGTTTGAACTTTGAAACACCAAGAATGAACTATTCTTGCACTTGTATGTCACTCTGTAAATATATAATTGATTATCATTCCAGGTCAGGTTTTCATTTCTCCGCCTGTCTCCTCCTTGAAGATACTCTTAAATATCTACCTATTTGACTAGCTTTCAGTATCTGACCTAATATATATTTCCATCAGACTGGGAGTGGAATAAATCACTGACCCAATGGTCTTTGTCCACCAATCAAGAATAACAAGGCGAGTATGATTACTCCACATTCCTGTCCACCTTTGATAATCTATCACCTCCCCATTCGTCAAAGAATTCACTGACACATCTCTGTCTCCACCACCTTTTGAGAGGAGAGTTCCAAACACTCACAACACTGTATAAGAAATAAACATTCTCCTCATCTCTGTCTTAGATGGGTAACCCTTTATTTCTAAACAGTGATCCCTCATTCTAAAAATCACTGATAGAAGAAAATATCCTTTCCATGTGCATCCTGTCAAGGCCCATCAGGATCTTATATGTTTCAATTCATCATCTCTCATTCTTCTAAACTCCAGCAGACACAAATCCAGTCTGTCCAACCTCCTCATATTTCATCACAAGACCATTCACTTATCCAAAATACTTGACGAGTAGACCTTCCAATAGCTGCTTCCAATTGCATTTACATCCTTCCTTAAATTAAGAGACCAATACTGTACATAATACTCCAGATGTGATCTCCCCAATGCTTTGAATAGCTGAAGCATATTATCTGTACTTTTGTATTCAAATCCCTTTGCAATAAATTGCAACATTCTATTAGCTTTCCTAAGTTCTTGTGGTTTAACCTGTTGTATTTCAGGCTCTAAGACATTCAGACACCTCTGCTTCTAATAGCTTTGGGATCTTTCATCATCTTGCTAATATGTGCCTTTTTAAATTTCCTGTCAAAGTGGACAATTTTACAGTATCCAACATTATACACAGTTTGATCAATTACAGTTTAGAGCTCTTCGCAGCCTCTTTATGCCCTCTTTGTGAATTTCATTGTATGGTTCAATGTCAATTTCTTTAATAAGACTCCTGAGAAATGCATTATGACATTTTATTTACTTTAAAGGTGTTATTTTAATGCATATTGTTGCTGAGAATGAACATTACATTCTGTTGGAACTTAATCACAGCAGCATTCATGGAGAGGTAGCAAGCTAACGTTTCAAATCTAGACGACTGATGACAGACCTTTGAGGGAAAAGTCACCCAAACTTGTGCTCCGAGGAAGGGTTACCAGATCCAAAACGTTAACTCTGATTTTCTTCCTCATAGATGCTACCAGGCCTGCTGAGCTTTTCCAGTAACTTCTGTTTTTGTTTGTGATTCCCAGCACTTTTTGTTTTCAATACAGATTCCAGCATCTGCAGTAATTTGCCTTCATGTGGACTTTCTCAATGTTATATGAAATTACAGTATACCACATTATACCTCAAAGGGACTGTGATGGATGCCAAACAGGTTGTCCCTTTCTGAAGCTATGCTACTGCTAATTAAAAATCTATCTCACAAGTAACCTGCACATCCACTCTTGCTGATCAGTTCTAAAAGTGAAAAGCTCAGCTTTGGCAGGTGTGTGAATGGGCAATAGTGAAATACTTCAATGCAATGAAAAGTCATAAGTGGCCAAACCAGTACGACCTATTCTTTCTAAAGGTGAAAATTCTTTTGTATTAATTGCCATTGGCAGGTGCTTAATGGGCATTATTTTATCATGTTACCTTTCAAATTATGGGTCTTCTATTTGTCTACTGAGTCTTACTCAGCATTTATCAATCATCATATCATTTCAACCACCTCTACATAAATCCATTCCATATTTCTTTTCGTATCACTGGATCTCAGTGATTACCTTCCTGGATGATCCCATCAGCTAGATAGGTAATGTGGGAAATAATGAGGCTCGTGACATGGTCTGTGGAATAGATCACTTAAAACATGGTATACTAGTCTAGACAAACAATAACACTGAATTCTGAATGTCGACATTCAAACTACTGAATATCAGTGGCAATTAATGGAGGACATGGGTCATGTACAGTAGAAATAAAATTGGGAACTTCCCCCATTTGATGTCTTTTCAGGAAACCTGACTGAATTCAGTGATCATTTGCAAAATAGCAGATCTTCCCCTGAATCAAGGAAACTGACATGGAAATTCCATCCATCGTGAGCTGCCAGACAATTAGAGGTCGGTAGACATTCATTGTTTAACAATGTCATCAGGGAGCTGATGGTTACCCCTGCTGAAGCACCCACCTAAGGCTGAGACTCTCAGACAACAAGGTTTGGTTTGAATAGATGATTGAATGATTTATTTATTGTCACATATATCATGAATATACAGTGAAAAGTGCTTTGTCACTACAATTCAGCACTATTTTGAGTGACAATAAGAATAAAAAGAAACTACTTAAATAAGAGTTCAGCTTTTGTTCAAATTGGTATTTCAAACAAGGCTTCAGGGCTTCTGTGAGGTCTCCACAAGGTGTCCTGGTTCTCAAGGGGTCCTCTTACAAGAATGGTAATGATGACACCAAAGCCTCAGGTGACCCTGGCTTGGATGCCATCTCACTGACACTGCCAAGGCACCGCACTCTGCCTATCGCTGCCGGGAGTCCATACTCCAGGTACCCCACCATTGCCAAAAGTCCACACTCGGGGCCTACTACCACCAGGTGTCCAGGCTTCTGGCCTACTGCCATCAGGACTCTAGGCTCCAGGCCTTCTGCGGCCAGGAATCCAGACTCCGGATGTATCATCACCAGGAGTCTCTGCTCCGGACACTGCATCGACTAAGAGTCCAGGCTCCATGCCTACTGCTGTAAGAGTTCAGGCTCTGGGCCTTATGCTGTTAGGAGTCTCAGTCCATGCGACCAAGGCTGCAGCCACCCCCATGGACAGCACACCAGCCTCAAAGATAAAGAAGAAAAGAAGAAGAAACAAAAAAAATCAAAAGTACATCAGTGAAAACAATGCTGCCAGTGTGGAGCGGAAGGCTCTGAAGAGGCTGAACACTACCTCCTCAGAAGTTACTTCTTGGAAAATAAGTATCATTCTGATAAATGTGCACTGGTCTCTTTTAAGACCAATCTATCCTTGCTAAAGCATGGTGCCAGGAGCTGCAGTCAGCACTCTTTGTATCTCTCCCTATTTATTGCAGAACCTCCACCCCTTCCCCCATTTCTGAAGAAGTGCCCAGGCCTGGAACATCAGCTTTCCTGTTCCTATGATGCTGCTAGGTCTGCTGTGTTCATCCAGCTCTACACCTTGTTATCTCAGATTCTCCAGCATCTGCAGTACCTGCAGCGTCCAATCTTTTTAGAGCTGAATCATTACTGCAGCTATTGAAAGGCATCCCCTTAAAAGTCCAGGTAGCTTTCACACACCGATGATCTAATGTTCTTGGTGGGCCCATGGATTTTAATACACACCCATTGCCCTTGTGTAGTCCTGTGGAAATGAGAAGCCCATCAATCAGGTAAAGTGGGACTACTACCTCGTGTTTCTGTACAATGACCCTCTAGGACACCAAGGCTCGATAGGAAAGGCAGGTTGCCTGAGAATAAAGGCATCATAGTTGCTGCCAGCTAGTTGCATCCTTCTTTGCTGTTGGCCATTCCGTGCTTCCAAAATAATTGTTAAAAGAATGATTGGAGAGAAGATTTTTTTTGGCAGTGAATTGTGATTTAGAACACACTGCCTGACAGAATTAGGTTCAATCAAACATTTTGAAAGGGAGAACTGAAAAAACACTTGGAAAGAGAGAGGAAATTCAGGGCCAGGGAAAGATTAGATAAGGAGTCTAATCAGATTGCACTGTCAAAGCGCTGGCACAGGTAATGATGGGCTGAATGGCCATCTCTAAGCTGTATGATTAAATGACGTTTTTATTCTCTGACTGGCTAATAGGTAACTGGCTGTAGCCTATAAAGGACCCACAGTTCGGGTGGCATGGTGGTTCAATTCCAGTTGAGTGACTATCTTGTGTGGAGTTTGCACATTCTCCCCTTGTCTTTGTGGGTTTCCTCCAGGTGCTCCAGTTTCCTCTCAGAGTCCAAGGATGTGTAGATTAGGTGGATTGTCCATGCTAAATTACCCGTAATGTCCAGGGATGTGTGGGCTAGGTGATTTAACCATGACCATTGCAGAATTACAAGGATAGGGTGGGTCTGGGTGGGATGCTTTTCAGAGGGTTAGTGTGGACTCAATGGGCTGAACAGTGTGCTTCCACACTGTGGGGATTCTATAATTTGAAATAGAATATTGGTACATGTATGTATTTATATCAATTTTAAATTACATGGCTTTAGGGTGACTATACCATGAATTTCCACAGCAGTTACAGCGACTAAATGTATGCTGTTGGTATCATTCTGTTTTACATGGCAGACAACTCAGTTAACCAACCAGCACATTTATTGGCTATTATAATGAAATATACGGTGTGACGATCAATGATATTACCCGAGTCTACATCAAATGACTGGTGCGATTTTGATTATTCTTTAGAAAAGACAAAATAAAACCTACCAGCAAAATAACATTTAATAAGTTATTAATAATGTTTGTATTGACACATTTACTGATTTATGCAATAAATAATTTCATTTTGCATGAGTGAATGGAAATAAACAGTGCATTCCAGTGACCAGAGGATACAAGTGCTTCAGACATTGACAAACATTGCTGCCAGCTTGAAAGATTGCTCAGAACTTACATCATGGAATGATTAACAGATACTGAATGTTAATTACCTATCCATGCCACATGACATGGAATAGATTCAAAAGTGTTTTCTGATGAGCCTATGGTGTATCTATCAAAATGAAATAGACCATACGGTATTTAATTGGGAATTTTTATTGTTGCTAAATGTGACACTGTGGCTCTGTGTGTAGCACTGCTGCCCTGCAGCACCAGGGGCCTCAGGCGGCTGTAGGTGTGAAGTTTGCTCCATGTCCGCATGGTTGTCTTTCAGGCATTCCAGTTTCCTCCCGCAAACTAAAGGCATGCAGGTTAGGTGGACTGGTGAGGCTAAATTGACCATAGTATTTAGGGATGTGCAGATGAGGTGAATTAGAGGAAATGCAGGGTTACAGGGATAGAGTGGGAGAGGGGGGGTGTAGACTTGATGGGCTGAATGATGTGTTTCCACATTGTAGGGATTTTATGACTTTGTGTCTCTATGGGGCTGAAATGATGATTCCACAAGGTGAAAAAATAAGATTTTTCAAGATGGTAGATAGAATCTATGGTGGAAGATGTTGAATTCCACATCAGATTGGTGCGGCTGTACACAATTAAGCTAAAACGTATAGTTTTGTGGGCTTCAAGTGTCACTTACAGCTCATTATATTGTTGGCTTTCACTTAAAAAAGACCATGAATAATATAAAGGACAAGGTAAGCTGCAGCACTCTGATATATGAGTATACGCACAAGGACCAGAAGTAGGCTATGTAGGTCTTCAAGCCTACTCTACCATTCAGTAAGATCATGGCCGATCAGATTGTAACTTAAACTCTGCATTCCCACCTACTCCTGAATAAACTTTCACCCACTTCAATAGCAAGAATCAATCTAACTCTACCTTAAAAATATTAAAGAATGTTTTATTCACCATTTGAATTCTAAAGACTCACGACTCCCCGAGAGCCAAAATTTTGCTTCATCTCTGACTTAAATGGGTCACTCCTGATTTTTAAACAATGGCCAGTGGTTCTTGATTCTCCTGACATCAGGTTATAGCCTAACTGGATGCTCACTGCATCCACAGCCCTCCATTTTTATGTTTTGCTCCCTCAGGCAGAGATACCAGGCTCATTTTAGTCACTTCACCTGATAAAGAGGTAGTTCTCCGAAAGCTTGTGATTTCAAATAAACCTGATGGGCGATAACCTAGTTGTGTGTGACCTCTGACTTTGTCCACCCCCCCGTCCAACACCCGCACCTCCACATTTTGATTCTCCCATTTGTGAACCAATTCTATCCCCTGTCTACCTTGTCAAAACATCTCAGGGTCTTATCTGTTTCAATCAAGTAATCTTTTACTCTGCTAAACTCCAACAGATACACACCGAGCCAGCCAAACTTTCTTCATAAAACAGCTCACTTATTCTACATTTTAACTTAGTAAGCCTTCTCTGAACTACTTCCAACACTGTTACATCTTTCCCCAAATAAGATGACTAATATTGTACACGGTACTCCAAATGTGACCATACCAGTGTCCCACATAACTAAAACATAGCTTTCTAATTTTGTATTAAATTTCCCTTGTAATAAGCAATGACATTTTATCAGCTTTCCTAATTACATACTGTACCTGCTGACTAATCTTTTATGATTCATGTGCGAGAACAACCAAATCTTTTTGCATCTCAGAGCCCTGTAATCGCTCACCAATTACATAATGAGTTTTTATTTTATTTTCCCTGCCAAATGGGCTCCGGTGAGATGTGTGTGGCAGATTTGAAGTGCCAATTTCCATGAGGCCCATTTCAATTTAGGAGCAACTCACACTAACTTTTATGCTTTCCACAAGGGGTGTGGCAAGATTCCCAGCAGACAGCAGTGAATTGCTATTGGATGGTCATTGTTCATTAAACACCTTGTGAGTGGTCCAACACATCACATTAACATTCAGCCTTCCAGCTTACCAAACTTGCCAAACAAGCTCGAAGTTGGGAAAATGTGATCAGGAAACCAACGTGAGCAACTGAAGGATTCAGCTTGCCCCTTGCTTCTAACAAATTCTATGCTTGAAACAAGACGTCAACACCTCAGGGAATGTTCTACAACCACTAGCCACACATGGCCACATCCATGGACATTGACATCCAACATGCGTCAACCTCCCTGAATTTTCATGGCACATGTGTGATCCACTTACAGGATGCTTCTGCACTTCAATGCTTCACATAAGGCTGCACTGTCAACTATCACTGTAATTGCAGCAGCAAGGACACTTCACACCTCAGGTGGCCAGGATGTGTTTCCAGCGTCTTTGCTCATTGCCACAGTGCACACTCACCTTTAGCCTACCCAGATGCTCACCACATCCAAGGTCTTGCATTGCCTTACCTGACCTTTTTATGTTTTGCCCCCTCAGCCAGAGATACCAGGGTTAATTTAATCACTGTCACGCCTTGTCATTTAACACATACACAGAGCCAGGAGCCTTTACATAGTGTCAACGGGCTTCTGTCAAGTCAAGGGTGATATCAGTAGGGTAGCCAGAGTCAGCTCCCTTTCCATATAAGGGGTAAATAGCTGAATGTTGAGCAGCCCACTGTTCATCTTGACTCACTGTGTTATTCTGGACTATTTTGTCCCTCATATTAAGTCAGAAGAAAATATTATAGATGATGAAAGTGGGTGACACAGCTATTCCTGTTGGTGAAGGTGGGGAGGGCCTCTGTTTGAGTGATTAGGCAGTGATGAGGAAGGGCATGCATGGTTAATTGTATCAGGGGTTGGGGTGGGTAACAGTGAATGACAGGTTGCCTCAAATAAAGGTAGAGAATCTTCTTGGTTTATCTTGCAACCTCAGCATTGACAACCTTTCGCACTGACAATGTGGACATTGCACAGCAGTCAACTATCTGATTGAAATGATCACTTAGAGAGCCAGCTCATTGTCCCTAATTATGTATGTGTTTAATTATGCACGTATTGCCTCAAAATCAGGACTGACATCTTTTGAAGAAAAGCCTGGCTAATGTTTTTTGGCTATCATTAGGGTACAATTGATTGAGTTCAGAGTTTTTTTGACAGAATACATTCTTGACAGAATTTTATTTTCAACATGCAATGGTTCTAACAGTTTCTCTTCAGGCTATGGAAAGAATGAGGAAAATATTTTTTAGGTTGCAACAGAACTCTATTCTCTGTTAGCTAATTACTGGGCAATGTTGAAATGTTGAAGGCAGTCAGGAAAATTTCAGTCTGTCACACACCATCCTAAAAGCAGGGTTGCATGGCAACAAATAGCATGAACATTCACACAAAGGAAGGTTGGTCAAGATTTTGTTTTAACGTATAAAGTACTAACCATTAAAATAGTCAGTAGTTGGTTAGAAAGCTACTGTTCCAAATTTTCAAAAGTGACGCAAGTAATTTTTGATTGCTAATAAAACCATTCAACTAGAATTATGAATTTTTTTACTGTTGGCTCACTGACTTTAGTATTAAAATTCACTAATTTTTCTGACTTCAAGAATTTTTTTTCAAGAAAGGCAGCAGGTGGCAGCCTACAGTTAGCAATATGAACACTGTAACTAATAAAACCTTGTGATCCTGGTCAGCTAGAATCTAGGTGATAAACTCCTGATGCATAGTTGGTTGCATAATGACGTTAAGTGTAATCTTCTATTATCGACAAAGAATTACCATTAACTCTGGTCCTATTACAGCCTACTACTATCCCTGGTTGCTTTATTAATAGTGATCCATTATCAAATCCAATCTTCCTCAGCACCAAGTACCAAGAGTCAGAAAATATATCCTTTGAAAGATAGCGTCAAGATTGACAATTATCCTGTGTTTCACCTTATTCCTGCGATCATATTTTTTCAACTAAATGCAATGGCAGATGTGAATATTTTGAAATTTGTTCATTTGAATTTCAAAATATAGCTTTCTATTCCAAATTTTTGATGCATGGAAAACTTATTTCAGACAACGTAAAATAGGTTTTTGCAGATAATAGTATTGGGAGAAAATTTAGCTGATTAGTTAAGAGTACTGTACTATATTATCAAGCAGTAACCAGGAGGTGACTGAAAACCGTGCTGAAAATATGGAGGTATTTAAAGGTGAAAGACTTCGGTGCTGCAAATGAAGTGATTTAACAGGGCAGTCGAGGCAGCAGCAGTTTCTATCAGAAATGCCAGAGTGAGAAGTGAGCAAAATGCACAGATGTCAAAGACAGGTTATTGGGAGGAGATGCAAAGCAGGTGATTCTGCTGAGGGAAGACAAAGTGAGGACACAGAAACGTTGGTAGAAGGCTTTAAACACAATACCTTGTGATTCAGGGAGTCACTTCAGATCAGCGAGGAAAAGGTGACAGATTTTAGTGCAACAATGTGTGGTTGTTGAATGTTGAACAAGTTGACATTTATGGACAGGTCAAGGAAAACGTTGAAGAAATTCAGCTTCAAGCACATTAAAGAGTAAATTAAGGAGTTCCTAACAGCATATGTGTTACAGCTGAAAAAAGGAATACTTTTGCAGAGCTGAATATTTGCTGTCTTGTCATGTGTGTGGAGCTTTGATGTCTAAACCGACTCTGAAGAGTACAAAAGCAGAGTTATAACCAGCCTAGGGATGAGTGTGGGGCAGAGAACTAGAGATTATGATGGGGACCAATCTATCAATGTTTATTTTTCTAACATTTAATTGGAAGTACAATCCATACGTTCATGTTTTCCTGTTTGGCAGAGTGTCTGATAGCACGGAGAGTAAAGAAAAGTGTTGGAGGTGAACATATGTATGTCCTTACAATAAATATGAAAGTGTGCTCAATGCCTATGGCTAGGATAACATGTAGATAAGGATGGAGACGGAAAGGATAGAGCAGACAATTCTGGATGACCATCAGAATGGCTGGGCTGATTAGCAACCTAATTTGGATGTGTTTCATTTGGACAGATTGGAGGGAAATTTCTTGAGTGCAGTTCGATGGAACTGATGGGATATGCTCATGTATACACAGAATGCCGTTGCTATCTTTGGCCAGGGCAGTCACAATGTGCCGTTCTGAGGAAGGGTCACTCGACCTGGCCTGAAACACTAACTCTGATTTCTCTCCACAGATGCTGTCGGACCTTCTGAGCTTTTCCAGCAATTTCTATTTTTGTTTCAGTCACAACAAGCATTGTATAAATTGAAATTAGATATGACTTGGATTCTGTTGATTTTATACACGGGCATATAGCTGGGGAGACAGTCTTAACTTGAAGAACCAAAATATTGCAGATGCTGAGGACCTAAAATAAAATAAAAATAATGCTGGAAAGACTCAGAAGGTCAGACAGCACCTATAGAGTAAAGAACAGAGTTAACATGCTGGATTTTCCTGGTCCTGTGGAGATTGGTTTGGTGGCAGGACTTGGAGCAAATTCAGAAAGAACTGAAATACAGGCAGAAGGTGCTGGAGAATCTCAGCAGGCCTGGCAGCATCTGCATAGACAGAATCTGAATTAACATTTTGAGTCCAACAAAAGAGCTTATCAGATCGATGACCTGTCCTGACGTTTCCTTGCCTCTGAACATTCTTGCTGAAATGACAGTGAGTGCGGCAGAGACAACCAGACTGGTTGCAACAGGTAGCCAATCAGGCCAAATAGTGCAACAATTAATGAGAGTTACCGCAACTCGGATCTTCCTTATTGGTCAGTGTATTGCGTATACGAGCTCATGTTGGCAAATGGGACTAGATTAGTTTATGACATCTGGTTGACATGGAGGATTTGGGCCGAAGGGATTGTTTCGTGCTGGACATCTCTGTGGCACTATGGCAACTGGGCTTCCATTGAGGTCTGAGCCCAGCAATAAATTGGCAGACTGGGCTGCCATAATATCTCCCGTCCATCGCTTCAACACAGGCCTGCTGCCTGTGACAGCCACAGTACCAGCCTCAGACCACACTATGGAAGAAATTGACCTGTGGAAAGGATCACCTGACAGCAGTGGCCTTGAGGGATGTTTACCTTTTATAAGTCTGAATGAAGACAGTGCCTTCATTTTGAGATGCTATTGCAGTCTCCTGCATTTCTGAAGAATATCTATCTGTCGTCATGGGGAGCCTAACCAGACATTGGATCTCAGAATTCACCAGCCCACTCACCATCCATAATTACAAGGCTTCCAGGGACACCTTCTTAATTCACTATCTCCGACCAAACTAGAAGTGATAGTCCTGTGAAGACCACCATTGGATTTCCCTCCCTAAAAGGTTTGTTAGTGGAAAGATGAAATACTGGATTCATACTGCATGCAGACAATGGATCAACTGTTATGTTCTATAACCTGGATAAAGTCATGAAAGAAAACTTACTTCATCTGAACTATCAGAGCAATCATAATCTCCATCGCATCTCCATCTGGCTGCAACACAACGACCATTTGCACAGGTAAACTCATTCATCGAGCAGGAGCGAAGTGCTAAGGTTTAAACGAAAGAAAGTAAAATGTTTTAATTTAATAATTATTGCAATTCTATGGTAGAATTGGTCAAGAACCAAACACAAAATTTCTCACACCATTTTAAATTTCACAATTATTTTGGTTTCAATGCAAGTTGAATGAACCAAAATATAAAATCGCTGAAGGTATTTGAGTTTTTACAGCATATTATGCATGAGTCTACATACAATTACTAAAATTTCAGAAGCTGTTTTAAAACCAATAAATTGTCTGAATTTAAATTTGTATGATCAGAAAAGTGGCCGAGTACAGAACTCGAAAAGAATTTCACAATCTTGATAGATGTTAATAGTGCTCAGATTACCATTACTGTAAGCATGGAGGCAGGTAACTTTTAACAAGATTGAAGAATGGCCCAGCAAGTGACCAAAATAACTGCGCAACACAAGTTTGGGTTTCAAGAATAACACATGAAAATCAACTTTGAACAAACATTACTTTTCAAGCAACTAATACACTAAATTCAGGAGCAAGTTCTTTCCCTATTAACTGGTTATTACGGCCAAAAGCAATGTTTATACATCACTCCAGAGTGGAGTATCAGTTTTGAAGGGAAATAATCATGGATGCTTTAAAGAAAGGCATATGGTTAGGTAGAATTTAGGCTTTGTAATTTGGTTAATCAGGAGAATCTAACTATTACGCATGCCAACATGAATATTTACCTCACTACCAATGGCACTGAAAGAAGAGCGTCCAGTAATTTTTGACAGTGGTAACTGTGGGATCTTGCTGTGCACAATTTGGCATTTCAATGCAACAATAGCTGCACAACAGACCGGTGTTTCTGGCTGCAAAATTTTTTTATGCTGTCCTAAATTTTTTTAGGTGCATGACATAAATATAAGCTGTTTATTTCAACAGTACTGTTTCCTCAATCAAACAAAGTTATTTTAAATAAAAGTATATTTTGACAAAGAGTATAATATATCAGGTAGGTACCATCTTGGTCTTTATTAGGTGGTTGCCCTATATTACAAACTCCATTGAGACAAGTAACTATTATTGTGGTGCTTGAATTTCCAAGCAAGCCATCAAAACAATTAATGATGGGATTCCTCATTTTAAGACTTACTATGACTAGCCTGCACACCTTTCCCCAACTCCCACCCCCACCCCGGTGTGGTATCCACTATCCCTCCTAACCTTCTGCTCTCTGATGCTGAAAGTTCTGTACTCAGCAACAGCCTCAGCTATATCCCTCTGCATCCTCATCCTAACGAATTTCGGGCACGGCATGCCACCAAACTCTTCTTCTACTGTCTTCGCCTCTGTGCTCATTTCTTTGGACAAGAGTCCTCTCCCCATCCCACAGAACCCTTTGCCCAACTCCAATACTCTCCCTCCATCTGGACCCCTCCCTCCAGCCTTTTACCTGCACTCGATCTTTTCATTGAGAACTGTCATTGTGACATTAGTCGCCCCAATTTCACTGCCCCTCTCAACAAATTCAACCTATCTCCCCTTGAACTGACTGCACTCCATGCGCTCAGATCTAACCCTAACTTTGTCATCAAGCCTGCCGATAAGGGTGGTGCTTTTGTAGTCTGGCGTACTGACCTCTACCTTGCAGAGGTTGAGCACCAGCTCTCAGATACATCCTCCTACCTTCCCCTGGACCATGGCACATCAGGCCATTGTATCCACGATAGTTCTGGATCTCATTTCATCAGGAGATCTTCCCCCATCTGCTTCCAAGCTAATGGTCCCCCAACCCCACACAGCTCGTTTCTACCTCCTGCCAAAATTCCACAAACAGGACTGTCGAGGTAGACCTATTGTTTCAGCCTGCTCATGCCCCACAAAACTCATCTCTTCCTACCTTGACTCAGTTTTCTCCCCCCCCCACCCCCCCACCCCCCGTCCAATCCCTTCCCACATACATCCATGATTCATCTAATGCCTTACGCTGGTTTCAAAACTTCCAGTTTACTGGCTCCAGCCACCTCCTCTTTACCATGAATGTGCAATTCCTTTACACATCTATTCCCCACCAAGAGGGTCTCAGGACTCTCCGCTTCTTCCTGGAGCAAAAACCTGAACAATCCCATCACCCTCCTCTGTTTTGTTGAGCTGGCCCTCGCCCTCAACAACTTCTCTTTCAACTCCTCTCATTTTCTTCAGGGTACCTGCATGGGCTGTAGTTATACCTGTCTCTTCATGAGGTATGTGCAACATTCCTTGTTCCAGTCTTTTTCTGGCCCCCACCCACAACTCTCTCTCTGATAATTGATGATATCATTGGTTCTGCTTCCCTCTCTCATATGGAATTGGAAAACTTCATTAATTTCATCTCCAAATTCCACCCTGCCTTCACTTTCACCTGGTCTACCCCTGACTCCTCCTTACCCTTCCTCGACATTTCTGTTTCCATTTCTGGGGATAGACTGGCCACTAATATCCATTAAAAACCCACTGACTCCAACAAATACCTGGACTATATATCCTCACACCCCACTTCCTGTAAAGCCTCTATCCCAGTCTCTCAGTTCCTCTGTCTCCGTTGCATATGTTCAGATGAGGGCAACTTTGACAAGGGACCCTCTGAAATGTCCACCTTCTTCCTCAACCAAGGATTCCCCAGCTCCATTATCGACAAGGCGCTTAACCAGGTCCGGCCCATCTCCCGCACTTCCGCTCTCAACCCCTTTTGTCCCACCTGCAACAGTGATAGGGTTCCCCTTATCCTCACCTACTATCCCACCAGCATCCACATCCAGAAGATCATCAGACGCCATTTCTGCTACCTCCAGCAAGATGCCACCACCAGACACATATTCCCCTCCCCTCCCTTGTCTGTCTTCCAAAGGGACCTTTCCCTCCGGGACACCCTGGCCCACACTTCCCTCAACCCCAGCTCCTCCCTACAGTCCCCGGCACCTTGTCCTGTAACCAGCGAAGGTGCCACACCTGCCCAGTTACCTTCACCCTCCCCAGTATCTAATGGCCCAAACATACCTTCCAGGTGAAGCAACACTTCACCTGCACTTCCCAGAACCTAGTCTACTGCATTCGCTGCTCACAATGTGGTCTCCTCTATATTGGGGAAACAAAGCATAGACTTGGTGACCACTTCGCAGAAAATCTACATTCTGCTCCCAATAAAGACCCTGAACTATCTTTCACCTGCCACTTCAATGTCCCACCTTGCTCCCTGCCCAAGATCTCTGTCTCTGGCTTGCGACAGTGTTCCAGTGAAGTTCAGCGCAAGCTGGAGGAACAACACCTCATTTTCCGCTTGGGGACCCTAAAGCCCTCCGGACTCAATATTGAGGTCAATAATTTTAGGGCCTAAACTTCCCCGTGTCCCAGTCCCCACCCCACACACCAGGCCTTGTTACCGCATAGCCTATCATTACAGACCCCTGGTTGCTAATCACTAACGTTCCCCATTAATAACTATTCACTCACCCAGCCTGATCATTAGTAACTCTTTTGTCTGTCCAATAGTCTTTCCGTCTCTTTGCGTTCTATCCTATCGTTTACTCCCTACCACACCCACGTCCCTATTTTCTGACATTTTCCCAGCCACCATCAGTTCTGAAACATTAACTCTGTTTTCTCCTTCATATATGCTCCCAGACCTGCTGAGCATTTCTATTAACTTTGTTTTTGTTCGTGAATTGAATACAACACTGGCTGAAAGCACAACCAACTATAAATTTGAGCCCATCCAAAACTCTTGTTGCCGGTATTCTAACAGTTCACACGAAAATTTAAAAATTTCACACTTTTGTTCAATATGGTACCTAAGGTTACAATTTCCACAACCTGTTCAAGTCCTATTTCACTCTGAAATTTCTGTGGTTCTCGATTCATCCAGCTTAAATCGTCAGCACAGTGATGGAAAACAGTACGAGCATTGTCGCGATGTGGTACTCACTCAGCAACAATGTTACGATGCTCAGCTTTGGTTCTGACAAGTGCATTGCACTTCAAATTCCCAGTCCTTCAATCAAACATAGGCAAAGGAGCTGAATTCCAGAGGTGAAGTGAGAGTCAATGCCTTTGAAATCAAGGCAACGTTTAACCATGTGTAGCATCAAAGAGCTTAAGGTAAACTGGTGTCAGTTAGAATCAGGAGAAACTCTCCACAAGCTTGAGATGTACCTAGCACAAAGGAAGATTAATGTGGTTGCTGCAAGCAAAATATCTAATTTCCAGGACAGCTGTGCTGGAGCCCCTCAGGTTAGTGTCCTGTGACCAAACATCTTCACAGCAGGAATGATTTACCTTTCAGTATAAGGGTGCTGATGATTGCACCTTACCAAGTGAGACTCCTCGAATACTAAGCTAGCCCATGCTCACATGAAGCAAGATGCAATGGAGGAATGAATTGTTAAAATGCCAGATAATCTCCAGCTCCAACAAGAAGGAACCCGACCTGGAAAGCTGTTGTTTATTTGTTGTGTACGTAGAAGTATACAGGACTGCACTTGCTCATCTCACTTGAAGTCACACAATTTGCACCAGGACATAGATTTAGATTATAACTGTGTGAAGAATTTTAGTGGAATACTGGCATACAATTTTCTGGACTCTTATACTGTTGGAAACTCTGCAGGTCTGGCTCACTAATCCAAGGCCACTTTGTTAAACTGATGACTTGAAAAAGTCTGGAATGTTACAATGGCAGCAGCTGATCTTTTAGCCATGTAAGGCACACACTATATATGTTTAAATAAGCTAGGTTATCGTCGTGGCAATGCACCCCTTACACGTACACTTGGTCATTGAATGTACGGACTGGAAAGCAGAAAAGGATTGCCAGTTACCCAGGGGAGAAGCTTCAAACAGAAACATAAATCTGAAAAGATTGCAGTTTTTAAAATAGTCATTGGGCTGCATGTTGCATTCTTGTGCTGGGACCGTTGTGAGATAGATGTAATATCTTTTGTGTGTTTGCTATTCTATAGTCAGTGCGTGTCAGACAGATTTAACTTAGGTGAAAGCCTCATTTGCTAAACAAGCACCTCCATGATGTTGCTTTTTGTAATAACTGCATTGTGAGATTCAACTGTATAAGCTGGAGTGAATTGTTTTAAACTTTTTAAGATTTTAGCAAACAGTCCAGATTTGATAATTGTGATAAATGTAAGTATAAAAGTAATCTCTCCTATTATTTCTCTCCAATAGGAAATTGAGTATTTGTTAAGTATTTATGTTAATATGTCACAGTTGCATCAATAATTCCAAGGTCACAAAAGGCATACGTCTACATCTAGTATAGCATTTTTTTAATGTTAGTTCAGCCTTAGCATCATCATGACAGTGAAATCAAGCCTTCCTTCATTGTTTGTTCTTAAAGATTATTCACTAAAATTACTAATCAGAAAATCTGTTTTGTGTAATGCTGGCAACTGAATTCTATGCAATCTGTTTAATGGCACTGTTGAATTGGGAAAGTTACTTAATCAAATATCAAAAGTAATGATGAACTCACCACATGATTCTTCATCTGAGTTATCTCCACAGTCATTATCATAGTCACACTGCCAATGCCCAGGTACACAGCGATTGTTCTTGCACCGGAACTGATATGGTTCACAAGTTCTTTCATCTAGAAAATATTTAGGTCATGTGATCATTGTCGTTTCTCATTAGTAGTCTTTTAATCTTGAAATACATCTTACCTGGTCAAATTACAAAGGAACGCAGATCATTTTATTGTATTATTGGTGATAGATTGATACTAGAAGCAAAATTTGTCAGTCCACTTGGTAGATGGTGTGGGGCTGAATGTTGTATTATGGGGAAGGTACACAAATGGATTTCCTGACTCCCTTAAATCAGTCCAGAGTGGGAATGGTCCAGATCTGTCTTCTACCTGATCAAAAGTTAAGAAACTGAAATAGTCATGTGAGGGTCTCATGTTGCCACCACTGGCAGCACTCAGTTGGGGTCGAGGGCAGGACTAGAGTTTTGGATTGCATGCCATGTGAGAAAGCCACCAGGCATATCCTGGCAGGTATTTCTGTGCCAGGTGGGATGCGTCCATTGTTCTTTCACATAGAGGGACATGCAAGGCAGCTATCCACAGGAAACCAAACCATTGGCGGCATGGCAACTCAGTGTGAGCACTGCTGTCTTACAGCGCCAGGGAGCCAGTTCAATTCCAGCTTTGGATGACTGTTTGTGTGGGGTTTGAATGCTCTCCCAATGTCTGCATGAGTTTCCACTACCTCCTCCAGTTTCCTCCCACTGTCCACAGATGTGCAAGTTAGGTGGAGTGGCCATGCTAAATTTCCCACAGTGTTCAGGGATGTGTAGGTAGGGTGCATTAGCCATAGGAAATGTAGGGTTAGGGGTATGGGTCTGGGTGGGATGCTCTTCGGAGGATTGGTGTGGACTTGTTGGGCTGAATGACCTGTTTCCACACTGTGGGGATTCTATGGCCCATATTGCTACAATTAGGCCTTGTGTGATATTTTTCAGTTGCCTTGATATTCTCTAGCATATTGATGAACGTGCAAATAGGCTAGTATATGTCATCAAATGATTTAATAATTGGAGCAATGTTAGTCAGCAAATAGAACCTGTTTGAACAACACTCCTGGACATTTTTAACCATTAATAAGCAACTCTTCCTTTAGTTTACCAATTATTGCTACAGCCTTGGAACAATTTATGTTGTGAGTCAATAAAACATGCAGGGCCTCCCTGTGATCTGGGAATTCAACAATGTTCAAGAGCCTTGGCTGATTACAATATCAAGAGTGCCTACAGTATCCATTGATGTTGCCATTACTGAAAGTTTGTCAGTTTCTAATTACTTAGCAACTCTCAACGCTGGAATAGCAACCTTGAAAGAAAAAACGTATGGGAAACACAACCCTACAGGAGCTAGAAACCGTGACAGGTGTAGTCAGCTGACTAATTGGGATTTACTCAAAATAATGACCTCGGTTAAGTTCCCAGTTGGTGTACGGGTCCACTGCTGCAGCCTTTAAATTCTACTCTGTTTCGCTGTCAGATAATGTCCATGTGAGGACTGGTAGCTACATCAGTGCAAATCGTCACTTTTAGATAAAGATTTTACATCCCAAGTGCACATCATGATCAATGACCATGTTGTCCCTTATTCAAAATAAATGGATGAGACAACATATCAAACCTTTTACATCATCTCTGGGATAATGCCACTGTGATCAGGTTTCCGTCGGTTTTATACACATTAATCAGATGGCTGATCTCTTTGTGATTAGCTGAATATAAAGATGTTCACTAAAGTGCTCTTGTGATGCAGCGGTAGTGTTCCTACCTCCAGGCCTTAGGCCTAGGTTCAAGTCCTGCTTGCTCCAAAGGTGTGTCATAACACACCTGAGCAGGTTATCTACACTCTAATTAGAGATTGACAGGAGATCGGCAAAATAATAAAAGCCTGAAGACAGAAAATTCAATTGTTTAACATTTAAATAGTTCTCATAATATTTTGAGAAGACCATATTAAAATTTACACATATAAACATATCTTGATTTGATATAAAATGCAGTAAATTTGTACTTGGTTTTGCCAAGAAATGATTGATTTCCACAACATTTTTATTCTTTAGTCGCTGTTCAGAAGACATCTTCATGCTCCAAATGTTTTGCACAGCAAACCATTTCTCATGAATTGCACATTTTAGGAAGGCAAGCGAAATACTTTGTTGTGGTATATATCTGGCATTTATGAGCACAAAGCTCTGCATATTGTACTGCATTTCTGCTGCATTATTCATTAACTGTTCCATGGCATCATAGTGAATCATCATCAAAAATAACTTGATTCTAAATGACTGTATGTTTGACTCCCTGATTTTAATACAGTACCAACAACTTTACATGGAAACATCTTCCATTTCCAATTGTGCTATATAGGAAATATCATATATTCCCAGCAATGATATGACAGAGTGTCATTGCAATAATGCAATTTCTTTCAACTATACCCTGGTTATTTTTTACCAACTTGACTCGGTGAAAAACAGTGGTTGAAGTGAAGGAATATACATGTGTTACTTTCCAAATGAGTGACTTATAAAGATGACTCATGTATCTCTAAAGTAAAAATACCAGTGCACTGACTAGAACACTTGCTGTGGGTCAAAATGCTAGAAATCAGCTTTGTTTTGCAGTGCAATTTGTGAGATTATCCGATGAGTTCAAACTGTTGCCCATGAGAATGAGGCTCATGTACTTTGTTGAAATTATCTATTAAGGTGCAGCAATTAAATGTAAATGAACTGTGGCAGTCCAACACCCACCTTCTAATGATCAGCAGCATTGACAGGAATGAACTGCTTGTCACAGTGTGTTGCTAAACGATGTAAATGAACAAGAGCAGGACAGGAAACTGAGAAAATGGGAGACATTTCTCCACAAGATAATGCTTCAAATTTATGCAACCATAGTTTTGTACTCAAACTTGAACAGAATAACTGCCTGCTTGCAATGTCATTGAAAACCTATTGCGATTATCTGAAACAGAAAATGAATTAACAGTTCCAACTATACGCCAGATTTATGACTGAGGCCAATTTATGTTATATAGGCGAGGGCATTAGTGTTTGGTGGAGCAAAATTGCTAGATAGAGTTCAGAACATGGACATTATATTTGCTATATATTAATAATTGCTACGTACGATTGGCCATTTGTCATCTACTTTCCTTGGATAAGCTATTGATTTTCTCCGGAGGTTTGCCCAAGATCTATGTTTAATGTGAAAAGAATGTTAAAAGAAAATCTCAACAACTTTGCCTAAGGTTTGTGTCAAGTAGAAAAGCTTTATGAATCCCTTTGCCTGCTGTTCCTCATAGGACATATAAAATGTTAATAGAAAGGCAAGATTTAGTTCAATGTTCAACATGAAAAAAGGTCAGGGAAATGGATTCCATCAAAATGTTTGCTGTGTGGAATTTGAAGGCAAACAAAATTACAGTATGACTGAAATTCCTACTCTGTACACTTTAACCAACCTACAACAGAAGAATATAGATGGACTTTTCCAGGAAGAGAAATGCAAAACCAGTTTATAGTAAGACTGCAGAATACAGCAGTGGTTCACTCTTGTTGAAATATTATACATGCTGGACATTTTTCAAATCCTTTGACTGTGCATCACTGTTTACTACACCATACACAATGACAGAAATAGGGCATACCTAAAGTAAAAGCAAAAATAATTTCTTAAATCAGACTACAATGTATAAAAGACGATCAAATTTTAAGGCTAATCAACAAGATACAAAGGATTTGAAGTTTAGATACTCACAAGAATATTTTGGCTGTTTCCACTTGTAACAGCTTACAGGACAAATGTCAGTAAGACTAAAACAGTTGGAATCCATCATAGGATTAATGCAATAATGCTTCTGCACAATGATTGTCTTCAGATAGTGTATTCTGAAAACTTCAGCTGGATAACTGGGCAACACATAAAATACTCTTACATGCAATGAAACTTCCAACATTACATACATATATAATACATATATGGTGCCTTTCCTTTAATGCATTTTTTCATCAGCCAATTAATTACACAGAAACCTTTTCCAATATTAGTGAGTAAATGGTCACTTGGAATGTGGCAGAATGAGCTCCAAGTGACTTAACCACTGATATTTCTGCCATGGCATACCAAGGATGTGGGCCAAGTGCTGGAAAATGGAATTAGACTGGATCGATGGTTGTTTTTAACGGGTGCTGATTCACGGGCCTAATGGCCTCATTCTGTCCTCTACAATTCTGTAGTTTCCCACTTTGCTGCCAGCAAGTACTGAAATTCTGCTTGAATCACAGCCAGTGGCAAATCAGACTTGTGTTTCAGCTAGCCAGTTTAAGAGTGGAATTCCACCACTCTAGCAGCCGTCAGGTTATTAACCTGCATCAATGATGTTTCCTCCATCGTATGGTCAGATGGAGGGATTTCAATACCCAGCACTGTGCAACTCCTCAGATACTGAGGCAATCTGTGCTTACGTGCATCAGACCTGGAAAACATCCAGGCTTGGGCTGGTAAGTGGCAAGTAAAAGTAGTGCCACGCAAATGCCAGGCACTCACCATCTCCTACAAATAGAATCTTTCAACTGCATCTTTCGGACGTTACCATTGCTGAATCATTTGCTATCATCATTTCGGGGTTACCATTGAGCAGAAATTGTACTGGAACAGCCATTTAAACATCTGGATACATCAGAATAAGGTTCTAGACCCAAAATGTCAGCCACCCTGCTCCTCTGATGCTGCTTGGCCTGCTGTGTACATCCAGATCTACACCTTGTTATCTCAGATTCTCCAGCATTGGCAGTTCCTACTATCTCTGATACAACAGAAGGTAGGATTTCTGTGGAACTTTCTGTCTCTCACCGTCTGTACAAGGCAAAGGCCAGGAGTGCAATGGAATAAACTCATTGTGCCTGGAAGAATGCAGTTCCAACAACAGTCAAGAAGCTTGACAATATTCAGAACAAAGCAGCCCAGTTGATTAGTGTCCTATTCACTACCTTCAATCTCTCCCTTCATCACCGCCACACTGTTATAGCAGTGCATATACCATTTACAAGATGGTCCACAGTAATTCAGAAGGGCTTCTTTAAAAGCATCTTCCAAACCCATGATCTTTACAAACTGACAGAAATATGCTATACACCAAGGACTGCAGCAATCAGAAATGCAACACGCCCACTGCCTTCTCCTAGGCAAATAAGAATGGCCAACAAAAGCCAGCCTAGCAGTGATACTAATGAATTAAATACAGCCCCTTGAACATGATTAGACTCCATTTCTCTGCTTGCTACGTGTGCAAGTACAATTTGTCTGAGATCAGGCAAGCTATCAAAAAGAGAGAAACATTTCTAAAGCAAAAAAAAACAAAAATGAAAATAAAATTTCTGCAAACGTTACCACTTAGAACATAGAACATATAGAACATAGAACAATACAGCGCAGAACAGACCGTTCGGCCCTCAATGTTGTGCCAACCCATGAACTAACCTAAGCCCATCCCCCAACACTATCCCATTGTCATTCATCTGCTTATCCAAGGACTGTTTAAGTGCCCCTAAAGTGGCTGAGTTAACTACATGGGCAGGCAGGGTGTTTCATGCCCTTACCACTCTCTGAGTAAAAAACCTGCCTCTGACATCTGTCTTAAATCTATCACCCCTCAATTTGTAGCTGCGCCCCTCGTACAAGCTGACGTCATCATCCTCGGAAAAAGACTCTCACTGTCCACCCTATCTAATCCACTTATAAATTAAATGGTGTAATGGAAGCCAGGTTCACACACTGGCCGTATCCCCAATTCAAGTCAATCTTCAGGCCAAGTTTCACTGAATTGCATCTATTTGTTGAATGAGGTTCTTTAACATTGTGGCCTTCCCTATCTCCTCAGTTCAACGGACTGATTCCGAGCTGGCTGAGACACAGCCAGTGTACTGTGTTCAAGTAAATAAAGGGTGAGTTGGTGATGGGATACTGGCCTCTGTACAGTTATTGCAGATAATAATGTATTAATATGCATTAATTTAACTTTGTGAGGCATGGAAAAGCAAGAACATTGCCCACGTCTCACCACACTTTCCCTGGTCCTTTACAATTTGCCTCAGAAGAAATCTGCAGTCCATTCTTTGCCTGTCAACATTTGCCAACATATCCTGTTATTCTCTTTACGTTGGAGGCAACTGGCTGACAGGATATTAATGAGAACTAAACACAAAAGAAAAGGGTCTAGTGTCCCTCAGCAACTTCAAAGCAGCAAGTCCAATGACTCCTCCCCCTTCAGAAGCATGGTAAGCATGCCTTGTAATCTCCATATCCATGGCAAAAATAGAATTCAGCTCACAAAGGACAAATCTGAGTATTAAATAATTTTTGATTCAAAATATTCAGGAATATCAGGGGAGAAGAAAGAGGAAATGGATAAACGAAGGAGGAAAACATTTTAATGCATCAGGTATTTATGATCATATATGAAATGCCTGAAAGGGGTTGGGCGTTTAAAATAAAGTGAGATAATACATGAAAGGAATGAAACTATAGATTGAAGGGGAAAAGGTGGTGTTGTATATTTGGTAAGTATGGTGGGCTGTTTCTTAAGAGCCTAAACTCATGCAATAATGATGTAATTAGTCATTCTGAGTGGGAAGCAATTTAGTTTAACTTTATTACCTGTAGAATAAGCACCCTCATAATAAAACTCCTGCTATTTTAACACTCTTGATCATTCTTGAAAATTAACAGATGTGTGAGTAGGACTGATTAAATTGCTCCTGCAGGAAGCTGACTTGTAATATCTACAAATACATTGAGGATAACTTGGGAGAGAATAGGACTCTTTAAAGATCTCCAAGGCTGCCTATGGATGAAACTGCAGTAGATAGGGGAAATACTAAATGAGTACTTTGCATTGGTGTTTACTGCGGAGAAGGGAATGGAAGCAAGACGACTTTGCGAAATAAATAACAACATCTTGAAAAATATCCATACTGCAAAGGAGGAGGTGCTGGGCATCTTAAAATAGTGGTGGTCTTGTGGAATTCATTGCCACAGAGTGCAGTGGAGGCCAGGACGTTAGATGCCTTCAAGGCAGGGATCGATAAATTCTTGATCTCACAAGGAATCAAGGGCTAGTGGGGAGAGTGCAGGGAAGTGGAGTTGAAATGCCCATCAGCCATGATTTAAATGGCGGAGTGGACTTGATGGGCCAAATGGCCTTACTTCCACTCCCATGTCTTATGGTCTTATGGTCTTAAAACACATGAAGGTGGATAAATGCTGGGATCCGGTCAGGTATACCCGAGAACTCTGTGGGAAGCTAGGGAAATGATTGCAGGGACCCTTGTTGAGATATTTGTATCATCGATAGCCACAGGTGAGGTGCAGAAGACTGGAGGTTAGCTAATGTTGTGTGAATATTTAAGAAAAGTGGTAAAGAAAAACCATGGAATAATAGGCTGGTGAGCTGGATATCCATGGTGGGCAAGATTTTGGAGGGGATCCTGAGGGACAGAATTTACATGTACTTGGAAAGGTAAGGACTGACAAGTGATAGTTAATGCAGCTTTAAGAATGGGAAATTGTGTCTCACTAAATTAATTGAATTTTTTGAACAGGCAACGAAGAAGATTGCTAAAGAGAATGGCGGACATGATCCATATGGTCTTCAGTAAGGCGTTTGACAAGGTTCCTCACAATAAATTGTTAATGAGGTTTGATCACATGGAATATAGAGAGAACTAGCCATATGGATACAGAACTGGTGCAAACGTAGAAGACAGAGGGTGGAGGTGAAGGATGGTGGCGGAGGTTTGCTTTTCAGATTAGAGGCCTGAAACCAATAGTATGCCACAAAGTTTGATGCTGGGTCCACTGCTTTTTGTTATTCATATCAATGATTTAGATGTGAGCATAGGAAATATGGTAAGTAAGTTTGCAGAAGACAAAAAATTGGAGGTTGCAGTGGACAGCCAAGAAGGTTACCTCAGAGTACAATACGACCTTGATCAGATGGGCAGGAGTGGGTTTAGAGTTTAATTTAGAAAAATGTGTGTTGCTGCATTTTGGAAAGGCAAATCAGGGCTTAGTGGTAAGGTCCTGGGGTGTGTTGCTGATCAAAGAGACCTTGGATTGCAGGCTCATAGTCATTTGAAAGTGGACAGACAGGTAGACACCTTTGTAAAGAAAGTGCTTGGTATGTTTGCCTTTATTGGTCAGAGCATTGAGTATAGGAGTTTGGAAGTCATGTTGCAGCTGTACTTCAATTAGGCCACCTTTGGAACGTTGCATTCAGTTCTTGTCTCCTTGCGGTTGGAAGGATATTGTGAAACTTGAAAAGGTTCAGAAAAGATTTCCAAGGATGTTGCCAGGGTTGGAGTGTTTGAGTCATAGGGAGAGGCTAAATAGGCTGGGGCTATTTTCCCTGGAATGTCAGAGGCTGAGGAGTGGCCTTATAGAAGTTTATAAAATCATGAGGGACACAGATTGCGTGAATAGGCAAAGTCTTTTGTCCAGGGGCAGCAGAGTCCAAAACAAAAGGGCATAGATTTATAGTGTGAGGGGAAAGATTTAAAAGAGCCTGAAGACGTAACATTTTCATGCAGAGGGTGTTGCATGAAAGGAATGAGCTGCTAGAGGAAGTGGTGGAGGCTGGCACAATTACAATATTGAAAAGGTATCCAGTTGGGTATTTGAATAGGAAGGGATATGGGTCAAATGTTAGCAAATGGAACTAGATTAATTTCGAATATCTAGTTAGTGTGGATGAGTTGGACTGAAGCATTTGTTTCCATGCTGTACGCTCTATGGCTCTCTGGTCTGAATAGCTTCCACCTATGATGCAACTCTATTAACCCTATGATTCCAAATATCACATCTCAAATTATTTGTTAACCCCTACTCGATCACCGTACGAGTCTACCTGTGAATGATTTTCAACTCACAAATATTGTATTTTGGAAAGAGAGTCAAATCTCAACTAATGTTTGACCATATTTCATTCAACAGGTTCATAAATTTTCCTGTGGATAGCACAGTGCAGCTGGCATTTTATCAGAAAAATGCCAAAATGAACAGGAACATACAGTATTTTTTGCAATCCAATGTGATTTTGACAAGAACATGCAGGAGTTGGCCATTTGACCATGCTCTGCTATTCAATAAGATTATGGTTGATCTGACATTAGTCATGTCCACTTTCCTGCCCTTTCCCTTTATTCCTTGATTTGCCCGATTGATGAAGAATCTATCTATATCGGGCTTAAATAAACAAGGACTCTGTTCCCACAATTCTCTGTGGCAAGGCATTCCAAAGAGACTGAACCCTCTGAGAGAATTTCCTCCTTTTGTCCACCGTAAAATAGTGCCTATTAATTCTGAAACTCTCCACACTTTGATGCCTTTTGGTCTTAGAACCTCCCAACTGTGTAAACATCTCAGCATTTACTTTTTCAAGCCCCTTCAGAATCCATTCTGTTTCCCACAAGGGGAACCATCTCAGCATTTACCTTTTCAAGCCCCTTCAGAATCCTATATGTTTCATCGTGGTCATCTCTCATTCTTCTAAATTACAATAAGTAGTGCTCAAACTGTTTAACCTTTTGCTCATAAAACAATCCGTCTATTCCAGGGATCTATCCTTGTGAACCTTCTTTAAACCTTCTTTAAACTGTCTGCAACTGACTGACTGATCCTTGCAAAAATATTGCATGCATCTGTGTGTTTGGGCTTAGTTATAATGGTAAGTAAGTCTGGTAATATCGATTAGACATATAGCATTCGATCTCTAATTGTCTATTGTTTCTTCCTGGGAAAGAACATTCACAGCTCATCCATCTATAGTTTGATGGAGCAAAGTATCACAACTTGTTAAACTTCATCAGTAAATAATTTGAGAGGAAACTCTCTTCAGGTACACGTGGAAGCAAGTCATATTTTCACTGGAATGAAGTCACAGAATCTCCGAAGCAATTTTCTGCATTTTCTCAAACACACATATGCTTAAGGGATATTTCAAAGCAACAGGCCACAGGGAGTATTAAAAATTAGAGCTAGCCAGATAACCCAGATGTTTGTGCATGAATGAGCTAGATTTCTGTTTTTTTGTTTCACCTATTTTTCTAAACAACCTGTTCAGAGTTGTAATCTCTGGAGCAGGTGGGACTTGAACCTCAAACTCCCAGTCCTGGGGTAGGGACACCAGAAATGTTTGGCAAGGGAGCCACTAATGAACCAGAGATAGTATAGTTTATCTCACCCACTGACCACTGGTTCCCCATACTGATACAACAAATTCAATTCACTCTGTTATTTTTCTTTTTCCTTATAATGCTCTTTTCTTTTTGAAAATCCCCCACACCACCACAGTAATGGTTATACTTTTCCCCAAATTACTCATGGCTGTGTGAAATGTATTTGTGTTTACAGCAACTTAGTGAAAAGACACCATTATTATCTTTTATGTCTGACCACCAAGAAAATTCCCATTTGGCCAATTGAACATTAACAGGCGGCGCCAGATTTTGCTGTGAGCTGTTAATGAATAGCATCTGGAGTTTGTTAGACTTGTGATTGCTCTTAAACTTTCTACAGGTTTTTGTATGGTGAGTTAGTCCCAGTGGGACAGCCAAATATAACACCATGTGTGAACAGAGCAATGAATGGTGCATCATCTTGATTCAGCAAATTTGAGAACTATTAACAAGCAGTTTAGGCTCGGGGGTGCATGCCGGAAATAATGAGTTCAACATGAAATAGAAGCTAAGAAGAAAAAAATAACCAATAACAAAAGATTTAAAAGGGAAATAAATGTGTTCTTTTATGGAAGAAAATCTTCAGCAATAATTAAAAAGGGCTTGTTCAGTTGTAATTACACTGTGTCAAAATTAGACCCAATAAACAAGCCTTAACTTTTTATGGTGAGTTTGGTCTCCAATTACTTTGCCTGAACAAAATTTCATGTTGTTAAAACATTTGAATGAAAAATCTAGTGTCATGATACAATTTTTATCAAGCTTATGAAGAAATGATTGGCCCAATCCTGCAACATTTAAACTAAACATTGTGCACATAGTTCATCACTTCTTTATCATCTTCCTTTTCTGATCTTTCCCTTCATGGTATGTAAATAATTCCAGCCTTGTTAAAGAGTTTCTCCATTGATCCTTTGTAGTTTAGTGTACTCTTCCATTTAACCATGTTTGTTACACAAAACAACCTAATCAGTAAAATTGCTCTTTGTCTCATCAATATTTTCAAAACAAAGTCAACCTTGTGTGCAGTATGAAGTAATAAAAAGCACAATTGTTTTGTCAATTTATCTTATCCAATCAGTAAAGAATGTTTGCAGTCCCCTGCATCATATCTTGTAAAGGTATCTTGAAAGAATCTGTGAATTTCTTTGACTCCATTCGCCAGAAGAAGTAGGACATTCAGCCCTTTGAATCCCCCTCACCCTACAATGGGATCATAACATCAATTAACAGCAATTTCTTATGTAATCTACATCTCCAATAATGTTTTTTTTAATATGCAGACATCTATTGCTCTGAGATCGAACATACTCAATGACTGTTTCCACAGTTTTCTGTGGCAAAGAGTTCTCAAGGTTTAGCATGGAGTGAAGAAATTCCTCTTCATCACTGTATTAAATGGCCTGCCTTGTATCCTGATGCTGTGTACCATGGGGTCCACCCAAAAGTTGAAGAAACATCCTCCTTGTATCTACCCTGCCAATCCCTGTAGTTTTGTTTGTTTGAATGATATTTCCTCCCATGTGTCTAGACTACAGACAATATCAATGATGATCTACAGTAGCCAGTGGAAAAAGAGATTCTTCTTGACTTTTTAAAATTGTTTTCTCAAAAATGTTTTTTCAGAGATTATCACAACAGATGGATTTTGGCAGTTCAAGAGCATCACCCATTTCTCAAGTCAAATCAGTAATGGACAATAAATCAGGGCTTGGGCAATAGTACTCAGTATGCCAAAACAAATATAAAACAACCTTGACATCTTGATGCTTCAGCTTTAAATAATCTGTGACTTATAATATCCTTAATGATACTACTACAATGACAACCTACTTTCAAAATGAGTATACAGTTGTGCTATGCATATGATTCAATAGAGGTAATAAATCTCATGGCTTTCCATTGTTCTGCCTTCATAGCTTGAATGCTTCTCAAACACCCTGATTGCAGCAACCGAAGATGCAAGCTGTCCAAGCCCCAGTGTGGTTTCAGCACAACCATTTCTGTCGTAAATTGTATACTGATTTAGTAGTTTCATCCAATTTATGATTCCATTAACTAAATACTCTCGCAAAGTCTGTCAGCAACTGTTGCTCGTGTCATTAAAATGATTCATATGGGCTCTTCAGTGTTGTTGCTTTTGTAGACATGCATGGACTTGCAGTTCTCTTCAGACAAGTTTAGATCTTGCAGTTTTCTTGCACTGAGAGACAATCATCTCAACTCAGCACCAAAAAGCACATTATTAAAAATACTTTGGAGTATAATTTCCCAAACAAGCAGATAAGGAATTATTTACTTTTTGTTCTCACCTTCCTCCTCCTCTGGCCTGCCTAGAAATCCACAACATCTCACTCCTACCTATTTTTCCTGCTTAAGTCTTAAACTTTAGTGTACTATTTTAAAACAATTGTGTCCTGATTCTTAAGAATACCTGGACCCAACACACCCACACCACCTGTTGTGCATCCTCTGCTGCTTGATGTTTTGTATTGTCATTCAGGTGTATCGTATAAACTGCATTCATGAAACATTCATGAGTGTCTGCCAAGGAGCAGTAATACAAATCACTATAAGGACACAACATGATCTTTATCTACCCTGACAATACTAACGGTGATTCAATTATGACTGTCACTTGAGTTATCCTGTACAAGGTTATACTCTCTCAGACAATACCCTGTATATACTGAACAACTTGGGGAAGCATCTCTTTAGTCTGTCCATCTTTAAAAACTCATCAGGTCAGAAAAGTTGGAAACCAAACTGATCACAATGAGACATCTCCATGGAGACAGAAAAGTAAAATCAGAGGTACCCAATGCTTTTCTGCTCTTGACAGAATCCTGTGAGAAGCATATTTTAATTGAATTTGCAGAACCAGGACATGCTCATGGAATAAGTACCAATATTTCCAGCTCCAACAAGCCTCATAATTTGATGAGCAGTGGAAATGACTGTGCCTGTCCCTGGGTCAGATGTATGCAAGCATGTCCAAGTTGTTACACATTTAAATGATTCAAAGGTAATCAAGCTGTGAGAGCAGTTTTAAAAAATATTTGTTCAAATAGTTTTTCTAAACACAAACATCTATTTCTTTTTACAAGTTTAATGTTAGTTGCTTATTTGACCAGGGAAAATAGTTATAGATTATCTCTTGTTCATTTATAATGTGAATTGGCCATTTTAACAAAATGTAATTTTAACAGTTGAAGTAAAATCCTTAAAGTAACTCACGAGAAGGTAAACATCACTATATCTGAGGAATTTTCTTTCTGCAGGCAACATTTCTGTTCTTTGGTTTAGAGGTACTGAATTGGGACAAAACAAAATGGCAGATTTCACCTTTCTGGAGCATAAAATAGATATTATGAATCCAATGATTTAGTGGAAAAGAAATTTTGGTGGCTTCAATTAAAGGTGCTTGAAATGCAACATCAATTTTATGCTATAATGATAAGTTGCACATGACTCCTAATATGCTTTAAATGAAAACATTGCATTACGTGACTGGCAGAAGTAGACAAGAATTTTCTTTACTCAGTCAAGTGAAAGTTTTACATAGTAGCTGATTTATCATTGTCAGTCATGTAAGATTATGGAATCTTCCACAAGCAGGACCAGTATAGAAGTATTTAGCTATGTCATAAGTATGACTGATGGGGTAAACCATTTAATTTTATTGTGGTTGTACAAGTTGACAAGTGAGCTATTAGTTGCCCATTGCAAAAATAAATTTGCCAAATTAGGTGGTGTTTGGTTTCAAGTTGTTCTGCTCCCCCTGCTGTGTAACATAAAGATGAATGCAGGAACTATCTTTGGAAAACAGGCGAATATGACAGTGTGATTTGTTTCATGCTTGGATACCTTTCCAGGAAATATGTTTTCTACTTCTGCTGAAGTAGTATGGAGCTTATACATTACTCACAAGTTCTCTAATCTGCTTCATCAAGGGAAAATACAACGAAATTCAGATGGCAAATAAACTTGTCTCATTATTTCACTATAAATTACAAATCTGCATTATGGAAGTAACCTTACCGGTGTGTATTACGACAATGGTAACTCTCATTCTGTCCTTTCATGTGAAACTTGTGGGTTCAGAATAAAGTCCATTGAGTCAAGGGCAAAGCCTAGACTGATACAATCGTTCCCCATCTACTCTCTCAGGTAAGCACATGTTTGAAATGAAAAATTGGACCATTTCCATTTCTTCCTTCAATGCAAACTGTATTGAGTATTACCACATGACCACTGCTGTCACAGGAGGTGGCCCTCTGTAGCATATTGTGTACAGTTTTTGCATTTTGGGCTTTGTGAAATCTGCACATCCAGGATGTGCAACAGAGTTCTGTCCCCAAAGCAGCATCAGTAATCTTGTTAAGTTGGATCTCTGAATTTTCATCAATGGGTCACACCAATTTCTATTTGAACCCAGAGGAGAAGCATTGCTAGCTTTATTAGGGAGATGTGGGTGTGAAATAATATGCCAACAAGATCAGAGAGGTTCAACGGTGTCATCTTGAACTGAGGTTCTGAGGAAGGGTCACTGGACTGAAACATTAACTCTGTTTTCTCCTTTACAGATGCTGCCAGACCTGATGAGCTTTTCCAGCTTCTTTGTTTTTATACTCTGTTTAGTGTTGGGACAGAAAATTTGAATTATAGAAACTAGCAAATAATAATAAAGTGAAAAGGAGGTCCTGAGCGTCAATTAGTTCTTTTCTGAAAAAACGGTATGTGTGTTTACCAATGCTTAAAATAAACAACAAAAAAAAGTAGCTAAATTAAGCATTGGTCTCTTAGAGGATGAGACAGGGGAATTAATAATTGGAAGCAAGGAGATGGAAGATATTTGAAACAAATTTTCAATCTGTCTTCTGGATAAAACACACTCAAAACATCCCAGTCCTAGTAATGCAAATATTATTTGCAATGTATCTACCTAAACCCAAATGTTGTCCAGGTCTTGCTGCATGTGGATACAGATTGCTTTATTATCTGTGCAGTTGGAAATGATATTGAACACTAATCACTTATAAATCCATCCGTACTGTATCTACGATTTCCAGAAGAACAATGGTGAAGCAGCTGATGATGGATGGGCCCTGGACATTACCTTGAAGAACTCCCAGCCCACTACTCCACACACCAGGCTTCATTAACACATAGTGTGCTGTTACCACTACCTGTTATTAGTCACTAAAAGTCCCCATTAACAACTATTCACCCTCCCAGCTTGATCATGATCAACTCTTTGTCTGTCCAATTGATCTTGTCTCTCTTTAGGCTCTATCCTATCAGTTACTCCCTACCTCGTCCCTCTCCCCATTTTTTCAGCATGTTAACTGACATTTTCCCAGCCACTATCAGTTATGAGGAAGTGTCACTGGACCTGAAATGTTAATTCTGTTTTTTCCTTCACAGATGCTGCCTGACTGCTGAGCTTTTCCAGCAACTTTGTTTTTGTTCCTGAAATAAAATCCTGGGAGTGAGCTGATTAATCTCCAACAAATACATCACCTTCCTTTGCACTAGGCATCTTTACAATTATGGAAGACTATTATTTGGTTCTGATAGTTACTAACTTCAGGCTTGATCACATTTTGATGTCAAGGGCAGTCACTCTTTCAAAAATGTTAGTGTGTTTGACTTAATGTTTCTACATTCTCTGAATGTTTAAACTTATTTCCATTATCTTGCCTTTTCTCTGCAACCCTGCAAATTGTTTCCGTTTAAAGAATCATCCAGTTTCTGCTTAATGACTCAATGGAATCTGCCTCACCACATTTTCAGACTCTAACTACTAGCTGTGTGTAAAACATTATTCACCTCACATTTGCTTCATTTGCAAAATGCTTTAAAACTGTGCCCTTCTGTTTTTGATCTTTTTATGAGTAAGAATGCTCTTTCTATTGATTCTGTTCAGATTCTTCAAGATTATGAAAGTTTCTATCAAGCCTCTTAGCCTTCTCCTCTACAAGAAAATCAGTCCCAGTACTTCCATTCTTTCCTTATAACTGAAGTGTTTTATCTTGGAGCCATCTGTATAGTGGCCTTTGCAACTCTCTCCAATGTAGTCACATTCTTTCTTGAGTGTGGTGCCCAGAACTGTACCCACTCCTGCACTTTTTCTGTGTCCCTATTTTTGAAGCCGAGAATAGTATTCAGTTAATTCACAGCTCTCTCAACATTTCCTGTCACTCTTCATAAATTATGCACATATACACCCAGGTAGCTTTGCTCCTGTACACTCTATTGAGAAGCATGCCTTAATTTATATTATTTCTTCACATTGTTTCTAAAAAAAAATGCTCACGACAGCAAATTTCCAGTATTTTTGAAGTTCCCCTCAGTTTACAATTCTCCCAAATTTTCAATCAGAAACATTGAAATTATCTTTTGCACAGAAGATCAAGATAATTCATACATATAATCAGGAATGCCAAAGGTCCCAAGACTGACCTGGCAAAGTCCATTACAAACAATCTTCCAACCTGCAAAATGGCCATTAACCATTCTCTGTTTATTATGCTTCTCTTAACTTTACATTCATATTGCTACTTTCCATTTTATTCCATGATCTGTAACTTGAAGGATAGGTCTGTTGTGTGACATTACATTGAACTGTGACAGCCTCCTGGCTTCTAAAACAGAGATAGATTGCCAACTTGGTTAAACAGCAAGGGATGCTGGGTATATTGGCCAAGTGAAACTCTGGAAGTCACAAAATACTGTGCAAACATAGCAGCCAGGTGTTCATGATATTAGCATAATGTAAAAGGCAACATTTATTCTGCACAAAGACTACCAACTTTTTATCTACCAGACAAACAGCAGACCAGAGAGAAAAGCACACGGTCTTGCTACACAAAGAAATTGACAGTAGCATGCTATCTAAATGGAGTCCAGACGAAGGGTGCAATCACGAAACATCAACATCCCTATTCCACTGATGCTGCATGGCCTGCTGCATTCCTCCAACTCCACACTGTACTGACTGCTGCCATCTAAATGATTGATTCGTGTTGCAAACTATTAAGGGTATCTCCCTGATTGGCCAGAACTATGGAAAGTTCCAGGAAACCATCTAAAAAGTATTAAGACAAAATTTACCTGCAGACACCTCTCTTGGAACCCCTCTTAGAGTCATCTGTGGCCTTCTGAGACCAGCACAACAAGAGGCAGAGACCAGCTGACCAGTCAGAGAGAGAGGGAGAAAGCAGCTTTGCAGACCCAGAGTTTTAGCCACAGAGATGGTGACTGCATGAATTTAAAAGTGACTTGGGAAGTATTGTAATCTTCAGGGGACAACCAAATAGGATTATGGATCACATATTTATTATTAAAGGTTATTGTAATTTGCTTTCTAATGAAGTAGGAATATTTTACTTTAGGACCAGCTTGTGTTCATATTGATTTGACCACTTTGGCATTGTGGGACACCTGCACAAATTCATTCATAACATTCTAGTCAGAGTTGTCTGTAACTTATTTAAAGATTATCCTGACAATAGAATGATTTTTTGGAAATTCATGTGCACTACATCAATAGCCTTTCCCTAATCGACACTACGTTACCAGCAAGTCAGTCAGGCATGATATTCCCGAATGAGTCCACGCCAGCTCTTCTGAATCAATCAAACCTTTTTCTGTGTGGCTATTCCTTATATCCCAAATAATTGTATTTGAAGATCTCCTCCACAGAAGCTAAACTTCCTGGAATATAATTGTTGGCCTACCCTTACAACCTTTTTGAACTTGTCATAACATTTGCAATTCCCCAGTTCTCCAGGGCCAGTCCCAAATCCAGAGAAGGTAGAAAGATAATTGTCAGTGCTTCTGCAATTTCCACACACACTCTTCAACATCCTTGGATGTATTCAACTCTAGCCCCTATGCATGAGCAACTTTAAGTACCAACATCTTATAGAATACCACATCTCTATCAATGTTTAACCTCTTCCATGGATTATGTTTCTTTCTGTCACCATGGCTTGGACAGCATCTTCCTCACAGTTAAAGACTTATGTAAAGCATTCATTTAACACTTCAACCATGACTCATGCCTCTAAATATGAATTTTTTTTTGTTTTGGAACACCGCTCCTTTTATCATCCTTTTGCAATTGATACGCTCATAAAAGGAACTTTTGAAGTTTTCTACTATCTGCCAATGATCCTAATCCCTCTGCTTCACGTGCTTGCTTTTACACCTCTGCTCTGAATCTTCTGTATTCAGTTTGATTTCTCCATCATATTTACCATCTGATAAATATGTGGCTTGAGAGAAAAAAAACTGCAGGTGATGGCATCCAAGGTAGACGAAAAGGAAGCATTCCTCTTGGCTTGCTATGTTCTTCCAGCCTCCTGTTTATCTACCACAATTATATGGCTTAATTGTTATCTCCTTTGTCATCCAAGAAGCTCTGGATTTATTTAGCTTAACTTTCCCTTTTCCAGGGATTTTGTTTTACAGCCAACCCATGGAGTTCCAGTCTCTCCAACCCAGCTCTGTTCTTGCCTGTCTTAAGATGGCCCCCAACTGGTTCAGAAGTTTTCCTCTGTATTGATCAATGTCATTCTTCACTGTCATCCTAAATCATGAGAAGCAATTATCTCTTTCTTCTAAATATTCTTCCACTTCTCACTTGATCTACATGGCCCACCACATTGACAAGAACCCGATCTAGAAGCATCTCCTTTCTCATTGAACTGGGCTCAGTTTTTGCGTTTGAATCTTTGCTTATGTTTGAAATGAGTCTGTAATGAGGTCAAGAGCTGAGTGAACATGAGCGAACTTAAATGAAGCATTAGTGAGCAGGTTTGTGCTGAGGAAATGGTTTTGATCACAACTTTGATCACTTTGCTGATGATTTAGCGTAAGCTGGTGATGTGGTGATGAGTGGGGTTGGATTTATTCTATTCTTTGTAGACAAGACACAGCTGGGCAATTGTCAATTCATCTTGTTAGCTATTTTTAAAAAAGCACATATATGATGGAACAGAATAATAAAAGGCCATCTTATTGCAGAGGCAAGAATATCATATGACTGTATGCCACCTATCTTTGTTTCATATAATTTAGATACGTACGTACTGTGGCTTTACTGCAAGATGTCATCATATTGTATTTGTAGTGTTCCTGAGCACAAAGATAATTTGCACCATAATCTGCTGGAGGCAGTAAGGCATTTGATAAGGTTCCCCATGGTAAGCTCATTCAGAAGGTCAGGAGGAATGGGATACAGGGGAACTTAGCTGCTTGGATACAAAATTGGCTGGCCAACAGACGACAGCGAGTGGTAGTAGAAGGAAAATATTCTGCCTGGAAGTCAGTGGTGAGTGGGGTTCCACAGGGCTCTGTCCTTGGGCCTCTACTGTTTGTAATTTTTATTAATGACTTGGATGAGGGGATTGAAGGATGGGTCAGCAAGTTTGCAGACAACACAAAGGTCGGAGGTGTCGTTGACAGTGTAGAGGGCTGTTGTAGGCTGCAGCGGGACATTGACAGGATGCAGAGATGGGCTGAGAGGTGGCAGATGGAGTTCAACCTGGATAAATGCGAGGTGATGCATTTTGGAAGGTCGAATTTGAAAGCTGAGTACAGGATTAAGGGTAGGATTCTTGGCAGCGTGGAGGAACGGGAGATCTTGGTGTGCAGATACATAGATCCCTTAAAATGGCCACCCAAGTGGACAGGGTTGTTAAGAAAGCATATGGTGTTTTGGCTTTCATTAACAAGGGGATTGAGTTTAAGAGTCATGAGATCTTGTTGCAGCTCTATAAAACTTTGGTTAGACCGCACTTGGAATACTGCGTCCAGTTCTGGGCGCCCTATTATAGGAAAGATGTGGATGCTTTGGAAAGGGTTCAGAGGAGGTTTACCAGGATGCTGCCTGGACTGGAGGGCTTATCTTATGAAGAGAGGTTGACTGAGCTCGGTCTCTTTTCATTGGAGAAAAGGAGGAGGAGAGGGGACCTAATTGAGGTATACAAGATAATGAGAGGCATAGATAGAGTTGATAGCCAGAGACTATTTCCCAGGGCAGAAATGGTTAGCACGAGGGGTCATAGTTTTAAGCTGGTTGGTGGAAAGTATAGAGGGGATGTCAGAGGCAGGTTCTTTACGCAGAGAATTGTGAGAGCATGGAATGCGTTGCCAGCAGCAGTTGTGGAAGCAAGTTCATTGGGGTCATTTAAGAGACTGCTGGACATGTATATGGTCACAGAAATTTGAGGGTGCATACATGATGATCAATGGTCGGCACAACATTGTGGGCTGAAGGGCCTGTTCTGTGCTGTACTGTTCTATGTTCTATGTTCTATGTTCTATAAGCTGTTAAGTGTTGAAAGGACTACAGGGAATCTGAAACTTCAGAGAATGATGTTAGCAATCTTGCTGTCTGCAATAACATAACAAATTAAGAAGCAAACAGGACTGAGGGAGAAAAAAGAGCACATTTAACGTCAAATCAGGATCAGAAAGAAAAGTAAGGAGGAACAAAAGATTGAATTGCAAGACAAATAAAAGCTGAAACACAAAGTAATATTAAAATAAAATATAAAATTCGAAATGACATCGAAAGATTAAAAACAACAAAAACTGTTGCGTTTTTGGACTGGAGAAGTTGAATTGCATAACAATTGTCACGTTGTTAAATGGGTACATCCGGATGTTAACAAAATGCAAACCTGTTTTGTCAGGCTTAATAGGCAACTACTATGAAAATAGACCAAGTTATTAAATGTAACAGGGAAATTAAGGGTAACCTGCAACCATATGAGTCAAATCGTGGTTGAAATATGATTGGAAATTGTGTGCATCCACAAATTGTGGCTCAACCACATATGAAGACGTAACTTTGGATCAAAAGTAGTTTTTGGTTTGCTGACCTATTTAATGAGATCATGACTGGTTAGTTTGTATCCTGAATTCAACAAATACTCCTAAAAACTTTTGGTCCTCGTTAGACAAGGAAATCAATCTCCAACATCCTGAAAATATTCAATACCCGTAGTCCCTCCAACTTCTGAGCCAGGTTGGTGCTTCAGCCAGCGGCAAAAGCTATCAGTCCGACTGTACTAAAGTTTTGTTTTGTGCAGACACACAGGCTGTTTCCATGCTTGTCAGGAACCTTGTAGTGGTCGGCCCAAGGGCTCATTTTGATATAAACAGGAGGCTGGAAGAACATAGCAAGCCAGGAGGAATGCTTCCTTTTTGTCTACCTTGGATGCCATCACCTGCAGTTTTTTTTGTCTCAAGCCACATATTTACCAGATGGTAAATATGATGGAGAACTCAAACTGAATACAGAAGATTCAGAGCAGAGGTGTAAAAGCAAACACAGAGATGTCAGCGTAACATTTATAAACTCATGTCTGCTGCCTGTGCACAAACATTTTGTTTCAGCCAAATGGCCATGTGAGAAACTAATTGAGGCTAGTCCTCAGTCCAGTCAATGGGGGGGGAATACGTTGTCTGTCAGGGAGTCCCAGTATAAGTGGTAGTCACGGGAACAGTCCACGTGCAGTTCAGGGTCTCGGCCACAAAGCTTCGCTAGGAATGTTCATGAGCAGGGGCTCTGTCCAACTACAGTTCAGGGCATGGGCAGTGGTCAATAGTCAGGAGACTGGTGTATCATCAAAAGGGGAGCTATAAAGACCAAGGTTTGGATTAGTCATGTCTAGAGGGTGCTTGTCCAAGTAGGTCAGAGGTCCAAGTAAGTCAGAGGTCTATGGTGAATAAAGACCTTGGTGTCTGCCAAGCATTCAGCAAAGTGCAAGGAGCATCTATATAGGCTGGTGAGATATCATTGGTACGTTGCTAGAAAACATGCAGAAGTAGAGGCTGGGGTTTGGAAGGGTGGGGAAGCAGAACTCCTTGATAAGGTGGAGGTACTGACAGTGCTGGGGAACTCCAGGCAATGGCATTAGAACATATTGTAAGCTACAGAGCTGGGGGAAGTGTTATTGAGAGTGTATAATGCTGAGTCTGGGAAGACAGTTGGAGACAAAGTTCAGTGAGGTGGGTGTCCACATAGTGGGATGTATATAAGATCATAAGAAATAGAAGCAGGACTAAGCAATCTGGCCTGTCGAATCTGCTCTGCCATTCAATAAGATCATAGTTGAACTTTTCATGGATTCAGCTCCACTTACTGACCCACTCACCATAATCCTTCCTTTACTGCTAAGAAATTGATCTGTATTTGCCTTAAAAACATTCAACAAGGCAGCCTCAACTGCTTCATTGGGCAGGGAATTCCACAGACTCACAATCCTTCAGGTGAACAAGTTCTTGCTCAACTCAGTACCAAATCTACTCTCCCTTATGTTGATGCAATGCTCGCTAGTTCTAGTTTCATCCAACAGTGGAAACAATCTCCCTGTTTCTATCTTATCCATCCCCTAAATTTTACGGGCTGCCAGAGTAGAGTGAGCTAGTACAGAGGGTCTAATGGAGTTTCTGACAACTGGGCAGAGTCTGTTGTTTATGGTGTTCACCATTGGCTGTGTTCGCTGCTGCCACTTGCTAATCTTCAGATGCAAAGTGCTACTAGATATTGGCCGTGACATCCCACAGGGTGGGTGGCGTTTAATGGTCGAAAGTACAGGATTCTCATTTCCTACATGATAGGATATTGATGGAACAAATTCTTGGAGCAGCCATTTGCAAACACCAGCTAAATTTAATTTATAATCCCTCCAATTTCCATATTTTATGCAAGCAGAATGATGGGGTCAGATGCTGGTCAAAGGTGACTTGCATTAATGCCTTTGCTGCATTTGAATTAAACAAATGGACACAGACCATTAGAAAATAGATGACAGGTTAGAGAGAGGATCTTGATCGGCACAGGCTTGGAGGGCCGAAGGGCCTGTTCCTGTGCTGTAGGTTTCTTTGTTATCTCAGTGATATAGGAAAGGTTAATGCTGGCCAATAGCAAAACATTTATTCATGTAACTTTGATGGGGGCTGTTAGAGCCGGATACCATTGGTTCATCTGTCTTGTAAGTTTAAGAATTGCCTGGACAGAATGCAGTGAGAAATTGAATGATTGATGTGGTCTGGGATAAGAAGGGATTAGATGTACAGCAAGCACTCCCCTTTTTCATACGATGTGCTGGTCCCTCAGCTAGTTGTCTCACATTCTGAAACTGAATAAATGATGGAGATGAATGATGATGGCCCTCATTATTCGGGTTCAGCATGTCTCATTATACAGAGAAGGGTTTTAAACATTTGCAGATATGCTGCTGCTGAAGGTTTTTGAGATCTATGAACTTTGTCTGTTATTTTTCCACTGTAGGTCATTTCCAATGAGAATCCCGTATTTCTTCACTGCCGGGATGTTGGTTTCTGTTGTGGCCTTCCTAAGACTGCAAAGGTGCATGCAGGAGGCCCAAGGACCAATTGCAAGCGCTAAAGTAGCAGCAAGCTGTCACAGAGAATGAAGAGCAGGAACATGTTTCAGCCTGTTAATGGTGTATGCGGTCCACAAGGAGGCCCAGAGGTTTTTGGTTCTGATTTAATTTCCCGGAGGTGAGCAAGACACCATACACCTTGGAATACCGTGAAGCTAAACAGGCTGTGGGAGTGGGAGGTCATCCGTTTCTTAGAGGCTCTGAAGGTAACAGCAACTTCGAGCCTCTGTGATTGGATCTTTCCAGAAAGTGACAGTGACCTGTGTGAAATCTCTGCCCACAAATGCATCAGGATCGTGACTGATGCCATCTGTGCGAATCATACTGGTTTACTGCAGCCCTGTATGATGAAGTCAGTGCTATAGTCTTGGCTGTAGGATTCAGGAACATCAGTTATCACCACCTGGAAGTGTGTGCCTGTAACACTGGCAGCAACACGGCACTCCTATAAGTAGTCTTGTGAACCTGTTGAATTTGAAGAACCAGTTGCCTTATCAGGTTGGTTACTAACAGGGGTTATTCACTGAACAATGGCTTATGAATTTATTGTGCAACCCCTTACTGATGAGGAGAGCAGGCTTAGTGCTGTCCATGCCTCAACCAGGGCTATGGTGGAGCAGAGTATAGGAAAGAACATCAACTAGCCACAAAACGACATGATCCACTATCACTCGTATCCTTACATACAGATGAGGAAGGACACCACTTTGATTGGGACAACACATCCATCCTAGGGCAAGCCAAACAGAGACATGCACGAGAATTCCTAGAAGCATGGCATTCCATCAACAAACACATTGATTTGGAGCCAATCTACCATCCCCTGAGAAAAAGAACAGGAAATGACATCACCAATGGAGGAAATGACATCAACAGCCCAAGGAAACCTAACCAGATAAATAGAAAGCAGGACATAACACCACCGCTTCATCGGAGGCTCACTGATGATGTTACCTAGAATAGTGACGAAATGTCTGAAAACTAACCTTCCAGCTCAGCGAGCAAGCTCACATCCAGAACCGCAACCTGAGCTACAAATCTTCTCAAAACTCGCTTGCCTTTCATTGTGGAGATAAACCTCAGCTTCTATTGTTCAGTTTTAGTTTCCTTTGATTGTTTATAAAAAAAGCACACTTGGAATTGTCTGAATATCTGCATTTATTTGATGGTCCATATGGTGCGATGATGAGATGTGAATCTCCAGTGGTACTGGGGACAAAGCAGACCTCTGTGTTGTATAGAGGATGCCCTATGCCCACAGCTGGAGTCACAACATCAGGCAGTAATTGGTCCAGAGCATTACCTCTGTCATGCCTGCCAGATTTTCCCCCGCCTGCCTATGCATCTCTGTCAGCACATTAGTGGCCAAGCCCAGCAGCTTATCATTTGTAGTGGGCATATTCTCTAGCATTGCTCTGAGCATTGGGGACTTTCAGTTGTTTCTTCCTCCTGCAGCTGCTAGCCTATTCCAGTGCTATGCTCACAAGTGTGTGACCCTGTGTTTATTCCAGATAGGTTCCCCACCAAGATAAATGTCTCTTTGCTGGTGGAGGGGATGGAAGAAGGCCTCAGTTTATGACTGTTCATCTTCAGAGGAATAAACAGTAGCTGGTAGAGATGGAGCACTTCTTTTATTTTGTCACATGGCTTGAGAGAGGTATGTGGAAGCTGCAGAGTGAAACATAAAGATTGTTAATGTTGTGGGATAGTACCTTCTACTCAAGGTCTAATTCAACTATTGATGCTTGAAGTCCAGATAAGAATAGCAGATTGGAAGCTTCACATTGGATGGTTGTGGCTGCCAAATGTTATCTTCAGCACAGGCAGCTTCTGCCTGCGCTCCTGCGAGCTCAGTGGTTTATTCCGCAAGGAGATCAGGAACCTTACACCATTGCAATCACCTTCCGAAGCCCCACCCTGCTCACTGGGCACATTAACTCTTCTGTGATGCCACAGTGATGGCAGCAGAACATGGCTTACAAGAGTTAGAAAGCATACTGTGCATATCATTCTCCCACAGGAGTAGGGAAGCATTCTGAGATACTCATCATGAATAATGCATGATAACTATATCTGCATTGATAGATATATAGACAGTTAGCTAGTTATTTAGATAGATAGATAGAGATAGTGATAGAGATAGAGATAGAGATAGAGATAGAGATAGAAAGATAGACGGATAGATAGATGTCAGTCTTCAGAGCTGTGATTGCCCAAAAACAGGATTCAGTACAGAAAATGATGGGTGTTAATGGGCTCTGAGTGAAAAGTGGTTCAATATGATCAAAAAATAACAGTTGATGAAGCATTTTGATGAAATAAGAAACAGAACTGGGCATGCTGGATATCAAGAGCAAAATCAGAAATGCTGGGAAAAGCTCAGTACATCTTGTAGCATCTGTGGATCCAGTAATCCTTCTTCAAGAGCTTTTGGATGATATGTTTGAAGTCTTCATTTCCAAAACAATCTTTTGTTATGTGCCATTGTTCCCTGCAAGCCTTTGGCAAAAAGCTATTGGATGTGTACATTAAAAAAAATCCTCTTGTTGTGAATGTTAGGTCTGCCCCCCCATGGTTGAGCAGCACCAAATATCCGACAGCTGCCCACAGTGATGGCAGCAGAACATGGCTGACAAGAGTTAGAAAGCTTGGGAAAGTATTTGATTGATGTATTCTTCACAAGTAGAGCAATAGTAGCTCTGTAGAACCAAGATAACAGAACTGATATAGAATATGCAGCTTCAGTTGTTTTTGCATAGGATATAAAGAACTAAGGACAAAGAAAATTACAGCACAGGAACAGGCCCTTAGGCCCACCAAGCCTGCGCTGATCCTCTATCTAAACCTGTCACCTATTTTCCAAGGATCTGTATCCCTCTGCTCCCTGCCCATTCATGTATCTGTCTTGATACATCTTAAAATGATGCTATCGTGCCCACCTCTACCACCTCTGCTGGCAACGCGTTCCAGGCACCCACCACCCTCTGTGTAAAGGATTCCCCACGCATATCTCCCTTAAACTTTTCCCAGGCATTGATAAGAACATCTAATATTTTCCCAAGCTTTCTACCTACTGTCAGCCACATTATGCTGCTAATGCCGTGGCTGCACAGAGCTGCTGAGTATTGCAGTCCCTTTTTATGTCCTAAGTGTGAACCCTGGCAGGTGTGTGAGAAGTAGCAGCACCGTGGTGCAATTAATGCTACACTGGTAGCTGCAATGAAGGGACAGATTACACATAAAGCAGCTGGAGATGGCCAGCATGCAACCTTGGGAGGAAATCATCTTCAGTGACAATTTTACACTATGACTCCCACTAATGGGAACAAGAAACATTGATACAGTGATACATACCGCAGTGTAATTTAACTAATTATTCATTCTATTGCAGCATTGGAGATTGGTTCTCTTGAGCTGTTTGCAAGTGCTGACCTCTGCAGCCACGACCGTCTGGACCATCTTCATCCATTAACGTTAACTCCTGTCAACATCCATTAACAAAAGAACCTCCTTTCTCTCCTGGACACCCTTCAGGAGAACACTTCCAGTGGCATGCTAAAGTGTGGCTCAGCTTTTTGACTGGTCTCTAATAGTCTCCAATCATGGGATGGGGTGATGAGCAGAGGTTGAGTGATGTTTTTAGATTGCCAGGACTGATGTGCCATATTGCACCTGGAAGTTCAAGACCAGAAGTCCTAGCAGTGGGACACAAAACACTGTCCCTGTTTGCTCATAAAACGTAATATTGCATATCCAACAAACTGAGAAAAATGTAAATAGGCAGGAAAGCCTGACTGAACCCTCTCTTTACCTCCAGCCATACCAGTGCAATTAACTTAGGCTTTTAGGCCTGTTTCTATACTTGCTGTCAAAAATCAAGATTCTGCGAAAAATAATAGTTTTCCCACCAAATAATACTCTTTAAAATAATGATCAATACGTTTGGATTTGAAAAGAATTCCTCATTAGAACATACACATAACAAGCTTTCTTCAGAGCCTTAAAGTTTGAAGACTTGTTTTCTTTGCAAGATAGAAGGAGGAATGAGAAGAATTAAGATTTTCCCAAAAATCATAACTTTTATAGGTTAATATAGAACATTTAACATTTTCACTTATTTTGAAACATTGCTTAATGAGTAATTGATATCAGCACTATTCCATTAGATTTCAGAAACAAAACATACCGCATTCTTCTTTTGGCTCATCAGAACCATCTCCACAGTCATCCTCTCCATCACATTTCCAACGTGCAGGAACACATCTGCTCGTGTCTTTACAGTGGAAATCATCTGTGCCACATGCAATTTGAGCTAAAGTCAATCAAAAATGGGAAAACAGAAATAGTGTGTCTGTAGCCCACAGTTCAAAATGACTGTTATATAAATCAAATATATGGCTTCTTTTCAACAGTTAATATTGAAGATCTATATTACGTCACACTTAACAAGAACAAGTAAAGTTTGAAGTTTCTCTGTCTCTGATCATTACACCAGTGTTCAGACAGTAATTTCCCTTTACCACTTATTTCTTTTCCTTTTCATGCTTTTCTTGAAAATGCCAAGATTTTAAATGGCTTCAGGACCAAAAACACAAAAAGCAATTTTCTTCTCTTTTGCACAAGTGAAGATATATGCTTCCTATTTAAAAATCTTGGCCTGAAAGTTGGTGACTGTTATAAAGAGAGAGCTGATGAACAACACTATATCTTTTACTTATGCTGTTTCATTTATTTAAAAAGTGATTGAGTCAAAGCTGACAAGAACACTATTTTAGATTTGTTGTCTTCGAGAAAATTATCCCACAAGAAATTATGAAAACTTTATTTTCTGCGCATAGCATTAGAAGCGCACATCTCAATTAGATAACATGATGGGAAATGTATGTTCTTTATTTCTGAAGGTCAATGAATAGCAATTTACTTTGCATGAGTGAGAACTTCACCCAAATGTCATAACTCATTAGTAGGTATCTTGTGATCAAATAATGGTATAAACGTAATGTTTAACATGAGTCTAGCTGAATAACGTGTCTTCCTCTTTAGATTTCAATGCTCCCTTTCCCCTGGCATATATGTGCTTGATTTCAACTCTTCCTACTTTTTCATTGTTCATAATCTTAGGAAATGTCTTGTTGTTTTCTGTCCCTCCAATAACTTCTATTTTTGAAATGGAGCATAGTTGAATTTATGGTAATCAACAAAATACATGTAATTGCATTTTAAATTGGTCAAATAACACTTTTTAAATTTTAAATCTCTTAAAATTCAATTCCCCAAATTGCAATCATAACTATATCCTGCAGTCTTTATTGATGCTAATATGTTTCCTTATTTGTGCATGATTGTAATGATGCTTTCAACTTAATTTTCCACATTTTATTTCCATTGTATTATTTCTTACCTTTTGATTTCTACTTTCATGTTCCTTGGAACATAATGGTTAATTAATCATATTACGAGAATCGACCACTATTATTAATGTAGCCACCCTCTATACAGTAAACTGCAAATAAGCTTAGAAATGTGTGACACAGCAAACTGTTTAGAAAAATACTGCGAATGTGGTTATAAATGACCTATGCACGAGTACTGTGCTTGCATTTTTCTTTTTATTGAACATGAAGTGTAACGTTGTTTCAAAATAACCTATTTGCAAAGTAACCCTGTGTCTAACAATCAAATACTGCTGCTCAGGGGAAAAAATACAAAGGGGAAAACATTGCAAAGGGCAAATGTACATACAAATACTCTTTAACAAATTGTCCGAGCATATGAAATACTGAATCAGCTATTTCTAATTTGGGGTCTAACACATTTCATAACTACAATTTGCCTTTGTGAGAGAGGATTCTTATTAGTTAGTTTGAGTGCTTCCTCTGTGAGTTAGATGGGCGTATATTTTCACTCTGTCAAGGGAAGGAATGAGTGTCAAGAGAAATGTTTTTAAAGCAAAGAGGTAGAAGCAGTTTGCTAGTATATGTTGTACAATGGTTCCGAGTCAAAGAAGGAGTGAAAATGATTCAGTGATAATGGGAACTGCAGATGCTGGAGAATCCAAGATAATAAAATGTGAGGCTGGATGAAAATGATTAGATTCTTTTATTTTATAATGTCAGACATGACCTGGAATGCCTTGACCAGATTTGCAAACAAGTCTCCGCCTCATTATGAACAATGAGGTCCGCCTCCCCCTCTGTCCCTATTTATTCCAGTTGTCTCTCCCCATCCCCCTCTCTGATGAAGGGTCTAGGCCCGAAATGTCAGCTTTTGTGCTCCTGAGATGCTGCTTGGCCTGCTGTGTTCATCCAGCTCCACACTTTGTTATCTTGGATTCTCCAGCATCTGCAGTTCCCATTATCACTAAGTTACTGATACTGTATGGGCCACATGGTCATTCAGCATCTTGGGTAGAAGCAAGGTTCAAATTTGATGAACAGTAAATATGTTTATTACATACTAGTTAATGGCTATATACACTACATGTAAGATACAAGATAATTTAATTTGGGACATTAGGCTAAAGTAAGTGCTAAGGTCACACTATAACTGGTAACACATTCTCTCAGAGTACTCTCAACAAGAACAAAACTTGAAGCAACACTCATTCAGACAGAAACCAGCAACCGGTTAACTCTTCCTGGGAGCAGTCCTTTATTTCCCGATGGGCAGACTCATCTTGCAATGTCAGTTAATGCTTTTGTCCTAACTATCTTTAACAAGACATTGGAGTTTTATTTTCCCCAGAGCAACAACAGATATTATTAGTAAACGGGCTATTTTTCTGCAAATTTCACTCAAGGTTTGTAGGAAATTGAGCCTGCAATTTTGTCATTCATTCAAACTTTGGGACATAGTCTAAATCATAAAAATATCATTGCAGCTTTCAAGAAAATCTTAAGAAATTAGTGCACAAAAACTAGTGTCTTTGAGTATTAATCACTATCAAAATGTGCAGCTATTTTAACATTACAAATATCCTCAAATCTTTTACAACTAAACAGATTCTCATTTAGCAGGCACATATTTTGAAATACAAAGACTTTCTAGTCATAATTTTCCACTTTTTTTTCCTTCCTGTTATAAATAACTTACTGCAATTTGATTCATCAGAGCCATCTGCACAGTCATGGTCCTTGTCACAGACCCATTCTTCAGGAATGCAACGTTTGGTTACAGCACACTGGAACTGGTTTGGAGAACAGGTAACTTCAGCTAAGGACAAAGTTTTAAAATAATCTGTCAGATGTTACAAGTGACATTAAATGTCAAAACTTCCACCATGGCAACATTCAAGTTATACTTGACTCCTGAACATATTTTTGAATCAAATTTTCATCCTTTTGAAATGGCTTAGCTTCGTACTTAAAATTGTGGTTGTTACCTACCACTTTGAAAATGTTTAAATAATAGTTCACAAAATCACTATCGAAATTGCAGTCTTGCAGTTCTGAATGATGATGTTCAAATTAAATTCATAAATATACATACAAATTGTCCAAATTAGTTTTGCATTTTGAACCTTTTTTTTCACCAACTCATCTGACTCATTCAATTGATTAGTATCTGTCATAGTTTCTATTTTATGCTTGTATGTGCAAAATTTTGATGTATTAAATTCGATCACACATTAAGGTATTAACTGAACTGAAGAAACCATATTCTTCTGCTTTTCTTTTGAACCACGCATAGCTGAATAACTTGCCGCACAGCTATTATCCTGATTTTCGATCTTAAAATCATTAAATGAATTTTCACTTCCATAATCTGTAAAGTAACAACCTTCATGAAGTGTATTAAAATTTCTGCAATTTTATTTGTGCCGATTCATACTTTATCTGACAAGTAATTTCTGTTGCACTTTAATGGATAAGCTACCAATTAACATCTATCAATCTCACTACATGTTATAACTGTAAAATTACGCAGAAAATTGAATTAATCCTTTGCATAATGCTATTACAATAGGTGAATAAAAAAGTAGCAATCTAGTTATGAATGATTAAATGTGTTGCCAGCAGATAATACGGATGAATTCAACTTTTTTGTTAAATAAATGCATTTTTTTCTTTCAAACTATGAACTTTGGCTAAGATTGCATCAAATGGCATTGAGATCCATTGCTCCATCCACTTGATTAAGGATATATAATTCCTTTTTAAAACATCCAGAAAGCAGGCCTGATCTTGGGAAACGAGCAGAGATAATGGGAACTGCAGATGCTGGAGAATCTGAGATAACAAAGTGTGGAGCTGGAGGAACAGAGCAGGCCAAGCAGCATCTCAGGAGCGCAAAAGCTGATGTTTCGGGCCTAACGGTCTCGGCCTGAAACGTCAGCTTTTGTGCTCCTAAGATGCTGCTTGGCCTGCCGTGTTCCTCCAGCTTCACACTTTGTTGTGTTGGGAAATGAGCAGATTTCTTTTACTGCGAAGTGCTGCTAAAAAATAAATTGACAAAACCATTATGAAGTAGAATTCACCAAGAAGTAATTCTACTGAAGTTGTAATCTTCCTTCTATTTCTTCCGTAGAAAGTGGCAAGTATATTGAGATATTATTTCCTCATTTTTTGTTAATTCAGTAATTCTGAAAGTGGTAATACTTGATGGGGTGACACTTCTTTCTCCCCCAGTGTGATGATAGCATGTGACAGAAAGTGGAATTTCTTGAGAACAAGAATAGGCCATGCATCTCTTTGAGTTTGCACGTCTATTCATTAAAATCATGGCTGTTCCGATGATAACCTCAACTCTACACTCCTCGTGGTAAGGTCATCCTAATAGTTTTTGTAGTAACGTAGAGTGTATTCTTAAAATGCATCACGTTTATTCTGAGACTCCCCTCATTAGATGAGAAGAACACTCGTATATCATTTGACTACAGTGGGTCTGGCAGCTTCTGTGAAGAAAAGATCAGATTTAACATTTCTGAGGAAGGGTCCAAACCGGACCCAAAATGTTAACTCTTATTTTTTTCTTCACAGATGTTGCCAGATCTGCTGAGCTTTTCCAGTAACTTCTGTTTTGTTCCTGATTTGTAACATTCACAGTTCTTTCAGTTTTTATTTTACTATTGTGTAGTTTTTATTAAAAACACACACACAAAAGACAGGGGTGGCAGCACACTCAGTAAGGTGGTCAGCATGGGATCTAAAGATGTAATGTGTCAACAGCAGGCTCAAAAAGCAAATATGCTGGTTATGTAGAAGACTTCAATGAGAACTGATATTGTTGCTTACTGAGGAAAACAAACATTTGAGAAAAATCTTGTGGAACACTCGCTGCTAGAAAATAATTGAAAGATGACACAAACATTTTATCTCTTCTCGGAGATGCACTGGAAGAGAAAAATCTTGTAGTTCAAAAATATAGGTACAGGCTCTATCACAAGTTTGTGGGAATTGTCCCAACTCCAAATTCAGCCAGGAGAGAACAAACATTACAGACAGCATGAATCAAAAGTAAAAATCCTGGGCATAAAGGACAAATATAAAAAAAAATCAGTTGGAACTCAGATCAGACATTGCTGCCATAGCATATGTGTAGGAAAAGGCAATGCTAGAAAGAAACAAAACTATCCCGGCAAAGGGAGAATCTCACTTAATTGAGGAAGGGAGGGCCAAGGAAATTGGGGAGTCTAACATATAGAGCCCATAAACATTGGACAATATAAAAAAGTAGCAGATCCTGATCTAGTATGGAAAATTTCCAGAAGTGTCCACTAAACCAAAAAAGGTGGGAATCCTCCATTAAAACTGTAGAGAGTGGGAAAACCCTCAATAACAGCAGCAAATATGAGACAACAGCCATTCCTGTGAACTAATAATCTTTAAAGAAGCTAAAATATGTAATCATGTTAGAATTATAAAAATAAATAACATTGCTAGGAAGATTTAAATTGAAAATGGACCAAATAAAACACAAGTTTGGTAATCCTGGAGAAAACAACTCTTTGGGCATAATGTTGAATTTAAAAGCTATTCTATGTCAGAAACTGAACACTTATGTGCACAATAGAGTTATTACATTACCAAGAGTTTTTTTTTGTTAAAAATACAAAAGATATGTTGAAAAGGTACTGAAAGTGTTTGACAACTCTTTGAACCTCAGAAATTATAAAATCCCTGGAAGAACAACATTCAGCAGAAGAATACCACATCCAGGGAATCCATAGACAATGATCTCTTCAGACTACTGGAGATAAATGACTATGGCAACTTAAAGTCAAATTTTATAATAGATCAAATTGATTACTGCTAAGTCGTTGTCAAATTTATAACAGCCCAAAGAAGATCTAATTCTGCAGAAATGTCAGTCACAGAGGGAGTGTGGTAAAAGTACAGAAGCAGAGAGATCAATCCTAACGGGAGAAGATAAAACTGCCTAGGATATTTTCAGAACATATTCAATTGTTGGGGTACAGAAAAATAAGGGGCATGCGATAAGTTGATGCAGTGGATACAACATAAACAAGTCACTCAAAGTTCTTGCCAATGCTGTAGAGTAAAGAAGCTTCACAGGCATAAAAAATGCCCAGTTACGAAAACAGAATATCTTGTTTAAAAAAGCTCACTTTCAGAACATATGCTGAAGCACAAACTTGAGCATAATACAAAATGATGAAAGAACTACCCACACAAAGAGATAGATACAGCAGAACATTTCCAGTAAAAGACAAGCCAAAAGCTTCCCTAGGAATGTTAGTGACCTAGGCCAAAATTTTGACAAGATGACATATTTCAATAAGCATCTCACAAGTAATACATCAGAAAAAAATGTCACAATAATATTGGAATGTAAGTCATGGTTCACAAAACAATTTAATCCCAAAAGAAGTTCAACTACATGGTCCAGGGTTACAAACATAATGTTAAATATATGCTACAAGTAATTCTCAAACATGGGTGATACCATGTATTAGAAATCCTGTGATTACTTCACAACCATGAAATTTCAGTCCAAAGTAAAGCAGTATTTATTAACCTACATTTCATTAAAATTTGGTCGAGATTAAGCAACATATCCCAATTTATTGAAGGGTAAAGATGCTTAAAAACCAAATACAGCATCAGACTCAAGGAATGTGCTAAATGCATATGCCTTTACACGTCAAAATGCCACATCCTTTAATGAAACAATTTGAGAACTGCCTTGCAGCGATGACAGGGGGGATCTTATTTCTGTAGCTGTGAAACCAACAGTGTAGCATTTAAGATAATAAAATGTGAGGCTGGATGAACACAGCAGGCCAAGCAGCATCTCAGGAGCACAAAAGCTGACGTTTCGGGCCTAGACTCTTCATCAGAGAGGGGGATGGGGGGAGGGAACTGGAATAAATAGGGAGAGAGGGGGAGGCGGACCGAAGATGGAGAGTAAAGAAGATAGGTGGAGAGAGTGTAGGTGGGGAGGTAGGGAGGGGATAGGTCAGTCCAGGGAAGACAGACAGGTCAAGGAGGTGGGATGAGGTTAGTAGGGAGCTGGGGGTGCGGCTTTGGGTGGGAGGAAGGGATGGGTGAGAGGAAGAACCGGTTAGGGAGGTAGAGACAGGTTGGACTGGTTTTGGGATGCAGTGGGTGGGGGGGAAGAGCTGGGCTGGTTGTGTGGTGCAGTGGGGGGAGGGGATGAACTGGGCTGGTTTAGGGATGCAGTAGGGGAAGGGGAGATTTTGAAACTGGTGAAGTCCACATTGATACCATATGGATGCAGGGTTCCCAGGCGGAATATGAGTTGCTGTTCCTGCAACCTTCGGGTGGCATCATTGTGGCAGTGCAGGAGGCCCATGATGGACATGTCATCAAGAGAATGGGAGGGGGAGTGGAAATGGTTTGCAACTGGGAGGTGCAGTTCTTTGTTGCGAACTGAGCGGAGGTGTTCTGCAAAGCGGTCCCCAAGCCTCCGCTTGGTTTCCCCAATGTAGAGGAAGCCGCACCGGGTACAGTGGATGCAGTATACCACATTGGCAGATGTGCAGGTGAACCTCTGCTTAATGTGGAATGTCATCTTGGGGCCTGGGATGGGGGTGAGGGAGGAGGTGTGGGGACAAGTGTAGCATTTCCTGCGGTTGCAGGGGAAGGTGCCGGGTGTGGTGGGGTTGGAGGGCAGTGTGGAGCGAACAAGGGAGTCACGGAGAGAGTGGTCTCTCCGGAAAGCAGACAGGGGAGGGGATGGAAAAATGTCTTGGGTGGTGGGGTCGGATTGTAAATGGCGGAAGTGTCGGAGGATAAAGCGTTGTATCCGGAGGTTGGTAGGGTGGTGTGTGAGAACGAGGGGGATCCTCTTGGGGCGGTTGTGGCGGGGGCGGGGTGTGAGGGATGTGTCGCGGGAAATGCGGGAGACGCGGTCAAGGGCGTTCTCGATCACCGTGGGGGGAAAGTTGCGGTCCTTAAAGAACTTGGACATCTGGGATGTGCGGGAGTGGAATGTCTTTTCGTGGGAGCAGATGCTATAATTTTTGTGCACATAGACTGTCATGTAAGCAAATCTCATGTGACAAATTTGGAATCTTTGAATTCTTAGAGACTTTTGTGTACGTTCCTTCTCGTTGAAAGAGAAACTTCAAAAAGATCTGTTTTGATGGCCACTTTCAGGCCAAAAATGTAATGTGAATATCTTCAGAGACCAACGTAACTGAAAGAGCGTCTTTCTCAATCACTGTGTACTATGTTTCTGTAACACAATGCTTCTGATGAGTGATGAGTTAGCTTGTGACACCCTTTTGGCTGCTCCTGGAAATCTACTGCTCTGAAATTAGTAGCTAAAGATTTTGATGCTATTATCATTAGAAATTGAGGATTATAATCTGTCTTCTGAAAAGCATTCGCATAATGACGTCAGCTTTTGTGCTCCTGAGATGCTGCTTGGCCTGCTGTGTTCATCCAGCCTCACATTTTATTATCTTGGAATCTCCAGCATCTGCAGTTCCCATTATCAGTGTAGCATTTAAGGCTGGGTTACTGTTTTCAAGCCTGATCATACAATCCAAATTTGTTTTCAATCAAACGGCCCAAGGTGTTAGAGAAATATACATTTGGTGAGAGTGTAGCTGAACTATCCAAGTGAAACAAAGCTCGAGGCAAATAATGGATTTTTTTTTGAATTTGTAGGATGAGGGCATCACTGGCTAGGCTAGCATTTATTGCACAGTGGGCTGTCAAGAGCCAACCATGTTGCTGTGCTTCTAGAGTGACTTATAAATCCGACCAGATAAGAAAGGAAGTTTCCTTCCCTCAAGAACATTAGTGAACCAGATAGGTTTTCCTGACAGTTGACAAAGGTTTCATTGCCATCATAAGATCCTTAATTCCAAATTTTTATTAACTTTAGATTTCACTGTCAGCCATGGTGGGTACCATTCTGGGTTACTAGAATGGGTTACCTGGGTCTCTGGATTTGTAGGCTAGTGAAAATACCATGAGGATTAATGGATTCTGCCAAATACTGCTGGATGAACATTCAAGATTTTGGAAGCACATTTACAATTTTTTTGGAAGGTGTCATTTTAGTAGATTAGCATTTGCAATCACCTCTGCTCCAAAGATTTTACAATTAACTATGATCAACATTTATCAAAGACTTCATGCTAAGTCACATGGATGACATAGAGTTCCGTTGGACAACGGAGAAATGACATAGAGTATGCTTGATGTTTAGGAACATTTATGAGAAAATGGCCTCATGCTTAATGAAAACTGTAAATTCTCCAAAGAAATTATTCTTTTTTGTTTGGACACATTGTCAGTATTGAAGACATATGGGCTGATCCTCAGAAGGCTAAAACCATTACAGAGTTCCACAGTCCAAAGTCAAGTTGAGGATATTCAAAGGTTCTTGTTTATGGTAAATCAGGTGAAGAAATATTTTTGCCTAAGCAGGCTATCATTACAGAACACTTGAGACAAATCACAAGGTGGGGATTTGAATACTCATTATGCGAATGCTTTTCAGAAGACAGATTATAATCCTCAATTTCTAATGATAATAGCATCAAAATCTTTAGCTACTAATTTCAGAGCAGTAGATTTCCAGGAGCAGCCAAAAGGGTGTCACAAGCTAACTCATCACTCATCAGAAGCATTGTGTTACAGAAACATAGTACACAGTGATTGAGAAAGACGCTCTTTCAGTTACGTTGGTCTCTGAAGATATTCACATTACATTTTTGGCCTGAAAGTGGCCATCAAAACAGATCTTTTTGAAGTTTCTCTTTCAACGAGAAGGAACGTACACAAAAGTCTCTAAGAATTCAAAGATTCCAAATTTGTCACATGAGATTTGCTTACATGACAGTCTATGTGCACAAAAATTATAGATGACGGCAGATGTGCCCTCAAGAGTGACAGGTAACAACTGAATGAATTATGATGTGATTTCATTCACAGAAATATAAGAATACGCTTGGTGCATGGCAGAACAAGGGCCAGCAAGTCACAATTGAATCAAATAGATTCAATGAGAACAAAATAGATTCATAATGTCTCAACATTTTCCAATGTTGCACTGATTGTTTAGCCATTTCAAAGACCCACAACATAGTCATGAAACTGCATTTACCATTGTTGATGACTTACTGACATATGATAAATGATGGGTCAGGGCAAATTTACTTTCAGAGCATTTCTCAGCAAAGCTGCACCAAAAGCATTTGGTTGTCACCAAGAGGCCCAGGATCTCTACAGGCATTGAGGAACTCATTACAGATAGTGAGGCATGTGATGTCCACAGGCCAGAACAAATAGAACTCATTATATCTATCAAGTTTCCAAACAGACCTTGGGAATACTTGGGAATATTCCAAATAGACCTTGGGGTAGTTTTGTTTTTATATTTCATGTAAAGTCTTATATTATCCTCATTTAGTATTTCACCTCAGGGGTCAAGGAGTAGAAATCGCCAGTTTTGGATTTGAACATGTTCAAAATTCACTGCAATACCCATAATTTAACAGCGAGGTAGAAAGTGGGATGAGAACAATTAAGTTGCTCTTGAAGAAATCTTACTCCTACAGAGGAATGTGACTTATTTGTCTGCCTTATTTCAACGTGATCTTACGTAATCAGAGTTACTAATGTTCAGAACACAAAGACTCAGTTCCCTATTGTGCCTAAGAAATTAGCTCTGCACTTATGCCATCATTACCAAGCAGTAGATGATAAAAAAACCAAAAAACCGAGAAACGTCTAAAATTTTAACAGCTTGCCTTCACTGGTCAGTACACTGGATATCGGAGTTGGGATGTTCAGGGCATTGGTTAGGCCACTTTGGAATACTGCATTCAGACCTGGTCTCCCTGCTATAGGAAAGATGTTGTTAAACTTGAAAGGGTTCAGAAAGGATTTGCAAGGATGTTAACGGAATTGGAGGATTTCAGCTACAGGGAGAGGCTGAATAGACTAGGGATTTTTTTTTCCCCTGGAGTGTCAGAGACTGAGGAGAGCCCTTATAGAGGTTTATAAGATCAGGAGGGGCATGGAAAGTGTGAATAGCCAAGGTCTTTTTCCTAGGGAAGGCGAGTCCAAAACTAAAGTGCATATGCTTAAGGTGAGAGTGGAAAGACTTAGAAAGGATTTGAGATACAACCTTTTCATGCAGAGGGTGGTGCATGTATTGAACAAGCCGCCAGAGGAAATGGTAGAGGCAGGTAAAATTACAACATTTTGAAAAAAACATCAAGTTGGGTACACCTACAGGAAAGATTTAGAAAGATATGGGCCAAGTGCTGGCAAATGGGACCAGATAGGTTTAGGATGCCTGGTCAGCGAGGATAAGTTGGATTGAAGGGCCGTTTTCTAACACTATGTTCAATAACACTATGGCTCAGCAGAGAAAATTTAAAAGGGTTGTTCCCAATGGCTGGGGAGTCCAGAACAGGGTATCACAGTCTAAGGAAATGGGAGAGGCTATTTAAGACTGAAATGAGAAGAAATTTATTTACCTAGAAAGTGGTGAACATTTGGAAATCTTTGACACAGAAAGCAGCTGAAGCTAGAACATTGAATGTTCGCAAGAAGGAGTTAGATCTCGGTCTTGGAGATAAAGTGATCAAAGGGTGTGTGAAAAAGCAGGAGATGGGGTACTGAGTTGGATAATCAGCCAGAATGATATTGAATGGCAGAGCAGGTTGGGGCTGCTGAATGGCTAACTCCTATTTTCTGTTAAAGTTTCTGTTTTTGGAGAATGATCCTATCATGTTCATCAGACAGAACATTATAATAAACATTACTGCATGAGTTAGGGAACAGCGCACCTGACGGTGATCAGGTATTTAAATAGAAAAGGTACAATTGCCCAAAAAGATGCCAATTTATACTGTTAAAAAGGTTGCACAAAAAAAACAGGAACTTCAACTTTTATCCCGTTCTGATTGAGCCATCCTCAGATTATTGCTTGGAATGAACCAAATGGTAAACCTGACAACAGAGGAGCACCTTGGACATTAGGTTGTTTACACAATTTTCCAAGGCAATTATATTCTACCCAATAACTATCTTTCTTCCAAATCCAAAGAGAACATATTCAGGAAAGACAGTTAAGCATCCAGATAATCTAAATTTCTAAAATCAAAGATTTTGAGACAGATGGGTTGTGGCATATATAATTATATAAACAAATAGAAATGATAATTACCATAATAAAGCTTGGGGTTGATGTTGCTTTTGATTCTGAAACAGTTAATACTTGTTTAACTGCAATAAGTACCATCCACCATGATAATGTCATAAACACTTAATGGGAGACAGGTCTAAAACGATGTCTTCCCAACAAACTCTAGAGTCATAGGGGTCTACAGAATGGAAAAGGGCCCTCCAACTCAACAGGTTTGTGTTGGTAAAAGGAAAACAAACATCTAACAATTTCAATCTTTTAATATTCCTATTTTCCAGCAGTCTGAATGTTGAAGATACTTCCATAGTGCTAGCAGTGAAGATCCCATGGAAATAAACTGTTTACTTCATGCTCCCAAGCTCATTGTTTCTTCACCCCAGTCATTAATTTTCACCTCATATAGCTCTGTACCACCTGAAGTGGTTAAAATAGAAAACTATAAACTTTAGATAGGCCTGGGTAATTTCAGTTTAAATATGCTATTCCTTGAAGCATTAAACATTCTCTGCACCCACTCTTGTCTTTGTAGACCATCTTATAAAACTCATCCTTTCACTATTTTGTAACTTGAGTTCTCTATCGTGCTGCTACTTTTCCCTTTATCCAACAATTTCAACAGGATCATTGCATTGCCTGGAGTCTATTAAAATCTGCACATAATTGCAGAGATGCAATAAGCATTATTTTGTTTTTCAAGGCTTTTTGTGTTAGATCAGAAGGTGGTTACCTTCACCCAAACTAGGCCATGCAAGTCCCTTAAGAACCCGTACACTGAGAGCTAGCAGCATAGGCAATGCATATCCCTTCCAAACAGCCATTCTTTCTACAAGCCCAGGGAATGCGTTGACAGAATATCAATGGAGGAAGATCTCCAGCCAAGTCTAATGGTATACTCTGCTGGTATTAATACCTTCTAACCACATCAAGTGTGAACATCTTGGGTCATGAAACCTTTTTGCAACTCAGAGTTACAAGCTAGGGTTTTGTGCTTTTGCCTTTGTGATTTTCAGAAAATTTAAGTGTATGTTTGGAAAAAGTATGGATTAGAATGAGCAGGCATAGAAAACCATAGCCACTGAATCCAGTGAAGCAGTCTAATCTTGACAGAAATGCCAACTGTCAGGAGGAACAAGAACTGAACTTAGGACATCATTCATGATATTACTTAGTACCAAACTAAATGGCTTTTTATAACTGATTCACTGGGAGCTCACTGACTAGAATACATTCATATGCAAACTACATTAGCTTCAAAAGATGAATGTTAAAACTCACGGCAATCACTTTCGTCTTCTCCATCACCGCAGTTGTCTTGACCATTACATCTGAAGATGATTGGAATGCACCGTTTCTTCTGTGAACACTTAAACTGACTTGGGAGGCAAACATGTGTCTCTAAAGAATTATGAATAAACACATTGTGGTCAATGTTCAAAACTGACCTCATACAAATGGCATCTAAATATTTTCTCAGTATAAAGTTGAACAATTTTAATGCAAATACTTACCACAGTTTGCCTCATCTGAATTATCTCCACAGTCATTCTCACCATCACAGATGAAGGCAGGTTTAGTGCATATTCCTGTGCCACACTGAAACTGACCTGGTCTGCATTTAAATTCAGCTGAGAAGTCAAGGAAATGTTGCTTATAGAAAGAAAGAATTTTAGGACATTTGGAACAATCACTGTGTGTATTGAAAAGTTAAGGAAAAAATGCAAAAGAGTTGTAATAGATTTCTGTTATCTTCAGAATTATTTCTATGCTGTCTTATAGCTCATGAAAGGAATGACACATTCTCATTTACAGCTTCTGCCATCTGTTTTGTTAACAATTTTGTCATCATATGGATACTTTCACACCATTGTTGGCACCAAAGAAAGTAATGACTGCATGTAAGGAGCAGGATGATGCAGTACCATTCCAAACAGGGCATTTATCTTGTATTAGCAAATATCTCGATTTGAAACTCCCCAATTATGTTAGAGATGGAATGGCAGATATTATTAAATACAAATATTTATGTCAAACTGATCAAAAATACTTACGGCAGTATTCAGGTTCGTCTGATCCATCTCCACAGTCATCTTCTGTGTCACATTTCCACCAGAATGGAATACATTTGTCGTTGCTGCAGACAAACTGTTGAGACAGTATCATGTACTTACAATACAATGAAGATAATTAAACCTAATATGAAATGTATATTCATAGTCATACATTGCAGAACATAAGCAGCAACTTGGCACAGAAATTGAAAGGTGTTATTTTGGTGATACTCCTTGGCCAAATAATGTTTGGTCTCACTCAGATTTACCAAATTGGTGGATGTAATAAGCTGGAAAATTGCCTTGTGCATTATTCATAATAAGCACAAGGCCTTTCTCAACAAGGTGCAGATCTCTTGGGGTAATCTTTAAATCATTCATTTATTTACCTTTCTTATTTTTCACCCTATGCAAAAATAGTGACTCATGCTGCTCTTGGCTTTTTGAGTGTTTAATGCAATGCCATATCAGCCTAGTAGCATATTCTTCATCTGTGAGACTTGATAGCAAAAAGTGAAAGGCTAACTAATAACTGAGAACATTGCAGCACTTTCCCAGTTATGTTTTCATCCATTGTCTAGCGAAAAATGAGAATATTGAATGATTTTTCCTTTCCCTAACTGAAGATTCTGAAATTAATTGGAATGTCCTACTAGCTCTCCTGCTGAAAGCTTGTGTTCATAAAATATTTAGTGCAGCCTAAGAAGTGGTCTGGAATGTCCTGACCTTTATGTGAAAGCAATGGAAGAGGATTCTAGTTCGGACATATCCACACTTTGAAGATCAAGCTGCTATGCAATAACTGTTAGTATCTCTCTGTTGCCCAAACACTTAAATCACTTTCAAGTTTAATTGCTTCAGTACCACTGGATTTGACAAGTATACCAGCAAGAGAAAGAAAAAAACACCTATCTGATATCAGATCACATACAAATTTAGCCCCACATTTGATCACAAGCAATGCCTCCCATTCTAGATGAAGCTAACTAATAACAATAGTTGAGATTTGACTCTTTAAAAAATACATGAGATGCAAGTGGCATTGATAAGACCAGCATTTATTTTCCATGTCAAATTACTTTTGGAAAAAGTTGTAATTGCATTCTTGAACTATTGCCATCCATGTTGTGCAAGTGCTGTTGTACAGAAAGTTGATCCAGGATCACAGTAGCCTTACAGTAGAGGCCATTTGGCAGAGAGAAGTTGCACTGAGCCTCTGAAGAACATTCCATACAGGCCCACCCCAGCCCTCACCCTATCCCTGTTACCCTCTGGGTTATGTTGGCTAATCCCCCTAGCCTACGCACGCCTGGGCACTATGGGGCAATTTAGTACAGCTGATCCAACTAACTTTCACATCTTTGGACTGTGGGAGGAAACCGAAGCACCCAACAGGAATTCATGTGGACAAACTCCGTACAGACTGTCATGCATAGAATTGAACCCAGGCTTCAGGGCACTGTGCGGCAGCAGTACTAACCACTGTGCCATTGTCTCACCCAGGATTTTGATACAGTGACAGGGAACAAGTGGTGATAGATTAAGGGGACTGAGCATAGTGGTATTACTATTGAAACTAGCAATCCAGAAACTTGGACTGACATTCTAGAGAAATAAGGTCAAATTTGACCACACCACCTGATGGAACTTTCAGTTGGTGAAGTTCTCATGCACCCGTTCCCCTTGTTCTTTTTGGTGCTAGAAATAGCATTTTAGAAGGAATTCTCAATCTACCCTTGGTGAGTTAAGACCTTAAGACGTAGGAGCAGAAAATGTATCCTATAAATGATACACATTGAACTACAACAACAAAATATCTAGAGTGGTGGCTGGAATGCCAAACAACAGACTACTTCATCAAGGAATGTTGTTTAATTTCTTGAATGTTACTAAAACACTTCTTACTAACTAAGTGAAGGCTATTTTATCACACTCCTAGTAGCACCTTGTAGATGCTAGACAAGCTATGGGGAATCAAGACGTGAAAAGCACTGCATAGGATTCCCAATCTCTTACTGCTGTTGTAGTTACATTATATATGTGATTGGCACAGTTAATTTTCTGGTCAATGGTGATGCTCAGGATGTTGATAAAGGGCAGTTCACCAATGAACATGAAGGGGAAATATTTATATTCTCTCTGTTTGAGATTGTCAGTTTAATATATATGTGATGCAAGTTATGTCGTATCAGCCAGTTTTCAGCCAGTCAACTTTAGTTGTACAATAAGATTATTACTGTAGTATGCTTACGAACCAATATTTCAATTGTTTCCATAGTTTCCATACCTTATGCCTGGTTCCATTTTAGACTAATTGATAGGGATTGATTGCTATGATAACCTCATTATCATTGCATCATGCAACAAATAGAATTGTAGAAGCCAAACTTGATGTATAGCTTTCATCTATATCCAAAAAATTCTATTTGTAAGTGGGACTGCATTCCAAACTTACATTTTCACAGGAGCCGTGTAGATAGCTGTCTGTGCTGCTGGGCCTACAAACCACAGAATGCTGCAACTACTACAGTGAAAGGTTGGACATGGTTTACCTCCCTAAAACTAACCTGCACTGCAAGGGCACATTTAAAGTACACTCTGCATTTGTACAGGATCCATGATCAAATTCTCCTGCTAGCAATGCAGATGCCTTCTTCAGTATATTACAAAAAAACATATGTGCAGGGCAGCAGTCAGACACTCGTCAAAAAATCCATCTCAAACTGTTTAACATAGGCAATGACACTTTTCTACTGCGAGTTTTTCTGTGTGCAGGATTTTTAAAGCGACTTACAGGGTAATTACAGAAGATAAACTAATTGCACAGGGAATTTAATGTATTTACATATATGTTTAAAGACAATACCTGGCTTGCAGTACAGTTGGAAAGGCAAGTCCTGCCATCAGCAGCAAGGTAGAAGTTTGTCGGGCAGGCACATTTGTATTTTCCTCCAGGTGACAGCAAACATAAATTGCTGCAACCTCCATTATTGACTTTGCATGGGTGACCAGGCACTGAGACAAAGATAAAAAGAAATCCTATGAGCTTTTAATCTGATGGACAGTGAAAACAAGTTGCGTACAAACATTTACAACTGGAAAACTTTGATGGTCCAAAATTCATAACATTAGAAAGTAGAACTGTAATTACAGTTTACAGACAATAATGAAACTGTATTATAGACGAGAGTTGTCTGCATGTTCTAACTAACGCGGGGACACAGTGATGATCATCAGCAAAAGACACCATTATCATTTCTGAGCCATTTCTGAGGCCATGGCTAGCGATGGAGCAGGAACCACTTGAGATGATAAACTCTTCAAACTCTTCTTTCTTACATCCCAAAGAAAGTTGCAGGTAATATAAGCATACACCTCTTTCTCCCTGCTTCTCATCATAACCTTACTCTTGTATGTTTTTTCTTTTTATATAACCAAAAAGTACAACCTGTTTAGGCAGTGGAAGAATAACAAGGAGGGGAGTGATGAAGAACAATCAAATTTTAATTTGCTATTTCTAGTTAACACTGTCATTATAAACAGCTTGGAAAATAGCACAGAGGTGGTATCTGCATATGCTGAGGCAGTGGGACAAGGATATTTGCCAGATAGTGATGGTTCACATACATTCTGGTGGGGCCAACTCAGCAAATTTTCATTGAACAACAAAAGGAGAAGGTTGATGGGTGTATATATCAAAATGATTTGTTGCTACAGGCAACTTCACAACTATCGGCAATACTGTTGTTGTCTTACTTTGTGAATGAAATTTTGACTCTAGCAGTTGAGAGATTTCAGTGGTAAGTCCCTTAATGACAGCCAACATTTGAGGTATTTTTTTCTGAGTAGAGTTTCAGGAATGAAGTATTGTCCCCGAAATTTCTTGGCTGGAAACGGTGTCTTGTGAACAGCTATTCTACTTCTCCTCCCTCTTCTAGTAGTTTGTCCTTCACTGTGTGACCTCTCCCAGTCAATCTTGATAAAGGACAACACACAAATAGGTCCTATTGCTGAGAGCAAGTGATTTGTGCTGAAGCCTAGAGCTAGCGAAAAGGACTACAGCACTCCTTGTATTCCTGTAAAATTGAAACCTCTATTGAAAGCCCAAAATCATTTAGGAATTTAGCGACAGTTTGAGAATTCAACTAGAAACTATTTGCTAAGCAGTTGACAATTTCCTTGCTTAGCTAGGGGTGAGAATGAGGTGAGCTTCCTCACACTGCATAATGCATTTTTGCTGTAAGGTTAAAAAAGGCCATGAATCAGGGCAGGAAGCCTTAGAATAGAGGCATGTCTGTTAAATCAGTAATGACATGGTATGCTCGCTGTGGATGCTTCCAGCTCCCCATGTACAGGTGACATTGGTGTATTTCCAGTCAGAAGAAAGAGTACGTAATACAGGCTTGATTTTGGATCACTGATTGTACTCATGGCATCTAAAATCCAGTGCTATCTAGCCAAACTGAATCTTACAAAATAGTATTACTCAGATTATACTACTGCTTCATGTTGGCTCCATTAAAGTGCACCCCTCATACCTATTATGTATTTGCTAATTTCACCAGTTTATGTCCTTCTGAAGTCTGTGACTATATTTGTCACTATTTATTATGTTGCCAAGATATTTTATAATATACTTTGAAACAGAATGGGGCGGCACGGTGGCTCAGTGGTTAGCTCTGCAGCCTCACAGCACCAGGGACTCAGGTTCAATTCCAGCCTCAGGTGACAGTTTTGTGTGGGGTTTGCGCATTCTCCCCGTGTCTGCGTAGGTTTCCTCTGGGTGCTCCAGTTTCCTCCCACAGTCTAAAATCATGCAGTCTAGGTGGATTGGCCATGCTAAATTACCCATAGTGTTCATGGATGTGTAGATTAGATGGGTTTTAGGTGAAAGGGTTTGGGTCGGTGCTCTAAGGGTCAGTGTGGACTTGTTGGGCCAAAGGTCCTGTTTCCACACTGTAAGCGTTCTATGAGTACATCTAATATCCAAATTCAAGTCATTTACATATAAGAAAAGCAAGGACCCTCTAGTGATTCCTAAAGGACTTCACTGGACAATTATTTTGTGTCAGAAATATATTCACTCACCACTGCTCTCTCCTTCCCATCACTTATTTGTTGCCAGATACATTTAGCAACCATCGTTTTAATTCTGTCTCCATTTTCCTGTCTCTTACATCTTTTCAAAGCCCATACATGCAACACGTATGTCATCATTTTTATCAGTCTGCTTCAATATTTCATCCAAACTGTTTAATCACGTTGGTTGGACATGATGTGTCTTTCAAAAAGCAAACAGATTTTGTAACGGCTACCCCTCAATAATTCTTATATGGAGAAGCATGAACTAAGTTTGTCCTTGACAATTTTCACTAGCTGTTTTCCCAGCACACTGGCCTTTAGTTACCAGGCTTATCCTCCTGTTTCTGAATAGGAATGTAATATCTATAAGTCAGTTATCCATGGTCCTGGCGTATCTGCTTTATCCAAGGAGGACTGAAAGAAAGACTGGGGTCAGAACCTATGCTCCATACTTGGTTCACTTATCAACTTTAGACGCATTCTGTCTGATTTGGTTGGCTTCTTTATTTTGATTGATGCTGACTTATTTACACTTCCCTTCCATTTTTTCCCCCTTTCCTTCTTTATAGCAACATTAGCTGATCCTTATTCTTTGGGGAGACTCTCATTCAGTTCTTGAAATGTCCTTTGATTCCAGGGGGAGAAAAAAAATCCTTCTGAATTGAATCCAACATTAACAATAATTTTCTATTGTATACGTTTATAACAGATTTTGGGGTTGACTTTTATTTTGACTGTTTGACTGCTATTCTTTTCTCATGTGCTGTTTTTATTCTTAAATCCTTTCCCAATAGCGCCCTGCACATTTTGTATACTGCCTGGTGTTCAATTATATTCTACACCTGTTAATTGCTACAAGCCTCCTTGTGTTTTGCTATTTTAATGTGTGTTTCCATTGTCATCGAGGACATTTGGATGAGATAGGCTACTTGGGTAAAATTTTTGGTTTTTATCTGAGCATTCTCCACTTTGAAGGCCTACTTATTGCTTTTTTAACATTTCCTTTTTTTGTTTCTAGTCCACTGTGTTACTTTCTTCCCAAATAATTGAAATCAGAAACCTTCCAATCATTGACTTTCATTTTTGATCATCTTATGTCCTTTTCTATTGCTACTTCAAAACTAATGTTGTTGTGATCTTGATTACCCAGATATTCTCCCACTGAAATATGTTCCACTTGCCTGACTTCATTCCTCAGAACTAGACCTTAGAACTGTTTCCTTAGTTTAATACCTCATTATTCATGTATTAAATCAGGCAGAAGAAAACATGCTGTCATTTACTTTTTACTGTCAAAATACTTCAGTCTACACATTGGTTTCTATCTTTCCCTTTTGAATACTCTCCCTCTCCAGGAGCAAAACCTGTTCTGGAGAAAAATCAAGGTCTTAAAGACAAACTTCTATCAGAGATAACACAGTGTAGAGCTGGAGAAACACACAGGCCAGGCAGGATCAGAAGGACCAGAAAGTTGACGCTTTGGGTTGAGACCCTTCTTCAGAAAGGGGGAGGGGGGGGCAAGGGAGCTGGGAAATAACTGGATAGAGGGGGGGGAGGCGAGGCTGGGACAAATAGGTGGGATGGTAACAGGTGACTGCAGGGAGGGTGTGGTGGGGATTGGTCAGAGGGATGGATGAGGCGGATTGGTGGGAGAGAAGGTGGACAGATTGTGCCAGGGCAAGGAGGCGGGGATGACAGGGTGTGTTGGAAATATGATGAGGCTGTGGGCGGGAGATTTTAAAACTGGTTTCCATACTTAGGCCATCGGGCTACAGGTTCCCGAGGGGGAATAAGAGGTGTTGTTCCTCCAGTTTTTGGGTGGTGTCAATGTGACACTGCTGGGGTCTCAGGGTGGACATGTCACCTAGGGAGTGGGAGTTAAAATGGTTGGCAACTGGAAGGTGTTGTCGTTTGTCATGTACAGAGCACAGATGCGCTATGAAGCGGTCTCCAAGTCTACGCTTGGTCTCACAGATGTAGAGTAGGCTATATCGAGGGAACAGCAGATAGAGTAGACCAAGCTGACAGTTGTGCAGGTGAACCCCTGTCTGATATGAAAGGTTTGTTTTGGGCCTTGAATGGAGGTGAGGGTGGGAGGCGTTAGGGCAAGTACAGCATTTCCTGCAGTCGCAGGGAAAGGTGCCTGGGGTTGTGGGGTTAGTGGGGAGTGCGGAGTGGACGAGGGAGTTATGGAGACAGCAGTCCCTTTGAAAGGCAGATGGGGTGGGGAGGGAAATTAGTCTTTGGTTGTGGGGTCAGATTGTAGGTGGGAGAGAATGATATGCTGCATGCGGATGTGGGAGGGATGACATGTGAGGAGAAGGGGGAACTCTGTCTTTATTTTTGTTGGGGGAGGGTTTGTGAGGGCAGAAGTGTGGGAAATGCAAGAGATGCGGTCGAGGGCATTTTTGATCACTGTAGCCTGGGAAGGAGTTATAGTTCTTGAAATTGGAGGACATCTGGGATGTTCAGGAGTGGAACACCCCACCTTGGGACAGATGTGGTGGAGGCGGAGGAATTGGGAGTATGGGATCACATTCTTGCAGGACGGTTTTTTTAAGATTAGATTTCCGACAGTGTGGAAACAGGTCCTTCAGCCCAATAAGTCCACACCACCCCTTACAGCATCCCACACAACCCTGAACACTATGGGCAATTTAGCGTGGTCGATCCACCTAGCCTGCACATCTTTGGACTGTGGGTGGAAACCGGAGCACCCAGAGGAAACCCATGCAGACACGGGGAGAATGTGCAAACTCCGCACAGACAGTTACCCGAGGCTAGAATCAAACCCAGGCCCCTGGTGCTGTGAGCTAACCACTGAGCCACCGCGCCACCCAAGGTAGTGAGAGGAAGTGAAGCCCATGTAGCTGTGGGAGTCGGTGAGCTTGAAATAGATGTCAGTTTTGAGGCAGTCGCCAGAGATGGAGATGGAGAGGCCCAGGAAGGTGAGGGAGGTATTGGAGTTGGTCCAGGTGAAATTGAGGTTGGGATGAAAGGTGTCAGTAAAGTTGATGAACTGTTCAAGCTCCTCATGGGAGCATGAGCAGCATCAATACAATAATGTTGCAGAGGAAGAGGTGTGGGATAGTGCCAGTATACAGTGGAAAAGGGACTATTCCACATATCCTACAAAGAGGCAGGCATAACTTGGGTCCATGCTGGTGCCCATGGCCACCCTGTTCGTCTGTGGGAAGTGGGAGGAGTTAAAGGAGAAGTTATTCAGGGTAAGGACAAGTTCTGTTAAGGGAAGTCACCAGTTTTTAAATCTTCCCACCCAAGGCCTCATTCCATTTCCAACCCTCCCTCTCATCTCCGCCTTTTGACCTGACACAGCTTGTCCATTTTCTCTCCCACCTATGCACCTCACCCATCCAACTGACCAATCCCCACCCTGCACTCACCTATCACCATCCCACCCACCTTCCTCAGCCCCACCCCTCCTCTCTATTTATTTTGCAGCTCCCTTCCCTCCGCTTGTCCCCATTTGTGAAGAAGGGTCCCAACCCGAAACGTCAACTACCCTATTCCTCTGATGCTGTTGGGCCTGCTGTGTTCCTCCAGCTCCACAGTGTATTGCCTCTGACTCCAGTATCTGCAGTTGTTGCTATCTCCTTTCAAAATCACCGGTCTCAATTATCACTGAAACCGTTCTGGTTTATCTTTTAAAGATCCTCATTTCTAAGATTGTAATTGTTCCTCATTGGACTGAAAATATAGTTATCAAGAACAATCTGCAAAATTTGATGTTAAATCGTCTAAAGATATATTAGTATAGATGAGCCAAACGTACATCAGTGAGATAGTATTTCAGGAACACTTTCAAGGAGATGGAAAGATGTAGAGCTTTAAGGAGGGAAGTCACAAGTATAGACCTTAGCAGCTGACTTCATGGTTTCCACTGGAATAATTAAAAGTGGGACACTCAAAAGCCTGCACACGTTTTAGGAGCTCTTGATTGTCATTGCTCTTTTATTTTCATCTTTGTCAGGGACTTGAGATTCCATAATATTGCTCTTGCTGCTTTCATACTTCTCTAAAATTTACTAACTGATGTGTATTCCTATCTCCTATTCTCTGGCCATTGACAGAAAATACGCATCAGTTACATATTGTGTTTTTATTCCTTAAAAATAATCCAATACAGTCTGTCTTCAGACCCTCTAGTACTTTAGCAACCTGCAGAATTAAAGCTTTTCCTCACATGTAATGCTGAATAAATATCACATTATATATTTGCAGGAGCTTACACAAGGCACACAGGGTTGAGATAGACAGGCTTTAAATCAGTAAGGAAATCCAAGGTTATTTGAAAAAAGGCAGGAAAGTGAAGTTCAGGATTGCCATATCAGCCATGGTCTCATTGAATGCTAGAGCAGACTTGAAAAGTCAAATGGCGTCAGTTTAATTCTATATATTTTTGTTGTGTTTTATTTTTGTCCATTTAAAGGCTCAATAACTAGCTGTGTGCAGTTTGAAGCAGTTGTAATAATAAGACTGGATAACTCAGAATTTATGACTTGTGACTCTTTGAGCTTGAAGTCATCTCTGCAGGCTATAAACGAATGTCAACCACCTCATGAAATCCTGACATATCTTAACAAAGGCAAATGAGTCACTGGACAGAGGATGGCTGTTGCAGAACGTGGGTGAATGCCAAGTGCATGCATCTATAGTTTTGAAACAAGTTTTAAAAGCCTTGTTAGCAATTCCACAAGAAGTTACATAAAATCAAGAGTTTAATTTTTACTGGTAAAAATCAGCTTCAAGGCACTTATGCTGACTCTACAAAACTCCTGTTCGCTCAGCAATATAAGGGTCAGTGCATGTGATATATTCTCTGTTCATCAATTTATATAGTTTGAGCAGACTTCAGTCACCTATTGTTTTCATTTTTATGCATGACACAATAATACTTCCCGTGTGCAACATTTTTTTTCCTTAAGAAGACAAGATAAAATTATTTCCTAAGCATAATTACATCGATCATTCAATTACACAAATGATTTTTACATTAAATTTGGAAAGCATACAGCATGTTGCAAAGAATTACCATCTGGTTGTCTGTGAGGATGATACACATGGATATCCATTATCTGATGCCAGGAGCTGATTAGTGACATCTTGTTTAAACCTGTGGTTTTATGAGCACGGCTGACTGACTTAGTTTTCCAATCTGTCCAGTAAATGTAGTCTTCAAATAATGTCACTGCTAAAACATGTGGGATATCTTGGTTCTGAACTGCAATAGGATATGGATATATTAGTATATTATATTGGAAGAATGCCAGCCTCAACATCCAACATTGTATGAACCATCAGACACAACTGGAACATAATTTTTTTTATGAATAGCTGCTGCAACAGTATACCAGCTCCCTGTGTTCTTCATTACTATTTGAAAGATCATAGAACAAAGCATAAACTCTGCTATCTTGCAGTTTCACTTGGTCTAACACTTGACAGAAAATGAAAATGCCTGCTTATAACAGAATCTTTAGAAATTCTTCAACATGAAATCACAATTTTATTTGCCTTTAGTTTTCGCTCTTCTGAAGGTACCACATTGTAATGAACAAACTATCTTTAAAATGTTTTTAGAAGGGGGAGGTGCTAACTTTTTGGGTGCTCCATTACCATCAGGGACATACCCAGAGCAAATAATACCTCACTTCCACCCTACCTGCCTATAATTCAAAGTCCATCCCCTAACTTTCCTCTTGCCCTCCCTAAAGTAGGCAAACACTCCTTGCAAATGTCCCTTAACTTATCTCACTCCAGAATGTCAACATCCATTACAAGACATGGCATTCCACCATAGCAACTAATGGAACTTAAATTCAATTAATATCACACTCTGGAACATAAGGCTAATCTCAGTAATGATGCCAAGAAATCATCATCAAACTTGTGAAAGCCCATCTGGTTCAGTAATGTCCTTTACTTGTCTTGCCTACATGTGATTCTCGACCTATACCCCTTAAATGTTGACTCTTATTGGCTCTATAAATTGCTCTGGCAAGCCATCCAGTCCAAGGCCAATTTGTAATGGGCAACAAATGTTGGCCTTGTTGATAATGCCCATTTTGCATGAAGAAATAAACTCGAAGAAAATTACAGCTGGAGAGAATCGATGAATAATTTATTTCCCTTTAGTTTTTTGATCTGTTTTGAATAACCTTTCACTGTTACCAACCACTGACATTTTCTCAGTATTAATAAACTTGCTACAGATTTACTCTATTAGCCTAAACATGCCTGATTATCAATTAACAGATTGATCAACAATAAAATTCAAACACTCAGCTTGTCCTGCCTCGTAGATAATCTCTAGGCAGAACTTAACATGATTCTGTCTAGACAGCTATTTTTTAAAAAAAAAATCTTCTTCGACTTTCAGAACCCTTTGTGGTCAGCGTCTTGAAAATCCCTTAATGAGAACAGAGAATTCACAAGGCCGTCTTAGTTTCAAACAGAACATGTTGCGGCAATCAATGATTGACCTAGGAATAAACTTTAATTCCAAGTAACAACGGCAAGGAAGGAAGCCTTGAGCATGCCTTTAAATCTGATATTTTAATTCCAGTACCAAACGTTGGCCCAAAATCAGAAGCAGTTTTTACAATACAGTGAACATAGAACGTTACAGCACAGTACAGGCCCTTCGGCCCTCGATGTTGTGTCAACCTGTCATACCAATCTGAAGCTCATCTAACGTAGTTCTAGAGAACATAGAAGAAATTTTATTCTGACCTTGTTAACATGTTTGAATTAGAATAAATTCATGCAAATGGTATTGAATTGCACCTTTTGCCACAGTGTATATTTATATATATGCAAAACTGTTGCCGTCACAGAGAAGATTTCTGTTATCCACCACAAGTGGATGATATTTTTATGCAATTAAAAAAAGAGGAAAATCTGGGTCAGATAAAATCCTAATATTTTGTTAAAACACAATTGACTCATCATCATTCGAGGAGCTAATATTGTCTTTTTGTGTACACTCTCTCCTTTTTTTAATCTGATCAGCATTTTTTGCACTTCTTCCAATCTCTGTCATCAGGCAAAAGATATAAAAGCCTAAACACATGTGCCATTTTCAAATAGCAATAATATATGGTGCAACACGCATAGGAACATATAAATCAGGAGCAGGAGTAGGTTATTCAGTCCCTTGAGCCTACTCTGCTCTTCAATACAATCATGCTGATTGGATTATAACTTGAAATCCACATTCCTGCTGACCCTGATAATGCTTTAATCCATTGCTTAACAAGAATCTGTTTGCCTGCCTTACAAATTGTCAAGGACTCTGGAACTCTTTTTCTGAAAAGATGATGGAAACAAAGACTCATGAATCTATGAGTGAAAAAAAATTGCCTAATCTCTGCTTTAAATTAGTAACCCCTTAATTTTAGACAGCTACTTCTAGTTCTAGAATCTCTCATAACAGGAAACATTTCTCCATATCTACCTATTACCAATTCCTCCGCCGCATCTGCTCCCACAATAAGACATTCCACTCCCGCACATCCCAGATGTCCAAGTTCTTCAAGGACCGCAACTTTCCCCCCACGGTGATCGAGAACGCCCTTGACCGCGTCTCCCATATTTCCCGCAACACATCCCTCAAACCCCGCCCGCCCCCGCCACAACTGCCCAAAGAGGATCCCCCTCGTTCTCACACACCACCCTACCAACCTCCGGATACAACGCATCATCCTCCGACACTTCCGCCATTTACAATCCAACCCCACCACCCAAGACATTTTTCCATCCCCACCCCTGTCTGCTTTCCGTAGAGACCACTCTCTCCGTGACTCCCTTGTTCGCTCCACACTGCCCTCCAACCCCACCACACCCGGCACCTTCCCCTGCAACCGCAGGAAATGCTACACTTGCCCCCACACCTCCTCCCTCACCCCTATCCCAGGCCCCAAGATGACATTCCACATTAAGCAGAGGTTCACCTGCACATCTGCCAATGTGGTATACTGCATCCACTGTACCCGGTGTGGCTTCCTCTACATTGGGAAAACCAAGCGGAGGCTTGGAGACCGCTTTGCAGAACACCTCCGCTCAGTTCGCAACAAACAACTGCACCTCCCAGTCACAAACCAATTCCACTCCCCCTCCCATTCTCTTGATAACATGTCCGTCATGGGCCTCCTGCAGTGCCACAATGATGCCACCCGAAGGTTGCAGGAACAGCAACTCATATTCCGCCTGGGAACCCTGCAGCCTAATGGTGTCAATGTGGACTTCACCAGTTTCAAAATCTCCCCTTCCCCTACTGCATCCCTAAACCAGCCCAGTTCGTCCCCTCCCCCCACTGCACCACACAACCAGCCCAGCTCTTCCCCCCCACCCACTGCATCCCAAAACCAGTCCAACTGTCTCTGCCTCCCTAACCGGTTCTTCCCCTCACCCATCCCTTCCTCCCACCCCAAGCCGCACCCCCATCTACCTACTAACCTCATCCCACCTCCTTGACCTGTCCGTCTTCCCTGGACTGACCTATCCCCTCCCTACCTCCCCACCTATACTCTCTCCACCTATCTTCTTTTCTCTCCATCTTCGGTCCGCCGCCCCCTCTCTCCCTATTTATTCCAGTTCCCTCTCCCCATCCCCCTCCCTGATGAAGGGTCTAGGCCCAAAACGTCAGCTTTTGTGCTCCTGAGATGCTGCTTGGCCTGCTGTGTTCATCCAGCCTCACATTTTATTATCTTGGAATTCTCCAGCATCTGCAATTCCCATTATCTCCATATCTACCTTGTCTATTCCTGCCTGAATTTTATGTTTCAATTAAATCACCTCTTAAACTTCTAAACTTCAGGAGATATAAATCTAGCTTTTCCAATTGCTCTTCAAGTAATTGAGTGAATTTTCTCTGAACTGTCTTCACTTGCCTCTCCTTAACTTAATTTGCCAACTGACTTTACCCAGCTCTATTTCATGATTTCATTATTGCCCTTATTTACATGTTCAAAAATGAGACTCAGACCTACTCCTCTCTCCCTCAACCTGAACATAAAATGCGATCATATTGAGGTCGTTGCTACCCAGGGCTGCTTCATCACGAGATCATTAATCTTATCTTTTTGTAGGATAGTTGGTCTAGAGTAGGCTGATCGCTGGTTAGTACCATAATATGCTGTTCTAAGAAACTGTCCAAAAAACATACTATGAACTCCGTATCTCAGCTGCCTTTGAGCATTTCACTTTACAATACTGAAAGTAGCTTAAAATTCTCCAGATCATTGCCATGTCTGTCTGACCAGTTTTCCAGTTCTTCCTTTATTCCACACCCGATTGTATGGTTACTGTTAGAATGTCCTGGGTAGAACTATCCTGAAATAGTCAATCATATGCTGCGAGCCCAGTAAGACTGCAGAGTTGTAAACGGTGGATTTGTTTTTGTAGGTCTCAAAATGACAAATCAGCAGTTTGGCTGGACTGGCAAGTAACCCATGAACAAAATATGGTGAGTCATCTCAAATGGAATTCTCTTGGAAAATAATCATTTTAACAAGGCAATCAAAATCCAACACACAGCTCATTTTAAATTTCTTATTATTGCTCTCATTTCCTGAGCTTCACCACATCACCATTCAAAGTAAAACTTGAAATGAATAGAATGTAACAGCAGAATACTTAAAAATGCATAATCAAACTAAGAAGAGTCAGCATAGCGTCAGGAAGGAGAACTCATGCCTGACAAATTTTCAGAGAATTGTTTTGAGAAGCTTATAAGCAGGATAGATGAATGTGAAACAATTGATGTAGTAAGTTTCGATGTCAAAAAGACATTTGGTAAAGTATTGCTCATTAGACAACTGAATAAGACAACGGCCCATAGTGTTGGGGGTAGCAATTTAGCTTGGATAGAGAACGGGCTAACTAACAGAAGAAAGAGTGGGATCAGGGAGGCATGTTCAGGTTGGTAACCTATAACTGGTAGAGTGCAGCAGGGATCAGTGTGGGGCGGCAATTATTTAAAATATACATTTATTATTTGGATGAGGGAAGTGAAAGTACTTTGGCAGAGTTTGTGAATGCCACAAAAATTAATGGGAAGCCAATTGGTGAGGACAACACAAAATCCACAAAAGGATATAGACAGGCTAAGTGAGTGTGCAAAATCTCGGCAGATGGGATAAAATGTGAAAGAAAATGGGTTCAGGTATTTTGGCAAGAAGAATAGAGGAAATAAATATGATTTAAATGGAGAAAGACTGCAGCAAGCTGCAGCACAGACAAATGAGGGTTTCTCATGTATAAATCATGGGTTGTAGGAAAGATAAATAGGCTGTTTGTCTTTATTTCGAATGAAATGGAATGTAAAAACAAAGAAGTCTTGCTAAAACTATGTAGGACACTATTTAGACCACACTTAGAATATTGAAAACAGTTTGATCACATAATGGAAAGAAAATATACTGATATTAAAAGTAGTCCAAAGAAAGGTGGTCAGGTTCATTCCAGGTGTGGAAGGATTTTCATATCAGGAGAGGTAGAGTACATTGGGCCTGCAATCATCAGAGTTAGAAGAATGACAGGTAATCTTATTGAAACCTGTAGGATCTGTAATGGTAGATGTTAAGAGATTGATCACTTTTGTAAGAGAATCTAGGACAAGAGGGCATAATCTGAATGAAGGACCGCCCAATTTAAGAGACATTATGAGAGTTTTTTTTCTCTTGGAGGACAGTGAATCTATGATTTTTTTTAGCACCGATTACTAAAGAGGCTGGGTGATTGAGTATATTTGAAGCTGAGATAGATACTTTTAAAGAGTAAGGGAAGCAAGGGTTATTGGGCAAAGGCATGAAAGTGGAGTTCAAGATTATCAGATTAACCATGAAATCATTGAATTCCAGAGAGACACGATGGGCTGAATGGCCAAATTCTACGCCAACATTTTATGATGTGGAGGCCCCAGTGTTTGACTGGGTGGTCAAGGCCTGCTATCAAATGACACCAGGTTATCGTTCAACAGGCTTATTGAAAAACATCTTATGAAAGATTACTAGATTGGGAGGATGACATGAGTGAGGGCCATTGAGTGAACATGATGCATGCAATAGTGAGAGATGAAGTCTTTGAGCTTTGGCATGAGTTCTTTGTAATTGCAGAGTTAGAGTGAGTGCTGGCAATACGAGAGTGAGGAAGCACAGAGAAGATAGTGGCATTTATCCTTGTGGGGCATAGAAGATCATTGGCCTTTTTTATGCACTGCTGATATCTTGCCTTATTTATTTTGCAACATTATCTGATGTTGCAATCTATATCTAGCCTGGCTATGTCTGATGGTATGGTCCACTGGGAAAAGGATTTCTTCTCCTCTGCAATACCCATCCACAAGCACCTCCAGGTCTTTGTCTATGACGTTGGGAATGTCTCTTCTGAGCCATGTCTTCAGTGATTAGACTCAAGCACAACAGTGTGCTGAGTTGTTCCTAGCTTGAAATATGGCTCTAAAGGCATGTGCAACAGAATGTCTCAGCTGGGGAAAGCGCAACAAACACTTCAGTCATGTCAATATTTGAGAAATATGCCCAAAAGTCGGTTGCATATTCAATAAAGTGAAGAGTGGACGATTCCCTGAAAAAAGAACATTGCTCTTGGTCATAGTGGACAGATCATCAAGAAACTCATTCATCGATATATTCTAACTGTGAATAGGAAAGTTCTGCCTTGTGTGTGATGCTGAAAGTATAAGTGTCAAGCTTATCCAAGCACTTTGAAGTTAGCCATTGTTGTTTCTGAGTTTCATTTTAATTCACCAGACCTGACTTTCATCCAATCCCAGGAACGGTTATCTCAGGTCAGCAGATAGGTAGAGCAGACACATGCAATTAATTAGTGCAGTCTTGGCTGTCAGGTAAGTGGTGGAAAGTGTAGTTGAGCATAGATGAAAGAAGGAAAATGTTGGCTCTTGTTGAAACTCAAAGCTTATAATTTAACTTATAGAAAGTAAATTAGTTTTTCAGACGTCTTTAGGGTTGAAGTTTCTTCAGTCCCACTGCTATAGGGATAATTTCACCAGATGTAGTTTCTTGCCGTTAAAATATTCTCAGGTCTAAATTACTTCATCAGATACTAACTTTTGAAAACTATTGAGACCCTCACCTACTTTGGCTAAAGATCACATTGATGGCTCAAACTATTCTTAAAATGGTGACAGGCACAAATATGACATGATTGAGGTAAGTCGTTCATTGTGTTAATTGCGTATATATGTTGAGCACAAGGGCTATAAATGCATAAACTTGTTTGAAAATACAAAAAAAAATTGAGATCAATAAAACTTCAAATCTTGAAAAATGAAATCTGTCTTAGCAGACCGCATAGTGTTAGTAAAAGATTTTATTGTACATATTGGCATTTTATAAAATTGCACATTGTTCAGACAATCAATTAATAATTATATACATTTAGTTAGAAATATTTTAATTTCACTAGGCTGTTTAAACAGAAACATCAGTTATTTAATTTGAAGAGAACTTACTAAATTTATTATTAGCAAATTTCAAGAACAATAATCTTTTATTATTTGCTATGAGATATGCTGAATTAAAATATATAAGCAGAACAAAATAATTCAAAATGGGGGAGAAAAAAACAGCCTTACCTACCTCTATGTCTTTTGGATCCATCCAGGTCAGCAAATTCGATAGAACCTTGTTCATCATCAGCCCAGTACAGCCTGTTATTCACATAATCCAGACAGAGACCACTTGGCTTTGAGATTTTTGTGTCTATGACAATATTTTGATTAGTTCCATCCATTCCTACACGGCCAATATGTGGGTAATCGCCATGGTCAGTCCAGTATAAATATCTATTCAAAAATGTTTGTTAAAAAAAATTAAAACTGAATTCAAATATAAGAACAGAAAATGCTGCAACCACTCAACATTGTCAGCTAACTTTTGCTTACTTTGCAATTTTATTCCATGAATCATGTTTATCATGAATCAATAGGGTGGAATTTGGAATTGCTACCATGTAGGATCATTGAGGAAAATCATTTTGCTGTATTTGAAGATAAGTAAAACAAGCCCATGGGAAGAAAAAGAATGGAATGATATCCTGTTAAAGTAAAGTCAGGTAAGAGAGGAGGACAAATAAGGAAGTGTAAACAATGGCCGAGCCTGTAGTCTCAATCTTGTGACATTCAATGCAGTTCTAACCCCAACAGCAAAGAAGAATATGGCATCAAATGTTAACCTAGTATCATCTTTTCATAGATATAATAGGAACTGCCAATGCTGGAAAACCTGAGATGACAAGGTGTAAAGCTGGACGAACGCAGCAGGCCAATCAGCATCAGAGTAGTAGGAAAGCTGGTGTTTTGGGTCTCCACCCATCTTCTGAAATGGGGGAGGGGAAGGGGATTCTAAAATAAACAGTGAGAGATGTGGAGCAGCAGATACAGTATACCACATTACCAGATGTGCAGGTGAACATCTGTTTGGTGTGAAAGGTCTTCTTGGGGCCTGGGATGGGGGTGAGGGGGGACGTGTTGGGGCAGGTGCAGCACTTCCTGTGGATGCAGGGAAAAGTGCTGGGGATGGTGGGGCTGGTGGGGAGTGTGGATCTGACAAGGGAGTCATGGAGAGAGTGGTCCCTCCGGAAAGCAGATAAGGGTGGGAAGGGAAAAATGTCTTTGGTGGTGGGGTCAGATTGCTGATGGCAGAAGTGGTGGAGGATGATGCGTTGGATTTGGAGGTTGGTGGGCTGGTATATGAGGATGGGAGGATTCTGTTTTGGTTGCTATTGCAGGGAGGGGGTGTGAGGGATTAGTTGTGGGAAATATTAGAGACATGGTCAAAGGCATTTTCGACTACTGTGGAGGGGATTTTGTGTTCCTCGAAAAAATGATGACATCTAGGGTGTCCGGAAGTGAAATTCCTCATCTCGGCAGCCAATGCGGTGGAGACGAAGGAATTGGGAATAAGGGATGGGGTTTCTGCAAGAAGGTAGGCGAGAGGAGGTATATTCCAGTTAGCTGTGGGAGTCAGTGGGCTTGAAATGGATATCGTTTCCAGGTGGTTGCCAGAGATGGAAACAGAAAGGTCGAGGGAGGAGAGAGAGATATCGGAGATGGACCGGGTGAACTCAAGGTTGGGATGGAAGGTGTTAGTGAAGTTTTTCTCTTCCCCCATTTCTAAATAAAGGTCGAGGCCTGAAATGTCAGCATTCCTGCTGCTCTGATGCTGCTTGGCTTGCTGTGATCATCCAGCTCTACAACTTGTTATCTTTTCATAGATGTTGCTTTTTGAGAAATTGCTGGAACATCTGTGGAGGAAACAGATTCTGAAGAAGGGTCATTGCGTCCAACATGTTGACTGATTTCTCTCCACAGATGCTGCCAGACCTGCTGAGATTTTCCAGCCTTTTTTAAATTTTGTTTCAGATTTCCAGCGTCTGTAATTCTTTAGTTTTTTTGGTACATATTAAGAAACCTTTTACTTCTGATATCACTTCTACAGAAGATTATGGTATATTTTATGTAATTTGTCACATATGACAAGATTGAAGACAAAAAACATAATGATGATTTAGAACAAAATAGTAATGCTGCAGGCCTCAATAGTACTTAAACAAAAGGCAAAATAAATGATTTCAATAGATTTGTTGCCAGTGTAAATCGATATCAATAGTCTTTTATTTTAACTTATTCATTCACAGGCTGTGGGCATCTCTGACTCGGCCAGCATCTTTTGCCCATCCCTAACTGCCAGAGGGCTGTTAAAAGTCAACCACATTGTCTGGATTCAGTAGGTCAAACCAAGTAAGAGCATTAGTGATAATAAAATGTGAGGCTGGATGAACACAGCAGGCCCAGCAGCATCTCAGGAGCACAAAAGCTGACGTTTCAGGCCTAGGCCCTTCATCAGACCCTCTCTGATGAAGGGTCTAGGCCCAAAACATCAGCTTTTGTGCTCCTGAGATGCTGCTGGGCCTGCTGTGTTCACCCAGCCTCACATTTTATTATCTTGGATTCTCCAGCATCTGCAGTTCCCATTATCACTGATACAGTTCTAAATTTACAGGTTTCTTTTATTAAATGTTAGTATTATTTTGTACCTTGATTTACATTCACAGGTCTATTTGTTTCACGATTAGGTGTGACTCAGCCTTTGTGAAAACATTTTGAAAGCTTTAACAGTAGCATAAATGGTTATGTTCATACCCCATGCGAGGATCTATCACGAGGTGTTTAGGGATCTTCAATCCTGTGTTGACAAGGACTGTCTGATAAAGCCCATTAAGTTTTGAGACTTCAATAGTCAGCTTTGTTTTGTCACACCAATATAGATTTTTGCCAATCCAATCAACAGTCAATCCATCTGGAATAGCTTGTCCTGTATGGTGCACCACCTGGCAAGAAAAAAAACAAATATTAGTGCTGACTAACACTTTTTACAAAAGCAATAACATATTTTTAACGGAAGATTAATATAATGAGTAACAGTGTAGGAAACACCCGTACCTTCAAAACAATTTTATTTTCTAGGTACAGCAAACAAATATAGAACAAATCAAATTGAACTTTAACCATTGTACTGGATATTCAGATCTAAATAGAGATGGTGAGAACTTGTGAAAATGTGTTGCTTTGAAATGTTGTAAATGGGTGCCAAAATGAAATTCAGTAAGTTAAGAAGGCGGATAGAAATCACGGAATATGCAACTAAAACTTTCGTTTTTGTCGAGCTGTATTCAAGACTTCTAGCAATTCCAAATCAACTGAATATAATCTGTAGAAAATGAAAAATATTCAACAAGAAAAATTCAAATGATACATTATGAGATCCAAAATTTGCATTTTTGTCAGGTTCATTAAAGATTGCAGCCAATCTGTTTGATTGCTAGCTCTGTAGTGATGGAAGTGTCAATGAGAACAGTGGCCTAGACAAGGACTATGTAGTGTCTACATCCTAGTCTTAGAATCCAGGATCAGGTAATTGCTGGGGCCACATGATGAGGAGCAGTGGTAAGGTCTTGGAACTCTGGGGACCTTAACAGGGAAGCAGGAGATGGCAGAGTATCTGTCAGTAGAAACCTGGGGACTATGTCCAATGTGAAAAGGAAGCTCTTCAGGGACTTGGCACCTGCTTTTCTTTCAAAACCTCAGCAATGACCTGCCAGGCTTGCCCCCTACCCCCTCTTAAGGCTGGGTGTGTAGAGTCTCATTTGGATCAGTGGCCATTCTGGACCTTTCCTGTGAACTGTAAAATTACACCATATAATTATTGTAGCATAAATGTTCTGCCTTTGTTTTGCTGATCATCACAATCACACTCCAAATAAAGACTCCATCAAAATTCTCAAGAAAAATAGCTATTTACGTAACTGCCCGTCCAGAGCATACATCGTCTCTGCTCTGCAAGGTTAGTGTGTGTAGTCAGGAACAGCTCATATGTCTACACCACTTCTCCTAATTACTATGAAAACTCCACCCACTGAAACAAGGCTACCATGTGAACTCTGGTATAAAGCACCACATTGCTATTGCTGAGACTGATACCACACTAAGGAGCCTGGCATGGTTGTGATATGAATTCATTGACACTTTGCCAGGCCATCATCAATTTGCTGTTATGGAGCTTCTGTGAGGACGCTTGCTGCTATACGAGTGCTAGAGAAAGTTAATTTTGATATTGCAGCATTTGGTATCCTCTGAATGTCTGGCTCTCTGAGGCAGAATGTTCCGGGTTCGAGTCCTGTGTTGACTGCAGATGAACACAGCCACTGATGCAATGGATGCCGTCATGAGTCTGTATCAGTTCCAGTGGGGTGAGTTGGCAGCATGAAGCACATCTGGCTATAAAATCACCCACCAATTCCAAAAGAATAATGGTCGGTATGAAGAATGATCAACCAGCATTCTGATAACCCAAAGAAAATTCAAAAACTTTGAAATGGAGAGAAGAAATTGACATTGTAATAGAAAGAGATTAGACGAGAAGAATTTGGAGTGAGATATTTGCTGTCAACACATAGCTTTCTACTCAATAACAGAGCCAAAAGGACACCTTAAGATTTATTTGTCCACCATTTTTGTTTTTGTTGCAATATATACATTATTCTTTGAAGGAAATCTTTATGTACATACACAGTTAATGAAGCAGTTCAACTCTATGTTCTCTTTACTTACAGAGAGTAAAATAAACATTGGCTTTCACCTTTCTCTATATTTGCAATTAACCTCTTGGCTTTTAGCTGAAGCATCAGCAGCGTCCAGTTATTGAATGGACCCCCATTATGCTTTGGCAGAAGGTCATGACCCTCTTTCGACATTGCACCTTGGTGGCAGCTGCCCCGGGCTTTAGTGCATCCCTCAGCACGTAGTCCTGTACCTTGGAATGTGCCAGTCTGAAATACTTCGGTTGGAGTAAACTCTTTCAACTGGAAGACCAGCAAGTTTCAGGCAAACCAAAGTGTCTCTTTCATCGCTAAATGATCCTTGAGGCACAGTCAACGTCTGTCTTGGTGTGCATCCCCAGGGAACGAACCGGAGAGCACAGAGTCCTGCATCATAGAGCTGATCGGGATTAACCTTGACAAAAACCATTGAATTTCTCTCCAGATTGCCTTCGCTCATGCCCATCAATACATCAAAAGGTTGTTACTCTTTTAAGGTTCTCGAGAGCTTCAACCATAGTTGAAATTCTTTAGCCCAGTTCTCCCAGGAAAACACTAGTATCTAATAGTGTTGCTGATGACTGTCTTGATTTTAATTGGTATTCAAACCTCTTTCATGGCCTTTTTGGCCCTTTTGATATTTAACTAATTTACCATTATAAATTAAATCACAGTATTGTAGTAGCCATGCAATTTACCATCTTTTCCATACACTGAAAAGCAAAACAGAGTAAAATCTATATGTTTATCAAATGTTACAAGAACAAGAAACAACTAACAGTACAGATTTAGCCTTAAACTTTCCATAAAACAACAGTATAATCTTAATTTTTTCAGTAAACTTCCTTCAATAGCCAATCAATATATTGAAACACTGCTCTGAACCATAAATGATGAGATGCCATTTTCCAACCGTGCCAATTTTGTTGATGCACTTCCATGTATCAGAATAGTTAATATTGTGATTGTAAATTTACTCTGAAGTCATTCCCTATGGTTACACAGATATTTGGAATGTTGTTTTAGGCACATGAATAAATCTAATGCAATTCTGCAAAATGGCGCACTCAGATTCTTTGAAATCTCTGCAGCTTGCTGTCTCATGCTGTGTGATAAGCTTTCATGTTACTTCCAATGTGTACAGTCTTGCTTCGATGAAATGCAGGAAGGGAAATTTGGAAGGACAATAGTGCTGTCCCTTCAAAGAACCCATTGCATCTGCCATCTTTCATTTTGGAAAATCACTGAAAATGCATCCAGAATTCCTGGAATCATAGGTCATGGCTTCAGTGTAAGTTTGTAATCTCCTGACAATTTTTCCTTTTCGTTCTGCCCATATGATGTGAAAAACCCAGGTATTCAAGTTTAAAATTTATTTAATTTTCACTTGCTTGGCAGAAAATGTTTGCACTTCATTCCGCTGAATGAGATGAAGATAGGAACATAGAAGTGGGCCATTTAGTCTACCTGGCATCACTGTAATCATGGCTAATCAAACACTTCAATGTCTTTTACATACTCCACTCCCAAAACATGTATGCCAGTGGTAATTAGAAATCGATTCAATCTCTACATAAACATACTCATACAGAGCTTCTACAGCCCTCGGTAGTAGAGAATTGCAAAGTTCACAAAGCTCTAATTGGAAAATAAAACCTTATATCGAGCTTAACAAGTGTCACTTAATTTTTAAATTAAGTTCACTGGCACTGAGTTGACAGTGTTGATGCTCATAGAATTGTCCCCCTATGCAGAAATTTAGAACTTGGCATTGTTTGCCATTTAAGATGACAATGACGAGGAATTCCTCCTCTGATTGTCATTCATCCTTGGAACTGTGCAACCCAGGAAATAATGCAAACTAGGTCCTTAATATGTTCAGGGCTGTGTCAGAAAGCAAGTTAAAAGTTATGGAGGGCAGGTATGAAAGTGAAGCAAAGGTGACAATTACATTAAACATGGCCTTGTTGAATAGCAAGTGATGAAGACAAGTGATTTTTTTTTTTCTGAAAAAGTATGGCTAACCTGAAATGTATCACATTTATTTTGAATCTAAGTAAGGGAAGATTTTATGACTATATTATCTATTAGGAATGAAAATATTGCTCCCAACACAAAATAGGTATTGAAGTTTTAAGATATTACATTGTTAATTCCTCAATAAACAATCCAACAAATCCAGCTAGTGACAGTCAGGTGTAAAACCATGAGGTTTCAATTGTTGGTTGCAGCAAAGGTTTCAGCTGGAGCTCATGGCAATCTTCATTCAATCAATTAACATCGCATCCAATGACAGAATTGCCAAATTTCACTCCTGATTCCCCAAAGCCTGTCCAGCATTTACAAGGCACAAGGCATGAGTGTAATGGAATCTTCCCCACTTGCCTGGATGAGTGCAGCCCCAACACTCAAGAAGCTTGACACCATCCAGGAGAAAGCAGCCTGTTTGATTGGCACCACATCCACAAGTATCTATTCCATCTACTGTTGATGCTGATCACACAGCGTGACTCAGCAAGTTGCATACACATTGTTGATTAATATTTTCAAAAGCCAAATGATTAGCAATATGTTCAGATTCTGATGCTACTATCTTTACAAAATAATAGCTAAAGTAGGCACAGCACATGCTTTGTCTGTAAGCATTTGTTTCTGTTATAGCTAATCAGTGGTACTGAAAGTGTCTTGTTGTGAGTGCAACCCAGCTTTATCATGGGGTCAGGATTATTGAAAATGGTAGGCTAACCAGCTTTAATGGCATTTGGTTCTCTGCATGTAAAAACTGCTTAGGCATTAATTGCATTCATGGCTGTTGATTCCTGAGATGCATAACCTTGTCTTACCTTCTGTTTTTCCAAAACTTGCATTACTATTGTATCCATTATTTTTCCTCCTTTGCCAGAGTCTGCTGCTTACTAACCTAAAAAGGTGATGAACCATTGTGTTTTATTTTTGCTTTGTAACATTCCTATATTATTTTTGCAATCTAGCTAGCAAGAGTGCACAGTGCATAAGGGGAGAATTATATGCTGTGGAGCTCTGGGAGAGCAGAAATGCTATGATTGCAATCATACCTAGAGATGTCCTTTGTGAGGTCTGTTTTCTCAAAGCCTTAGCCTATTACTTTCTTGAGCTAAAGCACTGATTGATCTATTGGAATTATTATTAATTCACCTATCTCTGCTTCCAAAACTAAATAGACTTTCAGGGTTTCTAGGGCAAAGCTAAGGCTCACAAATAGTTCCCAGGTAGGATTTATGGCTTAGAAATCTCAAGACAAATTTTGTTTTGTTTCTTGTGAGATCAGTAGCATTCCTTGAATGAGATGACTGGCTTTGGCAGTTCTGCACTTTATTAACCTTCAAACAGGTATCCAAAATATGCTAAAGCACATCCAGGTACACCAACATTATACAAATTACCTGATGTTCAAAAGCCTGAGTGAATCATAACTGGTGAATATAAACTCTTGCTCCTCCATGTCAATAACTGTGGCACAGCATGTGTATTTGGAAAGATGATAACCCAAAGTGCACAATACAGGTGAAAAATGAGTGATGTAAGCAAGCAAGATCACTGTTCTATGAACCACAATGGATTCAAAGTGTGACTCAGCTCATAATGTTCTTGCCCACGAATCAGAAGATTGTGTATTCAAATCCCACTCCAGAGATTTGAGCACAAAAATCTAGGCTGCTGCCCCAGTGCCAAGCTGAAGGAGTGCTACCTTATCAGAGATGCTGGCTTTCTAAAAAGATTGAGATCCTATCTTCTCTTGCAACTGCTGGACATAAAACAAGTGTCTTTGGACTTGAAATATTCCGCTTGTTCCTGTCTCTACTGATGCTGCCAAACCTGCTGTGTTTTTGCTGCATTTTCTTTTGTTTTATTTCAGATATCCAGCATCTGCTGTATAATAATTAAGGGTAGCTGATTTCCTTCCCTCAAGGCTATTAGTGACCCAAAGGGGTTTTTACAATAATCTAAGGTAACTATCATGGGTCATCACTGAGACTAGTTTCATAGTTCTATATTTTGTTATTTGAATTTATATTCCACCAGATGATGTGGTAGAATTTGAACTTGTGCCTCAGACCATTAGCCTAGGCATCTGGATTACCAGTCTAGTGACATTGCCAGTACAGCACAGGCTTCTTACATTGCACCAGAGACTATGTAACAAAAGGGCTTAATTAGTTGGAGAACACTTCAGAATGTTCTGAGGACATGAGGCTATCCTGTAAATGTAAGTTTTTGTTATTTTTACTATTTACCTGATTAGTGAACCTCTCTTTTCTTTCTGAATATTACTACCAATAACTGGAAACAAATTTGTTCACCTAAGACTGTTCAAATCTAATTCATGCACCGGGCTCTCTGAAAGCTTGATCTTTGCCTTTAACTACCTTGAAACTTAAACATTATTTCAACATGACCCATACTCTGAAAGATCTGTATTCATTATTGTCATCTGCAGTTGGCTTCTGCTGTTAATTTAGTAACATGAAGAGATAAATTATTTCTATATGAATTTTAGCCACTGTAACAAAATAAGTAAGTAATGCAACAACAAGGTATCTCTGTGAATACAGTCATAGCTACATGTAAGTTTGTGTCAGGTCTTTTATTCTGACAACCATCATATACTTATTTAACTCATTGATTCTTTCCTGCACCAGAAATATATAACCGATTTTTACACTACCGACACCACTCCTCAGTGAAGTTCAGATCGAATAAGTGATGGACTGCCCTGGCACTTTGCATTGTGATTATGTTTTGGGTTAAACATACTTTTGCAAATATCTTTTCAAACTTTCCAAAACTATGATCTTTTCAAATAATATTTGAAGAACAGAAGTTCAAAGAACAACTATTTCATTAGATGTTGGTGTTGCTGACTAAAACAACAGGCGATTAATGAGTTAATACAGTGTAGAGCTAGAGGAACACAGCAGGCCCGGCAGCATCAGAGGAGCGGGAAAGCTTATGTTTCAGGCCAGGACACTTTCTTCTTGAGTTACTAATGTTCATCAGGTGCTGGTACAAAGTGCTGAGTGCTGTTATAAAGGGAGTTCCACAATTGCGATAATGAAGGAAGAGCGATATAGTTCCAAGTCAGCATGGTGTCTTGGGCCAAAACCTAATAGTGGCAGTGATGCCCTATATCTGCTTCCCTTCACTGTCTAGGTGATGGAGATCATGAGTTTTGAAGGCAGTTTCAAGGAACTTTGGTGAGTTGCCGAAGTGCAACTTGTGTACAGTATATGTTGCTGTCACTATGCATTGGTGGTAGAGGGAGTGAATGTCTTAATCGGTGAATGGTATGCCAATAAAGAGGGATGCTTTATCCTGGATGATGGTGAGCTTCTGAGTATTGTTGGTATTGCACTTGCCCAGAAAATTGGAAGTATTCTATCACAAACGTCACCTTTTAAGCGCTCGGTAATATTTGAGGAGTTAGTTGTTGAGTCATTGTAGATGGGACGGAATATTTAACGTATGGCAACATGTTCTTATGGAAGCTTTATATTTCATGTGCGATAAATTTCCTTTGGGGTTATTTTAAGTCTGCCCGATAGAGAGGCAATTTGAATTAGCCAGGGGATTTTCCCTTTATCTTAGTATCTTTAAATTTAACCCATACTTATTAGTAATTGGCAGAGTCATCCACATGAAGCCAGTGAGTTTCTTCTTTTCTGGTGTTTTGTCCTGAATTTCTGCCATCACGCACTTGATTAGCTGCCATTCCAGCCTGTCAGCTGAACACCTGACCCAGTATATGGCTAGAGCAAGAACTGATTAAAATCACTTGGGCTTCAAGTTGCAAGGTCCAAGAGGATTAGAGCTCACCCAACCTGTTGCCCACTTCAATTTCAATCAGATTTTTAGAGTTAATTTTTAGTGTTTAGAGAAAGGGAGTAAAGACACTTGACTTACTGCTTGAGCAGCTTGAAATAAACTTCCCTTGTTAATACGTGTATTTGCGGAAATGGTACTGTCTCCTCTCTTACCATTTCTTCTCTCCTTCAAACCTGCTGTTCCTACACTTGCTTCAGAAAACAAATTCTTGACTCCTTTGTCCTGGAAAACTAATGCCCAATCCCTCCTCCCTTCTTTTTCCAAAATCCTTGAATATTCTTTCATAAAATTCACAAATTATATCCAATGCGACTGTGGCTAAGGAAAACTATTTTTCCTCATCCTTTGCTGACTATTTGCAGCCTTTGACACAGATGATCTCAATATCATTTAGCTGAGTGCTACTGCTTTAGCCCAGTTCTATTCTTAGTCATGCAGTTTGGGTCAGCAAATCACCTGCAATGTCTTGTCATCGTACGGTTGAGCTGTTGTCTGTAGTTCCATCATCTTTCTCGTTTAAATCCTGCTCCTCAGCAATATCATTGAAAAACACATCAGTTTCTACATATATGCAGGCCAACCTCTCAGCAACTTTTCTCTCTGCCTACTCTCCATCTCTAATTCACCATGTTACTTACTTACATCCAACAGTGAATGTGTAGAAATTTCTTTCAATCAAGTTCAACAAAAAACAAAGTCACAGGGCTAAAGTTTAGTGCAGCTACAGGACGATGGAGTCAGAAGTGATTGAAGGCCTTGTGCCCTGCACTTGCGAGTACCATTTCAGCAGTTTTGCTGGAGGTAGTTTCCTAATTGGCAGACTCTAAGCCCACAATCTTTATCCAAGATCATTTGCAGTAATACCCTTTTTCATGTGGCTCAGTATCATATTTTGATTTTTAACAACTTTAAAGGTACTGTATAAATACAATTTTGTTATTGTTATTGACAAATTGGTATAACTGACTGGACATATATCATAAACTTTTATTGTACCTTTACTCAACATATGTTGGCTCCGTGATAGGATCATGAACCACAATTTTAGGCTATTATCTAAATTTCCTATCAAGAAAGCACAAGTAAAGATGATGAGCTGAGAATGAAAAACTCATAGATGTTTCACAGTTATTGTACATTCACAAGTAAAATTCTATGCTGAAAACCTCCACGCACCTACGGGCTAACTGAATAGAAGCCTTTATGATTGCTGTAAGCATATAGTTCATTGTGAATGTTTGCATCCCCATGTGTTTATGCCTAACAACATCCAAAACCTTGAGGAAGGTGGCAATATCTTTAAGTTATTGGCATCTCTTCAACTGTTTACCTGCACCTCAATTGAAATGAATGAGTTTGTAGACTTCTGGAACCAATCAGTCACATTTTCAAAGCAGCTCAATATCGATCATTCTTTGTGTAATGCCTGCTAAATCACCACCAGATGGTTGGATTGCACCAGTGGGAGAAAAAAAAAATGATAGGGTTTTGAACTTTACAACCACAGCTGAACAGTTCTGGTCACAGAGGGTACACTTAAGGCATATACCATTACTTGAAAGTTCAGTAATTGCATCCCTGAACAACTTGTGTTTTCTTTAACAATGCCGGCTGACAGAATAGCCCCGCAAACCTTGATCTTCAGAATATATTCTGGAGTCATAGATGTTCAATATTCTTGCTGGACCTTGGTAGGTGGGAAGCTAATTGTGAAAAAGATATAAAGAGGGCACAAAAGAAAGAGATAAATGAGTAGGCAAAGATCTGTCAAATGGAGTATAACGGGGAAAAATGAGAAATTGTTCATTTTGGTAGTAGCAATGAAACAGAAGCATTCCTTTTTTTTAAATGGAAGAGAAATTTGGATGCCCAGTGGATGATTCACTAAAATTCAGAGGCAGAAAATAATTAGGAAAATTAATAGTATTTATCATTTTTAATGGGGGACTGAATACAAAAGTATGATACTTCAGTTCTGCAGAAAATTAGTGAGACTACAACTTTTCTTCTCTTAATTGCTCATGGGATGTGGATATCACTGGCTCGGCCAGCATTTACCACTCAGAATATTCTAGAGGGCAGTTAAGAGTTGAGGGAATGGAATATAAAAGTAGGGAAGTTTTGCTATAACTGCACAAGGCACACGTCAGATCGCAGCCGGGATGCTGTGAACAGTTTTGGGCCCTTTAGCTATTAAAAAAGATATTCTGGCACTGGAGCCAGTCCAAAGAATGTTCAATGCTGATACCTGGTACAAGGGATTGTTTTATGAGGACAAGTTGAGAAGATTGGGCTTGTACTTATAATATAAAAAAAAATGTGAAGCAATCTTGTTGAAACATACAAGATCCTTAGAGGACTTGGCAGGGGAGATACAAAAAAGTTGCTCCTTGATTTTGGAGAGCTTGAAAATCGGAGAGCATAATCTCAGAATAAATGATTACTCATTAAAGAAATGAGGAAGAATTACTTCTCTCAGAGGATAGTGCATCTGTGTAATTCTTCACTGTAGAGAGCTGTTGAGGCTGGGTCATTAAGAATATTCATTGCTGAGATAGACAGATTTTTAATCTGTAAGGGAGCAAGGGTAATCTTTGGCATTCTCCTCCTGAAAAGGCAGTGGAAGAATAATCTTTGAATATTTCTAAGGCAGACATGGCTAAAATCTTGGTCAGCATGTTCTGAATACTTATCATTGGTAAGAGGGAATGTGGAGTTCCAATTAGATCAACCACGATGTTAGTAAATAACAGAGCAGTTTTGAGGAGCTGAGTGGCCTATTCCCACTCCTTGTTCCGAGATTGTATGATTAGTGAACTCTATTCAGTTGAAACACAAAATTGCAGTAAAACACAGCAGGTCAGGCGGCATCTGTGGAGACAGAGCAAGCAAGTGATTTCTAGCACTTTTTGTTTTCAGTATAGATTCCAACATCTGGAGTAATTGGCTCTTCTACTTAGGTACCTTACAGTTTTGTAACAACATAGAAAAGCTATGTCTTATGTTGTAAACTTCCAATGTTTTTCACTTGTATTTCCAAATTCAAGCATCTTGCCCACAGAATCTGGGCAGTCAGGCAGTGAATTCTGCATAGAATACTCACCTACCTTGAAGATTCTGGGCTAGAAGAGGCCTTTTAAATATACTTTTCATTGCCATTTGTTTGGTCCTCCAGCCCTGCAGGGCAAGCTTAGGACTAGCCTTCTGGAAACTCAAGTCCACCATTATCCCTTAATCTCTCTTTGCCCACTAAGCAATTGTAAGATTTCCATGCAACAATCCTGATGGCTTGTTTCTGTCACCAAGGCTGGTCTTGCATCAGGTTTAAGGCTGAGTTTCTGTTCTAACATACCAATCCATCCATCAGTTTGTTATTACCTGCAATGTTGGGTATTTTTACCCAACTGTGCTTGATAACGGGCCACTGAGTATAGATGTTTAAATCACTTTGAAAGCCAACAGGCTGCACTTGCAAAAATGTTTTCTGTATAAAATTCTGTTACCTGCAGTCATTAATCTGCCGCTGACATCATAGGTGCTGGTCAGAATGATTTGTTTTTTTTCTCTGCTTTGTTGAAATGAAGATTTGCTGAATCTACATTAAAACTGCTTCTTCAACCGTACTCTAGAGATAATGTTTGCTCCAATGATAACATTCCAAGTTGCGGATAATTTCTCTGATTTGCATGGTTGTTAATGAAATATGTTGCTAAGATTTTAATTGTACCTGGTGCTTGGTAACTTCATTAGTAGACGATTGCATTACCATACAAAACAATAATGGTTTTTGCTTTCACAACTCTAAGCTTCTTCTGGCCCAAAGGTTAATCTCACATGCAAATATGTTTCAAATGATGGCAGAAACTTGAAATATACAGCATCTGTGGTACAGAAAATATGTTGCGTGTTTACAGCATACAGCAAGAGTCTTACAACCAAAACATTGACTCTTAGCTTTTTTTCTCACATGCTGACTGTTTTTGACAAAATAATTTCTGACCTGCTTTATCAGCAACCTGTTTAAGCGTATTAATAAAGCTCATGGGTTGAATTTTATAAAAATATTCTGAGCATCAATTTCAGTGAATTGTATGTCGGATTTCACTCCCTGAACTTGAGCAGATTTTCCCGCACAATTTTACACTGCTTGTTATATATGCATATGCTACCTCATGCTTACCAGCAGCAGTAGCACTTGCCATAACCAGGACTTTCTGGAATGCCTGCTGGTAGTGCCGTATTTAAACCCCAACTTTGCACTTGGTCAAATGTTGCCAGCCAGGAGCTGCCTATGCATTTGCAATGTCGGAAGAACTGCCTCTGAGATAGCTGAGAATAGCCAGTTGGCACCCTGATTTTCTGACAGTGACTTTGAGGTCCTGTTGGACAGGAAGGTGGAAAGGATGGCCACTCTGTTTCTTCAGGATTTACCAGAAGAGATCTTGGCGCCAGACCTTGCCAGCCTGGTCAAATGTTGCAGTGGCCGCAAACTGGAGAAACGCCCAGCAATGTCACAAGAAGGTGAATAAACTTTTGTGCTCCATCTGAGCAAGTGTCACCATCTTCTCCTAACAAGACTCATGGTCTACCAGTCTAAATCTTACACTCACTGCATCATTCCTCATCTGCTCTACCCACCATGACCACCATTCTCCAGCCCCCACCAGATGACAATACTGCCTACTCAGCACTAATAGCTGTGCCAACCACTTTCATCCCACTCAATCTCTCCCTTTGCCTCATTCCAGAAGTTAAAAAATCCAACAATAAGAAATAAGATGGGTAGTGAGATGTCTATCATCAGTCCCCTTACTCCCTACAAGGAGGATTCCCATGTCATTGTGGGAGAGGACTGTGACTGTTAGTGTTGGTGATGCCGAGATCACCATGTCCCTGTAACTAAAGATTCATTTCCAAATGCTGCACTGTTTACTCCCTTTTGATCACTGCAACTATAGTCTTAACATGCAGAAACATCTACTCCTATTCTGCTACTCATTATATCCCCTGTCTCCTGCAGGCACTAGTGGCACCTCTAATATCACTGCCATGAAAATATCAGGCACTCAAAACTTCATCATCTTCTATAACTCCGAGGAAAAAGTCATAGATACCCCAGTAGCAAGGATGTCCCCTGCATCTTCCTTAGATCCTTACACCCTGGTGGGTAAGTTACTGAAAGGACAGTTGGGAGCACAATGCTGATGAATATATCACTGCTCACCATTTCAGCAGCTGTTTGAGGAAGAAATGCTCCAGGTTGCTGGAAATTGAAGGTCTGCTGCAGATGGCGACCCGCTAAGCCCCAGGCTAGAGAGGAGTCCAAGGTATTGGCCATTAATAACTTTATTCTAATGAACAAGCAGACACAGGAAATGCAGGTAGAGTGTTGGAGGCACTTGGTACACAAACGCAAAGGCTCGAGGAGTCCACCACCTCTGCCTCATGATGCTGACTCTGGCATGTAAGAGTCTGGCTCCCAATATGGACAGGATAAATATCTCTGCTGGATATATGCACTAATCTGAACTCCAAAGGCAAGGTGGCAGGGATTGTAAGAGACCTTGACCTCACTCCCCGTGCTCCTTCCTCTCAAGGAGATAGGGCACTGCCAGTGAGATCCAGCTGGAAGAGGAACATTCAAACTCATCTCCAAGTCTCCTCTCAGGCTGGGGTCCTCTATCTCCAGCCTGCCTGAAAACCCCAATTTGGTGGCAGTTGAAGTTGAGATGAGTGAGCCTGCAATCTAGACATGGCACACTCAGGATGTCAAAGCCCTCCAGCCCAAAGACCCTGGTATCATCTGACCAAAACTCCAAGGCCAAGAGACCTCAGCCTTGGGCAAGATCCTGCACTCCAGCTGCAGGGACTAAGACAGTGTGAGGGAAAATTGAATAGAAAATGATACCATGGCTACATACAGGTGATATTTCATCATATGTGGCTTATTACATTTGTACATATGTGTTCACATTTCATCAGCTGTAAAAACAAATGTTATTTTATCTGCAACTGCAAGAATGAAGAAACAGATGACAACCAAGAGGTTCTATCACTGGGCTGCATGCTCGCAATTCTTTCTGTTGTAACCACATCAGCACAAACCCTTTTTCAGGGTCAAATGAGGGAGCATTGCACAGTGAAGATTTTGATTACCCACGTGTCTCAGTTTCATTGAACAAGGTTCACAAAGAAATCCTGTCTGCATTGTTTGAGCTGTCACATCTACACATAGGATGTAGCAACTGTTGTTACATGTAAAAACAGTCCTATGCTCTCTAACTGATCCTCATTGTTCATTACATGCTCTTGGTGTGTCTTCCAAATGACCTGGAACAGGGATTCCAAGTATTAAGGGGTGCCCTCCATCAACATGAGATTGTTATGAAGGTCCAGATGTGACTTGCATGAAAACCTGATGCGGAGGGGCCAACCTGTTGCTATCAGTGGTCCCAGTGGAGGAAGGTTACCTCAGAGTACAATGGGACCTTGATCAGATGGGCCAGTGGGCTGAGTGGCAAATGGAGTTTAATTTAGAAAAATGGGAGGTGCTGCATTTTGGAAAGGCAAATCACGGCAGGATTTGTATACTTAATTGTAAGGTCCTGGGGAATGTTGCTGAACAAAGAGACCTTGGAGCGCAGAGTTCATAGTTCCTTGAAAGTGGAGTCATAGGTAGATAGGATAGTGATGAAAGTGTTTCGTCTGCTTGCCTTTATTGGTCAGTGTATTGAGTACAGGAGAATACTGCATGCAGTTCTGGTCTCCCTGCTAAAGGGAGAATGTTGTGAAACTTGAAAGGGTTCAGAAAAGATTTACAAGATGTTCCCTGGGTTGGAGAGTTTGAGATACAGGGAGAGGCTGTATAGGATGGGGCTATCTTCACTACAGCATTGGACACTGAGGGGTGACATTATAAAAGGTTTATAAAATCATGAGGGGTATAGATAAAGTGAATAGACAAGGTCTTTTCCTTAAGGTGAGAGGGGTAAGATTTAAAAGGGACCTAAACATCAACTTTTTCATGCCAAGGGAGGTGCATGTTTGGAATGAACTGCCAGAGGAAGTGGTGGAGACTGGTATGATTACGACATTTAAAAAGTACCTAGATGTTTAGAGAGATTTGGGCCAAATGCTGGCAAAATAGGACTCGATTCATTTAGGATATCTGGTTGGCATGGATAAGTCGGGCTGAGGGTTTCTTTCCGGGCTGTACATCTCTCTGACTCTATGACTGAAATGTTGCATTGCAGATATGGTGGACAACATGATATGGGATTTTGACCACCACCTCTAAAGAGAGTAGAGTGATACTGCTCCTCTCTCATCTACATGGCATCCATGGAAGACAGATATCTGTGGCTCTCCTGCTTCTTTATCTCTTCACAAGGCCATCCATGGCTGAAACCACACAGTTGGTAGGTTCCACAATGGCTGGAAGTTGATGCTGATTGTGGCCTTGTGGATGCATGTACTCCTCATCCACTTCTGCAGCAGTCCTTTCTGCAGCAGACAAAGGGAATACCACAGCTTTTATGCCTGGCTTCAACAGCAAAGGTTCCAATGAGCCCACCTGTGCTCAAAGGTCTGAGCAATGAAGGCAAGCAGACTAAGCGCCTTCTTAACCACCCTTTCTATATGTGATGCAAACTTCAAAGAATTACGTAGTTGAACCCCTAGGGTTCTCTGTTCCACAGCACAACCTAAGGTCCTACTTTTAATTGTAGAAGTCCTGCCCTTGTTTGTTTCACTCTAATGCAATACCTTGCATTTATCCAAATTAAACTCCATCTGCCACTCCTCAGTCCACAAACCCAATTGATCAAGATCTCTTTTATTTTTATGATCTCAGATAACCTTCTTCACTATAGAATTAGTGAAGCAGGATTAGCAAATTTGCAGGTGACACCAAAATATTTGTTATAACGAGAGTGAAGGAGGAGTTAAGGCTTCATGTTGAGTTTGTACAGGATGTTGGGAGGCCTCTTCAGGAGTCCTTTGTCCAGTCCTCATTGTCCTCTTTTCAGAAGGATATTGTTAAGCTGGAGAGGGCTGCACAATTTTTATCCTCTCTGCATCTTCATCTGCTGCTTCTAATCGCAGAATCCCTATTCTGTCACTAGAATCCATTTGGCTCCACAAGTCTGCACTGACCCTCCAAAGAGAATCTCACCTTTACACCCTATCCCTGGATCCCTGAATTTCCCATTGCTAATTCACCTAGCTTGCACATCCTTGGGTACTACAGCAAAAGTTAGAACGGCCAGTCTACCAAGCCTGCACATCTTTGGACTGTGGGAGGAAACCGGGACACCCACATGAAACCCCCACAGACACAAGAAGAATGTGCAAACTCCACATATCCCCCAGAGCCGGATTCAAACCCGGTCTCTGGTGCTGTGAGGCAGTGGTGCTAACTACTGAGCCATAGTGCCACCCTAAACCAAACATCCCAGATCAGACCCCACACCTCACTTTCCTAACAACCCCTTCACAACAGCACACTTGATTTCTTTCCTCACCGAGTTATTTTAAAGTTGCACCATCTGGTTCAAGACTCTCTAATCAGGCCTAACACTTTGTCTACATCAACCCTGCCACGATCTCAATCAGTATTTTGCAGGTTTCAATGAGATTACCACTCATTCCTCAGAACTCTCTGAAAGACACAGGCTCATCCTTTCAGGGCAAGAGATAGATGAAGCCCAGAGTCTATCATTCTCAATGTCATCTCCTTCAGATTGTTGCCCCAACTGAGGATGTCCCTAGTCACTGCCACAGCACAATGTGATCTGCTGGAACTGCAGTGGGCCATTGACTGGAACAGGACTTGTGACCGAAGGGGGTGGATGGCTATCCCATCCTGGTAGCTGTCAAGGTGTCAGCTGTGCTAAATTTTTATGCTTTGAAAGAAATACTGAAGCCTGTGTGGAATCTCTCAATCCTTAACTAGCCAATATATCAAGACCATGACACTTGCAATTTATACCAGATTATATTGCTTTTTTTAATTTTCCTCTGATGAAGTCAGTGCTGCAGTCCCGGTTTAGGAACATTTCGATTTTCCCCCAGGTACAGGGTACAATAGACTGTATACATGTCAGGTTGAGAATGCCATCTCATAATGCCACCGATTTCATCAACACAAAAATGTTCCAGCCTATCAATGTAACTTATCAGCACCACATCCTACAAGTTCAGACCCGGAATCCTGGAAGCTCCCATGATGCTTACACCTTTGAAAACTTGCATGTTTCTGCTTCACTTCAAGGGTTGGGTGCTTTTCAAGGTTGGCTGCTAGGGTATAAACTAGAGCCTATTTATCTGAATTGAAATGTTCATTCATTGATTGTAAATGTATTGCTGTTCAAAGACAAACAGTTCCTTTTTACTACCAAAAGCAAATGCAACTTTAGTTTTGTTTGTTTTTTCTTAACGTATATTGAACAACAAGAAAAGAATTTTCAACTGCTTGAAAGCTTTTCAATATGTGATGCTTCCACATTGAACAATGATGACATTTTATGTTACAACAGCCGTTAAGGAAGGAGTAGCACTCTTGAGAATGGGGTTTTGACTTCATATGAATCCAAGCCTGATTGGCTTCATTCTTGTAGCTACAGTGAAAAATAATCATCAGACAGGTGATGACGTAAAGTAGCAAAGTGTGGAGCTGGATGAACACAGCCGGCCAAGCAGCATCTCAGGAGCACAAAAGCTGACGTTTCGGGCCTAGACCCTTCATCAGAGAGGGGGATGGGGAGAGGGAACTGGAATAAATAGGGAGCGAGGGGGAGGCGGACCGAAGATGGAGGGAAAAGAAGATAGGTACAGAGGAGAGTTTAGGTGGGGAGGAGGGAGGGGATAGGTCAGTCCAGGGAAGATGGACAGGTCAAGGAGGTGGGATGAGGTGGTAGGTAGGAAATGGAGGTGTGGCTTGAGGTGGGAGGAAGGGATGGGTGAGAGGAAGAACGGGTTAGGGAAGCAGAGGCAGGTTGGGTTGGTTTTGTGATGCAGTGGGGGGAGGGGAAGAACTGGGCTGGTTTTGGGATGCAATGGGGGAAGGGGTTAGGACTTCCGCTTCTTCCTGTCCCAAAGGCCCATCCAATCCCCCTCCACTGACATCCTCATCCGCCTAGCCGAACTCGTCCTCCCCCTCAACAACTTCTATTTCGATTCCTCCCACTTCCTACAGACAAAAGGGGTGGCCATGGGTACCCGCATGGGCCCAAGCTATGCCTGCCTCTTTGCAGGTTACGTGGAACAGTCCCACTTCTGCACCTACACAGGCCCCAAACCCCACCTCTTCCTACATTACATTGATGACTGTATCGGCGCTGCCTCTTGCTCCCCAGAGAAGCTCGAACAGTTCATCCACTTCACCAACACCTTCCACCCCAACCTCAAGTTCACCTAGGCCATCTCCAACATATCCCTCACCTTCCTGGACCTCTGTCTCCATCTCAGGTAACCAGCTAGAAACTGATGTCCATTTCAAGCCCACTGACTCCCACAGTTACCTAGAATACACCTCCTCCCACCCACCCTCCTGCAAAAATTCCATCCCCTATTCCCAATTCCTCCGCTTCCGTCGCATCTGGTCGCAGGATGAGGCATTCCACTCCCACACATCCCAGATGTCCACATTACTGGAGGACCGCAACTACCCCCCCCCCCTCCCCCCGCAGTGGTCGAGAACACCCTTAACTGCATCTCCCGCATTTCCTGCAAAACATCCCTCACACCCCGCCCCCGCCACAACCGCCCCCAGAGGATCCCCCTCATTCTCACATACCACCCCACCAACCTCCGGATACAACGCATCATCCTCCGACACTTCCGCCATCTACAATCCAACCCCACCACCCAAGCTATTTTGCCATCCCCACCCTTATCTGCTTTCCAGAGAGACCACTCTTTCCGCGACTCCCTTGCCCGCTCCACACTCCCCTCCAACCCCACCACAGCCGGCACATTCCCCTACAACCGCAGGAAGTGTTACACTTGCCCCCACATCTCCTCCCTCACCCCCATCCCAGGCCCCAAGATGGCCGTGCATATCAAGCAGATGTTCACCTGCACATCTGCCAATGTGGTATATTGTATCCATTGTACCCGGTGTGGCTTCCCCTACATTGGGGAAACCAAGTGGAGGCTTGGGGACAGCTTTGCAGAACACCTCCGCTCCGTTCGCAACAAACAACTGCAACCCCAGTCACGAACCATTTCAACTCCCCCTCCCATTCCTCAGACGACATGTCCATCATGGGCCTCCTGCAGTGCCACAATGATGCTACATGAAGGTTGCAAGAACAGCAACTCATATTCCACTTGGGAACCCTGCAGTCCAATGGGATCAATGTGGACGTCACAAGCTTCCAAATCTCCCCTTCCCCCACTGCATCCCAAAAACAGCCCAGTTCTTCCCTTCCCACCACTGCATCCCAAAACCAGCCCAGCCTGTCTCTGCTTCCCTAACCCGTTCTTCCTCTCACCCACCCCTTCCTCCCACCTCAAGCCACACCTCCATTTCCTACCTACCACCTCATCCTGCCTCCTTGACCTGTCCGTCTTCCCTGGACTGACCTATCCCCTCCCTACCTCCCCACCTATACTCTCCCCTCCACCTATCTTCTTTTCTCTCCATCTTCGGTCCGCCTCCCCCTATTTATTCCAGAACCCTCACCCCATCCCCCTCTCTGATGAAGGGTCTAGGCCCGAAACGTCAGCTTTTGTGCTCCTGAGATGCTGCTTGGCCTGCTGTGTTCATCCAGCTTCACACATTGTTATCTTGGATTCTCCAGCATCTGCAGTTCCCATTATCAAAGATGTAAAGTAGCAATGTGTTGACAAATGTGAGTTTTTGTTTCCAATGATGGGTCACCAGCATGTCATTTGCAGCTTTTTTGCTTCATTTCACTTCCACTACATATAGTATGAAGGGTTATTTGTGGCTCTCAGTGATTGACCTTGCTGTGCATTTTAGCTCTGAAAAATGGTGCCAGCAGTGACGTGTTCTTCCACTGCCAAAGTGAATCAGAGCAGTACCATGGACATATGGTGCATCGGGAACATGAGCAGCAGAGAACGCATTAAAAAAAACTGATGGAGTCAATGCTTTCATGACATTGTGCAAAACTGAACACTATCATTTTTTGTTCTCAAATTCAGCCAATTGAAGCTTCAAACCCAATATTAAATATTTGTGATCTGCATCTACCATTTATGAACAGATGTTTCATTCTGTACAGTGCGCCTTGACAATGCTGCTGGGTTCACTCTTCACAGTCTTAACTCCAGAGTCATCCTGTAATACGTCCTCTGCTGCAACAATGCCAGTGTTAATTTGTGCATCCATGCAGTTGATGGGAGATTGGGAATGGTAAGGGCAGCAATAAGGGGATAATATAAAAAGAGAGAAGAATTAGTACGGTGTCCATGACAGCCTTGACATTGAACTATTTCATTATCTCCTGAGCAGCCGCTTTACTTAGTTTAGAAACACTGACTAAACATGTCACTATCACACTATTAGTGCTCAGGAACAGCCAGGCTCCTGGGCCCAACTTTGGGTAAGAGTGGGAGAGAGCGGTGGTGGCGGGTACATGTGCATGTAGTATGAACATCTAATGATGATGTTACCATCAAGCTTTTTTTAAATCATTAATGGCAGGGAAAACTTTGTGGAGGATATATCCAGCCTTAGTGTTAGCACATGCTTTCCTGAGGTTATGGCTCCAAACTCCTGACAATTAAATGGACTCACTTTATGTATTTACGTTTACGAAGGCAACATCTTCAATGATAACACGATGTGGAGGTGGAGAAACGCAGCAGGCCAGACAGCATCAGAGGCACAGGAAAGCTAACATTTCATGTCGGTACCCTTCTTCTGATCCTCTGATACTGCCCGGCCTGCAGTGTTCCTCCACCTCCACATTGTGTTATCCCTGACTCCAGAATCGGTAGTTCTTACTGTCTCCACAGATAACCTGTGTTCTGATCCTAGTCTAGAACTTTCCTCAATGGTTCTCCTTGTTCTGAAGAAAGACTTATAGATTCCCCATTTTTAGAACATAGCCTCCAACAGTACACTGGATTATATTATAAATGCTGAGAGGTAAATAAAGGTTTCACATTGGAATTTTGATCATTCCTGACTATCATTATAATATTAAATTCATCAGACAGCTTGAGGTTAAGCTGGATCTTCGCCTGATGAGATAATGGGAACTGCAGATGCTGGAGAATTCCGAGATAATATGTGAGGCTGGATGAACACAGCAGGCCAAGCAGCATCTCAGGAGCACAAAAGCTGACGTTTCGGGCCTAGACCCTTCATCAGAGAGGGGGATGGGGAGAGGGAACTGGAATAAATAGGGAGAGAGGGGGAGGCGGACCGAAGATGGAGAGTAAAGAAGATTGGTGGAGAGAGTGTAGGTGGGGAGGTAGGGAGGGGATAGGTCAGTCCAGGGAAGACGGACAGGTCAAGGAGGTGGGATGAGGTTAGTAGGTAGATGGGGGTGCGGCTTGGGGTGGGAGGAAGGGATGGGTGAGAGGAAGAACCGGTTAGGGAGGCAGAGACAGGTTGGACTGGTTTTGGGATGCAGTGGGTGGGGGGGAAGAGCTGGGCTGGTTGTGTGGTGCAGTGGGGGGAGGGGATGAACTGGGCTGGTTTAGGGATGCAGTAGGGGAAGGGGAGATTTTGAAACTGGTGAAGTCCACATTGATACCATATGGCTGCAGGGTTCCCAGGCGGAATATGAGTTGCTGTTCCTGCAACCTTCGGGTGGCATCATTGTGGCAGTGCAGGAGGCCCATTATGGACATGTCATCTAGAGAATGGGAGGGGGAGTTAAAATGGTTTGCGACTGGGAGGTGCAGTTGTTTGTTGCGAACTGAGCGGAGGTGTTCTGCAAAGCGGTCCCCAAGCCTCCGCTTGGTTTCCCCAATGTAGAGGAAGCCGCACCGGGTACAGTGGATGCAGTATACCACATTGGCAGATGTGCAGGTGAACCTCTGCTTAATGTGGAATGTCATCTTGGGGCCTGGGATGGGGGTGAGGGAGGAGGTGTGGGGACAAGTGTAGCATTTCCTGCGGTTGCAGGGGAAGGTGCCGGGTGTGGTGGGGTTGGAGGGCAGTGTGGAGCGAACAAGGGAGTCACGGAGAGAGTGGTCTCTCCGGAAAGCTGACAGGGGCGGGGATGGAAAAATGTCTTGGGTGGTGGGGTCAGATTGTAGATGGCGGAAGTGTCGGAGGATAATGCGTTGTATCCGGAGGTTGGTAGGGTGGTGTGTGACAACGAGGGGGATCCTCTTGGGGCGGTTGTGG